>NC_053023.1:401678160-402946951 GCF_003073215.2 Triticum urartu | reverse complement strand
GAATTCTCTGGCGTGATTGATTGTTGTGCAGTTCTCAGATCTCGCGGGATTCGAAATCTTGGAGAAGCGTGCGAGACGGAGCATAGCACAGTAAACGGAACAGATAGACAGGGGCGCCTCGATCTCTGTGCTGCCTTTTTTGCCACGTATGAGGCAAGCTCCTGCTACGAGATGTGATAGGATTTCCAGGGCGCACGGGTCATCCACTCGGCAGCAGGCCCATAAAAGGCGTCGATGCCGATGCAATGTACAGTGTGCCTCATTCGATCCCTTTCCTCTCCGCCTTTCCACCTCGTTTCCCTCTGCTCTCGACGCTTCTGACCGCCCTGCTCGCACTCTGCCGCCATGGGGAAGGAGAAGACCGCGGCCATGGAGCGTGCCAAGAAGGTGGCGACGAAGGGCAAGAAGACGGCTCGAGGCTCTTCATTGTGATCCGGTCTGCCGTCAGCTGGTTGGATACAGGGGGACTAGATCCGCTCCATCGTCGAGCAGGAGGATTTGGAGGGGCTCGCCGCGGACGGCATGATTGTTGCCGGATCTTGGAGGCTGTCGGAGGGGGAATCCGAGCCCCAACCGCGCGAGGGTGAGCGTGTCCTCCTCACCACCCACGTCGACCGAGGTTTTTCCCTTCCCCCGCATCCATTCTTTCGGCGTTTCTTGAACTTTTTTGGTCCTCAGATTCACCATTTCCCCCCAAACATAATCATGTATCTTTCTGCATACATCTCATTGTGCGAAAACTTCCTGGGTTGCCAACCACACTGGGGTATTTTCAAACACATCTTCACTTGCCGTTCTCAAATGGTGAAGAAAGCAAATCCGACTGACGAGAAGACGCATGTGATCCAGATGTGCGGGGGTTTAGGGATTCAAACTAGGGGTAGAAGCACTTTTCCTTCCATGACTCTTCCCGAGTCGGCCAGAGGGTGGCAGTCGACCTTGTTCTACTTCAAAGATGTGCGGCTCCTGGTTAGTCGACTGGCCTCCCTCCTTTCACCATGGAGAGACTCCGCCAACCCTCTTCACTGATTGTGATTCCAAAGGAGAAGGGTGAGGTGTCCCTTTTAGTCGACGTAGTAGTTAACCTAGTCCGTGAGGGTGTGACTGACATGGATCTGCTAGAAGTGTTCCTCAGTCGACGTATCCAACCTCTCCAAGCCCATGATCATCCAATGTGGATGTACTCGGGCCCTAAAGACACTGCTCGAGTCCACCTAGAGGAGGTTGACGAGGAGACGGTGGCTCAGTGGCTGCGGAGCATTACTGGGAACAAGGATAACCCTAGGGGTCTAGGAGGGTTCTGCCATTCGACACCGACCATGAGTCGGAAGAGGTTAGGCTCTAGTTTCCGAGTGTTTTCTCCGATCAGGGCGCAGCAGGGACGCCAAACACATTAAGGCCCTGTGTAAACCTTTCCCCTATAAAAAATATTTTATAATAAAGTATCTGTAATAGTTGCTTCGACAGTTTGGATTGTACAGATAGACGTCACTAGTTCACCAGAAATAAAGACCACCTTTTACGGTCCTCTTGCAGTCATTTATATTGCACATTTTTCCCGCTCTTCGACACCGCAATAAACTAGTTCGGTACACATTTTCTCTCAGATGCAATCGGCTAATAGACCGGGGGACCGATGATAATACTCGCCCTATGCATCAAGTCTGGCACTTTCTTTTTTCCTATGTGTTCAATGTCTCGGATATTCCATTATATGAATCGGTTCCGAATTATGTCTTGGGTCAATAGTTGGGTTGCCCGGCTCCTGTGTTTACCTTCTTACATTCCGCATGTTCAGCTAAGAAGGTAAAGGGAGAACCACTGCAATTGTACTTCTGGCTAGCCCGGTAAAGTACCTAAGTGGAGAAAGCCAAAAACTGGTTGTCATAATAAATGAGAACTGGTCGGTAATCCGTTCACAAGTATCAAAATAAAAATCGATGGAGATTACTCCGTTTTATATGAAGGGTTTTTGTCTTTGCACAAACCACGTGATGAAGGTATATACCTCGGCTCACCCGAATATCACAAAAACACTAGGGGCTAGTCACTAGCCCCCGGCAGTCAAGCTCCTATGTCTAAGTGAAAGCACTAAAGCCGTATAGTCTGATTGCCTGGTTTCCCTCACACACCACCACCTTTGGGCACCGAGACGTTGGCTTAGGGTCACAGTGCAGAGGATAAAACACCACTTGTAGCATCTACATGGGGGTTGAAGCCGACGACTGGCAACTTTAAGATCAAAATAGCCGCACAGGAGTCAAAATAAACAAATAAAGCAGACAACGTATGATAAACCATACAGAGCAATCGCATTATAAAAACAAAAGGATCAACTGTCATATACACAAAATAGTGCACTCACTCAGACATTACATCCTTCAAACACTGGGCCTCTACTGCCTGAGCTCCATCCATCACAGTGTGGAAATACTACTCAGGGCGCCTGTGCTCCTTTCTAGAGGGCAGGGGTCCGGTGTCCATCTCGACTGGCTTGATTTTGGGCCAGTGCACCATGGTCTTCGCGAAGGCCATCCGAGCACCCTCGATGCACACAGAGCGCTTAACAGCATGAATCCGGGACGCGGCGTCGTACAACTTCTGCACCAAGCCGAAGTAGCTGCTCGATATCGGCTCTAACGGCCTCAACCAGACAAAAGGTGCTTCATGGCCGGTTCCGCCATCTGGTGCAACTCCGTTAGGTGTTTCATCTGATTACTCAGGAGGGGAGGGTGTTCAAGTGCCTGGAACTACACCCAGAATAGCATGTGCTCGGCATCACCCTCCCGAGCTGTGAAGTGCCTTGCCGCATCCGCCGCACTCTTCAGAAGATCCGCAAACGTGCCTGAGGAACGCCACACTCGTGTGACTAAAGCGAACTGTGACCGCCAAAGACACTTTGCAGTAAGTATGGCTTTTACCATCTGCAATTTGCTTCACTTGGCGGAGCTCTTCTCGGGCGCCCGCGTCTCCGTCCTTGCCTCCCGGATCTCATGCCTTATCTTAGATAGCTCGGCAGCTTGACCATTATTTTTCTGCTCAAGGTCCTCATATTTAGTGACGACGTCCTTGAGCTCTTGCTGCACTTTGGCCACTCTGGCCTCGTGCTTGTCACTAACGGTTTTCACCGTCGATAGCTCGGCGGCCGCTCGCTCGGCGGCTGCCTTTGATGACCCACAAGTATAGGGGATCTATCATAGTCCTTTCGACAAGTAAGAGTGTCGAACCCAACGAGGAGTTGAAGGAAATGATAAGCAGTTTTCAATAAGGTATTCTCTGCAAGCACTGAAATTATCGGTAACAGATAGTTTTGTGATAAGATAATTTGTAATGGGTAACAAGTAATAAAAGTAAATAAGGTGCAGCAAGATGGCCCAATCCTTTTTGTAGCAAGGACAAGCCTGGACAAACTCTTATATAAAGGAAAGAGCTCCCGAGGACACATGGGAATTATCGTCAAGCTAGTTTTCATCACGTTCATATGATTCGCGTTCGGTACTTTGATAATTTGATATGTGGGTGGACCAGTGCTTGGGTACTACCCTTCCTTGGACAAGCATCCCACTTATGATTAACCCCTCTTGCAAGCATCCGCAACTACAAAATAAGTATTAAGATAAACCTAACCATAGCATGAAACATATGGATCCAATTCAGCCCCTTACGAAGCAACTCATAAACTAGGGTTTAAGCTTCTATCACTCTAGCAACCCATCATCTACTTATCACTTCCCAATGCCTTCCTCTAGGCCCAAACAATGGTGAAGTGTCATGTAGTCGACGTTCACATGACACCACTAGAGGAAAGACAACATACATCTCATCAAAATATCGAACGAATACCAAATTCACATGATTACTTATAGCAAGACTTCTCCCATGTCCTCAGGAACAAACGTAGATACTCAAAAATCATATTCATGTTCATAATTAGAGGGGTATTAATATTCATAAAGGATCTTCCACCGAATAAACCAACTAGCATCAACTACAAGGTGTAATCAACACTACTAGCAACCCACAGGTACCAATCTGTGGTTTTAGGACAAAGATTGGATACAAGAGATGAACTAGGGTTTGGGATGAGATGGTGATGGTGAAGATGTTGATGGAGATTGACCCCCTCCCGATGAGAGGACCGTTGGTGATGACGTTGGTGATGATTTCCCCCTCCCGGAGGGAAGTTTCCCCGGCAGAACAGCTCCGCCGGAGCCCTAGATTGGTTCCGCCAAGGTTACGCCTCGTGGCGGCGGAGTTTCGTCCCATGAGCTTGCTTATGATTTTTTCTGGATGAAAGACCTCATACAGTAGAAGATGGGCACCAGAGGGCTGCCAGGGGGCCCACGAGGCAGGGGGCGCACCCAGGGAGTAGGGCGCGCCCCCACCCTCGTGGATGGTGGGTGGCCCCCCTCTGGTGCTTCCTTCGCCCAATATTTTTCATATATTTTGAAAATGACTCCCGTGGAGTTTCAGGACTTTTGGAGCTATGCAGAATAGGTCTCTAATATTTGCTCCTTTTCCAGCCCAGAATTCCAGCTGCTGGCACTCTCCCTCTTCATTTAAACCTTGTAAAATAAGAGAGAATAGGCGTAAGTATTGTGACATAATGTGTAATAATAGCCCATAATGTAATAAATATCGATATAAAAGCATGATGCAAAATGGACGTATCAACTCCCCCAAGCTTAGACCTCGCTTGTGCTCAAGAGGAAGCCGAAATCAAAAAATATGTCCACATGTTTAGAGATAGAGGTGTCGATAAAATAAAATACGGACATGAGGGCATCATGATCATTCTTAGAACAGCAACATATATATATATATATTGTCATATGATTTCTTATGCTAAAGTAACAATTCATTCACAATTTCAAGTATGAATCAGAAACTTCTTTGAAAACTAACAAACTATAATCTCAGTCATTGAAGCAATTGCAATTTATCATAACATCAGAAAGAGTCAATATAAGAGCTTTTCAGCAAGTCCACATACTCAACTATCATTTAGTCTTTCACAATTGCTAACACTCACGCAAGACTTATGGGTATGAAGTTTTAATCGGACATAGAGAAAGATAGAGGCTTATATTTTTGCCTCCCAACCTTTTTACCTCAAGGGTAATGTCAACAATAATAGTTCATGAAAACTAACATCCAATTAGCTATATTTATCAGGATCTTTCCAACACACAGTGCTTGCCAAAGGATAAAATGTAAAAAAGGAAAGGTGAAGATCACCATGACTCTTGTATGAAGTATAAGACAAGAATAAAAGAAGGCCCTTTGTAGAGGGAAGTAGAGGTTGTCCTGTGCTTTTATGGTTGGATGCACGAAATCTTAATGCAAAAGAATGTCACTTTATATGTCCACTTGTGATATGGACCTTTATTATGCAGTCCGTCGCTTTTATTTCTTCCACATCACAAGATCGTATAAAGCTTATTTTCTCCACACTAATAAATCATACATATTTAGAGAGCAATTTTTATTTCTTGCAACAATGACAACTTACTTGAAGGATATTACTCAATCCATAGGTAGATAAGGTGGACTCTCATGGCAAAACTAGGTGTAGCAACCAGACCTCAAACAGTCTGATCTCTGTGCTCCGGTGTCATCCCTGGATCAGTAATGCTGACACCACACAGTACTCGGAGGATTTATAACAGAGTAGAAATCACACACTTATTACATCGATGGTCTCCATAGAGAATTTTATTACAATAAATATGGCTTAAGGCCATCTAATAACGATAACAGCGGAAAGCTTGGAAGATAAGTGAGTCCATCAACTCCAACGACATCACTGAGTATAGAACCACGACCTAAAAACTCCTTAATCATCATCTGAAAAGTCTGCAACATTAATGTTGCATCCCGAAACGGGTCAGCACATGGAATATGCTGGCAAGGTAACACACAGAGAGTAATGGAATGAAACAACTATACTATATGCATATTTGGCTGGTGGAAAGCTCTATGGTTACAGTTTTGCGTAAAGCCAATTTTTCCCTACTACAAAGGAATAAATTTATTTAACTAACATGGTAGTTGTTAAACATTGAGAATGGTTGACAGCATCCTCAATCCCAATTAAAAATATCATTAACAAAACCCAACATAATTAATTTCGAGTAACATGTTGAGATTCACATGATAATACAGGTACTAGATACTCAAGATGTCCATAACCGGGGACACGGATAACCATGATTAGTTTATTACACTCTGCAGAGGTTTGCGCACTTTTCCCCACAAGACTCGATCGCCTCCGTTTGGTTTCTCGCACTACATGGTGTTTGAGAAGACGGATGACCGAGACATAGTCTTTCAGAAGCGCTAGCACCTTACGATGGATAGACCGTTACACCTACTTTCCCCTACATCTGCTAGTCTACCCTGTAAGAGTTCGCACGACTTAATCAACTATGCCAGAGCCCATAATGGCTTGTGGCTGCACACAGAAGTTTCTAGTATGAATAATCTCATGATCCCTTTGGGCCTGGGTGGCGGTCCAAAAGAAAACAGGCAAATCCTGGACTACCCAGGTGCCTCAATCCACCCAGATGTGTGTTTAAGTTGCCACCTTAGATAAACCATTAATTAACAAAACTCACATCTTTCATGGATATCACTCACCCAATCCACGTCTACTAGCATAACATGGCACAATAAGAAAACGTAGAAGTAACTCCCAAAGGTTTGAAAATAAACAGGTAATGGGTACTACCTCAACTACTTCCCATCCCACAATTTAATTAGATCTTAATCATGCAATGTTTGAGGATTGATCTAATGCAATAAAACTGGGTATTAGAAAAGGTATGATCAAAGTGTTACTTGCCTTGCTGATGATCCGGGAAACCTAGCGATTCGAAGTAACAAGCGGCGCACTCCGGGTATTCTATAGCAGACAAACAAACAAGCATACAATAAGTACTCATCTAATGCACGGGTAAAAGTCAAATAAGAGATCTAACCAGAAAGTTCAACCTAAGAACTCCGGTTGGCAAAAAGAATCAAATCGAACAAAGAAACGAAAATCAAATGGCGAAAGAAAACAACTTCGTTCTACTAATCTGGATCTAAGTCAAATTTTACAATGGCAAAAACTTGTTTAAGTTGGTTAAACGGATAGAGGGTTTCGAGACGAAACTCCAGGCGCTTGAATCGCCTGATTCCGATAAACGAGCGAAAAGTTATACTAAAACGAAAATCGGATCAGCAATCGCGGTCAGAAAAATCACGGATTTAATCCGAGAAAAAGAAAAATGACGAACGTTCGTTAGAACGAACGTACGGACGAACGCTCGCTAATTAAATAAATTGGAAAAACCGATCTATTAAAAAACCAAATCTAAAAAAACCGACGAAAAACCGACGGTTTTTCAAAATAAAAATAAAAAAACTAGCGCAGAAATCGAGGCAACCTCGGGCGGCGTGCGGCGACGAGGCGGCGGCGGCGGCAGGCGACGACGGCGGCGCTGGGGGCTGGGGCGGCTCGGGCTAGGGTTTGGGTCAGCTGGGCCTCCCCCCGGCTTATAAAGCCTAGCGGGCCGGGAGTCCGGGTCGGACACAGCCCCTAGGTCGGTTCTTTTTTTTAATATTTACGCGCAGAAGAAAAATAAAAAGAAATACTAAACGGACTCCAAAAATCCCGAAACAAATTTTCCCGGGCTTCTAAAATCAAGCCGCACAAGGTGAACATTTATATGGGGCCTAAATGCAATTTTCAAAAACGCACATTTTTCCTAAATTCAAATAAAATAACGAAAAACTCCGAAATAAAATATTATTTCATTTTATTATTAAATCCTCAATATTTCTTTATTTTGGGAAAGTCATTTTATTCCCTCTCTCATATTTTCGTAATAGAAATAATTGACAATAAAATAACAAAAATCAAATGATCCTATTCTCAAAATTTGAGAAAACTCAAATATGAAAATAACGAAATCCCCGACTCTCTCCGTGGGTCCTTGAGTTGCGTAGAAATTTCTAGGATCAATCAAAATGCAAAATAAAATATGATATGGATAGATGATCTAATGTATAACATTCCAAATTGAAAATTTGGGATGTTACACCAGGTTTAAGGATATTTGGAAGCACAAGTAGTATCTCTACTTGGTGCAAAGGATTTGGCTAGCATGAGAGGGAAAGGCAAGCTCAACATGTTGGATGATCCATGACAATATAATTTATTTCGGATGCAAGAAAACATAACCCATTACGTTGTCTTCCTTCTCCAACGTCAACTCTTTAGCATGTTATATTTTAATCAGTGCTCACAATCATTAAAGATGTCCAAGATAGTATATATTTATATGTGAAAACCTCTCTTTCTTTGTTACTTCCTATTAATTGCAACGATGACCAAAACTATGCATGTCAACTCTCAACAATTTTTATTCATCATATTCTTTATATGTGAAGTCATTACTCTCCATAAGATCCATATGATCTCTTTATTTCTTTTTATTCTTTCTCTTTTATTTTTATTCCCTCAGGATCATAGCAAGATAATCAAGCCCTTGACTCAACACTAATCTTTATTATATATAGCTCATGGACTCGATTACATAGAAGGATCATAAAGCAAAACTCAAAACTAGATCATACTAAAACTTTATTCTACTAGATCAAGATATTACCAAAAGGATCGAACTAAGAAAAACGGTAAAGATAAGTGTGATGGTGATACGATACCGGGGCACTCCCCCAATCTTGGCAGTTGCCAAGGGGAGTGCCCATACCCATGTGTTTATGTCTCTTTCTTCAGGGGTGGTGATGTGATATTCTTGGCGATGATACCCCTTGGGATACGTTTCTCTTCCTCAAGCTTATAGACTTGCTGCCTGAGGTCCATTATTTCCTTACGGAGCTTGCCCGTGATGGCTAAAGCTTCTTTCACCCAAGGATGTTGCATAGCTGCGGGAGAACAAGTAACACTCTTTTTCATATTTTCATAAGAAATAAATCTAACGTTGGAAGGGATGACCGAGTTTGGAATAGCTGAGCTCTGCAGTTCCCCCATCGTGAATCCGGCTCGGAAACGAGAAGTAACTTCTTGATCCTCCTCCATGGCATCTATCCTTTTCAAGTCGGCCTCCATCTCTTCCTCAGTTGATGGACCTATGCGGTCAGCATCGCTGTTTGCTCTTGGCCCCAGTATCGGATGAGACACCCGACTCTCCCCGATTGAGTCTTGAGAAGACATCTTGCTCTAAATCTGCAGCAGAAGCAGCTCGATATAAAAACAGAGGATATTTGCATGGTACGGTGGTCAAAACCTTTGGGAGATTATATAATGAATTTTTACCGACCAAAAGAAGTATCATGCAAGAAAACGGAATCCGGAGAGCACACGTGGTGCCCACGAGGCAGGGGGCGCACCCTCCACCCTCGTGGACTCCTCATGTCCTTCCCAGACTACTTCTTATTTTCCTATTTTCTTAAATATTCCAAAACGGAGAAAAATTGCTATTAGAACTATTTTGAAGTCGGTTTACTTACCGTACCACATACCTCATTCTTTTCGGAGTCTGAAACATTCTGGAAAGTGTCCCTTATGTATTCCTCCGGGGTTACGGTTTCAATAACATTAGTTTCAAAATTTATGGGATTACCTGAGATATAATGTTTGATTCTTTGACCGTTCACCACCATCGGTTTTGTGCCTTTGAAGTTGTTGATTTTTATTGCACCAGAACGATAGACCTCCTCGATAACGCAAGGCCCTTCCCATTTAGAAAGGAGTTTGCCTGCAAAAAGTCTTAAATGAGAGTTGTATAACAATACATAATCACCTACATTAAACTCACGTTTTTGTGTCCTTTTTTCATGCCATCTTTTTGTAAGTGCATCTAGTGCCACCCCTAGTTGGTATTGGAGTATTGACGACAAACCTAGTTGAGGGACTAATGTGTTTGTGAGAATTGCAGGAAACACAGGTAGAAGTCCCTCATTGATTCAGTTTTCCTACCAGAGATGACCCCTAAAAATGTATGAAGACATTGAAGTCAAAGGTGGTATGTGAAGACATTCACATTGAATACTATGACATGAGAAGACATTGCGTGAAGACTATGGAGCGCGAAGACTTAGTTCTTTTGTCATTCTTTTTCTTCTTTGTTGAGTCATATGAACCACCATACTGTTAAGTGGGGTCCAAGAGAACCAGTCAGAATGACTGAAGTGATGCTTAACCAAAATCCTATGTCTTCGAGTGAAGACTATGAGAGCAAATCTTGTCCAGAGTTGGATAAGTCAGCTTTGCTTGTAGCCCAAGTAAAGTTGCCGTGTGTGTTTGAAATCTGACCGTTGGAACACGTGTCAGTTCCTTAGTGACCCAGGGTCATTTCAGACAAATCAAGTCGGGTTGCCTAGTGGCTATAAATAGCCCACCCCCTACAACCATAAACGGTTGGCTGCTCAGAGTTAGAGTACGGCTTTTGTAGTTTGAGAGCAACCCACCTCAAAGCCTTTGAGAGAGAATTCCTTGCGAGGATAAAGCCCTAAACACCCAGAGCCAAAGAGTGTTAGGCATCACTTAAGTCTTCCTGTCTGTGTGATCTGAAGACTTATTACACTTGAGGACTGTGAATCCTCCAGCCGATTAGGCGTCGCGTTCTGAGCATCCAAGAGTCATTGTGGATCGCCGGTGAACGAAGTCTGTGAAGGTTTGGAAGTCTACCTTGAAGACTTACCAGAGTGATTGAGCGAGGACTGGGTGTCCTTAGCTCAAGGGGAATAAGGTGAAGACGAGGTCTTCTGAGTTGAATCTCAGCCTCCCCAACCAGACGTACAGTTGTCACAGCAACTGGAACTGGTCCAACAAATCATTGTCTTCAACGAGTCACTGGTTTCATCCTTCCCTTACCTTTTCTTACTGTTGGTCCTTGTGAAGTCATTGTATGATTGCATTATCTTTTGTCTTCACTGAGTGACTACTTGTTCTGATTGGCTTCACAATATCTTCCTACCTGATCTTACTGCCTAACTGCTATTAGTCATTATGCTTTCACTTCATTGAATACTTGACTATGGTTTGCCTAATGTATTCTAACTTCCACTGCATTGTAAAAGGTTTATTTCTATCGTTTGTCTTCGAAACTTCCATGTTTTGAAGACTTTCATAAAAATCGCCTATTCACCCCCCCTCTAGTCGATCACTAGCACTTTCAATTGGTATCAGAGCAAGGTACTCCCTTGTTCTGTGTGATTCGGTTTAACCACCTGGAGTTTTAGCTATGTCGACTGCAGGGATAATTAAGGTCTCCGCTGCTTGCCCCGTCTTCGATGGAACTGAATATCCCTACTGGAAGAATAAGATGCGCATGCATCTTGAAGCCATTGATGTCGACCTATGGTATGTCGTCAAGAATGGCGTTCCCAAGGCTGGTGAAGGTGTCACCGCTGCTGATGTCAAGAAGTTCGTTCAACTGGACTCCATTGCCAAGAACATCATCTGTAGTCATCTGACCAAAGGACAGTATGGCCGCGTGATTGCTTTGGAAACATCTAAGCTAGTTTGGGACTGGCTCTCCAAGGTCAATGAAGGTGTCTCAACCCAGAGAGATCAGAGAATCAGTGTCCTTCGCAACCTCTTCAACCGCTTCAAGAGAAATGACAATGAGAACGTCGAGCTCATGTTTGATCGACTCACTGACATCCCTAATGAGCTTCAAGCTCTCGGCGCCACTGAGATCACCAAGCATGAAGTCGTCAAGACACTCCTGAGATCACTTGACAGCTTGTTTGACAACCTAGCCCTGATGATTCAAGAATGTCCTAATTTCAAGACACTTGATCCGTCTGACATACTTGAGAGGCTCAACACACATGAGTTTCAGCTTTCTGAGAAAAGAGACATCTACGGTCCCAACTATGGGCGAACTCGTGCCTTGAAGGCAAAAGCTGTCTCCTCATCTGAAGAAGAATCTGACAGCAGTTCTGATGATCCTGAAGACATTGGAAAGGAGCTTGCTATGCTTGTGAAGAAGTTCCAAAAATTCACCAAGAAGAAAGGCTTCAGAAAGTCTTCACGATCAAGATCAAGAAATGATGAAGCTTCTGCTCATGACTACAAGAAGAGAACATGCCACAAGTGCAAGAAACCTGGCCACTACATCTCTGAGTGTCCGCAGTGGGACAATGATAACAACAAGAAGAAGAAGAGCAAGGAATATGACTCTGACGACAAGAAGAAGAAGAAATACTCAAAGTCTTCTTCCAAGTCTTCCTCAAAGTCTTCATCACACAAGAAGAGCTCATCTGGCAAGGCACGTGCGTTTGTTGGCAAGGAAATGGATTCAGAGGAGGATTCCGCTTCTGAGCAGGCGGAGGTGGAGTCTGAGGAGGAGTCCGATTCTGGCGTTGCGAGTCTGGCTACAACATACGTTGTCAAGTCCATCTTCAACACTGAAGACAATGAATTCATCACCGACACCGATGGAAATGACAAGGACTACTCCGCTCCTACCTACTGCTTCATGGCACGCGGTGCCAAGGTAAACACACGCACTGCTCACTATCAAACTTCTAGTGAAGATGACTCTGATTGTGGTTCCAAACCCAGCTACAAAACGCTTGCTAAAATTGCAACTGAACAACAGAAAGCTATGGAACATATTCAAAAATTGTCAGAGAAAAGCGATGATCTGTTAGACGCTGAAATGACTCGATCTCAGTCCTTAATTGAAGACATAAAAAATCTTCACGTTAAGTATGAGGAACTTCAAAGTCGTCATGAAACGCTCTCAACAACTCATGAAAAGCTTTCCTATGATTATCTTCAAAGGAAGCAAGATCTTGAGAAATTGAGAGCGGCTCATGAAGATCTTCAAAAGGAAAACGAGTCACTTCACGCCGAACAGATCAGTTCCGCTCAGGAAGGATTTGAACCACCATGTCTTAAATGCATTGAGCGTGACAACGCTACTTCTGTTGCTGAGTGTTCTACTGCTGCTACTGTTGCAATATCTTCAACTGTTGATGTGGTAACTAACCCCTCTGCTGAGGATACCACTGCTATTGCTGATGAGAATGCTAGGTTGAAGACATTGCTTGAAACAGGGATGTACAAAAGTCTCAAAGGGCATCAGACACTATGTGATGTCCTCAAAAGGAAGATCCTGAACCGAAACCCTAGGAAAGAGGGTGTTGGGTTCGAAAGGAAAATGAATGCTGATGGCTCTTACTGGAAACCTGAGCAGTACCCCAAAACCACATGGGTTGCTGCAAAGGAACCTTCAGCGGATCCATCCACTCTATCTGGCTTCACTTGTGCTAATCCCATTGTTATTGATGAATCCTTTGATGCAAACTATAAAGTGTTTAAGAATCAGAATGGTGAAGTGTTTGCCAGGTATATTGGTACTAACTGCAGGAATGGACCGCCTATGAAGAAGATCTGGGTGCCGAAAAGGTGTTTGGAGAATCTTCCTATGAATGTTATCATGACACCACAGGTTAAGAAGACAAACCACAGACCACAGGCTTCATACGGTCCAAAGGCTTCATACAGACAGAGGACTCACCTGAGTCACACTAACAAAAATGTTTTGCAGGGAAACCGTACTCAGGCCTGTGAATATGAGCGCGTTTCATCAAACCGCCATGTTCATAAGACCAAGAACTATTCTACTTATTCTTATGAGTACTATTGTCCACCTGCAAGACTTTTTGCTAGGGCTCGAAAGCCAAAGTTCTCAGATGCTGCACTTAGACTCACTGCTTCGAAGCCACCCTTGAAGATGTGGGTGGCTAAGAAAGCTTAACTCTCTTTTGCAGGGAAAGGTCTCCAGCCGAAAACCAAAATCGTCTGACGCTATTGCTGGGGACCTTAAACATCTTGTAGGGTGCAAGATCAAATGCCCAAATGGTCTTATTATGTACTTTGTTCCTGAATCGCTTTCTACTCGCCCTATCTGTCCAAATCTCGATCTAAGATTTCATAATCCGCTGGTTCGTCAAATGTTTTTGCTTCACAATTCTCTTCGTGAAGCCTATCCCCCTAACTGCACTATAGGGTACGACACCAGCTGCTTCAGAATGGATTATTGATAGAGGGTGTACCAATCACATGACTGGCAAGTGAAGCCTTCTTATGGACTCAACACTATGTCCATCTGACAAAAGTCACATCACATTTGCTGACACTGGTAAAAGCAAGGTATTGGGTCTAGGTAGAGTTGCAATCTCAAAGGATCAACACATGGATAAAGTCATACTTGTTGAATCCCTTGGTTTCAACTTAATGTCTGTTTCAATGCTTTGCGATTTAAACATGATTGTGATGTTTGGAAAATATCGTTGCCTTGTACTAATGGAATCTGACAAGTCTCTAGTGTTTGAAGGGTATCGGAAAGATGATTTGTACATGGTAGATTTCTCAGCAGGACCACAACTTGCCGTATGTCTTCTAGCAAAAGCTTCTGAATGCTGGCTCTGGCATCGGAGGCTAGGGCATGCTGGCATGAGGAACCTCCACACCCTTGCAAGGAAGAAGCATATCATAGGCATCGAGGGCGTCAAGTTCAAGAAGGATCACTTATGCGGTGCCTGTGAAGCAGGAAAGATGACGAGGGCCAAGCATCCCTCGAAGACAATCATGACAACGACTCAACCCTTCGAACTGCTCCACATGGATCTTTTCGGTCCCACTCATTACTCAACTCTTACTACTACTTCTTGTCTCTATGGCTTTGTCATTGTTGATGATTATTCAAGATATACTTGGGTGCATATAATCCTCTACAAGACTGAAGTGCAGGATGTCTTCAGACGCTTCGCCAATCGAGCCATGAAAAACTATGGCGTCAAGATCAAGCACATCAGAAGTGATAACGGCACTGAATTCAAGAACACTGGTCTAGACACTTATCTTGATACTTTGGGCATTACACATGAATTCTCAGCTCTGTACACACCACAGCAGAATGGCGTCGTGGAACGCAAGAACAGAACACTTATTGAGATAGCCCGGACGATGCTTGATGAATACAAGACTCCAAGAAAGTTCTGGCCTGAAGCCATTGATACTGCATGCCATATCATCAACTGTGTTTATCTTCACAAGCTTCTCAACAAGACATCCTATGAGCTCCTTACTGGCAAGAAGCCAAATGTCAGTTACTTCAGAGTGTTTGGTGCCAGGTGCTGGATCAAGGATCCACATCACACTTCAAAATTTGCACCAAAAGCACATGAAGGTTTTATGCTTGGATATGGAAAGGATTCGCACTCCTACAGAGTCTTCAACCTATTTCATTATAAAGTGGTTGAAACAGTGGAGGTGCGGTTCGATGAGACTAACGGCTCACAAAGAGAGCACCTGCCAAATGTGCTAGATGAAGTTCCATCCAGTGAATAAATCAAACTTATGGGAACTGGAGAAATCATACCTTCTGAAACTCAGCCTGAAGAGGAACTTATCATCTCCGCACCTGATCAACCTGAAGACAATGATCAAACTGAAGACAATGCTCAGCCTGAAGACAATCCTTCTAACGATGACAATGATCAGCAAGAGCAAAATCTTCGTCCTATGAATCCTCGTGTCACAAATGAGTACAGATTGAGAGAATAATTGATAGCATCAATGCACCAGGTCCACTCACTCGTTCAAGGGCAACATAGCTAGCAAATTTCTGTGGGCACTTCGCATTTGTCTCAATATCTAAACCCAAGAAAGTTGAAGAAGCCTTCATGGAACCTGAATGGATTCAAGCTATGCAAGAAGAGCTTTAACAGTTTGAGCTGAATAATGTATGGGAACTGGTTAAGCGTCCTGATCCTCGCAAGCACAATATAATAGGCACCAAATGGATATATCGCAACAAGCAAGATGAGCATGGTCAAGTTGTCAGAAACAAAGCTCGTCTCGTTGCTCAAGGGTACACTCAAGTTGAAGGGATTGACTTCGATGAAACATTTGCTCCTGTGGCTAGACCTGAAGCCATACGCATACTGCTGGCCTATGCAAATCATCATAACATTCTTCTGTATCAAATGGATGTGAAGAGCGCTTTTCTCAATGGGAAGATTGATGAAGAAGTGTATGTTGCACAACAGCTTGGCTTTGAAGATCCAAAACATCCTGACATGGTGTACAAGCTCAACAAGGCGCTGTATGGCCTCAAACAAGCCCCTCGGGCTTGGTATGACACACTCAAATACTTCCTGAAGAGCAAAGGCTTCAAACCTAGTTCCCTCGACCCCACTCTCTTCACGAAGACATATGATGGTGAACTGTTTGTGTGCCAAATATATGTGGATGACATTATCTTCGGCTGCACCAATCAGAAATACACAGATGAGTTTGGATATATGATGCAAGAGCAATATCAGATGTCCATGATGGGTGAGCTGAAGTTCTTCCTTGGTCTTCAAATACGTCAGCAACGCAACGGCATCTTCATATCTCAAGAGAAGTACCTCAAAGATTGCCTGAAGAAATTTGGGATGCAAGACTACAAAGGCTTCACGACTCCAATGCCAGCCAAACATCATCTGGATCCTGACGACAATGGTAAAGAGTTCGATCAAAAGGTATACCGCTCCATGATTGGTTCTTTACTTTATCTATGTGCATCTAGGCCAGATATTATGCTTAGTGTTTGCATGTGTGCTCGATTCCATGCGGCACCAAAGGAATCGCATCACTTAGCTGTGAAGCGAATTCTTCGATATTTGGCTCACACCCCAACATTAGGATTATGGTATCCAAAGGGCTCAAAGTTTGATCTGGTTGGATTCTTGGATGCTGATTATGCTGGTGACAAGGTGGATCGCAAGTCTACATCAGGCACATGTCATTTTCTGGGATGATCACTTGTATGTTGGTCTTCAAAGAAGCAGAACTGTGTATCTCTCTCCACTGCTGAATCTGAATACATTGCTGCTGGATCTTGCTGCGCTCAGCTTCTATGGATGAGGCAAACACTCAAAGATTATGGCATTCATCTGAAGCAAGTGCCACTCTACTGCGACAATGAAAGCGCCATCAAGATTGCCAACAACCCAGTTCAGCAATCAAAGACAAAGCACATTGAAATTCGTCATCACTTTCTCAGAGATCATGTTGTGAAGGAAGATATTGATATCATACACGTCAACACTGAAGAGCAATTGGCAGATATCTTCACCAAGCCCTTGGATGAGAAGAGGTTTTGCAAGTTACGGTGTGAGCTAAATATCTTGGAATCCTCAAATGTCCTGTGATCAGGCACACATCCTAACACTTATGCATATTGATGACTTAAATGTGCAACACACGAAGTAATGTATATCTTCAACAATGAAGACTTACATTCTAAGTGTGAATACATTAATGTGGAATTTGACTTCGGAGCGCCACGATAATTGTTCACCGTGTCTGAGTCTAATACTTCCTATACGGTGGGTAACGCCACCACCAAATTTTTCTGTTTGAAGTGTTTCTCTCATGGCGTTACATTTGGTATGTCTTCACATTTGGTTTGGCTTCAATCGCAACTTGCATTCATGATTATCTTCACTATGTTGATTTGATTGTCTGTCTAATCTATATATATATATATATATACTAGTGTTCTGTCCTCTACAGCATTCACTTATAGCTATGTCTTCTTCTTGAATTTTTTGAACTAAGTGAATGTGATCGGACCCTAACCTCTCTATGCTTTCTATCTCAAACTCTATCTCCCCAAATCATATGCATTCTATTGAAACTGTCGAATATCTTCTCTGCGTCCTTGTCAGCAGAAGATAGAGAGACAAACATTAAGTCCGTTTTCAATGCTAATTCCTTTACTTGAAACCCGAAGAAGTGGGAACGACCACCCGACAATCCAGGCGTGCGTGGTAACGTGGAACAACCTCCGATATGTTGCATGATGGCCACATGTCCTTTAGATGTGAAACGCCAGGGGCACCTGTGTAATAACACTGTGTCGTCCTTGTCTCTATAAATACACGCCTCACCACAGTCATTATCCTTTCTTCCACTCTCGCACAAACCCTAGCGCCACCGCTCGCCCTCGACGACGCCGGCGACGAAGCGCTTAGTTGTCGCGACCTCACCGACGCCGTCTTCATGCCGGCCGCGGACATCGTCTTCTCCGCTGTCGCCAAGTTAGGGCACGGACGATCGATCTGCTCGGCCTCCTCTCCCACTCCGTCTAGCAGTTCTTCGTGTGGTAAATAATACTTACTTTTTACGGCCCCTTTGATTCTATAGATCCATCACTTTCTACCACAAGCAATTTCTATTCACACAAGTTGGATCTATTTCATACTGCATCTCATAATATGCCTAGTATGTTCACTTATGCTTCACAAAGTAGTTAGATTACTCACTTGTACTTATTCTTGGATTCGTACAAATCTGGAACCAACTCTCTATCTATGAGTGAATGCCTTCGCACTATGAGGTCAATGTCTTCTAAATTGATTTATCTTCAAAATCTTCTGAGAATGCATATGATCTCTTCCCCTTCCTTCGCACCTTAATGCTGTCACAGGTACATGTCCGTGGGAGAATCCCTTGGTTCTCATAGTCTGCATTCATTTGCAGAATTCTTACAGCATCATATAAATTCTTCCGAAGCCAGTTCCTGTTTGACCAGCAAGCAGAAGCCTTTGAAACCTTTGAACATGTTGAAACCATTCAGTTTGAAGCTCATGGCTACAGAGAAATCAGCAAGGAAGGGTGGCTGACAGCGTCGAGGGGGAACATCAAGAGATCTGCCTGATGACCTCTCAGAGCTCTACAAGACAGACCCAGAAGAGGATTACAATCAGCGCAAGACACAAATCCAATGGATTCGAAGGTACTAGGCTGAGCAATGGTTCAAGTACAGGTTTGTGACCCAGGAATATGCAGAGAAGAATGCCATCAAGCGACCATGGGGAGACATCCTATACAGAAATCTTCAACCCAGGTCCAGAGATGAAGCCATTGAACAAGGCTTCTATCCCTGCATGGTCCGTGGACCACAGCCTGCAGATGCTGACCCATCGTCATTGCTATGGTGTCGTGACGACAATCTGTTCAAGCGCAACTTCCAGTTTGCCAAGAATTCGGCTAAGGAGAACAAGAAGTCATTGGGACTAGACTTCAACCCTGGTCCTTCTGCTCCCCGTGCCGATGGCATCCGCGAAGCTGAACCCAATCTTGTTGGGCCCTTCTACAACCTGGAAGGTCTCATCACTCATATCATGGTTCAATGGATAGCCGTGGATGAGCCTGCAGATGACGCTGAATCTGATGAAGCGCCTGCACCGCCGAAGCCAAAGAAGCTGAAGAAGCCTAAAGCTTCAAAGCCTGCTCCTGCACCAAAGGTCTTACATGCGAAGCCACTGGATACTACACCTCCTGAAGACAGTGTGCAGTCTGAAGATCTATCACGTATCTCCAAGAAGACTGAGATGAGAAAGAATACTGATCAGGCACTAACTGCTGCTGCTATTCTGCGCAATGACGCAATTGATCTGTCCAGCGATGAAGATCTTGCAGATGACGCTCTTGAGCAACTGATCAAGAGCAAGGAAGAAGCAGAGATCTTCAATGATCTGCCTCTCTTTGATGTGGCAATCCTCCATAACTTCGTTGATGAGTGGTTTGACACGCCCAACCTCAGCTTTGAAGATCTGCAACTTCCAATTGGCCTCAGCGTCGCCTTCCATGGCGCCATTGCTTCTGAGCTATCTCTAGCTCAGCGCATCGTTGAACTAAAGCAAAAGATCGACTATGAGAAAGCTCAGTTCAAGAAGCACATCACCAAGCTTAGCGTGCAAGATGTCAAAAACTTCAAGATCATGTTGCACGAGCTCAAAGAAGCCTTTCTCAAGAAGCGTGAAGAAGCTCAAGGTTCTCGTGAGCGCATGAAGAGCCTGGCTGACAAGTGTGTGCAAGCCTACAATGAGGCTGAGAAGCGCAAGGCTCTTGGTCGTCCTGGCATCGACCCAAGAATGGTTGCAAAGAAGAAGAAGCCCTCAACTGACCAATCTGCACCTTCGAGGCAGGAAGAACCTCGCATAGTCTTCCCAAGGAGCATGACTGGCTCGAAGCCAAAGGTTAGGTCAACCGCTTCAGAACTGAAGAAGACGAGGACTGCCGAGGCTCAAACTAGAAAAAGGAAAAATCCCGAAGCTTCTGATGTCGCTCCCTCTAAGAAGAAGCGCAAGACCAAGAAGGATCGGGCTGATCCCACAGAGCCCTTAGTTGTTGAACCCATCTCAATGGTTCGCCCTACATCTGAACACCACGAGCGCCAACTGGTTGTTCATGAGCCTGCTTCCACAGAGGCTCATGACACTGAAGACATTCCAACAGTTGATCCCACCGCTGCTGAAGACATTGGTCACCATGACAATGTTGAAGATGATGAAGTCTTCCTCAGATCGAGCGCCAATTGGTATCATCGCCTGTGCTCACGCACAGCGAACTCATCAGCATTGGCCGTCCTCTGACGCCAACTGCTCAGGATGCATCGTGGGCTGATCACCCACAGAGACCAGACACTCCAAGCTCTCCCGAACCGCAAGCAACCCCATCAGTGCAAGAAGAAGATGACTTTGAGGCCCAGCCAACTCCATCTCCACAGGTGTCGCCAGCGCTACGCAGGCTTCGCAAAGGACCAAGGCCTCAAGTCCCTCTTTCGAGCGTTCCAGAAGGATAAGTGCCCCACCAATCTGTTGCACGTCAAGTGTTTCCAGATGCCACTCCTACTGTGAATGTCTCCGAGTCTGAGGCTAAAGCTGCTGAAGACATTCCGGCTGCATCAGCCGACGACAAACAAGAAGAAGAACATGTCCCTACTCCCCCCATTACTGAAGAAGTTGTTCTCGAGGAGAACGTGTCTGTGCCCGACCCTCCAGCTCATCAAGTGGAGGTTGAGAATCTTGAGGCTGCCACCACCAACACAAATGAAGCCAATGACGTAGTCATGGCTGAAGAAAATGTGGAGCCTGCACCAACCAATGTGCCAGAAACCAATGAAGCCAATAATGCAACTGCTCCTGAAGCCTCTGTTGTGCAGCCTAACGCCTCTGTTAATGCCACTGCTCTTGTTCCGCCACCTCGGCCACACACTATGGAGCAAGCATTCAACTATGGCCAACTTGTCACTGTCAAATGTCCTTTTCTGACTCCTCCGCCTGCTGCTGGTCCTCAGTTTGACTATCACGTTGAGCACAGGCCTCAGGTTCAGAAGCCAATACCAAGGTTGCCCAGGTTTCCAGGCACTGCATCTGCACCCGGATCATTCAATATCAATGGCTTCAAGGCACACAACACCTTCTTTGATAGCGCCAAGAACCCCTACACCAAGGCAAGAATATCTTCTGATCGGTTCTGGAGTTATCAGCAGCGCAGTTATTACTCCTGCATTTTGTACAATCAAGGTCACATTTTCCCACATATGCGTCTTGACGCTGAAGCCGTAACTGGTCTGCCTTGTTTGGAAGAAGCTCTGGATTGCTTCAGAGAGTCTGGATTGCTTTAGAGAGTCTGGCTTGCTGCAGTTCGTCACTGATAAGGAGCATTGGAATGAAGAACTGCTGCTCCAATTCTATGTCACTCTTCATATCCGTGGCTACAACAGGGATCCGAAGACTTGGGTCCTTGAGTGGATGACGGGCAATGTTCATCATGAAGCCAAAGCCTTTGATATCATTGAGCTTACTGGCCAGCCCACTCCAGGAGATCTGTATGAACCTGGTTGTCAGCTTCATAGTGCTGCTATGGAAAGCATCTTCCACAAGCCTGAGCCCAATATGAGTCAGATGCTCAGCATGATGAAACCTTTGCCTCCAGATGCTGAATATCCTAAGGAGTTCTTTGTTGAAGACCTTGAGTATCTGCCACGTACTATCTATCACATCATAAGGTGAACTCTCTGGCCCATCAAAGGACATTCTCCACATGCCAAGCTAGAAGGCGCAACGAAGACTTTGGTCTTTCATATTCTTCATGGCAAAAGCTTCAATGCACAAGATTTCTTCATTCGCCAGCTTGCTGCATCAGGATCTGACATTTTTGGCTTGAAGTTTTACGCTCCATGGATTATGCGGCTGATCAAACTACACTCAGCTGTCACCTATCAGCCCTCTGCTCGCAATCATCGGATCTTTCTGCCTGACGTTGATATGTCAGTTGAAGCCATCTATCCAGAGCCTGCCAAGGAGCCCCTTAGTCTTCAAAATGCTGAGAATCAAAGCTTCTCTCAAAACATTGAAGGAGTTCAAGTAGTATCTCGTGTTTATCCTCTGGCTGGCACTACACGTGCACCTCACCGTGCCCTCACTGAAGCTACTGACAGTACCATTGCCCAACGGCCCAAGAAGCGATCCCGTGTTCTCAATGATCGAGAGCTTCTGGTTGCCCTTCATCAGAAACATGATAGGCATCATGACTGGTTGAAGCGCCAAATGCAAAGCCTCTTGGTTGACGTAAACAGGATTCGCAATCTTGCCACCAAGAATGCCTTTGTTGCCCATGCAACCTGTCGGCCTACATGGAAAGGGCTGACGCTTATGTGCTCTAAGGATGATCTTCAAGAGGATGGCTTCTCTGAACGCTTCAAGTTTGACTCCACACCTCCAAGAAGGACTGTGCTGCGATGAACTCCGTCTCTTGAAGACTCTGAGTTCTCTTCCTCTGCTGCAACTGTGAATGCCAGACTGATCGATGATGAAGACGATGCTACTTCACCGCCCCCTACTTTTGCACGCATTGACACTACCCCAAGTTCGTCTGCACCGCCTATCAACACCGACGACCCTACTGCTTCACCTACTCCTCATGGGAACGAGTAGATTCTCTATGTCTTCAAACCTTTTTGGTACTTACTGACAAAAGGGGGAGAAGCATATGAGTTTGATAGTCTTCAAGCGGGTCCATATGGGCGGTGGTTTTATATTTTGCCTAGTGTTTACACCTCTTGCGTTTTGATACATTTGGTTCTTTGAGTTGTAACACTCAAACTTGATGGTCGTCTTCTACTTATTTGCTTTACTGTGATGCGATGATAAATTCCGCATGTGCGATGATAAATTCCGCACTTAGATCATTTTGCAGACGTCCATCTTTCATTATGCATGTCATTATCTTAACATACTTTTCATGCATGATGAATTGTCATCATAAGTTGAAGAGGATCTCCACAAGTACAACCCGCCATGTGCATTTGCATACCAAAAGCAAATTACTTTTATGCACATCTTCAGGGGGAGCCTTTTCCACTTATGAAGACAATAACCTATCCTTTAAAATTTCACATATTTTATTCCCCGTTGAAAACTTCAACTAGTTTGTCATCAATCGCCAAAAAGGGGGAGATTGTAAGTGCATCTAGTGCCACCCCTAGTTGGTTTTGGAGTATTGACGACAAACCTAGTTGAGGGACTAATGTGTTTGTGAGAATTGCAGGATAACACAGGTAGAAGTCCCTCATTGATTCGGTTTTCCTACCAGAGATGACCCCTAAAAATGTATGAAGACATTGAAGTCAAAGGTGGTATGTGAAGGCATTCACATTGAAGACTATGACATGAGAAGACATTGCATGAAGACTATGGAGCGCGAAGACTTAGTTCTTTCGTTGTTCTTTTTCTTCTTTGTTGAGTCATAGGAACCACCGTACTGTTAAGTGGGGTCCAAGAGAACCAGTCAGAATGACTGAAGTGATGCTTAACCAAAATGCTATGTCTTCGAGTGAAGACTATGAGAGCAAATCTTGTCCAGAGTTGGATAAGTCAGCTTTGCTTGTAGCCCAAGTAAAGTTGCCGTGTGTGTTTGAAATCTGACCGTTGGAACACGTGTCGGTTCCTTAGTGACCCAGGGTCATTTCGGACCAATCAGGTCGGGTTGCCTAGTGGCTATAAATAGCCCACCCCCTACAACCATAAAAGGTTGGCTGCTCAGAGTTAGAGTACGGCATTTATCGTTTGAGAGCAACCCACCTCGAAGCCTTTGAGAGAGAATTCCTTGAGAGGATAAAGCCCTAAACACCCAGAGCCAAAGAGTGTTAGGCATCACTTAAGTCTTCCTGTCTTTGTGATCTGAAGACTTATTACACTTGAGGACTGTGAATCCTCCAGCCGGTTAGGCGTCGCGTTCTGAGCATCCAAGAGTCATTGTGGATCGCCGGTGAACGAAGTCTGTGAAGGTTTGGAAGTCTACCTTGAAGACTTACCAGAGTGATTGGGCGAGGACTGTGAGCCCTTAGTTCAAGGGGAATAAGGTGAAGATGAGGTCTTCTGAGTTGAATCTCAGCCTCCCCAACCAGACGTATAGTTGTCACAGCAACTGGAACTGGTCCAACAAATCATTGTCTTCAACGAGTCACTGGTTTCATCCTTCCCTTCCCTTTGCTTACTGTTGGTCCTTGTGAAGTCATTGTATAATTGCATTATCTTTTGTCTTCACTGAGTGACTACTTGTTCTGATTGGCTTCACAATATCTTCCTACCTGATCTTACTGCCTAGCTGCTATTAGTCATTATGCTTTCACTTCATTGAATACTTGACAATGGTTTACCTAGTGTAGTCTACCTTCCGCTACATGGTAATAGGTTTATTTCTATCGTTTGTCTTCGAAACTTCCATGTTTTGAAGACTTACATAAAAATCGCCTATTCACCCCCCTCTAGTCGTTCTCCATTCATCAAGTGAGCTTGTAACATCCGAAATTTCCAATTTGGAATGTTATGCATTAGATCATCATTGCATATCATATTTCATTGCATTTTGGTTTGATCCTAGAAATTCTACACAACTCATGGACCCACGAAGAGAGTTGGGGATTTTGTTATTTTCATATTTGAGTTTCCTCAAATTTTGAAAAGAGGGTCGTTTGATTTTAATTATTTTCTCTTTGAATATTTATTTTATGAAAAATAAAAGAGAGGGGATAAAATGACTTTCCAAAAATAAAGAAATATTGGAGATTTAATATTAAAATCAAATAAGATTTTATTCGGAGTTTTTATTGCTATTTTATTTGAATTAGAAAAAATATGCGTTTTTCAAAATTGCATTAGAGGCCCAAATAAATGTTCACCTTGTCCGCTAGCATTTTAGAGGACGGGAAAAACTATTTCAGGATTTTTGGAGTCCGTTAAGTATTTCTTTTCTTTGTTTTTTTCCGAGGAGAATTTTTTTAAACAGTCAACCGACCTAATCGGGCCGTGTCCGACCTGGACACTAGTCCGGCCGGCCCTTTTATAGCCGCGGAGGCCCGAGCCAGCGTCGCCCACCCGAAACCCTAGCCGCGCCGTTCCGCGCCATCGCCACACCGCCCGCGCCGCCCCGCAGCGCCGCCGCCGCCGGTTCCCCTCGCCGCTGACGCCGTTAGCCACCGCCGACCCGCCGGACCTCGCCGAGGTAGTTCACCGCCGTCGCTGGTTTCATTAGGAAAACCGATCGGTTTATTTTTTCGAAACCCTAGTTTTTTATTTAGATCGGTTTTATTTTCCCGGTTTAACGTACGGTTTTCACCTGTTAAACCGTAGAAAACGAACGTTTGTTCGTTAACCTGTTCGTCAGTTTTCTTTTTCCAGGGTTTTTCCGCGACTATTTTCGATCGCGATTTGTGCCTTAATCTTTGTTCTAGTTTAACTTTTCGCTCGTTTATCGGAATCAGGCAATTCAAGCGCCTAGATCTTCATCTTGAAGCCCTCTTTCCGTTTAACCAACTTGAACAAGTTTTTGCTACTATAAAATTTGACTTTAGTTCAGATTAGTAAACGGATCTTGTTTCTTTCGCAGCTTTAGTTTGTTGCTTCGTTTGATTTGATTCTTTTTGCAAACCGTAGTTCTTAAGTTGAACTTTCTGGTTAGATCTCTTATTTGAGTTTTACCCGTGCTTCTAGTTGAGTGCTTATTGTATGCTTGTTTGTTTGCGATAGAGTACCCGGAGTGCGAAGCGTGCTACTACGAGTCTCTAGGTTTCACGGAACATCAGCAAGGGAAGTAACACTTTGATCATACCTCTTTACTACTCAGTTTTATTGCATTAGATCAATCCTCAAACAATTGCATGATTAGGATCTGATTAAATTGTGGGTTTTGGGAAGTAGTTGAGGTAGTACCTATTCACCTGTTTATTTTCAAATCCTGGGAGTTACTTCTCGTTGCTTATCTTGCTATGATGTGCTTGTAGACGTGGATTGGGTTTGAGAGTATTCATGACAGATGTGAGTTTGTTAATTAATGGTTCAACTTAAGGTGGAAACTTGAATACACATCTGGGTGGATTGCTTGTGGGCACCTGGAGAACCCAGTGTTGTCCTAGGATATCCCGAAGGACCCGTGTGATCATCCTACAGCCCGCCACCCAGGCTCAAAGGGATCATAATATTATTCATGCTAGAAACTTCCGTGTGCAGCCACAAGCTATTATGGGCTCTAGCATAGTTGAGTAAGTTGCGTGAAGCTCTTGAAGAGGTAGACTAGCAAATGTAGTGGGTTGTAGGTGGTATAGTCTACCCAGAGTAGAGAGTTAATGCTTCAGAAAGCCTATGTCTGAAATCTCCGACCATGGATGTATTCGAGTCTTGTGGGTAAAAGTGCGCAAACCTCTGCAGAGTGTATAAACTAATCATGGTTAGTCGTGTCCCCAGTTATGGACATCTTGAGTATCTAGTTCTTGGATTATCATGATTGATCTCATCACTCTAAATATAATTTGATTGGGTTTAATGATGATGTTTAATTGGGATTAAGTTGGAGGAACCTTCTCAAAGTTTGACAACTACCATGATAGTTAAATAAATTTATTCCTTTGTTGTAGGGAAAAATTGGCTTTTTGCAAAAACATATTACCATAGAGCCTCCACCAGCCAAATATGCATGTAGTGATAGCAATTATTTCTGTTCATTGTTTCTCTTGTGTTACTTTGCCAGCATATTCCTTGTGCTGACCCGTTTCGGACTGCAACGTTCATGTTGCAGACTTTTCAGACGATGAGTAAGGAGCCATAGGTCGTTGTCTTTCACTCAGTGATACCATTGGAGTTGATGGACTCACTCTATCTTCCAAGCCTTCCGTTGTTATCGATTTAGATGGCCTTAAGCCATATTTAATGTTTTAAGTTCTCTTTTTGAGACATTCGATGTAATAAGTGTGTGATTACTACTCTGTTATAAATCCTCAAGTACTGTGCGTGTCAGCATACCGATCCGGGGATGACACTGATGCACAGAGATCGGACTGTTTGAGGTCTGGTTGCTACAAGATGGTATCAGAGCCCACGCTGACTGTAGGACACGACCACTAAGCTAAAACCCTAGATCACTACTCTCTTCTCATTTCTGACTCCTCTCCCTTTTTCTACTCTTTAGGATGGCGGGCATGAGGAACAAGTTTGCACAACCGGATGAAGACACACCCTTTGGACGACACTTGAAGGAAGTCACTAAGTACCTGAACATCGGAATACCAAGCTTCACCGGGATCTACAACACAACCTTACCAGAAGAGGAGCGCTGGATGATCCAAGTTCAAGTTCCAGGAAGGACGTTCATGCCAGTCGCTGAGCCCATAGAGTTTTCCTTTGATGCACCCACCTAGGGTCTAGGCAAGAGCATGGTAGCCCACATCACCATGTGACGCATTGGATAAGTTTACCACAAGGATCTCAAGGATACTATCTACCAGATTTGTGGGCGCCGAGATGATCAATGGGAGATGATCAGCACCAGGAAGGATAGATCTATTGCAGCTTTCATCCAGGAGTTAAACCAGCACATTCGTCGCCACGAGAACCAGATGTGCGCAGGCATGATAGATCTGAAGAAGGCAATGACCAGGATCACCGAGCTTTAAGAGGAACTCAAGGCTACACACGACGACTACGAGGAGGAGATCATCATGCTAGTGGAGAAGAATGATGATCTGACAAGGAAGCTAGGTGTATTTATGGGAGACCCCGTGCCAGGAGGAGAATATGACGATTCCACTTGCCCAGAGAACTATATATCATCGATGACACCGACTCGGACCCTGACAATAGCGATGATGATTTTGTTGATGAAACTGCAGCATATATTATGGAGTCTTCCACCGATCAATATTTCTAGTCGACCACCATATCAGTAGTAGAATTCCCCCATGTAAATAGTATAGTCCGAGCACTTTTGTAACGATAGTTAGACCGATTGTATGCCCTTGTTTGAATTGATTGAAGTGATATGATTGTGCTTGTCTCATGTGCATGTGGGTAGTGTTTTCCCCTAGACCCCATTCTACTCTATTTTCTCATCTTTTCTAAACCCATCAGATGCCTCCGAGACGCGACAATGGATTTGCTTTCCCACCGGAGCTCACCCAGTTGATCCAGCAGCAGAATGCATTGATGCAGATACTAGTCCAGAATCAGAATCAAGGGAACAACAACAACAACAACAACCCACCACCACCACCTGTTGATCACTTAGCCCGTTGTCTAAGGCTGAATCCGCCGGTGTTCTCCAGTAGCACCGAGCCGATAGTTGCAGATGATTGGCTCCGCAAGATTGGAAGGGAGTTGACCACTGTAGGATGCACTGATGCGGAAAGAGTTCGTTTTTCCTCACATCAGCTTGATGGACCCGCAGCAGCAAGGTGGGAGAATTACACTGTCACCTATCCCATCGACACTATTACATGGGACCAGTTTCAGCAGGCCTTTTGCACTTCCCATGTATCAGCAGGAGCTATGGCCATGAAGAAGCGCGAGTTTCGGAACTTACGCCAAGGAGGAAGCACCGTTGGCTAGTATGTGGATGATTTTAGTAAGCTAGCATGTTATGCCCCAGATGACGTTGCTACGGATGCAGCTAAACATGAGAAGTTTCTGGAAGGACTGAATGATGAGCTGAGCATGCAGTTGATGGTAGAAACTTTTAATAACTACCAATAGTTGGTAGATAGACCTCTCATGATTGAAGGGAAGCAGCAGCAGATTGACAACCGTAAGAGAATGTATGGACACGGGAAGTATAATTCTGGAGCTTAGCAGAGACCCTGTTTTACCCCAAACTCGGGGGGACCCCTTCAACATAACCATTGAGGTCACAACCACAATGGAGGGATTTTGCACAACCATAGTGGCCCCAGGAATGGAAATGGTACTGGAGGAAGCAACGGCCAAAACCGTACCAACCCAGCAACGCCCGCCAAGAAGGATCTAAGTCACATTACTTGTTTCAAGTGCGGGAAGAATGGACATTATGCCACAGAATGTTCTGAAGCAAACAATGGAAATGGCAATGTAAGCTCTGGGAAGAAGCCCAACCCTTTCAACAGGGGACAAGTGAACCACGTTAGCGTGGAGGAGACTGAAGCGCAACCCGATGCAGTAATAGGTAAGTTTATGATTAAGTCATTTACTGCAATCGTTCTTTTTGATACTGGTGCATCACATTCATACATATCAAGGTGATTTGTGGATAAGTTTAAACTGCCAACCCAAACCCTTAGGACACCCATGTTAGTAACCTCGCCAGGAGCAGAGTATATGGCAAGCCTTTGGTGTGATCGGTTACCATTAAGGATTAGTAACTACCTGTTTCCCTCAAACCTAATAGTATTGGAGTCACAAGGACTGGATGTGATATTAGGCATGGATTGGTTATCGAAGTATGGAGGGAACATTGACTGCGCCAGTAAGTCGATTTTGCTTACCAACCCATAAGGAAGAAGGATCAAGTATGTATCCAGGCATGTGTCGAATAGGACTCAAGTGAATTCCTTATCAGGAGTTGTACAGGAGGAAGTACCAGTGGTGAAGGATTTCCCGGATGTATTTCCAGAAGAGTTGCCAGGCATGCCACTGATACGTCTCCAACGTATCAATAATTTTTGATTGCTCCATGCTATATTATCTACTGTTTTGGACTATATTGGGCTTTATTTTTCACTTTTATATTATTTTTGGGACTAACCTATTAACCAGAGGCCCAGCCCAGAATTGCTGTTTTTTTGCCTATTTCAGTGTTTCGAAGAAACGAAATATCAAACGGAGTCCAAACGGAATGAAACCTTCGGGAACGTGATTTTCTCACTGAACGTGATCCAGGAGACTTGGACCCTACGCCAAGGCATCAGAGAGGCGATCACGAGGGTGGGGGGCGCCCCCCTAGGGCGCGCCCCCTGCCTCGTGGGCCCCTCGGTGCTCCACCGATGTACTCCTTCCTCCTATATATACCTACGTACCCCCAAACGATCAGAACAGGAGCCAAAAACCTAATTCCACCGCCGCAACTTTTTGTATCCACGAGATCCCATCTTGGGGCCTGTTCTGGAGCTCTGCTGGAGAGGGCCGTCATCACGGAGGGCTTCTACATCATCATAGCCTCTCCGATGAAGTGTGAGTAGTTTACCTCAGACCTTCGGGTCCATAGTTAGTAGCTAGATGGCTTCTTCTCTCTTTTTGGATCTCAATACAAAGTTCTCCCCCTCTCTTGTGGAGATCTATTCGATGTAATCTTCTTTTTGCAGTGTGTTTGTCGAGATCGATGAATTGTGGGTTTATGATCAAGTCTATCTATGAATAATATTTGAATCTTCTCTGAATTCTTTTATGTATGATTGGTTATCTTTGCAAGTCTCTTCGAATTATCCATTTGGTTTGGCCAACTAGATTGGTAGTTCTTGCCATGGGAGAAGTGCTTAGCTTTGGGTTCGATCTTGCGGTGTCCTTTCCCAGTGACAGAAGGAGCAGCAAGGCACGTATTGCATCGTGTCATCATGTCATCTTGCTTAAAGCGTTACTCTGTTTTTAACTTAATACTCTAGATGCATGCTGGATAGCGGCCGATGAGTGGAGTAATAGTAGTAGATGCAGAATCATTTCGGTCTGCTTTTCACGGACGTGATGCCTATATACATGACCATGCCTAGATATTCTCATAACTATGATCAATTCTGTCAATTGCTCAACAGTAATTTGTTCACCCACCGTAGAATACTTATGCTCTTGAGAGAAGCCACTAGTGAGTGAGACCTATGGCCCCCGGGTCTATTCTCATCATATCAATCTCCATCACTTTAATCTTGCTTTGCTTTTTTACTTAGTCTTTTACTTTTCAATTTGCATCTCTATACCAAAAATACCAAAAATATTATATTTATCAGATCTCACTCTCGTAAGTGACCGTGAAGGGATTGACAACCCCTAATCGCGTTGGTTGCGAGTAGCTATCATTTTGTTCAGGTACGAGGGACTTGAGCGTGGCCTCCTACTAGATTGATACCTTGGTTCTCAAAAACTGAGGGAAATACTTACGCTACTCTGCTGCATCATCCCTTCCTCTTCGGGGAAATCCAACGCAAGCTCAAGAGGTAGCAAGAAGGATTTCTGGCGCCGTTGCCGGGGAGTCTACACAAAAAGTCAACATACCAAGTACCCATCACAATGCCCATCTCTCGCATTACATTATTTGCCATTTGCCTCTCGTTTTCCTCTCCCCCACTTCACCCTTGCCATTTTATTCGCCCTCTCTCTCTATCTTCCCTCTCTATTTGCCTCTTTTTGCCCGCTTGCCTTTTGTTTGCTCGTGTGTTAGATTGCTTGTTTGTCGCGATGGCTCAAGATACTACCAAATTGTGTGACTTCACCAATACCAATAATAATGATTTCCTTAGCACTCCAATTACTCCTCTTGCCAATACTGAATCTTGTGAAATCAATACTGCTTTGTTGAATCTTGTTATGAAAGATCAATTCGCCGGCCTTCCTAGTGAAGATGCCGCTACTCATCTGAATAGCTTCGTTGATTTATGTGATATGCAAAAGAAAAAAGATGTCGATAATGATGTCATTAAATTGAAGCTATTTCCTTTTTCACTTAGAGATCGTGCTAAAGCTTGGTTTTTGTCATTGCCTAAAAATAATATTGATTCTTGGAACAAGTGCAAAGATGCTTTTATCTCTAAGTATTTCCCTCCTGCTAGGATCATCTCTCTTAGAAACGATATTATGAACTTTAAGCAACTTGATCATGAACATGTTGCACAAGCTTTGGAGAGAATGAAATTAATGATACGTAATTGCCCTACTCATGGTTTGATTTTGTGGATGATTATACAAAAAATTTATGCCGGATTGAATTTTGCTTCTAGAAATCTTTTAGATTCGGCCATGGGAGGCACTTTTATGGAGATCACTTTAGGAGATGCTACTAAATTCCTAGATAATATTATGGTTAATTATTCTCAATGGCATACTGAAAGATCTTCTCATAAAAAAGTACATGCGATAGAAGAAATCAATGTTTTGAGTGGAAAGATGGATGAACTTATTAAATTATTTGCTACTAAGAGTGTTTCTTCTGATCCTAATGATATGCCTTTGTCTACTTTGATTGAGAATAACAATGAATCTATGGATGTGAATTTTGTTGGTAGGAATAATTTTGGTAACAACGTTTATAGAGGGAATTTTAATCCTAGGCCATATCCTAGTAATCCTTCTAATAATTATGGGAATTCCTACAACAACTCTTATGGAAATTATAATAAGATGCCCTCTGAATTTGAGAATAGTTTTAAAGAGTTTATGAATTCACAAAAGAATTTTAATGCTTTGCTTGAAGAGAAATTGCTTAAAGTTGATGATTTGGCTAGGAACGTTGATAGAATTTCTCTTGAGGTTGATTCTTTAAATCTTAGATCTATTCCTCCTAAGCATTATATCAATGTGTCTCTCAAAGCCATGAGAATTTCCATTGATGAGTGCAAGGAAAGAACCGCTAGGATGCGTGCTTCCAAAGATGCCTTTATTAAAGCGTGTTCTTCCAATTCCTATGAAAATCAAGATGAAGATCTAAAAGTTATTGATGTGTCTCCTATTAAATCTTTGTTTTGCCATATGAATCTTGATGAAACTGAATATGATCTTCCTTTACCTAGAAGGTGTTCTAAAAATTCGGAGTATTTAGATCTTTATGATGAAATTGATGAAAGTGGGATTGAAAGAAATAAAATCTAGATGTTGCTAAACCCACTATATTGGATTTCAAGGAATTTAATTATTAAAGTTGCTCTTTAATTTATTGTATTTCCTTGTTGCAATCCGTGCTAAATTCTCCACATGCTTATAGTCAAAAGAAAGCCTTCACCGAACATATTGTTGATGCCTTGATGCAATCTTATGAAGAAAAACTTGAGTAGAAAGTTTCTATCCCTAGAAAAATCTATGATGAGTGGGAACAACTATTAAAATTAAAATTAAAGATCATGAGTTTTATGCTTTGTGTGATTTGGGTGCTAGTGTTTCCACTATCCCCAAAACTTTGTGTGATTTGCTAGATTTCTGCAATTTTGATGATTGCTCTCTAGACTTGCATCTTGCGGATTCTACTATTAAGAAACCTATGTGAAGGATTAATGATGTTCTTATTGTTACAAATAGGAATTATGTGCTCGTAGATTTCATTGTTCTTGATATAGATTACAATCCTTCTTGCCCTATTATTCTCGGTAGACCTTTCCTTAGAATGGTTTGTGCGATTATTGATATGAAGGAAGGGAATATTAGATTTCAATTTCCATTAAAAAAGGGCATGGAACACTTTCCAAGAAAGAAAATAAAATTGCCATATGAAACTATCATGAGAGGCACTTATGGATTGCCTACCAAAGATGGCAATACCTAGATCTATCCTCGCTTTTATGCCTAGCTAGGGGCGTTGAACGATAGCGCTTGTTGGGAGTGTCACGCCCTCGATGCAGCTATATCTCCCACGTGTCGAAGCACGACTTAGAGGCATAACCGCATTGAAAGCAATGTCGCAAGTGAGGTAATCTTCACACAACCCATGTAATACATAAGGGAAAGAGATACATAGCTGGCTTACACTCGCCACTTCACACAATTACATGAATAAAAAATTACATCAACCAGTTACAAACAAGGTCCGGCTACGGAACCAAAATAAAAGAAGACTGCCCCAAATGCTACACATATCCCCGATCGACCCCAACTGGGCCCCACTACTGAACAACAAGAACGAAACAACACAAAGGACAAGATCTTCATCGAGGCTCCTCCTTGAGCTTGGTTGCGTCATCTGCACGGTTCAACGGCACCTGCAAACTGGTTTTGGAAGTATCTGTGAGTCACGGGGACTCAGCAATCTCACACCCTCGCGATCAAGGCTATTTAAGCTTATAGGTAAGGTAAAAGGTATGAAGTGGAGCTGCAGCAAGCGACTAGCATATATGGTGGCTAACATACGCAAATGAGAGCGAGAAGAGAGGGCAAAGCACGTTCGAGAAACTATGATCAAGAAGTGATCCTAGAACAACCTACGTCAAGCATAACTCCAACAACCGTGTTCACTTCCCGGACTCCACCGGAAACAGACCATCACGGTTACACACGCGGTTGATGTATTTTAGTTAAGATCAACTTCAGGTTTGGCGATCCCTGTTTTTGAGATCCTCAAAGACTACCACCAGAAAGGGAATGTGACCACCATTCTTATTCGAGAAAATTTTCTACAACCGGACATTAAAAAATTCCCATCTGCCCATAACCGCGGGCACATCTTTCGGAAGTTCAAAACCCTGCAGGCCAACTTAGCCCATCACAAGCTCTCACAGTCAACGAAGGATATTCCTTCTCCCAAGACATTCCTATCAGACTCGGCATCCAGGTTACAAGACATTTCGACAATGGTAAAACAAGTCCAGCAACATCGCCCGAATGTGCCGACAAATCCCGATAGGAGCTGCACATATCTCATTCTCAGGGCACACTCAGATGAGCAATCCGTACAACTAAAACCAGCCCTCGAGTTTCCCCGAGGTGGCGCTGCAAGGAGCTCTAGTTTGGACCAACACTCAGAGGAGCACTGGCCCCGGGGGGTTAAAATAAAGATGATCCTTGAGTCTGCAGAACCCAAGGGGAAGAAAAGGCTAGGTGGCGAATGGTAAAACCAAGGTTGGGCATTGCTGGAGGAGTTTTATTCAAGGTGAACTGTCAAGGGGTTCCCATTATAACCCAACCGCGTAAGGAACGCAAAATCCGGGAACATAACACAGATATGACAGAAACTAGGGCGGCAAGAGTGGAACAAAACACCAGGCATAAGGCCGAGCCTTCCACCCTTTACCAAGTATATAGATGCATTAATTAAATAAGAGATATTGTGATGTCCCAACAAAATATCCATGTTCCAACAAGGAACAAACTCCAATCTTCACCTGCAACTAACAACGCTATGAGTGGGGCTGAGCATAGCAGTAACATAGCCAAACAATGGTTTGCTAGGACAAGGTGGGTTAGAGGCTTGGTTCAACAATATGGGAGGCATGATAAGCAAGTGGTAGGTATCGCAACATAGGCATTATCGGAACCAACCCGAAGGAGCAACACTGGAAAGAGGCAAACAACATAGTAAACAACCATCACATAAACATGGCATGATGCACAACCAAGTATGATGCATGTTCGGTTTAATGATACATGGCATGGCAAACTGCACAAACAATCCTACAAATTAAGTGGAGCTCAATATGCATCGGGGTGCATATTGCCAAAACACCACATAACGTATTTAGTTCGATCTTGTTTATGTACCCAACAATATGAAATGTTGATTAACATGGCAAGAGGGTGAAGCAAAAGCAAAACGACCTATCTAGTCAAGTTTAAATGAGGCCGGGAACAACAAACAACAAATCCGGAAACTCCTCATGAGCATATTTTGGTTATGGTACTGTTCTGCCCTAAACCATATTTTATAGTTGTTAAACATGCAAAATGATTCCACCATGTTAAACTAGGCATTTTTCCACCCCATTTACATATAAAGTTAATTAAATACCGAGTTACGGTTATTTAGTTATGGAATAAACCATTTTAGCAAGTTAATTAAGCAAGTTTAAACAAACAGCATCTTAAGCATTTTAAACATAGATGAAAGTTGGATATTATTAAACTAGATGAAATTCTAAGCAAGTTTCATATATAAAACATTTTAATAAGATGCACGGTTGATGAGTTATTAATTGCATGAACTCTAGGGACTTCTCTATAAAACTGGCAAACTCAGGATAAAATGATAAAATCGTTGTACTAAAAAAAACACAAACGGGCTGGATCTGTTGGACCAACAATGCACAAGGGGGGTTTCTTACACAGTGGGCCTGGCCCAGATCGGTAGAGAGGTAGGCCGAAAAGGGGGGTGCTGGGCCTTGGGCCTTGGAGAGGCTGGAAGGGAGGCAGCCCAGGCGCGGCGCGGTCAACGAGCGGGCGAGCGGGCACGCCCGATCCTGAACCGCTGCTCACACCAGGGGAAGGAGAGGCCGGCGCTGGCCTTGGCACGGGCGGGACAGGAAGCAGGGCGAGGCGGCGCTGCTTGAAGGGAGGTTCGACGAGACAGGCCTGCAGGCGGCTTACGGGGGCAGGGACCCACCGGATCTGACGAGGGAAGCCGGTTCCCGATGGTTGGAGTCAAACAAGACGACGATGGCTTGGCTCCTGCATGGAAATACAGAGAGCAAGTGGGTTCAGAGAGGAGAGACAGGGAGAAGAAACGGGAAGAAAAAGAGGGCGCGAGGTGGGAGTCCGGCCTGGTAGGTGGTCGTTGGAGAGCGAGGTCGCCGGTAGCAGGAAGGTCCGGTGAAGGAGAAGAAGACTGCAGGGGCGGAGGACTTGGGCAGATGGGAGGAGCAGGCGGCGGGACTTGGGCTCCATGGCCACAGCGAGGTTCCTGCGGATGGAGGTCAGCGCGGCTAGGCGCTACACTTGCCGACGCGGACGGTAGAAACACGGCGGCGCTGGCATCGAATTCATGGCGCAGCTAGGCAGCGACGGGTCTTGGCACTGGAGTGGTCGTGGAGCTCGAGGAGGACGACGTCCGGGTGCCATGGCGGTCTTCCTGTCCAGAACGAGAGAGAGAGAGAGATGAGAGAAACGGGAGAGGAAACGAGGAGCAGAGGAGGAGCGGTGACGGGGTTGGCCTGCGGTGGATGCTGCTGTGATTTGGGCGGCGCTGAAAAACAGGGAGGGGTCGAAGAGGATTTGGATCGGGAGGAGTGCGGCTCTGGTTGGCTGGGTGATGGGATCGAGGGAGATTGTGTGGGGGGGGATCCCGAGAGGATTAGTGGCGGCGGCCGAGAGGGATGGATGGGACAACTCCCCTAGAAATTAGGGTTGACTGTTTATATAGGTAGGTTGGTTAGGTTAGGGGCTACTCGGTCCATCCGATCGTAATCGGACGATCCCCGATAAAATAGCTAGGGAGTCCAAATAAGAAAACAGTGATGTTTTGTAGATGTTTGGGGATGATCCGGACCCAACGGTGACGACTGCCCGGGTCGGGTCCAGGACAATTTCGGACGCACACGTGTGGGATTCGATGCACTGTGCAGAGAGGGTTTCGGACCGTGCGGTCGCATCGGACAACTCCGGAAGCGAAGAGGGGAAGGAGGATGGACTAGGTGGGCTGTGGCGAGACTGCGAGGGGGAGAAGAGAGAGAGAGGGCCCGTCATCTGTTTCCGGAGACCGAAAACGTCGGACGTTAGACCGACTATAATGTCGCTATAGTTATCCGTTGGGCTATCAAACGAACTCCGAATGCGATGAAACTTGGCAGGCGGCCTACCTACAACATAACAATACCACATGCCAACTTTCAACCCATTCCGAGAACATTTTCCAGCCACTTATAAAATACTATTTCGGACATGCTGCGGGCACGTGCAAGTGTGTCTGGGCTCAGAACGGACAATGGACGGAACTGGGGGAACCCGGACTAATGCAAGTTTCGAAAACATTATGATGCAATGCACATGATGACATGACAAGATGCAACACGCAAGCAAAAGACAAGGCAACAACAGCGAATAACTGGAGGACACCTGGCACAACGGTCTCGGGGCGTTACACAACACTCCACCACTACGAGAGGATCTCATCCCGAGATCTAGAATGGCACCGGGAGGACAACGGAAGAGAAGGAGAAGAGGTCAAACTAAGTTGCTTCTTTGACCAATGAGTGAAACCAAAGAACCTTGAAAATGTTAAGCCATTTAGAGAAAAGAATACAATGGAGATGACGAAGTTGAAAACACTCCGTTTTAAAAGAGGAACAAGGGAGAACAACTTCGGGCAGCACTCCGATTGAAAAGAAAAGGGATTGAATAAGAACTTGATAAGATGAGAAGATACTTGATTGAAAACACAACACTCTGGTTTAAAAAGGATTAGCAAAGGAAAGAATATGGTCTTGACAAACCAAGATGAGGGGTGAAAAGAGCAACATCGCTAGACCTCTGGGAGAAAGAATAGAAGTTGGATCGTCGGAACAAAAGAACAAAGAGGAAGAACAACATCTTCTACCTTAAATGAGCTTGCAAAAGCATCTTCAGGAGAATGGTCGAATGAAGTTGTTTGAAAACCAACAATGAAAAGAATAAGCTTGATGTGGGATTATGGAAGACATCCCAAAATTATGAGGTGAAATTCTGCCACGAACGAAACAATAGATTGGCTTGATATCAAGAAGGAGACGAGAGACTAATTCACCGGGAGGATAAAAGAAGAACTTGGATTATTTAAGAGCACCATAATAGCAACAATCCTTAGGGAAGGCTTTAGGTGAAATATAACCCAAGATAAGTCTAATGACGATATTGATGGATTTAAAATACTTCATTCTTAACAACATGTGAATCATGACACATGAACTCAAATTATCAAGAATGACATAATACCACTTCCAATGATACGGTTGAAAGAATTGCACTCCGGATTACAAGATGAAGAATGCTTGAGCTCCTGTGAAAAGAATCTTGATGAACGCTTCGAGAAGGGAAAAAAAATCCTTGATGAACCATCATGTAGAGTGTCCATGAAGAACTCCGGTAAACAAAAGGATGGCAAAAAGAAAAGGAAGTTGAAAACACAAGGTGAATCCTTGTACCGATTTAGATGAATCTCCGTGGTGAAATAGTTGGAAAAAATTGGAACTCCGTCAAAAATAGAGGATGAACAATTGAAATCAGGAATTTAATCATCATGAACAAACTCCGGAAGAAAACATTAACATATGGATGAAACAAGAATAAGAATTACATTACGCTTATCCTTCACCAATTTAGATTGATGACAATTGACAGATTTGGCATACTACTTATTCTCATAGAAAAAATTAAGAGAGATATAACATAAACTTGAGAATGTCTTCCACGAACCACCGGTAGGAATTTGGAAGAACGAATAAATTGATAAAGAAGACAAATCTTGACCGAACCACCGTAAGAATTAAAAATGAACGAAGAGAAGATAAAGAAAACACTGGAAAGAATTAGCAAATGAATGAAGATGCTTGAGAGAATTTATATATGAGAGAACGAAGAGATCATGCACTGATTAGAGGATATTTGACCGATGCACTCGTAAGATTTAGAAAATTAGACCTGGAAGCTGAGGATGAATAATTATGAGATGATGGGCTCCGAAGAATCAAACTGAAAAGACTCCTGAATTGCTCCATATGGGTGAAAAGAATTATCACGAATGAAAACAATTATGAGAGGAGTGCATAAGGCTAGCACCATGAATCTTGAAGATAATGGAGCAAGATTAAAGAGAAACTCTTCTTCGGTCTTCAAAATTCCGAGAATGACGACGAGAAACACCACCATGAATTATTTAGACACTCCGAAAGAATCAAAACGAAGAGGTTGAGCCAACGATGAAAAGAATTCGACAGATCTTGGAGAAAAACATGAGACTGATGATAATTCATTCTTACGTCAAACTTGGAAAAGAATTTGAGAGTAACACTGGGAAAATTTGAAGAGTCGGGTAAGATCCTGGAAAAGACCTGTGGGTTAGGGCCCACTCAAAAGATACACCATTGAAAAGGTTTTGAAGAGAGATTGCACCAGTTGAATTAAATGGATTGAATGAGATAACAACCTCAAAATAACTTGGATGGATCAACAATGTTACCGTGAGTCTTCTGAGATATCTCCAGCACTCCGGAACAATTGAATAGCGAGAAGTGGATGATTATGAGGTGCACCGGCATGAGAAGGTATTAGAAAGGAGAAAAAGGATATGATCCACAAAGCTTGAATTTAATCCACTAGAGAGGATAAAAGAAACAAACAATGATAAACATGAGGCTCCGTTAGAATCTTCAAGAGCATCACTAGGTAAGAACATTGACGGAAAAGGAATGGAGAGAATTCACATGAATAAGATGGCCAATTGATCAAGAAATCTTAATCTTAAAAAAAAAGGGGGGGGGGGGGGGAAAAAACAAAGGCAACTTGAGACGGATGAAACACACACCGTTGAGAAAAACCAAGAGGTGATCTTACGATGTTAAAATGATCGGATCCACTTGAATAGAAGTACACCGGTTGAAAAAGGATTGACATGACAATCTCGATTATCATGAAGGATTTGTATTCACATCGGAGTATGAGAACACCGTTTAGGAAAGGTATGGAATCAACACTTGGCATTGAAGCAACTCGAATACCACAACTCAAAAGAAAAACGAAGGATTGGCTTGCAGAATAAGCCAGAACCAACATATGATAGAGATTTTGTCCGAAGTTTTCGTGGTGGGGCCTACACGGGCTCGATCGTATAGCACCATCATGTACAAGGCAGTGCACATGACATACGAAGCATCCCCGAGTCAGCATAGCTAAGGACTCTTTAAGACACAATGAGACCACTGTAAAACCGACCGTGAATAGGCGGACCACTAGACGTCGAACCCCAATCTCATATCATACATCCATCGGAAAGATATCCTAAGAGTTACTTGAATTCCCACTTATAAACTCCCGAAATTTTTTGGTTATGCAATCAGGTGTTGGGGATACAGGGGAAGCATAATATCTCACCCAAAACTAGCAAATCCTACATCCAGTTGTGTCCATCCTTCAACACATAACCAAGAAACCTTCGGAAATCGTTTACCTCAACCTTCGAAAAGCATCCGTTACACAAGTTATGGCAATACTCCCGAACTCCCGCCCCAGTACTGGGTGGCGTCGAGGTTATCTCACCAACAACTACATAAAAGAGATTTTGGATGTCGGTGAAACTAAACTCAGGTATTCCAGAATTGCAACGATAAAATTGTGACGACAACACCTCGGAGCTCAACTCCCTGGGACACTGCCACAACCCCTAAATGACAGGAGGCGTCAAGAACAATGTTCTCGTCACAAAACCATCGGAACGATTCCAAGATACCCGCGTGATCCTAAAAACATTTAATGAAATTTGAGAAGAGAAGAGTCAAAACTCTACGTCAGGATGCCTCACCAGAGCGACGAAGGGACTGAGGAGTAAAAAGAAGTCCCAACCCTCCGATATATATAATTCCTAAATGACTCAAAACATATTTCTAGACTCAACAACACCAGCTATTCGATCAAGCAGGGGGCTCCTAAGGTCGGGGAAGGCTCTGATACCAACTTGTCACGCCCTCGATGCGGCTATATCTCCCACGTGTCGAAGCATGACTTAGAGGCATAATCGCAATGAAAGCAATGTCGCAAGTGAGGTAATCTTCACACAACCAATGTAATACATAAGGGAAAGAGATACATAGCTGGCTTGCACTCGCCACTTCACACAATTACATGAATAAAACATTACATCAACCAGTTACAAACAAGGTCGGGCTACGGAACCAAAATAAAAGAAGACTACCCCAAATGCTACACAGATCCCCGATCGACCCCAACTGGGCCCCACTACTAAACAACAAGAACGAAACAACACAAAGGACAAGATCTTCATCGAGGCTCCTCCTTGAGCTGGGTAGCGTCATCGGCACGGTTCAACGGCACCTGCAAACTGGTTTTGGAAGTATCTGTGAGTCACGGGGACTCAGCAATCTCACACCCTCGCGATCAAGGCTATTTAAGCTTATAGGTAAGGTAAAAGGTATGAAGTGGAGCTGCAGCAAGCGACTAGCATATATGGTGGCTAACATACGCAAATGAGAGCGAGAAGAGAGGGCAAAGCACGTTCGAGAAACTATGATCAAGAAGTGATCCTAGAACAACCTACATCAAGCATAACTCCAACAACCGTGTTCACTTCCCGGACTCCACCGGAAAGAGACCATCACGGTTACACACGCGGTTGATGTATTTTAATTAAGATCAACTTCAGGTTTTCTACAACTGGACATTAACAAATTCGCATCTGCCCATAACCGCGGGCACGGCTTCCGGAAGTTCAAAACCCTGCAGGGGTGTCCCAACTTAGCCCATCACAAGCTCTCACGGTCAACGAAGGATATTGCTTCTCCCAAGACATTCCGATCAGACTCGGCATCCAGGTTACAAGACATTTCGACAATGGTAAAACAAGTCCAGCAACACCGCCCGAATGTGCCGACAAATCCCGATAGGAGCTGCACATATCTTGTTCTTAGGGCACACTCAGATGAGCAATCCGTACAACTAAAACCAGCCCTTGAGTTTCCCCGAGGTGGCACTGCAAGGGGCTCTAGTTTGGACCAACACTCAGAGGAGCACTGGCCCGGGGGGGGGGGGTTAAAATAAAGATGACCCTTGAGTCTACAGAACCCAAGGGAAAGAAAAGGCTAGGTGGAGAATGGTAAAACCAAGGTTGGGCATTGCTGGAGGAGTTTTATTCAAGGCGAACTGTCAAGGGGTTCCCATTATAACCCAACCGCGTAAGGAACGCAAAATCCGGGAACATAACACTGATATGACGGAAAGTAGGTCGGCAAGAGTGGAACAAAACACCAGGCATAAGGCCGAGCCTTCCACCCTTTACCAAGTATATAGATGCATTAATTAAATAAGAGATATTGTGATGTCCCAACAAAATATCCATGTTCCAACAAGGAACAAACTCCAATCTTCACCTGCAACTAACAACGCTATGAGTGGGGTTGAGCATAGCGGTAACATAGCCAAACAATGGTTTGCTAGGACAAGGTGGGTTAGAGGCTTGGTTCAACAATATGGGAGGCATGATAAGCAAGTGGTAGGTATCGCAGCATAGGCATAGCAAAACAGCGAGCAACTAGCAAGCAAAGATAGAAGCGATTTCGAGGGTACGGTCATCTTGCCAGAGATCCCGCAAGGAAGAAGAACGAGTCCATGAATAAGACAAACGGACGTAGTCGAACGGGTCCTCACAAACGTGACGTTATCAGAACCAACCCGAAGGAGCAACACCGAAAAGAGGCAAACAACATAGTAAACAACCATCACATAAACATGGCATGATGCACAACCAATTATGATGCATGTCCGGTTTAATGATGCATGGCATGGCAAAGTGCACAAACAATCCTACAAATTAAGTGGAGCTCAATATGCATCGGGGTGCATATTGCCAAAACACCACATAACGTATTTAGTTCGATCTTGTTTATATACCCAACAATATTAAATGTTGATTAACATGGCAAGAGGGTGAAGCAAAAGCAAAACTACCTATCTAGTCAAGTTTAAATGAGGCCAGGAACAACAAACAACAAATCTGGAAACTCCTCATGAGCATATTTTGGTTCTGGTACTGTTCTGCCCTAAACCATATTTTATAGTTGTTAAACATGCAAAATGATGCCACCATGTTAAACTAGGCATTTTTCCACCCCATTTACATATAAAGTTTATTAAATACTGAGTTACGGTTATTTAGTTATGGAATAAACCATTTTAGCAAGTTAATTAAGCAAGTTTAAACATAGATGAAAGTTGGATATTATTTAACTAGATGAAATTCTAAGCAAGTTTCATATATAAAACATTTTAATAAGATGCACGGTTGATGAGTTATTAATTGCATGAACTCTAGGGACTTCTCTGTAAAACTGGCAAACTCTGGATAAAATGATAAAATCGTTGTACTGAAAAAAATACAAACAGGATGGATCTGTTGGACCAACAATGCACAAGGGGGGTTTCTCACCCAGTGGGCCTGACCCAGATCGATAGAGAGGTAGGCCGAAAAGGGGGGTGCAGGGCCTTGGGCCTTGGAGAGGCTGGAAGGGAGGCAGCCCAGGCGCGGCGCGGTTAACGAGCGGGCGAGCGGGCGCGCCCGATCCTGAACCGCTGCTCACAGCAGGGGAAGGAGAGGCCGGCGCTGGCCTTGGCACGGGCGTGACAGGAAGCAGGGCGAGGCGGCGCTGCTTGAAGGGAGGTTCGACGAGACGGGCCTGCAGGTGGCTTACGGCGGCGGGGACCCACCGGATCTGACGAGGGAAGCCGGTTCCCGATGGTTGGAGTCGAACAAGACGACGATGGCTTGGCTCCTGCGCAGAAATACAGAGAGCTAGTAGGTTCAGAGAGGAGAGACAGGGAGAAGAAACGGGAAGAAAAAGAGGGCGCGAGGTGGGAGTCCGGCCTGGTAGGTGGTCATCGGAGAGCGAGGTCGCCAGTAGCAGGAAGGTCCGGTGAAGGAGAAGAAGACTGTAGGGGCGGAGGACTTGGGCAGACGGGTGGAGCAGGCGGCGGGACTTTGGCTCCATGGCCACGGCGAGTTTCCTGTGGATGGAGGTCAGCGCGGCTAGGCGCTACACTTGCTGACGCGGACGGCAGAAACACGGCGGCGCTGGCATCGAATTCATGGCGCGGCTGGGCAGCGACGGGTCTTGGCGCTGGAGTGGTCATGGAGCTTGAGGACGACGACATCCGGGTGCCATGGCGGTCTTCCTGTCCAGAATGGGAGAGAGAGATGAGAGAAACGGGAGAGGAAACGAGGAGCAGAGGAGGAGCGGCGAAGGGGTTGGCCTGCGGTGGATGCTGCTGTGATTTGGGCGGCGCTGAAAAACAGGGAGGGGTCGGAGAGGATTTGGATCGGGAGGAGTGCGGCTCTGGTTGGCTGGGCGATGGGATCGAGGGAGATTGTGTGAGGGGATCCCGAGAGGATTAGTGGCGGCGGTCGAGAGGGATGGATGGGACAACTCCCCTAGAAATTAGGGTTGATTGTTTATATAGGTAGGTTGGTTAGGTTAGGGGCTACTCGGTCCATCCGATCGTAATTGGACGGTCCCGGATAAAATAGCTAGGGAGTCCAAATAATAAAACAGTGATGTTTTGTAGACATTTGGGGATGATCCGGACCCAAGGGTGACGACTGCCCGGGTCGGGTCTGGGACAATTTCGGACGCGCACGTGAGGGATTCGATGCACTGTGCAAAGAGGGTTTCGGACCGTGCGGTCACATCGGACAACTCCGGAAGCGAAGAGGGGAAGGAGGATGGACTAGGTGGGCTGTGGCGAGACTGCGAGGGGGAGAAGAGAAAGAGAGGGCCCGACATCTGTTTCCGGAGACCGAAAACGTCCGACGTTAGACCGACTATAATGTTGCTATAATTATCCGTTGGGCTATCAAACGAACTCCGAATGCGATGAAACTTGGCAGGTGGCCTACCTACAACATAACAATACCACGTGCCAACTTTCAACCCATTCCGAGAACATTTTCCAGCCACTTATAAAATACTATTTCAGACATGCCGCGGGCGCGTGCAAGTGTGTCTGGGCTCAGAACAGACAGCGGACGGAACTGGGGGAACCCGGACTAATGTAAGTTTCGAAAACATGATGATGCAATGCACATGATGACATGACAATATGCAACACGCAAGCAAAAGACAAGGCAACAACATCGAATAACTGGAGGACACCTGGCACAACGGTGTCGGGGCGTTACAGGGAGACAACCCAATTTTATTTTTATTCCTTGATTTTTGCTCCTGTTTATAATAAATAAATTATTTAGCCTCTGTTTTGGTTGTGTTTTTTTGTTTAATTAGTGTTTGTGCCAAGTAGAACCGTTGGGAAGACTTGGGGAAAGTCTTGTTGAACTTGCTGTAAAAAACAGAAACTTTAGCGCTCACGAGAACTGCTGTCATTTTTATTTGAAGAGTGCTATTTAGTTAATTCTTTTTGAAGATGATTAATAGATAAATTCCTCACGTCCATAAATGTATTTTAGAATTTTTGGGGTTCCAGATCTTGCGCTAGCTACAGATTACTACAGACTGTTCTGTTTTTGACAGATTCTGTTTTTCGTGTGTTGTTTGCTTATTTTGATGAATCTATGGTTAGTAAAATAGTTTATAATCCATAGAGAAGTTGGAATACAGTAGGTTTAACACCAATATAAATAAAGAATGAGTTAATTACAGTACCTTGAAGTGGTTTTTTGTTTTCTTTCGCTAACGGAGCTCACGAGTATTCTACTTTAAGTTTTGTGTTGTGAAGTTTTCAAGTTTTGGGTGAATTCTTGTGATGGATTATGGAAGAAGGAGTGGCAAGAGCCTAAGCTTGGGGATGCCCATGGCACCCACAAGATAATCCAAGGACACCAAAAAGTCAAAGCTTGGGGATGCCCCGGAAGGCATCCCCTCTTTCGTCCACTTCCATCGGTAATTTACCTGGAGCTATATTTTTATTCACCAACATGATATGTGTTTTGCTTGGAGCGTCTTGTTTTTATATCTTTTGAGAATTATAATTTTGCTCTATGCGCTTCACTTGTATTTTTTGAGCTATGTAGTTTTGCTCTGTGTGCTTCACTTATATCTTTTGAGCATTATAATTTTGCTCTGTGTGCTTCACTTATATCTTTTGAGCGCTATAATTTTTCTCTATGTGCTTCACTTAGATCTTTTAGAGCACGGTGGTGGATTTGTTCTAAAAGAAAACTATTGATCTCTCATGCTTCACTTAAATTATTTTGAGAGTCTCTTAATAGCATGGTAATTTGCTTAATAATAATATGCTTGGTATTCAAGATTTGTAAAACTTTCTTTTGAGTGTGTTGAATACTAAGAAAAGATTGAAGCATGATAATTCTTTTGAGATATTGAGGTGATAATATTAAAGTCATGCTAGTTGAGTAGTTGTGAATTTAAAGAATACTTGTGTTAAAGTTTGTGATTCCCGTAGCATGCACGTATGGTGAACCGTTATGTGATGAAGTCAGAGCATGATTTATTTATTGATTGTCTTCCTTATGAGTGGCGGTCGGGGACGAGCGATGGTCTTTTCCTACCAATCTACCCCCCTAGGAGCATGCGCGTAATACTTTGCTTTGATAACTTCTAGATTTTTGCAATAAGTATATGAGTTCCTTATGACTAATGTTGAGTCCATGGATTATACGCACTCTCACCCTTCCACCTTTGCTAGCCTCTCTAATACCGCGCACCTTTCGCCGGTATCATACACCCACCATATACCTTCCTCAAAACAGCCACCGTACCTACCTATTATGGCATTTCCATAGCCATTCCGAGATATATTGCCATGCAACTTTCCACCGTTCCGTTTATCATGACACATTCATCATTGTCATATTGCATATCCCGGTACACCGCCGGAGGCATTCATATAGAGTCATATTTTGTTCTAAGTATCGAGTTGTAATTGTTGATTTGTAAGAAAAATAAAAGTGTGATGATCATCATTATTAGAGCATTGTCCCAGTGAGGAAAGAATGATAGAGACTATGATTCCCCCACAAGTCGGGATGAGACTCCGGACGAAAATAAATAAAAGAGGCCAAAGAAGCCCAAATAAAAAGAGAAAGAAAAGAGGCCATAAAAAAGAGAGAAAAGTCCCAAATAAAAAAATAAGAGAAAAGGAGAGAAGGGACAATGTTACTATCCTTTTACCACACTTGTGCTTCAAAGTAGCACCATGATCTTCATGATAGAGAGTCTCTCGTTATGTCACTTTCATATACTAGTGGGAATTTTACATTATAGAACTTGGCTTGTATATTCCAATGATGGGCTTCCTCAAAATGCCCTAGGTCTTCGTGAGCAAGCAAGTTGAATGCACACCCACTTAGTTTCTTTTGATGAGCTTTCATATACTTATAGCTCTAGTGCATCCGTTGCATGGCAATCCCTACTCACTCACATTGATATCTATTGATGGGCATCTCCATAGCCCGTTGATACGCCTAGTTGCTGTGAGACTATCTTCTCCTTTTTGTCTTCTCCACAACCACCATTCTATTCCACCTATAGTGTTATATCCATGGCTCACGCTCATGTATTGCGTGAAGATTGAAAAAGTTTTGAAAAAGTTAGAGTATGAAACAATTGCTTGGCTTGTCATCAGGGTTGTGCATGATTTAAATACTTTGTGTGGTGAAGATAGAGCATAGCCAGACTATATGACTTTGTAGGGATAACTTTCTTTGGCCATGTTATTTTGAGAAGACATAATTGCTTTGTTAGTATGCTTGAAGTATTATTATTTTTATGTCAATATGAAATTTTGTCTTGAATCTTTCGAATCTGAATATTCATATCACAATTAAGAAGATTTGCATTGAAATTATGCCAAGTAGCACTCCGCATCAAAAATTCTCTTTTTATCATTTACCTACTCGAGGACGAGCAGGAATTAAGCTTGGGGATGCCTGATACGTCTCCAACGTATCTATAATTTTTGATTGCTCCATGCTATATTATCTACTGTTTTGGACTATATTGGGCTTTATTTTTCACTTTTATATTATTTTTGGGACTAACCTATTAACCGGAGGCCCAACCCAGAATTGCGGTTTTTTGCCTATTTCAGTGTTGCGAAGAAACGGAATATCAAACGGAGTCCAAACGGAATGAAACCTTCGGGAATGTGATTTTCCCACCGAACGTGATCCAGGAGACTTGGACCCTACGCCAAGGCATCGGAGAGGCGGTCACGAGGGTGGGGGGCGCGCCCCCCCTAGGGCGCGCCTCCTGCCTCGTGGGCCCCTCGGTGCTCCACCGACGTACTCCTTCCTCCTATATATGTTGGAAATATGCCCTAGAGGCAATAATAAATTAGTTATTATTATATTTCCTTGTTCATGATAATCGTTTTATTATCCATGCTAGAATTGTATTGATAGGAAACTCAGATACATGTGTGGATACATAGACAACACCATGTCCCTAGTAAGCCTCTAGTTGACTAGCTCGTTGATCAATAGATGGTTACGGTTTCCTGACCATGGACATTGGATGTCATTGATAACGGGATCACATCATTAGGAGAATGATGTGATGGACAAAGACCCAATCCTAAGCCTAGCACAAGATCATGTAGTTCGTATGCTAAAGCTTTTCTAATGTCAAGTATCATTTCCTTAGACCATGAGATTGTGCAACTCCCGGATACCGTAGGAGTGCTTTGGGTGTGCAAAACGTCACAACGTAACTGGGTGGCTATAAAGGTACACTACAGGTATCTCCGAAAGTGTCTGTTGGGTTGGCACGAATCGAGACTGGGATTTGTCACTCCGTGTAAACGGAGAGGTATCTCTGGGCCCACTCGGTAGGACATCATCATAATGTGCACAATGTGATCAAGGAGTTGATCACGGGATGATGTGTTACGGAACGAGTAAAGAGACTTGCCGGTAACGAGAATGAACAAGGTATCGGGATACGGACGATCGAATCTCGGGCAAGTGTCGTACCGATAGACAAAGGGAATTGTATACGGGATTGATTAAGTCCTTGACATCGTGGTTCATCCGATGAGATCATCGTGGAACATGTGGGAGCCAACATGGGTATCCAGATCCCGCTGTTGGTTATTGACCGGAGAGTCATCTCGGTCATGTTTGCATGTCTCCCGAACCCGTAGGGTCTACACACTTAAGGTTCGGTGACGCTAGGGTTATAGAGATATTAGTATGCGGTAACCCAAAAGTTGTTTGGAGTCCCAGATGAGATCCCGGACGTCACGAGGAGTTCCGGAATGGTCCGAAGGTAAAGAATTATATATAGGAAGTGCGGTTTCGGCCATCGGGACAAGTTTCGGGGTCACCGGTATTGTACCGGGACCACCGGAAGGGTCCCGGGGGTCCACCGGGTGGGGCCACCTGCCCCGGGGGGCCACATGGGCTGTAGGGGGTGCGCCTTGGCCTATATGGGTCAAGGGCACCAGCCCCAAGAGGCCCATGCGCCAAGAATCAAGGGAGAGGAAGAGTCCTAAAGGGGGAAGGCACCTCCGAGGTGCCTTGGGGAGGAGGGACTCCTCCCTGGCCGCACCCTTCCTTGGAGGAAGGGCCAAGGCTGCGCCTCCCCCCTCTCCCTTGGCCCTATATATAGTGGGGGGAAGGGAGGGCAGCCGAACCTAAGCCCTGGCGCCTCCCTCTCCCTCCCATGACACATCTCCCTCCTCCCGCAGCGCTTGGCGAAGCCCTGTTGGAATCCCGCTACTTCCACCACCACGCCGTTGTGCTGTTGGATCTCCATCAACCTCTCCTCCCCCCTTGCTGGATCAAGAAGGAGGAGACGTCGCTGCTCCGTACGTGTGTTGAACGCGGAGGTGCCGTCCGTTCGGCGCTAGGATCATTGGTGATTTGGATCACAACGAGTACGACTCCATCAACCCCGTTCTCTTGAACGCTTCCTCGTGCGATCTACAAGGGTATGTAGATCCACTCCTCCCTCGTTGCTAGATGATTCCATAGATAGATCTTGGTGACACGTAGGAAAATTTTGAATTTATGCTACGTTCCCCAACAATATATACCTACGTACCCCCAAACGATTAGAACAGGAGCCAAAAACCTAATTCCACCGCCACAACTTTCTATATCCACGAGATCCCATCTTGGGGCCTGTTTCGGAGCTCCGCCGGAGAGGGCCGTCATCACAGAGGGCTTCTACATCATCATAGCCTCTCCGATGAAGTGTGAGTAGTTTACCTCAGACCTTCGGGTCCATAGTTATTAGCTAGATGGCTTCTTCTCTCTTTTTGGATCTCAATACAAAGTTCTCCCCCTCTCTTGTGAAGATCTATTTGATGTAATCTTCTTTTTGCGGTGTGTTTGTTGAGACCTATGAATTGTGGGTTTATGATCAAGTCTATCTATGAATAATATTTGAATCTTCTCTGAATTTTTTTATGTATGATTGGTTATATTTGCAAGTCTCTTTGAATTATCCGTTTGGTTTGGCCAACTAGATTGGTAGTTCTTGCCATGGGAGAAGTGCTTAGCTTTGGGTTAGATCTTGCGGTGTCCTTTCCTAGTGACAGAAGGGGCAGCAAGGCACGTATTGCATCGTTGCCATCGAGGATAACAAGATGGGGTTTATTTCATATTGCATGAATTTATCTCTCTACATCATGTCATCTTGCTTAAAGCGTTACTCTGTTTTTAACTTAATACTCTAGATGCATGCTGGATAGCAGTCGATGAGTGGAGTAATAGTAGTCGATGTAGAATCATTTCGGTCTACTTGTCACGGACGTGATGCCTATATACCTGATCATGCCTAGATATTCTCATAACTATGCTCAATTCTGTCAATTGCTCAACAGTAATTTGTTCACCCACCGTAGAATACTTATGCTCTTGAGAGAAGCCACTAGTGAAACCTATGGCCCCCGGGTCTATTCTCATCATATCAATCTCCATCACTTTAATCTTGCTTTGCTTTTTACTTTGCCTTTTACTTTTCACTTTGCATCTCTATACCAAAAATACCAAAAATATTATATCTATCAGATCTCACTCTCATAAGTGAATGTGAAGGGATTGACAACCCCTAATCGCATTGGTTGCGAGTAGCTATCATTTTGTGCAGGTACGAGGGACTTGAGCGTGGCCTCCTACTGGATTGATACCTTGGTTCTCAAAAACTGAGGGAAATACTTACACTACTCTACTGCATCATCCCTTCCTCTTCGGGGAAATCCAACGCAAGCTCAAGAGGTAGCAGCCACCGGATAGGGACATTGAGTTTTTGATCGAGTTTCTGCCAGGCACATGGCCAATATCTAAGAGACCGTACCGGATGCCCGCTAAGGATTTAGAGGAAATTAACAAGCAGATTAAGGAGTTACTGGATAAAGGTTATATTCGCCCAAGCTCGTCACCTTGGGGATCACCGGTACTTCTAGTGGAGAAGAAGAATGGATCATTGAGGATGGTTGTTGATTATCGAGGATTGAATGAGGTGACGATCAAGAACAAGTACCCACTGCCGATGATCAATGATTTGTTTGACTAGCTGCAAGGAGCTAAGGTGTTTTCCAAGATTGATCTGTGATCAGGGCACCACCAGCTGAAGATTAGAGAGCAGGATATACCTAAGACAGCTTTCACCACAAGGTACGGGCTATATGAGTATATCGTTATGTCATTTGGTCTGACTAACGCACCTGCCTATTTTATGAACATGATGAACAAGGTGTTTATGGAGTTTTTGGATAAGTTCGTCGTGGTGTTCATTGATGATATTTTGGTCTACTCAAACAATGAAGAGGAGTATAAGGAACATTTGCATTTGGTACTTGGGAAACTCAGAGAACATCAGCTATATGCCAAGTTCAGCAAGTGTGAGTTTTGGTTGAAGGAAGTTGGATTCCTCAGGCATGTTATATATGGATAAGGAATAGCCGTAGATCCTACCAAGGTCGTCACTGTGACAAATTTGGAAGCACCCACGTCATTCGGAGAGATCCGAAGTTTTCTTGGACTCGCAGGAGTACCGGAGGTTCATTGAGAATTTCTCGAAGATTGCAAAGCCCATGAAAGAGTTGTTGAATGAGGACACCAAGTTCAAATGGACTGAGGAATGTGAGAACAGTTTTCAGGAGTTGAAGAGACGCTTGGTTACAGCTCCAGTGTTGATTCTTCCATATCAACGCAAGGATTACCAGGTGTATTGCGACGCTTCTCGTCGAGGACTTGGAGCAGTGCTTATGCAGGAAGGAAGAGTTGTATCTTATGCCTCATGACAACTTAAACCCCATGAGTTGAACTATGCTACCCATGATTTGGAGTTAGCAGCCGTAGTGCATGCGTTGAAGACATGGAGACATTTTCTCATCGGAAACCATTGTGAGGTGTACACGGATCACAAGAGTTTGAAGTATATCTTCACGCAGAAGGAGTTGAATCTCAGGCAAAGGAGATGGTTGGAGCTCATTAAGGATTATGATATGAAATTACATTATCATCCCGGAAAGGCTAACGTAGTAGCTGATGCGTTAAGTCGCTAGAGTCATGTCAATACACTCATGACCGGAGAGTTACCCAAGGAGTTAGGAGAGGATCTTCGTGAGCTATGTTTGGAAATAGTTCTGAGAGGTTATGTAACAACATTGGAGATTCAGTCTACCTTGATGGATAAGATCAGGGAAGCTCAGAAGACGGACAAGGAGATTGCCGAGATAAAAGAGAGGATGAGCAAAGGAAAAGCTAAGGGATTTCTTGAGGATGAGCATGATACCCTATGGTTTGAAGACCGCGTATATGTACCAAATGATCCGGAGATCAGGAAGTTGATTCTGCAACAGGCCCATGATTCGCCGTATTCAATTCACCCAGGAAATACCAAGATGTATCTGGATTTGAAGGATAGTTTCTGGTGGACCGGAATGAAGAAGGATATTGCGGAGTATGTAGCAGTTTGTGATGTATGTCAGAGAGTGAAGGCAGAACATCAGAAGCCAGCGGGATTGTTACAGCCATTGCCGATACCCGAATGGAAGTGGGATAAACTAGGCATGGACTTTATCACGGGATTGCCCAGGACTCGTTCAGGCTATGACTCGATATGGGTTGTAGTCGATCGTTTGACGAAGGTAGCTCATTTCATCCTAGTGAAGACCACTTACATCAGTGCTAAGTTGGCAAAGATTTACATGACCAGGATCGTATGTCTGCATGGAGTTCCGAGGACCATTGTATCAGATAGAGGAACCCAGTTTACCTCAAAGTTTTGGAATCAGTTGCATGAGACTTTGGGAACCAGGCTAGAGTTCAGTGCAACCATTCACCCGTAGACAGATGAATAGACTGAGAGAGTCAATCAGATTTTGCAGGACATGTTGAGAGCTTGTGCGCTAGACTATGGATCTAGTTGGGACGACAATTTTCCTTACGCAGAGTTCTCTTAAAACAACAGCTATCAAGCCAGTTTGAAGATGGCCCCTTTTGAAGCATTGTACAGAAGGAGGTGCAGGACACCACTGTTGTGGGATGAAGTTGGAGACCGTCAGTTATTTGGACCAGATTTGATTATAGAGTCTGAAGAGAAGGTTAAACCTATACGCGATAGACTCAAGGTAGCCATTCCAGGCAGAAGAGCTATGCGGATTCTAAGCGCAAGGAGACAGTTTACGAAGCCGGAGACAAAGTGTATCTTCAAGTATCACCACTTTGAGGAGTGAAGCGTTTTGGAGTTAAGGGAAAGTTAGTGCCACGTTTTGTGGGGCCATACAAAGTTTTGGAACGTATGGGAGAAGTTGCTTACAAGTTGGAATTGCCCGAAGGATTGTCAGGAGTTCACGATGTGTTCCACGTTTCTCAGTTGAAGAAGTGCCATGCAGAGATGGCTGATATTCCTCTGAGAGATACAGTGCCACTGGAAGCGATTTAGTTGGATAGCGCCTTGACCTACGAGGAGAAACCAGTCAAGATTCTTGATTTTGCCAGCCGAGTCACACGTAGCAAGGTTATCAAGTTCTGTAAAGTTCAGTGGAGCCACCATACTGAGGATGAAGCCACCTGGGAACGAGAGGAAGACCTACAGAAGGATCACCCTCACCTATTTTCTAGCCAACCCGAATCTCGAGGGCGAGATTCATCTTAAGGGGGGTAGGTTTGTAACATCCCAAATTTCCAATTTGGAATGTTATGCATTAGATCATCACTGCATATCATATTTATTGCATTTTGGTTTGATCCTAGAAATTCCACGCAACTCAAGGACCCACGGAGAGAGTTGGGGATTTCGTTATTTTCATATTTGAGTTTCCTCAAATTTTGAAAAGAGGGTCGTTTGATTTTAATTATTTTCTCTTCGAATATTTATTTTATGTAAAATAAAAGAGAGTGGATCAAATGACTTTCCCAAAATAAAGAAATATTGGAGATTTAATATTAAAATCAAATAAGATTTTATTCGGAGTTTTTATCGCTATTTTACATGAATTAGGAAAAATATGTGCTTTCCAAAATTGCATTAGAGGCCCAAATAAATGTTCACCTTGTCCGTTAGATTTTTAGAGGACGGGGATAATTTATTTCCGGATTTTTGGAGTCTGTTTAGTATTTCTTTTCTTTGTTTTTCCGGCCGGAATTTTTTTAAAGTCAACCGACCTAACCGGGCCGTGTCCGACCTGGACACTAGCCCGGCCGGCCCTTTCATAGCCGCGGAGGCCCGAGCCAGCGCCACCCCACCCGAAACCCTAGTTGCGCCGTTCCGCGCCGCCGCCGCACCACCCGCGCCGCCCCGCAGTGCCGCCGCCGCCAGTTCCCCTCGCTGCTGACGCCGTTAGCCGCCGTCGGACCTCACCGAGGTAGTTCACCGCCGCCGCCGGTTTTCTTAGGAAAATCGATCAATTTATTTTTTTCGAAACCATAGTTTTTTTAATTCAGATCGGTTTTATTTTCCCGGTTTATTTATTTAGCGGACGCCCATTCGTATGTTCATTTAACTAACGGTTTTCACCCGTTAAACCGCAGACAACGAACGTTTGTTCGTTAGCCTATTCGTCAGTTTATCTTTCCAGGGTTTTTCCGTGATTATTTTCGATCACGATTTCTGCCATAATCTTTGTTCTAGTTTAACTTTTCGCTCATTTATCGGAATCAGGCGATTCAAGCGCCTAGATCTTCGTCTCGAAGTCCTCTTTCTGTTTAACCAACTTGAACAAGTTTTTGCTACTGTTAAATTTGACTTTAGTTCAGATTAGTAAATGGATCTTATTTCTTTCGCAGCTTGAGTTTCGTTGCTTCGTTTGATTTGATTCTTTTTGCAAACCGGAGTTCTTAAGTTGAACTTTCTGGTTAGATCTCTTATTTGAGTTTTACCCGTGCTTCTAGTTGAGTGCTTATTGTATGCTTGTTTATTTGCGATAGAGTACCCGTAGTGCGAAGCGTGCTACTACAAGTCTCTAGGTTTCACGGAACATCAGCAAGGCAAGTAACACTTTGATCATACCTCTTTACTACCCAGTTTTATTGCATTAGATCAATCCTCAAACAATTGCATGATTAGGATCTGATTAAATTGTGGGTTTTGGGAAGTAGTTGAGGTAGTACCTATTCACCTGTTTATTTTCAAACCCTGGGAGTTACTTCTCGTTGCTTATCTTGCTATGCTATGCTTGTAGACGTGGATTGGGTTTGAGAGTATTCATGACAGATGTGAGTTTGTTAATTAATGGTTCAACTTAAGGTGGAAACTTGAATACACATCTGGGTGGATTGCTTGTGGGCACCTGGAGAACCCAGTGTTGGCCTAGGATATCCCGGAGGACCCATGTGATCATCCTATGGCCCGCCACCCAGGCTCAAAGGGATCATAAGATTATTCATGCTAGAAACTTCCGTGTGCAGCCACAAGCTATTATGGGCTCTAGCATAGTTGAGTAAGTTGCGTGAAGCTCTTGAAGAGCTAGAGTAGCAGATGTAGTGGGTTGTAGGTGGTATAGTCTACCCAAAGTAGAGAGTTAATGCTTCAGAAAGACTGTGTCTCGAATCTCCCACAATGGATGCATTCGAGTCTTTTGGGGAAAAGTGCGCAAACCTCTGCAGAGTGTATAAACTAATCATGGTTAGCCGTGTCCCCGGTTATGGACATCTTGAGTATCTGGTTCTTGGATTATCATGATTGATCTCATCACTCTTAATATAATTTGATTAGGTTTAATGATGATGGTTAATTAGGATTGAGTTGGAGGAACCTTCTCAATGTTTAACAACTACCATGATAGTTAAATAAATTTATTCCTTCGTTGTAGGGAAAAATTGGCTTTTCGCAAAAACATATTACCATAGAGCCTCCACCAGCCAAATATGCATGTAGTGATAGCAATTATTTATATTCATTGTTTCTCTTGTGTTACTTTGCCAGCATATTCCATGTGCTGATCCTTTTCAGGCTGCAACGTTCATGTTGCAGAATTTTCAGACGACGAGTAAGGAGCCATAGGTCGTTGTCTTTCACTCAGTGATGCTGTTGGAGTTAACGGACTCACTTTATCTTCCAAGCCTTCTGCTGCTATCGATTTAGATGGCCTTAAGCCATATTTAATGTTTTAAGTTCTCTTTTGAGACATTCGATGTAATAAGTGTGTGATTGCTACCCTATTATAAATCATCAAGTTCTGTGCATGTCAGCATTACTGATCCAGGGATGGCACTGATGCACAGAGATCGGACTGTTTGAGGTCTGGTCGCTACAGAGCTCATGTCAAAAAAAATCCTCTTCTCACTGGCAAGTTTGAAATCATAATTGAGCTCTTTAATGTCCCAATATGCCATATGTTCTAGTTTAAGAGGTAAGACATGCTTTACCATAAACCATTTTATGTGGAGACATACCCATAGGATTTTTGTATGAAGTTCTATAGGCCCATAATGCATCATCTAGTCTCTTGGACCAATTCTTTCTAGATCTATTAACAGTCTTTTTCAAAATTAATTTAAGCTCTCTATTACTCAATTCTACTTGACCACTAGACTGTGGATGATAAGGAGATGCAATTCTATGATTAACATCGTACTTAGCAAGCATTTTATGAAAATCACCATGAACAAAATGTGAACCACCATCAGTCATTAAATATCTAGGGACTCCAAACCTCAGAAAAATAACTTCTTTAAGCATCTTAATAGAGGTGTTATGATCAACACTACTAGTTGGAATAGCTTCTACCCACTCAGTAACGTAATCAACAGCAACTAAAATATGTGTATACCCATTGGAGGAAGGAAACAGTCCCATATAATCAAAGCCCCAAACATCAAATGGTTCAATAACAAGTGAAGAATTCATAGGCATTTCTTGATGTCTACTGATATTATCAATTCTTTGACATTCATCACAAGACAAGACAAACTTACATGCATCTTTGAAGAGAGTAGGCCAATAAAAACCGGATTACAATAGCTTATGTGCAGTTCTATCTCCAGCATCGTGTCCTCCATAAGCCTCGGAGTGACACTTGCATAGGATCTGTTCATGTTCATGCTCAAGTACTCAACATCTTATAACACCATCTACATTTCTTTATAAAGGTGTGGGTCATCCCAAAAGTAATGTCTTAAATCATAGAAGAACTTTTTCTTTTGCTGGTATGTGAAACTAGGTGGTATAAATTTAGCAACTATGTAATTAGCATAATCAGCATACCATGGAGCAGTATGAGAAGCATTTATGACAGCTAGTTGTTCATCAGGAAAGCTATCATCAATAGGTAGTGGGTCATCAATAACATTCTCTAACCTAGACAAGTTGTCTGCAACAGGGTTCTCAGCTCCCTTTCTATCAATAATATGCAAATCAAATTCTTGTAGAAAGAGAACCCATCTAATAAGTCCAGGTTTAGCATCTTTCATTTTCATAAGATATTTAATAGCAACATGATCAGTGTGAACAATTACTTTAGAATCAACAATATAAGGTCTGAACTTATCACAAGCAAATACAACCGCTAAAAACTCTTTTTCAGCAGTAGCATAATTTCTTTGGGTACTATCTAGAGTTTTACTAGCATATTGGATAACATTTAATTTCTTATCAACCCTTTCTCCTAGAACAACACCTACATAATAATCAATAGCATCACACATAATTTCAAATGGTAAATTCCAATCAGGAGGCTGAACAATAGGTGTCGAAATCAAAGCTTTCTGAAGTATTTCAAATGCTTCTACACAATCATCATCAAAGACAAAAGGAACATATTTTTGTAAGAGATTAGTCATGTAACATCCCAAATTTCCAATTTGGAATGTTATACATAGGTCATTCATGCATATCATATTTTATTGCATCTTGCTTTGTGATCCTAGAAAATCCTAAGCAACTCAAGGACCCACGGAGAGAATTGGGGATTTCACCGTTTTCATATTTGAATTTTCTCAAATATCGGAACAAGGATCGTTTTGGTTTTATTATTTTTCTCTCCAAAAATATTTCATAATAAAATATATGAGAGGAGATAATATGACTTCTCCAAACTAAATGAAATATTGGAGGAAAAAAGTTAAAATCAAATAAATAATTTTATTCCATTTTTATTGCTATGTTATTTTGATTAGAAAAATATGCATTTTTCAAAATTTCTTTTCTAGCCTAGTTAAATATTCACTTTGTCCGAAAAATTATTAGAGGACCGTGAAAATTTATTTCAGGATTTTTGGACTTCGTTTGGTATTTATTTTATTTATTTTACCCCGTTTATTTAAAAAACATGCACCGACCTAACGGGCCGTGTCAGACCCGGACACTGCCGCCATGCCTTTTTAAGGTGAGGCCGAGCCACCCCAGCCCACCCAAGCCGCCCCGACGCCCGAAACCCTAACCTTAGCCGCGCCGCCGCCCCACGCCACCTCCCGCCGCCGCCGCCGCTAGCTGCCGCCGCCGCCACCTGCCCCGCCGCCGCCCGTGCCGCGCTGTCACGCCGTATCTCTCCGGAGCCGCCATCGTTGACCGCGTTGACCGGTCGGTTTTTCTTTCGGTTAACCCCATTTTTTAGTTTCCGGTTTATTTTCTTAGATCGGTTTTTCGTTCGGTTTATTTGCTTAGCGGACGTTCGTCCGATCATTCGTTTAAATGAACGCTATTCGCCGGTTAGGTTCAGACAACGAACGTTCATTCTTTAGTCTTTTCTTTTTATTTTATTTTCGGTCAAGGACCTATCTGCGATTATTTTTATCGCAGATTAGCCCCTGATCTTCAGACCCTCGTAACTTTTCAACCGTCTGTCCAAATCCAGTGAAACCAGCGCCAAAATCTTTGTCTCGAACCCCTCTTTCAGTTTAATCAACTTGAAAAAAGATTTTGACAAATTAAAATTTGGTCTCAAGCAGTTTTGTGTTCGAAGTTCTTTTGACTGTTGTTTCTATTCCGTAGGTCCGATTCGAATGATTCTTTTTGCAGATCAAATCTCTTTAGTTGAGTTTTCAGATTTGATCTTCTTATTTGAGTTTTACCCGTGCATCTTTGCTTGATTGCTTATGTATGCTATTGTTTGTTTGCGATAGAATTCCCGGAGTGCGCAGCGTGCTACTACGAGTCACTAGGTTTTGTGGATCATCGTCAAGGCAAGTAACACTTTGGTCATACTCTTTTCTTACCCAGTTTTTATGCATTAGTTTCAACCCCCAAAAATTGCATGAGTAGGATCTCTTAACATGTGGGTATTGGGAAGTAGATGATGAGGTAGAACCTATTGCCCTTTTATTATCAATCCCTTGGGAGTTACTTCTACGTTATGCTTATATCGCCATGCTATGCTCGTAGACGTGGATTGGGTTTGAGAGTATCCATGACAGATGTGAGATTGTTAATTAATGGTTAACTTAAGGTGGCTACTTAAACACACATCTGGGTGGATTGGTTGCGGGCACCTGGAGGATCCAGTGTTGTCCTAGGATATCTCGGAGTACCCGTGTGATCATCCTATGGTTTGCCACCCAGGCTCAAAGGGATCATAAGATTATTCATACTAGAAACTTCCGTGTGCAGTCACAATCTATTATGGGTTCTAGCATAGCGTAGTAAGTTGCATGACCTCTTCCAGTGGTAGACTAGCAGATGTAGGGGATGTAGGTTGGTACGGTCTACCCGGGGTTAGAGTTAATGCTTCTGAAAAACTGTGTCTCGGTCATTCGTTTCTCAAACACCATGTAGTGCGAGAAATCCAACGGAGGAGATCGAGTCTTATGGGGAAAAGTGTGCAAACCTATGCAGCGTGTACAAACTAATCATGGTTAGCCATGTCCCCGGTTATGGACATCTTGAGTATCTGGATCTTGGATTATCATATTGTTCCCATCACTCTATTACTTAATTTGTTGGGTTGTTAATTACTTTCTAATTGGGATTAAGTTGGAGGAACCTTCTGAATGTTCAACAACTACCATGATAGTTAAATAAAATATATTCCTTTGTTATAGGAAAAATTGGCTTTTCGCAAAAACATTATAACCATAGAGCCTCCACCAACCATATATGCATGTACTGATAGTATTTACCTGCTCATTGCTCTACTGTGTTATATTGCCAGCATATTCCATGGGCTGACCCATTTTCGGGATGCAACATGTCATGTTGCAGACTTTACAGACGAAGAGTAAGGTGCGCTAGGTCATTGTCGTGCACTCAGCTATGCCGTTGGAGTTGATGGACTCACTTTATCTTCCTAGCCTTCCGCTGTTATCTTTTTAGATGGCCTTAAGCCATATTATTGTAATAAGTTCTCTTTTGAGACATTCGATGTAATAAGTGTGTGATTGCACTCTGTTATAAATCCTTCAAGTACTTTGTGTGTCAGCATTACCGATCCAGGGATGACACTTATGCACAGAGACTTGACCATCCGAGGTCGGGTCGCTACAAGATAGTATCAGAGCACATGCTAAATATAGGACACGAACACTAAAGATGAGCCATAGGTCACTCTTCTCTACTCATTTCTGACTTCTCTGCATTTTCTACTCTATAGGATGGCGGACACAAGGAATAAGTTTACATAGTAGGATGAAGACACACCTTTTGGATGACACTTGAAGGAAGTCACTAGGTACCTGAACATTGGAATACCAAGCTTCACCGAGACCTACACCGCCACTTTACCAGAAGAGGAGCGTTGGATGATTCGAGTTCAAGTTCTCGGAAGGACATTCACACCAGTAACTGAGTCCATAGAGTTTTGCTTCGATGCACCAACCTGGAGTCTAGGAAAGAGCATGGCAGCCCACATCGCCATAGGATGCATCAGCGAAGTTTATCATAAGGATCTTAAGGATACTATCTACCGGATATGTGGGCACCGAGATGAGAAATCGGAGATGATCAGCACCAGGAAGGACAGGTCCATTGCAGCTTACATCCAGGAGTTAAACCAACACATTCGTCGCCAGGTGAACCAAATATGTGCAAGCATGATAGATTTGAAGAAGGTGATGACCAGGAACACGGAGCTAGAAGAGGAACTCAAGTATACATGTGATGGATATGAGGAGGGAATCACAATACTAGTGGAGATGAATGACGACCTGACAAGGAAGCTAGGAGTATTCATGGGATACCCCACGCCAGGAGGAGATGACGACCATCCCAAGGACTACATTATCATCGGCGACACCGACTCCGACCCCAATGATGATGATTATGAAGACAAAGCTGGAGTAGATATCATGGAGTCTTCCACCGATCAAAATTTCTAGATGACCACCATATGATCAGTAGTATTCCCCCATGTAAATAGTATAGTCCGAGCACTGTAATGGTAGTTAGATCGATTGTATGCCCTTGTTTGAAATTGATTGTATGATTGTGTTTGACTCATGTGCATATGGGTAGTGCTTTCTCATTAGACCTCATTCTATTCTAATATCTCCCCTCTAAACCCATCAGATGCCTCCGAGACATGACCCCGGATTTGTCTTCCCACCGGAGCTCACTCGGTTGATCCAACAGTAGAATACACTGATATAGTTGCTAGTCCAGAACCAAGGCAACAACAACAATAATAACAACAACCCACCGCCTCCCCCTCCAGTTGAAAACTTAGCCCGCTTTCTAAGGTTGCAGCCGCCGGTGTTTTCTAGTAGCACCGAGCCGGTAGTTGCTGATGATTGGCTACGCAGGATAGGAAGGGAGTTGACCACCAAAGGTTGCACAGATGTTGAGGAGGTGCGATTTGCCGCACACCAATTGGATGGACCTGCAGCCTCATGGTGGGAGAATTACACAACCACTTTTCCTATATCCAATGTCACATGGGAGCAGTTTCAGCAAGCATTCCGCACTGCTCATGTTTCAACTGGAGCACTGAGCATGAAGAAGCGTGAGCTTTGCAACTTACGCCAGGGGAACCGTACTGTGGGGCAGTACGTGGATGAGTTTAGCAAGTTAGCTCGTTATGCCCCAGATGACATGGCCACCGATGCCGCGAAACAGGAGAAGTTTATGGAAGGGCTGAATGATGAGATGAGTATGTAGTTAATGGTGGCAACATTTAACAACTACCAGGAGTTGGTAGATAAGGCTCTTATGATTGAAGGGAAGCACCAGCAGATTGAGAGCCTCAAAAGGAAGAATGGACAAGGGAGGTACAATTTAGGAGCTCAGTAGAAACCTTGTTTCACCCCGAACTCGGGAGGATATACCCATAACCATGGAGGACATAACCACAATGGAGGAAGTTCGCATAACCATAGTGGCTCCAATAATGGAAACGGGAATGGAGCAGGCAGTAATAAGAACCGCTCTAACCCAGCCACACCCGCCAAGAGGAATCTAAGTCATGTTACTTGCTTCAAGTGCGGGAATATTGGGCATTACGCCACCGAATGTCCTGAAGCAAAGAATGGAAATGGCAATGGAAGCTCTGGGAAGAATCCCAACCCTTGCAATAAGGGACAAGTGAACCACGTGAATGTGGAGGAGGTTGAAGAGCAGCCAGATGTAGCTATCGGTAAGTTTTTTGTTAAGTCATTTACCGCTCTCGTTCTTTTTGATACTAGTGCATCGCATTCATACATTTCAAGGGGATTTGCGGAAAAGTTTAAGTTACCCACCTTAACCCTTAGGATACCCATGCTAGTAAGCTCACCAGGAGTAGAGTATATGGCCAGCCGATGGTGTGAACGGTTACCCCTAAACATTTGGCGGCCATGTTTTCCCCTCAGACTAATAATTCTGGAGTCACAAGGATTGGACGTAATACTAGGGATGGATTGGCTATCGGAGTATGGAGGAAACATTGATTGTGCTAGTAGGTCAATTCTGCTCACCACCCTGGAGGGAAAAAGGATTAAGTATGTATCCAGGCATACACCAAAGAGGACTCACGTAAACTCCCTCACGGGCGTTGTTCATGAGGAGGTGCCTGTAGTGAAGGATTACCCGGATGTATTTCTAGAGGAACTACCAGGCATGCCACGGGATCGAGACTTTGAGTTTTTGATAGAGCTATTGCCAGGCATCGGACCAATATCGAAGAGACCATACCGGATGCCCGCAAATGATCAGGAGGAGATTAAGGAATAGATTAAGGAGTTATTGTAGAAAGGTTACATTCAACGAAGCTCATCACCATGGGGAGCCCCAGTGCTCTTGGTTGAGAAGAGGGATAAATCTCTGAGAATGGTGGTTGACTATCATGCACTGAATGAAGTGACGATCAAGCACAAGTACCCACTGCCGATGATGAATGATTTGTTTGATCAGCTGCAAGGAGCTAAAGTATTTTCCAAGATCGATCTACGGTCAGGGTACCACCAGCTGAAGATCAGAGAACATGATATACCTAAGATAGCTTTCACCACAAGTTACAAGCTATACGAGTACACAGTTATGTCATTTGGATTGACTAACGCCCCTGCCTATTTCATGAGTATGATGAATAAGGTGTTCATGGAGTTCTTGGATAAGTTTGTCGTGGTGTTCATTGATGACATTCTGTTACACTTGAAGAATGAAGAGGAGCACAAGGAGCATTTGCGTTTAGTTCTCGAGAAGCTCAGGGAACATCACTTATATGCCAAGTTCAGCAAATGTGAGTTTTGGTTGAAGGAAGTTTGATTCCTTGGACATGTTATATCAGGAGAAGGTATAGCAGTAGACCCTACTAAGGTTTAGTCAGTCACTAAGTGGTTGGACCCACTTCAGTTGGAGAGATCCGCAGTTTTCTGGGACTCGTAGGATATTATAGGAGATTCATTGACAATTTCTCAAAGATTGCAAAGCCCATGACATAGTGTTGAAGAAGGACACCAAGTTCAAATGGATAGATGAATGTGAGGCAAGGTTTCAGGAGTTGAAGAAACATTTGACTAGAGCCCCAGTGCTGATTCTGCCAGATATACGCAAGGATTTCCAAGTGTATTGCGACGCGTCTCGCTTAGGACTTGGAGGTGTACTTATGCAAGACGGAAGAGTTGTTTCGTATGCCTCATGTCAACTTCGACCGCATGAGTTGAATTATGCTACGCATGATTTGGAGTTAGTAGCCGTAGTACATGCACTCAAGACCTGGAGACATTTTCTTATTGGAAACCGTTGTGATGTGTATACGGATCATAAGAGTTTGAAGTACATTATTACGCAGAAGGAGCTGAATCTCAGGTAGAGGAGATGGTTGGAGCTCATAAAGGAGTACGATATGAAGTTGCACTATCATCCAGGCAAGGCCAATGTCGTAGCAGACGCTTTGAGCCGGAAGAGTTATGTTAATACTCTCTTAACGGGAGGGTTACCAGAAGAGTTAGACGAGGATCTCCAGGAACTTCGTTTGGATATAGTTCCTAGAGATTTTGTTGCAGCAATGGAGATTCAGTCAACATTATTGGGAAAGATTCGAGAAGCTCAGAAGGATGACAAAGAAATTGCCGAGATAAAGGAGAAAATGAGCTAGGGAAAGGCCAATGGTTTTCGTGAGGATGAGCATGCCACCTTGTGGTTTGAGGACCGTGTTTATGTACCCAATAATGCAGAGATCAAGAAGTTGATGCTTCAGGAGGCTCATGACTCGCCATACTCGAAACACCCCGGAAACACCAAGATGTATTTGGATTTGAAGGAGCGTTTCTGGTGGACTGGTATGAAGAAGGATATTGCCGAGTATGTAGCCGTATGTGATGTATGTCAGAGAGTGAAGGCAGAACATCAGAAGCCAGCAGGATTACTGCAGCCTATGCCGATACCCGAATGGAAGTGGGTTAAGCTTGGCATAGATTTTATCACCAGATTACCCAGGACTCGATCGGGATATGACTCTATCTGGGTAGTAGTTGATCGGTTGACCAAAGTGGCTCACTTTATCCCAGTGAAAACCACCTATACAAGTGCAAAGTTGGCCAAGATATATATGACCAGGATCGTATGTCTGAATGGTGTTCCGAGGACTATCGTATCATATAGAGGAACACAATTTACTTCAAAGTTTTGGCACCAGCTGTATCAGACTTTGGGAACCAGGCTATAGTTTAGTACGGCCTTTCATCCGCAGACAGATGGACAGACTAAGAGAGTCAATCAGATTCTGGAAGACATGTTGAGAGCTTGTGCGCTCGATTATGGATCTAGTTGGAATGACAATTTGCCTTACGCGGAGTTCTCATACAACAATAGCTACGAGGCCAGTTTGAAGATGGCACCTTTCGGAGCTTTGTATGGAAGGAGGTGCAGGACACCATTGAAGTGGGATGAAGTTGGAGACCGTCAGTTGTTTGGACCAGATTTAATTAAAGAGTCAGAAGATAAGGTTAAGCTGATTCGAGACAGACTGAAGGTAGCTCAGTCCAGGCAGAAAAGTTATGCAGACTTAAAACGCAAGGAGGTAGTTTACAAAATCGGAGATAGAGCATATCTTCGTGTGTCACCTCTGCGAGGAGTCAAACATTTTGGAGTTAAGGGAAAGTTAGCCCCAAGATTTGTAGGACCATACCAAGTTTTGGAACGTATGGGAGAAGTAGCCTACAAGTTGGAGTTACCCGAAGGACTGTCAGGAGTTCATGATGTATTTCATGTTTCCCAGTTGAAGAAGTGCCATGCAGAGATGGCCGATATTCCTCTGAGAGATACATTGCCCCTGGAAGCAATTCAGTTAGATAGTGATCTGACCTATGAGGAGAAACCTGTCAAGATTCTCGAGTTTGCTAGCTGAATCACATGTAGTAAGGTTATCAAGTTTTGCAAAGTTCAGTGGAGCCACCATACCGAGGACGAAGCCACCTGGGAACGAGGATGATCTACGGAAAGACCACCCACACCTATTTTCTAGCCAGCCCGAATCTCGAGGACAAGATTCATCTTAACGGGGGTAGGTTTGTAACATCCCAAATTTCCAATTTGAAATGTTATACATAGGTCATTCATGCATATCATATTTTATTGCATCTTGCTTTGTGATCCTAGAAAATCCTAAGCAACTCAAGGACCCACGGAGAGAGTTGGGGATTTCACCATTTCACATTTGAATTTTATCAAATATCGAAACAAGGATCGTTTTGGTTTTATTATTTTCTCTCCAAAAAAATTTCATAATAAAATATATGAGAGGAGATAATATGACTTCTCCAAACTAAATGAAATATTGGAGGAAAATGTTAAAATCAAATAAATAATTTTATTCGGATTTTATTGCTATGTTATTTTGATTAGAAAAATATGCATTTCTCAAAATTTCTTTTCTAGCACAAATAAATGTTCACTTTGTCCGAAATATTATGAGAGGACCGTGAAAATTTGTTTCACGATTTTTGGAATTTGTTTGGTTTTTATTTTATTTATTTTACCCTATTTGTTAAAAAAACGCGCACCAACCTAACGGGTCGTGTCCGACCCGGACACTGCGGCCACGCCTTTTTAAGGCGAGATCGAGCTGCCCCAGCCCACCCAAACCGCTGCACTGCCCGAAATCCTAACCCTAGCCACGCCACCACCGGACCCGCGCCGCCTCCCGCCGCTGCCGCCCGCCGTTGCCCCGCGCCGCCTCCCACTGCCGCCGCTGCCCGTGCCGTGCCGCCGCACCGGATCTCGCCGGAGCCACCACCGTTGACCGTGATGACCGGTCGGTTTTTCTTTTGGTTAACCCCGTTTTTTTAGTTTTCGGTTTATTTTCTTAGATTGGTTTTTTGTTCGGTTTATTTGCTTAGCGGACGTTCGTCCGATCATTCGTTTAAACGAACACTATTCGCCGGTTAGGTTTAGACAGCGAGCATTCATTCATTAGTATTTCTTTTTATTTTATTTTATTTTCGGCCAGAGACCTATCCACGATTATTTTTATCGCAGATTAGCCCCTGATCTTCAGCCAGAGACCAGCGCCAAAATCTTCATCTCGAACCCCTCTTTCTGCTTTATCAACTTGAACAAGGTTTTTGACAAATTAAAATTTGGTTTCAAGAAGTTTTGTGTTCATAGTTCTTTTGACCGTAGTTTCTAATTCCTAGCTCCGATTCGTTGATTCTTTTTGCAGAACGAATCTCTTTAGTTGAGTTTTCAGACTCGATCTTCTTATTTGAGTTTTACCCGTGCATCTTTGCTCAATTTCTTATGTATGCTATTATTAGTTTGCGATGGAATTCCCGGAGTGCGCAACGTGCTACTACGAGTCACTAGGTTTTGCGGATCATCACCAAGGCAAGTAACACTTTGATCATACACTTTTCTTACCTGGTTTTTATGCATTAGTTTCAACCGCCAAACATTGCATGAGTAGGATCTCTTAACATGTGGGTTTTGGGAAGTAGATGATGAGGTAGAACATATTTCCCTTTTATTATCAAACCCTTGGGAGTTACTTCTACGTTATGCTTATATCGCCATGCTATGCTCGTAGACGTGGATTGGGTTTGAGAGTATCCATGACAGATGTGAGATTGTTAATTAATGGTTAACTTAAGGTGGCTACTTAAACACACATCTGGGTGGATTGGTTGCGGGCACCTGGAGAATCCAGTGTTGTCCTAGGATATCCCGGAGTACCCGTGTGATCATCCTATGGTTCACCACCCAGGCTCAAAGGGATCATAAGATTATTCATGCTAGAAGCTTCCGTGTGCAGCCACAAGCTATTATGGGCTCTAGCATAGTGTAGTAAGTTGCATGACCTCTTCCAGTGGTAGGCTAGCAGATGTAGGGGATGTAGGTTGGTACGGTCTACCCGGGGTTAGAGTCAATGCTTCTGAAAAACTGTGTCTCGGTCATTCGTTTCTCAAACACCATGTAGTGCGAGAAATCCAACAGAGGAAATCGAGTCTTGTGGGGAAAAGTGCACAAACCTCTGCAGAGTGTACAAACTAATCATGGTTAGACATGTCCCCGGTTATGGACATCTTGAGTATCTGGATCTTGGATTATCATATTGTTCCCATCACTCTATTACTTAATTTGTTTGGTTGTTAATTACTTTCTAAATGGGGTTGAGTTGGAGGAACCTTCTCAATGTTCAACAACTACCATGATAGTTAAATAAAATATATTCCTTTCTTGTAGGAAAAAATTGGCTTTTCGCAAAAACATTATAACCATAGAGCCTCCACCAGCCATATATGCATGTAGTGATAGCATTTACCTGTTCATTGCTCTACTGTGTTATATTGCCAGCATATTCCATGTGCTGACCCATTTTCGGGCTGCAACATGTCATGTTGCAGACTTTACCGACGAAGATGCGCTAGGTTGTTGTCGTGCACTCAGCTATGCCGTTGGAGTTGATGGACTCACTTTATCTTCCAAGCCTTCCGCTTTTATCTTTTTAGATGGCCTTAAGCCATATTATTGTAATAAGTTCTCTTTTGAGACATTCGATGTAATAAGTGTGTGATTTCACTCTGTTATAAATCCTTCAAGTACTGTGTGTGTCAGCATTACCGATCCAGGGATGACACTTATGCACAGATACTTGACCATCTGAGGTCGGGTCGCTACAAGTGAGAGGCCTAGAAATTTTAGAGAAGTCCTTCATGAACCTCCTACAAAAACCGGCATGACCAGGGAAACTTCTTATACCTTTAATGTCTTTAGGACACAACATCTTTTCAATAGCATCAATTTAGCTTTATCAACTTCAATGCCTCTTTGAGAAATTTTATGCCCCAAGACAATACCTTCATTAACCATAAAGTGGCACTTCTCCCAATTCAAGACAAGATTAGTTTCTTCACATCTCTACAAAACTCGATCAAGGTTGCTTAAGCAATCATCAAAAGAAGTTCCATATACAGAAAAATCATCCATGAAAACCTCAACAATCAGAGAATATAGCAGTCATACATCTTTGAAAGGTAGTAGGTGCATTGCATAAACCAAAAGGCAAACGTCTATAAGCCAAGGTACCGAAAGGGCAATTGAAAGTTGTCTTTTCTTGATCCTCTTTTGACACAGGTTTTTGAGAGAAACCAGAATAACCATCTAGAAAGCAAAAATGTGTATGTTTGGATAATCTTTCTAGCATTTGATCAATAAAAGGTAAAGGGTAATGATCCTTTTTAGTCGCTTTATTTAATTTGCGGAAATCAATTAACATTCTATAACCAGTAACAATTCTTTGTGGGATCAATTCATCTTTATCTTTAAGAACAATAGTAATACCTCCCTTCTTAGGGACACAATGGACAGGACTTACCCACCGACTATCAGCAACGAGATAAATTATACCTGCCTCTAGAAGCTTTAGTATTTCTTTTCTTACCACCTCTTTCATCTTAGTATTTAACCATCGTTGGTGATCAACAACCGGTTTCACATCTTTCTCGAATTTTATTTTGTGCTGGCATAGAGTGGGACTAATGCCCTTAAGATCATCAAGAGTATATCCAATAGCAGCACGGTGCTCCTTCAGAGTTTTCAATAGTTTCTTTTCTTCTTGCTCTGAAAGGTTAGCACTAATAATGACAGGATATATCTCTTTCTCATCTAGATAAGCATATTTAAGAGTATCAAGCAAAGGTTTAAGCTCAAAGATGGGATCACCCTTAGGTGGAGGAGGATCCCCTAGAATTTCACCAGGCAAGTTGTGTTTCAAAATAGGTCCCTCTTTAAAGAATACTTCATCTATTTCCCTTCTTTCATTCGTAAACATATCATTTTCATGGTCGAGCAAATATTGTTCTAAAGGATCATTAGGAGGCATGGCAATAGAAGCAAGACCAATAATTTCATCTTTACTAGGAAATTCTTTATCATGGCGTTGTCTATGAAATTTAGCAAAATTAAACTCATGGGACATATCCCCCGAACCAATAGTAACAACATCCTTTTTGCAATCTATTCTAGCATTAACAGTATTCAAGAAGGGTCTACCAAATATAATGGGACAAAAGTTATCTTATGGGGAACCAAGAACAAGAAAACCAGCAGGATATTTAACTTCCCCACATAAGACTTCAACATCTCTAACAATCCCAACTGGTGAAATAGTGTCTCTATTGGCAAGCTTAATTGTAACATCAATTTCCTCTATCTCAAAAGGTGCAATATCATGCATAATTTCTTTGTATAAGGAATGAGGCATTGCACTTGCACTAGCACCCATATCACATATGCCATGATAGCAATGATCTCCTATTTTAACAGAAATAATAGGCATGCTTACAACAGGTCTATGTTTATTTTTAGTATCGGGTCTAGCAATTCTAGCAGCTTCATCACAGAAGTAAATAAAGAGATCTTTAACTATAGCAATACTAGGTTCAATTTTTATTTTCTCAGAGGGAGTAGGTGTTCTAGTATTACGTTTACGAACCAGAGTTGAAGCTTTAGCATGATCCTTTATTCTAACAGGGAAAGGTGGTTTCTCAATATAAGCTATAGGAACAACAGGATCAACATTATAAGTGATAGTCTTTTCTTCAACTTTAATAGGTGCAACTGCTTTTACTTCAATGGGAGGATTATATTTAAACCACTTCTCCTTAGGGAGATCAACATGATTAGCAAAGGATTCATAGAAAGAAGCTACTATCTCAGAGTCTAGTCCACATTTAGTGCTAAATTCACGAAAGGCATCAGTATCCATAAAAGATTTAACACAATCAAACTTTGGGGTTATACCTGACTCCTTACCTTCATCGAGATCCCAATCTTCAGAGTTGCGTTTAATTCTTTCCAATAAATCCCATTTGAATTCAATAGTCTTCATCATAAAAGAACCAGTACAAGAAGTATCGAGCATGGAGCGATTATTGAGAGAACGCCGAGCATAAATTTTTTGAATAATAATTTCTATTGGGACCTCATGATTGGGGCATGAATGCAACATCGAATTAAGACTCCCCCAAGCTTGAGCGATGCTTTCTCCTTCACGAGGCCAAAAATTATATATATAATTACGATCACGATAAACAAGATGCATAGGATAAAACTTCTGATGAATTTCCTATTTCAATCGGTTGTAGTTCCATGATCCCATATCATCACATAGCCTAAACCATGTCAATGCCTTTACCTTCAAAGATAAAGGGAAGACCTTCTTCTTGATAACATCCTCAGGCATACCTACAAGCTTAAATAATCCACAAACTTCATCCACATAGATTAGGTGCAAATCGGGATGTAATGTTCCATCACCTGTGAAAGGATTAGCCAACAGTTTCTCTATCATACCCAAAGGAATTTCAAAGTAAACATTTTCAGTAGGTTCAGTAGGTTGAGGAGCAACTCTTTCCTCTACTGGTCATGGTGAAGATACCCCGAACAAGCCCCTCAAAGGATTATGTTCCATAGTAACACGTGACAGTAAATTTCAACACACTATATAAATTTTTCCTTACCAAATTCCACCTTCCAAAGGCGCTTCACTCCCCGTCAACGGTGCTAGAAAAGAGTCTTGATGACCCAAAAGTATAGGAGATCTATCATAGTCCTTTCGATAAGTAAGAGTGTCAAACCCAATGAGGAGCAGGGAAATGATAAGCAGTTTTCAATAAGGTATTCTCTGCAAGCACTGAAATTATCGGTAACAGATAGTTTTGTGATAAGATAATTTGTAACGGGTGAGGGAGTCCTGGATTAGGGGGTGTTTGGGTAGCCGGACTATACCTCCAGCCGGACTCCTGGACTATGAAGATACAAGATAGAAGACTTCGTCCCGTGTCCGGATGGGACTTCCCTTGGCGTGGAAGGCAAGCTTGGCAATGCGGATATTCAAAGATCTCCTACCATTGTAACCGACTCTATGTAACCCTAACCCTATCTGGTGTCTATATAAACCGGAGGGTTGTGGTCCCTAGACAATCAACTCCATATACAACAACCATACCATAGGCTTGCTTCTAGGGTTTTAGCCTCCTTGATCTCGTGGTAGATCTACTCTTGTACTACCCATATCATTAATATTAATCAAGCAGGACGTAGGGTTTTACCTCCATCAAGAGGGCCCGAACCTGGGTAAAACATCGTGTTCCCTGCCTCCTGTTACCATCCGGCCTAGACGACAGTTCGGGACCCCCTACCGAGATCCGCCGGTTTTGGCACCGATATTGGTGCTTTCATTGAGAGTTCCTCTGTGTCGTTGCCTTTAGGCCCGATGGCTCCTTTGATCATCAACAACGATACGGTCCAGGGTGAGACTTTTCTCACCGGACAGATCTACGTCTTCGGCGGCTTCGCTCTGCGGGCCAATTCGCTCGGCCACCTGGAGCAGATCGAAAGCTACGCCCTTGGCCATCAAGTACGGTTTGGAAGCTTAAACTACACGGCTGACATCTGCAGAGACTTTCGACGGGTTCGAGCCACGGCCAAGCGCGCCGCACTATCTCGAGGGGCATGATCTAGCTCTGCCTCCGAAAAGTGTCCTGGAGGCCGCACATGCATCGGTTCCGACCCCTAACTCGGAGCCTATTGCGCCAATCGAGGATGAGCGGTTGGACGTCACCTTGGGGGCTTCGATCTCAAAGGCGATCGAGCCGAACGCTAGCCCCGCACTCTGCATGATCTGTGACTCCGAGGATCTGGACTCCTTTCCGAACTCCGAAACCCCCGCGCCCCTGCCGATCGAATCCGATTGGGCGCCGATAATGGAGTTCACCGCCGCAGACATCTTTCAGCACTAGCCTTTTGGCGATATCCTGAACTCTTTCAAGTCTCTCTCCTTATCAGGAGAGCCCTGGCCGAACTACGGTCAGCGAGGATGGGATACGGACGATGAAGAAATTCAAAGCCCACCCACCACCCACTTGGTAGCCATTGTCCACAATTTAAACGATGTGCTCAACTTCGACTCCGGAGACATCGACAGCATGGATGACGATGCAGGAGATACCGACGAACCAACGCCCATAGGGCATGGGACAGCCACCTCATCTCATGATGTGTACATGGTGGATACCCCTAAAGGAAGCGACAATGAGGAAAAAGGGGATGGGACGGGAGATCGACTCCCCGAAAAGCAATCAAAGCATCGGCGTAAACGCCGACCCAAGCCCCGCCTCGACAAAAACCCAGCCATAGAGCAGGACGAGCCGGTAGACGATGAGAAGGCCTTAGAGCAACCGTCCAAACAGGGCAACACGGATAGAGAAACCGAACATCCCTCCTCCGGCGAAAATGGCATTCCGGACGACCTCACGCCGGATAAACCTACGGAGCAGAAGAATCTCCATGAGAGGCTCGTTGCAACTGCACGCAGCGTAAAAAAGCAGAAGCGGAAGCTAAAAAATGCACTCCGGATTAGATGGAGCAAAGTAATCAATACCGCAGATAAATACGGTGACATTCGCCGCACTAAAAGCTATCCAAAAAGAAAGCTACTGCCTGAATTTGACGAAGAGGCCCTAGAGCCCTCGCATTCAAAAAATGAGAAAGCCACACGGTCGGATAGACGACCCCATAAAGCGGCAAGCGGCGCCGCACCTAAATCGGGATGCGACCCACTTAAGGATTCGCATCATGGCCCAATCATTACCATTTATGGGCCAAGAAAGCAAGCTCTCGTAAGCAACGCTATGAAGCCATCATCAGAATCCGGCACATCCAAATACAGGGGCGCCGCACACCCCCTATGTTTCACCGATGAGGTCCTGAACTATGAATTTCCAGAGGGATTCAAACCCGTAAACATAGAGGCATATGATGGAATAACAGACCCTGGAGTTTGGATCAAGTATTATATCCTCCACATACACATGGCAAGAGGAGATGATCTCCATGCCATAAAATATTTACCCCTTAAGCTTAAAGGGCCAGCCCGGCATTGGCTTAAAAGCCTTCCCGAAAACACAATTGGAAGCTGGGAAGAGCTCGAGGATGCTTTCCGAGCAACCTTTCAAGGGACCTATGTCCGCCCTCCGGATGCAGGCGATCTTAGTCACATAACTCAACAACCCGGAGAATCAGCTCGGCAGTTCTGGAATAGATTCCTCACTAAAAAGAATCAGATAGTCGGCTGTCCGGACGCCGAAGCCTTAGCAGCTTTCAGGCATAATGTCCGAGATGAATGGCTTGCCAGACACCTCGGCCAAGAAAAGCCAAGAACAATGGCCGCACTAACAAGCCTCATGACCCGCTTTTGTGCAGGGGAGGACAGCTGGTTGGCAAGGTGCAGCCCCAGCGACCCAAGTACATCCGAAATTAGGGATGGAAACGGAAAACCGCGACGCAACAAGGACCGTCGCTGGACTAAGGACAAAAGTCTGAAGAGCACGGCAGTCAATGCCGGATTCAAAGGCTCACGCCAAAATCAGGAAAAATCGCCCCCACAGGATAACAGGGACGATCCATCCAACCTAAATAAAATCCTGGACAGGATATGTTAGATACACAGTACTCCCGGGAAGCCTGCTAACCATACCCACAGAGACTGTTGGGTTTTCAAACAATCCGGCAGACTCAATGCCGAACACAAGGGGCTCGACACACCAAGCGAAGACGAGGACGAACCCCAAAAGCAGAGCACCAGGAAACAGAAGAACTTCCCATAAGAAGTAAAAACAGTGAACTCACTTCACATAACAAAACGTGCAGCGCCCGTAAAGGTACGCACCACACGGCCCATCCCCAAAGGGTCCTGCCACTGGTTGTCAAAACCGATCATCTTCGATCAGCTAGATTATTCTAGAAATATCAAGAATGTAGGCTAGACTGCCTTGATACTCGACCCAATAATTGGCGAACTCCAGTTTTCAAATGTCCTTATGGACGGCGGCAGTGGAATAAACCTGATATATCAGGATACAATCTAGCACATGGGGATAAACCCAGCAAGAATCCGCCGCAGCAAAACCTCCTTTCAAGGGGTAATACCTGGTCCGGACACCCATTGTATGGGTTTTCTCCAGCTCGAAGTCATATTCGATTCTGCCGATAACTTCCGCCGCGAAAAGCTGACCTTCCATATCGTCCCGTTCTCAAGTCGCTATCAAGCACTACTTGGACGCGAAGCTTTCGCTCGCTTTAACGCAATACCGCATTATGCATCTCTTACGCTTAAGATGCCCGGTCCACGAGGCATCATCTCTTTGAAGGGGAAGCACTAAAGTGCGCCTCCCCAAGTGGAGGACCGTGCGGCCGCTTTGACAGCCCCACAGCAAAATGGCCTCACCGGCCAAAAAACTTCAAAATAGGTCATTCAAGACCACGAACGCGGATAGACGAGTTCGGTGAAAAATCATCATTGATGCAGGCCTAGAGGCCACATACCCCCGCACTAGGGGCTCCACGCATATACAATAAGAGACAATAAAGCTCAATCTTATATATTTTACTTTATACTTTGTTTATTTTAAACTTTTTCGGCACGACCCGTTTTCAACTCAGTTCCTCTCTTTTACAGATGAACGTCGTGCGGCGCCCGTCCAGGATACGGCACAATGGAGACACACGCGCAGACATGCAGTAGGGACCCATCCTAAAGGATTCCTTTTAGATTAAGACCCTGCGTAAACCTTTTTACTGTCTCTTGTTGCTACACATCCCCTGGTTTTTTCTTTCTGATATAACCAAGGAGGAGGCTGGCGTCTTGGCATGTGGCCACGTCAGAATTTTCGCACGTACCTGGACACTAGGGGCTTTTTTAATAATAAAGAGTGTTGTTTCGCCCGCACTCATAAAGACCGAACGCCTTAGGGAGTGTTCGGCGTCGCGAGTTTTGGCATTATATGCATCAGCTCCGAATCATGTCTTTGGTCAAATGTTGGGTTGCCCGGCTCCTGAGTTCGGCTACCTTACGTTCTGCTCTATCGGCTAAGGTAGCACCAGGAGAACTACTGCGATTGTGCCCCGGTTCGGCCGGGCGAGCACCTCAGTAGAGAAAGCCGAAAACTGACTGTCATGATGTAGCGTGAGACTGGTCAGCCACTCGATGACCTATCGGAATCTATCAGATTCCTCCGCTTTAACGAAGGGCCGCTTCCTGGTCAGGCACATACGCGCCCGAACTCGGGCGAGCGCAGTCGCCACCAAGGGGCTACCTAAATAGTCTCACTATCAAGCTCCTATGGCTAAGTGAAAGTGTTAAAGCATTATAGTCCGGTTGCCTGGCCCGCTGCGCTATCACCTCCTTTGTAGGACCAAGACGTTGGGTTAGGTGTGAAAATGCGTCTTCTGCGAGCACCCCCGCACTATGTGCATGGGGGCTGAAGCCAACGACTGCCATCTTTCAGATTTTGTATATATATATATCTTAAAACGGCCGCACAGGAGGTGTTCCCAATACTTGAAGGCACAAGTATAAAAAGGCCACTACAGTTTATCAAAATATTACTTTATAATTACATATGATACCATAACATAGCATCTTTCGAGCACTGCGTCTCTATTACATGAGCGCCTTGAAGGAATTCCTGAAAATAGTGCTCGGAGGGTACTCGGCTTTTGTCCGAATCTCGGGACGCAACAATGGTGGTCTCCATCTCTGCCTAGTATGTCTTGACACGGGCAAGAGCCATCCTTGCGCCCTCTATGCATGCTGACCTCTTCATTGCATTAATACGCGGCACCGCGTCAAGGAATTGCTGCACCAAGCTGAAATAACTCTTCGGCTCCGATCTCCCCGGCCACAGATGACCCATGACGTACTTCATGGCGAGTCCGGACAACCTATTCAGTTCGGCCCATTGAGCCAAACGATCGTCCACTGCCAGTGGACGCTCTGGATTGTGAAACTGCGACCAGAAAAGCTTTTCCACTTCGCGATCTTTTTGATCTCGAAAGTGTTCGGTCGCATCAGCAGCACTCGCTGCCAAATCCAGATAGGTATCCTCCACACTCCACATCCGGTCCAACGGAGCAAACTTCGGATCGCAAAATTTCCTTCGCAGCATAAAGGGCTTTCCAGCCGCAATCTGTTCGGCCTCATGCAGCTCCTCCTTCGCAGCTCTCATCGCAGAGCGCGCGTCCTTGGCATTGGCAACGGCCTTCTCTAAGACCGTCTGTTTCGCCTGGTCTTCTTTCTCAAGAAGTCTGCAACGGTCTGCAGCACTCTTTAACTTTTCGGCCATCTCGGCCATCTCTTCCTTGCTTCGGCAATGAGCAGCCTGTTCGGCTCTCAGCTCTTCAAGGGCTTTCTTGGCAGCCGCATCACTTTCTCTGGCTTGTTCTTTAGCCCGGGCAAGTTTTTCCCTAAGACTCTCCACGGCGGCCGCACCATCTGCGTCAAGCATACACATCGTAAGACACTGGCATAAAACTCTTCTTGCCTGATGCCGCCCGAGGAATTACATACCTTGAGCCTCATCAAACCGCTTGTTGACAAGCGTGATGTCGGCATCTGCCACGTCCAGTTGCCGCTTTAGTTCGACAAAATCATCAGTTCGGCTCGATTCCGGACACCCTGCCGCCTACATTCAAAGGCGACATCTTAGACCTGGGATTATGATCCTCCGCGTGCAGTCATTTCTTGACGACGCGCAGAGTCTCAGGGGCTACTATCTACACAGGGCGCATCTTATTCATGCGCAACTAACAAAAATGTACATTATCTAATGTACCTCAAGACCCATCAGTAAACTTTTGACGGCCTCATGCAATCCGCTCTCTGCGGATGAGATCCTTTCAATCACCGTGCCCATCAATGCACGGTGCTCCTCCGAGATAGAAGCTCGCCCCAGCAGAATCTTTAGCTCCTCCGGCCAAGCACCAGACGGTGCCGGACTTGTCCCACGACCTCTTTCGAAGGCCGGACACGGAGAACCTTGGGGGGCCACATAGCTATCTTCCGCCCCTGTCGGATTCGGAGAAACCCTCCGCGACGACACCTCAGGGTCGCCCGCCTCGCTAGGCGGCACGGCAGGGGGAGGCGTCCCACTCTCCATCATCTCCGGAAGGAGATCCCCCGAAGACGAGCTCTGCTGAGAAGGGCTGAGGTCCGAGCTACAAGGTAAAATTTTGGTTAATCTTCTCAGATCTAAATCAAGGATTTCCCTCATCCCTCAAAAGGAAAATCTTTCTCTACTTACGGCTCGCTGGAGGGATGATCCCCTTGAGGGCGTAGTCTGGCCGAGGAACTCCCCGGCGTCGGACCCTCTGACGAGGATTTTTTCCCCCGCTTCGAGGCCATGGTTTCCGGGTCGTCAGAGGCAGCTCTCTTCTTCCCCTTAGGAGAGGAATTTTCGGTTCCTCCCTTCGGAGCAGCCTCCTTAGAGGAGGCCATAGTTTCCTTGTCCTCCCCCTTGCTTCCCTCCAAAGGCAATATCTCCAGCATCCTGGCCAGCACGGGATTCGGCCTGGTTTCGGGATGGGGAGCCGGACACCTGATCAGCTTTGCCTTCGCTATCCACTCCTGTTTAAAAGGACGGCTCTTTTAGGGGCAAGTTTATGACAATTATACGGATAGAAGGTCCGGGCACAAGGTTGCTTACTTGAGTATCCGGGTGATTGCAGCTTAGGCCTGTGTCCTCGGTTAAATCCGAACACATCTCTCGTGATCCGAAGAACAGTTTATACATCTCCACGGGCATTGTGCCCATGAAATTCTGGAGAGCTCGCGGTCCCTCTGGATTAAACTCCCACAGGCAAAGGGAGCGATGTTTGCCGGGCAATATTCGGCGAATCAGCATGACCTGCGTCACCTTGACCAAGCTGAGGTCTCCTTCCAAGAGATCCTTAATGTGGCCCTGTAACAAGGGCACGTCTTTGGGCAAACCCCAATCTAACCCTCTGTTGACCCATGACGCTAGCCGTGGTGGGGGACCCGAGCGAAAGGCAAGAGGCGCCACCCACTTGGTGCTCCGGGGAGCGGTGATATAAAACCACTCTCGTTGCCACAAGCCTAGCTCCTCTTGAAAAGAGCCCTCGGGCCATGGAGCATCAACATTTTTGCTTATAATAGCGCCTCCGCACTCTGCATGCCGTCCCTTGATCATCTTCGGCTCCACTTTGAAGGTCTTGAGCCATAATCCGAAGTGAGGGGTAACACGGAGGAACGCTTCGCATACAATGATGAACGAGGAGATATGGAGGATGGACTCCGGAGCTAAGTCGTGAAATTCCAGCCCGTAATAAAACAGCAGTCCCCTCACAAAGGGATCCATCGGGAAGCCTAACCCCCGAAGGAAGTGAGACACGAACACTACACTCTCACCGGGCTGGGGACTGGGGATAGCCTGCCTTTGAGCAGGCAACCTGTGCGAAATTTCGGCGGTCAATAACTTAGCCTCTCAACTTTAGCATGTCCTCCTCCGTGACGGAGGAGGGCATCCATCGGCCTTGAAGGTCGGAACCGGACATTGTCGAAGGTCTGAGGCGCCCGGAATCTGGAGCCTAGGGTGTTGGAACTCGAGGCGACGGGCGAACTCGTTTTGGTATTGGAGAAAAGGAGTAAGGCCCTGGTCTCTTTATAAGGGGTCGAATACCAGGAGCCCTCCCCGTAACCGTTTGGGACTCGCCTTTAATTGAGAAAACATGCTAACGGGCATGATTGGGTTACCCACGCCCGTATTGATGAGAATCCCGTGAAAGGGGGGCACATGATCTCTGCTTTGACAAGACGTGCCAAGGAAACTGCCTCGCAAAACACGCTGAGGTGGAAAAGTGAAATCGATTCAAGTAAAGGACTTGGCTGTAGTGTGTTGACGCACTGCAAAATACGTCAGCAGATTTGATTTGTGTTAATATTATTCTCTCTATGGCAATATGTGGAAGCTTATTTTGCAGAGCCGGACACTACTCTTGGTGTTTACAATATTCTATGAAGGACTTGGAGGAGGAACCCGCCTTGCAATGTCGAAGACAATTTGCGCGCCGGACTCGTCGTCATTGAAGCCTGGTTCAGGGGCTACTGAGGGAGTCCTGGATTAGGGGGTGTTCGGGTAGCCGGACTATACCTCCAGCCGGACTCCTGGACTATGAAGATACAAGATAGAAGACTTCGTCCCGTGTCCGGATGGGACTTCCCTTGGCGTGGAAGGCAAGCTTGGCGATGCGGATATTCAAAGATCTCCTACCATTGTAACCGACTCTATGTAACCCTAACCCTATCCGGTGTCTATATAAACCGGAGGGTTGTGGTCCGTAGACAATCAACTCCATATACAACAACCATACCATAGGCTAGCTTCTAGGGTTTTAGCCTCCTTGATCTCGTGGTAGATCTACTCTTGTACTACCCATATCATTAATATTAATCAAGCAGGACGTAGGGTTTTACCTCCATCAAGAGGGCCCGAACCTGGGTAAAACATCGTGTTCCCTGCCTCCTGTTACCATCCGGCCTAGACGCACAGTTCGGGACCCCCTACCCGAGATCCGCCGGTTTTGACACCGACAACGGGTAACAAGTAATAAAAGTAAATAAGGTGCAGCAAGATGGCCCAATCCTTTTTTTAGCAAAGGACAAGCCTGGACAAACTCTTATATAATGGAAAGCGCTCCTGAGGATACATGGGAATTATCGTCAAGCTAGTTTTCATCACGTTCATATAATTCACGTTCGGTACTTTGATAATTTGATATGTGGGGGGACCGGTGCTTGGGTACTGCCCTTCCTTGGACAAGCATCCCACTTATGATTAACCCCTCTTGCAAGCATCCGCAACTACAAAAGAAGTATTAAGGTAAACCTAACCATAGCATGAAACATATGGATCCAAATCAACCCCTTACGAAGCAACTCATAAAATAGGGTTTAAGCTTCTGTCACTCTAGCAACCCATCATCTACTTATTACTTCCCAATGCCTTCCTCTAGGCCTAAACAATGGTGAAGTGTCATGTAGTCGACGTTCACATGACACCACTAGAGGAAAGACAACATACATCTCATCAAAATATCGAACGAATACCAAATTCACATGACTACTTATAGCAAGACTTCTCCTGTGTCCTTAGGAACATACATAACTACTCACAAATCATATTCATGTTCATAATCAGAGGGGTATTAATATGCATAAAGGATCTGAACATATGATCTTCCATCGAATAAACCAACTAGCATCAACTACAAGGAGTAATCAACACTACTAGCAACCCACAGGTACCAATTTGTGGTTTTAGGACAAAGATTGGATACAAGAGATAAACTAGGGTTTGGGATGAGATGGTGCTGGTGTAGATGTTGATGGAGATTGACCCCCTCCCAATGAGAGGATCGATGGTGATGATGTTGGTGGTGATTTCCCCCTCCCGGAGGGAAGTTTCCCCATCAGAACAGCTCCACCGGAGCCCTAGATTGGTTCCGCCAAGGTTCGGCCTCGTGGCGGTGGAGTTTCGTCCTGTGAGCTTGCTTATGATTTTTCTCGGACGAAAGACCTCATATAGCATAAGATGGGACCGAGAGGGCTGCCAGGGGGCCCACGAGGCAGGGGGCAAGCCCATGGGGGTAGGCCGTGCCTCCCACCCTCGTGGATGGTGGGTGGCCCCCCTCTGGTGCTTCCTTCGCTAAATATTTTGTATATAATCTGAAAATGACTCCCGTGGAGTTTCAGGACTTTTGGAGCTGTGCAGAATAGGTCTCTAATATTTGCTCCTTTTCCAGCCCAGAATTCCAGCTGCCGGCATTCTCCCTCTTCATGTAAACCTTGTAAAATAAGAGAGAATAGGCATAATTATTGTGACATAATGTGTAATACCAGCCCATAATGCAATAAATATCGATATAAAAGCATGATGCAAAATGGACGTGTCGGCCTTTTGTTCGGCAGCCTCATGCCTGGCCTTCCTCAGCTCGGCCTTGAGGCTCTTGACCTCTGCGGCGACAACTATAGTTGTTTTAAAACACATTACTTGCTTAGGGTTCACCCCGAATACTTCAATAGATAAGGAAAGCCGAACTGCTAAAAAGTTTCGTTCGGACTAACCTTGCGCTTCGTCAAACCGCTTGTTGACAAGGTTGAGCTCCTCATCGGAGTGCTTAAGCTTCTGATTCACTTTGGCCAGCTTCGAGGCTTTGGTAGCTGCCGCCGCCACCGAGGCCTACAAAAAAACAGCTCGTATAGCTTAGTATCCTGATTCAATGATTTTCGATCCTCTATCAGGTTTTTCAAACTCGACAGAGTCTCGGGGGCTGATATATATAGGAGGATCATATAATCTTGCTAAAAATTCACTTCATGGAAAGAATATTACATGGCTTACCTCGAAGCCCGTCAGGAGACCGCCAAAAGCCTCCTTCAGTGCGCTGTTTACGGACCAAATACTTTCCAAAACTACGCCCATCAGGGCGCGGTGCTCCACGGCGACGGAGGAGCTATTAAAAGCCTCCTCCATCATGTTCGGCCACCCAGCCGTATCCCGATCTCCGGTATTCGGCACTGGTGGCGGGGCCCCAGCCCCCCTTCGGTGGAGGGCGGAATTGATCACTCCGTAGGCCTCGGGGGCTCTTGAACCATCTTCGAGGAGGGCTGGGATTGACCAAGCTCCCCCTCCTTTTTCACCAGGAGGGATCCCCCTCCTATTCTTCGGTGACCGAGGTGTTAACCTCGGCCATGATGTCGTCGCCACCACCTTCCGTGTCTGGGCTGGGAGGCGTCCTTCAAGGCACCACCTCTCCGGACCCCCCATTGACCGGAGGAGGCGTAGAGTGGGACGCAGTCCCACTCTCCGCTAGGTCGGCTGGCGGAGAGTTCCCCTTTGATACTTGACCAGTGGGGAGGTCGCGCGGCGGCTGCATTACGATACACTCATACTCAATCAGTGATAAACTGACAAAACAAGATACCCGGGGAGTCTTCGGATTCTTACCTTTGGGCATGGGGCTTGACCATGGAGTTCCTTTGCGGAACCTCTTCGGAAGCTTCAGATCCCTTAGTGGAGTCCGAACTGTCGTGATGTAGGACCAACTTGGGGTTGCGCTGTTTCTTCATGGCAAGAGGGGACATACCCTCCTCCGCGTCATCGGACGCGGCTCTCTTTCTGGTGCGGGAGGAGTCGCTCTCCTCCTCGTCCTCTTCTTGCTCCCCCTCCCAAGTAGAGGGAGCATGGTTATCCCCAGACTTAGTGTCCAGCGGCCCCCTTGGGAGGAGGCCTTCACGGGCCTCCCACACCTCGATCTTTTTCTTCTCTTTCTTTTTTGACGCCTTGTACAACAACACAATCAGCATTTCCTCTAGCAGGGCCGACCTGGGGTCTTCAGGCAGTAGGCCAGACTGTCAATCCGCACGGCCTTCTCGAGCCAGGCCTTCAAATGTGGAGAAGAAAGGGGTCAAGTTCTTTGTCAAAAGCCAAATGCTTGAACATAGAGAATGAAACTTCATTACCTCTCAAGGGGGGTGTGCGGCGTCAAGACCAATGCCTTCTTCCGTGGACGGCCACTCCTTCTAGGGCTTGAACAACACCTTCCACAACTTGTCGTGGGTGGTGCCGTAGAAGTGGAGCAAGGTGGCCGGATCCTCAGGCTTGTAGGACCACATTAGTGCAGCCCGTTGTTGGTAGGGCAGGGGCGGCGGTAGAGCATCACCTGAACCACGTTGGTCAGCTTGGCACCCGCCTTTATCATGTTGGAGATGCGCTTCTGCAGTAACTCCACCTCCGTCGATTATCCCCAGTCATGGCTCTTCTTGGTCCATGAGGTTAGCCTCGCAGGAGCTCGGATCTAAATGCGGGGGCCGCCGCCCAACCCGCTCCACGTGGTTCAGTGATATAGAACCACTCTTTTTGCCAGACCTTGACAATCTCTATGAAGGCGCCTTCCATCCATTCAACCTGGGTGAGATTAGTAACCATCCCCCCCCCCCCGCAGCCCGCCTGCTGGCCGTCGACTATCTTTGGCTTGACATTAAAGACATTCAGCCACATGCCGAAGTGTGGCTGGACCCGCAGAAAAGCCTCCCAAATGACGATGAAGGCCAAGATGTGCAAAAAGGAGTTTGGGGCCAGATCGTGGAAATCCAGCCAATAGAAGAACATCAAGCCCTTGACGAAGGGATGGAGTGAGAAGCCCAGCCCTCAGGCGAAGTGGGGGATGAACACCACCCTCTCACCTGGTTGTGGTGTAGGGATGACATGGCCCTCCTCTGGAGCCCGGTGAATGACGTCGGACGGGAGGTAGCCGACGCGCTTTAGATCCTCGATGTCTTTGTTGGTGATGATGGAGGCTTCCCACTTGCCCTTCGCATCAGATCCGGCCATGACCGAATTGAGGGAATGGCTAGGAGGAATTTTTGAGGAGGGGTGGATTCAGGCGCTGAAGCTCTATGGATTAGGAGAGCAATGGCGAGAACAAGGAGAAAGCGTGCGGGGATAGCGGTGGATGTTTCCCTTTTTATAAGCTACCATAATACCAAAATGCCTTTTACTACGCCAGATGCCTCGCAGCTTCCCAATATAATCATGATGTTATGCATGAGTGGGATATCCGAAATTGTTGATCACATCCCTTATAAGAGGGGCATGATCTCCGTATTGATGGGACGTGCCATTGGAGGAACCACCTCAAACAACGAATCGAGTTTTCACAGTGATTTAGTGCTTGTGACCGGTTGTGGCCTTTCGCCAGAAGTTGTCATGCAAAGGCACTGTTCACGCTTGAGCGGTTGGCCTTTGATACGTCCATTTTGCGGCTTGCTTTTATATTGATATTTATTGCGTTATGGGATGTTATTACATTATGGTACAATACTTATGCCTTTTCTCTCTTATTTTACAAGGTTTACATGAAGAGGGAGAACGCCGCCAGTTGGAATTCTGAACCGAAAAGGAGCAAATCTAAGAGACCTATAATGCACAACTCCAAAAGTCCTGAATATTTATCGAGAATTATTTTTGGATTTATAAAAAATATTGGGCACAGAAATACCAGAGGGGGACCCACCAGGTGGCCATAAGCCTAGGGGCGCACCCTAGGGCATGTCCCAGGTGCCCATCTTCTCCTATATGGAGGCTTTTGACCTGAAAAAAATCTTTAGGAAGCTTTCGGGAGGAAGCACCGCCGTCTCAAGGCGGAACCTGGGCAAAAGCAATCTAGGGCTCCGGCGGAGCTATTCTGTCAGGGAAACTTCCCTCCCGGAGGGGGAAATCGAAGCCATCATCATCACCAATGATCCTCTCATCGAGAGGGGGTCAATCTCCAGCAACATCTTCACCAAAACCATCTTCTATCAAACCTAGTTCATCTCTTGTATCCGATCTTTGTCTCAAAACCTCAGATTGGTACCTGTGGGTTGCTAGTAGTGTTGATTACTCCTCGTAGTTGATGCTAGTTGGTTTATTCGGTGGAAGATCATATGTTCAGATCCTTAATGATATTCAATACCCCTCTAATTATGAACGTGAACATGCTTTGTGAGTAGTTATGTTTGTTCCTGAGGACATGGGAGAAGTCTTGTTATAAGTAATCATGTGAATTTGGTATTTGTTCGATATTTTGATGAGATGTATGGTGTCTTTCCTCTAGTGCTGTTATGTGAACATCGACTACATGACACTCCACCATGATTTGAGCCTAGGGGAAGGCGTTGGGAAGTAATAAGTAGATGATGGGTTGCTAGAGTGAGAGAAGCTTAAACCCTAGTCTATGCGTTGCTTCGTAAGGGGATGATTTGTATCCACATGTTTCATGTTATGTTTAGATTTATCTTAATTCTTCTTTCGTAGTTGCGGATGCTTTCTAGAGGGGTTAATCATAAGTGGGAGGCTTCTCCAAGTAAGGACAACACCCAATCACCAGTCCACCCACAAATCAAATTATCAAAGTAACGAACACGAATCATATGAGCACGATGTAAACTAACTTGACAGTAATTCCCATGTGTCCTCGGGAGCGCTTTTCTTTATATAAGAGTTCATACAGGCTTATCCTTTGCTATAAAAAGGGCTGGGCCATGATAACCCACAAGTATAGGGGATCATTTGTAGCCTTCTTCGATAAATAATAGTGTCGAACCCAACGAGGAGCTAAAGGTAGAACAAATATACCCTCAAGTTCTATCGACCACCGATACAACTCTACGTACGCTTAGCATTTGCTTTACCTAGAACAAGGATAAAACTAGAAGTACTTTGTAGGTGTGGATAGGTTTGCAAAAAATAAAAACGTCAAAATAAAATTTAGGTGTTGTTTAGGTAAAGAAACAATTATATTTAGTAAAACGAGTGGATTACTAGTGGTAGGATTGCGAAATTGTCCCTTGGAAATTGACTACATTCCTAAAATGATAGCAAGTTTTTATGTGGGAGAGGCTACTGCTAGCATGTCGTCCCTTACTTGCAATTCTATGCACTTATGATTGGAACTATTAGCAAGCATCCACAACTACTAACGTTCATTAAGGTAAAACACCCAAACATAGCATTAAGACATATATTGGCCCCCGTTTAATCCCATATGTATCAATTTCTATGTTTAGGCTGAAGTTGCTGTTACCCTTGCCCTCCAATGCACAGTCCTATCAACATACAACTAATGAAGGAAAAATGCCCTAGAGGCAATAATAAAGTTTTTATTTTATATTTCCTTATTCATGATAAAGTTTTATTATTCATGCTAGAATTACATGATCGGAAACCTAAATACATGTGTGAATACATAAACAAACACGGTGTCCCTAGTGAGCCTCTACTAGACTAGATCATTGATCAAAGATGGCTAAGGTTTCCTAACCATGGACATAAGTTGTCATTTGATAACGGGATCACATCATTTGGAGAATGATGTGATGGACATGACCCATCCGTTAGCTTAGCACATTGATCATTCAGTTTTATTGCAATTGCTTCCTTCATGTCAAATACATATTCCTTCGACTATGAGATTATGCAACTCCCGGATACCTGAGGAATACCTTGTGTGCTATGAAACATCAAAATGTAACTGGGTGATTATAAAGATGCTCTACAGGTATCTCTGAAGGTGTTTGTTGGTTTGGCATAGATCGAGATTAGGATTTGTCACTCCGAGTATCGGAGAGGTATCTCTGGGCCCTCTCGGCAATGCACATCACAAGAAGCCTTGCAAGCAAAGTGACTAATGAGTTAGTTGCAGAATGATGTATTATGCAATGAGTAAAGAGGCTTGCCGGTAACAAGATTGAACTAGGTATGTGCATACCGACGATCGAATCTCGGGCAAGTAACATACCAGTGACAAAGAGAATAACATATGTTGTCATAACGGTTCAACCGATAAAACTCCTTCATAGAATATGTAGGAGCCAATATGAGCATCCAGGTTCCGCTATTGGTTATTGACTGGAGAGGTGTCTCGGTCAGGTCTACATAGTTCTCGAACCCATAGGGTCCACACGCTTAACGTTCGTTGACGATATAGTATTATATGAGTTATGTGATTTGGTGACGGAATGTTGTTCGGAGTCCCGAATGAGATCACAGACATGACGAGGAGTCTCGAAATGGTCGAGAGGTCAAGATTGATATAAAAGATGATGGTATTCGGACACCACAAGTGTTCTGGAGGGTACCAGGTACTTATCGGGTCATTGGAAAGGAGTTTCGGGCACCCCCGGCAAAGATATGGGCCTTATGGGCCAAGTGAGGGAACACACCAGCCCTGGTGCGCCCCTACATAGGCCAGCCCTATGAGGAGGAGAAAGAAAGAGGGGAGGGCAAGAAAAGTGTGGATTAGGATTCCTACTTCCTTCCCTCTCCCCCTCTTTCCTCCCCCTCGGTTATATATGCGAGGGGGCGCGCGTGGCTTGGGAGGGACTCCAAGTAGCATTCCTCCTACTTGGACGCCCCCTATGGCTGCTCCCCGCCCCCTCCCACCTACATATACGTGGGGAGGTGGTGCCTAGAACACACAACAACATCTGTTAGCTGTGTGCGGCGCCCCCCTCCACAGATTACACCCTCAGTCATATTCTCGCGGTGCTTAGGCAAAGCCCTGCGCGGATCACTTCACCATCACCGTCACCATGCCATCGTGCTGACGGAAATCATCTACTTCCTCGACACTCTGCTGGATTAAGAGTTCGAGGGACTTCATTGAGCTGAACGTGTGCAGAACTCGGAAGTGTCGTACGTTTGGTACTTGATCGGTCGAAACGAGAAGAAGTTCGACTACATCAACCGCGTTGTCAAACGCTTCCGCTTTCGTTCTACAAGGGTACATCGACACACTCTCCCCCTCTCATTGCTATGCATTTCCTAGATAGATCTTGCGTGAGCGTAGGAATTTTTTTGAAATTGCATGCTATGTTTCCCAACATTGGCATCCGAGCCAGGTCTATGCGTAGATGATATGCATGAGTAGAACACAAAGATTTGTGGGCGGTGATCGTCATACTGCTTACCACCAATGTCTTACTTTGATTCAGCGGTATTGTTGGATGAAGCGGCCCGAACCAACCTTACATGACCGTGTTCATGAGACCGGTTCCACCGACAGACATGAAACTAGTTTTGCATAAAGGTAGCTGGCGGGTGTCTGTTTCTCCAACTTTAGTTGAATCGAATTTGACTGCGGCCGGTCCTTGTTGAAGGTTAAAACAGCAAACTTGATAAATCACCGTTGTGGTTTTGATGCGTAGGTAAGAACAGTTCTTGCTAGAAGCCCATAGCAGCCACGTAAAACTTGTAACAACAAAGTAGAGGACGTCTAACTTGTTTTTGCAGGGCATGTTGTAATGTGATATGGTCAAGACATGATGTGATATATGTTATTGTATGAGATGATTATGTTTTGGAAAAGTTACTAGCAACCGGCAGGAGCCTTATGGTTGTCTCTTTATTGTATGAAATGCAAACGCCATGTAATTGCTTTATTTAATCACTATGCATTAGCGATAGTTGTAGAAGCAATAGTTGGCGAGACGACCACGACACTACGATGGAGATCATGGTGTCAAGCTAGTGACGAGGGAGATCATGATGATGCTTTGGAGATGGAGATCGAAAGCACAAGATGATGATGGCCATATCATGTCACATATTTTGATTGCATGTGATGTTTATCTTTTATGCATCTTATTTCGCTTAGTACGGCGCTAGCATTATAAGATGATTCCTCACTAAAAATTTCAAGGTATAAGTGTTCTCCCCAAGTATGCACCATTGCGACGGTTCGTCGTGTTGGGACACCATGTGATTATCGGGTGTGATAGACTCTACGTTCACATACAACGGGTGCAAGACAGTTTTGCACATGCGGAATGCTCGGGTTAAACTTGATGAGCCTCGCATGTACAGACATGGCCTCGGAACACTGGGGACTGAAAGGTCGAACGTGACTCATATAGTAGATATGATCAACATAGAGAAGTTCACCATTGATGACTACCCCATCTCACGTCATGATCGGACATGGGTTAGTTGATTTGGATCACATATCAATTAGATGACTTGAGGGATGTCTATTTAAGTGGGAGTTCATTAGTAATTTGATTAATTTGAACTTAATTTATCATGAACTTAGTCCTGATAGTTTTTGCAAATCTAAGTTGTAGATCAATAGCTCGCGATATAGCCCCTATATTTTTGATATGTTCCTAGAGAAAAATAAGTTGAAAGATGATAGTAGCAATGATGCGGACTGGGTCCGTGATCTGAGGATTATCCTCATTGCTGCACAGAAGAATTGTATCATTTATGCACCGCTAGCTGAAAGACCTATTGTGGGAGCAGATGCAAACGTTATGAATGCCTGGCAAGGTCGGTATGATGACTAATTAATAGTTTAGTGCACCATGCTTTACGGCTTAGAACGGGGACTTCAAAAACGTTTTGAACGCCACAGAGCATATGAGATGTTCCAAGAGCTGAAATTGATATTTCAAACTCATGCCCGTGTCAAGAGGTGTGAGACCTCTACTTTGCCTACAAGATAGAGGAGAATAGCTCAGCCAGTGAGCATGTACTTAGAATGTCTGGGTACTACAATCGCTTGAATCAAGTGGGAGTTAATCTTCCAGATAAGATAGTGATTGACAGAGTTCTCTAGTCACTATCACCAAGCTACTGGAACTTCGTGATGAACTATAATATGCAAGGGATGACGAAAATGATTCCCGAGCTCTTCGCGATGCTAAAATCGGTGAAGGTAGAAATCAAGAAAGATCATCAAGTGTTGATGGTTAACAAGACCACTAGTTTCAAGAAAAAGGGCAAGGGAAAGAAAGGGAACTTCAAGAAGAATCGAAAGCATGTTGTCACTCCCGGGAATAAGCCCAAAGCTGGACCAAAGCCTAAAACTGAGTGCTTCTACTTCAAATGGACTAGTCACTCGAAGCGGAACTGCCCCAAATACTTGGCGGATATGAAGGATGGCAAAGTGAACAGAGGTATATTTGATACACATATTATTGATGTGTACTTTACTAGTGTTCATAGTAGCCCCTAGGTATTTGATACCGGTTCAGTTGCTAAGATTAGTAACTCGAAACAGGAGTTGCAAAATGAACAGAAACTAGTTAAGGACGAGGTGACGATGTGTGTTGGAAGTGATTCCAAGGTTGATGAGATCACGATTGCACACTCCCTCTACCTTTGGGATTAGTGTTGGACCTAAATAAATGCTATTTGGTGTTTGCGTTGAGCATGAACAAGATTAGATCATGTTTATTGCGATACAGTTATTCATTTAAGTCAGAGAATAATTGTTGTTTTGTTTACATGAATAAAACCTTCTATGGTCATACACCCAATGTAAATGGTTTATTGAATCTCTATCGTAGTGATACACATATTCATAATATTAATGCCAAAAGATGCAAAGTTGATAATGATAGTGCAACATACTTGTGGCACTGCCGTTTAGGTCATATTGATGTAAAGCGCATGAAGAAACTCCTGATGGGCTTTTGGAATCACTTGATTATGGATCATTTGATTCTTGTGAACCATGCCACATGGGCAATATGACTAAAACTTCGTTCTCCGGAATAATGGAGTGAGCTAATGACTTATTGGCAATAATACATTCCGATGTATGCGGTCCAATGAGTGTAGAAGCTCGTGGTGGATATCGTTAATTTCTGACCTTCATAGATGATTTAAGAAGATATGGGTATATCTACTTGATGAAACACACTGAAACATTTGAAAAGTTCAAACAATTTCAAAGTGAAGTGGCGAATCATCGTAACAAGAAAATAAAGTTTCTACAATCTGATCGCCGAGGCGAATATTTGAGTTACGAGTTTGGCCTTCATTTAAAACAACGTGGAATAGTTTCACAACTCACGCCACCTGGAACACCAAAGTAATGGTGTGTCCGAATGTTGTAACCGTACTTTATTAGATATGGTGTGATCTATGATGTCTCTTACCAATTTACCACTATTGTTTTGGGGCTATGGATTAGAGACAACTACATTCACGTTAAATATGGCACCGTCTAAGTCCGTTGAGACGTCACCGTATGAACTGTGGTTTGGCAAGAAAGCTAGGTTGTCGTTTCGTTAAGTTTGGGGTTGCGACACTTATGTCAAAAGGCTTCAGCCTGATAAGCGCGAACCCAAATCGGAGAAGTCCGTCTTCATAGGATACCCTAAGGAAACAATTGGGTACACCTTCTACCACATATCCGAAGGCAAGATCTTTGTTGCCAAGAATGGAAACTTTCTAGAGAGGGAGTTTCTCTCAAAAGAAGTGAGTGGGAGGGAAGTACAACTTGATGAGGTAATTGTACCTTCTCTCGAATTGGAAAGTAGCTCATCACAGAAAATCGTTCCCGTGATGTCTACACCAACTAGAGAGGAAGTTAATGATGATGATCATGAAACTTCAGATCAAGTTACTACTGGACCTCGTAGGTCAACCAGAGCACGTTCTGCATCAGAGTGGTATGGTAAATCCTGTTCTGGAAGTCATGTTACTAGACCATGACGAACCTATGAAGTATGAAGAAGCTATGATGAGCCCAGATTCCGGTAAATGGCTTGAGGCCATGAAATCTGAGATAGGATCAATGTATGAGAACAAAGTGTGGACTTTGGTTGACTTGCCCGATGATCGGTGAGCCATAGAGAATAAATGGATCTTCAAGAAAAAGACTAACGTTGATGGTAATGTTACTGTCTACAATGCTTGACTTGTCGTGAAAGGTTTTGGACAAGTTCAAGGGGTTGACTAAGATGATACGTTCTCACCCGTAGCGATGCTTAAGTCAGTCTGAATCATGTTAGCAATTGCCACATTTTATAATTATGAAATCTGGCAAATGGATGTCAAAACTGCATTCCTTAATGGATATCTTAAAGAAGAGTTGTATATGATGCAACCAAAAGATTTTGTCAATCCTAAAGGTGCTAACATAGTGTGCAAGCTCCAGCGATCCATCTATGGACTGGTGCAAGCATCTCGGAGTTGGAATATACACTTTGATGAGGTAATCAAAGCATATGGTTTTATATAGACTTTCGGAGAAGCCTGTATTTACAAGAAAGTGAGTGGGAGCTCTGTAGCATTTCTGATCTTATATGAGAATGACATATTATCGATTGGAAATGATATAGAATTTCTGGATAGCATAAAAGGATACTTGAATAAGAATTTTTCGATGAAAGACCTCGGTGAAGCTACTTATATATTGGGCATCAAGATCTATAGGGATAGATCGAGATGCTTAATAGGACTTCCAAAAACACATACCTTGACAAGATTTTGAAGAAGTTCAAAATGGATCAGTCAACGAAAAGGTTCTTCCCTGTGTTGTAAGGTGTGAAGTTGAGTAAGACTCAAAGCCCGACCTCGGTAGAAGATAGAGAGAGAATGAAAGTCATTCCCTATGACTCGGCCATAGGTTCTATAAAGTATGCCATTTTGTGTACCAGACATATTGTGTACTTTGCCATGACTTTAGCAAGGCGGTACAATAGTGATCCAGGAGTAGATCATTGGACAGCGGTCAAAATTATCCTTAGTTACCTAAGATGACTAAGGAAATAATTCTCTATTATGGAGGTGATAAAGAGTTCGTCGTAAAGAGTTGCATCGATGCAAGCTTTGACACCGATTTAGATGACTCTGAGTCTCAATCTGGATGCATATTGATAGTGGGAGCAATTAGCTAGAGTAGCTCCATGCAGAGCATCGTACACATAGAAATTTGCAAAATACGCATGGATCTGAATGTGGCAGACCCTTTGACTAAACCTCTCTCAGAAGCAAAACATGATCACACCTTAGTACTCTTTGGGTGTTAATCACATGGCGATGCGAACTAGATTATTGACTCTAGTAAACCCATTGGATGTTGGTCACATGGCAATGTGAACTATGGGTGTTATTCATGCTAGAATTGTATTGATCGGAAACCTTAATACATGTGTGAATACATAAACAAATACTGTGTCCCTAGTGAGCCTCTACTAGACTAGCTCGTTGATCAAAGATGCTTAAGGTTTCCTAACCATGGACATAAGTTGTCATTTGATAACATGATCACATCATTAGGAGAATGATGTGATGGACATGACCCATCCGTTAGCTTAGCATATTGATCCTTCAGTTTTATTGCTATTGCTTTCTTCATGTCAAATACATATTCCTTCGACTATGAGATTATGCAAATCCTGGATACCAGAGGAATACCTTGTGTGCTATCAAACATCACAACATAACTGGGTGATTATAAAGATGCTCTACAGGTGTCTCTAAAGGTGTTTGTTGGGTTGGCATAGATCGAGATTAGGATTTGTCACTCCGAGTATCGGAGAGGTATCTCTGGGCCCTCTCGGTAACGCACATCATAAGAAGCCTTGCAAGCGAAGTGACTAATGAGTTAGTTGCAGGATGATGTATTACGGAACAAGTAAAGAGATTTGTCGGTAAGTATATTGAACTAGGTATGTGGATACCGACAATTGAATCTCGGGCAAGTAACGTACCGATGACAAAGGGAATAACGTATGTTGTCACAACAGTTCGACCGATAAAAGATCTTCATAGAATATGTAGGAGGCAATATGAGCATCCAGGTTCCACTATTGGTTGGTGACCGTAGAGGTGTCTTGGTCATGTCTATATAGTTCTCGAACCCGTTGGGTCCGCACACTTAACGTTCGTTGACGATATAGTATTATAGGAGTTATGTGATTTGGTGACGGAATGTTGTCCGGAGTCCCGGATGAGATCACAGACATGATGAGGAGTCTCGAAATGGTCGAGAGGTAAGGATTGATATATAGAACGATGGTATTCGGACACCAAAGTGTTCTGAAGGGTACTAGGTACTTATGGGTCATCGGAAAGGAGTTTCGGACACCCCCGGCAAAGATATGGGCCTTATGGGCCAAGTGAGGCAATACACCAGCCTGGTGCACCCCTACAAAGGCCAGCCCTATGAAGAGGAGAAATAAAGAGGGGAGGGCAAGGAAAGTGTGGATTAGGATTCCTACTTCCTTGAAAGTGCAACTATCCCTAGGTGGTTTTGGTAATTCCTAACAACATATAGCTCATTGAGCTAATGCTATTTCAATATTAATATCTCAGGAAAGATCAATGATTGGCATGGCATGGATGAGAAAAGCGGACCCCTCAAAATGCTAAGGACAAAGGATTGGCTCAAGCTCAAAGCTCAAGACTCTACATTTTCTATTTTAGTGATCCAAGATCACATTGAGTCTATAGGAAAAGCCAATACTATCAAGGAGGGATGAGGTGTTGCCTAATGAGGTTCTTGCTCAAAATGCTTAGTGATATGCTCCAAAACCCAGAACTGCTTTCTCACATCCACATATGACCTAAACCAAAAGTCAAACTCAGCCCCACTGATTTGTTCTATCCGGCCCCACCGAGTTTCAAATGTCATAGCCACTGCCACAAACCCTAGGCAAATCGGTCTAACCGATAGGGATCTCGGTATCATCGAGATGGGGTTGTAATCTCTTTGTTTCCCTTCATAACGTTTCGGTCTCACCGAGATGAGCGATCGGTCCCACCGAGATTGCAATGCAAACTCTTTGTTTTCCCTTCGTAACGTTTCGGTCTCACCGAAATGAGCGATCGGTCCCACCGAGTTTACCTGACCAACTCTCTGGTTAGCTTATTACCAAAATCGGTCTCACCGAGTTTGTGTAATCGGTCTCACCGAGATTACGTTATGCCCTAACCCTAATCATATCGGTCCTACCGAGTTGCATGTCGGTCCCACCGGAAACCCTAATGGTCACTAGCTTTGCTGAATCTGTCTGACCGAGTTTAACCATTCGGTCCCACCGAGTTTGGAAAGTTATGTGTAATGGTTAGATTTTGTGTGGAGGTTATATATACCCCTCTGATACGTCCATTTTGCATCATGATTTTATGTCAATATTTATTGCATTATGGAATGTTATTTCACTTTATGTCACAATACTTATGGCTATTCTCTCTTATTTTACAAGGTTTACATAAGGAAGGAGAATGCCGGCAGCTGGAATTCTGGGCTGGAAAAGGAGTAAATATTAGAGACCTATTCTGCGCAACTCCAAAAGTCCTGAAACTCCACGGAACATCTTAAAATAAATAAAGAAAAATCCTCGCCAAAGATGAAGGCCAGGGGGCCCACACCCTACTCACGAGGGTGGGGGCGCGCCCCCCTCCTAGGGCATGCCCCCTACCTCGTGGGCCCCCTGGTGGGTCTCCGACGTCCATCTTCTCCTATATGAAGTCTTTCAATGAGAAAAAATAAGAAGGAACTTTTCAGGACGAGACTCCGCCGCCACGAGGCGGAACCTTGGTGGAACCAATCTAGAGCTCCGGCAGAGCTGTTCTTCTGGGGATACTTCCCTCCGGGAGGGGCAAATCATCACCATCGTCATCACCAACGCTCCTCTCATTGGGAGAGGGCAATCTCCATCAACATCTTCACCAACACCATCTCATCTCCAAACCCTAGTTCATCTCTTGTATCCAATTCTTGTCTCAAAGTCCGGGATTGGTGCTAGTAGTGTTGATTACTCCTTGTAGTTGATGCTAGTTGGTTTATTTGGTGAAAGATCATATGTTCAGATCCTATATGCATATTATTACCCCTCTGATTATGAACATGAATATGCTTTGTGAGTAATTACGTTTGTTCCTGAGGACAAGGGAGAAGTCTTGCTATTAGTAGTCATGTGAATTTGGTATTCGTTTGATATTTTGATAAGATGTATGTTGTCTAGCCTCTAGTGGTGTTATGTGAACGTCGACTACATAACACTTCACCATTATTTGGGCCTAGAGGAAGGCATTGGGAGTAATAAGTAGATGATGGGTTGCTAGAGTGACAGAAGCTTAAACCCTAATTTATGCGTTGCTTCGTAAGGGGCTGATTTGGATCCATATGTTTCATGCTATGGTTAGGTTTACCTTAATACTTTTGTTGTAGTTGCGGATGCTTGCAATAGAGGTTAATCATAAGTGGGACGCTTGTTCAAGTAAGAACAGCACCCAAGCACTGTTCCACGCACATATCAAATTATCAAAGTATCGAACGTGAATCATATGAACGTGATGAAAACTAGCTTGATGATATTCCCATGTGTCCTCGGGAGCACTTTCCCTATTATAAGAGTTTGTTCCGGCTTGTCCTTTGCTACAAAAAGGATTGGGCCACCTTGCTGCACTTTATTTACTTTTGTTACTTGTTGCTCGTTACAATTTACCTTATCATAAAACTATTTGTTACCACTTATTTCAGTACTTGTAGAGAATACCTTGCTGAAAACCGCTTATCATTTCCATCTGCTCCTCGTTGGGTTCGACACTCTTACTTATCGAAAGGACTACGATAGATCCCCTATACTTGTGGGTCATCAAGACTCTTTTCTGGCGCCGTTGCTGGGGAGTGTAGCGCCTTTGGTAGGTGGAATTTGGTAAGGAAAAATTTATATAGTGTGCTGAAATTTACTGTCACTTGTTACTATGGAAAGTAATTCTCTGAGGAGCTTGTTCGGGGTATCTTCACCCCGTCCAGTAGAGCAAAGAGTTTCTCCTCAACCTACTGAACCTATTGAAAATGAAACTCCTTTTGAATTTCCTTCGGGTATGATGGAAAAACTGCTAGCTAACCCTTTTACAGGAGATGGAACAAAGCATCCTGATGAGCACTTAATATATGTGGATGAAGTTTGTGGATTATTTAAGCTTGCAGGTATACCCAATGATGTTATCAAGAAGAAGGTCTTTGAGGGAGTCCTGGATTAGGGGGTCTCCGGACAGCCGGACTATATCCTTTGGTCGGACTGTTGGACTATGAAGATACAAGATTGAAGACTTCGTCTCGTGTCCGGATGGGACTCTACTTGGCGTGGAAGGCAAGCTAGGCAGTACGAATATGTATATCTCCTCCTTTGTAACCGACCTTGTGTAACCCTAACCCTCTCCGGTGTCTACATAAACCGGAGGGTTTTAGTCCGTAGGACAGAACAACAACATACAATCATACCATAGGCTAGCTTCTAGGGTTTAGCCTCTCTGATCTCGTGGTAGATCTACTCTGGTACTACCCATATCATCAATATTAATCAAGCAGGACGTAGGGTTTTACCTCCATCAAGAGGGCCCGAACCTGGGTAAAACATCGTGTTCCCTGCCTCCTATTACCATCCGCCTTAGACGCACAGTTCGGTACCCCCTACCCGAGATCCGCCGGTTTTGACACCGACATTGGTGCTTTCATTGAGAGTTCCTCTGTGTCGTCGCCGTTAGGCTTGATGGCTCCTTCTATCATCATTAGCGATGCAGTCCAGGGTGAGACTTTTCTCCCCGGACAGATTTTTGTATTCGGCAGCTTTGCACTGCGGGCCAATTCGCTTGGCCATCTGGAGCAGATTGAAAGCTACGCCCCTGGCCATCAGGTCAGGTTTGGAAGCTTAAACTACACGGCCGATAGCCACGGAGACTTGATCTTCGACGGATTCGAGCCTCTGCCTTGTGCATCACGCGGTCATGATGAGTACGATTTAGCTCTACCATCCGATAGTGTTCAGGAGATCACACCGGCAACCGCTCCGACCCTCAATTCGGAGCCAGTTGCGCCGTCCATGGATGGGTGGATGGACCCCGTCACGGAGGCCTTACCCTCATCGGCGATTGAGCCGAACATCGACCTTACTCTGCACGAGAGCCGTGTTGACAAACTACCGGATCTCTCTCCGGCCACGGACTCCGAACCGCCTAGGCCCGTTCCTATCGAATCCGATTGGGCGCCGATCATGGAGTTTACCTCTGCGGATATCTTTCAGCACTCGCCCTTCGGCGACATACTGAACTCATTAAGGTCTCTCTCCTTGTCAGGAGGATCCTGGCCGAACTATGTCCGGCAGGAGTGGGATGCAGACGACGAAGGAATTCGCGGCCCACCCACCACCCACTTAGTAGCCACTGTCGATGACTTAACCGACATGCTCGACTTCGACTCCGCAGACATCGACGATATGGACGATGATGCAGGAGACGAAGAGGAACCACTGCCCATAGGGCACTGGACAGCCACCTCATCATACGATATATACATGGTGGTTACACCCAAAGAAGGCAATGGCGATGAGACAGCAGAGGATAACCCCTCCAAGAAGCAACCCAAACGCCGACGTCAGCGGCGCCGCTCTAAGTCCCGCCAAAGAAAAAGTGGTGATACCGGCACAGGAGATAATAACACTCCGGATAGTGCCGAAGATAACAACAATCCCCTCCAGCAAGATTTAGAGCAGGAGGATGGAGGAGCCAGCCCTCCTGAGAGAGCGGCAGACGGAGAAGCGGAGGATGATAATTACATGCCCCCCTCTGAAGACAAGTCAAGCCTCGGCGATGACGAATTCGCCGTGCCAGAGGATCCCGTCGAACAAGAGCGCTTCAAGCGCCGGCTTATGGCCACGACAAATAGCCTTAAGAAAAAGCAGCACCAGCTTCAAGCTGATCAAGATCTGCTAGTTGACAGATGGACCGAAGTCCTCGCGGCCGAGGAATATAAACTCGAGCGCCCCTCCAAGAGTTACCCAAAATGCTGGTTGCTACCTCGACTGGAGGAACAAGCGTATGACGCGGCTGATCGGCCACCTCGTGGCCGTGATAGAGAGGCATTCTAGCCAAAAACTCAGCCTGCACCCCGACACCATTCAAATAAAGAAGCATGGGGAAATACACCAGACCTGCGAGACGTATTGGAGGACAAAGCAAAACATGCAAGATCGATCTATGGATCACGGGGGCGCGCCACTATGCGAGACGATAAATGTCACACCGGATACAGTAAAAGTAAATCCGAACGGGCCGAACACAGCGGGCAAGACCCATTTGAGCTGCATCGCGACATAGCCCAATACAGAGGCGCCGCACACCCCCTATGCTTCACAGACGAAGTAATGGATCATCAAACCCCAGAGGGTTTCAAACCCGTAAATATTGAATCATACGACGGCACAACAGATCATGCGGTATGGATCGAGGATTTCCTCCTCCACATCCACATGGCCTGCGGCGAAGACTTATACGCCATCAAATACCTCCCACTAAAGCTCAAAGGACCAGTGCGGCATTGGCTTAACAGCTTGCCAGCAGAGTCCGTTAGCTATTGGGAAGATCTGGAAGCCGCATTCCTCGACAACTTTCAGGGCACTTATGTGCGACCACCAGATGTCGATGACTTGAGCCACATAATTCAGCAGCCAGAAGAATCGGCCAGGCAATTCTGGACTCAGTTCCTAACAAAGAAAAATCAAATCGTCGATTGTCCGGATGCAGAGGCCTTAGCAGCCTTCAAACACAACATTCGCGACGAGTGGCTAGCCCAGCACCTTGGTCAGGAAAAGCCGAAATCTATGGCAGCCCTCACGACACTCATGACCCGCTTTTGTGCGGGAGAAGACAGCTGGCTGGCTCGCAGTAACAATATGTCAAAGAACCATGGTACTTCGGATACCAAGGACGGCAATAGAAGGTCATGTCACAATAAACATAAGCGCCGCATTAACATCGATAATACTGAAGATACGGCAGTCAATGCCGGATTCAAAGGCTCTAAACCCGGTCAGCGGAAAAAGCCAAAGCACTCCGGGCCCGTCCAGTTTGGACCGTATACTCGATCGCTTGTGTCAAATACACGGCACCCCCAACAAGCCAGCCAACCACACCAACAGGGATTGTTGGGTGTTCAAGCAGGCCGGCAAGTTAATTGCCGAAGACAAAGATAAGGGGCCACATAGCGATGACGAGGAAGAGCCCCGACAGTCGAACACCGGAGGACAGAAGAGGTTCCCCGCACAAGTGCGGACAGTGAACATGATATACGCAACCCACATCCCCAAGAGGGAGTGCAAGCGTGCGCTCAGGGACGTATATGCATTGGAGCCAGTCGCCCCAAAGTTCAACCCATGGTCCTCCTGTCCGATCACCTTTGATCGCAGGGACCACCCTACTAGTATCCGTCATGGCGGATTCGCCGCACTGGTCCTAGACCCAATCATTGAAGGATTTCACCTTACTCGAGTCCTTATGGATGGCGGCAGCAGCCTGAACCTGCTCTATCAGGACACAATGCGCAAAATGGGTATAGACCCCTCAAGGATCAAACCCACAAAAACGACCTTTAAAGGCGTCATTCCAGTTGTAGAGGCCCATTGCACAGGCTCAATTACACTGGAAGTGGTCTTCGGATCCCCGGATAACTTCCGAAGCGAGGAATTAATCTTTAATATAGTCCCGTTCCGCAGTGGTTATCATGCACTGCTCGGGCGAACCGCATTTGCGAGATTCAATGCGGTACCACATTATGCATACCTCAAGCTCAAGATGCCAGAACCTCGTGGGGTTATTACAGTTAATGGAAACACAGAGCGCTCTCTCTGAACGGAGGAGCACACTGTGGCCCTCACGGCAGAAGCGCAAAGCAGCCTCTCAAGGCAATCCATCAGTTTAGCGTTTCAAGACCCGGACACCTTCAAGTGCGCTCGGAGTAATCGACATCTAGACTACCTGGCACGATCTGAGCTCGCGTAGCAATGCGGCCCCCACCCTGGCCCAAGCCAAACGGCGAAATTCGTGCCACGTGTACATAATTACGCATTAAAAATACCATGGGCACAGATGGGGAGGGGGCACAACTACGGCACGCTCCAAGATGCGGCCTAAACCACACTAGGGGCTTCCCGCTTTGTTATTTTTCTCTTTCAGGACTTTAATCTCTAGAAACCCTGTCCGGCAGCATGATTGCCGAACACATGATGCAGCAACCAAGGAGGCAACAAGCTACGTCACACCATGGAACTCCCAGGTGGATTACGATAATGAGTGAAATATTTGTTTTAATATTATTCCTCAGCTTGCCCTTGGAAGGGACATAGTCCTACTTTTTGCCTATCGCACTATCTGTATCATTCTGCTTTAACGCACCTCTTTCAATAAACAACGCATAACATTACTACTATTATTGCATTCTTGTTTTATATATATGTGTTCATTAATGACACCTTGCAACCGTACATTTTCGTACGGCCAACACACCAGGGGCTTAAGCACCCCACAATTTGGTGTGAGAAGTCCGAACACTTTCACAAGTACGGCACCCCAAACTTATAGCATTATATGCATCAGCTCCCAATCATGTCTTTGGTCAAATGTTGGGTTTGCCCGGCTCCTATGTTTTGGTACCTTACGTTCTGCTCCATCGGCTAAGGTAGCGCTAGGAGAACTACTGCGATTGTGCCCCGGTTCTGCTGGGCTAAGCACCTCAGTAGAGAAAGCTAAAACTGACTGTCATGATAAGGCGAGAGACTGGTTGCTGTTCGGTGAGGTTTGGAGTCCCTTAAGACTTATGCCGCTTCGAGCGAGGCACCGGTCATCTCCGGCTTAAAGGCATGTATCGCGCCCCGAATTCGGCCTTCCGAATACCAAGGGCTTCGCCGAAATTTAAAATTATAGAATTCTATGGCTAAGTGAGAGTGATAAAGCATTATTAGTCTGGTTGCCTTGTTCGTTGTGCTGAGCACCTCCCTCGAACGACCCAAAAATGGGAACAAGCGTGCTCAGGTTTATCCTGAACACCCCAGCACTCACGGCATGGGGGCAGAAGCCGAGGACTAGCCATCTCTCAGATTGGATAAACAGCCAAATAGAAGGTAATATTTTAAATTCAAACAAGCGTTGCATAGCGCATATGAAACAAGTTTTCATCATACAGGATTACACAAGCAAGGTTACTCAAATATTACATCCTTTGAACACTCGTCTGCTACAAGACGGGCACCCTTCAGGACACCCTCATAATAAATTTCGGGGGTGCGATGCTCCTTGCCCTGCGGCGGTCCCTCCTTGATCAGCTTCACGGCGTTTAGCTTGGCCCATTGCACCTTCACGCGGGCGAAAGCCCAGCGTGCACCTTCGATGCAGACAGACCGCTTGACGACCTCCAGCCGTGGTCAGGCGTCCACAAGCCGCCTCAGCAGGCCAAAGTAGCTGTTCGGAAGGGCGTTGCCAGGCCACAGCCGGACTATAAAGCCCTTCATGTCCTGTTCGGCCGCTTTATGTAGCTCGACCAGCTGCTTCAGCTGGTCGCTCATGGGCATCGGGTGTTCGGTCCTAGTATACTGAGACTAGAAGAGCTTCTCCGTTGAGCTCCCCTCCTCGGCCTGGTAAAACTGTGTGGCATCCGACACGCTGCGGGGCAAATCTGCGAATGCACGTGGAGAGCTCCGGATTCGGGTAAGTAACAGGTAATTTACTTTCACATGCTTGCTTTGCATATAGAATGCCCTACCCGCCGCTATTTTCTTCATCGCCTCAATCTCCTGGAGGGCCTTTTGGGCTTCGGCCTTGCCACTTCTTGCGCTCTCGAGGGCCGCGGTAAGCTCAGACTCTTGCGTCTTCGAGTCAAGCTCCAACGCCTCGTGCTTCGTCACGAGAGCCTGGAGCTCTTGCCGCACCTCGCCCACACGAGCCTCTTGCTTTTCCCACTCGATGCGCTCCTTGGCCGCTTTATCTTCGGCCTTGGTTAGCGCTTGCTTCAGGGTCGCCACCTTGGTCGTGGCCCCTGGCAAATATATGTTGATCCTGTCATTTTGCAATCGCGTCATCTTTTATATATACATATCTATAGACAGGGTATTACTTACCCTTGTTCTCCTCGAGCTGCCTCTTGGCAAGGCCGAGCTCTTTCTTGGACCCCTCGAGGTCCTGCTTCAGTGAGGCGACCTCCGCAGTCAGTGCGGCTGAGGCCAGCAGCGAGGCCCGCATACGCATATTGACATACTTAAATTAGACTCCTGCGATATTGTTTGATCCTCTATTCGGCTTTTCTTTGTGAACACCGAACAGAGCATCAGGGGCTACTGTCTATGCGGTAATATTTTTCCTATATTTTAACACTTACCTCAAAGCATGTTAGAAGGCTGGCACAGGCCTTAGTCAATCCGCTCGTGGCGGACTGAACCTTCTGGACCACCGCACTCATAATACTACGGTGCTCCTCGTCGATGGGAGCGCTGTGAAGCACTTCCAGCAGATTGTCCGGCGCCTGTGGATGGACAGAGGTTACCGGCACAGGTGTCTTTCCCCTCTTGGATGGAGGCCGCCTGCCCGAGTCCGGCACCACTGGAGGTTCTGGCGCGGTGTTCGGCTGAGGGCCGAACTCGGGGCCCTCAAGGGCCTCGTCCCCTCTGCCCCCGGAGTCCAGACGGTCACCTTGAGGCGCCTCCGGGACTGTCTCCCCTCGGCCTGGTGCCTCTTGAGACAATACCTCGGTGTCGTCCACAGGTCAAGGGGAGGTGGCAGTCGGAAGTGGATCGCTATCCATATCCGACGAGCCCAGGAAGCCGTCCGATGATACATCGATATGGGCTCGTGGCGGCCTGTATAATCATATTTGGTGTTAGGGGAAGCAGTGCGTAAAAGGATACTATGAGTTACTCTGGTGTCCGAATACGTACGACCTCCTCAGGGGCTTGGCCCTGGGCAACCACTCGTCTTCGCCTTCGACGGCGGCGGTGGAGCTGTCCGGAAGGAGAGTCCTTCCCTTCTTGGACCCTTCGGCCCCCCAGTTGGGGCGGCCTTTCTTTTCTTGTCTCCCCCAACTGAAGGGGGAGCATCTTCTTCTTCCTCCTCGTCTTTGGGGGAGGAGTGTGCCGCAGAATCATCGGACGATGAGTCGGATAACACCTGGCGCCGGGAACTCTTTCGGGTTCCCTTGGCCTTCTTGGTCTTCTCTAGCACCTTGTAAGGAGTTGGAGTCAGCATCTCTGTCAGGAGAGCGTTTGCTGGGCCTTCGGGCAAGGGAGCCGGACAGTCGATCTGTCTGGCCATTTCCTGCCAGTCCTGTCAAAGGAACGGGAGCTTAGATCCCGCATAGAGTCGAACTATGAAACACAAGTATCCTGTAAGAGGTAAAACAGCTTACCACGCTGGCTTGGCGCTTCGTGCAGAATCCACAATCCTCGGTAGTAGGAGGAGGAACCTCGGCACCCTTGAATAGCACCTTCCAGGCATCCTCGCGTGTTGTATCAAAGATCCTGTTCAGAGTTTGGTGCTGGGCCGGGTCGAACTCCCGCAAGTTGAAGGCCCGTTTTTGACACGGGAGGATCCGGCGGACGAGCATGACCTGGACTACGTTGACGAGTTTGAGCTTCTTGTTCACCATGTTTTGAATACATGTTTGGAGTCCGGTCAGCTCTTCTGAACTACCCCAGGACAGGCCCTTCTCTTTCCAGGAGGTGAGTCGCGTGGGGATGCCAGATCGGAACTCGGGGGCCGCTGCCCATGCAGGGTCACGCGGCTCGGTGATGTAGAACCACCCCGATTGCCACCCCTTTATGGTCTCCACGAAGGAGCCCTCGAGCCATGTAACGTTGGGCATCTTGCCCACCATGGCGCCTCCGCACTCCGCCTGGCGGCCGCCCACTACCTTCGGCTTGACATTGAAGGTCTTCAGCCATAAGCCGAAGTGGGGCTTGATGCGGAGGAAGGCCTCGCACACGACGATAAACGCCGAGATGTTGAGGATGAAGTTCGGGGCCAGATCATGGAAATCTAGGCCGTAGTAGAACATGAGCCCCCGGACGAATGGGTGGAGTGGGAATCCCAGTTCGCGGAGGAAATGGGTAAGGAACACTACCCTCTCATGGGGCCTGGGGGTGGGGATGAGCTGCCCCTCATCTGGGAGCCGGTGCACGATGTCGTCGGGCAGGTATCCGGCTCTCCTCAGCTTCTTGATGTGTCCCTCCGTGACGGAGGAGACCATCCACCTGCCTCCCACTCCGGACATGGTTGGAGAAGGTTGAGGTGGGAAGTGCGGACTTGGGCGCTGGAGCTCGAGTGCGCGAAAATGGATGAGCAAAGGAGGAAGAAGGCGTGGATGAAGAGGTGAATCCTTATCCCTTTATATGGGCAGATGAAACTATGCGTCCCCACTAGCCTGGTAAAACTCGCTTATCCCCCAAGCGTCGTAATCGATGGCGCGATTGGGTTACCCACGACCGTATTGATGAGAGTCCCGTAATTAGGGGAACACGATCTCTGCTTTGACAAGACGTGTCAAAAACTGCCTCGCGTTATGTGCGGGGCTAGTTAAAGGAAACGGTTCGAATAATCACCAGGCCATGACATAATGTCATGCTGCCAAAACAAGTCAGCAAATTAGATTTGTGAAAATATTATTCTCTCTACGGTGGTATGTGGAATTTATTTTGCAGGGTTGGACACTATCCTTGTATTTAAATTCTTCTGTGGTGTATTCGGAGGAGGAACCCGCCTTGCAATGCCGAAGACAATACTGCGCACCGGACTCATCGTCATTGAAGCCTGGTTCAGGGGCTACTGAGGAAGTCCTGGATTAGGGGGTCTCCGGACAGCCGGACTATACCCTTTGGGCGGACTGTTGGACTATGAAGATACAAGATTGAAGACTTCGTCTCATGTCCGGATGGGACTCTCCTTGGCATGGAAGGCAAGCTAGGCAGTACGGATATGTATATCTCCTCCTTTGTAGCCGACCTTGTGTAATCCTAACCCTCTCCGGTGTCTATATAAATCGGAGGGTTTTAGTCCGTAGGACAGAACAACAACATACAATCATACCATAGGCTAGCTTCTAGGGTTTAGCCTCTCTGATCTCGTGGTAGATCTACTCTTGTACTACCCATATCATCAATATTAATCAAGCAGGACATAGGGTTTTACCTCCATCAAGAGGGCCCGAACCTGGGTAAAACATCGTGTTCCCTACCTCCTGTTACCATCCGCCTTAGACGCACAGTTCGGGACCCCCTACCCGAGATCCGCCGGTTTTGACACCGACAGTCTTCCCTTTATCTTTGAAGGGAGACGCATTGATATGGTATAGGCTCTGTGATGATATGAGATCATAGAACTATAAAAGATTGGAATTGGAATTTCATCAAAAGTATTACCCTATGAATCTTGTTCATCGTGATCGCAATTATATATATAATTTCTGGCCTCGCGAAGGAGAAAGCATCACTCAAGTTTGGGGGAGGCTTAAATCAATGTTATATTCATGCCCCCATCATGAGCTCTCGAGAGAAATAATTATGCAAAGTTTTTATGCTTGGCTTTCTCATAATAATCAAACCATGCTCGATACTTCTTGTGCTGGCTCTTTTATGATGAAGACTATTGAATTCAGATGGAATTTATTAGATAGAATTAAATGCAACTCTGAAGATTGGGACCTCGACGAAGGTAAGGAGTCAGGTAGGACACCTAAGTTTGATTGTGTTAAATCTTTTATGGATATCGATATTTTCCGTAAGTTTAGCACTAAATATGGACTTGACTCTGAGATAGTAGCTTCTTTCTGTGAATCTTTTGCTACTTATGTTGATCTCCCTAAGGAGAAGTGGTTTAAATATCATCCTCCCGTAGAAGTAAAAGTAGCTGCACCTATTAAAGTTGAAGAAAAGACTGTCACTTATAATGATCCTATTGTTCCTACTTCTTATGTTGAGAAACCACCTTTCCCTGTTAGAGTAAAGGATCATGCTAAAGCTTCAACTGTTGTTCGTAAAAGCAATATTAGAACTTATACACCTCCTAAGCAAGTTAAAGTAGAACCTAATATTGCTATTGTTAAAGATCTCTTGTCTAATAATATTGATGGGCATGTTATTCAGTTCGAAGGTGAAACTGCTAGAATTGCTAAACCTTGTGCTAAAGATAAACATAGACCTGTGGTAGGCGTGCCTGTTATTTCTGTTAAAATAGAAGATCATTGTTATCATGGCTTATGTGATATGGGTGCGAGTGCTAGTGTTATACCGCATACTTCATACGAAGAAATTAAGAATGAAATTGCACCTGCTGAGTTAGAAGGTATTGATGTCACAATTAAACTTGCCAATAGAGATACTATTTCACCAATTGGAATTGTTAGAGATGTTGACGTCTTGTGTGGGAAAACTAAATATCCTGCTGATTTTCTTGTTCTTACTTCTCCGCAAGATAGCTTTTGTCCCATTATATTTGGTAGACCCTTCTTGAACACTGTTAAAGCTAGGATAGGTTGCGAAAAGAATGTTGTTACTATTGGCTTGGATGATATGGTTCATGAGTTTAATTTCTCTAAATTTAGTAAACAACATCGTGAGGAAGAATTACCTAGTAAGGATGAGATTATTGGTCTTGCTTCTATTTTCGTACCTCCTAGTGATCCTTTAGAACACTATTTGCTAGACCATGAAAATGATATGTTCATGAATGAAAGAAGGGAAATAGATGAAGTATTCTTTAAACAGGAACCTATTCTGTAACACAACTTGCCTGTTGAAATTTTAGGGGATCCTCCTCCACCCAAGGGTGATCCCGTGTTTGAGCTTAAACCTTTGCCTGATAATCTTAAATATGCTTATCTTGCCTGTTATTATTAGTGCTAACCTTTCAGAGCATGAAGAAGAAAGATTATTGAAAACTCTAAAGAAGCATCATGCTTCTATTGGATATACTCTTCATGACCTTAAGGGCATTAGTCCCACTCTATGTCAACATAAAATAAATTTGGAAGCAGATGCCACACCAGTTCGTGATCCTCAACGACGACTGAATCATAAAATGAAAGAAGTGGTAAGAAAAGAAATACTCAAGCTTCTGGAGGCAGGTATAATTTATCCCGTTGCTGATAGTTAGTGGGTATGTCATGTCCATTGTGTCCCTAAGAAGGGAGGTATTACTGTTGTTCCGAATGATAAAGATGAATTGATTCCACAAAGAATTATCACAGGTTGTAGGATGGTAATTGATTTCCGCAAATTAAATAAAGCTACTAAGAAAGATCATTACCCCTTACCTTTTATTGATCAAATGCTAGAAAGATTATGCAAACATACACACTATTGCTTTCTAGATGGTTATTCTGGTTTCTCTCAAATACCTGTGTCGGCTAGAGATCAATCAAAGACTACTTTTACATGCCCTTTTGGTACTTTTTCTTATAGACGTATGCCTTTTGGTGTATGTAATGTACCTGCTACCTTTCAAAGATGCATGATGGCTATATTCTCTGACTTTTGTGAAAAGATTTGTGAGGTTTTCATGGACGATTTTTCCGTCTATGGTTCCTCTTTTGATGATTGCTTGAGCAATCTTGATCGAGCTTTGCAGAGATGTGAAGAAACTAATCTTGTCTTGAATTGGGAAAAGTGCCACTTTATGGTTAATGAAGGTATTGTCTTGGGGCATAAAGATTCTTAAAGAGGTATTGAAGTTGATAAAGACAAGGTCGATGCTATTGAAAAGATGCCATGTCCCAAGGACATCAAAGGTATAAGAAGTTTCCTTGGTCACGCCAAATTTTATAGGAGGTTCATTAAGGACTTCTCAAAAATTTCCCGGCCTCTGACTAATTTATTGCAAAAAGATATACCATTTGTCTTTGATGATGATTGTGTAGAAGCATTTGAAATACTTAAGAAAGCATTAGTCTCTGCACCTGTTGTTCAGCCACCTGATTGGAATTTATCCTTTGAAATTATGTGTGATGCTAGTGATTATGCTGTAGGTGCTGTTCTAGGGCAAAGAGTTGATAAGAAATTAAATTTTATTCATTATGCTAGTAAGACTCTAGACAATGCTCAAAGAAATTATGCTACTACTGAAACAGAACTTTTAGCAGTTGTATTTGCTTGTGATAAGTTCAGACCTTATATTGTTGATTCTAAAGTAACTATTCACACTGATCATGCTGCTATTAAATATCTTATGGAGAAGAAAGATGCTAAACCTAGACTTATTAGATGGGTTCTCTTGCTACAAGAATTTGATTTGCATATTGTTGATAGGAAAGGAGCTGAGAACCCCGTTGTAGACAACTTGTCTAGGTTAGAGAATGTTCTTGATGACCCACTACCTATTAATGATAGCTTTCCTAATGAACAATTAAATGTTATAAGTACTTCTCATAGTACTCCTTGGTATGCTGATTATGCTAATTATATTGTTGCTAAACTTATACCACCTAGCTTCACATGCCAACAAAAGAAAAAGGTTTTCTATGACTTGAGACATTACTTTTGGGATGACCCACATCTCTATAAAGAAGGAGTAGATGGTGTTATTAGACGTTGTGTACCTGAGCATGAACAGGAACAGATCCTACGCAAGTGTCATTCCGAGGCTTATGAAGGACACCACGCCGGAGATAGAACTGCACATAAGGTATTGCAATCTGGTTTTTATTGGCCTACTCTCTTCAAGGATGCCCGTAAGTTTGTCCTGTCTTGTGATGAATGTCAAAGAATTGGTAATATTAGTAGATGTCAAGAAATTCCTATGAATTATTCTCTTGTTATTGAACCATTTGATGTTTGGGGCTTTGATTATATGGGACCTTTTCCTGCCTCTAATGGGTACACACATATTCTAGTTGATGTTGATTACGTTACTAAGTGGGTAGAAGCTATTCCAACTAGTAGTGATGATCATAACACTTGTATTAAAATGCTTAAGGAAGTTATTTTTCCGAGGTTTGGAGTCCCTAGATATTTAATGACTGATGGTGGTTCACACTTTATTCATGGTGCTTTCCGTAAAATGCTTGCTAAATATGATGTTAATCATAGAATTGCATCTCCTTATCACCCACAGTCTAGTGGTCATGTAGAGTTGAGAAATAGAGAGCTCAAATTAATTTTGCAAAAGACTGTTAATAGGTCTAGAAAGAATTGGTCCAACAAACTTGATGATGCATTATGGGCTTATAGAACTGCATACAAAAATCCTATGGGTATGTCTCCGTATAAAATGGTTTATGGAAAAGCATGTCACTTACCTCTCGAACTAGAACATAAGGCATATTGGGCTATTAAAGAGCTCAACTATGATTTTAAACTTGACGATGAGAAGAGGTTATTTGATATTAGCTCACTTGATGAATGGAGAACCCAAGCTTATGAAAATGCCAAGTTGTTTAAAGAAAAAGTTAAAAGATGGCATGACAAAAGGATACAAAAGCATGAGTTTAATGTAGGTGATTATGTATTGCTATACAACTCTCATTTAAGATTTTTTGCAGGAAATTTCTCTCTAAATGGGAAGGCCCCTATGTTATCGAAGAGGTCTATCGTTCCGGTGCCATAAAGATCAACAACTTCGAAGGCACAAATCCGAAAGTGGTAAACGGTCAAAGAATCAAACATTATATCTCAGGTAATCCCATAAATGTTGAAACCAATATTATTGAAACTGTAACCCCGGAGGAATACATAAGGGACACTTTCCAGAATGTTTCAGACTCTGAAAAGGAATAGGTATGTGGTATGGTATGTAAACCGACTCCAAAACAATTTTTAAGGCAATATTTCTCCGTTTTGGAATATTTAGAAAAATAGAAAAATAAGTAGCAGTCTGGGAAGGACACGAGGGCCCCACGAGGGTGGTGGGCACGCCCCCTACCTCGTGAGCACCTTGTGTGCCTTCCGGACTCCGTTTTCTTGCACGATACGTATTTTGGTTGGTAAAAATTCATTATATAACCTCCCGAAGGTTTTGACTCCCTTATCATGCAAATATCCTCTGTTTTCGTTTCGAGCTGTCCCGTTGCAGATTAAATCAACATGTCTTCCCAAGATTCGGAAGGAGAAAGCTATGTGGATGATTACTTAGCAAATCCCAAGGTCTATGGAGATGTGGAACACGATGGATGGACCACGGAGGAAGAAGAGGACTATGAACCCAAGGGGAAGGAGGAGACGAGCTCAGATGAAGATGAAGCACCATTACCTCAACCTGGGGACATGCACGTGGAGTTCAAAAAGTCAAGTCTCCCTGATAGGGTAAAGAAACCCAAGTTTTAGTTTATCCCTTTTCGTCTCTTGCAGGAAAATAAGCAGGACCTATGCGAAAAGATATTAACCCTGGAGTGGGAGATTGATGATCTGAGGGATCAAAATGCCGTCCTCAAGCGCAAATTAAGGGAGAAGCCTAAGCCATCAACTAAGCCAACATCACCTCCACCTTCTTCACCGACAAAGGAGATATAATCACATGGGTATGGGCACTCCCGTTGGCAACTACCAAGCTTGGGGGAGGTGCCCCGGTATCGTATCACCATCACAACTCCTATCTTTATCATTTTTCTTAGTTCGATCCTATTAGTAGTATCTTGATCTGGTAGAATAAAGTTTATGGCATGATCTAGTTTTGAGTTTGCTTTATGATCTCTCTTTGTAATCAAGTCCATGAGCTATATATAATAAAGGTTAGTGTTGAGTCAAGGGCTTGATTATTTTGCCATGATCTTGGGTGAATAAAAGAAAGAGAAAAAGAATAAAAAGAAACAAAGAGTTCATATTGATCTTATTGAGAGTAATGACTTCACATAGAAAGAGTATGATGATTAGAAGTTGTTGGGAGTTGGCAGACATAGCTTTGGTCATTGTTGCAATTAATAGGAAGTAATAAGGAAAGAGAGGTTTTCACATATAGATATATTATCATTGCCATCTTTTATGATTGGGAGCACTCATTAAAATATGACATGCTAAAGAGTTGATGTTGGACAAGGAAGACAACGTAATGAGTTATGTCTTTCTTATATCTGAGATAAAGTATGTTGTCATGGATCCTCTAACTTGTTGAGCTTGCCTTTCTCCCTCATGCTAGCCAAATTCTCAGCACCAAGTAGAAATACTACTTGTGCTTCCAAAATCCCTAAACCAGTTTTGCCATGAGAGTCCACCATATCTACCTATGGATTGAGTAAGATCCTTCAAGTAAGTTGTCATCGGTGCAAAGCAATAAAAATTGCTCTAAATATGTATGATTGATTGGTGTGGGAGAAATAAGCTTTATATGATCTTGTGATGTGGAAGTAATAAAAGCGACGGACTGCATAATAAAGGTTCATATCACAAGGGGCAATATAAAGTGACATTCTTTCGCATTGAGATTTTGTGCATCCAACCATAAAAACGCATGGCAACCTATGCCTCCCTCTGTGAAGGGCCTATCTTTTATTATTATCTTCTACCTTATGCAAGAGTCATGGTGATCTTCACCTTTTCTTTTTCATTTTATCCTTTGGCAAGTTCAGCAAGTTGGAAAGAACATGATATATATATATATATCTAATTGGATGTAGGGGAGCATGAACCATTATTGTTGACATTACCCTTGAGGTAAAAGGTTGTGGGGCAAAACTATAAGCCCCTATCTTTCTCTGTGTCCGATAAAAACTTCATAACCACAAGTATTGCATGAGTGTTAGCAATTATGAAGGACTAAATGATAGTTGAGTATGTGGACTTGCTTTTTAGCTCTGACATAGACTCTTTCCGATGTTATGAAAAATTGCAATTGCTTCAATGACCGAGATTATAGTTTGTCGGAGCCCAATAAGGTTTATGATTTATACTTTTGCATTGTGAATAGATCATCACTTGAACATAAGTAATCATATGACAAAATCTATATATGTTGCTGTTATGAGAATAATCATGATGCCTTCATGTCCGTATTTTATTTTTATCGACACCTCTACCTCTAAACATGAGGACATATTTATTGTTATCGGCTTTTCGCTTCAGGACAAGCAAGGTCTAAGCTTGGGGGAGTTGATACGTCCATTTTGCATCATGCTTTTATATCGATATTTATTGCATTATGGACTGTTATTTCACTTTATGTCACAATACTTATGGCTATTCTCTCTTATTTTACAAGGTTTACATAAGGAAGGAGAATGCCGGCAGCTAGAATTCTGGGCTGGAAAAGGAGCAAATATTAGAGACCTATTCTGCGCAACTCCAAAAGTCCTGAAACTCCACGGAACATCTTAAAATAAATAAATAAAAATCCTCGCCAGAGATGAAGGCCAGGGGGCGACACCCTGCTCACGAGGGTGGGCCCCCCTCCTAGGGCACGCCCCCCTACCTCGTGGGCCCCTTGGTGGGTCTCTGACGTCCATCTTCTCCTATATGAAGTCTTTCGATGAGAAAAAAAATAAGAAGGAACTTTTCGGGACGAGACTCCGCCGCCACGAGGCGGAACCTTGGTGGAACCAATCTAGAGCTCCGGCAGAGCTGTTCTGCCGGGGATACTTCCCTCCGGGAGGGGGAAAGCATCACCATCGTCATCACCAACGCTCCTCTCATCAGGAGAGGGCAATCTCCATCAACATCTTCACCAGCACCATCACCCTAGTTCATCTCTTGTATCCAATTCTTGTCTCAAAGTCCGGGATTGGTGCTAGTAGGTTGCTAGTAGTGTTGATTACTCCTTGTAGTTGATGCTAGTTGGTTTATTTGGTGGAAGATCATATGTTCAGATCCTATATGCATATTATTACCCCTCTGATTATGAACATGAATATGCTTTGTGAGTAATTACGTTTGTTCTGAGGACAAGGGAGAAGTCTTGCATGTGAATTTGGTATTCGTTTGATATTTTGATAAGATTTATGTTGTCTAGCCTCTAGTGGTGTTATGTGAACGTCGACTACATAACACTTCACCATTATTTGGGCCTAGAGGAAGGCATTGGGAAGTAATAAGTAGATGATGGGTTGCAAGAGTGACAGAAGCTTAAACCCTAGTTTATGCGTTCCTTCGTAAGGGGCTGATTTGGATCCATATGTTTCATGCTATGGTTAGGTTTGCCTTAATACTTTTGTTGTAGTTGCGGATGCTTGCAATAGAGGTTAATCATAAGTGGGACGCTTGTTCAAGTAAGAATAGCACCCAAGCACCGGTCCACCCACATATCAAATTATCAAAGTATCGAACGCGAATCATATGAACGTGATGATAACTAGCTTGACAATATTCCCATGTGTCCTGGGGAGCGCTTTTCCTATTATAAGAGTTTGTTCCGGCTTGTCCTTTGCTACAAAAAGGATTGGGCCACCTTGCTGCACTTTATTTACTTTTGTTACTAGTTGCTCGTTACAATTTACCTTATCATAAAACTATCTATCACCACTTATTTCAGTACTTGCAGAGAATACCTTGCTGAAAACCACTTATCATTTCCTTCTACTCCTCGTTGGGTTCGACACTCTTACTTATCGAAAGGACTACGATAGATCCCATATACTTGTGGGTCATCACCCTCCACCTCCTCTTCATTCGCGGAGAGAGCCATCAGAACAAACCTACACTTCCAACCTATATTTTCTGAGAGAGAACCACCTACACTTGTGTTGAGACCAAGATATTCCATTGCTACCATATGAATCTTGATCTCTAGCCTTCCCAAGTTGCTTTCAACTCAAATCTTCTTTCCACCAAATCCATATCCTGTGAGAGATAGTTGAGTGTTGGGGAGACTATCATTTGAAGCACAAGAGCAAGGAGTTGATCATCAACACACCATTTGTTAGTTCTTGGAGAGTGGTGTCTCCTAGATTGGCTAGGTGTCACTTGGGAGCCTCCGACAAGATTGTGGAGTTGAACCAAGGAGTTTGTAAGGTCAAGGAGATCACCTATTTCGTGAAGATCTACCGCTAGTGAGGCATGTCCTTCGTGGGCGATGGCGATGGTGGGATAGACAAGGTTGCTTCTTCGTGGACCCTTCATGGGTGGAGCCCTCCGTGGACTCGCGCAACCATTACCCTTCGTGGGTTGAAGTCTCGATCAACGTGGATGTACGATAGCACCACCTATCGGAACCACGACAAAAACATATGTGTCTCCAATTGCGTTTGAATCCTCCAAACCCTTCCCTTTACATTCTTGCAAGTTACATGCTTTACTTTCCGCTGCTCATATACTCTTTGCATCCTTGCTTGAATTGTGTTAAGATTGCTTGACTTGTCCAAAGTTGCTAAAATCTGCCAAGAACTAAAATTGGGAAAAGGCTAGATTTTTATTTGGTCAAGTAGTCTGATCACCCCCCTCTAGACATACTTTCAATCCTACAAGTGGTATCGGAGCTTTGGTCACCCCCCTCTAGACATATTTTCATAGCTTTTGGAAGTCATAGCCTTGGTTTCACAACCTAGGAGAGTATGGTGTCTAGCTAGGGAAATTACCACCGTAGAGGTCCTTACTTTGATGGTACTAATTTTGCTAGTTGGAAGCATAAGATGAAAATGCATATTCTTGGACATAACCCCGCCATTTGGGCTATTGTGTGTGTTGGCTTGCAAGGTGAATTCTTTGATGGGAGAGAACCGAATCGTGAAGCTACCGCGGAAGAGTTGAAGATGTTGCAATACAATGCTCAAGCTTGTGATATCCTCTTCCACGGATTATGCCCTGAAGAATTCAACAAAATCAGCCGTCTTGAGAATGCAAAGGAAATTTGGGATACTTTGATTGATATGCATGAAGGTACCGACTCCGTCAAGGAATCCAAGTTGGATGTGCTTCAAAGTCAACTTGACAAGTTCAAAATGAAGGATGGTGAAGGTGTCGCTGAAATGTACTCTAGGCTTGCTCTTATCACAAATGAGATTGCCGGCTTAGGAAGTGAAGAGATGACCGACAAATTCATCATCAAGAAGATCCTGAGAGCCTTGGATTGAAAATACGATACCGTATTGCTACATCTTGAGCTTGTGTTGGTTTTCCCCGAAGAGGAAGGGATGATGCAGCAGAGTAGCGTAAGTATTTCCCTAAGTTTTTGAGAACCAAGGTATCAATCCAGTAGGAGGCCACGCTCAAGTCCCTCGTACCTGCACAAAACGATAGCTACTCACAACCAATGCGATTAGGGGTTGTCAATCCTTTCACGGTGACTGACTTACGAGAGTGAGATCTGATAGATATAATATTTTTGGTATTTTTGGTATAAAGATGCAAAGTAAAAAAGTAAAGGCAAAGTAAAAAAGAAAAGCAAGATTAAAGTGATGGAGATTGATATGATGAGAATAGACTCGGGGGCCATAGGTTTCACTAGTGGCTTCTCTCAAGAGCATAAGTATTCTACGGTGGGTGAACAAATTACTGTTGAGCAATTGACAGAATTGAGCATAGTTATGAGAAGATCTAGGCATGATCATGTATATAGGCATCACGTCCGTGACAAGTAGACCGAAACAATTCTGCATCTACTACTATTACTCCACTCATCGACCGCTATCCAGCATGCATCTAGAGTATTAAGTTAAAAACAGAGTAACGCCTTAAGCAAGATGACATGATGTAGAGAGATAAATTCATGCAATATGAAATAAACCCCATCTTGTTATCCTCGATGGCAATGATGCAATACGGGCCTTGCTTCCCCTTCTGTCACTGGGAAAGGACACCGCAAGATCGAACCCAAAGCTAAGCACTTCTCCCATGGCAAGAACTACCAATCTAGTTGGCCAAACCAAACGGATAATTCGAAGAGACTTGCAAAGATAACCAATCATACATAAAAGAATTCAGAGAAGATTCAAATATTATTCATAGATAGACTTGATCATAAACCCACAATTCATCAGTCTCAACAAACACACCGCAAAAAGAAGATTACATCGAATAGAACTCCACAAGAGAGGGGGAGAACTTTGTATTGAGATTCAAAGAGAGAGAAGAAGCCATCTCGCTACTAACTATGGACCCAAAGGTCTGAGGTAAACTACTCACACTTCATCGGAGAGGCTATGATGATGTAGAAGCCCTCCGTGATGATGGCCCTCTTCCGGCGGAGCTCCGGAACAGGCCCCAAGATGGGATCTCGTGGATACAGAAAGTTGCGGCGGTGGAATTAGGTTTTTGGCTCCCGTTCTGATCGTTTGGGGGTACGTGTGTATATATAGGAGGAAGGAGTACGCCGGAGGAGCACCGAGGGGCCCACGAGGCAGGGGGCGTGCCCTAGGGGGGCGCCCCCCACCCTCGTGACCGCCTCTTTTGTTCCTTGGAGCAGGGTCCAAGTCCCCTGGATCACGTTCGGTGAGAAAATCACGTGCCTGAAGATTTTATTCCGTTTGGACTCCGTTTGATATTCTGTTTCTCTGAAACACTGAAATAGGCAAAAAACAGCAATTCTGGGCTGGGCCTCCGGTTAATAGGTTAGTCCAAAAAATAATATAGAAGTGGAAAATAAAGCCAAATATAGTACAAAACGGTAGATAATATAGCATGGAGAAATCAAAAATAATAGATACGTTGGAGACGTATCAGGCATCCCCAAGCTTAATTCCTGCTCGTCCTCGAGTAGGTAAATGATAAAAAGAGAATTTTTGATGCGGAGTGCTACTTGGCATAATTTCAATGCAAATCTTCTTAATTGTGGTATGAATATTCAGATTAGAAAGATTCAAGAAAAAAGTTTATATTGACATAAAAATAATAATACTTCAAGCATACTAACAAAGCAATTATGTCTTCTCAAAATAACATGGCCAAAGAAAGTTACCCCTACAAAATCATAGTCTGGCTATGCTCTATCTTCACCACACAAAATATTTAAATCATGCACAACCCCGATGACAAGCCAAGCAATTGTTTCATACTCTAACTTTTTCAAAACTTTTTCAATCTTCACACAATACATGAGCGTGAGCCATGGATATAGCACTATAGGTGGAATAGAATGGTGGTTGTGGAGAAGACAAAAAGGAGAATATAGTCTCACATCAACTAGGCATATCAACGGGCTATGGAGATGCCCATCAATAGATATCAATGTGAGTGAGTAGGTATTGCCATGCAACGGATGCACTAGAGCTATAAGTATATGAAAGCTCAAAAAGAAACTAAGTGGGTGTGCATCCAACTTGATTGCTCATGAAGACCTAGGGCAATTTGAGGAAGCCCACCATTGGAATATACAAGCCAAGTTCTATAATGAAAAATTCCCACTAGTATATGAAAGTGATAACATGAGAGACTATCTACTATGAAGATCATGGTGCTACTTTGAAGCACAAGTGTGGTAAAAGGATAGTAACATTGTCCCTTCTCTATTTTTCTCTCATCATTTTTTTATTTGGGCCTTTTCTCTTTTTTATGGCCTCTTTTTATTTGGGCTTCTTTGGCCTCTTTTTTTTATTTATTTTATTTTTCGTCCGGAGTCTCATCCCGACTTATGGGGGAATCATAGTCTCCATCATTCTTTCCTCACTAGGACAATGCTCTAATAATGATGATCATCACACTTTTATTTTTCTTACAACTCAACAATTACAACTCGATACTTAGAACAAAATATGACTCTATGTGAATGCATCTGGCGGTGTACCAGGATATGCAATATGACAATGATGAATGTGTCATGATAAATGGAACGGTGGAAAGTTGCATGGCAATATATCTCGGAATGGCTATGGAAATGCCATAATAGGTAGGTATGGCGGCTGTTTTGAGGAAGGTATATGGTAGGTGTATGATACCGGCGAAAGGTGCGCTGTATTAGAGTGGCTAGCAAAGCTGGAAGGGTGAGAGTGTGTATGATCCATGGACTCAACATTAGTCATAAAGAACTCATATACTTATTGCAAAAATCTAGAAGTTATCAAAGCAAAGTATTACGCGCATGCTCCTAGGGGGTTAGATTGGTAGGAAAAGACCATCGCTCATCCCCGACCGCCACTCATAGGGAAGACAATCAATAAATAAATCATGCTCCGACTTCATCACATAACGGTTCACCATACATGCATGCTACGGGAATCACAAACTTTAACACAAGTATTCTTTAAATTCACAACTACTCAACTAGCATGACTTTTAATATTATCACCTCCATATCTCAAAACAATTATCATGCTTCAATCTTTTCTTAGTATTCAACACACTCAAAAGAAAGTTTCACAAATCTTGAACACCAAGCATATTATTATTAAGCAAATTACCATGCTATTAAGAGACTCTCAAAATAATTTAAGTGAAGCATGAGAGATCAATAGTTTCTTTAAAACAAGTCCACCACAGTGCTCTAAAAGATCTAAGTGAAGCACATAGAGCAAAATTATAACGCTCAAAAGATATAAGTGAAGCACAAAGAGCAAAACTACTTAGCTCAAAAGATATAAGTGAAGCACATAGAGTATTCTATCAAATTTTAATTCATGTATGGCTCTCTCAATAGGTGTGTACAGCAAGGATGATTGTGGCATACTAAGACACAAAGACACAAATAATATAATATGCTCCAAGCAAAACACATATCATGTTGGTGAATAAAAATATAGCTCCAAGTAAATTACCGATGGAAGTGGACGAAAGAGGGGATGCCTCCCGGGGCATCCCCAAGCTTTGACTTCTTGGTGTCCTTGGATTATCTTGGGGGTGCCATGGGCATCCCCAAGCTTAGGCTCTTTCCACTCCTTGTTCCATAATCCATCAAAAGATTTCACCCAAAACTTGAAAACTTCACAACACAAAACTCAAAATAGAAAACTCGTGATTCCACTTATGATTCTAGTAGTTCTCTTGATTCCACTAATGATTCTCTTAGCCAAGTTACACTTGAGCAAGAAAATAGCTTATTGAAGGGAATCATAGATAAAGGTGTTTACAAGAGCCTTGCCGGAAGTAAGCAATTCGAGGAAATTGTACGCAACCAAGGAAGGCACCGGAAGAATCAAGGTATTGGTTTTGAACGAAAGTTCAATGCCAATGGAGTTGAGTGGGAAGAAGATCAATACCCCAAGATGAAGTTTGTTCCTCAACAAGAGAAGTATGATCCTACTTCTTTCAAAGGGACACAAGTTCAAGATGATCTTCCACCACAAGACCACAAGCAAAAAAGGCAAGGACAAGCTTCAAGAGGAAATTAATGCATTTGAAGAAGCTCCTAAGGCCTTGGTCAAGTGGGTTCCCAAGACTACATAAAGTTCCACTTCATCAAGTACAACTACAACTCCGAGGATTCCCATCAAGATGGTGTGGATCCCAAAGAAGAAGAACTAGAGAGTTCTTGAGGGTGACTCCGCCAACATACTTCACTCTTATCATTTTCGCAAGAACAAGTGCAATCAACTTCCACATATTGCACTAGTTCGAGGAGTCACAAACCCTCTTGTTGGTAAGACAAGGGACAAGGTAACCTAATGCTCTCATAGACATTATCTTGTGTGTGCATCACTCTATGTCTATGGATATCCTTGTTTGTTCCTTGTGGGACTAACCCGTGTAGGTATTGAAAGTGCAACTCACTCCAAAGGACAGCTCCTAATGATCTACATCAACTTAGAGCATCCACATCTTCAACACCTACATGAAGTCATCATCGACAAAACCCAAAGGTTAGTTCATCCCTCTTAGGGGGGATCTCACATCTAGGGGGAGCTTTGGTCTAACAATTGAGTTAAAGCAACTCTAATGGTGTGAACACAACAACGCTTTATGTAAAAGTGGTAACCCCACTTGTGCTTAAATGATGAGTTTGACCTATGATCAAATGTTCTCATTTGACTCCTAAGTCAATATACTCATATATAGATGACCTAGTCATCGCCAATTGCTTGATAGATGCTAGAATTGTTTGTGCATGCTTTGCCACATATTTCATTTGTCATTTTATTGTGTGAGCATGTTGGTTGCATAATTTACTCATTCAAGGACATCCACTTATTGTTTTGATTGATTGGTTTCCTTTTCTTTTGGCCAAGTGGATGGACAAGAATGCGTAAGAACCTTATCTAGCTATCTATGCTTTTCTCGTCTCAAACTCTATTCATGTTGCATCACAAAGTTTGATCAAGTCAGATTCGAACCACTCTGTGTGAGGAGCACTCGGAGTCCCCGATTCGTCATAGACTTTAACTTCCAAAACTTCTTTGTGTGTTTAGGTCTAACCGATTCATCCATTTCGGTCATACCGAGATCACTAAGTCGATCTAGGTTTTCAATCTCAGTGCAACCAATTTGAACTTTTCGGTCACACCGAGTTTCAGTAACTGCTTGCAGTTATGAATCTCGATGCCACCGAGTTGTTCCACTCGGTCACACCGGCAGAGTCAGGCTATATATATCCGCGGCCCAAATTTTGGAAAACTTTCCGAACCACTTTGCCCGCGCTTAGCCTACTTTGTCTCCCTAGGTCTCCGGATCATCCTCCTCATCACCAGCAACCTCCTATCGCTGGTCTCCGCCGCCGTCAACGGGATCGTCTCTGCCGTTGCCGCCGTAGCAAGTTCATCGCCGAACTAGGGTATGGACTTGAACTTTGTGCTGTTCTAACTCCGATTCCCCAGCACATTGCGCTGCCATGTATCTTGCCACGATTGAGATCAGTCTATCCATCGAAAACACTCTATAGTTTAGTCGTGAATTGAAAATTTAGGTTTAGGTTTCCGACGAAACCATCTCGGACCGACCGAGTTGTTGAAATCGGTTCCACCGATTTGGCTCAGGCCATTGCACATGTGATTCTCGGCCTGATCGAGAATTGCAAATCGGTGTGACCGAGTTCAGCACTTTGTGAAACCCTAGCAGTCTCGGTGCCACCGAACTGTGACTCGGTCTGACCGAGTTCACTAGTTTAGGTTCCAAAAGCTGCTTCTGTATCACCGAGTTTGCAAAATCGGTAGATCTGAAATGCTTTCTGTGGAAAACTAAAACTAAGTTTTTAACTCATTCTTTTGCAAAAACATCTGTACTTTGTGATGCTCATCCACTCTACCTCATCTATAATCTATTCACAGGGTCTGCTGTCAGTGTTCGCATCATGTCAGATCAGAGTGACAGTCAGAACAAGTCTGAGGAACAGGTTCACTTGAGTGAGGGCACTAGTCCCTCTAGCAGCTCAGATGAGGAAGCAGGAGCACACCCAGCAATCTGCCAAAGGCTACCACAAGGGCCAGCAAGAAAAGAACCTCAGAGTCAGAGGATGAGGACTATGTAGCTGAGGAAGAAGAAGCCACCTCAAAGAGGAAAGTGCTCAAAAAGGAATATGGCACATCTGCTACCACCAAGCCAGGGATGAAGCAAAAGGTTCCTGCCAAGAGAGCTCCAATGTCAAAAGCTAGAACATCCACTCAAGAGACTTTGGGATCTGCACCCAAAGAGCAGGTTGTGGCAGAAAAGAAAAGAAAGGAAAGGGTCAAGAAGGCCACTGCCAGAGTACTTGGGAGATCTTCAATCATGAAAGACTCTGAAGAAGAGGAAGAGGAACAGGATGCAACACTAGCACCCAAAGCTCAAAAGCTTATGGGAGATGCCATAAGATCAGGGGCTGCTCCATCTAAGCCTAAAGGAACTCCTAAGCAGTTGCTCCAAAACCCAAAATTGCACCCAAGAGGAGCACCAGGAACATCCCAGCGGCAGAGAAGAACAAGGCCCCAATGCCTGAAGCTGCAATAGAAGAAGAAGATGATTCTGTTGTCTTGAGGAAGTTGAAGCCAAAAATTCCAGATCACAATGATGCTCATCCAGTTGTAGAGAACATGAAAGTCAGGAAGGACTTTGGTCTAAGGCTATGGAGAGAGTCTGGTCCATATGCCACCAGGAGAAGGACTGTTGTGGACTACAGGTTCCATACAAAGGAACAACAGGACTTCTATGAGACCATCTTGCTTGACAGGAAGCCCATATTGTGTGACATGAGATGGGTCGATTGGTCATTCATTGAGGAAAATGAGGATCACTTCCCTGGTGTATATGACAGCTTCAAGGCTTGTGGACTTGATGAGTTTGTGGCTCAGAAGCTCACAAAATGGAATGATGAGCTCATCATGCAGTTCTACTCCACATCTACCTTCTACCCAGATGGAAGGATTGTCTGGATGTCTGAAGGTACTAGGTACCAGTGCATAGTTGCAGAATGGACTAAGTTGATCAATGCCCCAGAAGAGAGTGAAGATGACTTGGATGTCTATGCCAAGAAGAAGAAGGATCACAAAACCATGGCACACATGTACAAGGAGATCCTAGATGCTGCTCTTGAGACACACAAGTTTGGATCTGTACATTACCTTCTGTCAGGCTTGCCAACTATCTACTGGATCCTCAGGCACACTCTCTTGCCAAAGTCAGGTGATCACAAGATGATCAGAGGCCATGCAATTAACTGGCTTCACATCTTTGATGTCCCACAGAAGTTCAAAGTCATGAGCCTAATAGTGGAAACCATAAAGAGGACAGCTGCAGATCAGAAGAGGAGTTGTGGGTATGCCCCACAGATCCAGGAGCTGATCAACTCCAAGATGGGCACTGGCACATATCTGCTGGACAAGGAGCACCTGCCCATCTACCCAAACTTTGAGGACAACACTGTGGTGATGGATGAAAATGAACCATCTTCTGTGCACGCACAAGCCAAGAAGGAGAAGGCAAAGGCTAAAAAGGCTGCAAAGATGCCAACCACTGAAGAAGCATCTCAGTATCTTCTGAAGAGCAAGCAAGATCAGCTTGGCTACTTGATTGCCTCCACTCTAAGGATTGAGAAGGGACTGGCCACCCTGACTCAAAACCAGGAGAGCTTGGAGAGGATCGTGGAGTAGAAGTTCTATGACTTAGATGTGAAGGTCACTGAGATCCAGTCAGTCGTTGAGAAACTTCAGGATGAAGTGCAGGAGAAGAAGGGCAAGACAACCACTGATGCTTTTGCTAGAGTGCCCCGAGGTCAGAGGTCTGCTGCTATACCTATTCCAGCCACCAGCGCAACTTCATCTGCACCAGCTACAGCTTCAGTGCCACCAGCTCCAGCACCTACTCCACCCGCTCCATCTACGTCAACTGATGCCTTCACCCTTGGAGTTCTGTCTACACCACCACCTGAAGACCAAGCTTGAGAGTCGATTTAGAACTATGCATTTTTATGAACTTTTTGGTAACTTGTTGCCAAAGGGGGAGAAAATGTATAGATCATAGCCTTCGAGAGAGAGCGTTGCTTTTCATTCTCTCTTTTTGTTTGGTGGTTAAACTTTGTTTATTTGCTTGGTTGAGATACTTTATGCCTTTGTGATACTTGGATGATCATGTGTTTGATCATATGCTACCTTAATGCTTGTTGGATGACATTATCCTTTTTATGTGATCACCCACTTTGCTTGGTGATGAGTGCATGTATTTTAATTATTACCATTTTGAGTACTCCACCAAGATGTATGTGACATGGAAGAGTAACTCATGATCCTAACTCTTTGTGCATTTGCTGTCCAAAGCAAATCTTAAACTATGCACAAATTTAGGGGGAGCTCTTGCTTTTCACATACTTCTCAAAGCGACAATTTTTTTCACTCTTATTATCATTTGTCGAAGCTTTGATCTATATGTTGTCATCAATTACCAAAAGGGGGAGATTGAAAGTGCAACTATCCCTAGGTGGTTTTGGTAATTCCTAATAACATATAGCTCATTGAGCTAATGCAATTTCAAGATTAATATCTCAGGAAAGTTCAATGATTGACATGGCATGGATAAGAAAAGTGGACCCCTCAAAATGCTAAGGACAAAGGATTGGCTCAAGCTCAAAGCTCAAGACTCTACATTTTCTATTTTAGTGATCCAAGATCACATTGAGTCTATAGGAAAAACCAATACTATCAAGGAGGGATGAGGTGTTGCTTAATGAGGTTCTTGCTCAAAATGCTTAGTGATATGCTCCAAAACCCTCAACTACTTTCTCACATCCACATATGACCTAAACCAAAAGTCAAACTCGGCCCCACCGATTCTTTCTATCCGGCGCCACCGAGTTTCAAATGTCATAGCCACTGCCACAAACCCTAGGCAAATCGGTCTCAACGATAGGGATCTCGATCTCACCGAGATGGGGTTGTAATCTCCCTGTTTCCCTTCGTAACGTTTCGGTCTCATTGAGATGAGCGATCGGTCCCACCGAGATTGCAATGTAAACTCTCTGTTTTCCCTTCGTAACACTTCAGTCTCACCGAAATGAGCGATCGATCCCACCGTGTTTACCTGACCAAAATCGGTCTCACCGAGTTTGTGTAATCGGTCTCACCGAGATTACGTTATGCCCTAACCCTAATCATATCGGTCCTACCAGGTTGCATGTTGATCCCATCGAAAACCCTAACGGTCACTAGCTTTGCTGAATCGGTCCGACCGAGTTTAACCATTCGGTCCCAGCGAGTTTGGAAAGTTACGTGTAACGGTTAGATTTTGTGTGGAGGCTATATATACCCCTCCACCTCCTCTTCATTCACGGAGAGAGCCATCAGAACAAACGTACACTTCCAACCTATATTTTCTGAGAGAGAACCACCTACACTTGTGTTGAGACCAATATATTCCATTCCTACCATATGAATCTTGATCTCTAGCCTTCCCAAGTTGCTTTCCACTCAAATCTTCTTTCCACCAAATCCATATCCCGTGAGAGAGAGTTGAGTGTTGGGGAGACTATCATTTGAAGCACAAGAGATAGGAGTTCATCATCAACACACCATTTGTTAGTTCTTGGAGAGTGGTGTCTCCTAGATTGGGTACGTGTCACTTGGGAGCCTCTGACAAGATTGTGGAGTTGAACCAAGGAGTTTGTAAGGGCAAGGAGATCGCCTACTTCATGAAGATCTACCGCTAGTGAGGCAAGTCCTTCGTGGGCGATGGCCATGGTGGGATATAAAAGGTTGCTTCTTCGTGGACCCTTCATGGGTGGAGCCCTCCGTGGACTCGCGCAACTGTTACCCTTCGTGGGTTGAAGTCTCCATCAACGTGGATGTACGATAGCACCACCTATCGGAACCACGACAAAAACATTTGTGTCTCCAATTGCGTTTGAATCCTCCAAACCCTTCCCTTTACATTCTTGAAAGTTACATGCTTTAATTTCCGCTGCTCATATACTCTTTGCATGCTTGCTTGAATTGTGTTAAGATCGCTTGACTTGTCCAAAGTTGCTAAAATCTGCCAAGAACTAAAATTGGGGAAATGCTAGATTTTTATTTGGTCAATTAGTCTAATCACCCCCCCTCTAGACATACTTTCGATCCTACATTCCTTCCCTCTCCCCCCTCGTTCCTTCCCCCTCGGTTATATATGGCAGGGGGCGCGCGCGGCTTGGGAGGGACTCCAAGTAGGATTACTCCTACTTGGGCGCCTCCTATGGCTGCTCCCCTCCCCCTCCCACCTATATATACATGGGGAGAGGGCTCCTAGAACACACAACAACATCTGTTAGCCGTGTGCGGCGCCCCCTCCACAGATTACACCCTCGGTCATATTCTCACGGTGCTTAGGCGAAGCCCTGCGCGGATCACTTCACCATCACCATCACCATGCCATCATGCTGACGGAACTCATCTACTTCCTAGACACACTTATAGATCAAGAGTTCGAGGGACGTCATCGAGCTGAACGTGTGCAAAAGTCGGAGGTCCCGTACGTTCGGTACTTGATCGGTCGAAATGAGAAGAAGTTCGACTACATCAACCGCGTTGTCAAACGCTTCCGCTTTCAGTCTACGAGGGTACATAGACACACTCTCCCCCTCTCATTGCTATGCCTCTCCTAGATAGATCTTGCGTGAGCGTAGGATTTTTTTTGAAATTGCATGCTATGTTTCCCAACAAAACTAACCCTATGGTGTGATCCACACGCGCGCTCATATGATGGGCACCAAAGGACAACAATGTAACCACAAGCAAATTAAACCAACCATAGCAATTCACCAATTACCGATATGACAACGAAAATCTACTCAGACATCATAGGATGACAACATATCAAGTAGAGGGTACAACGGGTTGCAGGAGAGTGGACCACACAATATAGATGGGGAAGGTGATGGAGTTGTTGGTGAAGATGACGGAGTTGTTGGAGTAGATCGCTGTCACACGATGATTGCCCCGGCAGCATTGCGGTGCCATCGGGAGAGTGGGGGAGAGATCCTGTCGTGGAAAATATACATGGGTATGTATTTTCCCCTAACTCGTACATGGACAAGTCAAGGCCAAGCCAGAATACAAGGAACCAAGATCTCCAAAGAACCAACATGCAGATCAGAGAGACTAGGATCGAGCCAGAGAAGCAAGACACCATCAGGAGAAGGCCTCCTTTGCCGGGCAGGCGAGCTCGGCAAAGGGCGAGGCCACACCCAGAAGGAGACAACCAGCACACCCCGACAGGGCCTGCCGGGCCTCACGGACACGAGACCACCTCACTAACCACTCCACCATGACCCACGTCGTTAATCAGTGCGGTGTCAAGCCGCAAAGTGACTAAGTGGCAGCCATTCGCCACATCACAGCCTCTCTCTATAGGAAAAACCCACAGATGACACTCGTCCTACGACGTGTCAAGTGAGCAGGCGTGGAGCTGGCAAGATGGCCCGACAAGCCTTGTCGGGCAACCAACAATGTGACATTGAGAGGTGCATTTAATGCGCCCTATCAGCCCGTAGAGTTAGGTATGATAGCACGGTTTGCTATCTTATCAGTGCATAATGACTACTTTGCCACGGTGGTAACCCCTTGATCTATAAAAGGAGTCCCATGGCAACCGTAGATAGGGTTAGAAGGTTGGAGAACTCACACCTCCATACGCGCGTAGCCACTGCCACCCTGAGGCAACCCCTGCCGAGCAAGTGTACTACGCTCCACCACCACCTTTCCACCATCAATCCACCAAAGTAGGAGTAGGGTTTTACACCTCACTACAGCCCGAACCTGGGTAAAAACTACCTGTGTGATCTCTGTCGTGCTGCCCCACGCTCATCTACTCCTTGTGCAACGTGATGTCCCCCTGCCGAACCAGCAAGGGGCCTCCTGGTCCCATAGGTGGCCATGGTTTACCACAACATCTTTGGTGCGCCAGGTAGGTGCTCGCTTGCTCGAACCTGAACGCGTGTGCAGCGCATCATCTTCATCACCATCTTCATCTTTGACAGCACCATCGACCATGGCGCCCAAGAAGAAACCCGGCCCTTTGGCTCACCCATGCACCTCGAAGGCTCCGCCGCCTGCGGCCTCCAATGCTATGGGAGGTGCGGAGACACGCGAGGACGCGGATGCTGCTGGGGATGTGGTCAGAGCAGGCGGCACCGTCACCACTTCCCCGCGGCCGACGCAGGAGCCGGAGGCATCGGAGAGAGCGGCATCAGCAACACCCCGATGACCATGCTCCCCAAGGTACGGGTGAAGGGGTTGCTACATCTGCACCCCTCTCTCCCGCCAACGGACACAACCGCAATAGTGGCGCATGAACCAGGACGAATCACCGCCCTCCGGCCGCTCCCACCACGGGTGCGGCTGCGGTGCGTGCACCTCCCCCGGGACGGGTCGACCAAGACGCTGCGCCCGACAAAGCCGCTGGCCCTCGAGCGCCTTCGCCACACCACCTCTAGGTGGCTGCCCTGCAACAGCTGTAGGGGCATAGTGAGGCCGCCGCTGGCACCATCAGGAGCTGAGCGACAATGCGATCGACTTCATCATCATCCATGACAAGTACAGCTTTGGAGGCCATGGCGCGGGCTCAACACTGCTGAGGTTTCCGCTAGCGACCGAACATATGGATGAATGGCGTGCCACCATCCAAAGTCTGCTCGGTTTTGCCGAACCTGGGGGCTCACGGCGAGCTGGCCCGCCGCGACCTCCCCAAGCGACAACAACGGCTCACGCTGCTGACTGTATGGGAGGGGCCATCCTCACGGTGCAGTCCCCACCATGGCAGCCAGCGCGAGTGCAACAGAATCAAGACCCTGACGATGTCTCGATGGACTCTTCTGATCCTCGAGCACGTCCAGGCCAACGGCGAGCCCCAGAGGATAGGTGGAGAGGAGACACGCATGTCATTGTTGAAACGCTGCGGCGACCTCCGTCGGACCGATGGGTGCGACGGCCCCTACGTCGACAAGCCCGCCCTCAGTGTTGACGGGTGCCTACCTTTCGAGGTTGGCTACCCTGCCTTCACTCGTGAGCTGTGGCAAGTCCGTTGGCCATCCGTTCGCACGTTCAAGCCAGAGATACCTGAGAAGTATGATGGGAGGCTGAACCCGACAGAGTTCCTGAGCATCTACACCATCGTTCTTCAGGCTGCCGGGGGAAGAGATGAGAAGGTGTTTTCCAACTACTTCACTTTGGCCCTCAAGTCCAATGTGAGGTCTTGGCTGAGGCACCTATCGGAGAACTCCATTTCGTCATGGGCTGATCTATGCCATGAGTTCATTGGCCCCTTCACTGGCAGCCATCAAGAGCCCGGCAGGCCCAGCGATTTGCAGCTTCTCAAGCAGAATGAAGGAGAAACCCTCCGTAAGTATTTACAGAGATTCAGGAAAGTTCATAGAAATATCCTAAATATCCATCCGACAGCTGTGATAGCTACCTTCCAGTCCAATGTGCGCAACCGCCAGATTCATTCCAAGATGAACATGCGGTCGCCGAAGACTGTGAAGGAGCTCTACACCCTAGTGGATAAGTGTGCTCAGATGGAGGAGGGAAGGAATTTTCCAGGAGAGGAATATTGCACCAATGTTGATTCAGAAGATGATGATGAATCAACCAGCCAGGACAAGAGCAAGAAACACAGTAAGAAGTGGAGGGATAAGGAAGTGATGACCGTTGAAGGATTAGGAACGCCTAGTACCGGCAAGAAGGCCAAAGCTGAGGCCCCCGACAAGGAAGCTTTTGTTGCTAAGATAGCCGGGAAAGGTGATGGGCCTTATTGCAAGATTCATCGGACCAAGGGCCACGACCTTCAAGAGTGTTATCAAGTTGAGCAGCTTGTCAAGAGACAGAGAGCAGAGTATGAGAAGCGTGACAAGGAGAAAGGTTAGAATGTTGCTGGCAGCAAGGGCCGGGGTGGTGAAGTAAATCGCCCCAGCAAACCCTTTCAGAACAAAGGAAAACCCGCCAGAGGCCGAGAGAAGGAAGCTTGTGACGATGAGAGCGATGGAGGGGATGAAGAGGAAACCAGTGAGCAAGAGTTTCAGAAGGACACCGATGCCGTGTGTGTTGATGGGGGTGCGTCCCTGCACACCTCTCAGTGCCAACTCAAGCGGTGGGCACGAGAGGTCAATGTCGTGGAACCAGCGCTGGAGGCCCAGAAACCGCTCAAATGGTCCCGTACACCCATCATCTTTGACGAGGAGGATCATCACATGTTAACGTATAGATCATAAACTTTCTGGAAAACTAACAAACCGTGCTCTTAGTCATCAAACAATTGCAATTCATCTTATTTTCGGGAAGGGTCTATGTAAGAGCTTTGATTCAGCAAACTCCACATACTCAACTATTGTTTAATCTTTCACAATTGCTAACACTCATGTGATATTTATGGGTTCAAAGTATTAATCGGACACAGAGAAAGATAGGGCCTTATAGTTTTGCCTCCCAACCTTTTACCTCAAGGGTAATGTCAACAATAATAATTTATGAAAACCTACATCCAAGTGGATATATATATATGTGGATCGCTCCAACACAAAATGCTTGCCAATGGAAAAAGTGTAAAAAGGAAAGGTGACGACCACCATGACTCTTGTATAAAGTATAGGACAAAAATAAAAGATAGGCCCTTCGCAGAGGGAAGCAGAGGTTGTCATGTCTTTTTATGGTTGGATGCACGAAATCTTAGTGCAAAAGAACGTCATTTTATATTGCCACTTGTGATATGGACCTTTATTATGGAGTCCGTCGCTTTTATTTCTTCCACATCACAAGATAGTATAAAGCTTATTTTCTCCACACTAATAGATCATACATATTTAGAGAGCAATTTTTATTTCTTGCAATAATGACAACTTATTTGAAGGATCTTACTCCATCCATAGGTAGGTATGGCGGACTCTCACGGCAAAACTGGTTTAAGGAATGTTTGGAAGCACAAGTAGTATCTCTACTTGGTGCAAAGAATTTGGCTAGCATGAGAGGGAAAGGCAAGCTCAACATGTTGGATGATCCAAGACAATATAACGTTTCGGATATAGGAAAACATAACCCATTAAGTTGTCTTCCTTGTCCAACATCAACTTTTTAGCATGTCATATTTTAATGAGTGCTCACAATTGCAAAGGATGTCCAAGATAGTATATTTATATGTGAAATCTCTCTTCCTTCAATATTCTTTCATGAATTGTTCTAGTGACCAATTCTGCGTTTGCTAACTTTGTGTGAAGTCATTACTCCCCATGTTATAAGCATATGAAATGTATACAAATTCAGATTTATTATATTCAATTCATTCAACCATTTACTCATAGGATATATGTGAATCACGTGAGTAAATGATAAACTACTCCAAAAAGATATAAGTGAAGAATACTCAGTAGTCAAATAATGAAATAGCCATCGGAGGATTCTTTTTCACTCAAGATTTCAGATCCAATGATTTTATTCCAACAACAAGTAAAATTTAAAATATGCTCCAAGCAAAACACATATCATGTAACGAATAAAAATATAGCTCCGAGTAAGGTATACCGATAGTTTTTGAAGACAAAAGAGGGGATGCCTTCTGGGGCATCCCCAAGCTTAGGCGCATGAGTCTTCCTTGAATATTACCTTGGGGTACCTTGGGCATCCCCAAGCTTAGGGTCTTTCCACTCCTTATTCTCCTCATATCGATATCTCACCCAAAGCTTGAAAACTTGAATCACACAAAACTTAATGGAACTTCGTGAGATAGGTTAGTATGATAAAGAATAAACCATTCACTTTTGTACTATCAAAGACAAGGTTCATAATCATTCTCACATAATGCCTACTGTACCATATCTGTCACAGCCTGGTTTTTGGCCCTTTTCTTTTTCTTTTGATTTAGGGAAAATTTTGTTTTTGCCACTCTAGATTTTGCCAATTTTACTTATGCCACTCTAGATTTTGACATTTCACTTTTGACACTCTTAGCTTTTGACAATTATCACAATTGCCATTCTGTGGCAAAAACAAAATATTTTTATTTCATTTTTGCCACTCTTAGCTTTTGAAATGTATCACAATTGCCACTCTGCTTTTTCCAAGGGAATGGCAGTTGCGATAATTGTCAAAAACTAAGAGTGGCAAAAGTGAAACGTCAAAATCTGGAGTGGCATAAGAAAAATTGGCAAAATTTATAGTGAGAAAAGCAAAATTTTCCCTTTGATTTATTGGTTTTTGCTCTGTTTTTCTTATTGGAGTGGTTCTGTGGCCTTGCCACCTGTGAAATCATCTTCATTTCCTCTCCCAAGTGGCTCATCCCCCTAAAAACTTTGCCAAGATCATGTCACTCCACTGCTTGACCATATTTCTGACCATCCAAAAATCCCCAAATAATTCTTATAAATTTTCTGGGTCATATCTTCCTCTAATATGGCAAAATATTTCATTGGCCATGTTTTTCATCATGCTCAATAAATTCATTTCCTATTGTGTCCTAAATGGCACATTGTGAAGCAAGTGCTATTTATCTTTGCCCATTTGACCCCAAACTTCTTGGACATCTTTTCCTGTCCAAATAATTGACCTGTGCCAAAATTCAACTTTATCTGCGTAGCTAAACTTCCTTAGTGATTTTTCAAAGTTCCTGTCTGAGGGAAGCCTTTGTGAAGGAAGTGCTACCTAGGGTTATCCAAATGATTTGAAATTTTGCACACTACTTCATCTGCTCATACTATTACACTACTCAAATTTCAGCCTTATCCAATCATCTATGTGAGCACATGACCAAATCTTTGATTCTGGCAATATTTTCAGGTTGTGAAGCAAGTGCATTTTATATTGCTTCAAAAATCCTGATAAATTACCAGATCACGCTCCTACCTATATAACTTCTCTCCACCAAATTTGGGACCAATTCATCAAGCTAATATTTCTCTAGAATTATTGCAAGATTCTGGTCAGTGAAGATAACTATGAAGGAAGTATCACTTTGGTAAATCCAATTGGTATGAAATTTTTACAGCTTCTTACTATGACCAAATCATAATGCCTTGCCAAATTTGAGCTCAAGTAGCCTAACCATGTGAGTGCTTCTTCCTGTTTTTGCTTCTAGACCAGTTTATGTGGTTGTAAAGCAACTACATTAAATCTTGGTCTTAATCTTCTCAAAGTTCCCAGGATGAAAGCCTTCTTACCCTAAACCTCATAGACAACTCCATTGCTCCCAATCTCCTTCCTGTTGATCAACAGTTCACGACCAAGTTTACTGCAGTAAACTTCAGAGGGAGATTACCATTTAACCAGAGCACTTTTCACTCATCTACCACCTCAGTTGAAACCTCCCCTGGAAGGACTTACCACTAGACAGCATGTTCAAGCCCATCTCCCCGCTACATGCTAGTGTACGCGGTGACCGCGTTAATGGCATCACCGTGCATGCACTCTGTGTGCAGTGGCCGGGTCCAGTGGCCATTTGTGCTTCGACAGCTCCTCCTCTGGTTCCCTTCGCGCGCGTGACCATGTCCAACGTCTTCACCTCATTGTCGCCACCCCCTGGACTGCTCACCCCCCTCCGTCCACTTCCTCACCGACGCTTGCCGCCGAACGCCCACGAGAGCACAGTTCACCGACCGTCGTCTTCCTCCTTGTCTTTCCTCCCTGCGCTCCTTTGGCCTCCTCCTCCCCGTGAGCTCTCCCTCCTGTTCAATCTCGTCTCCTAACCCCGAGTCCATGTGCGAGCACACGCGTCCGTGGCGCCGGACACGCGTCCGCGGCGATGCCAGCTCGGCCATGCCCTCCCTGCGGCTATTTATGTAGCATCGAGGCCTCCCAACCACGCCAAGCTCTTCTCCTCTCTCCCAGTACCATGCCCAGCCTCTCCAACGAGCTCGGGAAGCTCTCCTGCCCTCCCTCTGTCGCCATGGCCACCGCCTTGGTCCTCCTAAATTGGAGAGAACCCGAGCCCCTCCCTCACTCCTACCACCACCAGTAGACCTCCACCACTCCGGCGACCATCCCCAGGTCCTCTCCCCTTCGCCGGGGCCACTATGGCCAGAACCCCGTCTCCACCCGAAGCCCTCCTCCCCCACAGCCCTCGCCGCCGCTACTTTGGTCCTTCTTGGAGCCCGTTCACCCCGAGAATGGATGCTCCTCTCTTCCCCGAGCTCGCAGGTGTGCCGAGCTCCGCGAGAGGTGGCTGGAGCCGGTCGGACGGCGGCCCGCAGCGCGCACCTCCCCTCTGTGCAGCGGGCGAGCGGGAGGAAGAAGAAGTTGACGCGGCCAGGCAGGCCCCGTGCGTCAGCCTCTCGGGATAAGTGATGGGCCCCACCCCTATGGGACTCGCACGTCAGCGACTTCATGCCCCGACCCCACCTCTGCCTAGCTGGATAAGTGGAAACGCATATGTTGGAATAGATTTTCATTTAAGGAAAGCATACTTTGGTCCTAGTTCAGTTGGGAATGCGTTTTCCCTTCTGGGAAAGCTTATTTTCACTTAACTACGGCTGGAAGTACGTTTTAACTGCTATGAAGGCGTATTCAAGTAATTGTGCTTTCTGTTTTTCAGCTCAGGGGCATGTTTGTAGAAATCTTTTACAAATTGGTCCCTGAACTTCGTCAGGCTATAACTTTTTGCTCGTAACTCCATTTAAGGTGAATCCAAAGCCCATTTCTTCGTCTCGTCGAGCCCATTCTGTTGGTCACACTTTCACCATGTGTTAATATTCTGGAAATGACCTTTTTGCCCTTCACATAAACAGCCCCTCCGAGAGAGAACAGTTTCCTGCAAATCTTTCCGCGGCTTCACCGCACTTCTCCCCGGTGATTTCTCCCACCCCAGGCAAGCCACAACCACCATTTGCATGATAGCCATGCAGTATTATTGGTTTTCAACTTGAATCTTTAATAATTGTATGATTGTTTTTCTACTGCTGTCATTATTTCGGTCATGCTTGTGGATCGGTGGTTGCCATCATGCTATGCTTTCTTGCAACTTGTTATCATGAAATACTTATTAGTATTACTTTCATTTTGCCATGCTTGATAGTAGTACATGTTGGGTTGGTCATGTTCTTCGGTGCATGACTACCGTCGGTTACCGAGTAGTGTTGATATGCATTGTTCCTTTGCTGCTAGTTGATTAAGTGTTTGCTCGGTAACGTTATTGATGTGTTCTTGCATGGTATTTATGGTTGATGTCAGTGGTCATGTTATGCTATGAGTAGTGTAGTACTTGTAATATTCATGCTCGTCGTTATGCCATGCTCAGTTGGAGATGATTCATTGTTGATATGGTAGATAGTTATGTTGCACCCCATGCTTATTTTTATATCATGCTCATGCATTGTAATTGCATCATCTTATTTTATCATGGCTCAGCATATTGCATTCAAGTTTAACCGGATTAAATTGAACTCGAACAACTGTTGGCTGAGTCATGGTGCCACCATATCAAACTGACCAGTGCAACCATGCTTACCTTTATGGGAAGGTCCTAACTAGGTCTATTGTCATGCCTCTCGCCGGTGCCTCCAATGAGGGAAGGTTATGGGCGCGCGCTACCCTGATCAGGTAGGCGCACATAAGCCTTGTGTGCCCATTGTTGTTGTATGGATCCTTGTCCCCGTTTGGGATAGTTTTGCCATGATGGTGGCTGTTTTTCCATGACGGTGGTCGTTGGTGTCTTTGGTAGGCACGGGGCCACCCAGGACTTAGCCCAAAGGGTAGTTGGTCGGAGTGACCGGGAGAGTCATGGCAGTAGATCGGTTTTGTCGGAACGCCATTGGTCCACCCAAATGGGAGTGCGAGGCCATGGGTTCCATAGTGTGGGTACAGTGTACTAACCTCTGCAGAGTGTATATTAAATCTATCGATAGTCATGCCCGCGAATAAGAGCCCAGTTCGTGTCGTCACACTATGAGTCAACAGGAACAATAATAATGTGTTTAATAACAACCCCGGTTCGCTAAGGAGATAAGTTGGTTGTGATCGCCGGAAAGATCATCGTTTGGGACCAAGTGTTGGTCATGGTTGTGATCGCCAGAAAGATCACCGTTTGAGACAAAGTGTTGGTCATGGTTGTGATCGCCGGAATGATCACCGTTTGGTTACGAGGTAACCCGTTGAACCAAGAGTGGTTCCGTTCGTGATCATGAGATGATCACCATGGTATCGAGGATACCGAGTTGTTGGATATTCGTGATGTCGTGCGAGAATCATGGGTAAAGATCAAGCTCCCACTACAAAAAAATACACTTCCGTGATGACACGTGTTTGTCACAGTAGGTCGCTTTTTTTGTCATGCATGTACACCCATGAAAAATTTATGACAGAATTAAGATAGTCATACCTGTGCTGTCATAGAAGTGTTCCATGACATTACCAAAATTATCATCCCGGAAGTGCCCACTTCCATGACTATAAATCACGCGTCATAGAAGTGCTTTCGTCAAGGGTGACCGACACATGGCATCCACCGTAACGGAACGCCGTTAAGCTATTGGGTCGGGTTTTGGATCCGATAACTCGTTAACAGCCCAACCAATGGGGATTTTTCCACGTGTAAAATCATCATTGGCTAGAGGAAACACGTGTCGGCTCATCGTCGGGACAGATGTCATCCACTCACTGGACAGAAGGCACCTATGATACGTCGACACGTGGCATGGCCCAACAAGTTTAAATGGGCCAGCCCAACTAGAGGCCCACAAGATTTTGGGGACCATAATGGACCGGCCCAGCTAAAGGCCCATGAAATTTTGCGGACCATAATGGGCTGGCCCAGCTAAAGGCCCACAAGATTTTGCGGGCCATAATGGGCCGGCCCAGGTAAAGGCCCACAAGATTTTTTGTGCCATAATGGGCCGGCCCAGGTAAAGGCCCACAAGATTCTTGCGGGTCATAATGGGCCAGCCCAGCTAAAGGCCCACGAGATTTCGCCGACATTAATGGGCCGGCCCAGCTGTAGGCCCACAAGATTTTGAGGACCCTAATAGGCCGACCCATTAACTGGCTGCCATGTTTTGGGCCAAATGTCGGCCCATATTTGATCTGGTCCATTAATGGCCTGCCACGCTCCGGGCCTAATAGTGGTCCATATGAGATCCGGTCCGTTAAAAGCCTACCACGTTCTGGGCCAAATTACGGCCCAGATCAGGTCCGGCCCTTTAAGAGGCTTTGGGCTCAATTATGGCCCATATCAGATTCGGCCCGTCAACTGGACACTATGCTTTTGGGCCCACTTGCTAAAGTCCCACTTAGTAATTCGGCCTGATATTAGTTTTGGCCTGTTAAGAGCCCGTTTAACATTTCGGCCCTATATTAATTTCGGCCTGTTAAAAGCCCGTCATATAGTTGGGCCTAACTACGGCCCGGTTTGCATCCGGCCTGCTCGCAGCCGATATCTGATTGGGCCAAACAAGGACCCAGACAATTTTGGCATGTTAAAAGCCCGTGATTTGATTCGCACAATCATGGGCCGGGGTTCATTTCGGGCTGCTGCCGGCCCGTGAGCTGATCGGCATGTTTCAGGCCCAACCTACATCGTGATTGCATGACGGCCCGATTATGTACCGTAATTTTATGGTTTGGCCGGTTTACTGCGAAGACAGGATATATATACAGTAAAATAACTGCAGCATCGTGAATAAGAAAAAACCTATACTATACAATAAAGAAATTATGGCATAATACATCCACTGGGCATCAAAGTTCGCCACTATGATAATAAAGCACAAGCAGACAACAGATTACATACACTGGGCATTAAAGATCGCCACCAGTGCAAATAAACACGCCGACAAAATAATATACAATACCGACAGCACTTCAATAGAGTTCAAGAAAGGTTAGCCCTGCTGGGGAGCTGCAGCGCAAGCAGCTGAGCAAGATGATGAGACTACGCTTGTTCAACACTTATATCTTCCTCACTCTGAAAGATAAACAACCAGACAGATGACAGGTTTTGCACATAAAAGTATCAGTGCTGACAATTCATCACATTTCTTACTGACAAATAAAGTGACACAGTTTAAATTTGCATTAACACAATATGGTATTGTTCAGGTCAAGACATGGCAGGAAATGACATTGTGAAGGAGTTGGCAGCTTCACGACACCACTGGATTACAGATCAAGAACTCATAAGTATCAATGGTTAGTGTGCTGTCAATTTATACCATTTCAGATTGGCAAATAAAGAGATGGTTTAAATAATAGTTGAATGATATGACATTTTTCATAGTTAAGACATTGCAGAATATGACATTGTGCTGTAGTGGGTAGGTTCACCACACCACTGGATTTACAAATGAAGAACAGAAGCATACATGCAGTGCAAAAGAAGATCACTTGCTCTATATAGTTTAATTTACATGGTATGAAGAAGGAACTTGGTTGTACAACTGAAAACTTAAATTAAGAAAGGACGAACTTTGTTTATGAACTACATATAATAAACTTTAAACAAGCAATTTGATGCAAACACCCAAAAATAAACAGCTGTTGCTGTCATGCCTAACCAAATATATACAACAAAGTTTGAAGGCTTGAGATGGACAAACTTACATTATAGGTGAAGACAGGCTCTATAAAGGCCATGTCCATGCTGATGGGGGGGGGGGCAATTCAAGAAGTTTACCACAGAATCTTCTTCAAAAGCATTGCCTTTATTCTACATTTTGTTAAGAGTAAATATAGATGTGATAATATACGAAAAAATGGAGAATATTTAAGATAAGATGAAGAGTGATGCTACATAACCAAGTAGCTATAAATGTAAGTGTAGCGATACAGGCAAAAGGTACAGCCAAGAGCAATGCACAACTAAACTTCTTCAGTACCAACCTTATGGTAAGAGTAAATATGGATCTGATGTGTAGAAAATGGAGGGCAAAGGAAAATAAGCTGCAGAGTGATGGTACATGAACAACTACCTGTCATTATAAGTACACTTATAAAGGACAGCATGTACTTACAAGAACAATGCAGAGCTAAAAAAACATTGGCATTGGATATATTCTACACTAATGTAACCATTCATACAGATCAGAGAATTTGGAGCGAACAATTGATAAGCAAGCTATCATGCATACTGCTATCACATAATGAACCAGGTATGTATGCAAGTACAGTGATACAGGACAACAGGTACTAACAAGAGCAAAGCAGTGGGCAACATATTTGAGATATCCTGTCGTTCTTGTCAAACCGGAATTCTTCTTCGAGCAGATTTCTTGCAAAAAAGATTCATAAGGCACATGCGGAAAAGTAGAAGTTCAAATTGTCACGTGATTTCATAGACAGTACCTCATCCTGGGAACGAGACCAGTGCATAACAAGGTTTTTCCATTCAATGTGTTCTAAATTTAGCACAGGAGACTTCACCAGAAATTCGTTTATAGACTTGCCATCAAAGTGTGATTTCCTCAGGTAACACCGATACTGCTGCAATGCTTCCTTGAAAAGCACAAGCAAGTTTGCTCGTCATGACTATCCAGATTGACCCTCGCCTAGTTACAACAATGTAATGTAAATCATTGATGTGTTCAATCAGCAGAAAACAGGAAAATAATAGCCATGAATAATAGCACTTACACGTAAGTTGGACAGGAAGATGTGAAAATGGTGTTTGTCTTCACAATAATCTTCCCATGATGGGAATATATGCACGTAGTTCCTAACAACATTGAAAGCATTGTCTTTTAAACTGGGAATAAATGGAATGGGGTTCCAATCTGCAGGAATTGGCCGTTTCTGCAGTTGGGATAGGTCTTCGGCCGGTGGACTTGCTGTACTTTTTGCTGGAGTGGGATTTTTCTGTGGTATAGCTAGTGCTATGGCAAATGAAATCGGTATACCTTTTCCTGGAGTGCAGGTCCTGTGTGGTGGGGCTAGTGGTGTGGCCAGTGAAGTATGGGTACAGTCTGCTAGAGTCGGTCCTAAGTTTTGTGTCACTGGTTGTATAGCCAATATAAGTGGGGTGTTGTCTGATTTCTTCGGCACCACCACATTTTTCAAGGACTTTGCTGGTGCTCCTTCAGGTTCGGCAATCACCCTCTTCCTTTTTGATGTATGATGCACAAGAACAACATTTGAGTGGAAAAACATGGTATGATGACAGATGGAATATGTATTGATAATGGATGGGCATGGCATCTCGACATATATGATGAGTAAACTAAGAAGATGGCGGTGCAACAAAGTAGAAGAAATGCAAGACAACATATGCAAGATACCCGCAATCAATAAAACATTGCCAAATTAGAACATGCACCTTGATGGGTGAACAGGACAGGCCATCTGCCTTTGACTCCTCGAGGTTAGAATAGTCATTAGGATGATATTCTAAACAAGAATAAACAGGTGGGGAGCGTATGAGTTTCATTGCATCCAGAATGGCACTCAATGCCTTGGTGCCAATTTTGTAAGTCACTGCAGTGTTTAGCTTCAAGAGTGGACTGCTGCTAGTGTGAGACAAAGCAGCTACACAGATCATAGTGTAGATATAACGGGAAAACTTTAAGCATCAGAGTAAAATTAGCAAAGTGGAACTTGCTGGAATATATGTGCTAGTATTGCCGGTACGGCTAGAAAGGCTTCGGATACCAGCTCTCTTCAAGTGAAGGTGCGGTGCTATTAATATCAACGTAACTCTCAAAGGCGACACAGCTCCCCACATTTCCTTGCTATTCTTATAGGATTCAAGTGGGCAGGCCACTACAAATCCTATTCCTATGTTTACAAGATCCTACGAATCAAAGAGGCTCAAAGTGTCCATCACAACTGACCGTATAGACCTCTACACTGCAAATGTCCATGCTCATCTTCAGTACAAGGAACATATGGTACTACTATCATACTCCCTCTGTTCCAAAATATAAGTCTTGGTAGAGATTTCCACTATGGATCACATACAGATGTATCCAGGTACATTTTAGAGTGTGGATTCACTCATTTTGCTCCATATGTAGTCCATGGTGGAATCTATACAAAGACTTGTATTTAGGAACGGAGAGAGTACATATTAAAGAAGAACAGAAGAGGAACATGGTAAACAAGAGCAAGCAGATTTTGGATAATAAAATGTTGGTTGCGCAGTGCCTACACATGATGAACCAGAGCGCATTAAGAATGCAACTCCCAGCTGTCTCTCGACCATTTCAGGCGGTTGGATGAAGATCCTACGTCTCCTAACCCTTCTTCTTCCTCGTCTTTGATTCTTCCCATACAGAACACCGCACGGGCCGCCAGCCGGACCACCGGCCCCCACCGCCTGTGTTCCTCCGCCACCCCCACCCCCACCCCCACCCCAACCCCCACCAGCGTCGAGTTTTCTTCGTTCCACGAGGCCCCACAACCACCCGAGCCCCTTCGATCGCACCGGCGAACTCCGGCGAGCTCTGGAAAATCGACTGACCCAATTTTGAAATTTAGTCTACTGTGATTTAACTAGTGTGGAATATAAAAGGGGAAAACCATAAGCATTGCGAGTATGGTGTTGAGCGTGCCATGGCGGATATGAAGGTGCAAACCGGACAAAGGCAACTTCGCAACCAAGACAAGAAATCAGAGTAAAGCAGTGGCGATCTATTTTCTTGTTACGATAAATAAGTTGAGTAGATACGAAAGAGTGCCGCCTCTGGTGCGGCACCGTGTAGGCATTTGCTGAGAATTTGACGGTGCTGCGGTAGCGATGGCTGTCGGCGGCGCGGAAGCAGATCTAGGAGGGTAGACGGTGGAGGCGGGGCGCGGTGGATGAGACGGTCGTAGGAGCGGCGCCGGCAAGGTGGACGACGGCGGGGATGAAGCGAGAGGACGGGATGCAAGGATCCCGGTCCGAAGCCGTGGATGAGAGAGGTCGATCTCTTGTAATGGATGGCGGCGTCGGGGTATCAGCTCCGGCATGTTGGAGGAGGACAGCGGTTGATGGGGTGGTGGATGGCGACGGACGAAGGAGGGTGGGGTGGAGAGGGTGTTTTGGCGCCCACGGAGTACGAATCGGGAAAAGGGAGGTAGAGAGGAAGGGGGGGAACCATGTATTCAGGGCGCGCTTGTCTCAAATGCGAGGAAATTTACAAACTTAGCCCCCATTTCAAATTTCTACTACATCGCAGCAACACTAGTCGGTCGGGGATAGGACGGTAATCTCGCATACACCGAATATTTGCCGACGAGAGTTTGTTATTGGTGCCCACCGTGTATGAATATGAATCAGGGAGGGAGTTGATTTCGGCCAAGGACACACTGTGTTTTGGTGCCCACCATGTATGAATTCGGGTGAGAGGCGGTTACGTCACGTTTGGGTGAAATTACAAACCTACCCCTATTGAAACCTATAGAAATCCAGCATATAGACTTTGCGTGGCAGGGATAGGCAGCAGTGATTTCCATCTCGCAGATTTTGGTTCCGGGCGGTTACTGCGACTTTCCCCGCTTCGTTCAAATTTTGCAGAGTGCACGTTTACCGTGCCAACTCAATTTGAATCCCGTTTGTATTCTATTTTTTTAGGCGGGGTCCATTTTCAATTGGAATTACATTCTATATACATCAATTTTTTTATATATACTTTCAAAAGCACAACACCATTTATACATAAATATGGTTTACAAATGGCATGATCTCAGATTCATAAGGTTGTATCCATCAATTTGGATTTTCAAATATTTGAAACCACTTTATGTTGAAATCCAATGTATGCATTCCTCGCTAACTGTCTCCAATTAATGTGTGTTTCATGCGGGTTTTTTTACTTCTCAAACATGTATAATGTGTTTCACACACGCAACATATAGTGTAATCCCGTTTAGACATTAATTGCATATAAACCATGCATTGTTTGTAATTGAAGAATCTATGGATCACAAATATTGATAAACTATATAACATTACACGTGTGCCCAAATTCAAATGAATATGCATGTTTGATACACCAATTTGCGTTATGATATTATCGATGTCGTGATCTCTAGTTTAAATATTTGAATCACCTTTAATCCAAATATTCGTCTCATATAGCTATCACTCATGCTTATATAGGACTATCTCTCTGGACCTATATGCGTTCATCGTCTCTCAAGTATCTCTCGTGCTACCTGTATGTCGACAATGATATTTTATCTTCTTAACACACTGACGGTACTCTCTCCCTCGACCTTCATCACTCTATCTCTCTCTAAGTATATCTCGCTCCCTGCTATGTGTCTCTAACTATGATTCTCCATGTGGAATCTCTTTCTCTCACACAAACACAAAACTTTGTCTCCCGGGGTCTCATTTCTCTCTACTATTCCCATGTGTGCCACTCGCACACCCCTCATACAGAGATGTCTTTCGCTCCTTAGATATGAGAACCTACGACACTTCCTCATCAATATCTCTTTCTCACACACAAACACAAACTCTGTCTCCCAGGGTCTCATATTTCTCCATTGTTTTCTTGTATGTCGCTCACACACACCCTCTCTCTCCCTAGAGATATCTTGCGTTCCCTCGTATGTCTCTCTAGCTATCACTCTCATTGTGAAATATCTTTTTCTCTCGCAGACACAAAACTCCGTCTCTCTGGATCTTATTTCTCTCTGATATATGTTTGTATGTGACTCACACGCACCCTCTCTCTATCTCTCTCACACCCACACACATAACCTAGCCTTCTGATCCACTCGACTCCTATCTCTAACGCACACTAGATAGCATCTTTATCTTTCTATTTATCTGTTTCTCCATCAACCTTCTTTCTCGCCCTCACTCTTGATTCCTATCACGCACACTACATATGTTTCTCTCTACATGCAGTCAAGTGCCCTCTCACACACATATATAACTTCACCCTTTGAACCACCGACGGTCATCTCCAACACCCAAACTAGTGGATGTCCCTCTAGCTAGAATCTCCATCTCTGTATCCATCTGTAGTTTCTCCGTCAACATTTCTTTCTCGCACGGAGTCTTGCTTCCTATCACCCACACTATATATGTCTCTACATACATATGCATTTATAGGTTGGTCTCTTTTGCACAATCATTGCGCCTCACTCCCTCTGCTCGCCATAGATGCATGCTCCAGCCCACGCCACTATCTCTTAAAGACAAAAACACATGCTCAATTGTCGGGACTTCTTCCATGCATTCTCACATGCATGCATATTGTCATACCGATCCGTCTCTCCCATGTCGTTGATCTTATGACTTATGTCTTCTTTCTTTTATCTCGATCATGCGCGCGCGCACACACACACACACATCCCACGTATACATGTATACCTCTCACACATGCACGTTCAAGGTCTCTATGTCTCCATACGTAGTTAATTACCCTCAATCCTAACGCCACATCGAATCGTTCTCCTCTTTTGTGCACATAACTTCCACCTGCATGGGTAAAACACACACTCACACTTAACAATCTCCTTCTAGCTACCCCCCCCCCCCCCCCCCCCCCCCGCCTCTCACTCTTCCCCTATATCCCCGAAACCAATAAGTCCATCCCTTAGTTTAATTCCCGCCTACATGCACCATCGATATATAGTAGTCTTCCTCGGTGTCTCTCGAACAAACACGTTCTCTCGAAGTTGACTCCTCTCACGCGCACACACCTTCTCTCCCCTCTCTACGGGCATTTTCTCTCTCTCGCAGCCCATCATTGGTGGCCTCTGCCATACACATCACCTCTCTATGATGAAAGCCATGCACACTTAAATTATATCCGCCACAGAGGACCCCGCGACACACACACACATGCACCCCCCAACACACACACACACTAAGACTCCATCGCTCTCTCTCACACACACACACAAACACACACACACACACACACACGCAAGCACGCACGCCCCCCCCCACACACTAAGACTCCATCTCTCTCCCTCTCTCTCTCTCACACACACAAACTAAGACTCCATCTCTCTCTCTCTCCTCTCTCTCTCTCTCACACTAAGACTCCATCTCACACACACATGCTCTAGGCGGAGTATTTGTTCCTACCACCCTTCATCCACCCTTACCCGTATGATAAACAATCACCTTTATTTACTTGCATAACATGGACAAATTCCACTTTACTTTGGTAGTCAGCAAACTTATCATCTGTACCCTTATAAAAAAACGAGTTGGTGGTGATGGTGTGCCTGCCATCTTGTAATACAGACCGTATGATCTATATCTGAGGATAGAAAGCAAACTATGATAATTTTACAAAAGATACCGGCACCTCTATCCACATCATTATCTCTCGCAACCTCATTGCTCAACAATTAAAAAAGGAATAAGTCTCTAGAACAATCTAGCATGCATGGTGGCCGCTACCGCCTGCCGGCGCCGTCCATCCCCATGCCTCCACCCATTCTGACCACCAGTCACCACCACGCTCCACTCCTCCTCGTCTTATCTCTCATCTTTCATTTTTTCGATGACATTCTCAAGATACCAGTTTTCCGACATGGGATTACTCCTGCATGGGTCAATCACAACATGTGTTCTGTAAAAAAATGCATATTGATGTTCCGTGCAATGCACGAGAATCTTGCTTGTAATTATATAACGCAAATCATGAGCAGGAAGTGACATTTTTTGACACAACCACGTTAACATGGCCACGTAAATCACTAGCTAAAGTAAATACCATTATACTTATATCCCGATGCAAAAGGTTGAGTACATGTCCGAAGAGTAGAGTCGCACACACGCACTCTGTCTCTCAGAATCTCTCTCACACACACACACCAGTTACGTGACGCCCACTTAAGCAGACACGTATGTTATAATTTGTGCACCCGTGGGTACACGTGATGCTGCACATTTATTTAAGCCAGAAGGAGAACCCAAACAGTAGCTGCATTCATTCCCCTCCCGCCGCCTCTTCTCTGGTCGCCGTCGCCCGGTAGCCATGGCCGGCCGAAGGTAACAACATACGCCATACTACCGCCGGAGCGGCGCTTTAATATGGAAATTTTAGTGGTCATGCATGCATATTTTTGTGCTAGCACTCCTATAATCCCTCCAGTCCTTTTTAGTTCGCATATAAGATTTGACTGAAGTCAAGCCTCGTAAAGTTTGACCAACTTTATAGAAAAAAGTTTCAACATTCACAATCTGAAATCAATACCAATAGATGTGTGATGACTTAAAGTTTCATATTGTATAACTTTAGCATGACAATTATTGATATTTTTTCATATAAATACGGTCAAACTTTGTGAAGTTTGACTTCAGAGAATTCTAACATGCAGAGTAAAAAGGACCGGAGGGAGTATAAGGGTTGACCGGTCGCTTCCCGCGGACGTGCACGGGCGGTGGAAGAGGAAGGGGAAGGGAAGCGGGCTGTGGAGTAACGTTTTTTTTACCACAATTTCTTAGGAAACTGAGTGCAATAATTGAGTAGTTTTGCAAACTACCAATACTACACCTGAAACGGTTCAAAACCTATACTCCCTTGCCAGCGCGCGCTTCCCGCGTGAAACGGTTAGCGTCCCCCTGGAGCGTCGGTGCCGCATTAATGCCCGGCCAGAGCAAAGGCTACCTCTCACTGGCGCCGGCTTTGAAGTGGCGCGACGGCCGAGAGAGCGCCGCTTCCCGGTGCACGCGACTGCTTCGCGTCGAGACTGGCCATAGGCCCTATTTGGATCCATGGGTTAGAGTTAGTTTAAGCTAGTTGGGGCTCAAATAGCCCTAAACTATCCAAGCATGAGGGTTTAAATTGGAGCAAGTTGCACCGAACCCACCAAAAAAAACTATCCCACCCAAGAGGTGCTAACTGGAGATAGTTCTCATTGGGACCACTGAAAAATCACTTTTCTCTCTCCATGAAGTGCATTTATTGTCAATCTAACCCTATCACCCAAACACCTCTTTGGCTACAGTTAGTTCAGGGTTAGTAATGAGTTAGTCTAACCTCTAGCTAAGTTAGAGTATCAAACAGGAGCAGTATAGGACATGCAAGTTGCTCAAAGCATACAGGAAAATTCGTACATGAAAGGATTTTTTCTTTTTGATAATGGAACGTGAAAGGAATTTTTTTAGAATGCTCTTGGCATGTCGCTAACACGTGATAGTTAACCGACCTCAATATACGGCAGAAACACCAGCCCGCCGCACTTTGATAGAGACGAGGAGGGAGAAGCGATACAGGCTGCTGGATTACTAGAGATAGGTGTCGCACGGAAGCCAAGAAATATGGTGATAGCGTGGGTTAGCCATGTACTAGTATGATACTACAAAGGGCTGCCGTGTTTCGTACTCTTCCAGTCCACTATGGAGATGATTGGTTAATTTTATATCGCTGAATAATATTAAATATTATGAGTGCAGACGCTCCACCACAAGGTTCCTTGCTCCTTCTCGGTCGTCCGGAATCTATGTTCTTCCACTCTATTTTTTTACGTGAGCTTTGTTCATCCTTTTGCCAACACGCGAGACATCTAGCATCAAGGTGCACGTGTTATGCAAGGATAGTTCCATCTATATGAAGAACACGTGGGACTAGAACTACGAGACGAACATGTACCCAGGAGTGGACGTACGAACCTGAGTAATGTAGCGTAGTAAGTGAAGTAGAAAGGCACAAATGGTATGAACATGCGTGGCATATAGGGTGTGTTTGGTTGCGTTCTCGTCTCATCATAGTTGTTCCCTCTTCATGCATGCTCAACTCAACACCCCTCTTCATGCATGCTTCTAGTGTATTTGTGCTAAACTAGTGTGGACTCATGCACCCTCCATACACTCTACCAAACACCCAAAAGTAGGTCGAGAAGGGAACTCTTGGGCGGCATTTGTCTCTTACTACGTACTACCACTAAATGTTGTACGTGCAATGCACTGTGATGTTATGGAGTACGTGCCTAAGTACTCTACTACTACTATATTAGTTGGAGGCACATATTAACTTTTATATTTGTTTATGTGTATGCCTCGAGACCTTCCAACTAGACGTGTCTTTGTCTCCAGGCCGCACTTTGTATCGTTCATACCACTAAGTACTACTACTTGTGGTCTCCGACCCAGAAGTGGAAGAAGTGGAGACGCTCTACCACGTTGTTTTTTACGCTGGGCTCTACCACGCTGTTCATGTCCCACTACTTTCGCTGACGTGTGGGACATCCAGCACGTGCCGTGTTTGGCACCCTTCATCGTAAGGGTTGAAACGCTAGCATTCATCAGAAATAAAAAATAATTATAAATCGGCAGTGATACTATTTTTTTGTGAACCAGTCAGGAGTGATACTATACCACACGGTTTCCTTGCTCCTCGATATCGGAAAGAATACTTCCGTTCGCCAACATGTGGGACGTCGACCGTCTTGGTCCACTTGCCATGCACGCAGAACTCCAAGGGAGTCACCCAGGTTGTCGCGCCGCAATAACAATTACTAATGAGCCGTCAAACCACAGGCCCACTTCCCACTTTGAAGTTGCTTGGATGAAGGAACCATCATGACTTCATTGAATTCCGCTTCTTAAAGAAAACTACTGTACCAGCAGTACTGCTAGCTACAGTAGTTACTCCAACAGAGGCCTCCTTTCGTTCATAGGATAGGAATATGAAAATCATAGGAAGTGAGATGACATGCATCTCAATTCCTATAGAGGAAGAGATGCCATTTGATGCTTAGGATAGGAATTTTTCCATTTAGTCTAGGCCAAAGTACTGGTTATTTGCTCTAAAAACTACAGTAGTAACTAGTAGTACTGGTACATGCTCGTACTCAGACACACACACACACGCCCTAACTACTAGTACTACTAATTCTCACATGCTGGCCAGACGCCGTCGTTCTCCTTCCCGGCTTTGTCGGCGACAACCCACCGTGCTTGGATCTCCGCCGACCTCTCCGCAGCAGCGCATGCGTCCTTTTCTTTCTTGCGGCGGTGGGCCTCTCTTTTCTTGAGTTCTTTCTGACTTTTCCGCTCCCTCTGTGTGGCTTTGGCCGCCTCTTGCTCTACCGCCCATTCGGCATTGGCATCTTAAAATTCCTCCCACATAGTTGTGAGGTCGCGAGCGGCGAGGAACTCGGCACGGCGGGATGCCATCGCTTCCCTACCATTTTGTGTGCGGTCGTGGGCGGCGAGGAACTCGGCGCGGCGGGATGCCATCGCTGCCTTACCGGTTAGTGTGTGGTGCAGTGGCATGAACAACGCTTGGTGAGAGCTCTGGGGCGGAGTGGCCGGACAACCGTATAGTGCATTGGTTTGTCAAGAGCTCAAGGACAGAAGACGAAGCAAATTTGGATTCCCGTTCAATCCTGGTCATTTATTACCGAGTAAAATGCATTGGCGGTCATCGAACTTGTCTTGATAGCTCACTTTGATCATTGTATACGAGATATGGTGATTATACGGTCACTGGATCAACGTATAGCTCCGTATTTGTCTGGTTGACCAGTCAAACAGTCCGCATGCGCCTCATTAGCTCGTGTTCTTTATCTATCTACGCGGGCCTACCTGTCAATGGAGAAAGAAATACTGTAAAAAACAAAATTATGCTAGAGTCCGGACCGCTTCCGGAGCCCGCTCTCACCGCCCTGGCCCCTCAAGACGCCAGCTGCCCGCCGCATGCATGCATAGCAAGTAGTACTCCTTATGTGGAGGAGAGAGAGGCATTGACAAAGTTAAGGAGTGGGCTCTGCAAGATCCCGTCTCTACACGTGCTCCTAGGTATAAAAAAATAATTCTAAAAAAGGCATAAAAAACAATTGTGTCTTAAAAAAAGAAAGGTAAAAAACATTTGAGAGGAAATAGATAGAGAGAAAGTGAGAAAAAGCTGTAACGTGGGCATTACATGAGGAAGGAGGGAGTGGTGCACATGCCAAGTTCACTGGGCTGCTGTGTTTCACACTCCTCCGTTGTAACACTGGAGACAATAGCTTTCATCAAAAATAAACAATGAATACTCATTGCTCGTCCACTATATCGGAAAGAATACTTTCATTCGCCGACATGTGGGACGTCGACCATCCTGGTCCACCTGCCATGCACAAAATTATCCTGGTCTACCCCTGTCGTATCGCAGGCCCAACCTTTCCCACTGTAAGTTGTTCGGACAAAGGAACCATCATGACTTCGTTGAATTCCGCTTCTTCAAGAAAACTTACTGTACCCGCAATACTGCTACCACATGCAAAGACTGGATGGCACTGTACCACGTCATATCATTGAAACCCACTAGGGCAAACTAGCCCGCCTAGGTCATCTATTTTGGAATAGAGGGAGTACGTCTCTGCACTGGTATGATTTTGTGTTGCACGTCATATCACTGAAACCCACTAGGCCAAACTAGCCCGCCTAGGTCATCGATCGCTAAGCCTAGAATTTTAGGACCTAGGGCTATTGGTCGATCGACAAGGGATAAGTATAAGTGTACCACGAGCTCATCAGCCCCAACGTTTCTCTTCGGTGAGTGTTTTGCAAGTACTATAGCTTGCACAGTAGGTAGCCTACTAACACCAAGAATCATCAAACAAGCCCTCCTGATATGATAAACAGTTCAAACATACATCTAATCATGCCATATATTACATCAAAAGCTGGTGAGGATACATCTGTTTCCATAACTCGGAGAGGGTTCACATGATTCACTATCAAACAAAAGTAGCAAGATCCACCCACATAAGACAGTGCACTAGCCCTAAGATGGTTTGATAACCCGCATCGTTCTGGTAATTAAACACAGGGCAATGCAAACTACCCGGAAGGATTAGCCCGACCAACTATTTCTTGTCATCGATCTCTCAGGCAATGACCACAGCACGGACAGCGGTATGGGAATCGATTTCTGGGGCGATGTCCGTAGGACTGACCGCGACATCGGAATCGATCTCTGGGGCGATGCCCACAGGATGGATAGCGGCATCGGAATCGATCTCCGGGGCGATGCCAACAGGACGGGCCACGACATCAGAATCATCAAGGACGTCCACCAGCACCTGCACAACCCTAACATATTAGCAAGCACATTGCAAATAATCAAAAACCACAACTATGGTAATAAGCCATTTTTTACCTTGTGCAGCTCACCGGGGGATCTCATCCCTCCGGGGGCCATCTCCTCGTCCTCGATGGGGGCCATCACCTTGCCAGGGGAATACTGCTTCTCAACGGAGACTATCTCCTCAAAATCGGTCTTGAGCCTCACATAGGTGGCAATCAGAGTTCCTGGGGTAGGCACGGTGGGGCCCTTGCCATTCTTCCAACTTACTTTGAGGAGTTTGTCCGCCAACGTCCTCAACTCTTTGGCCAATGCTTGTTTCTTGGAGTTCTTCGTCTCCATGGGTTGGCCCGCCAACATGGTCAACTCATTGGTCGGTGCTCGCTTCCTGGAGATCGCTGTCTCCAGTGGGTTGTCCGTCGGCAACTCTTTTCCTAGTGCTCCAGGATCCATCAATGAACTGACAAACAAAAGCAATCGAAAGGAAACCACAATCACAATGAAAATGGGAAAAGAATAGGATGTGAGAATCGGTCGGTGCTTCGCAAAAAGAAGATTCTTGGAATGAAAATATAGCAGCATGACTGATTCGCCCACCTTTCCTTCGTTGGTACAGAAGAAAAATGGCAGAAGTGAGTAGCCTGGAGTGAGGTTTTCTTCAAGAAAGGGAAGAAAGGGCTTGAACGAGCATTCCAGTGAAATGATGGTTGCTTCGTCCAGTCCAACTTGGAGGCCACCTTACCACTGATGGTAAAGGTGTGGGTTTTGTGATATGACGGGTCATGACGGCCACACCGGGGTTACAGGCGAGTCTCGACTGTAGCACCTCGCTGTGATTTGGTGGATGGCACGCGGGCCCGGATGCTTTGAAATGTCCCGCATGTAGATAGAGCGGCTAGTCATATAGGAGTGCTCAATATTGTGCACCGCGACCAAGGCGGAGAGGAAAATGAGAGAACTACGTAATTAATGCATGAGTTTAATTAGGGTAGTTTTGTAAAGTACGAGATACATTCCTCCAATCGCAAAATGCCTTGGTTCATGAGATTTGAGATTTGAGCCCTATAAACCGGAAGGGAGGGAGTACTGCACACGGTGTAGTCTAGTCACTTGTTGAAATCTCTAGAAAGGCAAATACTCCTTTCCGGTTTACAGGGCTATACTACTCCCTCCGTCTAGGTGTTTAAGTCATCTTAGGCTAGCCATAGTGGGAGTAACTTAGCTAGTAACATAGCGCACTCCAAGAATTTTTTTCTTATGTGGCAAGTAATTAATGAGAGGTGGTAACATAATATGTTACTGTAACATAGCGCTTTTCAAGATAAGATGAGTCTACAAGCTAATAAATGAAGCCATCTAAAATACTACTATTATGTTACTTTGCATTATGAAGGTAGTAATTTAGGCTAGTGTCATATGCATGACACTAGTCTAAGTTACTCCCCACTATGACCAGCCTTACGAAAACCAAATAGTCCGAAAAAACTTAGGCGCGGTGCATTAACTTCTACCTTGTTTCTTGTTTCTTGACATATCAACCAATAAGAGATGAGAGGTGTGCATGCTTTTAATGACTTGCAATGGCTAGTTCATTGCATGCAATGCTATTAATTAGCAAATAAACATTGGTGACCCCAGGAGGAAACGGTGCTAAGCGCGTGGAATATGCAGAATGAGTATCAACCAATGGAAATGGAGTTTAATTGTTAAACAATAGAAATTTTGTCTCATGAAAGAGCCTGGCTAGTACTCCAAGGAATCGCACCACGCGAGCGTTTGGAACTGCCACGTTCGGGTTACGCTTGGCTCTTCGCCTCTTCGAGAAGACGAACAATAATGATTACTCCTACTTCTACAGTATCGAATGCACTGCTGCATGTCCGTCCACCTCGTGCGGGAGGGATAGCGAAAGCTTCAACTTACTGCTCTTGCCTTTGCGTCCATGACAGTTGGGCTCAACAGGTGGTTGGCCCTCCTGTCATGCAGCCAAAGGCAGGTGCAGTTAAGGCACCGGAGCTAAGTCCGCGAGGGAGAGGGCGTTGTAGTAATGGAATTTCTCGGTCTTGTATGAGTTGACGAAGATAGGGGTTGATTTCTTGCTAGGGTTGCTCACTAGATATATATAGGCCGGAGCCTCCGCGCTTGCTTGCTAGGGTTGCTCTATTCACACACTCTCATCCTCTCCAGATTTAAACAAGATAGGGGTAGTAACACCATCTTTCTCCCTTCAAAAAACACTGGCTTTCTATCCTCATAGCTGGTTACAGATCTGGACGTATCCCCCTCCGCCGGTGAAGGGGAGGAGGGGCAGCGTTTAGGCCGTCGTCGACAGCGAGGGAGGAGACCCACTGCCGGCCGCACCGTTATCTTTGGCCGAGCGCCGACGCGGAAGGTCCTCAGATCCCTCCGTTGTTGCCTATGGGCGGATCCGGCCTCCCGCCGCCCACCTATCCACATCCCGATGACCTTCAGGTATATCTTCGTTCGAAACCGCCTTAGCTCTACTTCCCCAGCTCGCTACGTCGCTGCATGTGCATCATTTTCTACCTGTCAGCCCCTCTCGATCGGATGGTCCAACGTCACATATTTTTTTCTATTGTTAGAGGTAAAGCTACTTCATGGAGTCAAATCTTGTACTCCCTCCGTCCGAAAATACTTGTCATTGAAATGGATGTATCTAGATGTATTTTAGTTCTAGACACATCCATTTTGATGGCAAGTAATTCCGGATGGAGGGAGTACTTGGTTCAAACAAGAAATAAAGTGGGGGTGGGGGAATTTAGTATGTACATCCAGTGGCGGAGCTAGCACAGGATCATTGGCGGGGGGCAATGGCAAAATATGGCTTTATGAAGGGGTAAAAGTCCCTATTTTTCTCAATCTATGCCATCTTAAAAAAATCTTCACAAAAGCTACCAGGTTTGGGGGGGCCACAGACCCCTCAGCCATACACATAGCTCCGCCTATGTGTACATCGAACTTAGTACAAACAGGAAGGAAAGGGGGTGAAAGTAGTACAGACTGGTCATCCAACCGGTCTCTTGGTCGAAAAGGGAAATATAGGGGTAACGCTGTACACAGTGGTATGACCAGGACTAGATTTGCTATCCACACATAGGAGTAGGTGGCTAGAGTGAACAAAAATGGGACCAACCTAGATATGTTTCTTGGATGTTTGTTTCTCGGGGCAACAAACTATGAATCACCACTTTATGCCCCTGTTTACGTACATGGTGCTGGACTGCTGGTGCACCCACTGTTATAAGCCATGACAAGTTTAGCCAAATGTTTTTGCCTGTAATTGTTTGAGACTCTGACTGTATCCTCTGTGCCTTTTTGTGCAAACAGGGATATCCAATTCACCTGGTTGCTGTTGTGACCTTTTGGTGCAATGCACAAAACTCTTCTTAAAAGAAGTGACTTTTGTGTTGTTTAACTGGAATGTCAGAATGGAACAGTTGGTTCAGTTTGGTGCAACTGCACACAGGGAGATCTGTGTTCCAATCCTCATCATCCATATTGGCGCCATAACCTTCCTTTAGGTAAGAATGGTATTTAATGCATGTGTTCATCTCTATTTTCCAACTGCCATGAGAAAATAATGTTGTTTTTTACTAGTACACTTGTACTCCCTCACTGACAAAACCAATTCTGAATTAGAAGGCCAATCATGTACTTGGTTTCACCAACTGGTGAGGCGAAAGAGAAACAGAACATGAAGAGGAAGAAGAAGAATAAACAGTGCCAAGGCGATCTTGCTGAAGCCAGAGGCCTCAGTCGAGGCCATTCAAGGGCTCCGGCAACGACTACCTTACATGTGAGATGATCCTCCAGTGAGCCCTTCCACTTCTGCTATCTCACTTAATTAATTAGGAGTACTTAAGTACCACTAATTTATTACTGCCTAATTTTCCTGTTGGAGTTAAACAAATCTTTAGTAGGACCCTATGCTGAATCATGTACATGTGTATGTTTGTCTATGGAGGTGAAACATGTGGTGGAGCACGGAGGGAATATTATTAGTGTCATGACATAATAGTGCTATTGTTTTGCATGTCAATTTATTGCCATTGGTTCAATGAGGCAATGTTTTGCATATTGACCATCATGAATTTGATGCTACTGGTTGAGTAATATGCTAATGTCTTCCTATCCTTTCTCACTAAGCTAATGAAGGTTTCACCTTGTTCCTACTTGTGTAAACAGGGATCATGTTGTGTCAATCATACATTAAATGGAACTACACAAGACAATACAATGAACTGTATCCCAGCCAGTGCTTTAACTCTGCCGGAAGTTCTTGATAATCTTTCGATATAATCTCAGCACTAGTAAACAAGAGTGATTTCAACCATACATTTGAAGTGCACAAAAATATATACTATTGTGTGATTCAAGTGAGCGCTTTATCATCTCTTATGGGACTACATGAATAAGCTTTTTTTCTCAGGTTGGTACGGGCCTAAGGCCTTCTTCCATATTAGTTTGCTATCATCTCTATTTGTATCGTGCTACTGTCATGAGAAACTCCTTTATCTTTGCACGTTAAAGTTTTGCAACCTATGATAAATGGCAATGCTTTGAGTGTTGAGTTGAGCTAATTGGCACTGATTAAATAAACTAATACCTCTCTTTAAGCAAGACTACTATGTTGCTAACTTTACCCATTAAGATAATGAGGGTGCTTCTATTTGTTAGTGTATGTTTCATAAACTAGTCCCACTATTACAGTAATCTCACTCTCTCAATATATGTGCCAACAGGGATGCTCGATTTTGGTGGAACTGCACAAAAACTTTGGGTGCTTCATTGCCTCGACAGCTTCTGTCCTTTCCTGTCAGTTGCTAAACTCCACATGCTTTCTTCCTTTGCTGTCAGTCGCTTGGCTTATCTCGGCTTCCAGTCAAAGGAAATAGTAATTGATATGCTACCTCACATAGGTTGGTACTGGTCTTTATCCTGATTATTGTGCCTGTCATATGTATTGGTAATTTGGTATTGTGCTACTGTTTGCCGATTTTATAAAGGAGTAATTTGGAGCCTGAACTCGCAGGCAAATCATTACATTGGGTGATTTCAGTAGAACTGCACAAAATGATCAGATGGATAGGTACTTATGCTGCTGCTATGTACTCCAAAGTTCACTCAGACAAGCATCGATGTTGACAAGAAGTGCCTATATTCATTCGAGTATCAACCGGCGTCAACCAATTGTCAAACTCCAAGTGTTAGGAGAGTGAACGCCAAAAATATTGCTTGGTGCATAGCCCAAAAAAATGCAGTCTAGTCTTTGGTCCCAACTTGTGCCTTTTGGTTATCGGCACATATGGTAGCGAACTATATGGCATGGAGTCCAAAGATTCCAGACAAGTTGGTTGACATGTATATTTATCTGGCACTTAATCAGTGTGCACGCCAAGGATGCTCCATTTCAGTTGAACTGAACAAAAAATTTGGGTGGTTCATTTTCTCAACCGCCTTCTTTCTCGTCTTCAATGTAGAATTTTGGCGAGATACAGGACCAAGATAACCCAGTAAACTGGTTGGATGAAAGTAGTGGCCAAGTTGCTCAAACCTCCCTGGGCACGAGGCCACTATTTGAGGATAAACCTACAAGCAAAGTTCAGATTGTTTGTGCTGCCTCTTATGTACTCAAAAGTTTACTCGTACAAGAACTAATTTTAGCAAGAAGTACCTCTGATTGAACACCATTTACCAGTCTGTACCCTAGGTGATTAAAGTTCGTCCATGGATCATATTGGCTGTGTTCTCAATCATTTGGATGCATAAACATACTGAACATGCGTATATCTGAATCTTTTTGTAAATTATGTATGAATATTGTAGTGTGATCTATCAATCATTTGGATGCATAGATATGCTGAGCTTGTGTATATATGAATCTTTTGAGTTGTTGATTGTGAATGTTGGCTATGGATATGAACGTGTCCTGTGAACCTGAGTTTCATATGAATGTTTACCTTTTCGGTTGTATTTGTGTGTGAACTTGTTAGTATGCCTACTGTGGGGTATAAAACGCAGGTCTCTTATAAAAGTAATGTCGTGTCCAATTTATGTTTTCCCTTCTAACCACCGCGGCTGTGCTGCCGCGCACCCGAACCAGTGAAGTTTCCCACTCCTCTCCATCTGCGACTGCACTGCAGCTTAATAAATAGTAACGTCTTCGGTTTTAGCCTGGTTTTCCATAGATTAACCAGGAAATTCTCTTCTTCTTATTTATTTGACGAGGCAATTCTTTTGCCTCCATTTCGAAAAAAAACTAGTAACGTCTAACTGAGCCAGTTAGTTAGATGTGTACACTTGGTGTAGTAGGATCTTTATTTAGTTTGATGCATACACTTGTTTTTTTTGGGAGCCCTTTTGTAATGATGGCTGATGTTTGGTTTGGAAGAGAGAGCCGCATATTCACTCTTCTGGCCTGCTTACTGCTTCTGTTGCACCCCCAGCCCTGGTTGCTGCTGCTGTTTTCAATGTACAATCATTAGTATATTTGGTCTGTTGGTTGAATAAATGTGTTGTTAGAACGACAAACACAATGTTTTGGAAGTCATTGCACGGTTCGATCCTTTAGTGCCCCGTACCGTACATAGCGCATACTATTTATAGTACGAAACACTTTTTTTTGAAACTCGGAACACATTTTCCACTTGTTGATAACATGCAGCCCACTAATGAAGGCCCAATAGAGAAGCCCATAATTAACTGGAAGGGAGGATCTCACATGAATCCGGCCCAGGTACATGCTCATGGTCCCCTAAACATAAATAAGTAAATAAATAAATAAAGCTAAATGCTCATGCACCAGTTCTTTGGGAAAATAGGTAGCCCAGTATTTCTTTTTGAAGAATACCCAAGCTAGGCCTATTTGTTTTCTCCGAATTACTGGGCTGCAAACCTTTCAAGACGAGGAGGGATGCATTCCGGCCTGGCTTAAGAGTATGGTCAATGTCTGTTAAAAGTAATATCAAAAGGGGTTGAAAATTCCAAAAAAATTATAGCAAATGGGATATAAGTTTCTTTTTTTGTTTTTGTTCTTCACTGATATCTTATACATATTTCATTGGATTTAACATGACATAGTACTAATTTATTTTTAAATTTGTTTTAGTATGGCTATTAATTTTTGGGTTAAGAATATTTCGTTCCCCAGCAAAAATTTGCGAATTTTCAAAATTTCCCACATATTTAGTTAATTTTTTGACCCTGGTACTGACCAGAAAATGGACAGCAATTCTAAAAATGGAAAACGGGCTGCAATAAATTCCATATGAATTAGAAAATGAGTAAAAATTATAAAAATAATAGCAAATGGGCTGTACACGCCACAGATTTCGAGGCTGACTTGTTTACGCAAGGCTTTGTCAGTGAACACACGATTCTAGCAGCAGTTAGTGTTGGATGTCCATCCAACGTCCGACGTGCTTCTTCAATCTCTAATCTTCCTGCTCCAGCCGTCTAAACTAGCGCCGGCGGGACTGCCTGCTCCCTCCTCTTGTGGCCCGCTGTGATGCCGCGCAGGCTTCCTCGGCCCACCCTACTCCCTCCGCTGGCCTGGCCGCACGCAATCAACTGCCTCCTTATTACACGAAAAAAATGATTCCTCCCACTGACATCTGGGGCGGACCGGTTGGGAGGCTGACTTGTGGGCCTACTAAGTTGACGCATACGCAGGGCTTGTCAACTTAGTCAACAAATGATTCTAGCAGCAGTAACCATTGGATTTGAATCGAACGGTCCTGCTGCTTCTTCAATCGCTGCTCTTCTTGCACCAGCCGCCCAAACCAGCGCCGGGGAGACCGCCTGCTCCTGCCTCCAGTGGCCTGTTGCGCTGCCGATGAGGCCTCATCGCCCCCTACTACTCCCATTGCTAGCCAGGCCCTGCGGCGACGGCAGCCTCACACCACAGCCGAACCAGTGAACCCTCGTACTCCTCTCCGCATGGGCATCCACTGCCGTGTCTTCCCCGGCTCCATGTCGTCCCCTTCCTAGGCCTTGCCGTCGTCCACCGCCTTGGTGCTCTCAGCACGGCGTGGTCAACATGGTCAACGACATTCCATCGGAAGAGTACTGTACGTGGAGAGGCTGACAGCTGGGTCCATGGCCACAACCTAGTTTTTTTGTGATTTGCCAAGTATGTCGCTTTGTCAGGCCTGTTGGGCTGCAAATCTTTCAAGACGAGGAGAGCTTTCATTCGGCTGGCCGAGAAAATGGCCCATGAGTAATGAGAAATGGGCTGTACATTTTTAAAACACATCAAACCGGCAATTAGTTTCAAATATCTTTTCTTCATTTCGAGATTTGAAATTACATTAATTTTTATGCATGGAGACTTTGTTGGATTTTATATTGACATACATTTATTTTTAAAATCAGTTTGAATGTGAGTCGAAATTTCGGGATTAAAAACAGTTCGGACCGCACCAAAATATGCAAAATTTCGTATAATTTTTTAACCGTGGCCACAATATGGGCTGTAATGCTAACAAAAAGAATATGGGCTCCAAAAAAACCTTAATAATTAGCAAATGGGCTGTAAATTATTAGAAATAATGGCAGATGGGCTGTATGCTATTTTCCACAGATTTGAGGCTTTCCTAAAAAAAGGTTGACGCACAAGCAGTGATTGTTGGATGGCCATCCAACGGCCGTCGTGCTTCTTCAATCTCTGCTCTTCCTTCTCCAGCCGCTCAAACAGGCGCCGGCGGGACTGCCTGCTCCCTCCTCCCCGCGGCCGGCTCTGCTGTCGCACAGGCCTCACCGCCCCACCGTACTCCCATCGCTGGCCTAGCCATCCCTCTACTCACTCACACCTGCTGTTATTCTTCGGCGACGACAGACGAACTAGTAAACCCTCGTACAGTCGTACTCCCCTCCGCGTGGGAAACGACGGTCGAGTCTTCCCTGCCTCCGTGTCGTTCCCTTCCTAGGCCTCGTCGTCGTCCACTACCCTGGTGCTCTCGGCACGGCCTGGTCAACGTGGTCAACGACTGACATGCATCTGAAGTGGACTGTACATGGAGAGGCCGACAGCTGGGTCCACGGCCGCACGCAAGGAAATTCCTCCTTATTACGCGCAAAATAATGATTCCTCCACATGACATCAGGGACCCACCGAAAGGGCCTCTGTATTTCGCGAAAGAAACATTACCACCGTTGACAGCTCGGACCCACCAGCTATGTCTTTGCACGCAAGAAAGTGCCTCCTTATTATGCTCAAAAAAATGAATACCGCCTGCTAGCTGGGACCCACCTTGGTGGGAGGCTGACTTGTGGCCTACTAAGTCTACGGGGACGGAGGGCTTTGTCAACTTAGTCAATATGCATGATTCTAGCTCCAGTGACCGTACGATGTCCATCCAACGGCCGTAGTGCTTCTTGAACCTCTGGTCTTCTTGCTCCAGCCGCCCAAACTAGCGCCGGTCATGCCTCGTGCTCCTGCCTCCCGTGGCCGGCTGCGATGCGGCGGAGGCCTCACCGCCCCTACTACTCCAACCGCTGGCCAGGCCATCCCTCTACTCACCCACACCCCCTGTTATTCTGCAGCGACGGCAGCCTCACACCGCAGCGAACCAGTGAACCCTCGTACTCCTCTACGCATGGGCATCCACTGCCGCGTCTTCCCCGGCTCCGCGTCGTCCCCTTCCTAGGCCTCGCCGTCGTCCACCGCCCTGGTGCTCTCGGCGCGGTGTGGTCAACGTGGTCAAGGAACGGCTTCCATCGGACGTGGACTGTACGTGGAGAGGCTGACAGCTGGCTCCACGGCCGCAGCAAGGAAGTGCCTCCTTATTACATGCAAAATAATTATTCCTCCACCTGACAGCGGGACCCACTGGACGGACCACCGTATTTCATGAAAAAAATGTTTCCCCCTGACTGCTGGGACCCACCAGCTACATCTTCGCACGCAAGGAAGTGCGTCCGGGCAAAAAAAAGATTCGCCCCCTGACTGCTGGGACCGACCAGCTACATCTTCGCAGGCAAGGAAGTGCCTGACAGTCGGGACCCACCTGGTCGAAGGGTACGTAGCGTTGTCATTCTAGTCGTGAACATGTACGTACATACTGGTCGATGTAGAGGCGCGCACGTGTCGTAGTAGAGGCGCGCACGTAGCATTTACACGTACGTACAGCGGCCAGGGTGCAAGAAAGAACATACGGCCACGTATGTGTACATACGGGCGGGGTCTTGAACGCCTACTCGCACATACGTACGGCCAGGGCTTGTGTACTTGGCTGGGTCGGAACGGAGAAACAGCGTCGTCGTCGTGTTCATGGGGAGGCAACGGAATGCGTCGTGTTCATGGGGAGGCAACGGAATGCGTCGTGTTCATCGGGAGGGCTTGGACGGAACAGGCAATGGAAACGAGGCTTGGCGTACCGTAGAACAGAGGAAACGGCCTTGTGTTTGACCGGCCACGTTCGAAACGGGACCTTGTTCATCGGGAGGGGTCTGGCGTATGGCAAAACGAAGGAAACGGACCTCCTACGGTCGAAATGGGGGTCCTGTTGATCGGGAGGGCTGTGGCGTACCGCAAAATGGACGAAACGGACTTGTGTTGGAGCGCTACGGTCGAAACGTGCTCCTGTTCATCGGGAGGGGTGTGGCGTACCGCAAAACGGGACTCCACGGGATACTGTTCATCTCCACCGTCGACCCCCTCCTGCCTCCACGAGCTACTGTTCATCCACCGTCGACCTCCTCCAGCCTCCACCTGCGACTGTTCATCCACGGCTCCTGTTCATCCAGTCTCCACCGCGCGCTACTCCACCGGCTACTGTTCAACCAGCCCTCTCCACGGGCTCCTGTTCAACCACCCCTCCATGGGCTACTTTTCATCCTGCCCTCCACCGTCTACTGTTCATCCTGCCCTCCACGGGGTGGTCCTATTCATCCAGCCCTCCACGGGGTCCTGTTCATCCAGCCCCAACCGGCTCGATCGATCGGGGTCCTGTTCATCCAGAGGCAACACCACGGGGTCCTGTTCATCCACCCCACCGGGAACTGTTCATCCAAACCCCCCGCAACGCTCATTGTTCATCCAGAGGTAGCATCGATCGGCTTCAAGCGAAGGAATTGCTCGATCAGGTTCAGTTAACAGCCATCGAACGGTCGCTCGGGTTCAGTAACGCGTAGCCTGCAGTGCAATCGCTCGGGTTCAGTTAGAGCCAACGCCTCGCACACATGCGCGTACGTGTACGAGAGAAGCGTGCATCGCTCGCCCCCCGACCTCCCACCGTAACCGGGAACTCCCCGAAATTTTCCTCCCCCTCGCTTCTACCACGGTTTTTTCCGTCATGGACGGCCCAAACAATGTCATGCAGCTGCGTCTACGGCCCGCCCAGGACGAAAAGCCCATTTTCTGTCATGATTTTTTTTCATAGAAGTAGGAGCCCACCACATCTATGATGATACCGAGTTTTGTCACAATTATCGTCATAGAAGTGTCATATGTATGATAGAAAAAAATTTCGTTTGGCCCAAAATGTCACGGATGTGTCTTTTTTTTGTAGTGTCCTTGTGATCATTTAATGATTACTATGGTATTGTTTATACCAAGCTTGATTTGATCCTGAGATGATCGTGTGATGTCCGAGGTTGGTATGTGATGCCTGTTTTGGTTACGAGGTAACCCGAGCAGAATAAATGGTTCATATAGTGTCATTATGTTGCATGCTAGTATCGTCAGATTTATATGTTCATGACATGCTCATATTGTTCTAGCTTTACCATGTTCATGTTGTTCATGCCATGTTATCCTGATGATGTCATGATAATTCATGCTTAACCTGTAATTGCCATGCTATTGTTTGTCTTGAATGCTTCTAGTTATTGTGAGCTTGCAAGTACATTCAATGTACTGACCTGGCATGTCATGCCAGTTTGAAGGTCATGCCGTGATTCCTTGATTGCTTCTCGTGGTTTCCATTCGTGTGAGCTAGGATAAGCGTTCCAGCCAGAGTCCCTGTGGAGTGGAGTTCACCACCGTCATCGTTGTTCCGCTGCTAGAAGTTTTTCCGTTGCTTCGAGTTGTTCTGCTTCTTGCATAGAACAACTGAGGATGGTGTAGTGTCACCGTGCCGATGTTATTCATTGTAATATCGAAGACCTTGTATTCATATTCGTGTAATAATAGAAAGCTCATTTGTTCTATGCTAAGGAGTGCCTTATTTCAGAAGACTTCTCCTTGATCCCTGGGCTAGAATACGAGGCGTTCCAGTTTCTCTGAGCCGGGGTGCCACAATATCATTTCTTCAATTTATATTGAGAAATATAAGCCATAGAAACTAGAAAACAAGCAAACTATGCAATGAAAACAGAATCTGTCAGAAACAGAACAGTCTGTAATGATCTGAACACCAACCATACTTTTGCTACTCCAAAAATTATGAAATAAATTGGTGGACGTGAGTAATTTGTCTATTAATCTTCTGAAAAAATAATCAACTCAATCACACTCTTCTATAAAAAAAATGATAGCTAATCTTGTGAGCTCAACGTTTCTGTTTTTTACAGCAAGATCACATTAACTTTCACCCAAGTCTTCCCAAAGGTCTTACTTGGCACTTTATCGAAACAAAATCTATAATACATGATTAATACAGTAGCTTAATCATGAGAACACACAAAAACAGTAAGGGTAAATATCGGGTTGTCTCCCAACAAACACTTTTATTTAATGCCTTTTAGCTAGGCATGATGATTTCAATGATGCTCACATAAAAGATAAGAATTGAAACATAAAGAGAGCATCATGAAGAATATGACTAGCACATTTAAATCTAACCCACTTCCTATGCCTAGGGATTTTGTGAGCACACAATTTATGGGAACAAGAATCAACTAGCATAGGAATGTAAAACAAGTATAACTTCAAAACTTTAAGCATATAGAGAGGAAACTTGATATTATTGCAACTCCTACAAACATGTATTCCTCCCTCATAATAATTTTCAGTAGCATCATGAATGAGTTCAACAATATAACCATTACATAAAGCATTCTTTTCATGATCTACAAGCATAGAAATTTTACTACTCTCCACATAAGAAAAATTCTCCTCATTCGGAATAGCGGGAGCAAACCTCTTCTAAATCCACTTTAGATGATAGTATTATTCATACTCCAAAATATATAAGTGAAGTTCATGGAGAATTCTACAATTAATATAGACTAACCAATATCCAAGCTCAAAATATATAAGTGAAGCACACGAAGCATTCTATAAAACCATACTCAAAAGATTTAAGTGAAGCACAAAGAGCAATTCTATAAGATCATACTTAAAAGATATAAGTGAAGCACATGAAGTATTCTATAAATCAATAAAGGGCTATCTCATACTAACATGGTTCTTAAAGGAAAAACAAAAACACAAAGGACACAAATTATATGAACAAAACAAAAATGAGGTATACCGATAATTGTTGAAGAAGAAGGATGGGATGCCAACTAGGGCATCCCCAAGCTTAGATGCTTGAGTATCCTTGAAATATTTACTTGGGGTGCCTTGGGCATCCCCAAGATTGAGATCTTGCCTCTCTTTATTCTTCCCAAATTGAGAGCTCCTCGATCTTCGAACACTTCATCCACACAAAACTTTAACAGAAAACTTTGTGAGATCCGTTAGTGTAATAAAGCAAACTTATTCCAATTTCATATCAGAACTATATCTACTATATTCTAACTTCACCATGGTTCATACCCCCCGATACTACCCATAGGTTCATCAAAATAGCGAACAACTCATAGAAAACAGAATCTGTCAAAAACAGGACAATCTGTAGTAATCTGAAAGTTTAGTAAACTTCTGTAACTCCAAACAATTCTAAACAAATATGAAAATTTAAAAAATTTGTACATAAGTAATGTGCAAAAAGTTTCATACCCATTTGACTCTCTGGTAAAAAAAAGTAAAATCACGCGCTACAGCCAAAGTTTCTGTTTTTGTACTGCACAAAGTAAACAAGCAATCTAATCATCCTAAAACCAAGGCTTGGCACATTATTTTTATAATACAATGGATATATACAAGGGGATAATTATTTTCAGAGAAGCTTCCATGAATTTTTTTACATTGTTTCCATGAGCATGAACACAAGTGCTCAAGGTCGACCCTCATTTCTTCAATGCATAATCTTCCAATCACTTCTCTTATTGAAAAACTTTTTTGGCATGAGAGGCAAGTAATTTGTTTTGTATTTTCATTCTTTAAAAAAAATTGTATGTTTCACCCACAACTAAACATAAACAAAAAGGAAAAACAAAATCTACTTAGTGAATAAAGTAAACAAGCACACACGAGAATATCAACCCCACGCCATTGCTCCCCGGCAACGGCACCAGAAAAGAGCTTGATAATCCCCAAGTGCAGGGAATCATCATAGCAATCCCCAATGGTGGAAGTGATAAGTATGGATTGTCGAACCCACAAGGAGCTAAAGGTAAGATCAATATTCTCTCAAGACCTATTTGCCACTAATATGACTCTACGTACGCCGAACGTTTCCTTCAATCTAGAAACGAGAAATAAAACTACATTGTGGGTATGAAGAGGATAACTTTGCATGATATCGGAGAGCTAAAACATAAAAGTAGGTGATGTTATCATAAAGTTAGAATATATTACTAAATATTATAAATAGCGAGTGTGGAATAATGGTGGATCGGTGTGCGGAATTGTCTGAGGCAATTGTTAGTCGTCATTGCAATTTCATATGAGGGAGAGGCATAAGCTAACATACTTTCTATTCTTGGATCATATGCACTTATGATTGGAACTCTAGCAAGCATCCGCAACTACTAAAGATCATTAGGGTAAAACCCAACCATAGAATTAAAGCATCAAGTCCCCTTTATCCGATACGCAACAACCCCCTTACTCGGGTTTATGCTTCTGTCACTCAAGCAACCCACTATAAGAGAATCATGAATGTATTGCAACACCCTACAACGGGAATCCCTCACGCTTGCGCGACACAGAGGGAAAAATAGGACAGCACCAAAATAAAACATATAACTCATACCAATCTAGATCATCAATCAACCCAAAGACAAAGGATATCTACTCAGAACATCATAGGATGGCAACACATCATTGGATCATAATATGTGGCATAAAGCACCATGTTCAAGTAGGGATTACAACGGGGTGTGGGAGAGTGGACCACGTAAAAGAGATGAGGATGGTGATGATGATGGTATGTTGATGAAGACGATCACCGCGGCGATGATTCCCCTCCCGATGGCACTCCGACACCACCGAGAGAGAGGAGGAGAGGTTCTCCCCCTTGTGCTTCCTCCTCCATGGCCTCCCCCATGGATGGGGAGAGGTTCTCCCTCCGGTCCTTGGCCTTCATGGTGATGATGGCCCCTCCGGGATCCTCCTCCATGCCCTCCAGTGATGATGGCCCCCTCCGGCAAGGTGCCATACAGGGCCTAGATTGATTTCTCGTGGCTACAGAGGCTTGCGGCGGCAGAACTTCCGATCTAGGTTAACTTCTGGAGCTTTGGGTATTTATAGGAGAGGTTGGCGTCGAGAACAAGTCAGGGGGCCCCACGGGTAGTCCACGAGGCACATGGGCGCGCCCCCACCCTCGTGGGGCCCACGGGACTCCCCTCCGGTAGATTTTTGTTCCAGTATTTTTTATATTTTCCAGAAAAATTCTCCGTTGATTTTCATCGCATTCGGAGAACTTTTATTTCTGCACAAAAACAACACCACGGTAGTTCTGCTGAAAACAGCGTCAGTCTGGGTTAGTTCTAATCAAATCATACCAAAATCATATAAAACTATTGTAAACATGGCATGAATACTTCATAAATTATAGATATGTTGGTGACGTATCACGTGCCGATGGTGATCACATCGACTTTGGAACCATTTCCCACACGCATCGTCACCTCATCCTTAGCCAATCTTCGCTTAATCCATAGCCCCTGTTTCGAGTCGCAAATATTAGCAACATAACCAGTATCAAATACCCAGGCGCTACTGCGAGCATTAGTAAGGTACACATCAATAACATGTATATAAAATATACCTTTCACTTTGCCATCCTTCTTCTCCGCCAAATACTTGGGGCAGTTCCGCTTCCAGTGACCAGACCCTTTGCAGTAGAAGCACTCAGTCTCAGGCTTAGGCCAGGACTTGGGTTTCTTCACTTGAGCAGCAACTGTCTTGATGTTCTTCTTGAAGTTCCCCTTCTTCCCTTTACCCTTTTTATTGAAACCGGTGGTCTTGTTGACCATCAACACTTGATGCTCCTTCTTGATTTCTACCTCCGCATCCTTTAGCATTGCGAAGAGCTCGGGAATCATCTTATCCATCCCTTGCATATTATAGTTCATCACGAAGCTCTTATAGCTTGGTGGCAGTGATTGAAGAACTCTGTTAATGACACTATCATCAGGAAGATTAACTCCCAGCTGAGTCAAGTGGTTGTGGTACCCAAACATTCTAAGTATATGTTCACTGACAGAACTATTCTCCTCCATTTTGCAGCTGTAGAACTTATTGGAGACTTCATATCTTTCAATCCGGGCATTTTCTTGCAACTCCTGGAACATCTCATATGCTCCATGACGTACAAAACGTCGTTGAAGTCCCGGTTCTAAGCCGTAAAGCATGGCACACTGAACTATCGAGTAGTCATCAGCTTTGCTCTGCCAGGTGTTCATAACATCTGGCGTTGCTCCTGCAGCGGGTTTGTCACCTAGCGGTGCTTCCAGAATGTAATTCTTCTATGCAGCAATGAGGATAATCCTCTAGTTACGGACCCAATCCGTGTAATTGCTACCATCATCTTTCAACTTAGCTTTCTCTAGGAATGCATTAAAATTCACCGGAACAACAACACGGGCCATCTATCTACAAGAACATAGACATGCAAAATGCTATCAGGTACTAAGTTCATGATAAATTAAAGTTCAATTAATCAAATTACTTAAGAACTCCCACTTAGATAGACATCCCTCTAATCATCTAAGTGATCACGTGATCCATATCAACTAAACCATGTCCGATCATCACGTGAGATGGAGTAGTTTTCAATGGTGAACATTACTATGTTGATCATATCTACTATATGATTCACGCTCGACCTTTCGGACTCAGTGTTCCGAGGCCATATCTGCATATGCTAGGCTCGTCAAGTTTAACCCGAGTATTCCGCGTGTGCAAAACCGGCTTACACCCGTTGTACGTGAACGTAGAGCTTATCACACCCGATCATCACGTGGTGTCTCGGCACGATGAACTATAGCAACGGTGCATACTCAGGGAGAACACTTATAACTTGAATTTTAGTGAGAGATCATCTTGTAATGCTACCGCTGAACTAAGCAAAATAAGATGCATAAAGGATAAACATCACATGCAATCAATATAAGTGATATGATATGGCCATCATCATATTGTGCCTTTGATCTCCGTCTCCAAAGCATCGTCACGATCACCATCATCACCGGCTTGACACCTTGATCTCCATCGAAGCATCGTTGTCGTCTCGCTAAATATTGCTGCTACGACTATCGCTACCGCTTAGTGATAAAGTAAAGCAATTACATGGGAATTGCATTTCATATAATAAAGCGACAACCATATGGCTCCTGCCAGCTGCCGATAACTCCGTTAGAAAACAAGATCATCTCATACAATAGAATTTAGCATCATGTCTTGACCATATCACATCACAACATGCCCTGCAAAAACAAGTTAGACGTCCTCTAATTTGTTGTTGCAAGTTATGCGTGGCTGCTACGGGCTGAGCAAGAACCGTTTTTACCTACGCATCAAAAACCACAATGGGGTATAGTGATTTCTTTTTGATCTTCAGAAAGAACCCTTGTCATTGAATCTGATTCAACTAAAGTTGGAGAAACTGACACCGACCAGCCACCTGTGTGCGAAGCACGTCGGTAGAACCAGTCTCGCGTAAGCATACGTGTAATGTCGGTCTGGGCCGCTTCATCCAACAATACCGCTGAATCAAGAATCAATTAGTGATGGAAAGAAATATGTATATACCCATGCCCACAACTCCTTTGTGTTCTAATCGTGCATATAACATCTACACATAGACCTGGTTCGGATGCCAATGTTGGGGAACGCAGTAATTTCAAATAATTTCCTACGCACACGCAAGATCTGTCATGGTGATGCATAGCAACGAGAGGGGAAGAGTGTTGTCCATGTACCCTCATAGACTTCGAGCAGAAGCATTATGACAACACGGTTGATGTAGTCGAATGTCTTCATGATCCGATCGATCCTAGCACCGAAGGTACGACAGCTCCATGATCTGCACACGTTCATCTCGGTGATGTCCCGTGAACTCTAGATCCAGCTGAGTGTCCAGGGAGAGTTTTGTCAGCACAACAATGTGATGACGGTGATGATGAAGGTACCATAAGACGGCTTCGCCTAAGCACTGCAACGATATGACCGAGGTGGATTATGGTGGAGGGGGGCACCGCACATGGCTAAACAATGTCAACTTTTGTGTTCTAGAGTGCCCCCTGCACCCGTATATAAAGGAGCAAGGGGGGAGGCCGGCCGGCCCTAGGGCGCGCCAAGGAGGGGAGGAATCCTCCTCCTAGTAGGAGTAGGATTGCACCTTTCGTAGTCCTACTAGGAGGGGGAAGGAAGGAGTGGGCGAGAGAAAGGAAAGGCGGGGGCGCCACCCCCCTCCTAGTCCAATTCGGACGTAAGGAGGAGGGGGCGCGAGGCCTGCCCTGGCAACCTCTCTCTCTCCACTAAGGCCCATCTAGGTCCATGTACTCTCTATATGTCATCGGTATGTTACTTGCCCGAGATTCGATCGTTGGTATCTCAATACCTAGTTCAATCTCATTACCAACAAGTCTGTTTACTCGTTTCATAATGCAACATCCCGTAACTAACTCATTAGTCACATTGCTTGCAAGGCTTATAGTGATGTGCATTACCGAGAGGGCCCAACGATATCTCTCCGATACACGGTGTGACAAATCCTAATTTCAATCTATGCCAACTCAACAAACACCATCGAAGACACCCGTAGAGCATCTTTATAGTCACCGAGTTACGTTGTGATGTTTGATAGCACACTAAGTGTTCCTCCGGTACTCGGGAGTTGCATAATCTCATAATCATAGGAACATGTATAAGTTATGGAGAAAGCAATAGCAGTAAACTAAACGATCATTGTGCTAAGCTAACGGTTGGGTCAAGTCAATCACATCATTCTCTAATGATGTGATCTCGTTAATCAAATGACAACTCATGTCTATGGTTAGGAAACATAACCATCTTTGATTAACGAGCTAGTATAGTAGAGGCATACTAGTGGCACTCTGTTTGTCTATGTATTCATACATGTACTAAGTTTTCGGTTAATACAATTCTAGCATGAATAATAAACATTTATCATGATATAAGGAAATATAAATAACAACTTTATTATTGCCTCTAGGGCATATTTCCTTCAAACGATTCAAAGCAATAGTCTATAATTTGCCATAAGACATGAATACAGAGGCATCCCAACAAACAATCGTGTCTTCCAAAATATCAACGCTAAAGAAAGCTATCCCTACAAAATCATATAGTCTTGTCATGCTCTGTCTTCTTAGCACAAAGTATTTATCATGCACAACCCCGATGACAAGCCAAGCAATCGGTTCATACTTTTTTAATGTGCTTCAGCTTTTTCATGAGCATGGGCATGGATATAGCACTATGGGTGGAATAGAGTATGATATTAGGGGTAAATATAGAGAAGACAGAAAAGTAAGAAACTCTCACATCGACGTGGCTAAAAAACGGGCTATGGGGATGCCCATCAATTGATATAAATGTGAGGAGTAGGGATTGTCGTGCAACGAATTCACTAAGAGCTATAAGTGTATGACAACTCAAAATGAAAACTAAGTGGGTGTGCATCTAATCCTATAATGAAAAATTCCCACTAGTATATGAAAGTGACAACATAGGATACTCTCTATATGAAAAACATGGTGCTACTTTGAAGCACAAGTGTGGAATTAGCATGCCCCTTCTCTCTTTGCTTTTTCCTTTTTTTTTTACTTTTTTCTCTCTTTGTCCGGAGTCTCATCCCGACTTGTGGGGGAATCATTGTCTCCATCATCCTTTCCTCACTAGGGCAATGCTCTAAAAATGAATAATGATGATCATTGCTACCTCTTGAGCACTGCGTTGGTTTTCCCTTGAAGAGGAAAGGGTGATGCAGCAAAGTAGCGTAAGTATTTCCCTCAGTTTTTGAGAACCAAGGTATCAATCTAGTAGGAGGCCACACGCAAGTCCCTCGTACCTACACAAACAAATAAGAACCTCGCAACCAACGTGATAAAGGGGTTGTCAATCCCTTCACGCTCACTTACGAGAGTGAGATCTGATAGAGATAATAATGATAACATAAATATTTTTGGTATTTTTATGATATAGATTGAAAGTAAAGATTGCAAAGTAAAATAGATTAGAAACTTATATGATGGAGAATAGATCCGGGGGCCATAGGTTTCACTAGTGGCTTCTCTCAAGATAGCATAAGTATGACGGTGGGTGAACGAATTATTGTCGAGCAATTGATAGAAAAGCGAATAATTATGAGAATATCTAGGCATGATCATGTATATAGGCATCACGTCTGTGACAAGTAGACCAACTCCTGCCTGCATCTACTACTATTACTCCACACATCGACCGCTATCCAGCATGCATCTAGAGTATTAAGTTCATAAGAACAGAGTAGCGCATTAGGTAAGATGGCATGATTTGGAGGGATAAACTCAAGCAATATGATATAAACCCCATCTTTTTATCCTCGATGGCAACAATACAATACATGTCGTTTCCCTTCCTGTCACTGGGATCGAGCACCGCAAGATTGAACCCAAAGCTAAGCACTTCTCCCGTTGCAAGAAAGATCAATCTAGTAGGCCAAACCAAACTGATAATTCAAACAGACATGCAAAGTTAACCAATCATACATAAAATATTTCAGAGAAGAATCAAATATTGTTCATAAACCCACAATTCATTGGATCTCGACAAACACATCGCAAAAAGAGTTACATCGAATAGATCTCCAAGAAGATCAAGGAGAATTTTGTATTGAGATCCAAAGAGAGAGAAGAAGCCATCTAGCTAATAACTATGGACCCAAAGGTCTGAAGTAAACTACTCACACATCATTGGAGGGGCCATGGAGTTCATGTAGAGGCCCTCCGTGATCGATGCCCCCTCCGGCGGAGCTCCGGAAAAGGCCCCAAGATGGGATCTCCTGGGTATAGAAGGTTGTGGCAGTGGAAATAGGGTTTCGTGGTGCTCCTGGATGTTTTCGGGGTATGTGAACATATATAGGAGGAAGAAGTAGGTCGGTTGAGCCTCGAGGGGCCCACGAGGGGGATGGCGCGCCCAGGGGGTAGGCGCGCCCCCTACCTTGTGGACACCTCGTTCGTTTCTTGACGTCCACTCCAAGTCCTCTAGATCACATTTGTTCCAAAAATCATGCTCCCGAAGGTTTTATTCCGTTTGGACTCCGTTTGATATCCCTTTTTTGCGAAACACTAAAATAGGCAAAAAAACAGCAATTTGCACTGGGCCTTGGGTTAATAGGTTAGTCCCAAAAATAATATAAAAGTGTAAAATAAAGCCTATTAACATCCAAAACAGATAATATAATAGCATGGAACAATCAAAAAATATAGATACATTGGAGACGTAGCAATCATCACACTTCTATTTACTTATAACTCAAAAGAAATAAAAATTACAACTCGATACTAGGATGTGCAATGATCTAGCATAAAAACGATATAAAAAATGGACAAGCCATGGAAATATCATGCTAGCTATCTTACGATCATGCAAAGCAATATGGCAATGAATGCTCAAGTCATCAAAATGGAAGCGGTGGAAGTTGCATGGCAATATATCTCGGAATGGCTATGGAAAGGCCATAATAGGTAGGTATGGTGGTTGTTTTGAGGAAAATATAATAAGGCTTATGTGTGATGGAGCGTATCATATCACGGGGTTTGGATGCACCGGCGAAGTTTGCACCACATCTCGAGCTGACAATGGGCAACGCATGGTACCGTAGAGGCTAGCAAATTGCAGAAAGGTAAGAGTGCGCATAATCCATGGACTCACATTAGTCATAAAGAACTCACATACTTATTGCAAAAGTTTATTAGCCCTTGAAGCAAAGTACTACTACGCATGCCCCTAGGGTGTAGATTAGTAGGAAAAGACCATCGCTCGTCCCCGACCGCCACTCATAAGGAAGACAATCAATAATAAATCATGCTCCAACTTCATAATGAGAGACTATGCGTGCATGTTTCAGGAATCACAAACCTTAAGACCAATATTCTTACTAACCACAACCGTTTACTAGTACCTCCCACATATTCCATCTCTATATCGCAAAACTATTGCAAGGAATCAAACATATCATATTTAGTGACCCGCGAGTTTTATGTTGGATTTTATGACTAACCATGCAAATGACCAATTCCTGTTGACTCTCTAAATAGATATAAGTGAAGCATGAGAGTTTAATACTTTCTACAAAGGATCATGCTCTAATAAACATAAGTGAAGCAAAAGAGCATTCTATGAATAAATATTTTCTATGTGAAGAGAAACATGCAATCCAAACTTCAAATGATATAAGTGAAGCACATCAAGCATTCTACGAAGCCATACTCAAAAGATATAGGTGAAGTGCAATGAGCATTCTATAAATCAACCATGGACTATCTCATACCAGCATGGTGCATAAAAAAAATGAAAACTAAACACAAAAGACGCTCCAAGATTTGCACATATCACATGAAAGAAACGAGAACAAAAACATACCGATACTTGTTGAAGAAAGATGGGATGCCTTCCAGGGCATCCCCAAGCTTAGACGCTTGATTCTCCTTGGATATTTACTTGGGGTGCCTTGGGCGTACCCAAGCTTTAACTCTTGCCTCTCCTCCTTCTTCTTATATCGAGACCTCCTCGATCTTTGATCACTTCATCCACACAAAACTCAACAGAAATTTTGGTAAGATCTGTTAGTATAATAAAGCAAATCACTACTTTAAGTGTTGCTGAAAACCAATTCACATTTTTTTTGCATTGTAGCTATCATATTATAACTGTTCCATGGCTTATACCACAGATAGAATCCATAGTTTCATCAAAACAAGCAAAACAACACATCAAAAACATAATTTGTCTTAAACAGGATAGTCTGTAGCAATCTGAACATCTACCATACTTCTGTAATTCCAAGAATTCTGAATAATTAGGAAAAAATAAAAAAATTGTATAGCAACAATGTGCAAAAAATTTCAAAAAACTTTTTATATTCCAGTAAAAATGTAAAATCACGCACTACAGCCAAAGTTTTTGTTTTTACACCGCGCATACTAACAAGCAATCTAATCATCCTAAAGGTAAATCTTGGCACATTATTTTTATAATACAATGGATTTTTACAAGGGGATACTTATTTTTGTTGAAAAGTTTCTGTAATTGAGATTCACAAAGTTTCCATGGGCATGAACAAAGTTCAAGGCTAGCTCCCAGTTTCACGGTGCTCGTCTTTCTCACTTTCACTTTTCTTTTTGTGAAGTTTTAGGTTCCCCTCTATATTTCTTCTTTTTAAACTTTATAAAAGCACACAACAGAATAAAATAACTCTCTAAAACTTCTGGGTTGTCTCCCTGGCAGCGCTTTCTTTAAACAGATTAAGCTAGGCATAAAGTGCTCAAGCAATGGATCCACCCGGATCCCAAGGTATATCAAAAGCCAATTTTAATTAACAATGACTTGTAATTACGCAGTTAGCAGAAAGAAATATATATCATGCAATGACGAAATCTAACTCTCTTCCTATGCATCGACATGTCATACAAGAACAATTCATGCACATCAAGTAAAGGCCAATACATACCATAAGTAGTTTCTTGCAATTTTCTCGTGTTGGAAACATAGAGAGGCGGAGATATACTTCCTCTCTCTCATAATAATTGCAAGTAGGAGCTGCAAGCACATGCATATTATATTCATAAAAATCGTCATTTGCAACGGTAAAAGGCAACCCATCAATGTAATCCTTAATAAGTGCAAATCTCTCCGATATAGTGTAGTTTGGAGAATTCAAAAAGATAATAGGACTATCATGTGTGGGTGAAATAGCACCAATTTCATTCTTAACATAAGGAACTATAGCAAGTTCATCTCCATAAGCATAATTCATATTGGCATCATGGCCACAAGCATAGCAAGCATCAATTTCATCAAAAAGGAATATCAATTCTCATAGCATTCATCCTTCAGTAAGAACAAAGGGACATTAAACAATGTATGAGTTGGAGGGTTAATCTCATTAGAAGGTGGGCACGGGTAGCTAATCCGCTCCTCCTCCTTTTGTTCTTCGCTCTCCTTGTCATCTTTTTCATCCAATGAGCTCACAGTTTCATCAATTCCTTCTTCCATAGACTCCCGCAAAATATTAGTCTCTTCTTGGACAGCGGAGACTTTCTCAATAAATGTATCAATATCGGAATTGTATTTATAATTTTCATAGCAATATTTAAAGATGGCAAAATTTCCAGGTCTTTAAACAGAATCATCATAATCTTCATACTTTTCAAACAAAGATTCAATTTCATAAGCACCCTTAAAAGCAACAAATTCTTCTATTCGTTCCACATTATAGTAATCATATCTACCATTAGCATAAGAAGATAAGGTTTAATTATCACCAAATTCACATGAAAAGGGAAGGTGTCAAGCCTTCATCCTAGAGCAACAACTATAATCATATCTCGAGCATAATCACAAGCATACCATTGCAACATTTCAATTTGATCCATTAAAGTTTTCCCTTTTTGAGTCAAGTGATAATACCTAAAGTATTCACAATGATCCAACGTTACTCCCATTATCAAGTTGAATGGGGTTTTCTTAGGATTATCAAAGTAGTGCATAATATTTTTTCACATGACGAGCATCGAGGGTTTTAGGAGGTTCCCATCTCCATGAGTAGCAAGTACAACTAATTTTTTTGGTATTTCGTGTTACATATCCATAGCTAAAGATGGAGAACAACTTAAAACAGAAAATAAAAACTACTTGGTGATAAAGCAAACAAGCACACCCGGGAATATTCACCCCACTCTATTGTTCCCCGGCAACGGCGCCAGAAAAAGGTCTTGATAACCCACAAGTATAGGGGATCATTTGTAGCCTTCTTCGATAAATAAGAGTATCGAACCCAACGAGGAGCTAAAGGTGGAACAAATATACCCTCAAGTTCCGTCGACCACCGCTACAACTCTACGCATGCTTAGTGTTTGCTTTACCTAGAACAAGGAAAAAACTAGAAGTACTTCGTAGGTGTGGATAGGTTTGCAAGATAATAAAGAACATGAAAATAAAATTTAGGTGATGTTTAGATAAAGAAACAATTAAATTTAGTAAAATGAGTGTGGATTAGTGGTGGTAGGATTTGCGAAATTGTCCCTTAGCAATTGAGTACGTTGCTAGACCAATAGCAAGTTTTTATGTGGGAGAGGCCACTGCTAGCATGCCGTGCCTTACTTGGAATTCTATGCACTTATGATTGTAACTATTAGCAAGCATCTGCAACTACTAACGTTCATTAAGGTAAAACACCCAACCATATCCTTAAGATATATATTGGCCCCCTTCGATCCGGTACGTATCAATTTCTATGTTCAGGCTGAAGCTGCTATCAACCTTGCCCTCCAATGCATAGTCCTATCAACATACAACTAACCCTATGGTGTGATCCACACACGCGCTCATATGATGAAGGAAAGAAACATAACCACAACCAAATTAAACAAACCATAGCAATTCACCAATTACCGATATGACAACAAAAACCTAATCAGACATCATCGGATGGCAACCTAGCATTGGATAATAGTATCAAGCATAAAGAGCCATTGTCGGTGTCAAAACCGGCGGATCTCGGGTAGGGGGTCCCGAACTATGCGTCTAGGCCGGATGGTAACAGGAGGCAAGGGACACGAAGTTTTACCCAGGTTCGGGCCCTCTTGATGGAGGTAAAACCCTACGTCCTGCTTGATTAATATTGAAGATATGGGTGTTACAAGAGTAGATCTACCACGAGATCAGAGAGGCTAAACCCTAGAAGCTAGCCTATGGTATGATTGTATGTTGTGATTGTTATCCTACGGACTAAAACCCTCTGGTTTATATAGACACCGGAGAGGGTTAGGGTTACACAAGGTCAGTTACAAAGGAGGAGATATCCATATACGTATTTCCTAGCTTGCCTTCCACGCCAAGTAGAGTCCCATCCGGACACGAGACGAAGTCTTCAATCTTGTATCTTCATAGTCTAACAGTCCGGCCAATGGAGATAGTCCGGCTATCCGGAGACCCCCTAATCCAGGACTCCCTCAGTAGCCCCTGAACTAGGCTTCAATGACGATGAATCCGACGCGTAGTTGTCTTCGGCATTGCAAGTCGGGTTCCTTCTCCGAATACCTCACAGAAGAATTTGAATACGAGGATAGTGTCCAACCCTGCAAAATAAGTTCCACATTTCACCGTAGAGAGAATAATGTTTTCGCAGATCTAATCTGCTATGACGTTACGTCATGGCCCGGTGATTATTCGAACCGTTTCTTTTAACCAGCCCCGCACATAACGCGAGGCAGTTTTTCGACACGTCTTGTCAAAACAGAGATCGTGTCCCCTTATTACGGGATTCTCATCAATACGGGCGTGGGTAACCCAACCACGCCATCAATCGTGGTGCTTGGGGGATAAGCGAGTTTTACCAGGCAAGTGGGGACGTTTAATTTTGTCCGCCCATATAAAGGGATAAGGATTCACCTTTCTATCCACGCCTTCTTCCTCCTGTGCTCATCCGCTCCCGCACACTCAAGCTCTAGCGCCCAAGTCCTCACTTCCATCTCAACCTTCTCCAACCATGTTCATAGCGGGAGGCAAGTGGATGGTCTCCTCCATCACGGAGGGAGACGTCAAGAAACTGAGGAGAGCCGGATACCTGCCCAACAATATCGCGCACTGGCTCCCAGATGAGGGACAGCTCATCCCCACCCCCGAGCCCCATGAGAGGGTGGTATTCCTCACCCATTTCCTCCACGGATCGGGATTCCCTCTCCATCCCTTCGTCCGGGGGCTCATGTTTTATTACGGCCTGGATTTCCATGACCTGGCCCCGAACTTCATCCTCAACATCTCGGCGTTCATCGTCATGTGCGAGGCCTTCCTTTGCATCAAGCCCCACTTCGGCTTATGGCTGAAGACCTTCAATGTCAAGCCGAAGGAAGTGAGCGGCCGCCAGGCGGAGTGCAGAGGCGCCATGGTGGGAAAGATGCCCAACATCACATGGCTGGAGGGCACCTTCGTGGACACCATAAAGGGGTGGCAATCGGGGTGGTTCTATATCACCGAGCCACGCGACCCCGCATGGGTAGCGGCCCCCGAGTTCCGATCTGGCATCCCCATGCGGCTCACCTCCTGGAAAGAGAAGGGCCTGTCCTGGGGTAATTCAAAAGAGCTGAACGGACTCCAGTCATGTATTCAGAACATGGTGGATAAGAAGCTCAAGCTTGTCAACATAGTCCAGGTTATGCTCGTTCGCCGGATACTCCCGTGCCAACAACGGGAGTTTACCTTGTGGGAGTTCAATCTGGTGTAGCACCAAACTCTGAACAGGCTCTTCGACACGACTCATGAAGATTCCTGGAGGGTGCTATTCAAGGGCGCCGCGGTCCCTCCCCCCATTATCGAGGATCGCGGATTCAGCGCGAAGTGCCATGCCAGTGCGGTAAGTTGTTTTACCTTTCACAGGATACTTGTTTTCTATATAGATTGATTCTATGCGGGATCTAAACTCCCGTGCCATTAACAGGACTGGCAGAAGATGGCCAGACAAATCGACTGTCCGACTCCCTTGCCCGAAGGCCCTACAGACGCCCTTCTGGCGAAGATGTTGACTCCGGCCCCTTATAAGGTGCCGGAGAAGACCCAGAAGGCCAAGGGAGCCTGAAAGAGTTCCTGATGCTAGGCGTCGTCGGACTCACCGTCTGATGAGTCTGCGGCGCACTCTTCCCCCGAAGATGAGGAAGAGGAAGAAGAGGCTCCCCCACGAACTGGGGAAGACAAGAAAAAGAAGGCCGCCCCAACTGGGGAGGCCGGAGGGTCCAAGAAGGGAAGGACGCTCCTTCCGGACAGCTCTACCGCCGCCGACGAAAGTGAAGACGAGTGGTTCCCTAGGGCCAAGCCCCAGGGGAGATCGTAAGTATTCGGATACAAAAGTAACCCATAGGATTCCTTTGTCACATTGCTTTCCCTAACGCCGAACTCAATTGTGCAGGCCGCCCCGAGCCAATATCGAGGTATCCTCGAACGGCTCCCTGGGCTCGTCGGACATGGATAGCGATCCAGTCCCGACCGCCACCTCCCCTCATCTAGCCGACGACGCTGAGGTGTTGTCTCAAGAGGCACCGGATCGAGGGGGGACAGTCCCGGAGGTGCCTCAAGGCGACCTTCCGGACTCCGGGAGCCGAGGGGACTGGGTCCCCGAGAGCTCCGAGTTTGGCCCTCAGCCGAACACCACGCCGGACCCTCCAACGGCTCCGAGCTCGGGCAGGCGGTCCCCTTCTAAGGAGGGTGAAACGCCTGTGCCGGTGAACTCTATCCATCCAGAGGCGCCGGACAATATGTTGGAAGCGCTTTGCAGTGCTTCCATCGAGGAGGAGCACCGCACTATCATGAGTGCGGTGATCCAGAAGGTTCAGTCCGCCAAGAGCGGATTGACTGAAGCCTATACTAGCCTTCTAACAGGCTTCGAGGTAAGTGTTTTAAAATGTAGTAGAAATATTACCGCATAGACAGTAGCCCCTGATGCTTTTTTCGGTTTTCACAAAGAAAAGCCGAACAGAGGATCAAATAATATCGCAGGAGTCTAATATAAGTATGTCAATATGCATATGCAGGCTTCGCTTCTGGCGTCCGCCGCACTAACTGCGGAGGTCACCGTACTGAAGGAGGCCCTCGAGGGGTCCCAGAAAGAGCTCGGCCTTGCTAAGAGGCAGCACGAGGAGAACAAGGGTAAGTAATACCCCGTCTATAGATGAGAAAAAGGACGCGATTGCTAAATGACAGGATCATTGTATGTTTGCCAGGGGCCACGACCGAGGTGGAGACCCTGAAGCAAGCGCTGTCCCAGGCCGAAGAGAAGGCGGCCCAGGAGCGCACCAAGCGAGAGAGGCACGAGGCTCGGATGGGCGAGGTGCAGCAAGAGCTCCAGGCTCTCGTGACGAAGCACGAGGCGTTGGAGCTTGACTTGAAGACGCGAGAGTCTGAGCTTGCCGCGGCTCGTGAGAGCACGAAGAGTGCCAAGGCCGAGGCCCAGAAGGCCCTTCAAGAGATCGACGCGATAAAGAAGATAGCGGCGGGTAAGGCTTTCTATATGCAAAGCAAGCATGTAAAAGTAAATTATCGATTACTTACCCGGATCTGGAACTCTTCAGGAGCATTCGCAGATTTGCCCCGCAGTGTATCCGATACCGCACAATTTTATCAGGCCGAGGATGGAAGCTCGACAGAGAAGCTGTTTTGGTCTCAGTATGCTGAGGCCGAACATCCGGTGCCAATGAGAGACCAGCTGAAGCAGATGGTCGAGCTACATAAGGCGGCCGATCAGGCCATGAAGGGCCTCATAGTCCGGCTGTGGCCTGGTGACGCCCTTCTGAACAGCTTCTTCGGCCTGGTGAGGTGGCTTGTGGATGCCTGCCCACGGCTGGAGGTCGTCAAGCGATTCGTCTGCATTGAAGGAGCACGCTGGGCTTTCCCCCGTGTCAAAACACAGTGGGTCAAGATAGACACCGTGAAGCTGATCAAGGAGGGGCCACCGGAGGGCAAGGAGCACCGCCACCCCGAGATGTACTACGAGGGTGTTCTGCCGGGCGCCCGTCTTATCGCGGATGAGTGTTCACAAAATGTAATATTTGAATGAGACTTGCTCGTTTTTTTATCCTGTGTGATGAAAACTTGTTTCATATGCGCTATGCAACGCTTGTGTGAATTTAAAATATTACCTTCTATTTGGCTGTTTATCCAATCTGAGAGATGGCTAGTCCTCGGCTTCTGCCCCCATACCGCGAGTGCTGGGGTGTTCGGGATAAACCTGAGCTCTCTTGTTCCCATGTTTGGGTCCTTCGAGGGAGGTGCTCAACACAACGAACAAGGCAACCAGACTAATAATGCTTTATCACTCTCACTTAGCCATAGAATTCTATAATTTTAAATTTCGGCGAAGCCCCTGGTATTCAGAAGGCCGAATTCAGGGCGCGATACACGCCTATAAGCCGGACGGAGCTGGCCCCTCGCCCTAAGCGGCATTATTCTTTAGGGACTCGAAAAACCTCGCCGAACAGTGACCAGTCTCTCGCCTTATCATGACAGTCAGTTTTAGATTTCTCTACTGAGGTGCTCGGCCCGGCAGAACCGGGGCACAATCGTAGTAGTTCTCCTAGCACTACCTTAGCTGATAGAGCTGAACGTAAGGTACCAAAACATAGGAGCCGGGCAAACCCAACATTTGACCAAAGACATGATTCGGAGCTGATGCATATAATGCTATAAGTTCGGGGTGCCGCACTTGTGAAAGTGTTCGGACTTTTCACACCATATTGTGGGTACGTAAGCCCCTGGTGCATCGGCCGTACCTGAGTGTACGGTTGCAAGGCGTCGTTAATGAACACATAGGTATATATATAACGAAAACACAATAATAGTCATAGTGTCACGCATTGTATATTGAAAAATTGCATTAAAGCAGAGTGATACAGATACTGCAATAAGCAAAAGAGCAGGACTATGTCCCTTCCAAGGGCGAGCTGAGGAATGATATGAAATCTGTAATCCACCTGGGAATTCCGTAGTTGTCTGCCTCCTTGGTTGCTGTATCATGTGATCGGCAGTGGAGCGGCCGGACAGTGTTTCCAGAGATTAAAGTCCTGAAAAAAGAAGAAAAATAACCAAACGGGAAGCCCCTAGTGCAGTTTAGGCCGCGTTTTGGGGCGTGCGGCAGTTGTGCCCCCCTCCCCACCTGTGCCCATGGTATTTTTAATGCGTAATTATGTACGCGCGGCATGAATATCGCCGTTGGGCTGGGATTGGGGTGGCCGGCGTATTGCTACACGAGCTCAGATCGTGCCAGGCGGTCTGTTTGCCGATTGCCTCGAGCGCGCTTGAGGGTGTCCGCGCTTTGAAACGCCGAACTGGTAGATTGCCTTGAGAGGCTGCTTTGCGCTTTTGCTGCAAGGGCCGCGGTGTGCTCCTCTGTTCGGAGAGAGCGCTCTGTGTTTCCATTGACTGTAATAGCTCCGCGAGGTCCTGGCATCTTGAGCTTGAGGTATGCATAATGTGGTACCGCATTGAATCTAGCAAATGCGGTTCGTCCGAGCAGCGCGTGATAACCACTGCGGAACGGGATTATGTTGAAGATTAACTCTTCGCTTCGGAAGTTATCCGGAGATCCGAAGACCACTTCCAGTGTAATTGAGCCCGTGCAGTGGGCCTCTACGCCTGGAATGACACCCTTAAAGGTCATTTTTGTGGGTTTGATCCTTGAGGGGTCTAAACCCATTTTGCGCATTGTGTCCTGATAAAGCAGGTTCAGGCTGCTGCCGCCATCCATAAGGACTCGAGTGAGGTGAAATCCATCGATGATTGGGTCTAAAACCAGTGCGGCGAATCCGCCATGACGGATACTAGTGGGGTGGTCCTTGCGATCGAAGGTGATCGGACAAGAGGACCAAGGGTTGAACTTTGGCGCGACTGGCTCCAACGCATATACGTCCCTGAGCGCACGCTTCCGCTCCCTCTTGGGGATGTGGGTTGCGTATATCATGTTCACCGTCCGCACTTGCGGGGGAAACCTCTTCTATCGTCCAGTGTGCGGCTGCTGGGGTTCTTCCTCGTCATCGCTATGCGGCCCCTTGTCCTTATTTTCGGCAATTAACTTGCCGGCCTGCTTGAACACCCAACAACCCCTGTTGGTGTGATTGGCTGGCTTGTCTGGGGTGCCGTGTATTTGACACGAGCGATTGAGTATACGGTCCAAGCTGGACGGACCCGGCGTACTTTGTTTGAATGGCTTTTTCCGCTGACCGGGTTTAGAGCCTTTGAATCCGGCATTGACTGTCGTATCCTCAGTACTTTCGCCGTTAATGCGGTGCTTATGCTTGTTGCGACGTGACCTGCTGTTGCGTCCTTGATATCTGAGGTACCATGGTTCTTTGATATGTTGTTACTGTGAGCCAAGCAGCTGTCTTCTCCCGCACAAAAGCGGGTCATGAGCGTTGTGAGGGCTGCCATAGATTTCGGCTTTTCCTGACCAAGGTGCCGGTGTAGGATCTAGAAGTAGATGTGTCTAGAGGGGGGTGATTAGACACTTAGTGCTAAAGTTGCAATTTTTAAGCTTTTTCGGTTTAAGTGGAGTTTAGGCACAATTTCAACACACACAATACATATCAAGCAAGCATGCAAAGAGTATATGAGCAGCGGAATGTAAAGCATGCAACTTCCAAGAATGTAAAGAGAAGGGTTTGGAGAATTCAAACGCAATTGGAGACACGGATGTTTTTCCCGTGGTTCGGATAGGTGGTGCTATCCTACATCCACGTTGATGGAGACTTCAACCCACGAAGGGTAACGGTTGCGCGAGTCCACACAGGGCTCCACCCAAGGGCAACGGTTGCGCGAGTCCACACAGGGCTCCACCCACGAAGGGTCCACGAAGAAGCAACCACCCACAAAGGGTCAACAAAGAAGCAACCTTGTCTATCCCACCATGGCCAACGCCCACACAGGACTTGCCTCACTAGCGGTAGATCTTCACGAAGTAGGCGATCTCCTTGCCCTTACAAACTCCTTGGTTCAACTCCACAATCTTGTCGGAGGCTCCCAAGTGACACCTAGCCAATCTAGGAGACACCAGTCTCCAAGAAGTAACAAATGGTGTGTAGGTAATGAACTCCTTGCTCTTGTGCTTCAAATGATAGTCTCCCAACACTCAACTCTCTCTCTCATAGGATTTGGATTTGGTTGAAAGAGGATTTGAGTGGAAAGCAGCTTGGGAAGGCTAGAGATCAAGATTCATATGGTAGGAATGGAATGTCTTGGTCTCAACAGATGAGTAGGTGGTTCTTTCTCAGAACATATGAGTTGGAATGATGTGTGTGTTCTGATGGCTCTCTCTTCGAATGAGAAGAAGGTGGAGGGGTATATATAACCTCCACACAAAATCAACCGTTACACACAGTTTTCCAATCTCGGTGGGACCGAATTAATAAACTTGGTCGGACCGAAAATGAAAACCTAGTGACCGTTAGTGATTTCGGTGGGACCGACTGGATCAACTCGGTGGGACCGATGTGCTGGGGTTAGGGTAAATCCAAAACTCGGTTTGACCGATTACTCAAACTCGGTGGGACCGATTTGGGTAATAAGTGAAATTGAGATTTGGCCAAGCAAACTCGATGGAACCGATTGCATATTTCGGTAGGACCAAGAATATTGCAATGGGTAACAGAGAGTTTGCAAGCCCATCTCGGTGAGACCGAAATGATTAGGGTTTGGTAGTGGCTTATGACAAGTGAAACTCGGTGGCGCCGGATAGGAAGAATCGGTAGGACCGAGTTTGTCTTAGGGTTTAGGTCATATGTGGATATGGGAAAGTAGTTGAGGGTTTTGGAGCATATCATTAAGCACATGAAGCAAGAGGCTCATTAAGCAACACCTCATCCCTCCTTGATAGTATTGGCTTTTCCTAAAGACTCAATGTGATTTTGGATCACTAAAATATAAAATGAAGAGTCTTGAGCTTGAAGCTTTAGCCAATCCCTTGTCCTTAGCATCTTGAAGGAGTTCCCACAACCTTTAGTCCATGCCACTCCATTGTTGAACTTATCTGAAACATGCTAGATAGAAGTGTTAGTCCAACAAGAGATATGTTGTCATCAATTATCAAAATCACCTAGGGAGCACTTGTGCTTTCAATCTCCCCCTTTTTGGTAATTGATGGCAACATACATCAAAGCTTTAGATAAAGATATAAAGAACAGCAAGTAAAGCTTTGGAAGGACATGTAACAAGCATAGGCTCCCCCTACATGTATGCACTCATGTAGATATGAAATATAGAGACATGTGAGAGCATAATCATGACAGAGTAGGCAATGTGTTACATGCATCTTGGCCATATGCATTAGAGTAAAAGATTATCAAGGAAAATACCTTCATGCTCATGAGTCCTTCTTGCAAACAGTATGTACATAAGCAAGAACTCCTCATACTCATGATTTTGATGCATATACTTACCTTGTGGTCTTGAGTTGGCTTAGGATGGAATGAACCTGCACAAACAAAGTTAGATAACATAGGTACATCCACTAGCCAGAGCAAACAAAAGAAACCACAAGAATACCAAGACTGGGACGACATGTAGAGAGTGAGTACAAGGTACCACATTGAAATTACCATGTCCCCAAGAATAAAGATATGCAATGAATTTGACTGATTTCTTTCCCCTAGGTGTCTTGCTCCCCCTGAATCTTACATGGGATATTGGGATAAGATAGGAAAGGGAAAATCAGAGCTGAAGGATACAAATGGATAGAGCTTAATGCAAATACATGTCTTTCCCCCAAAAAGACGTGTGACATCTCTCCTCTTGAACGTCAAGCATCTGGGATCCTTGAGTATTTTCTCTCTCTCCCCCTTAACAACATCTGGGATCCTTGAGACTTTCTCTCTCCCCCCCTTAACAACATCTGGGATCCTTGAGACTTTCTCTCCCCCCTTGAGGTCTCTCTCTCCTACAAGCTTTGATGTGATCTCTCTCTCCCCCTTTGACATCAATTTCCAAGAAGGTTTCTCCTGGAATCCGTCGAATAGGTTTGGTCCTTGAGATTCAGCACAAGGCAGAGGATAAAATTTTGATGCTTGTAGGGGACAAGATTCATTGAGTGGATCTGGATCAGAAGAAATGTAGAATAAGTGGCAATCTGTTTTTCTGATTGCAAAGTCGGTGGCACCGAGTGGCATATTTCAGTGGTACCAAAAAGATTCGGTTGGACCGAAAATTGCAAGTCGGTGAAACCGAGTTTACACAGAGAAAAAAACACTTGTCACCTCAGCTCACTAGACAAGTAAGATCTCACAAAGATTTGCAATGAATTAGCTGAAGGATTTGCAAGGAATTTGGTGCAGAAATATGCAGAACAAGAACAAAAAGGAAAAGAGTGAAAGTTTCTGGATGAAGTTTTTTTTGTTTGAAAGAGAAGGAAACAAATATGCGAGGGACAAATGCAATAACTCAGAAAAGAACACAAGAGAACTTCATCTAGAATTGGGCGGTGACATAGTCACCTATGTTAGAGTATATTGACTTAGGAGTCAAGTGAGAAAACTTGATCATAGGTCATACCCATCGTTTAAGCTCAAAATGGGGTTACCATTTTTAGTTTAAGCATCTTGATGTATTCACATCTTGTTGAGTTGCTTTGACTCATGTCTAGGAGTAAAGCTTCTCTAAGATGGAATGACATACCTTGGGTGGTGATGTGGTTCTTGCTCATGTAGTTGAACTTGTGTGGGTGCTCAAGGTTGATGTAGTTCATCAAGAGTTGGGAGCACCACTTGGAGTTTGAGTTCATCTACCTACATGGGTTAGTTCTTGCAAGGAAGAGCACTTGTGTATCCAGAAATGACAATCATGAAGCTTAACATAGAATTTGTCAAAGGATATGTTTGAGTGGTTTTGTGCTTCCTTGTCTTCAACCACTATTGTGTAGAGTCTTGGTGATGTAGAGATTTCTCAAGATATGAGTGAGTCGCAATCTCATGGAATTAGATTCAACCAAGCACCTACATGGGTTAGACAACATGCAAGGTGCAAATATATCCAAGACATAAGATAGTTATCATAAGAGATATATCATGGATTAGTTATAAGCTCATGTCTTGCATGTATCCAATGGAGTTTCTACTCCAAGTTCGAGGCATCAATGATGTTCAATTCTCCTCTCAACCTGCAAAACGCTTCCTCATCAAGCGGTTTAGTGAATATATCCTCTAATTGTTTATCGGTGCGAACATGCTTAAGATTGATGTCACCCTTAGCAACATGATCTCGAATGAAATGATGACGAACTTCAATATTCTTAGTCCGAGAATGTTGTACAGGATTATGACCAATTTTGATAGCACTTTCATTGTCACAAAGTAGTGGAACATGTTTCACATAAATCCCATAATGTTTAAGAGTTTGGGTCATCCAAAGTAATTGAGCACAACATGAACCAGCGGCAATGTATTCAGCTTCGGCGGTGGATAAGGATACCGAGTTTTGTTTCTTGGAAGACCAAGACACAAGAGATCTACCAAGAAATTGACAAGTACCCGAAGTGGACTTTCTATCAACCTTGTCTCTGGCATAATCCGAGTCGGAATAGCCAACAAGATCAAAAGAAGACCTCTTAGGATACCAAATGCCAAAATTTGGTGTATGGATTAAATATCTCACTATCCTTTTCACAGCCTTAAGATGACAATCTTTAGGAGCATCTTGATATCGTGCACACATGCACACACTTAGCATAATATCGGGACATGAAGCACATAGGTATAACAGTGAACCAATCATAGAGCGATAAACCTTTTGATCAACAGGTTCACCATCTTTGGTCAAATCATTATGTCCACTAGTAGGCATGGGTGTAGACATACCTTTGCATTCCTGCATATTGAACTTCTTGAATAAGTCCTTGGTGTACTTTGTTTGAGATACAAATGTACCTTCCTTAGTTTGCTTGATTTGCAACCCGAGAAAGAATTTGAGTTCACTCATCATAGACATCTCAAACTTCTCTGACATTAGCTTTCCAAACTTTTCACTGAAGAGAGGGTTAGTTGAACCAAATATGATATCATCAACATAAATTTGGCATACAAATAGTTCTCCATTAACCCTTTTTGTAAAAAGAGTAGAATCAATTTTACCAATTTCAAAACCACTTGTAGTAAGGAACTTGGTCAAGCATTTATACCATGCTCTAGGAGCTTGTTTAAGACCATAAAGAGCTCTGTGAAGTTTGTAAACATGATTTGGTTTCTTGGGATTGGTAAAGCCGGGAGGTTGTTTAACATAAACTTCCTCCTCTATTTCACCATTTAGAAAGGCACTTTTAATGTCCATTTGGTACAAGGTGATATTATGGTGATTAGCATAGGCAAGTAAGATGCGAATGGACTCAAGTCTAGCAACGGGAGCATACGTCTCACCATAGTCCATACCTTCGACTTGTGTGTAACCTTAGGCGACAAGACATGCTTTGTTGCGAACCACTTGTCCATCTTCATCTTGCTTGTTGCGAAACACCCATTTGGTACCAATGATGTTGTGGTTGTTGTCGGGCTTCTCGACCAATGTCCAAACTTGGTTTCTCTCAAAATTATGTAGCTCTTCATGCATAGCGTTTATCCAATCCGGATCTTCTAATGCTTCTTCAACCTTCATTGGTTCAATGCTAGAGATGAATGAATAGTTTTCACAAAAGTTAGCTAAACGAGTTTTTGAGCGAGTGATTCTCCCGGTTTGTATATCATTTAGAATTTGCTCGACGGGATGATCTTTGGCAATTCTTGCTCGAACTCGTGAGAGCTTTTGCTTGGGTCTTCGTTGAACATCTTCTTCATCTTGTTCTTCTTCTTGGCTTTCTTCATTGTTGATGTCGTCGTTCTCTTGTCGTGGTGGAGAAGGAGGTTGTTGATGTTCGTCTTGACGTATTTCCTCGTTTTCTTCATATTGATGTGTCCCACTTGTGGATGCTTCCGTGTCGATTCTTGGTTCACCTTGTCGTGAAGTAGAAGCTTCCACTTGGACGGATGAAGTACTCTCCTTCACCTCCGTTGGACGAATTTTGCCAATGGACAAGTCTTGAATTGCTTCTGAAGGGTCTTTGTCTCCTACATCAATTGGCAATTGCTCTACTTGCGAGCCATTAGATTCATCAAACTTCACATCTACCGTCTCTTTAACCTTTCGGGTGAAATTGTTGTAGACACGGTAAGTGTGAGAGTTTGATCCATAACCAAGTAGAAAACCTTCATGAGATTTAGGAGCAAACTTTGATCGACGATGCTTATCAAGAATGTAGCACTTTGAGCCGAATACTCGAAAGTATCCGACTTGAGGCTTGTTACCGGTGAGGAGCTCGTATGCCGTCCTGCCGAGTAGCTTGTGAAGATATAAGCGATTTGTTGCGTGACAAGCTGTCTCAACCGCTTCTGCCCAAAAGTGCTTTGGCGTCTTGTATTCATCAAGCATCGTTCTTGCCATTTCGATGAGCGTCCGGTTCTTCCTCTCAACAACTCCATTTTGTTGAGGTGTGTATGTAGCCGAGAACTCGTGTGAAATCCCTTCTTCGTCAAGAAAGGTGTCCACATTTGCGTTCTTGAACTCCGTTCCGTTGTCACTCCGAACCTTCTTGATCTTCACATCAAACTGATTTTGGGCTTTCCTAGCGAAGTTTCTGAAGATCTTCTGGACCTGCGACTTGTCATTAAGAAAGAACACCCACGTAAATCTTGAAAAATCATCAACTATAACTAGACCAAAAGAATTTCCACCGAGACTCTTGTAGGCGTTGGGACCAAAAAGATCCATGTGAAGTAGCTCGAGTGGCCTCCTTGTGGTCATGATGTCCTTCACGGGATGCCTTCCTCCAACCTGTTTACCTGCTTGACAAGCACTGCAAAGTCTATCCTTATCAAATATGACATCGTTAACTCCAAGGATATGATTTCCTTTAATAAGCTTGTCAAGGTTTCTCATGCCAACGTGACCTAGTCGTCTATGCCATAACCAACCTTTTGAGGATTTAGCAACAAAGCAAGTTTTAGGTTGTGCCTTTTTAGAGAAATCGACAATGTAAATATCACCTCTACGCATACCCGTAAAGACCATTTTATGATTGTCTCGACGAAATACTTGGCAATCTACCTCAGTAAATAGGACATTCAAACCGAAATCAGCAAGTCTAGATACTGAAAGTAAGTTGTAGCCAAGAGATTCAACGAGCATGACATTTTGAATGGAACTATCATGTGAGATGGCCACCTTACCAAGGCCAACCACTTTACCTTTTGAATTATCACCAAAGGTGACATATTTTCGAGGGCCGTCATTTTCAGCAAGCTCACGAAACATCTCTTCATCTCCGGTCATATGATCAGTGCATCCACTATCAAGAACCATTCCTTTCCTCCTGATTCATATCCCCGACGATTTGCCATAAGACCAAAATGTCTCATTGCATCATCAAGATCGAAGTCACTATCATCCTCATCGTAATATTCATGTTCATCATGAACTTGTGATTCATCATTTCCTAGAGAGGGTAATTCATTAGATAAATGATCAAAGTGGTTACTTTTATGAATTCTTATAGCTTTGAATATGATATCATTAATGATTCCAACATCTCATTTAGCATGCTTAAGATTGGCAAGTTCAAGAAGACATTTACCAAAACTAGGATCACTAGAGTTCATCTTACTCAAGGCAATAGATTTATGGAGAATTTCATCCAAAGTTTTCAAGGAATGATTGGGAAATCGTTCCTCAAGAAATTTCCATATAGTATATGCGCAATTTTGAGTAGGCAAACTAGCAATCAAATTTTTGGGCAATCCTCTAATGATGTGTTTAATAGTTCTACGAATCATGTCAATATCTTCATCTAGGGTAGGATGCAAGGGATCAATATGGGGTGCACAAGGGCTAGCAATGTACTTGTTCAAATGATATTGATTGAAGATTACAAGCATCTCATTTTTCCACTCATCAAAGTACTCTCCATCAAGAATAGGCACTCTATGCCTAAGACTCCCTAATGTAGACACATCCATCTTCCTCCAATGGTGATTAAACCAAGGCAATGGAGACCAAGGCTCTGATACCACTTGTAGGATCTAGAAGTAGATGTGTCTAGAGGGGGGGGTGATTAGACACTTAGTGCTAAAGTTGCAATTTTTAAGCTTTTTCATTTTAAGTGGAGTTTAGGCACAATTTCAACACACACAATACATATCAAGCAAGCATGCAAAGAGTATATGAGCAGCAGAATGTAAAGCATGCAACTTGCAAGAATGTAAAGAGAAGGGTTTGGAGAATTCAAACGCAATTGGAGACACGGATGTTTTTCCCGTGGTTCGGATAGGTGGTGCTATCCTACATCCACGTTGATGGAGACTTCAACCCACGAAGGGTAACGGTTGCGCGAGTCCACACAGGGCTCCACCCAAGGGCAACGGTTGCGGGATTCCACACAAGGCTCCACCCACGAAGGGTCCACGAAGAAGCAACCACCCACAAAGGGTCCACGAAGAAGCAACCTTGTCTATCCCACCATGGCCAACTGGCCATCGCCCACAGGACTTGCCTCACTAGCAGTAGATCTTCACGAAGTAGGCATCTCCTTGCCCTTACAAACTCCTTGGTTCAACTCCACAATCTTGTCGGAGGCTCCCAAGTGACACCTAGCCAATCTAGGAGACACCACTCTCCAAGAAGTAACAAATGGTGTGTTGAATGAACTCCTTGCTCTTGTGCTTCAAATGATAGTCTCCCCAACACTCAACTCTCTCTCATAGGATTTGGATTTGGTGGAAAGAAGATTTGAGTGGAAAGCAACTTGGGAAGGCTAGAGATCAAGATTCATATGGTAGGAATGGAATGTCTTGGTCTCAACACATGAGTAGGTGGTTCTCTCTCAGAACATATGAGTTGGAATGTGTGTGTGTTCTGATGGCTCTCTCTCGAATGAGAAGAGGTGGAAGGTGGAGGGGTATATATAGCCTCCACACAAAATCCAACCGTTACACACAGTTTTCCAATCTCGGTGGGACCGAATTAATAAACTCGGTCGGACCGAAAATGAAAACCTAGTGACCGTTAGTGATTTCGGTGGGACCGACTGGATCAACTCGGTGGGACCGATGTGCTAGGGTTAGGGTAAATCCAAAACTCGGTTTGACCGATTACTCAAACTCGGTGGGACCGGTTTGGGTAATAAGTGAAATTGAGATTTGGCCAAGCAAACTCGGTGGAACTGATTGCATATTTCGGTGGGACCGAGAATATTGCAATGGGTAACAGAGAGTTTGCAAGCCCATCTCGGTGAGACCGAGATCCCATCGGTGAGACCGAAATGATTAGGGTTTGGAAGTGGCTTATGACAAGTGAAACTCGGTGGCGCCGGATAGGAAGAATCGGTAGGACCGAGTTTGGTTAGGGTTTAGGTCATATGTGGATATGGGAAAGTAGTTGAGGGTTTTGGAGCATATCATTAAGCACATGAAGCAAGAGGCTCATTAAGCAACACCTCATCCCTCCTTGATAGTATTGGCTTTTCCTAAAGACTCAATGTGATCTTGGATCACTAAAATAAAAAATGAAGAGTCTTGAGCTTGAAGCTTTAGCCAATCCCTTGTCCTTAGCATCTTGAAGGAGTTCCCACAACCTTTAGTCCATGCCACTCCATTGTTGAACTTATCTGAAACATGCTAGATAGAAGTGTTAGTCCAACAAGAGATATGTTGTCATCAATTATCAAAACCACCTAGGGAGCACTTGTGCTTTCAGCCGGGCTAGCCACTCATCTCGGATGTTGTGCTTGAAAGCCGCTAAGGCCTCCGCATCCAGACAGTCGACGATTTGATTTTTCTTTGTAAGGAACCGAGTCCAAAATTGCCTGGCCGACTCTTCTGGCTGCTGAATTATGTGGCTCAAGTCATCGACGTCTGGTGGTCGCACATAAGTGCCCTGAAGTTGTCGAGGAATGCGGCTTCTAGATCTTCCCAACAGCTAATGGAGTCCGCTGGCAAGCTATTAAGCCAATGCCGCGCTGGTCCTTTGAGTTTTAGTGGGAGGTATTTGATGGCATGTAAGTCACCACCACGGCCCATGTGGATTTGGAGGAGGAAGTCCTCAATCCATACCGCGGGATCTGTTGTGCCGTCGTATGATTCAATGTTTACAGGTTTGAAACCTTCTGGGAATTGATGTTCCATTACTTCGTCTGTGAAGCATAAGGGGTGTGCGGCGCCTCTGTATGGGGCTATATCGCGACGCAACTCGTATGGGTCCTGCCCGCTGTGTTCGGCCCAGCCGGATTTGCTTTTACTGTATCCGGCGTGACGTTTACCGTCTCGTAGAGTGGTGGGGCCTCGTGATCCGTAGATCGATCTTGAATGCTTTGCTTTATCCTCCAATATATCTCGCAGGTCTGGCGTATCTCCCCATGCCTTTTTATTTGGATGGCGTTGGGGTGGAGGCTAAGATTTTGGCTGGAATGCCTCTCTATCGCGGCCACGAGGTGGTCGATTAGCCGTATCATACGCTTCTTCATCCAGTCGGGGTAGTAACCTGCGCCTTGGGTAACTCTTGGAGGGACGCTCGAGTTTATATTCCTCGGCCGCGAGGACTTCAGTCCATTTATCAGCTAGCAGATCTTGATCAGCTTGAAGTTGCTGCTGTTTTTTCTTCAGGCTATTTGTCGTGGCCATAAGCCTGCGCTTGAAGCGCTCTTGTTCGACGGGATCCTCTCGAACGTCGAATTCATCGTCGCTGAGGCTTGCCTCGTCTTCGGAGGGGGGCATGTAATTGTCATCCTCCTCCTCTCCGCCAGCCGCTGTCTCAGGAGAGCTGGCTCCTTCATCCTGCTGCTCTAAATCTTGCTGGAGGGGATTGTTGTTGTCTTTGACGCTATCCGGAGTGTTATTATCTCCTGTGCCGGTATCACCACTTTTGCTTTGGCGGGACTTAGAGCGGCGCCGCTGACGTCAGCGCTTGGGTTGCTTCTTGGAGGGGTCATCCTCTGTTATCTCATCGCAATTACCTTCATTGGGTGTATCCACCATGTATATGTCATACGAAGAGGTGGCTTTCCAGTGCCCTATAGGTGCTGGTTCATGTTCGTCTCCTACATCGTCGTCCATACCGTCGATGTCTTCGGAGTCGAAGTCGAGCATGTCGGTTAAATCATCGACAGTGGCTACAAAGTGGGTGGTGGGTGGGCGTCGAATTTCTTCGTCGTCCGCATCCCAGTCATGTTGGCCATAATGCGGCCAGGGCTCTCCTGACAAAGAGAGAGACCTTAGTGAATTCAGGATGTCGCCGAAGGGCGACTGCTGAAAGATATCCGCGGCGGTGAACTCCATGATCGGCGCCCAATCGGATTCGACTGGCAGGGGCGCAGATGGTTCGGGGTCCGGAAGAGAGTCCGGCACCTTGGAGTCACGGGCTGTGCAGAGGATTATGCTGGTATTTGGCTCGATCGCCCTCGAGACTGCAGCCCTTGAGGCGATGTCTAGCCACCCGTCCTCGATTGGCGCAGTTGGCTCTGAGCTAAGGGTTGGAGCTGATGCGGGTGTGGCCTCTGGGGTACCGTCCGGTGGCAGAACTAGGTCATACCCATCGCAACAGTGCGGTGCGTCCGGCTGTGGCTCGAGTCCGTCGAAGATCAAGTCCCCACGGATATTGGCCGTGTAATTCAACTTCCAAATCTAACCTGATGGCCAGGGGCGTAGCTTTCAATCTGCTCCATATGGCCAAGCGAATTAGCCCGCAGTGCAAAGCCGCCGAATACGAAGATTTGTCCGGGGAGAAAAGTCTCACCCTGGACCGCATCGCTATCGATGAGAGTAGGAGCCATCAAGCCTAACGGCGACGACACAAAGGAAATCTCAATGAAAGCACCAATGTCGGTGTCAAAACTGGCGGATCTCGGGTAGGGGGTCCCGAACTGTGCGTCTAGGCCGGATGGTAACAGGAGGCAAGGGACATGATGTTTTACCCAGGTTCGGGCCCTCTTGATGGAGGTAAAACCCTACGTCCTGCTTGATTAATATCGAAGATATGGGTGTTACAAGAGTAGATCTACCACGAGATCAGAGAGGCTAAACCCTAGAAGCTAGCCTATGGTATGATTGTATGTTGTGATTGTTGTCCTACGGACTAAAACCCTCTGGTTTATATAGACACCGGAGAGGGTTAGGGTTACACAAGGTCGGTTACAAAGGAAGAGATATCCATATACGTATTTCCTAGCTTGCCTTCCACGCCAAGTAGAGTCCCATCCGGACATGAGACGAAGTCTTCAATCTTGTATCTTCATAGTCTAACAGTCCGACCAATGGAGATAGTCCGGCTATCTGGAGACCCCATAATCCAGGACTCCCTCAGCCATGTTCAAGTAGAAGGTACATCCGGATGCGAGAGAGTGGACCGCTAAATATAGATGGGGGAAGGTGATGGAGTTGTTGGGGAAGATGACAGAGTTGTTGGAGTAGATCGCCGTCTCATGATGATTGCCCCGGCGGCATTTTGGCGCCACCGGGAGAGAGGGGGAAAGAGCCCCCTCCTTCTTCTTCTTCTTCCTTTGCCTCCTCCTAGATGGGAGGAGGGTTTCCCCTCTGGTCCATGGCCTCCATGGCAGTGGAGGGGCGGGAGCCCCTCCGAGATTGGATATGTCTCTCTATTCTCTTCTGTATCACGTTCCTGTTTTCTGGCCCTCCACCATTTCTTAAATTCCCAGAGATCCGTAACTCCGGTTGAGCTGAAATTTTTACATGAATTTTTTACCTAAATTATCTTTCTTGCGCCCGTAGAAGGGCCCCAACCGATTTACGGGAAGGGCACAAGACACATGGGCGCGCAAGGGGCTGCCCAGCACGCCCCGGTGGGTTGTGGAGGTCGTGGGCCTCCATTTGCGTTGATTCCACCTCCTAAAAATCACAGACATTACAAAATAATTCTTTGTAATTTTTTATCGCATTTGTATTTCGTTTGATATGGATATTCTGCGAAACAAAAAAACATGCAACAAAGAGGAACTGGCACCGGGCACTTGATCAATAGGTAAGTCCAATAAATCATATAAAATGTTGCCAAAAATATGTGGAAGTTGTATAATATTGGCATGAAATAATCAAAAATTATAGATACAACGGAGATCAGGCCACCTTGTTGCACCTTTGTTACACTTTTTACTTGTTACCCGTTACAAATTATCTTATCACGAAACTATCTGTTACCAATAATTTCAGTTCTTGCAGAGAATACCTTACTAAAAACCGCTTGTTATTTCCTTCTGCTTCTCATTGGGTTCAACACTCTTAATTAGCGAAAGGACTATGATAGATTCCCTATACTTGTGGGTCATCAAGACTCTTTTCTGGCGCCGTTACCGGGGAGGGAAGCACCTTTGGTGAGTGGAATTTGGTGAGGAAAAATTTATATTACGTGCTGAAATTTACTGTCACTTGTTACTATGGAGAATCATCCTTTGAGGGGCTTGTTCGGGGTATCTTCTCCTCGACCGGTAGAGCAAGAAGTTGCTCCTCAACCTACTGAACCTACAAAAAATATTTATTATGAAATTCCTTCAGGTATGATATAGAAAGTGCTAGCTAATCCTTATGCAGGACATGGAACACTACATCCTGATATGCATCTAATCTATGTGGATGAAGTTTGTGGATTATTTAAGCATGCAGGTTTTCCCGAGGATGAAGTCAAGAAGAAGGTCTGCCCTTTATCTTTGAAGGGAAAGGCATTTACATGGTATAGGCTATGTGATGATATCGGAGCTTGGAACTACAACTGATTGAAATTGGAATTTAATCAGAAGTGTTATCCTATGCATCGTGATCAGAATTATATATATAATTTTTGGCCTCATGAAGGAGAAAGTATCGCTCAAGCTTGAAGGAGGATTAAGTCAGTGTTATATTCATACCCTAATCATGAGCTCTCAAGAGAAATTATTATTCAGAAGTTTTATGCTCACCTTTCTCGTAATGATCAATCCATGCTCGGTACTTCTTGTACTAGTTCTTTTATAAGGAAGACTATTGAATTCAAATGTGATTTATTGGAAAGAATTAAATGAAACTCTGAAGATTGGGAGCTCGATGAAGGTAAGGAGTCAGGTATAAACCTTAAGTTTGATTGTGTTAAATCTTTTATGGATACTGATGCTTTTCGTGAATATAGCACTAAATATGGACTTGACTCTGAGATAGTAGCTTCTTTTTGTGAATAATTTGCTACTCGTGTTGATCTCCCCAAGGACAAGTGGTTTAAATAGGATCCTCCCATTGAAGTAAAAAATAGTAGAACCCATTAAAGTTGAAGAAGATACCATTACTTATAATGTTGATCATGTTATTCCTACTGCTTACATTGAGATACCACCTTTTCCCGTTAGGATAAAATAACATGCTAAAACTTCAGTTGTGGTTTGTAAGAGTTATACTAGCTAGAACACCTACACCCCCTGAACAAATTAAAGTTAAACCTAGTATTGCTATGGTTAAAGATATCTTGGTCGATAATATTGATGGACATGTTATTTATTTCTGTGATGAAGCTGCTAGAATGGCCAAACCCGATGATAAAGATCGCTGTTACCATGGCTTATGTGATTTAGGTGCTAGTATGAGTGTAATTCCCTTTCCCTTATACCAAGAAATTATGAATGATATTGCACCTGCTGAAATAGAAGATATTGATGTTACTATTAAGCTTGCCAATAGAGATACTATATCACCAATTGGGATTGTTAGAGATGTTGAAGTCTTGTGTGGGAAAATAAAATACCTTACCGATTTTCTAGTCCTTGGTTCCCCACGAGATGGTTTTTGTCCCATTATATTTGGTAGACCTTTCTTGAAGTCTATTAATGCTAAAATAGATTGTGAGAATGAAACTATTAGTGTAAGTTTCGGGGATGTGTTCATGAGTTTAATTTCTCCAAATTTCATAGACAACCCCATGATAAAGAATTGCCTAGTAAAGATGAAATTATTGGTCTTGCTTCTATTGCCGTGCCTCCTACCGATCCTTTAGAACAATATTTGCTAGACCATGAAAATGATGTGTTTATGAATGAAAGAAATGAAATATTCTTTAAACAAATGCCTGTCTTGAAACACAACTTCCTTGTTGAGACTCTTGGAGATCCTCTACCACCCAAGAGTGATCTCGTGTTCGATCTTAAACAATTGGCTGATACTTTGAAATATGCTTATCTTGATTAAAAGAAGATATATCATGTTATTATCAGTGCTAACCTTTTAGAGCATGAAGAAAACAAATTATTGAAAAATCTAAAGAATCACCGTGCTGCTATTGGATATACTCTGGATGGTCATAAGGGCATTCGTCCCACTCTATGTCATCATAAAATTAATATGGAGCCTGATGCTAAACCAGTTGTTGATCACCAATGACGGCTAAATCCTAAGATAAAAGAGGTGGTAAGAATTGAAATATTAAAGCTTTTGGAAGCAGGTATAATTTATCCTATCATTGATAGTGGATGGGTAACTCCTGTTCATTGTGTCCCTAAGAAGGGAGGTATTATCGTTGTTCCCAACAATAAGAATGAATTCCACAAAGAATTGTTATAGATTATAGAATGGTAATTGATTTTAGAAAATTAAACAATGCTACTAGGAAAGATCATTACCCTCTACCTTTTATTGAACAAATGCTAGGAAGACTATCCAAACATACACACTTCTGCTTTCTAGATGGTTATTCTGGTTTTTCTCAAATACCTGTGTCACAAGAGGATAAAAAACTACTTTTACATGCCCTTTTGGTACTTTTGCTTACAGACGTATGCCTTTTAGTTTATGCAATGCACCTGCTACCTTTCAAGGATGTATGACTGCTGTCGGCGTCCTGGGAATGGGGGTCCCCAGACTTGCCTGCCCGCGGCCCATGGCGTGGCTCCACCAGCGGGCCTGTACGACCCATCTTCACCAGCAAATGATCAAGACCCTCGCGAGGGTCCAAGCCTCACGAGGCGGATGACGCAAGACCTCCTCGGGGGCGGCCTCACTAGGCTGGCTCGCGAGGGGCGGAGAGATCAAGGCGAGGGGCACCTCGCGAGGTTCCTGTGACGCAAGCCATGACGACCAAGGCCAGGCGGGTACCAGGCGGGCGCCAGCGCGTGCATTGTCCTTGTTTCCTGTTTGGTGCTAAAGGGGCAGGCGCAGGTGAGGAGTCATGAGGCATCAGGAAAAGGTTTCCATATCGGTGCAACAAGACCAGGACCAGCAGGACGGCAGGACGGAGGTCACCGTGGAGCCCAGGACGGTGTCACCACCAGAGCCTTTGGTAGGCGAAGACCACCTTTTGTCAGGATAGCTTGTACTAGTTGTCCCCCTTCAAATTGGCCGTTGTGGGATCCCTTCCCGCCTAACATTTAGAAAGAGGACCAGGGCCTCTATAAATAGGACTAGCCACCACAGTAGGAGGCAACTCATCTTGGATCGGATCCATTCCATCCTCAACCACCCAAGCTCACCGAGCCCAAGAACACCTCTCCTCAAGAGGTTGTTCTTCCCTTGTACTTGTTCATCCTCAGCCCAAGAGGCAATCCACCACACCACACTGGAGTAGAGTATTACACCACATCGGTGGCCCGAACTAGTATAAACCCTATGTCCTTTGTTCTTCGGGTTCGATGAGTTAGGTTCTAAGATTGTTGCGAGAGCGTGAGCTGGGGGAAAGATCTTCGTGCGCACCCTAGTGTTCGAACGTCAAGGGTTTTGCCGGAACCCGAAATCCAATGTTTTTTTCGTGAATACGCTGAGCAGCGTATCGTTTCATTGATAGGTGGAAGAAGAATACAGAGTGCAGCTCACTCGGGCATACACAAATAGGTGTCCGAGAGAGTGCATAGCGAGCAGTGGAGGAGGATGCTCAGCCTCGGTACAAAGATCAAGTTATAGGGATGATCCTATCTAGATCTTTGTCGCCGGCCTTAGCCCAGCGGCAAGCCTCATCTTTGATCAGCTGCACAAGCTCGTCAGTGGAAGGACGGGCACCATCAAAGATGGTTGCATTCCTGTGTTTCCAGATTTCCCAAGCCGTGAGGGCGACGATGGAGTTTAGTCCGCATCTGAGGCCGCCTGGGGAAGCCATCATGGCCTGCAACCACCAGTCGAAGAAGGGGGTCGAGCCAAGCATGGGGGTGCAACAAGTCGACACCAAGAGAGAATCTCATGCCAAGTGATCAGTGAGAAGACACACCCCACTAGGAGATGGTCGATAGTCTCTACATCCTGGGAACACAATATGCACTCCAGATCTTGTGTAAGGCCATGACGCGCATGACGCTCCACAGTCCAGCACCGATCAAGGGATGCGAGCCAAAGGAAGAACTTGTAGGAAAGGGAAGCCCACCCCTTCCAGATCAGACGCCAAGTAGGAGGGGACATAGAGCCGAGGAAGAGCGCCTTGTAGCAGGATTTGGCAGAGTAGATGCCATTCGCCGACCATTTCCAGCTGATGGTGTCCAGGGTGCTAGAAAGCTGGATTCCATGCAAACGGCGCCAGAGATTGATGTATTGGACCACCTCGACATGCCCCAGGCTGCCATGGATGTCATGAATCCAAGCCTGCTGGGAAAGGCCGTCGGAGACCAGCGTGCGCCGGTGCCTACGCCGCGACACGAGAGCAAGTAGCTCGGGGGCGAACTCGAAGATGGCTTGCCCATCAAGCCAATGGTCACACAAAAATAGGCAGGTTCTTCCATCGCCAAGGGTCCAGGAGGTCGATCCACAGAAGAATTGCCTGGTCTCCGCATCGCACGGCACCTCCAAGTCTTGCCAGGGGCGGTCGGGATCTGTGGCCTGAAGCCAAAGCCATCTAGCACGAAGAGAGATGCCGGTGAGGTGTAGGTCACGTACACCCAGCCCACCATACTTGAGAGGGCGGCAAACATGCCTCGAGTTGACGAGGCAGCAACCAGAGTTGGCGTCCTTCCGCCCATGCCATAGGAAGTCGCGAATGATCCCATGGACTCTTTTGAGGATCGACTGGTTGATGGCCATGGCGAGAAGGATATAAGAGGCATAGCCGAGAGGACTTGCCGCACGAGGGCGAGCCGCTCAGCGTGCAAGAGGAGCGCGACTTTCCAGGTAGCCAGCTTCTTGGTGAGCTTGTCCAGCAAGGGGAGGAGGGTTGAGGTGGGTGTCTTGCGGAGCGAGAGAGGGAGCCCAAGGTAGACGATGGGGAAGGTGGTGACCACGCAAGCCAGGGTAGAGCCCACAGCCTCGGCCACGGTATCATCACACTGAATGGGAGTGACGGAGCACTTGAGGAAGTTGGTGCGGAGGCCCGAAGCTTCTCCAAACACGCGGAGCAGCTCGCGGATGGCTGTCAAATCTTGGGTCGTTGGATGGTACAAAATGACCACATTGTCAGCAAACATGGAGATGCTGGATGTCGCATGATGAGGTGTGAGCCACTGGAGCAGGCCGGAGTGCACGGCGTGCTGCAACAGAGAGTTAAGGGTGTCGATGACGATCGCGAAGAGGAGCGGGGAGGCCGGGTCGCCTTGCCGAGGGCCGTGCGCGTGGTCGACCGGAGGGCCTGGGTTCCCGTTGATGAGAATCCGCGAGGAGGCAGTGGAGACAAGAAGGCAGATCCATTCACACCACCTTCTCCCAAACCCAAGATGTCGGAGGACTTCGAGGAGGAAGGGACATGAGACAGTATCGAATGCCTTCGCGATATCCAGCTTGAGGAGTAACCGAGGTAGTTTGAGATTGTGCAGTTGCCGTGCCGTTTGTTGAACCAACAAGAAGTTGTCATGCACGCATCTCCCGGTGATGAAGGCGCTTTGGTTGACGGAGACTAGCTGGGGCATGCGCAGAGCCAGGCAGAGGGAGAGCACTTTCGCAAAGAGCTTGGCCACAAGATGTATCAGGCTAATGGGGCAGTAATCGGCCAGCGTGGAGGCGTCTGGTTTCTTAGGGAGCAAGGTCAGGAAGGCCTCATTGAGCTTGTAGAAACCGCGCCCATTCATCGCATAGAGCTTGTCGAAGGCGGCGCTGATATCTGCTTTGATGATAGGCCAGCATGCATGGAGGAACTCAGCGGTGAAGCCGTCCGGGCCCGGAGCTTTGCCCGCCGGCAAGAGTTTGACGGTGCTCCAGATCTCCTCTTCTGTAAATGGCTGGTCAAGGGCCTGTTGGGGAACATTGCAGAAAACAAAAATTTTCCTACGGTTTCACCAAGATCCATCTATGAGTTCATCTAGCAACGAGTGATCGGATTGCATATACATACCTTTGTAGATCACGCGCGGAAGCGTTCAAAGAACAGGGATGAGGAAGTCGTACTCGACGTGATCCAAATCACCGGAGATCCTAGCGCCGAACGGACGGCACCTCCGCGTTCAACACACGTACGGTCAGCGTGACGTCTCCTCCTTCTTGATCCAGCAAGGGGGAAGGAGAGGTTGATGAAGATCCAGCAGCACGACGGCATGGTGGTGGATGCAGCAGTCACCGCAGCAGGGTTTCGCCGTTCTCTACGGAGGAGGAGGAGGTCTTGGAGGGGAGAGGGAGGCGCCAGGGGCATGGGTGCGGCTGCCCTCCCTCCACCTCTATATATAGGGTCCCCAAGGGGGGGGGGCGCCGGCCCTGGAGATCCAATCTCCCAAGGGGGCGGTGGCCAAGGGGGGTGGAGTGCCCCCCAAGGCAAGTGCGGCGCCCCCCACCCTAGGGTTCCCAACCCTAGGCGCAGGGGGAAGGCCCAAGGGGGGCGCACCAGCCCACTAGGGGCTGGTTCCCCTCCCACTTCAGCCCATGGGGCCCTCCGGGATAGGTGGCCCCACCCGGTGGACCCCCGGGACCCTTCCGGTGGTCCCGGTACAATACTGGTGACCCCGAAACTTGTCCCGATGGCCGAAATAGCACTTCCTATATATAATTCTTTACCTCCGGACCATTCTGAAACTCCTCGTGGCATCCGGGATCTCATCCGGGACTCCGAACAACTTTCGGGTTACTGCATATACATATCTCTACAACCCTAGCATCACCGAACCTTAACTGTGTAGACCCTACGGGTTCGGGAGACATGTAGACATAACCGAGATGGCTATCCGGTCAATAACCAACAGCGGGATCTGGATACCCATGTTGGCTCCCACATGCTCCTCGATGATCTCATCGGATGAACCACGATGTCGAGGATTCACGCAACCCCGTATACAATTCCCTTTGTCAATCGGTACGTTACTTGCCCGAGATTCGATCGTCGGTATCCCAATACCTCGTTCAATCTTGTTACCGGCAAGTCACTTTACTCGTACCGTAATGCATGATCCCGTGACCAGACACTTGGTCACTTTGAGCTCATTATGATGATGCATTACCGAGTGGGCCCAGAGATACCTCTCCGTCATACGGAGTGACAAATCCCAGTCTTGATCCGTGTCAACCCAACAGACACTTTCGGAGATACCCGTAGTATACCTTTATAGTCACCCAGTTACGTTGTGACGTTTGGTACACTCAAAGCACTCCTACGGTATCCGGGAGTTACACGATCTCATGGTCTAAGGAAAAGATACTTGACATTGGAAAAACTCTAGCAAACAAACTATACGATCTTGTGCTATGTCTAGGATTGGGTATTGTCCATCACATCATTCTCCTAATGATGTGATCCTGTTATCAATGACATCCCCATGTCCATAGCCAAGAAACCATGACTATCTGTTGATCAACGAGCTAGTCAACTAGAGGCTCACTAGGGACACATTGTGGTCTATGTATTCACACATGTATTACGATTTCCGGATAATACAATTATAGCATGAATAATAGACAATTATCATGAACAAGGAAATATAATAATCATTTTATTATTGCCTCTAGGGCATATTTCCAACAGTCTCCCACTTGCATTAGAGTCAATCATCTAGTTACATTGTGATGAATCGAACACCCATGGAATTCTGGTGTTGATCATGTTTTTCTCTAGGGAGAGGTTTAGTCAACGGATCTGCTACATTCAGGTCCGTATATACTTTACAAATCTCTATGTCTCCATTTTGAACACTTTCACGAATGGAGTTGAAGCGACGCTTGATATGCCTGGTCTTCCTGTGAAACCTGGGCTCCTTGGCAAGGGCAATAGCTCCAGTGTTGTCACAGAAGAGAGTCATCGGGCCCGACGCATTGGGTATGACTCCTAGGTCGGTAATGAACTCCTTCACCCAGACTGCTTCGTGTGCTGCCTCCGAGGCTGCCATGTACTCCGCTTCACATGTAGATCCCGCCACAACGCTTTTCTTGCAACTTCACCAGCTTACTGCCCCACCATTCAAAATATACACGTATCCGGTTTGTGACTTAGAGTCATCCAGATCTGTGTCAAAGGTAGCGTCGACGTAACCCTTTACGACGAGCTCTTCGTCACCTCCATAAACGAGAAACATGTCCTTAGTCCTTTTCAGGTACTTCAGGATATTCTTGACCGCTGTCTAGTGTTCCTTGCCGGGATTACTTTGGTATCTTCCTACCAAACTTACGGCAAGGTTTACATCAGGTCTGGTACACATCATGGCATACATAATAGAACCTATGGCTGAGGCATAGGGGATGACACTCATCTCTTCTATATCTTCTGCCGTGGTCGGACATTGAGCTGAGCTCAATTTCACACCTTGCAACACAGACAAGAACCCCTTCTTAGACTGATCCATATTGAACTTCTTCAATATCTTATCAAGGTATGTGCTTTGTGAAAGACCTATGAGGCGTCTTGATCTATCTCTATAGATCTTGATGCCTAATATATAAGCAGCTTCTCCAAGGTCCTTCATTGAAAAACTCTTATTCAAGTAGGCCTTAATGCTGTCCGAAAGCTCTATATCATTTCCCATCAAAAGTATGTCATCTACATATAATATGAGAAATGCTACAGAGCTCCCACTCACTTTCTTGTAAACGCAGGCTTCTCCATAAGTCTGCATAAACCCAAACGCTTTGATCATCTCATCAAAGCGAATGTTCCAACTCCGAGATGCTTGCACTAGCCCATAAATCGAGCATTGGAGCTTGCACACCTTCTCAGCATTCTTAGGATCGACAAAACCTTCCAGCTGCATCTTATACAGTTCTTCCTTAAGATAACCGTTTAGAAATGCCGTTTTGACGTCCATTTGCCATATCTCATAATCATAGTATGCGGCAATTGCTAACATGATTCGGACGGACTTCAGCTTTGCTACGGGAGAGAATGTCTCATCGTAGTCAACCCCTTGAACTTGTCGATAACCCTTAGCGACAAGCCTAGCTTTATAGATGGTCACATTACCATCCGCGTCTGTCTTATTCTTAAAGATCCATTTATTTTCTATGGCTCGCCGATCATCGGGCAAGTTAGTCAAAGTCCATACTTCGTTCTCATACATGGATCCTATCTCGGATTTCATGGCTTCCAGCCATTTGTCGGAATCCGGGCCCGCCATCGCTTCTTCATAGTTCGAAGGTTCACTGTTGTCTAACAACATGATTTCCAAGACAGGGTTTCCGTACCACTCTGGTGCGGAACGTGTCCTTGTGGACCTTCGAAGTTCAGTAGGAGCTTGATCAGAAGTATCTTGATCATCATCATTAACTTCCTCTCTAATTGGTGCAGGCACCACAGGAACATTTTCCTAAGTTGCGCCACTTTCCGGTTCAAGAGGTAATACTTCATCAAGTTCTACTTTCCTCCCACTTACTTCTTTCGAGAGAAACTCCTTCTCTAGGAAGGATCCATTCTTGGCAACAAAGATCTTGCCTTCGGATCTGAGGTAGAATGTATACCCAATAGTTTCTTTAGGGTATCCTATGAAGACGCATTTTTCCGACTTGGGTTCGAGCTTTTCAGGTTGAAGTTTCTTGACATAAGCATCGCATCCCCAAACTTTTAGAAACGACAGCTTAGGTTTCTTCCCAAACCATAATTCATACGGTGTCGTCTCAACGGATTTTGACGGAGCCCTATTTAAAGTGAATGCGGCAGTCTCTAAAGCATAGCCCCAAAATGATAGCGGTAAATCGGTAAGAGACATCATAGATCGCACCATATCTAATAGAGTGCGATTACGACGTTCGGACACACCATTACGCTGAGGTGTTCCAGGCGGCGTGAGTTGTGAAACTATTCCACATTTTCTTAAGTGTGTGCCAAATTCGTGACTCAAGTATTCTCCACCACGATCTGATCGCAGGAACTTGATTTTCCTGTCACGTTGATTCTCAACCTCACTCTGAAATTCCTTGAACCTTTCAAAGGTTTCAAACTTGTGTTTCATTAAGTAGACATACCCATATCTACTCAAGTCATCAGTGAGGGTGAGAACATAACGATAGCATCCGCGAGCCTCAACACTCATTGGACCGCACACATCAGTATGTATGATTTCCAATAAGTTGGTTTCTCGCTCCATTGTTCCTGAGAACGGAGTCTTGGTCATTTTACCCATGAGGCATGGTTCGCATGTGCCAAATGATTCGTAATCAAGAGACTCTAAAAGTCCATCTGCATGGATCTTCTTCATGCGTTTGACACCTATGTGACCAAGGCGGCAATGCCACAAGTATGTGGGACTATCGTTATCAACCTTACATCTTTTGGTATTCACACTATGAATATGTGTAGCATTACGCTCGAGATTCATTAAGAATAAACCATTCACCATCGGAGCATGACCATAAAACATATCTCTCATATAAATAGAACAACCATTATTCTCGGATTTAAATGAGTAGCCATCTCGAATTAAACGAGATCCTGATACAATGTTCATGCTCAAACTTGGCACTAAATAACAATTATTGAGGTTCAAACTAATCCCTTAGGTAAATGTAGAGGTAGCGTGCCGACGGCGATCACATCGACCTTGGAACCATTCCCGACGCGCATAGTCACCTCGTCCTTTGCCAGTCTCCGTTTATTCCGCAGCTCTTGCTTTGAGTTACAAATGTGAGCAACTGCACCGGTATCAAATACCCAGGAGCTACTACGAGTACTGGTAAGGTACACATCAATTACATGTATATCACATATACCTTTCGTTTTTCCGGCCTTCTTGTCCGCTAAGTATTTGGGGCAGTTCCGCTTCCAGTGACCACTTCCCTTGCAATAAAAACACTCAGTCTCGGGCTTGGGTCCATTCTTTGGCTTCTTCCCGGCAGCTTGCTTACCGGGCGCGGCAACTCCCTTGCCGTCCTTCTTGAAGTTCTTCTTACCCTTGCCTTTCTTGAACTTAGTGGTTTTATTCACCATCCACACTTGATGTTCCTTTTTGACTTCTACCTCTGCTGATTTCAGCATTGCAAATACTTCAGGAATGGTCTTTTCCATCCCCTGCATATTGAAGTTCATCACAAAGCTCTTGTAGCTCGGTGGAAGCGACTGAAGGATTCTGTCAATGACCGCGTCATCCGGGAGATTAACTCCCAGCTGAGTTAAGCGGTTATGTAATCCAGACATAGTGAGTATGTGCTCACTGACAGAACTATTTTCCTCCATCTTACAGCTGAAGAACTTGTCGGAGACTTCATATCTCTCGACCCGGGCATGAGCTTGGAAAACCATTTTCAGCTCTTCGAACATCTCATATGCTCCGTGTCACTCAAAACACTTTTGGAGCCCCAGTTCTAAGCTGTAAAGTATGCCGCACTAAATGAGGGAGTAATCATCAGCACGTGTCTGCCAAGCGTTCATAACGTCTTGGTTCTGTGGGACGGGTGCGTCACCTAGCGGTGCTTGTAGGACATAATGTTTCTTGGAAGCTATGAGGATGATCCTCAGGTTCCGGACCCAGTCCGTATAGTTGCTGCCATCGTCTTTCAGCTTGGTTTTCTCTAGGAACGCGTTGAAGTTGAGGACAACGTTGGCCATTTGATCTACAAGACATATTGTAAAGATTTTAGACTAAGTTCATGATAATTAAGTTCATCTAATCAAATTATATAATGAACTCCCACTTAGATAGACATCCCTCCAGTCATCTAAGTATAACATGATCCGATTTAACTAGGCCGTGTCCGATCATCACGTGAGACAGACTAGTCAACATCGGTGAACATCTTCATGTTGATTGTATCTTCTATACGACTCATGCTCGACCTTTCGGTCTTCTGTGTTCCGACGCCATGTCTGTACATGCTAGGCTCATCAAGTCAACCTAAGTGTTTGCATGTGTAAATCTGTCTTACACCTGTTTGTATGTGAACGTTGGAATCTATCACACCCGATCATCACGTGGTGCTTCGAAACAACGAACTGTCACAATGGTGCACAGTTAGGGGGAACACTTTCTTGAAATTATTATGAGGGATCATCTTATTTACTACCGTCGTTCTAAGTAAACAAGATGCAAAAACATGATAAACATCACATGCAATCAAATAATAATAGTGACATGATATGGCCAATATCACATAGCTCCTTTGATCTCCATCTTGGGGCTCCATGATCATCTTGTCACCGGCATGACACCATGATCTCCATCATCATGATCTCCATCATCATGTCTCCATGAAGTTGCTCGCCAACTATTACTTCTACTACTATGGCTAACACGTTTAGCAATAAAGTAAAGTAATTTACATGGCGTTTCTCAATGACACACAGGTCATACAAAAAAAATAAAGACAACTCCTATGGCTCCTGCCGGTTGTCATACTCATCGACATGCAAGTCGTGATTCCTATTACAAGAACATGATCTCATACATCACATATATATCATTCATCATTCATCACAACTTTGGCCATATCACATCACAAAGCACTTGCTGCAAAAACAAGTTAGACGTCCTCTAATTGTTGTTGCAAGTTTTACGTGGCTGCAATAGGGTTCTAGCAAGAACATTTTCTTACCTACGTAAAAGCCACAACGTGATTTGTCAACTTCTATTTACCCTTCATAAGGACCCTTTTCATCGAATCCGCTCCAACTAAAGTGGGAGAGACAGACACCCGCTAGCCACCTTATGCAACTAGTGCATGTCAGTTGGTGGAACCAATCTCACGTAAGCGTACGTGTAAGGTCGGTCCAGGACGCTTCATCCCACAATACCGCTGAAGCAAAATAAGACTAGTAGCGGCAAGAAAGTTGACAACATCTACGCCCACAACAAATTGTGTTCTACTCGTGCAAAGAGAACTACGCATAGACCTAGCTCATGATGCCACTGTTGGGGAACGTTGCAGAAAACAAAAAATTTCCTACGGTTTCACCAAGATCCATCTATGAGTTCATCTAGAAACGATTGATCGGATTGCATCTACATACCTTTGTAGATCACACGCGGAAGCGTTCAAAGAACGGGGATGAGGAAGTCGTACTCACGTGATCCAAATCACCGGAGATCCTAGCGCCGAACGGACGGCACCTCCGCGTTCAGCACACGTACGGTCAGCGTGACGTCTCCTCCTTCTTGATCCAGCAAGGGGGAAGGAGAGGTTGATGAAGATCCAGCAGCACGACGGCGTGGTAGTGGATGCAGCAGTCATCGCAGCAGGGCTTCGCCGTTCTCTACGGAGGAGGAGGTCTTGGAGGGGAGAGGGAGGCGCCAGGGGCATGGGTGCGGCTGCCCTCCCTCCCCCCCTCTATATATAGGGTCCCCAAGGGGGGCGCCGGCCCTGGAGATCCAATCTCCCTAGGGGGCGGCGGCCAAGGGGGGTGGAGTGTCCCCCAAGGCAAGTGGGGCGCCCCCACCCTAGGGTTCCCAACCCTAGGCGCAGGGGGAAGGCCCAAGGGGGGCGCACCAGCCCACTAGGGGCTGGATCCCCTCCCACTTCAGCCCATGGGGCCCTCCGGGATAGGTGGCCCCACCTGGTGGACCCCCGGGACCCTTCCGGTGACCCCGAAACTTGTCCTGATGGCCGAAATAGCACTTCATATATATAATTCTTTACCTCCGGACCATTCCGGAACTCCTCGTGACATCCGGGATCTCATCCGGGACTCCGAAAAACATTCGGGTTACTGCATATACATATCTCTACAACCCTAGCGTCACCGAACCTTAAGTGTGTAGACCCTACGGGTTCGGGAGACATGTAGACATAACCGAGATGGCTCTCCGGTCAATAACCAACAGCGGGATATGGATACCCATGTTGGCTCCCACATGCTCCTCGATGATCTCATCGGATGAACCACGATGTCGACGATTCACGCAACCCCGTATACAATTCCCTTTATCAATCGGTACGTTGCTTGCCCGAGATTCGATCGTCGGTATCCCAATACCTTGTTCAATCTCGTTACCGGCAAGTCACTTTACTCGTACCGTAATGCATGATCCCGTGACTAGACACTTGGTCACTTTGAGCTCATTATGATGATGCATTACCGAGTGGGCCCAGAGATACCTCTCCGTCATACGGAGTGACAAATCCCAGTCTTGATCCGTGTCAACCCAACAGACACTTTCGGAGATACCCGTAGTATACCTTTATAGTCACCCAGTTACGTTGTGACGTTTGGTACACCCAAAGCACTCCTACGGTATCCGGGAGTTACATGATCTCATGGTCTAAGGAAAAGATACTTGACATTGGAAAAACTCTAGCAAACGAACTATACGATCTTGTGCTATGTTTAGGATTGGGTCTTGTCCATCACATTATTCTCCTAATGATGTGATCCCGTTATCAATGACATCCCCATGTCCATAGCCAGGAAACCATGACTATCTGTTGATCAAGGAGCTAGTCAACTAGAGGCTCACTAGGGACAAATTGTGGTCTATGTATTCACACATGTATTACGATTTCCGGATAATACAATTATAGCATGAATAATAGACAATTATCATGAACAAGGAAATATAATAATCATTTTATTATTGCCTCTAGGGCATATTTCCAACAGGGCCGACAGGTCAAAGTGGCGCTGGTCGATGGCCTCGAGGTTCATGGAGAACGACCTATCTGCGGACGCTCCGAGAATGTTGGAGAAGTGCTCGAAGGCGGCCCGCGACATGGCCACCTCGCCGAAAACACGCAGGGGGGCAACCTGGAAGCTGTCGATATGGTTCTTCTTGGCCCGATGAGCAGCATGGATCTTTAGGAAGGCGGTTTTCGTGTCGCCCTTGCTGAGCTAATTGAAGCAGACTCGCTGCCACAGGATAGAGCACTCGAGGGAGGCTAACCCTAGGTAGGAGGGACGAAGCTCCTGACGCAGCCATTGCTCGCACGGCAAAAATGGGCGGGCATCACGCGCCACATCGAGTCTGTAAATGAGCTCCCTAGCAATCATCAGCTGGAGGGAAATGTTCCCAGTAGAGCGTGCTCCCCAGCTCTGGAGGGAGCGAGCAGTTGCTTTCAAACGCGCGCCACATCGAGTCTGTAAATCCGACGTTTGCCGGGCCAGGTATGGGTGTGCTGAAGCTTTCCTTCCGTTGATCCACGTTTCATGACTCCACCACGTCCATGTCAGATGCTCGTCGAGCTCGCACCGAGCGCCGAGCCGCCTTGGTCGCTCGCGTCGCCCAGACGACGCCCATTGGCATACGTCCCCGCCGTTCTCCATCACTTGTTGCCAACGCCGCTACCGGGCCGGCGACAAACGAGCAGCAAGCATCATCACCGCACCCCTCCTTGCGGCGGGACAGCCGCACCGCCACCCCATCGCTGACTCCGGCCGGCTCATCGTCCCATGCTCGCCGCGCGCCCACGGATGCGCAGGCCGCGTTGCTCATGGCACGCGAGCTCCTGCATTACCGCTCGGTCGACGACCTCCATGAGGACTGGCTGGACCGCGTCGCCGATCTCGTTCGTGCCGTAGGGGGCTCTCCTGCACCATCCATCTCGCTACCTCGCACGCCTCCAGCCATCGGAGACGTAGCTCACGGGGCGCCTCCACCGCCCTGCATCAAGATGGCGCCCTCGCGCCGAGACGCGTGGCACATGGAGCACCGCCGCCTCCTCCGCACCAAGAAGGCATCCTCGCCCCGAGACACGCGGTCCCGGGGCACGATCTGCCATGCCGCATGCCCGCGCATGAAGAAATAAGCTGCCAAGAAGTTCCCCGACCGCAGGAAAACGGTCCTGCACTCCCCGAACCACCACGTCAAGACCGTGCGCCGCCTGCAGTGGCAGTGCATGGGTACCAAGACCAAGCTCCTCCACCACGACGGGCTCCAGTGACCACAGCAGGCTGCCGAGCTTTCGCTCCCAAGCTGCGCACCATTGAGGGAGTCATGGACTAAGGGGTCCTCGGGCGTCCGACATGTTGGACATGGGCTAGACTAATGGGCTATGAAGAAACAAGACCGAAGACTCTCTCCTGTGTCCGGATGGGACTCTCCTTGGTGTGGAAGGCAAGCTTCGCCACCCAATATGAAGATTCCTTTCTCTGTAACCGACCTTGTACAACCCTAGTTCCCCCCCGGTGTCTATATAAACTGGAGGGCTTAGTCTGGATAGGACAGCAATCATTACCATAGTCATACAGGCTAGGCTTTTAGGGTTTAGCCATCTCGATCTCGTGGTAGATCAACTCTTGTAATACTCATATTCATTAAGATCAATCAAGCAGGAAGTAGGGTATTACCTCCATAGAGAGGGCCCGAACCTGGGTAAACATCGTGTCCCCTGTCTCTTGTTACCATTGACCTTAGATGCACAGTTCGGGGCCCCCTACCCGAGATCCACCGGTTTTGACACCCACATTGGTACTTACATTGAGAGTTCCACTGTGTCATCCTCAAAAGGTTTGATGGCTCCTTCAATCATCCACAACGACGCTGTCCAAGGGGAGGTCTTCCCCCCGGACAGATCTGCGTGTTCGGCGGCTTTGCACTGTGGGCCAACTCGCTTGGCCATCTGGAGCAGATTGACAGCTACGCCCCTAGCCGTCAGGTCAGATTCGGGAGCTTGAACTACGTCGCGGATATCTGTGGAGACTTGACATTGAACGGATTCGATACCATGGCAATCGCTCCCCATCACCTCGATGAACATGACTTAGATCTGTCATCGGGCCATACCTAGGAAATTGCACCTGTAACCGCTCTGGCCTTAGATCTGGAGCAGGTCGCATCATCCGAGGACAGGAAGCTTAACCCTGCCACAGAAGCCACAGACTCCACGGCGTTGGAGCCGCACACAGACCTAACCTCTAGTAATGCCTGTGTCATCGGAACCTCGGGCTCACTTCCGGTTAACAGTTCCGAACTATGTGCATCCGCACATGTCGAGCATGATAGATTATCGATCGCCGGATTCAGTGCCACGGACATCTTCCGTCACTCACCCTTGGGCGATGTGCTGGATTCATTTAAAAATCTATCCTTAGTGGGGAATTCATAGCCGAACTATATCTAGTTCGAACTAGAAGCTGATGACAAGGAATTTTGCTCCCCACCCGCCACCCACTTTATAGCCATTGTTGAAAACTTAACAAACATGCTCGATTACGGCTTCGAAGACATCGACGGTATGGACGACGATGCAGACAAGGAGCATGGCCAAAGCCCGCCATTTACTGGATGTTGGACGGCCACTTCTTTGTATGACGTATATACGGTGGATACGCCTAAAGAATCTAACGACGACGACAAAGAAGATCCAGTCGAGGACAAACCTCCTGGGACACAACCTAAGCGCCGATGTCAGTGGTGCCGCTCTAAATCACGTCATGCAAAAGATAGCAATACCGACACAGGAGAAGATAATACTCCTGACGGTGCCGACGATAACGAAGACCCCGTGGAAGCAACTCCTGAACAAGAAGAACGGGAAGATGGGCAAGTTAGCCCCGACGAATAGGCCGAAGACTCGGAGGACAGTAATTATGTCCCGCTCTCCGAGGATGAGGTGAGCCTCGGCAATGAGGATTTCATCATGCCTGAAGAACCTCTCGAGCAGGAGCGCTTCAAGCGCCAGCTAATAGACACCGCAAGAAGCCTAAAAAAGAAGCAGCAACAACTTCAAGCTGATCAAGACCTGTTACATGATAGATGGACTGATGTCCTGATAGCTGAAGAATAAGGCCTTAAGCGCCCAGCCAAAAGTTACCCGATGCGCAAATTGCTACCTCAGTTCGATGATGAGGCGCTGGAGCCCAGACCATCACCGTGCAATGGGGCTGACCGACAACCACGTGGTCGGGATAAAGCAGCAACTCAAGCCGAACACCAGCCCGCCCCGCCTCATTATAAAGGCAAAGATAAAACAGCTCGTGGTCACACATACGACCTCCGGCGGTACCTGAACAACAGAGCAGGGCATACCAGATCGATCTATAGATCGCGAGAACGTACCTCGACACTTATTGACGGCTATCTATTCGGACGTGACAATCCTAGTCATACACGGGCCGAACACCGCAGACGAACTCCATCAGCCCGATATAGAGGCACCGCACACCCTCTTTGCTTCACTGACGAAGTAATGGATCACGAATTCCCAGACAAGTTTAAACCTGTAAATATCGAATTATATGATGGAACAACTAACCCCGCGGTGTGGGTCGAGGACTTTATTCTCCACATTCATATGGATCGTGGAGATGATATCCATGCCATCAAATACCTCCCTTTAAAACTCAAAGGGCCAGCTCGGCACTCGCTAAACAGCCTGCCCAAAAATTCTATTGGCAGCTGGGAGGACTTGGAAGAGGCCTTCCTTAACAACTTCCAAGGTACATATGTCCAGCCACCAGATGCTGATGACTTAAGTCACATTGTCCAGCAACCCGGAGAGTTAGCCAGGAAGCTCTGGACTAGGTTCTTAGTTAAAAATAACCAAATCGTCGACTGTCCGGACGCGGAAGCCCTAGCGACCTTCAAACACAGCGTCCGGGATGAGTGGCTCGCTCGCCACCTCAGTCAAGAAAAACAAAAATCCATGCCTGCCTTCACCGCTCTGATGACCCGTTTTTGCGCGGGAGAAGACAGCTAGCTCGCTCATAGAAGCAACAACGCCAGCGATCCGGGCACTTCCGAACTCCGGGACAGCAACGGCAAACCACAACGCAGCAAATACAAACGCTGCAATGATAACGAAAGAACGCATGACGCAGCGGTTAACGCCGGATTTAGCGGCCCCAAATCGGGTCAATGGAAGAAGCCATTTAAGGCAAACAGAGATGGACCATCCAATTTGGACAAGATATTGGACTGGCCCTGCCAGATTCATGGCCACCCCAACAAACTAGCTAATCATACCAACAGAAGTTGTTGGGTCTTCAAGCAGGCCGACAAGCTCAATGTCAAACACAAGGGGAGGAGGCCTCCAGGCGATAGCGATGACGAAGAGGCTCACCAACCAAATTCCAGGGGTTAGAAGCAATTTCCCCTTGAAGTGAAAACAGTAAACATGGTATACGTGACACACAACTCTACAGGGGAGCGGGAGAGACACTCCCTCTGGACTAAGGATTACACTACAGTGACCTCAGCCAAAGTACAAAGCGGTCTCATTAAACCGCATACCTTGTTGGTTGTTAAGCCACCGGTCCCCATTCAACAGGATCGACCAAGTTTGGAGCAGGACTAGCACTTCGGCATCCGCCGTCCACCTCATATACCTGTGAAATGTGTACCGAGCACACATAACTATGCACTTCAAATAGCCTGGCATCGGCGGAAGCACAACAAGGACGGGTCTACAAGTACTCCCATAAACTACTTCCTTTTTCCTTTCTTATATTACTCTTTCTTTTCCATCATCCTTCGCCACAGGTAGCACAAAGGCTGGTCATCTCATGGACTGTATCAGAGTCCAGGTTCATAAATTCACCCAAAGGCTACTCCTGTTAAGGAGCCCCTTCACCGAGGAAAGGCGGCGCAGACGTGCAACAAGAGGTCCAAAACAATTGGCATGTCAGTTAGGTTCTAGTGAACATACTCCGCATCCGGTATTCACTTTTCTATAAAGAACTGAATTTTTATCCTTTTCGTTGTTTCACACACCCACCCCAGCATACCTTGCCAGGGGATGGACATTGGAACAAAATGAGTTGCCAACAAAGTTCGAACAGCTTCATAGCATACTTCGATGTCGCGAGTTTGGCCTTATATTCATCAACTCTGAATCATGTCTTGGGTCAATAGTTGGGTTGCCCGGCTCCTGTGCTTGCTACCTTACGTTCCGCTCTATCGGCTAGGGTAGTAAAGGGAGAACTACTGCGATTGTGTTTCTGGTTCACCTGGTCAAACACCTCAGTAGAGAAAGCCGAAAAGTGACTGTCATGATGCAGCGAGAGCTGGTCAACCGCTCGACGACTTAACGGGATCTTTTGCGATTCCCTCGTATTACACGAAGGACCTTCTTTCATGTCACATGTAAAGCACCGCATTGGGATAACCGCGTACATAACAGGGTCTATATCATAGATCCACCATAAAACTCCTATGGCTAAGTGAAAGTGTTAATGCCCTATTGTCCGATTGCCTAGTTCACCGCATTGACACCTCCTTTTTGGACCAAGACGTTGGGTTAAGAGTGATCAATTGCTTTTTCGAACACCCCCATATTTCCTACGAGGGGGCTGAAGCCGACGACTGGAAATCTTTCAGATTATATAAAAAAGGGCCGCACAGTTGGATTCAAAGATTTTAAGCAACTCTAAAATGAACATTATTATATTGTCTTTCACAATGTCAATACATCTCACTCGAATATCATATCTTTCGAGCACTGACCCTCTATCAACCGGGCAACCGCTAAGACAACTTCGAAATAATGCTCTGGTGCGTAATGGTCCTTGCCCTTGGGTGGACTCTTCGCTACAATATCGATGGCCTTCATCTTCATCCAGTATGTTTTCACATGGGCAAGGGCCATCCGTGCACCTTCAATGCGCGTTGATTTCTTAACAGCATCGATGCGCGGCACCGCGGCAGCAAGTCGCCTCACCAAACAAAAATAACTATCCGGAATTGGCTCGGTCTGCCACAACCGGACTACGACGTCTCTCATGGCAGCGCCTGTCGAATCACAGGTTCCGGCAAACCCTCAAGGTTCGAACACTGGGGTGCGGGCGAAGGTTTTCTCCCTATTGATCCACACCCTAGCTCTCTAAGATCTTGCGGACGAACTCGACGAACTCGCAACACAAAGACGCAAGATTTATACTAGTTCGGGACACAGTTGTAGTGTAATACCCTACTCCAGTGTGGTGGTGGTGGATTGCCTCTTGGGATGATGATGAACAGTACAATGGGAAGAACCGCCTCCTAAGGTTGAGGTGTTCTTGTGCTTAGTGAACTTGTCTGGGAGGGATGCCTCTCGATCTAATCTCGATTCGATCCCCTCTGCTATGGTGGCTAGTTCTACTTATATAGGCCCTGGTCCTCTCCCCAAATATTGAGCGGGAAGGGAACAACAACGGCCAATTTGAGAGGGGACAGCTAGTACAGCTTATCCTGACAAAAGCGGTCTTCGCCTGCCAAAGGCTCTGGTGGTGACGCTGTCCTGGGCTCCATGGTGACCTCCGTCTTGCTTTCCTTCTGGTCTTGGTCTCATTGCACCAATATGGAAACCTTTGCTTCATGCCTCGGTACTCCGCGCCTGCGCTTGCCCCCTTGGCACCAAAGAGGAAGCAAGGACACTGCGCGCTGGCGCCCGCCGGGTCTCGATCGTCATGGCTCACGTCACGAGGACCTCGCGAGGTTTGCCTTGCCTTGATCTCTCCACCCCTTGCGAGCCTGCCTGGCGAGGCCGCTCCTGAGGAGGTCTTGCGTTGTCCGCCTCGCGAGGCTTGGCCCCTCGTGAGGGTCTTGAATGCCTTGTCAATGAAGATGGGCCGTATAGACCTGCCAGCCAAGCCACGCCGCGGGCCGCAGGTAGGCAAGTCTGGGGACCCCCATTCCTAGAAAGCCGACAGCAGCCCCCGGGCCCAAGGCGCGCTCGGGCTTGGCTTCGAGGTGAAGCCAAAGGGTCAAGCGCGGAGCTCCGCGGGCCCCAAAAGCCTACGGCCTCTGTTGACGCGTGGCGGTTGATTGGACATGGGCGTCTCCACTTCCCCACGCTGCCTCGGCAACTGCCCATCTTGACAAGTCCCTACCACATGCAAGGAAAACCATCATTACCTGTGATCGTGGGGGGTGCTGGTTGGCCTTCTCCTGCTATAAATGAGGAAGGGGGCGGAGCCCCTGTCCCCCACTTCTTCCCATTCCTCCTGCTTCTTCTTCCTCTGCTCCACCACCGACATCAATGGCATTGTCGAAGAAGTTCTCCGCCGTGGAGAAAGGAAAGGTCCCTCGCGAGGGGCCCGGCTTCCTGGCGCCCAAGCGGGGACGCTGCCGTCCCCGCAAGCATACCATGACTCCCGCCATGGCCCCCCGCTCCCGGGGAGGCACCGCTGCCCGTGGTGGAGGTTGCTCCGGTCGTGGCAGCCCCGTCGATGAGGTGAGACACGCCGTGGTTATGCGGCCTCCCCGGCCACGCTTCCACTCGGCGGAGGTGCTACCGGAGTTCATTGTCTGGTCAGAGGATCCAGCCGGCAACTGGCTTTAGCTTCCGCGCTTCTTCGTCGACGAGATGCCGGCCTTTGGTCCTAGCGGGCTCTGGCGGCAGGCGGACGGCAGCTGCAGCAGGGATGCCTGGGTCGCGGTTGAAGTCTCCGCCGAGGGCAACATAACTCTGGCCCGCAGTTGGCAGACATTCGCCCGTACGCGCGGCCTGGGCAGGCGGTGCACCCTCCACTTCAAGTATGATGGTGATGCGACCCTCTACGTGAGGGTGTTTGGGGAAGATGGTCGCCGCACCGTGTGCTGCCCCGAGACGAACGACGACGAGGAGGTGCTCGGTCTCGGCGATGGCCGCGACGAGGGTGAGCCCGCCGGTCGCGCTTTGTCCAGCTACGGTGGCTCTTCTCTTGGCGAAAGCTCCAGCAGTTGGGGCTAGGACCAGCCGGCCTACCGCCGTGCCCGCTTCGAAGGTGGTAGCAGGTCGTCTCGTCACCGCGCCTCCGTGGAGCGCGAGGAGGGATCCGGCTAAGCTCGGATGTCGCTGGAGGCCTGGCCCCGTGGTTCACCGCAACGCCGCTTTTGTTTTGTTCCTCTTTTCCTTCCTGCATCAAAATGAAACCAGTATGGGCCCGGAGGGGTGTGTATCGAACTGTGATTCCTCAATCATTACGATGTGCTTGTTATTTCTGTGTTGTGTCATTATTTCGTGCGGAGATATCTTAGCCTGGCGCGTTCGGGGCAGCCTCTTATTCACAAGGCACTTGTCTCCTCGTGCCCGTCTTGGCTTAGTGGTTGCTCAGGAACTACAAAAAAATTGTTAGGAAGCTCGCTAGGAGACTTATCGTTCACCCGAGCCTTGACCCAGCGCTTCATATCGCGGTACTCGAGGGGCACGGATTAGGAGATATGTGTCGGTTGTGGGCTCGAGCGAGGGTGCCTCGTGAGAAAGCAGACCGAAGGCAGAGAGAAGGACCAACGCAGGAGGAAGAAACCCTCGCGAAGGCACCTGTCTAGCCCCCTCGCGAGCTATGCGAGAGAGAGAACACAAGTGAAATGGATTCAGAAAAGGCGGCAAAAGGTGACGAAACCAAATCAGCAAGGAACACCAGAAGCAAACTTCGATTAAGAGAAGGCAAGCCTACTACGGAAAGCAAATGAAAAGCCACGTCCATCACCTAGTCTAGTCTTCGATGTCTTCTCACCAGCACGGACCTAAGTGCTGCCACTAGGCGTGGGAGGGAGCCCCCGAGGACCGAGGGCGGCTCTCCGGAGACTCCAGGGCGTGTACAGCCCCACTCATTATTACGTGAGAGTGTCACGGGTGGCGATTCTTCACAGGCAGCGGGCCTTCTTCACAGGCATTGGACCTTTCTTCACAGGCACGGGGCCTTGCTTCACATGCACGGGGCCTTGCTTCATAGGCACTGGGCCTTGCTTCACAGGCTTCACAGGCACTGGGCCTTTCTTCATGGGTAGAACCTCCGGAGGTGCTGGATGTTCCAGGCATTCTGGATGGGCACCCCGTCCTGCGTCTCCAGGCACGCGGCGCCAGGCCTGGAGATATGGATGACCCTGAACGGGCCCTCCCACATGGGTGAGAGCTTGTGCAACCCTTCCATGGAGAGGACCCACCTCAGGATGAGGTCGCCTGCCTCGAGCATCCTGGAGCGGATGTTGCGGCAGTGGTACCGCCGCAGCGCCTGCTGGTACCTTGCCGCCCTCAGTGCAGCTTCGCGGCATCGTTCCTCCCCCAGTACGAGGTCCATTCCCTGCGTGGCATCCTGCTGTGTTTCATCAAACGCCAGGACCCATGCGGAGCGATGCTTAATCTCATGAGGGAGGACCGCTTCGGCTCCGTAGACAAGGAAGAATGGGGTCTCGCCCGTCGGCTTAGTGGCGGTGGTGCGGATGGACCACAACATGGACTGGAGCTCATCATGCCAGCCCCTTCCACTGGCCTCGAGCTTCTTCTTGAAGGTCCTGGTCTTGAGGCCTCTCAGGACCTCCGTGTTGGCGCGTTCAGCCTGGCCATTGCTCCTGGGGTGTGCCACTGAAGCATAGCAGATCTGTGTTCCAAGGTTAGCACAGTATGTTTTGAAGAGGTTACTGTTGAACTACGAGCCGTTGTCGGTGATGATGCGGTTGAGGACCCCGAAACGGCTCACAAGGCCCGTGATGAACTTAACCGCGAAACCAGCTGGGATGGTGCGGACGGATTCCACTTCCGCCCACTTGGTGAACTTGTCGATGGTGACATAGAGGTAGCGGTAGCCCCCTGGCACTCGGTGGAATGGGACCAAGATATCTAGCCCCCAGACCACGAACGGCCATGTGAGCGGTATAGACTGGAGGCCCTGAGCCGGCTGATGGATCTGCTACGCGTGGAACTGGCAAGCTTCGCAGGACTTCACCAACTCAGCTGCGTTGTTGAGCGCCGTGGGCCAATAGAATCCACTGCGGAACACCTTGCCGACAAGAGTCTGTGACGACGAGTGGTGTCCGCAGTCCCCGCCGTGTATGTCAATCAGCAACTCCTTCCCCTGGTCCCTGGATATGCAACGCAACGAAACATCATTTGGTCACTTCCTATACAACTCACCGTCCTGGATGCAGTATGCCGTGGCTTGCCGGGATACGCACTCTGTGTCCTCTTCCTTCTCCGGTAGTGCCCCTTGCATTAGATATTCCTTGAATTCCTTGGTCCAACATCCCTCTTGAGGCTCGAGAGCCAAGAGCAAGCGAGCCCCTAAGGTTGGTCCACAAGCTGGGGCTCCTGTGGCAGGCGGTTGTGGGAGCTCCTCCCGAGGCCGTGTCATGCTTGAAAGTGGTGGCGTCGCTGACGGCTTAAAGAGCCGCTCCTCGAAGACGCCAGGCTCTTGGGGCTGCCGCTTGGATGCTCTCCTAGCGATGTCGTTGTCTTCCTTGTTGGTGCCACGGGGCACATGCTGCACCTCCATGCCTAGGAACTACTTTTCCATCTTACGTACTTCCGTTAGGTATGCCTCCATGTGCTCGTCCTTTGGCTCGTACACTTTGTTGGAGAAGTTGACGAGGAGCTGTGAGTCGCCCTAACGGAGAGGCGCTTCACCCCTAGAGCTACCGCGGCCTTTAGGCCAGCTATGAGGCCTTCATATTGTGCGATGTTGTTGGAGACCTTCTCGCCCTGCTGAAAGCAGAGCTGCACAGCGTAGTAGAGCTTGTCCTGCATGGGTGAGATGAGTACTGCTCCAGCCCCCCGCGCCATGGTGCGCGAAGGCACCATCGAAATACATGACCCGTCCTTCTGGCGCCTCACTTCCTGGCAAGGTGGACCGGTCCTCGCCTGCTTCCAGTGCCGGGGCCTTCGTCCATTCCTCCATGAAGTCGGCGAGTGCGGCCCCCTTGATGACCCTGGTGGTGCTGAACTCCATCTGGAATGCGTGCAGCTGAATGTTCCACTCGGCGACGTTTCCAGCAGAGTTGGGGCTCCTGAGCACCCTCTCCAACGGGTAGGCCAAGACGACTTTGATGCGGTGTCCCCGAAAGTAGTGTCACAACTTGCGCGAGGCCACCAGGAGCGCGAGTAGGAGCTTCTGAGGCATGGGATAGCGTTCCCTCGTGTCCCGCAACATCGTGCTGACGAAGTACACCAGGTGCTCGACGAGGACCGGCATGTTGGTGAGGCTTGCGTCTTGTGCAAGCTGGGGTGCCTCCTGAGTTGGTGGGACCCCTGGTGCTTGGTGGCTTGCGGGAATCTCTACGGTGTCATCCTGCCGAGCTTGGTCTTCTGTTGCAGCCGCTATGGCTTTGCTGTGCCTTCCTGATCTTGCGTCACCTTGGCTGGCGATGTAGCTTGGCGCGACACACTCTTGGCCTGGTGCTCCTCCTGAACTGCCACTAGCGCAACGCTGGCGGAGTATGGGGTGGCGGCAAGGTAAAGTACTAGAGGCTCGAGGGGCTGTGGCGCCACCAACACCGGTGGGCTGGTTAGGTATCTCTTGAGGACTTGGAAGGCTCGGTCGGCCTCTGCAGTCCACTTGAATGGGCCCTTCCTCTTCATCAACTTGAAAAAGGGTAAGGCGCACTCTCCCAGCTTGGAGAAGAAGTGCCCCAATGCAGTCACCCGACCAGCCAGCTTCTGCATTTCCTTAAGGGTCTACGGCAGACTCATTCCCTCAATGGCCTTGATCTTCTCCGGGATCGCCTCGATCCCTCTGTGTGACACAAGGAATCCCAGCAGCTTGCCAGAAGGGACACCGAACACACACTTTTCCGGGTTAAGCCGCAAGTTCACCTGGCGCAGGCTTTCGAAGGTCTCCTCCAGGTCTTGGATCAAGGTTCTCGCCTCCCGAGACATCACCACAATGTCATCGACGTAGGCCTCCGTGTTCCTCCCGAGTTGCCGCCCTAAAGCGATGTGCATCAGCCGCTGAAAGGTCGCACCCGCGTTGCGCAGTCCGAAGGGCAAACAGGTGTAGCAGTACACCCCACACGGGGTCAGGAAGGCTGTCTTCTCTACATCTTCCACCGCCATCTTGATTTGGTGATACCCTGAGAACGCATCCAGGAAGCACAGTAGGTCTCACTCAGAGGTGGAGTCGACGATCTGGTCGATGCGCGGGAGAGGGAATGGATCTTGAGGGCACGCCTTGTTGAGGTTGGTGAAGTCGACACACATTCGCTCCTTCCTGCCTTTCTTCGGCACCACGACTGGATTCGCCAGCCATTCGGGGTACCTAACCTCACGAACGGCACCCGCCGCCTCCAACTTGCGGGTCTCTTGGACGATGAAGGCCTACTTCTCCGTGGACTGCCACCTTGCTCGCTGCTTCACAGGGCGCACATTGGGGCACACCCTTAAGTGGTGCTGAATCACCTCTCTCAGGACCCCCACCAGCTGATTGGGCTCCCATGCGAATATGTCCTTGTTCGCGCGCAAGAACTTCACCAATGCTTCCTCTTGGCTGGGGTTGAGGTCGGCACCTATGGTGAAGGTGGCTCCTGAGGAGCCGTCCTCGTCGACCGGCACCTGCTTTGTCTTTGCCTTGTCTTGGGTGAACAAATGCTTCTTCTTGCTTGGCGCGGCCTCCTTGGCCTCGGGGGCACCGGTGCCGATGGGCTGCACCGCCGCAGTGGTCCTGAAGGCAAGTTTGAGCGCCGTCGCAGCCTCCTTGGTGTCCCCCTTGATGGTGAGGACACCTTTGCTTCCTGGCATTTTCATGAGGTTGTAGGCTGGATGAGTCGCCGCCATGAACTGGGCCAGAGCTGGGTACCCGAGGATGGCATTGTACCGGAGGCCGATGCGGGCGATGTCGAAGTTGACCAGCTCGGTGCGGTAGTTGTTGCACGTGCCAAAGGTGATGGGAAGGCGGATATGCCCCAGGGAGCGTGCAGCGCCACCACCAACTCCTGAGAAAGGCTTGCTGAGGCTGAGTCGCTCGAGCGGCACGTGAAGAAGGCTGAAGGCCTCCATGGAGAGCAGGTTGAGGCCAGCGCCGCCGTCGATGAGGGTCTTGGTGACGGCCACATTGCAGATGTGGGCATGTAGAGCATCAGAAGCATGCCCGAGCCAGTGGTGGTGATGGGGTTGTCTTCCGAGCTGAAGGTGAGTTCGGCATTAGGTGCAGCCCAGAACGGCGGAGCCCCCGAGTGCGTGGAAGTGGCGACGATCTGGCGGAGGAACGACATGATGTGGCACTCTGAAGGCGGTGCCTGTGAGCTGCCTAGCAGGGTTGCGACTGCGTGGTGCGTCGGTGCCACGTAGCGCACAGTGAAGAGGTCGCGGAGCTCCTCCCAAGACGCCACCATGGATCCAGGAAGGTTAAGCAGCCAGGCGTGTGGCTCGCCGGCGAGGGCCATGGGAAGCCAGTTGGCCATGACCTTGTTATCACCCCCGGCTTCGAGGATGGCCTCCTCGTACGCCAGCAGGAAAGCTGACGGGTCCACCGGGCCGTCGTAGCGCGGTGGCATCTCCGGCTTGAACTTGGGCAGCCACTGCACCCGCCGCAGGGCGGGGGCCAGGGCTCGAAGCTCGTTGGCCCCGTCATCTACACTGGCCGCCGGAGTCGGCTGCAGGGCGCCTTCCATGTGGGCGAAGCGCGGTGTCGACGGAGCGCAGATTGACAGAAGAGAAGCTACGGCGCACCCCTACCTGGCGTGCCAAATGTCGGATCACGGGATCCGGCAAAACCCTCAAGGTTCGAACACTGGGGTGCACGTGAAGGTTTTCTCCCTATCGATCCATGCCCTAGCTCGCTAAGATCTTGCGAACGAACTCGATGAACTCGCAACACAAAGACGCAAGATTTATACTGGTTCGGGCCACCGTTGTGGTGTAATACCCTACTCCAGTCTAGTGGTGGTGGATTGCCTCTTGGGCTGATGATGAACAATACAAGTGGAAGAATAGGCTCCTGAGGTTGAGGTGCTCTTGTGCTTAGTGAACTTGTCTGGGAGGTATGCTTCTCGATATGATCTCGATTCGATCCCCTCTACTGTGGTGGCTAGTTCTACTTATATAGGCCTTGGTCCTCTCCCCGAATATTGAGCAGGAAGGGAGCCAACAACAGAAAATTTGAGAGGGGATAGCTACTACAGCTTATCCTGACAAAAGCAGTCTTCGCTTGCCAAAGGCTCTGGTGGTGACGTTGTCTTGGTCTCCATGGTGACCTCCATCTTGCCGTCCTTCTGGTCTTGGTCTCATTGCACCAATATGGAAACCTTTGCTTGATGCCTCGGTACTCCGCGCCTGCACTTGCCCCCTTGGCACCAAAGAGGAAGCAAGGACACTACGTGCGATGGCGCCCGCCTAGTCTCGATCGTCATGGCTCACGTCACGAGGACCTCGTGAGGTTTGCCTGCCTTGATCTCTCCGCCCCTCGCGGGCCTGCCTGGCAAGCCCGCTCCTGAGGAGGTCTTGCGTCGTCCACCTCGCGAGGGTCTTGAATGCCTTGTTGATGAAGATGGTCCTTATAGACCTGCTAGCCCAGCCACACTGCGGGCCGCAGGCAGGCAATTCTGGGGACCCCCGTTCCCAGAACACGGACATCGCCGGATATCCGATGCAGTTCTGCCCATTGAGTCATCTGCTCGTTCAGCAACAATGGGCACTTTGATGCACCAAATTGCGACCAAAAAAGCATCTCCGTTGCATACCCTTCTTGCGCTTGGTAAAACTGCACCACATCGGAAGCACTCTTCGGCAAATCCAACAAAGCATCTAGAGAATTCCACACTTGATTAAGCGGGGCATAATTCTGATCGCCGAACTTAGTTTGCAATAAAAAGGGCGTACTAGTCGCGATCTCCCCGGCTTGTCGGATCTCCTCCCGGGCCGCTCTAGATTCGGACCGGGCTTCTCTTGCCTCTTGTAAGGCCTTGTCAAGATCAACCGTTTTGGCTTTATTATCCCTCTCGAGAAATCCGTAGCGGCTAGCGGCCTCCTTTAGTTCAAGCGTCATTGAGGATATTTTCTCCTCGTATTGGTGCTGGGCAGTCTGTTTGGCCTTTAACTCGGTAGATGCCTTTTCGGCAGCCTCATTACTAATCTGGGCATGCTCCTTGGCTCGGGCTACCTCAGCTTGAAGGATCTCGACCATGGCAGCACCATCTGCAGATATGTAGATCTTATTACACAAATATTCACATCATGCTTATATTGTAAACACGTGCATAGTATGGTTGCCCCCAAAACATACCTTGCGCTTCGTCAAGTCGCCTGTTGGTAAGCGTGATATCATTATCTGCCTCATCAATCTTATGTTGCAAATCCGTAACTTATGTAGTCCGGGCAGTTACCGAGGAGGTCACACCCTGTGTTCCAATTGATCAGATTATTTGCTGGGCATATCTTTTGATCCTCTGATCGCCTCCCTCGGGAAGCCAATCAGAGTCTCAGGGGCTACTATCTATACACAGGTGTATTTTGTGAATAAAAGACAATCGAACATGTTACAGTACAAACCTCGAAGCCTCTTAGCAGGCCCACGAAGGCCTCATTCAATCTGCTTTTCGCGGACAAGACCTTTTCCACCACTGTGCCCATCAAGGTACGATGTTCCTCTGAGACAGATGCCTGCCGCAGCATGTTCGTCAATATATCCGGAGCTTCTAGGTCTCCGGAAGCTGCTAAAGGAGTACGGACTCCCTTTGAAGGAATCCGTTTATTCGCATCCGGCTATAGACCGGACTGCTCGGGACCTCCATTATTGGTCCCCGGACCCTGGCACACCGAAGTATCACCTTCGGGTAGTGTCTTTGTCATCCCTTGCACCACTTGTTGATCGGGGGAGACCCTCCACGACGACACCTCAAATTTGTCCGCCCTATTGGGCGAGGAGACCGGTGGCGGTGTCTCGCTTTCCATCATCTCCAGGAGAAGGTCCCCTGAGGAAGAGGATTGTTGAAGAAGACTGCGGGCCGAACTGCAAAAACATATATTCTAGACGTTACAAGAAGGGAGCAGGACATATTTAAAACACCCTTGTTCACTTACGATTTGGCCAGAGGCTTGTCCTCGTCATGGGACTGCGTGATGGCGTCGTCCTCCAATCCCGAGCCACCCGATAGAGGCATCTTGCCTCGCTTAGGAGCCTTTTCCTCCCAGTTTTCGGAGGCAGCCCTTCTCTTTCCATGGGGGAAGAGACATTAAGTTCCCCTTCATTTTTGTCTTTGAATGATGGAATCTTGATTCCCCCAGACATAATGTCTAATATACCTTCGGGATGGAGGCCATCTTTGGTCCTCCCACTCTCCGCCTTGCTCCCCCTAACAGGCATCTGGTATGGAGTCGGGGCCAGCATCCTTGTTAATACGGGATCTGCTGAGCCTTCAGGAAGGGGGGCCAAACACCTGATTAGTTCTGCTTTCTTTATCCAGCCCTGGAAGAAGATAGTTTGCTCAGTAATGTATTACAGCATACTTAAATACAAAGTGTTCGGAAGTCGAGTGCTTACCGAGGTATCTGGACGGTTGCAGTCGAGGCCGGCGTCCTCAGTGGTGTCTGGCCAATGTTTTCATTTCCCAAAAAACAACTTCCAAATCCCTTTGTGCATAATGGAGAAGAAGTGTTGGAGGGTTCGTGCTCCTTCCGGATTAAACTCCCACATGCGAAAAGTCCTACGCTGGCATGGCAAAGCTCGGCGGACTAGCATTACTTGAATCACGTCGACAAGATCGATGTCCTTCTCAAGGAGGGTTCGGATGCGGCTCTGTAGAGTCTAGAATTAATCAACTGATCCCCAGTCCAGCCCTTTATTGATCCATGATGCAAGCTGTAACAGAGGGCCCGAATGGAATGCAGGTGTAGCTACCCACTTGGTACTACGGGGTTCCATGATGTAAAACCACTATCGCTGCCATTGGTTGGAAGTTTCGGTGAAAGAGCCTTTTGGCCAGAGAGTGTTGGTAAGATTGCTTACTACAACACCGCCACACTGCACATGTTCCCCGTCGACTACCTTCGGCTTCACACTAAAGGTCTTGAGCCATAGGCCGAAGTGTGGGGGTATTCGGAGGAAGGCCTTGCACGTGGAGGAGAGAATCCGGAGCTAGATCGTGAAAATCTAGTCCGTAATAAAACATTAGCCCCCGGACAAAGGGGTGGAGAGTGAACCCTAGCCCTCGGAGGAAGTGAGGGATGAATACGGCCCTCTCGCCTGATCTGGGGGTCGGAATAACCTGTCCTTGAGCAGGAAGCCTATGGGGGATCTCCACGGTCAGGTATTTGGCCGCCCGAAGCTTTGCGATATCCTCCTCTATAATAGAGGAAGCCACCCATTGACCTTGATGGCTGGGCCCGGACATGATGGTGAATCTTGGAGCAATGAAGTCGAACCTTGGGTGCTAGAACTTGAGGTTGGAAAGGTTGAGGAGAGGTTTGGCATAAAAGATGGCCCTTGGTTCCGTTATAAAGGCACTGGGTATTGAACGCCTCCTCCTGGGCATGAAGACTTGCCTATTCCTAAGGAATCTTTCCCACATAACGGTTGGGTTACCCACGCTCGTATTGATGAGAATCCCGCAATAAGGGGACACAATCTCTGCTTTGACAGGACGTGCCAATAACAACCACGCCTCGAAACATGGAACGGCGGGATAGGAAATAGTTCGAAATAAATAACCGGACGAGCGAGATGTCACGTTATAAAAATTATTATCAGTAGTTGGACTCATAAAATACTATAATCTACGGCTATGGTACTTGTATTGCAGGTCCGGACACTGCCGTTCCGTCCAAAACTATCCTAAAGTATTCTGAAAGGGGAACCCGCCTTGCAATGCCGAAGACAATCTGCGCGCCGGACACCTCGTATTGAAGCCTGGTTCAGGGGCTACTGAGGGATTCATGGGCTAAGGGGTCCTCAGGCATCTGACATGTTGGACATGGGCCGGACTAATGGGCTATGAAGAAACAAGACCGAAGACTCTCTCTTGTGTCCGGATGGGACTCTCCTTGGCGTGGAAGGCAAGCTTGGAAACCCAATATGAAGATTCCTTTCTCTGTAACCGACCTTGTACAACCCTAGTCCCCCCGGGTGTCTATATAAATCGGAGGGCTTAGTCCGGATAGGACAACAATCATTACCATAGTCATACAGGCTAGGCTTTTAGGGTTTAGCCATCTCGATCTCGTGGTAGATCAACTCTTGTAATACTCATATTCATTAAGATCAATCAAGGAGGAAGTAGGGTATTACCTCGATAGAGAGGGCCCGAACCTGGGTAAACATCGTGTCCCCTGTCTCCTGTTACCATCGACCTTAGACGCACAGTTCGGGACCCCCTACCCGAGATCCGCCGGTTTTGACACCGACAACCGTCGTTTGGCCAGGCAAGTTCAAGTCGGATCTACCTCCACGCTACGATGGCACCCCCGACCCCGCGGACTTCCTGCAGCTCTATGAGTTGAGCATCGAGGCGGCCAACGGTGACAAAAAAGTTATGGCGAACTGGTTTCCCATGGCTCTCAAGGATGGTGCTCGCTCGTGGATCCTGAACATGTCCGCAGGATGAATCTCCTCCTGGGGTGAGATGCTCGACCGCCTCATCGCCAACTTCCAAGGCACTCGCGACCGCCCTCCGGCCGCGGGGGTGACTTGCGCCGCATCAATCAATAGCCGGGAAAGACCCTGCAGAAGTACATCCAGCGCTTCAACAACGTTCGCCTAAAGATCCCCAAGGTAACAAACGAGGCCATCATCTCAGCGTTTTCTGATGGTGTCCGCGACGTCAAGATGAAGGAGGAGCTCGCCATCCACGAGGAGCTATGCATAGATCTGGAGATGATCAACATGGCGACCAAGTGCGCAAGAGCTGAGGAAGGGTGTCTCTCTCTCCTCGAGCTCCCTGCTATCAACCAAAGGAGAAGAAAGCCAAGGCCAAGGACGTGAAGTGCAAGGGAGTAGCCATGCTCGCGCCGGAGCCGGACACGAAGCGTGGCCGGGACCACCACTAGTCATCCAAAAGCAGTCATCCAGTCTGCGCCTTCCACAACGTACATAGCCACAGCACCAACGATTGTCAAGACCTCAGGGCCATCTGAGATAGACGCTTCAGTCCACGCCTCGAGCACAATGACCGGGGCTACGGCCGAGGAGGAGGACGAAGTGGAGGATGCTGGGATGACCGCGGCCCCCGCCAGGAGTGGCGCGACCGACCTCGTGAGGACCACTGGCAGGAACAACCTCGTGAGGGCGCCTGGCGCAACCAGCCTCGCGAGGACTGTCCTCAGGGCAATCCTGGCCTCCCTCCGCTGCCTCCACCACCAAGAAGGAACGATTACCATCATCAGGATGAGGGGGCTGGGAGCTTCCAAGAGCCGTGCGCTATCACCTACATCTTAGGCAATGCTCAGGCCCCGGCTTCCCAGCGCATCTTCAAGCAGTTTGCTCGTAAGGTGAACGCGGCCCTCCCCAGGCTCGAGGCCATGCGCCCGCTCAGGTGGTCCAAGTACGCCATCACCTTCAGCTCGGTGGAGCAGCTTAAATGCACGGCAACCGCTGGCGTCCTCCCGATGCTCTGTTCACCCGTCATCAGCAATGTCTAAGTCACTAAGACCCTCATCGACGGCGGCGCGGGGCTCAATGTCCTGTCAGTCGAGACATTCGACAGCCTTCAAGTGCCCTACGATCAGCTACAGCCTACCAAGCCTTTCTCAGGAGTGGCCTACGGCTCCACCACCCCGATAGGGCAAGTCCGCCTCCCTGTCACCATCGTCCAACGCGACAACTACCGCACCGAGCTCATCGAATACAACATCGCCCACATCCGTCTGCCATACAATGCCATCCATGGGTACCCAGCATCAGCAAAGCTCATGGAAGTGACCCACCATGGCTACAATGTCCTCAAGATGCCAGGAAGCGGCGGAATCATCATAGTCCTCTGCGAAGAAAGAGATGCGGTGTGCTCCCTGGAGCGTGCCTTCCAAGCCGCAGCAATCGAAGACCCCGACAACGAGGGCGTCCAGTACCCTCCTGAGGCCGTCCCCAAGAAGAAGAAGCAACTACTCCGCACAGGGCCTCAGGAGAGTGGCGTCTTCAGCAGCACCGCCTCAGGATCGGCGCCCACACCTGGGGCACCTCCCTCCCTCGCATAGGAAGGCGTGCCCGGTGCCCTCCTCAGGTGAGGCTCGGGGGCTCTCTTCTGGAGGACCTCAGACCTAGCCAACATCACGAGGGAGGCGCTCGGGCATCACGTGGAGGCGTGCGTCGCTGCACGCTTCCCTCAAGAGAGCGCTGGGCGAGAAGCGCCCGTTGCTCAGGAGTTCATCATCAAGGCTACCCAGGAGCTTCAAGGAGCAAGGACTATGTGCGGCGACCGTCACCCACCACCCGGCGTAGCTCCCCATCCTGGCAAGGACGGAGGGCTGCGCATCTGCGTCGACATTCCAGGAGCGCTTCTGGCCTTCGCGCACTGGCCGCATCTCAGGAGCGCTTCTGGCCTTCGCGCACTGGCCGATGTGAGGGTCCACCTCACAGATATGTTCGCATGTCATTTGGCTTGCCGAACGCGGCGGTCGCCTACTAGTGTCATCTCCGGAGCATCTTGGCGGCTTAGGAGGCCAAGCATCACGTAGTCCGAGGAGAGATGGTGTTGACACACGAAAACGTCACGTGTACCCTCGACGCCGGGGATGATGCACTGCAGCTCACGTCGAAGGAGACCCGACCGACAGCGCGATACACAAGACAGTCGACGGGCGCTTTTGCAGAACCGAAAACCCCACACCCCCGGGAGGGACCCCGTCAGGGAGTGCAACGGCTATGGGCTGCCCTAGGTCGATTCGCTCGCCCCTAGAGCCTCGGGATTCGCAGCTCTCAAACACGAAGAACAGCGAAGAACGAGATAGAAAAACGGTGGAGAGATAAAACGTAGATGAAAAAGTAGTATATTGATTTGTTCGATTGTGTGTTGTTCAATCGGCCGTCACCCCCAACATATATAAGAGGCGGCTGGACTTCCCGTACAAGTAAAGGATTCATCTAGGCTTTCCTTACAAGAAAAATTACATCAATTCACGTCCTAGAGTCCTAATTCTATTCCAACTCGGATTCAGTCTGAATCTGGCCCAAACTCAGTCTTCCTTCTTGCGCGGGCCGCCGGGCTTGCATATGATCTCCGATCGAGACGGCCCAAATATCAAACTTGTGCGCCTCGACGATACGAACAACTCTCATGTTGATCATTTTTTCAAATAAGTCCATCTTGAATACTTTTCGAGGTCATCTTTATCTTCCAGTCGGACTCGGTTTTGCAGTAGACTGGATTATCCGAGTCTCATAGAGAATTTGTAGGCTATATATTATCTCTGATGATGATGACTCCAAAATCAAAATTTACCGTCTTGACGATACGCACAACTTCTGTATTGAACACTTCTTCATCCAAGGTCATTTTGATAAACTTTCGAGCACATGTTCAATTTCACTCGGACTTGAGCTCATCCACTCGGATATTAGATACTTTCACTCGGATCGTCCGATTGGACTTTTTCACTCGGAAGACAATCTTTCACTCGGATGACTATATTTCCACTCGGATGACTATATTTCCACTCGGAAGGCACTATCTTATTCACTCGGATGACTATATTTCCACTCGGAAGGCACTATCTTATTCAATCGGCAAGTTTTCGTCCCGATGGTAATCTTTTCACTCGGAATATTTTCACCTGGACGACAATTTCACTCGGATGATCATATTTTCACTCGGATGACTACATTTCCACTTGGATAATAATAAGTTCATCCAGTCAGCAGACTTTCACTCGACCGTAAACTTTCACTCGGATGGTAAACTTTTCACTCGGATTTCCGACTGAAAACATAGCCCGATCTTGATTTGTCTCTCCAGGCCTCATATGATCTCGGATTGAGACGAATTATATATGAAAATCGATCGGCTCGACGAGGCGAAACTTTTCCATGTTGAAGGTTTTTCGACTCAAGGCCGTATTGATGGCCGAATTACTCGCGCAACCTATCAGACAAGTGTCTGGCACCTCGCGCCATATTTCTGTTGAGGTTCAGTCTGCAGTATATTGCCTCTAACTTTTGCATATGAACTCGGATTGAGATGATTTATATATCAAAATCGATTGCCTCGACGAGACGAAGACAATTCCTTAAGAGTGCTCCTTCATCCGAGGTCATCTTGAAGACGTGATTGGCCAAAAACCACTCGGAACATTGAACTATGCCACTTGGAGTATAGTTTCGGTCCGTAAGATAAAGTCGAATGAATATAACCGAAACATCAAAGTGGTTCCACTCGGTGACGTGAATATTTTTATGCTGAAAACTCATTCACTCGAGACCATCTTCATTGCAATCTGTATCTTGCCAAAATCAGGTGTCAACAGATGGCGATCGTCCTCAAGGAACCACACGAGCCCCCAGAGCCTCCTGAGGCTCAGGGTTGTGGCGGCTCGTGAGGAGCGACCCGCCAGCGCGCATCATCAGCTACTCAAACACTCCTTCGACAACAGAACCAGGTGACATTTTCCGGATTACTCAGCTGGGAGCGCCCCTCGGGCTGCATCATTCCCTGGTCGCACGGGCTTGCCCCTGTGGCATGTATCTTTCTGCATCTTTAGCTTACTATACTGGGGACGCCCCTCGGGCTGCATCATCCCCAGGCCGCTCGGGTCCGTCCCAGTGGCATATGTTGTTCTCACATCTATCTAAGCTAGCTGGTTCCCATGCATGAGTTATTTATAGTCATCACTTGCTTGATTGTCACTCGCCGTGGCCGCCCGCGCCGCCGATCGGCCCCTTGCTCTTTCCGCACAGGGGCTACTCATGCTGGCACGGCGCTTGTGCTCGGGTCCGTCCCTACAACGCTGACAAATCTGAGCAGTCGAGATCTGGCTCGGGGAACGCCCGCTCACGTCACCTCACCAGGCCCTTAGTGCATTCATCTTCTCGCGGAACGACCAGTGGCAGTCCGGCAAGCATGGTTGCAATTTGTACCCCTCTTCATGCTAACCTGCAGGAACCTCCCGAGGGCGATAGTAGGCGGTACCGCAGGCTCCCTCTTTTACCATGCAATTCGCTTGCGTGTTAAAGGGGGGTCCTGAGCATCGCGACTCAGGAGCTCTTACTGGCTCTCCAACCCTCACCCCCTAGCCTTAACCACGGCATCGCGGCCTGGCATACCAGCGGCGGCTGAGCTCGCTCGAGAGCCAGGACCCGAGGACATAGAGCACACAAAAGAGCGTGGGAAAGAGGGGATGCTCGCATGGTCCGAACCTGGCTACATTATGGCCGTCGACGCACCAGTCTAGCGCTACGCAAGGAATCAACTCTGGACTGCCAAGATAAGTTTCGCGCCCGGGTTGGCCGAGTGCTACGGCATAAGATTCCCACCTGTTGCAACCTTGTTACGGCGACACCGCCTCCCTTTCCTACCTTTAGATAGATACTTGCACGCTAAAGGGGACCTCTTGAGCATCGCGCCTCAGGAGCTCTTACAGGACCTCGGGCCGCTCACCTCCTAGCCTTGACCACGGCATCGCGACCTGGCATACCAGCGACGGCAGGAGCCTGCCTGGGGACCGGGACCTATCGGCGTAGAGCGCCAAGCTACTGCAAAGTTGGAAAGGGGAGACCGAGCCGAAGCAGGACATGCATTCGTAAATCTTCATAATAAGGATGATATCAACAAAAGGCATTACAAACCCTTTACATGCCCCCCACGGGGGTCGTCTCGATTCCTCACAGGGAACAAAAGAAGAAGGTTTCTAGGAACCCTATCTACCCTCGCCAACACCGCCTACGCCATCATCAACAGTGGGCCACGGGAGGCCGGTGCCAACCTGCTACCTCTTGAGCACTGCGTTGGTTTTCCCTTGAAGAGGAAAGGGTGATGCAGCAAAGTAGCGTAAGTATTTCCAGCTGACGAGGGGAGGCACGCAATGGTGGTGCGGCCTCCTCGCCCGCGCTTCCATTCAGCGGAGGTATCACTGGAGTTCGTTGTCTGGTTGGAGAACCCGGCCGGCAACTGGCTCCAGCTGCCGCGCTTCCTTGTCAATGAACTACCGGCCCCTGGTCTAGGCGGCCTCTGGTTGCAGGCGGATGGTTGCTACAGCAAGGCCTCCTGGGTTGCGGTCGAGACTTTCGACGCGGGCAACATAGCCCTGGCCCGCGGCTGGCAGACGTTCGCCCGCGCGCGTGGCCTGGGCAGGCGGTGCACGCTCCACTTCAAGTATGACGGTGGGTCAACCCTCTATGTGAGGGTGTTCGGGGAAGATGGTCGCCGCACCGGGTGCTGCCCCGAGACGAACGACGGTGAGGAGGTGCTCGGCCTTGGTGACGGTCGCGACGAGGATGAGGGCGAGCCTGCCCTTGGCGGCGACCGCGTCTCTTCCAGCTACGGCGGCTCTTCCTCTAGTGACAGCTCCAGTAGCGGTTGCTATGACCAGCCACTGCGCCTTCTTTGAAGGAGGCAGTAGGTCATCTCATCGCCGCGCCTCCGTGAAGCGCGAGGAGGGGTATGGCTAGGCTCGGTGCATCGCTAAGGGCTTGCCTCCGCGGATTGCTGAAACGCCGCTTTGTTTAGCTTTTTCCTTTTTTTTCCTGCATCAGAAAATGAAACCAGTATGGGCCCAGAGGGGCGTGTATCGAACTGTGGTTCTTGGTTAATGCAACATGCGTGTTATTCCCATGCCGTGTTGTTATTTTTTGCAAAGATAACTTAACCTGGCGCGTTTGGGACGCCCTTTCCTTCATGAGATGTCTGCGTTTGCTCAGAAACTGCAAAAAAATTGTTAGGGGGTGCGCTAGAGGATTTGCCGCCCACCCAAACCTTGACTTGGCACTTTGTATCGCGGTACCCGAGGGGAACAGATTAGGAGAGATGTGCTAGCTTTCAGGCTCGAACGAGGGTGACTCGCGAGAAGGCAGAGAGAAGAAATATGCTCGCGAGGGCACCTGCCTAGCCCCCTCGCGAGGTATGCAAGAGAGAGAGAGAGAGCATGAGCAAAACAGAGCCGAAAAATGCGGTAAAAGGCGAAGGAACCAAATGAGCAAGGAACGCCAAAAGCAAACTTTGATGAAGGAGAAACGAGCCAACTGCGGAAAGAAAATGAAAAGCCGGTCTGGCACCTAATCTAGTCTTCAAGTCTTCTCCCCAGCGCGGAGCTAAGTGTTGTCCACTAGGCGTGGGAGGGAGCCCCAGGGCCTGAGGCCGGCGCTCCTGAGACTCCGGGGCGTGTACAGCCCCAACTCATTATTACGTGAGAGTGTCACGGGCGACGATTCTTCACAGGCACCGGGCCTTCTTCACAAGCTCTAGGCCTTTCTTCACAGGCTCTGGGCCTTTCTTCATAGGCTCTGGGCCTTGCTTCACAGGCTCTGGGCCTTGCTTCATGGGTAGAAATTCTGGAGGTGCTGGATGTTCCAGGTGTTTTCGATAGGTGTCCCCTCTTTCGTCTCCAGGCACACGGCGCCAGGCCTGGAGATGTGGACGACCCTGAACAGGTCCTCCCACATGGGTGAGAGCTTGTGCACCTCTTCCTTGGAGAGGACCCGCCTCAGGACCAGGTCACCCATCCCAAGCGTCCTGGAGCGAATGTTACGATAATGGTAACGCCGCAGCGCTTGCTAGTACCTTGCCGCCCTTAATGCAGCTTCGCGACGACGTTCCTCCCCCAGCACGAGATCCATCCCCCGCATGGCGTCCTGCTGCGTTTCATTGAACGCCAGAACCCATGCGGAGCGATGCTTGACCTCGTGAGGGAGGACTGCTTCAGCTCCGTAGATGAGGAAGAATGAAGTCTCGCCCGTTGGCTTGGTAGCAGTGGTGCGGATGGACCACAACACGGACTGGAGCTCATCGTGCCAGCCCCTGCTGCAGGCCTCCAGCTTCTTCTTGAAGGTCCTGGTCTTGAGGCCCCTCAGGACCTCAGCGTTGGCGCGCTCAGCCTGACCATTGCTCCTGGGGTGGGCCACCAAAGCGTAGAAGATCTGCGTTCCAAGGTTAGCAGAATAGGTTTTAAAGAGGTTACTAGTAAGCTGCGAGCCGTTATCTGTGATGATGCGGTTGGGGACCCCGAAGCAGCTCACGAGGCCCTTGATGAACTTGACAGCAGAGCCGGCTGGAATGGTTCGGACGGCTTCCACTTCCGCCCACTTGGTGAACTTGTCGATGGCGACGTAGAGATAACGGTAGCCCCCTGGCGCTCTTGGGAACGGGCCTAGGATGTCTAGCCCCCAGACCGTGAATGGCCATGTGAGCGGGATGGTTTGGAGGCCCTGAGCAGGCTGATGGATTTGTTTGGCGTGGAATTGGCAAGCTTCACAGGACTTCACCAGCTCGGCTGCATCGTTGAGTGCTGTGGGCCAACTAAATCCGTTGCGGAAGGCCTTGCCAACGAGGGTCCGTGATGATGAGTGATGTCCACAGTCCTCGCCGTGTATGTCAATCAGCAGCTCCCTCCCTTGATCGCTACTGATGCAGCACAGTGTGACATGGTTCGGCCATTTCCTGTACAACTCGCCGTCATGAATGCAGTATGACGTGGCCTGTCGGGCCACGCACTCCGCGTCTTCTTCCTTCTCCGGTAGTGTCCCATGCATCAGGTACTCCTTGAACTCCTTGGTCCAGCACTCCTCCTGGGGCTCGAGCGCCAAGAGTAGCCGAGCTCCTGAGGTTGGGCCGCAAGCTGGGGCTCCCGTGGCCGGGGGCTGTGGGAGCTCCTCCCGATGCTGAGTCGTGCTTGAAAGAGGTGGCATAGCTGACGGCTTGAAGAGCTGCTCTTCGAAGACGCCGGGCTCTTGCGGTTGCCGCTTGGATGCTCTCTTGGCGATGTCGTCGGCTTCCTTGTTGGTGCCCCAGGGCACGTGCTGCAGCTCCAAGCCTGAGAACTGCTTTTCCATTTTGCGCACCTCCCCAAGGTAGGCCTCCATGTGCTCGTCCTTTGGCTCGTACACTTTGTTGGAGAAGTTGACGAGGAGCTCCGAGTCGCCCTTGACGGTAAGGCACCTCACCCCCAGAGCCGCCGCAGCCTTTAGGCCGGCTATGAGGCCTTCGTATTCTGCGATATTGTTGGAGACCTTCTCGTCGCGCTGGAAGCAAAGTTGCACGGCATAGTAAAGCTTGTCTTGAGTGGGCGAGATGAGCACTGCTCCAGCCCCCGCGCCCTGGTGCGCAAAGGCGCCATCAAAATACATGACCCAGCCGTCTGGTGCCTCACTTCCTGGGGAGGTGGACCAGTCTTCTCCTTCCTCAAGAGCTAGGGCATCTGTCCATTCTGCCACAAAATCGGCGAGCACAGCTCCCTTGATGACCCTGGTGGTGCTGAACTCTAGCTGGAATCCTTACAGCTTGATGTTTCATTCAGCGACCCTTTCAGCTGATTTTGGGCTCCTGAGTACCCTCTCCAATGGGTAAGATGACATGACCTGGATGGGGGTGCCCCTGGAAGTAGTGCTACAGCTTGCGCGAGGCCACCAAGAGTGTGAGCAAGAGCTTTTGCGGCATGGGGTAGCGTGCCCTTGCGTCCCACGGTATGGTGCTGACGAAGTACACCGGGTGCTCAGCGAGGGCTGGCACACTGTTGAGGCTCGGGTCTTGCGGAGATTGTGGCGTATCCTGAGACTTGGCCATCCTCAGGAGTTTCCGTGACGTTGCCCTGCCGAACTTGATCTTCCGCCACTGGTGGCCTCGGTGTGCCTTCCTGACCCTGCACTGCATCAGCCCTGGCTTGGCGCGGCACACACTTGTCTTTCTGATCCTCCCGAACCGCCACCAGCGCCGCGCTCGCGGAGTACGAGGTGGCGGCGTGGTAGAGTACCAGAGGCTCAAGAGGCATGGCACCACCATCAATGGGGGGCTGGTGAGGTATTTCTTAAGGTTTTGGAAGGCTCGGTCTGCCTCCGGGATCCACTCGAAGGGGCCTTTCTTCTTCATGAGCTTAAAGAAGGGTAAGGCGCACTCGCCTAGCTTAGATATGAAACGGCCTAACGCGGTCACCCGTCCTGCCAGCTTTTGCATCTCCTTGAGGGTCTGTGGTGGGCTCATGTCTTTGATGACCTTGATCTTCTCTGGGTTCGCCTCGATCCCTCTATGGGATACGAGAAACCCTAGCAGCTTGCCAGAGGGGACGCCAAACACGCACTTCTCTAGGTTAAGCCTCAAGTTCACCCGGTGCAAACTCTCAAAGGTCTCCTCCAAGTCTTGAATCAACGTCCTCGCCTCGCAAGATTTGACCACTATGTCATCAACGTAGGCCTCTGTGTTCCTGCCGAGTTGCCGCCCCAAGGCGATGTGCATCAGCCACTGAAAGGTTTCGCCCGCGTTGCGAAGGCCGAAAGGCATGCAGGTGTAGTAGTACACCCCACATGGTGTCAAGAAGGCCGTCTTCTCCACATCCTCCACCGCCATCTTGATCTGATGGTATCCAGAGAACGCATCTAGGAAACACAACAAATCGCACTCGGCGGTGGAGTCGATGATTTGATCGATGCACGGAAGGGGGAACTGATCTTGGGGGCAGGCTTTGTTGAGGTTGGTGAAGTCGACGCACATCTGTTCCTTCCCACCTTTCTTCGGTACTACGACGGGGTTCGCCAGCCATTCGGGGTATCAAACTTCTCGGATGGTACCTGCCGCCTCCAGCTTGCGTGTCTCTTGGACGATGAAGGCATGCTTCTTAGTGGACTGTCGTCTTGCTCACTGCTTCACGGGGCATACGTTGGGGCACACCCTTAGATGATACTGGATTACCTCTCTCGGGACCCCTACCAGTTGATTGGGCTTCCACGCGAATATCTCCTTGTTCGCGCGTAAAAACCTCACCAAAGCTTCTTATTGTCCCGGGTCAAGGCCGGTGCCTATGGTGAAGGTGTCTCCTGAAGACCCGTCCTCGTTGACTGGCACCTGCTTGGTCTTCGCCTTGTCTTGGGTGAACAGCTGCTTCTTCTTGGTGGGCGCGGTCTCCTTGGCCTCGGGCGCACCGGCGCTGGCTAGCTGTGCTGTTGCCGCGGTCTTGAAGGCGAGCCTGAGCGTTGTCACGGCCTCCTTAGTTTCCCCCTTGATGGTGAGGGCGCCCTTGCTCCCTGGCATCTTCATGAGGTTAGAGGCCGGGTGAGTCGCCGCCATGAACTTTGCGAGAGGCGGGTACCCGAGGATGGCGTTGTACGGGAGACCGATGCGGGCGATGTCAAAGTCCACCAGCTCGGTGCGATAGTTGTCCCGCGTGCCAAAGGTGACAGGGAGGCGGATCTGCCCCAGAGAGTGGGCAGCTCCACCACCCACGCCCATGAAGGGCTTGCTGAGGCCGAGCCGCTCGAGCGGCACATGAAGAAGGCTGAAGGCTTCTATGGAGAGCAAGCTGAGGCCGGCGCTGCTGTTGACGAGGGTCTTGGTAACGGCCACGTTGCAGATGGTGGGCGTGCAGAGCATCGGGAGCACCCCGGAGCCGGCGGTGGAGTCGGGGTGGTCTTCCGAGCCGAAGGTGAGGTCGGCCTCCGGCGCGGCCCAACCCGGCGGAGCCCCGAGCGCCTGGTGGCTGCCCCAATCTAATGGAAGAAAGGTTTGACGTGGCGATCTGAAGGTGGTTCTTGAGAGCCACCTAGCAGTGCCGCAACTGTGTGGTGCGCCGGCACCGCATAGCGCGTGGTGAAGAGGTCGCGGAGTTCCCCCCAGGATGCCACCGTGGATCCCGGGAGGTTGAGCAGCCAGGCGCGCGGCTCGCCGGCGAGGGCCATGGGGAACCAGTTGTCCATGATCTTGTCATCGCCCCCGGCTTCGAGGACGGCCTCCTCGTACGCCAGCAGGAACGGCGTCAGGTCTGCCACGCCGTCGTATCACGGCAGCATCTCCGGCTTGAACTTGGTTGGCCACTGCACTCGTCGCAGGGCGGGGACCAGGGCTCGGTACCCAGACTCCCTGTTGCTGGTGTCGGCCGCAGAGGTGGGTGGCGGGGCACCTGCCATGGGAGCGAAGTGCGGCGGCACGGGGCGCAGGTTGGTGGAAAGGAGCTCCGGCGCACCCCTACCTGGCACACCAAATGTCGGATGTGGGGTTCCGGCTAACCCTTAAGGTTCGAACACTTGGGTGCGCGCGAAGTCTTTCCCTCCTACCGATCGATGCTCTAGCTCGATAAGATCTTGCGGACGAACTCGACGAACTCACAACACAGAAATACACGGGGTTTATACTGGTTCGGGCCACCGTTGTGGTGTAATACCCTACTCAAGTGTGGTGGTGGTGGATTGCCTCTTGGGCTGATGATGAACAATACAAGGGGAAGAACAGCCTCCTGAGGTTGAGGTGTTCTTGTGCTTATGAACTTGTGGTGTGTAGATTCCCTCAAGCTAAGATGAGATGAGACCCGATCCCCTAATATGGTGGTGGCTAGTCCTATTTATAGAGGCCCTGGTCCTCTTCCCAAATATCGACCGGGAAGGGAGCCAACAACGGCGGGCAAATTTGAAGGGGGACAGCTAGTGCAAGCCATCCTGACAAAAGCGGTCTTCGCCTGTGAAAGGCTCTGGTGGTGACGCCGTCTCAGGCTCCACGATGACCTCCATCTTGCAATCCATGGTCTTGGTCCTGTTGCACCGAAATGGCAACCTTTGCCTGATGCCTCGGTACTCCGCGGCTGCGCTTGCCCCCTTTGCACCAAAGGGGAAACAAGGACGCTGCGCGCGCTGGCGCCCGCCTGGTGTCGATCGTCATGGCTCACGTCACGAGAGCCTCGTGAGGTTCTCCTCACCTTGATATCTCCGCTCCTCGTGAGCCTGCCTGACCAGGCCGCTCCAGAGGAGGTCTTGCATCGTCCCCCTCGTGAGGCTTGGCCCCTCGCTAGGGTCTTGGATGCTTTGTTGATGAAGATGTGCCGTATGGCCTGCTGGCTCCGCCACGCCGCGGGCCATAGGCAGGCAAATCTGGGGACCCCCGTTCCCAGAACGCCGACAACAAGACATATCAATCTAGTAGGCCAAACCAAACTGATAATTCGAAGAGACTTGCAAAGATAACCAATCATACATAAAAGATTTCGGAGAAGAATCAAATATTGTACATAGATAAACTTGATCATAAACCCACAATTCAGCGGATCTCGACAAACACACCGTAAAAAGTGTTACATCAAATAGATCTTCAAGAAGATCAAGGAGAACATTGTATTGAGATCCAAAGAGAGAGAAGAAGCCATCTAGCTAATAACTATGGACTTGAAGGTCTGAACTAAACTACTCACACATCATCGGAGATGCCATGGAGTTGATGTAGAGGCCCTCCGTGATCAATTCCCCCTCCGGCGGAGCTCCGGGAAAGGCCCCAAGATGGGATCTCTTGGGTACAGAAGGTTATGGCGGTGGAACTAGGGTTTCGTGGTGCTCCTGGATGTTTTCGGGGTATATGAATATATATAGGAGGAAGAAGTAGGTCGGTGGAGCCACGAGGGGCCCACGAGGGTGAAGGGCATGCCCCCCTGCCTCGTGGCCTCCTCGTTGGTTTCTCGACGTCCACTCCAAGTCCCCTGGATCACGTTTGTTCCAAAAATAACTCTCCCGAAGGTTTTATTCCGTTTGATTCCATTTGAAATTCCTTTTCTGCGAAACACTGAAATAGGCAAAAAAACAACAATTTGCATTGGGCCTTGGGTTAGTAGGTTAGTCCCAAAAATAATATAGAAGTGTATAAATAAGCCCATTAACATCCAAAACAGATAATATAATAGCATGGAACAATCAAAAATTACAGATATGTTGGAGACGTATCAAGCATCCCCAAGCTTAATTCTAGCTCGTCCTCGAGTAGGTAAATGATTAAAACAGAATTTTTGATGTGGAATGCTACCTAGCATAATTCTCAATGTAATTTTGTTTATTGTGGCATGAATATTCAGATCCGAAAGATTCAAGACAAAAGTTTAATATTGACATAAAAATAATAATACTTCAAGCATACTAACTACGCAATCATGTCTTCTCAAAATAACATGGAAAAAGAAAGTGCATCCCTATCAAATCATATAGTTTGGTCATGCTCCATTTTCGTCACACAAGAATGCTCTCATCTTGCACAACCCTGATGAAAAGCCAAGCAATTGTTTCATACTTTAGTAATCTCAAACTTTTTTCAACTTTCACGCAATACATGAGCGTGAGCCATGGATATAGCACTATGGGTGGAATAGAATAATGATAGGGGGTTATGTGAAGAAGACAAAAAAAGGTGAAAGTCTCACATCAACAATGCTAATCAATGGGCTAGGGAGATGCCCATCAATTGATGTCAATGCAAGGAGTAGGGATTGCCATGCAATAGATGCACTAGAGCTATAAATGTATGAAAGCTCAATAAAAGAAACTAAGTGGGTGTGGATCCAATTTGCGTGCTCACGAAGACCTAGGGCATTTGAGGAAGCCCATTGTTGGAATATACAAGCCAAGTTTTATAATGAAAAACTCCCACTAGTATATGAAAGTGACAAAACAAGAGTCTCTCTATCATAAAGATCATGGTGCTACTTTGAAGCACAAGTGTGGAAAAAAGGATAGTAGCATTGCCCCTTTTATTTCTTTTCTTTTTTTGGGCCTTTTTTTATTTGGCCTTTCTTTTTTTATTTGGGAAAATGCTCTATTAATGATGATCATCACACTTCTATTTATTTACAACTCAATGATTACAACTCGATACTAGAACAAAATATGACTCTATATGAATGCCTCCGGCAGTATACCGGGAAGGGGAATGAATCAAGAGTGACATGTATGAAAAATAATGCATGGTGGCTTTGCCACAAATACGATGTCAAATACATGATCATGCAAAGCAATATGACAATGATGAAGCATGTCAAGAATGAAATGGTGGAAAGTTGCAAGGCAATATATCTCGGAATGGCTATGGAAATGCCATAATAGGTAGGTATGGTGGCTGTTTTGTGGAAGATATAAGGAGATTTATGTGTGATAGAGCGTATCATATCACGGGGTTTGGATGCACCAGCAAAGTTTGCACCAGCTCTCAAGGTGAGAAAGGGCAATGCACAGTACCGAAGAGGCTAGCAATGTTGGAAGGGTAAGAGTGCATATAATCCATGGACTCAACATTAGTCATAAAGAACTCATATACTTATCGCAAAAATCTACAAGTCATCAAAAACCAAGCACTACGCGCATGCTCCTAGGGGGATAGATTGGTAGGAAAAGACCATCGCTCGTCCCCGACCGCCACTCATAAGGAAGACAATCAAATAACACCTCATGTTTCAAATTTGTTACATAACATTTACCATACGTGCATGCTACGTGACTTGCAATCTTAAGCATGAGTATTTCTCAAATTCACAACTAATCAACTAGCATGACTCTAATATCACCACCTTTATATCTCAAAACAATTATAAAGTATCAAACTTCTCATAGTATTCAATGCACTTTCTATGATAGTTTTTATTATACCCATCTTGGATGCCTGTCATATTAGGACTAGTTTCATAACCAAAGCAAATTACCATGATGTTCTAAAGGAATCTAAAAATGATATAAGTGAAGCATCAGAGATCAACAATTTCTATAAAATAAAACCACCACCGTGCTCTAAAAGGTATAAGTGAAGCACTAGAGCAAAATTATCTAGCTCAAAAGATATAAGTGAAGCACGTAGAGTATTCTAGTAAATTCCAATTCATGTGAGTCTCTCCCAAAAGGTGTGTATAGAAAGGATGATTGTGGTAAACTAAAAATCAAAGACTCAAATCATACAAGACGCTCCATGCAAAACACATATCATGCGGTCAATAAAAATATAGCCTCAAGTAAAGTTACCGATAGAAGAAGACGAAAGAGGGGATGCCTTCCGGGGCATCCCCAAGATTAGGCTTTTGTTTGTCCTTCAATTTTACCTTGGGTTGCCTTGGGAATCCTCAAGCTTAGGCTCTCCACTCCTTATTCCATAATCCATCAAATCTTTACCCAAAACTTGAAAACTTCACAACACAAAACTTAAATAGAAAATCTCATGAGCTCCGTTAGTATAAGAAAACAAACCACCACTTTAGGTACTGTAGTTAACTAATTCTTTATTTATATTGATGTTAAACCTACTGTATTCCAACTTCTCTATGGTTCATAACCTCCGATACTAGCCATAGATGCATCAAAATAAGCAAACAACACACGAAAAACAGAATCTGTCAAAAACAGAACAGTCTGTAGTAATCTGTAGGTTTAGAATACTTCTGGAACCCCAAAAATTCTAAAATAAATTTCTGGACGTGAGGAATTTATATATTAATCATATGCAAACAGAATCAACCTAATCGCACTCTCGAGTAAAAAATGGCATCAAATCTCGTGAGCGCTAAAGTTTCTGTTTTTACAGCAAGATCGCAAAGAGTTTCCCCAAGTCTTCCCAAAGGTTCTACTTGGCACAAACACTAATTAAAAGCATAAAACCACATCTAAACAGGGGATAAATGAATTATTTATTACTAAACAAAACCAAAAAGAAAGAAACAAAAATAAAATTGGGTTGCCTCCCAACAAACGCTATCGTTTAACGCCCCTAGCTAGGCATAAAAGCAAGGATAGATCTAGGTATTGCCATGATAGTGATAAGGTAAATCACGAAAACTCATCTCATACTCCCTACGTTCAGCAGCAAGCTTTCTTTGTGGCAAGAAAAAGTAATCAAAAGGGCTATATTTAATGGGACAAATTCCCCAAGATCAAGCTCGGGAGGTGTTGGTTCCTCCTTTGGCCCCTCATATTGCACAACCAATTCATCATTATAAGCATTCTTTTGGCAAAAAGTCATGAGCCTTTGTTCAAGGGAAAAACCTAACCCATTATTCTGTATAGCAAAATTATCATTAAGCTCAGAGATCCTGTTAACAAGAAGATCGGTAGGAACCTTTTTTCTAAAGTTTTCATTAAAAACAACATGATCTAAAGATTGTAAATGCATAATGTCTTCTTGATAAAAAAAGATTGCTTCTGTGGGAGAACGGCCGGCATCTACCATATAATGCGCAAAAATTTCATTGGCCTCTTTTATTATAAATCTGAACTCATGAGCTAAAAAGATGGTTGGTGCTCACTTAACAGAAGAATGCTCAATATTAGAAAATTCTAGAAAAATCCTTTGTATGGAAGGATGCATATGTAAAAATTGTCTTTCAAGTCCAACTATAAGCAAAGATATAGCATCCGCGAGACTACTAGTTTTATGAAGAATAGACCCACTCATGGTGGGCAAAGCACCGGCACAAGTAAATAAATCTTGAATAACCCCCTTCCCAATAATATTACCGCTACCAATCTGAAACTTTTTAGTGTGTAAAATAGTAGGATTTCCAAGAGGATCCTCAATATCATCAAAGTTTTCCATATTATTATCCTTATCAACGATAACCTCCCCAGTTTCAGACATGATGGCAACAAAATACAAAAATAACAAGCACACAGAAGGCAGGGTGAAAAAAAGACGGCGAATAAAACGCCAAGGGTGAAGTGGGGGAGAGGCAAATGGCAAATAATGTAATGCGAGGGATAAGAGTTTGTGATGGATACTTGGTATGTCCTGACTTGTGAATAGATCTCCCCGACAACGGCGCCAGAAATCCTTCTTGCTACCTCTTGAGCACTGCGTTGGTTTTCCCTTGGAGAGGAAAGGGTGATGCAGCAAAGTAGCGTAAGTATTTCCCTCAGTTTTTGAGAACCAAGGTATCAATCCAGTAGGAGACTACACGCAAGTCCCTCGTACCTACACAAACAAATAAGAACCTCGCAACCAACGCGATAAAGGGGTTGTCAATCCCTTAACGGTCACTTACGAGAGTGAGATCTGATAGAGAATAATAATAATAAGATAAATATTTATGGTATTTTTATGATATAGATTGGAAAATAAAGATTGCAAAGTAAATGGTAATAGAAATAGCTTGTTGACAGGAGATTAATATAAAGGAGAATAGACCCGGGGGCCATAGGTTTGACTAGTGGCTTCTCTCAAGATAGCATAAGTATTGGAGTGGGTGAACAAATTACGGTCGAGCAATTGATAGAAAAGTGCATAATTACGAGAATATCTAGGCATGATCATGTATATAGGCATCACGTCCGCGACAAGTAGACCGAAACGATTCTACATCTACTACTATTACTCCACACATCGACCGCTATCCAGCATGCATCAAGAGTATTAAGTTCATAAGAACAGAGTAACGCATTAGGCAAGATGACATGATGTAGAGGGATAAACTCAAGCAATATGATATAAACCCCATCTTTTTATCCTTGATGGCAACAATACAATGCGTGCCTTGCTGCCCCTGCTATCACTGGGAAAGGACACCGCAAGATTGAACCCAAAGCTAAGCACTTCTCCTTTGCAAGAAAGGTCAATCTAGTAGGCCAGAACAAACTGATAATTTGAAGAGACTTGCAAAGATAACCAATCATACGTAAAAGATTTCAGAGAAGAATCAAATATTGTTCATAGATAAACTTGATCATAAACCCACAACTCATCGGATCTCGACAAACACACCACAAAAAGAGTTACATCAAATACATCTCCAAGAAGATCGAGGAGAACATTGTATTGAGATCCAAAGAGAGAGAAGAAGCCATCTAGCTAATAACTATGGACCCGAAGGTCTAAAGTAAAATACTCACACATCATCGGAGAGGCCATGGCGTTGATATAGAGGCCCTCCATGATCGATTCCCCCTCCAGCGGAGCTCCGGAAAAGGCCCCAAGATGGGATCTCTTGGGTACAGAAGGTTATGGCGGTGGAAATAGGGTTTCGTGGTGCTCCTGGATGTTTTCGGGGTATATGAATATATATATATATAGGAGGAAGAAGTAGGTCGGTGGAGTCACGAGGGGCCCACGAGGGTGGAGAGCGCGCCCAGGGGGTAGGCGCGCCCCCTGCCTCGTGGCCTCCTCGTTGGTTGCTTGACGTCCACTCCAAGTCCCCTGGATCACGTTTATTCCAAAAATAACTCTCCCGAAGGTTTTATTCCGTTTGGATTCCGTTTGATATTCCTTTTATGCAAAACACTGAAATAGGAAAAAAACAACAATTTGCACTGGGCCTTGGGTTAGTAGGTTAGTCCCAAAAATAATATAAAAGTGTATAAATAAGCCCATTAACATCCAAAACAGATAATACAATAGCATGTAACAATAAAAAATTATAGATACGTTGGAGACATATCACAACCCCGTCCAGATCAGCAACGGCGACGACCGGACGCTGCGGCCGCACTCCGGGCACGGCGAGAGCTCAGGGGCACGTAACTGTCGTCGCTCATCTCCGGAGTCTCATAGGGCTCGGGAGAGTCGCTGGACTCCCAAGCGTGACAGCTGCTGCTGGAGGAACCGCTCGCGAGGCCAGCGGTATGCCTGGCTCCTGCCGCTCCGCCGTCCCGATGACGCCCTCCAGGGCAGCACTCCAAGCGGTGGCCTTCCTAGTCGAAGACCTTGAAGAACATCATAGAGGCACCGTCGTACTCGAAGTGGATGGCGAGGGTGCCCTCCATGCTGCAAACTCGGGCGACCTCACCGCAGCCGCGGGTCATGAAGATCTTGAACGGGGAGACGACCTCGACCTCCTCCCCTGTTGCCGGGGCATCGCACTCGGCATGCTGCAGCATAATTTGAGGGGACCCCTCGGCGACATCTCGGTGGAGAAGGACTGCGGGAAGCGAATCCAAGTGCGCGGAGGCATCGCCTCCCACATCAAAGTTCACGCGAGGAGCCCTCGGCTTGGGTTCCTGGGGCTACGACACCTGCCACCACGATGCGGCGACCGCGGCCGCGATGTGGACGGCGCTGGTCGCCGCCTATGCCTCCGGAGCCCTCGGCCTGGGCATACAAGGGCAGCGGATACCCGGGGGGAGGTCTCTCACACTAAGGCCTCGACACCTCCGGCCTCACGACTACGTCTCGATGGCGGGCCAGCCTCTTCTTTGGCGGAAGCGGCCCCGGTTCGTCATGGCGGACTTTTCCCTTCTCTGTGGCTGAGAATATCCATATCGGCGCCATGGTGTCGCTGCTAGCAGTGAAGCGAGGGAGAAGAAGCGAGCAGAGTACAAAGAGATGGGCGACAGGGGCTCTGCCCCCTCCTCATTTATAGCAGGAGAAGGCCAACCGGCGACCCCCCACGATCACAGGTAATGATGGTTTTCTCTGCACGCATCAGCGACTCGTCAAGATGGGTAGTTGCCGAGGCAGCATGGGGAAGCAGAGATGCCCACGTCCCATCAGTCTCCATGCGTTAACCGAGGCCGCAGGCTGTTGGGGCCCGCGGCGCTCTGCACTTGCCCCTTGGCTTCGCCTCGAAGCCAAGTCCGAGCGCACCTTGGGCCCGGGGGCTACTGTCGGCGTCCTCGGAACGGGGGTCCCCAGACTTGCCTGCCTGCATCCCATGGCGTGGCTCCACCAGCGGGCCTGTACGACCCATCTTCACCGGCAAACGATCAAGACCCTCGCGAGGGGCCAAGCCTCGCGAGGCGGACGACGCAAGACCTCCTCGGGGGCGGCCTCACTAGGCTGGCTCGCGAGGGGCAGAGAGATCAAAGCGAGGGGCACCTCGCGAGGTTCCTGTGACGCAAGCCATGACGACCAAGGCCAGGTGGGCACCAGCGCGCGCAGTGTCCTTGTTTCCTCTTTGGTGCTAAAGGGGCAGGCGCAGATGAGGAGTCCCGAGACATCAGGCAAAGGTTTCCATATTGGTGCAACAAGACCAGGACCAGCAGGACGGTGGGATGGAGGTCACCGTGGAGCCCAGGACGGCGTCACCACCAGAGCCTTTGGCAGGCGAAGACCACCTTTTGTCAGGATAGCTTGTACTAGTTGTCGCCCTTCAAATTGGCCGTTGTGGGATCCCTTCATGCCTAACATTTGGGAAGAGGACCAGGGCCTCTATAAATAGTACTAGCCACCAAAGTAGGAGGCAACTCATCTTGGATCGGATCCATTCCATCCTCAACCACCCAAGCTCACCGAGCCCAAGAACACCTCTCCTCAGGAGGCTATTCTTCCCTTGTACTTGTTCATCCTCGGCCCAAGAGGCAATCCACCACACCACACTGGAGTAGGGTATTGCACCACATCGGTGGCCCAAACCACTACAAACCCTTTGTCCTTTGTTCTTCGGGTTCAGCGAGTTAGGTTCTGAGATCGTTGCGAGAGCGTGAGCTGGGGGGAAAGATCTTCGTGCGCACCCCAGTGTTCAAACCTCAAGGGTTTTGCTGGAACCCAAAATCCAACAACTGCTATATTCTCTGACTTTTGTGAAAAGATTGTTGAGGTTTTCATAGATGATTCCTCCATTTACGAAACTTCTTTTGAGGATTGCTTAAGCGACCTTGATCGAGTTTTGCAGATATTTGAAGAAACTAATCTTGTCTTGAATTGGGAGAAGTGCCACTTTATGGTTAATGAAGGTATTGCCTTGGGGCACAAAATCTCTGAAAGAGGTATTGAAGTGGATAAAGCTAAAGTCGATGCTATTGAAAAAAAATGGCGTGTCCTGAAGATATCAAAGGTATAAGAAGTTTCCTTGGTCATGCTGGTTTCTATAGGAGATTTATTAAAGACTTATCTAAAATTTCTAGGCTTCTCACTAATCTCTTGCGAAAAGATGTCCCATTTATTTTTGATGATGATTGTGAAGAAGCATTTGAAATACTTAAGAAAGGCTTAATTTCTGCACCTATTGTTCAACCACCTGATTGGAACCTCCACTTTGCAATTATGTATGATGCTAGTGATTATGTTGTTGGTGCTATTCTAGGACAAAGAGTTGATAAGAAATTAAATGTTATCCATTATGCTAGTAAAACTCTACATAGTGCTCAAAGAAATTATGCTACTACGGAAAAGGAATTTTTAGCGATTGTGTTTGCTTTTGATAAATTCAGATACTATATTGCTGATTCTAATGTAACTGTTCACACCGATCGTGCTACTATTAAATATCTTATGGAAAATAATGATGCTAAACCTGGACTCATTAGGTGGGTTCTCTTGCTACAAGAATTTGATTTGCATATTATTGATAGAAAGGGAGCTGAGAACCCCGTAGAAGACAACTTATCTAGGTTTGTTCTTGATGACCCACTACCTATTGATGATAGTTTTCCTGATGAACAATTAGCTGTCATAAATGCTTCTCAAAGTACCCCATGGTATGCTGATTATGCTAATTACACTGTTGCTAAATTTATACCACCTAGTTTCACATACCAGCAAAAGAAAAAGGTTTTCTATGATTTAAGATGTTACTTCTGGGATGATCCACATCTTTATAAAGAAGGAGTAGATGGTGTTATTAGATGCTGTGTACCTGAGCATGAATAGGAACAAAACCTATGCAAGTGTCACTCCAATGCCTACGGAGGACACCATGCTGGAGACAGAACTGCACACAAGGTATTACAATCTAGTTTTATTGGCCTACTCTCTTCAAAGATGCTCCTAAGTACGTCTTTTCTTGTGATGAATGTCAAAGAATTGGTAATATTAGTAGACATCAGGAAATGCCTATGAACTATTCACTTGTTATTGAACCATTTGATGTTTGGGATTTGATTATAGCCTTTTCCATCCTCTAATGGGTATACACATATTTTAGTTGATGTTGATTACGTTACTAAGTGGGTAGAAGCTATTCCAGCTAGTAGTGCTGATCATAACACTTCTATTAAAATGCTTAAAGAAGTTATTTTCCCGAGGTTTGGAGTCCCTAGATATTTAATGATTGATGGTGTTCCACACTTTATTCACGGTGCTTTCCGTAAATTGCTTGCTAAGTATGATGTTAACCATAGAATTGCATCTCCATACCATCCTCAGTCTAGTGGTCAAGAAGAATTAAGCAATAGTGAAATAAAATTAAGCTTGCTAAAGACTTTTAATAGATCCAGAAAGATTTGGTCTAAGAAACTTGATGATGCATTATGTGCTTATAGAACTGCATATAAAAATCCAATGGGTATGTCTCCATATAAGATGGTTTATGGAAAAGCATGTCACTTACCCCTTGAACTAGAACATAAAGCTTATTGGGCAATTAAAGAGTTCAACTATGATTTCAAAGTTGTCGGTGAGAAGAGGTTATTTGAAATTAGCTCGCTTGATGAATGGAGAACCCAAACCTATGAAAATGCCAATTTGTTTAAAAAAGGGCTTTTTTACATATGTGCCCCTGGTTCCTTAGCTCTACTCATTCATCCCCATGCTCTTACCTTTTGCTCAGTTTTCCCCACTGCCACTCCCTTGCCCGAAACCCTCAGAAGAGGTCACAACGGACGTCGTCGTCGGGTCAGTGCTTTGACCGTTAACTCTGACGAGTGGGGCCACGTTGGGCGGTGTAGCTATTTGACCATTGGGCCATCCCTTGCATTAAACGCATGCGCGCGCCGCCACGACAGAAGCCTGTTATGCATGCACCCAACAAGCTTGCCTGTATGCGCTGATGCGCGCTGCCACGATGCGCTGATCGAGCCTGCATGCGCTGATGCGTGCCGCCACGATGCATTGACTGAGCTGCTTTCGTGCACGCCAGCCGCCACGGATGCAGAAACGGTCGCTGCCGCTGGTTCCTCTCTTCTCGCATGCTTGTCTCCTCCATTTGGAGCATCGTTTTTTACGATCAGTTGCAGCCTTTTCGATCCACTCGCATCTGCACCCGTTTTGCTACAACATATAAATTGAACAAATATGTTGTGGCTGCATGCACTAGCTAGGTGACTACATATTTTTGGCTTGTGTAAAAAAAGAAGGGTTCGTTGTGGTTGCATGCACTAGGTGGTTACTAACAAAGCGAGCTCTCTAAGAAAACAATCAGCAAACATGTAGATAGGGCCAACAAGCCCATAGCACGATCACATAGTTAAAACTAGGAAGAACTTCATAATAGAATAGATAGAAAAATTAATAATAGAACTTGATAAAAGGGCCAACAAGCCCATAGCATCTCCAACATAGTTCAATTACAACTTAACATAACATAGAATCAAAAAAAGAAAAATAGATATAGGGTTGAGAACCCTAGACGTCGCCTTCTCCACCTCGCTTCTCCATCGGTCGCCCTTCACTACTCCTCCGGGGCGTTGTCAATGGGGTACAAAAGAGTGTGCATGCGCGACGCGGTGGGGAAGATGTTGGTGTACTCTGTGAACATGTTGTGGGTGGTGAAAGTGATGAACTCGCAACCACACCAAAACACCCGACCGAGGAGGTAGAAGGCGTCGAATGTGTTGGTGAAGTGGGCAAGGAGAGAAACCACCACCCTGTTTTGGATTACCTCCTCGACATGGAACATCCTTGGAGATCCTTGCGGGAGGTGGTGGTAGCCAGACGCGAGGAAGAACTCGGTGAAGTTCCTTGCGGTCCTCCACCTTGACATCGCCCACACACGTAGTGTGCACTCAACGTACACGCCGGGAGGGTAGAGCCTCTCTGGCACGATGGGTGCGAAGTGGTAGGTTGGTCCGGTGTACTGCAGGGCCGAGGATGTGCTAGAAGAAGGAGAAGTGGTCGAAGAGCAAGAAGGGCAGATGGCAGAGAGGATGGGATATGGATGAGGGATGGCAGATGCAGAGGGTGGCTTAAATAGACGTAGTGCTACATGTTATTTGGTCATGGCAATAATGGAGGTCAAATGTGAAGTAGCCCATTTTCGGACCCACCGCAGCATCAGGAGTGTACACGCGTGGGAAATGGTGGTTTGAAAAAGAAGCTAATTGCACGCACGGGAATCTGTGGTCATATATATTATATGAATAAAAAGAGACAATTTTTGAATAGTTTCTGGCCATTTTGCATGAGAAAAATAAATTTGGCCCTTAAAAATTTGGTCATTTTGCATTTGTATAGAATAAAAAGAACTAAATTTTGTTATGCAATGTCAATTGATTTCAAATGGTGCACAAACAATACAAAGCCAGCAAGTTCACAAAAAATAGAGCAAACGATGCAAAAAAACGACGCAATTCCACGGCCCAACCAGAGCTTGGTTTCCTTTTGGGCCTAATAACAACGTTTTTTTCATGGAGTCAGTGGTGGACGAGCAGCCGAGCACAACCAATAGGATCGCCTCTCGCGGATCTCCCCAGGATTCAACGATGCGGAGCTGTCCTTGTGATCCAACGGTGTGGAGCTTGCATGCAGCCAGCCCACATAATTCCTTCTAGAAGACCAGATCTGAGGGTTGTCACTTGGCGCAAGGGTATGATTGGACAGCTGACGTTGGGAGCTAGGGTTAGGCGAAACCCCGCAGGGTTTAGAGGGGTTTTGAGCTGGTCAACGGGGTTTCGAAGGCTTTGACTGAGCATAACTAATTTAAAAAATTGAAAAAAAAATATGAAACCTTCGTCATTCGTCGTTTTATAAGAAAAAATAACGAGGAAAAATACTAAACTTGGTCTATGATCATTTTCATGAAAAAATCCTAGCTGGCATGATCGAGGTCAAATGAGCACCATTAATTTAAAAAAATTCAAAAAATATAAAACTTGCGCAGAATGTTGTCTTATGTGACTTGTTACCAACCAAAAATCATAAACTTGGTCTATGGTCATTTTCATGAGAAAACCTTCACACATATGAGCTATCATGTACATGATTTCACAGAGTTCAAGGAGAGCAGGTAGGGTTACCTTCTGCTTTTGAAAAATTTAAAAAAATTCAAAAAAATCACCAAAGCTTTATTTCGAAGTGATTAAGAAGGATCTGAAGTTAGTTTTCCAATTTCATATTTCAAATGTGTTTTTAATAGTTTTTATATTAAAGCAAATGTTTTTAAAAGAAAATGTAAAAATATGAAGATTAATTCAAAAAATAGTGAGACTTTGAATGTAGACTATGGAAAGTGAATATGTGTTAATAAAAAAACATTTGGCTCATTTAGAGTAGGTCCAAAAAAACTTGATTACAAATGGGCTGTTTACCCTAGCTCATTTGGAGCATATTTCTCAAATTCAAATTTATTTGACCTCCTCTAAATCACTTCAAATTTTGCACACATGATCTCCTACACAAACATAGATAGTTTGCCAAGGTTTTACTTGTTTTTGCATTTTCTTGAATTTATACTGTCCAGGTTTGCTAAGGTTTACATGATCTCATTTGGAGCATGCATTTGATTTCCTACATAACATGTGTGATCATTGCAGCACCTAAAATCATAGGTCACAACATCTAAACATAACTAACCATAGATTCAGGACAGACAAATATACCACAGCCAAATTTAAGGACAGACAAATATAGATAGCAACCAGATTACTAGCATCAACATAGCCAACCATAACCAAATTCATGAAAACTAAATTCAGTTCAACAAACCATAACCAATGAGATTCAGTTCAACAAACCAAAAGTAACCCAACAGATAAACTTAAAGATTCAGTTCACAGCATCACATCATCGATCACATCACGCCGGAGTCAGGGCCTTCGCGAGGGCGCCATGCTGCCCCCTAATCATGTAGTCCTCCCCGTGAATCACTACATCCTCCGCATGAGATAGAAGGTGATCGAAGCGGCCATCCCTTGGCTTTGGCTTGGTGGTGCAATAGGGGCAGTGCCACTTCTTGGCCTTGCGGTTGTAGAAGGAAGCAACTCCCTTGGCCTTGATCTGCACCACCTCCTTGGCTGTGAAGGATGCGACGTTGCCCTTGCACACTTCATCTCTAGAATCATACTACACACATGACTGAGTTACATTAATACATTATAGATTCATGGATACACTATGTCAAAGGAACTAAATGAACAACCTAAATTTCAAGTAGGCTTACCTCATATTCTTCACCATCACTTTCCTCTGGAGCATACGGGTCGTACTGGGCAAGCTTCCTCTTTCTACCCCAACCATCATCCTCCTAAACATACACTTACATCCATCACTAGTAAATACGAAAGCCAGTTGAAAATTTAGATATGCACACATGACACATTGATCATAGGGCTAATATACTCCCAATATACTATGATCATTATTTTGCATTTTCCATTGTCATGCACACAAATTGAACAACAGAGCTAATATAACTACATATTGTGGACAAATTTATATACTAATGAATCAAGGGTTACTTTTGGTTATGGCATTCAAATTTATATTGTGATTCATATGGTATGATTGTGATTCATACGGTATGATTGTGATTCTAAACATAACTACCTTCTTAATCAATAGATTCCATTTGGCAATATGACATTCAAAACCCCAATCTGAGTAGCATTCAAACACAAATCTAATAGGGACCCAATCTAAGGCAACAAATCTGAGTAGCATTAAAAACCCCAATCTATGAGCACTAAAAACAAATCAAATAAGCATGCATCTGTTCACAACATCTAGCATTTTTTAAACAAATTTATCCAAATCTAAAAACCCCAATCATTGTAGTACCTAAAATCATAGTTCACAACATCTAGCATTTTTGCAACAAATTTATCCAACAAGCTCTAGTCGAAAAACCCCCATCCCCCCAACTCATACAAAAACACCTGGCCCATCCATCAAACCAACTACTCTAACCATCTGAACTACCGTATGAACCACAATCTAACCAATGCAACTAGGGAGCAACTAACTCTAGAAGCTAAGCAAGTGCAAATACCTGTTGCTCCACGGCAGGCAGTGCATCGGGGGCATCGGGATGGACTGCGCTGCTCAATGCTGTCACCTTCTACAGCAATGAGGCGGAGCCCACCACATCCGCAGCAGTTGCGAGTTTCCCCGCACCGCCGTGGACGCCGCCAACATCCGCGGTCACCGCGCCCTGACCCTGCAGCTCCACCACATCTCCGGCCACTGCGCCGGCGTCGCCACGAGCGTCGGCCATCTGACAGATGGAGGCGGTGAAGGTGAGGAAGAGGATGTGGTGGGGGAGAGTAAGACGGTGCGGTGGAGGCAGTGGAGGAGAGCGAGACGACGCTGATAGGGGAGAGGAAGATGATGCGGAAGGGGGGATTTGGGGGAAAATGGTAGGGGCGATGGAGGTGGTTGCCCCTCTTTATATGATGGGACATTTCGAGCATGTCCATGGACACATGCTACCCCACAACTGTGGTCTTGCATGCACCCACGTATACGCAGCCCCACTCGTTAGAGTTAATGGTCAAAGGAATTGACCCGGCGACAACGTCCGTTATAACCTGTTCTAAGGGTTTCGGGCAAGCGAGTGGGGAAAACTGAGCAAAAGTTAACAGAGTGGGGATGAATGAGTAGAGCTAAGGAACCAGGGGCATAGAAATAAAAATCTCTTAAAGAAAAAGTTAAAAGATGGCATGACAAAAGGATACAAAAGCGTGAATTCAATATTGTAGGTGTCTTGCTATACAATTCTTGTATAACATTTTTTGATGGAAAACTTCTCTCTAAATGGGAAGGGCCTTACATTATCGAGGAGGTTTACCATTCTGGTGCCATCAAGATCAACAACGCCGAAGGCACTACCCGAAGGTGGTAAACGGGCAAAGAGTCAAACACTATATATCAGGTACTCCCATAAATGTTGAAACCAACATTATTAATACCATAACACCGGAGGAGTACATAAGGGAGACCTACCGGAATGCTCCAGACCTCGAAAAGGAATAGGTATGTTATACGGTAAGTAAACCGACTCCAAAACTTTTCCAATAGGAATTTTACTCCATTTTGGAATATTTAAAAAATTAGGAAAATAAAAAGTAGTCCAAAAAGTGCATGAGGAGGCGACAAGCCATGGGAGCGTGCCCTACCCCCTGGGCGCGCCTCCCATGCTTGTGGCCACAACTTGTGCCCTCCGGACTCCGTTTTCTTGCAGTACACTTCTTTGGTCGGTAAAAAATCATTGTATAATCTCCCAAAAGTTTTGACCACTATACCACGGCAATTTCCTTTGTTCTTGTTTCGAGCTGTTTTCTGCCAGAGTTTTCAAGACCCGACATCATGTCTTCTTCCTCCTCCAACAATGTGGAAGACGATGCTTGGTTGATGCAGATGGAACTCAGGAGGGAGGATGACGAGGGAGTCACGATGGAGGAGGATGAAGGAGATTCACTTGAGGTCCGGCCTCCGGCTTCGGAGAGCAGTACTCTGGCCGACATCTCCACTATCCCAAATCCCCATCAAGCAACAGGGACTATGAGCAAACATGAAGGCCAAGAGATACGGGAAGGGCTTCCCCTAGGAGGCCCTTACACAGGTTACATCATAACAACTTCCATAATTTGGTTCATAACTATGGAGTGGAGAATACTTCTCGTGCACATATCCCCTCCAATTGGGACATATCTCGTCCAAGTGAAAGTGATGCAGGGAAAAGTTCTTGGTGGCCTGAAAATAAGCATCTTTTTGAGGAAATTCAGAAGAATGCAAATATGCTCCAAAGTATACTCCGAGAATTGCAGGACATGAAGGACACCTTAATGAAGCTGACAGATACATCATCAACTCCATCATCACCACCTCCGATGAAGCAAAAATGAGTACATAGGTATGGGCACTCCCCTTGGCTTGTGCCAAGCTCAGGAGAGGCATCCCGGTATCGTATCACCATCACATCTTTACCTTTATCATTTTTCTTAGTTCGATCCTTTTGGTTACATCTTCATCTAGTAGAATAAAAGTTTTGGTGTGATCTAGCTTTGAGCTTTGCTTTGTGTTCTTTCTATGTAATCGAGTCTGTGAGTTATATAATAAAGAGTAGCTTTGAGTTGAGGGCTTTGCTTTCTTTCTGTGATCTTGAGAAAAGAAAAAGAATAAAAACGAGTAAAAAATTATATAATGATCTTATGGTGAATGATGACTTCACGTATAAGGAGTATGATCAATAAAATTTGTTGAGAGTTGACAAACATAGTTTTGGTCATTGTTGCAATTAATAGGAAGTAATGAAGAAAGAGAAGTTTCACATATAAATATACTATCCTGGACATCTTTTGTGATTGTGAGCACTAATTAAAATATTACATGCTAAAAATTTGATGTTGGACAAGGAAGATGACATAATGGGTTATGCTTTCTTATATCCGGATAGAAGTTATATTGTCATGGATCCTCCAACATCTATACTTCCGGTAACAAGATTAAACACAAGAGATGAACTAGGGTTTGAGAGGATATGGTGTTGTTGAAGATGTTGATGGAGATTGCCCTCCCCAAGATGGGAGAGTTGTTGGTGATGATGATGACGATGATTTCCCCCTCCGGTAGGGAAGTTCCCCGGCGAAATTGCTCCGCCAGAGGGCAAAAGTGCTCCTGCCCACGTTCCACCTCGAGGAGGCGGCGCTTCATTCCGAAAGTCCGCCTCTCATTTTTTTCCAGGTTAAAATGACTTATATACCGGAAGATGGGCACTGGAGGTGGGCCGAGGAGGCCACAACCCCCCCAGGGTGCGCTAGGGGACCCTGGCGCACCTAGGTGGGTTGTGCCCACCTGGTGCCCCCTCTGGTAGTTATTTTCTCCAATAATTATTATATATTCCATAAAAAATTCCCATGAAGTTTCGGCTTGTTTGAAGTTCTGCAGAATAGGTAGCCTGACATAGCTTTTCCTGGTCCAGATTTCCAGCTGCCAGAATTCTCCCCCTTGGTGTGTACCTTGCATATTATGAGAGAAAAGCATTAGAAATATTCCAAAAAGCATTATTATGGATAAAAACATCATAAATAATAGTAAGAAAACATGATGCAAAATGGACGTATCACCTGGGCAGAAGCAATCTAGGGTTCCGGCGGAGCTATTCTGCAGGGGAAACTTTCCTCCTGGATGGGGAAATCGAAGCCATCATCATCACCAACAATCCTCACATCGAGAGGGGGTCAATCTTCATCAACATCTTCACTAGCACTGTCTCCTCTCAAATCCTAGTTATATCTTGTATCCGATCTTTGTCTCAAAACCTCAGATTGGTACCTGCGGGTTGCTAGTAGCATTGATTACTCCCTGTAGTTGATGCTAGTTGGTTTATTTGGTGGAAGATCATATGTTCATATCCTTAATGATATTCAATACCCCTCTAATATGAACATGAACATGCTTTGTGAGTATTTACGTTTGTTCCTGAGGACACGGGAGAAGTCTTGTTATAAGTAATCATGTGAATTTGGTATTCGTTCGATAATTTGATGAGATGTATGATGTCTTTCCTCTAGTGGTTTTATGTGAACGTCGAGTACATGACACTTCACCATCATTTGGTCCTAGGGGAAGGCATTGGGAAGTAATAAGTACATGATGGGTTGCTAGAGTGAGAGAAGCTTAAACCCTAGTTTATGTGTTGCTTCGTAAGGGGTTGATTTGGATCCACATGTTTCATGCTATGGTTAGATTTATCTTAATTCTTCCTTCATAGTTGCGACTGCTTGCGAGAGGGGTTAATCATAATTGGGAGGCTTGTCCAAGTAAGGATAGCACCCTAGCACCGGTCCACCCACATATCAAAATATCAATGTAACGAACATGAATCATATGAGCACGATGAAGACTAACTTGACCATAATTCCCATGTGTGCTCGGGAGCGCTTTGCTTTATATAAGAGTTTGTCCAGGCTTATCCTTTGCTATAAAAAGGATTGGGCAACCTTGTTGCACCTTTGTTACACTTGTTTGTTGTTACTCTTCATGAATTATCTTATCACAAAACTATCTGTTACCGATAATTTTAGTGCTTGCAGAGAATACCTTACTGAAAACTGCTTGTCATTTTCTTCTGCTCCTTGTTGGGTTCGACAGTCTTACTTATTGAAAGGACTACGATAGATCCCCTATACTTGTGGGTCATCAGCCTTCAAGGTAAAGTAATATTCGTAGTTCGGATCCCGAATATAAACCGGTTAACACATGGCCAAACTTCGCTAAGCAACTCTTGGAGGCTTGGTTAAGGGGAACTACTTCGAGCATAGAGGGGGAGAAGAACTCGCCTCGCAAGCCAGAGACTTTATGTTCACCAACAACCCGGGAAGCTATGAGACACCGACGTTGGAAGCTAGTTCGGGGGCTACTAAGGGAGTCCTGGACTAGGGTGTCCTCGGGCTGCTGGCCTATCTCTCATGGGCTAGACAGGTGGGCCGCACTGCAACTGCTGGAAGGCCGAACTACGAGGAGACTCCGTATCCGGACATGAAGTCTTTGATGCCTTGGTGTGTCCTCCAAGTCAAGATAAGAAGAATCGGCATGTTTATCCTTTCCTTGGAACCGACCATGTGTAACCCTAGTACCCCTAGTGTGTATATAAACCAGAAGGTTTAGTCCGTAGAGGCTATAACAACAACCATCATCCTACTCGCCTAGGGTTTACTTCATCTGATCTCGTGGTAGATCGACTCTATAATCATCCTATACACTTCAATATAATCAAGAAAGACATAGGGTTTTACCTCTTCGAGAGGGCCCGAACCTAGGTAAACATTGTGTCCTTCATCCCTTGTTCCCCTTTCATCCGAGATCCACAGCTCGGGACCCCCTACCCGAGATCCGCCGGTTTTGACACCGACAATGGGCTCTCCCCTTGGCTTGTGCCAAGCTTGGGGGAGGTGCCCCGGTATCGTATCACCATCACATATTTATCATTATCATCTATCTTAGTTCGATCCTTTTGGTTAAATCATAATCTAGTAGAATAAAAGTTTTAGTATGATCTAGTCTTTAAGTTTTTGCTTCGTGATCTATCTATGTAATCGAGTATGAGAGTTAGATAATAAAGATTAGTTTTGATTGAGTGTTATAATTTCTTGCTTTGATCTTAGAAATGAAAAAGAATAAAGGAAATATGAGATTATATAATAATCTTATGGAGAGTGATGACTTTACATATAAGAAGTATAATGCATGAAATTTGTTGAAGGTTGACAAACATAGTATTGCTCATTGTTGCAATTAATGAGAAGTAATAAAGAAGGAGATGTTTCACATATAAATGTAGTATCTTGGACATCTTTTTTTATTGTGATCACTCATTAAAATATTATATGCTAATAAGTTGATGTTGGACACGAAAGACAACGTAATGGGTTATGTTTTCTTATATCCGAATAAAAGTTATATTGTCATGGATCCTCCAACATGTGGAGCTTGCTTTCCATCCCATGCTAGCCAAAAATTTGTATGAAGTAGAGATACTACTTGTGCATCCAAAAACTATTAACCCAGTTTCATGTCAAGAGAGTCCACTATACCTACCTATGGATTGAGTAAGATCCTTCAAGTAAGCTATCATCGATGCGAAGCAATAAAAATTGTTCTCTAAATATGTATGATCTTTTAGTGTGAGGAAAATAAGCTTTGTATGAACTTGTGATGGGGAAGAAATAAAAGCGACGGACTGCATAATAAAGTTCGTTATCACAAGTGGCAATATAAAGTGACGTTCCTTTGCATTAAGATTTTGTGAATCCAAATTAAAAGCGCATGGCAACCTCTGCTTCCCTCTGTGAAGGGCATATATTTTACTTTCAAATACCTACCTTTATGAAAGAGTCATGGTGATCTTCACCACCCCTTTTATTTTTCTCTTTTTGGCAAGCACCATGTGTTGGAGAGAAATCAAGACACACATATGCAGTTAGATGTAGGTGACATGAGTTATTACTGTTGACATTACTCTTGAGGTAAACGGTTGGGAGGTGAAATTATAAGCCCATATCTTTCTATGTGTTTGACTGAAGCTTTGATCTCATAAGTATCGCGTGAGTGTTAGCAATTATGAAAGACTAAATGATGGTTGAGTATGTGAACTTGCTAAATAAAATATCTTACATGGACTCTTTCTGACATTATGACAAATTGCAATTGCACCAATGACTAAGATCATGGTTTGTTAGTTGCCAATGAAGTTTATGGTTCGTACTTTATCTTGTGAACAAACTATCACTTTAGCACGAGAAGTTATATGACAATATATTGTTGTTCTAATGATGATCATGATGCCTCCATGTTTGTATTTGGTTTTATTGACACCTCTATCTCTAAACATGTGGTCATGATTATCGATTTTGGCTTTTGCTTGAGGACAAGCGAAGTCTAAGCTTGGGGGAGTTGATATGTCCATTTTGCACCATGTTTTTATGTTGATATTTATTGCACTATGGACTACTATTATACTTCATGATGCTATTCTCATGCCTATTCTCCCTTACTTTGCAAGATTCACATGAAGAGGGAGAATGCCAGCAACTGGAATTCTGGACCGGAAAGGAACAAATATGAGATACCTATTCTGCACAACTCCAAATGTCCTGAAACTTTATGGGAAATTATTTTGGAATATAAAAATATTGGGCGAAGAAATACCAGGAGGGGACCCACCAGGTGGCCACAAGCCTGGGGGCACCCCCTGAGCTTGTGGGCCCCTGGCCAGCCCTCGGTGCCCTTCTTCTCCTATATGAAGGGTTTTGACCTATAAAAAATAGACATGAGACTTTCGGGATGAAGGGCCGCTGTCTCGAGGCGGAACTTGAAAAGAAGAAATCTAGGGCTCCGGGGGAGCGATTCTGCTGGGGGAAATCAAAGACATCGTCATCACCAATGATCCTCTCATCGCGAGAGGACCAATCTTCACCAGAACCATCTCATCTCAAACCCTAGTTCATCTCCTGTATTCAATCTTTGTCTCAAAACCTCAGATTGGTACGTGCGGGTTGCTAGTAGTGTTGATTACTCCCTGTAGTTGATGCTAGTTGGTTTATTTGGTAGAAGATCATATGTTCAGATCCTTAATGTTATTTAATACCCCTCTTATCATGAACATGAATATGTTTTGTGAGTAGTTACTTTTGTTCTTGAGGACATGGGAGAAGTCTCGTTATAAGTAATCATGTGAGTTTGGTATTTGTTCGATATTTTGATGAGATGTATGTTGTCTTTCCTCTAGTGGTGTTATGTGAATGTCGACTACATGACACTTCACCATGATTTGGGCGTAGGGGGGGGGGAATTGGGAAGTAGCAAGTAGATGATGGGTTGCCGGAGTGATAGAAGCTTAAACCCTAGTTTATGTGTTGCTTCATAAAGGGCTAATTTGGATCCACATGTTTAATGCTATGGTTAGATTTATATTAATTCTTCTTTCGAATTTGCAGATGCTTGCGAGAGGGATTAATCATAATTGGCAGGCTTGTCCAAGTAAGGACAGCACCCAAGCACTGATCCACCCACATATCAAATTATGAAAGTAACGAATGCGAATCATATGAGCATGATGAAAACTAACTTGATGATAATTGCCATGTGTCCTTAGGAGCGCTTTACTTTATATAAGAGCTCGTCCAGGCTTGTACTTTGCTATAAAAAGTATTGGGCCACCTTTGTGCACCTTTGCTACACTTGTTATTTGTTACCCACTACGAATTACTTTTCTACCAAACTATTTGTTACCGATAATTTATGTGCTTGCATAGAATACCTTGCTGAAAACCGCTTGTCATTTCCTTCTGCTCCTCGTTGGGTTCGACACTCTTACTTATCAAAAGGATTATGATTGATCCCCTATACTTGTGGGTCATCAAGACTCTTTTCTGGCGTCGTTGCCGAGGAGTGAAGCGCCTTTGGTAAGGAAACATTTATATTACGTGCTTAAATTTACTGTTACTTGTTACTATGGAAAACCATCCCGTGAGGGTTTTATTCGAGGTATCTTCACCTCGACCGGAAGCACAAAGAGTTTATCCTCAACCTAATGCACCTACTAAAAATATTTATTATGAAATTCCTTCAGGTATGACAGAGAAACTGCAAGCTAATCTTTATGTAGGAGATGGAACACTACATCCTGATATGCACCTAATCTATGTGGATGAAGTTTGTGGATTATTTAGGCTTACATAAAGATATGATGAAGTCCTATATATATTATATATAAATTAAAAATTAAAAATACATAGAAAACCTTCATGTATAATTATGAAAATTAGCTACTCCCTCCGTCCCAAAATAAGTGTATCAACTTTGTACTAACTTTAGTACAAAGTTGTACTAAGCTTTAGACACTTATTTTGGGACAGAGGGAGTATTACATAGGCCTGCGGATATGATGAATTTAGGAAATTGAATCAAATCATTTGGATTTGAAATGAATGTTCTATGAATTTGTAAGATTGATTAGAAATGGAAAGTGGTACTTAACACTGTTCATGCATGTTGAACAGGCCGACCCAGGCTCTTAAGAACATACGCACATGTGTCGCACTGGCTCAGCCCATCGGATGAGATGCAATGTCAGTAGCGCACTCTTGAGGTCCCACTTGTCAGGACGTCATCCAAGTAATGGTCAATGATGGGCTTTGACCCAACAGAATGCTTCATCTAAGCATTTGAGGGGCTATGGACAAGGTGTCAGGACCCCGATTCTAAGTCACACCGATCTAGCCTGTAACACCTCATATCACTTTGCGGCCTCACGCACGGTATTCCCATGGGTGTCGCCTTACCATGGCCCGGGACCGTTTGCGCCTTTTGGCTCACGTATATGATAGTGTCGCTAGCATCCATATGACAGAGAACCCGGGCCAACATGACTAGTCGTGAACCCAAAGTGGCACTAACTTACGGGGACAGGCATACATGAATCAACATCGAGTATGTCGGTCAGCAGCGTGTGAATCCGGGCCGTAGCAACTGGGCTAACAGGACTCTAGGAACCCGGGCTGTAGCAGGCTAGCAGGACTCTGGATGTCACCGCGTGACATTTCCCCGAAGGGACAGACACAGGAACGAAGTGAATCACATGTCGGCCAGTCAAGTGTTCCGGAGCAGTAGTGCTGGGCTAGCAGGACTCCAGTGAACCGGGCTGTAGCGGACTACTATGGCTCATGGAAGCACAAGACTACATTTCCCCATAAGAGAGGCTACCAAGGATAAACAAGTAGGTTGTCGGATCCCACACATACCAAGCATTTCAATCATACACACAATATGCTCGATATGTGTAAATACAACATGGCATCACAACATAACTCTACGACTCAAGTATTTATTCATTAGGCTCCGAGGAGCGAGATATTACAAACATAGGTCTCATGACCCAACATTCAGAGCATACAAGTCAAAGCACACGCAGAAGCTTAACATGTCTGAGTACAGACATCTACAAATGAGAAAGGCTGAGAAGCCTGACTATCTAGAAGATCCTGCCGAGGGCACAAGATCGTAGCTGAGGTACCAAGCTAAACGTTGAGGTCCACGTGGAACTACTAGCGAGACTGACATCTCTCTACAAAACATAAATTAAGAAAACGTGAGTACAAATGTACCCAGCAAGACTTACATCAGAACTAACTACATATGCATCAGTATCAATAAGGGGTGGTGGAGTTTGACTATAGCAAGCCAGCTTTGACTCAGTGGCTAACCTGAACTACGACTGCAAGTAACTCTTTTGAGGTGGTGCACACGAGTCCACAAATTCACCATACCAATACACCACTATGGATCCGCTCCCGTCTCCCTGCGAGAATGCCATCCATAGCACTCACACTTATCTTGCGCATTTTAGAGTATCCACTTTCACTTGTCTATGAACTATGCAAGGGGTCCAAGTTTCCATATCCGAGGAATCCGGCTATTCGAATAGATAATGATAACCCTGCAGGGGTGTACTTCTTCACACATGCTCTCGCCACTTATCGCCCTGTACACGTCATGTACCTCGGCAACCTTCAAGCGGAAGCCGGGCGAGGGAGTCGGCCACGACCTGACGAACCAAGAAGTCTCTAGTCCAGGTTTATCGCCTATTCGGGTTCCATCCGCAAGGAGATCCGGCCGGGGTGTCGCTCACGGCCCCAAATGATGTGAGCAGGGTTCCCAAGCCCACCATCCGGGTGCCACTTGGTACACCGTGCCACTGTGCCGAGTCTGTCCCAAGCCCACCTGTACCGGGTGCCACTTGATAGACTACTAACACTACCTACAAACACCAGAAACTAGTTGCAACTCCTGGATAGAGATCGAGTTGATTAATAAGCCGAGAGGGGCCGAGTTACCAGAACCCAATGTGTGGTAGTAATTGTTCATGGATCACAAACACAGAACTCAGTTCCTGAGGACGGCTGCAATGAGACAACCCCCCATGTACTCCTACATGGCCTCTCACCGCTACCTTTACCAAATCGTGTTCACACACTTAGCTCACACATAGTAGGACATGTTCAACACCATTCCAATTCATCCCCGATGAATCAGACCTGACTCAACTCTCAGAAGTAGCAGGCATGACAAACAAGCATGAATGAGTAGGCACATGAGGGCTCAAACAACTCCTACTCATGCTAGTGGGTTTCATCTATTTACTGTGGCAATGACAGGTCATGCAGAGGAAAGGGGTTCAACTACCGCAGCATGTAACAGTTGAATCGCTGTTGTCCTAATGCAGTAAAAGAGAGCAGGAACGAGAGAGTGGGATTGTATCGGAATGAACAAGGGGGTTTTGCTTGCCTGGCACTTCTGAATATAGTATAGTTCTTCATCGGTGTCATCGATCACATCGTTGGAACCACGTCTATCGAGAGGGGACAAACACCGGCAACTGAGAAAGAACACAATCAATGCAATGCCACAATATGATGCATGAGCATGACATGGCAATATGCGGTGATTTGAGCTAATGCATCTAGCTATGATTTAAATGAAGTTGGTTTGAATACATGATTCAAATTCCAACTCCATATATGATTATTTAAATGCCTTTTATTTGTTTTTTCCAAAACAGAGGACAAACATTGTTCAAACATGCATGAAAATGGTACAGATGGATTCCTTGAATTTTTCTGATAATTTTCCATATATAATTTATTTAATGCTAAGCTAAGGTTGATTTTCTATGATTTTTAGGAGTTTGGGGTATTTTCTGAAATTTATAAATCATTTCTGATTTATTTTAATTCCAGAAAACTTTAGTGCGTCAGCACTATGTCATCATGACATCAGTAGGTCAACAGGGCGCGGTCCAGGTCAAACCTGACGTGTGGGGTCCACACGTCAGTGTAACAGGGCAAGAACAGAGGCTGACTAGTGGGGCCAGGTCAACGCTGAGGTGGCGGGTCAAAGCATTAGCTTAATTAAAGTAGGGAATAACCCTGTGGTTAATTATGAGGTGGGGCCCGGCTGTCTGTGACTCTTGGGTTTGATTAAGAGGTGGTTAACGCCTAATTAACCTGGCCACGTCAGCACGGCCGGGGTTAGTCCGCCGGCGACCATCCAGCACGGCGGAGGCACGCCGGAAACGCGCTACGGGCGTCGGCTGCATGTGCCGAGGGCACCAGGGCGTAGCCCTTGCTCACCCGCATCCAAGGGAGCAGGTGGGAGGTCGTGGGGTGACCGGAGCTCACTGGAAACAACCTCGCGGTGGCGGTCGTAGTTCGGTTGCATGCGGGATCGCGTTGTAGTGCACGGGGAGGACGGCGGTGGGGTGATATGTGCTACGGGGAGCGTGCTGAGCACGATGGAGTGCTCGGACACGGGCTGCAGTGCGCATGGCCTCGTCTGCACCATCGCTGGCGGCGAAGAGCTCACGGCTTTGGTGGGAACGGCGGCTGGAGGGTGAATTAGGCGACGGGGTATGGGGAAAACGGTGCAGAGGCTCACCGCAGTTCTTCTGGTGCTGCTGGAGAGGCAAGGGAGACATGGGGTCCGGCGAAACGTCGGCAGGGATCTCCGGCACCCGAGGACGGAGACGGCAGTGTTGGCGAGGCTCCGGAGCGTTCGGTGTTGCGTAGCTCAGCGAGGAGGTCGAGGACGACGCGGCGGAGCTTCTCGGCTCAGCGGCAGGGTGAGGGGTGGTCGGTGTCCTTGGGTACGGCGAACGGCAGCGACGGTGGTGAGAGGGGGAAAGAGCAGAAGAGGGGGATGAGCTCGAGAGAGAGTGAGAGGGGGTCAGCGGGATCATGAAGACACGGGGAAAATCGTCCACGCGTCCAGGGGCTCGTAGGCAAGCAGGAGGTGGCGCGGAGCGCGTGGGCGCGCACGGCGGCCACACGCCCTCCTGCCCACTGGCAGGAGGTTGACGATGGTGGAGGGCCTGGTGGGCTGGGCCAGCAGTGCCAGGCTAGGTGGGATGCAGGTAAGCCAGGTGGGTTTTTCCTCTCTCTGTTTTTTTTCTAATTCTGTTCTGTTTTCTGTTTTGCAGGTTTGTTTTGAATTTGGTTTTGAAACAAATTCATTTTTGTTGCTTCTGGAAATATTTTTAGAAGCTAAAAGAATTAAACCAAAGCTCCATAAAATATTTCAGAATTATAGGACCTATATTTATTTAATAGTAGATATAAATCCAATTCAAATAGTTATTGATTTAATTCAAATGCCCAAAATAAATGTTTCTGAGACATCAAAAATATTGGTTTGGATTTTACCTCTTGACAATATTTCCAGAGGATAACAAGAACATTTTCTTGGACTTATTTGAGGCAATTTTATCTTGATCATTTTAAAAAAGATTCTGAGGCTTTGAAAATTCCCCAATTCGAATTTCATTTGAATTTAATCATGATGCAACAACCAAGATAGTCCAAGGCCAAGGTAAAGCTAGGGATGTGACAACTCACCCCCACTAAAACAAGAATCTTGTCCCGAGATTCAAGCGTAGGGTAAGATGGAAGGGGGAACACAAACTAATACAATCTTCACGATCCAGGTTGCGCCTCATAAGAACGTGACCCGATCATGATCTTGTCTCGACCTCATGCTCTGAGAAATTCATCCAACATGATGATGACAGAAAGAAATTCTACGGAACTGATCTCCTCAAAGATCGAGCAACTGATGATCAGCTCACAGAACGAGACATAGCAACATCTCTCGAGATGAGACACGAAGCATACATCTAGAGGGGTGGAGTGAAATAGATGACGAAGGTTCAAGTTGGTAGGCAACAATTCGACGCTTAAATACATGGTGGGGGGGGGGTTTCAAGGTAGCGAGGAGTTAAGTTGCCCATGATACCATAACGGAACACCTCGGGGAAGGTGACTCGTAGAATTATTCCCTTAAGTGGCAAAAAGAATTACTTTTGATACTGAGATCATTGAAACTCTCTTTACCAGCCTAAGGAAAATCACAATTGATCAATTGAATGAATTCGAAAGAATGGCATACTTAGTTTGGAGAGGAAACTAGAGTTATAGGACACTCGGCAATGGAAGGCACATTCCAATTGATACCGAGGATATAACCCAATGACTGAGCGTGCTCTCAAGAACTTGAGCATTTCTGTATTCATCAAGGTTTTACCAACATCCGTGCCAAGGATCCTGGCAACACATCGTACTACCATGATAAACGGTGATGGAGAATGCAGATGCAAAGGAGGACATCACTTTCTCAGTTTTTTCCTTAGTAATGCCAAAGAAGCAAATCTGGATGATCGACTGAGAGACATTTAGCACTCCGCTTCTAATGTTCTTCTTGATGTACTAGGTACCACGATCAATGCTTAAAAGCATCAACATGGCCATCAAGTAAAGGCCAGACTTCGGGAGCACATGAATCCATAAGGAATAACTACGGAAGTAAATCCTGCGAGATCCTTATGGGGAGGTGGCCAACTTCCTCAATCAAGATACTACAATAATAGGTCTTCCGGTTGGTGCGTTGGCCACGACATCCACTTTACCGGGTTACAGAGAGACCAATATTATAGTTCTCGGGAAACGTTCCAACCATCATATCTGCCTGAGATTCAGATCTGGTTGGTGTCAGAATATTCCAGACTCATCGAGTCTAGAGAGAAAAATGAAAGTTTGCAACACAAATCGACGAGATGACGTTGCGAGATTCTCGGGAAATGGACTATGGTAGTAAGCTCCAAAACATGAGCTGGTTCTGCTAACACATGTGAACATGTTGTCCCAGACAAGCCTGACCACGTAGTAGTCTTATAATAAAAACACTACCGAGTTCAGGTGGGGAACCATCAACAAGGATATCGAAGTCCTTGCATAAGTCTTGCTCTTAAGAAGAGACTTCTTCTCCTTGAACAAATCAATCAGTGGCTTGGTGTACTAGGGATACGTATAGAATGAAGATGATCAGTCTATCAGACCATAGAATACTTCACACGTACATGACTGACTTGGGACGATTCCAAAGGAAACAAAAACAATCTTTCTCGAATTCACGGCGGCAACTTGCACCTAATGCACGTGAACTTGGAGAAAGTCACTTCGTACACCAAACATGTATTTCATGAACGGGACATGAAGATGATGCTTACAAAAGTTTCCAACACTATGTTGATATCCAACAAAATCATGGACTAGACAAGGATGTTGTCGATGGGCTCAACAAAAATTCATCTAGGTTTCCATATAAATGGAATTCCACAATCGTATGAACAAGGTGATAGCATTGGTCAGACCCGAAAGATATAATGGTGTATGCTCGAGGGACAACCGCAAGTAAGACAACATTACAAACATCATTGGTTCTGATTTGATTTGACGATAGCCCACACTCAAATCAAGGTTTGGACAAGATAATAGATTCAATAGCTGATCACGGGGATCAGTCGATGAAGATATCATCTTTCTTCAACACACACACACACACACACACAAGGATATCCCTTAGTGATGAACTAAGTCGGACAAGCTTTCATCTTCCAACTCTCCAAGTTGTTGTTTAGCTTAACCAACTAGCTCAGGGTATCCAACACAGATTCTTGGAGAATGGGTGGTTTGGAGGAAAACCAACATGATCACGAACTCAACATAGCGGTCAGGTGACAACCTGGTAATACTTCCGAGAAGATATTCAGAAAATCACGAACCACCGATATGTTATTAAGCTCGAGAACAATCTTGCTTTTCAGGCAAGACAATATGATTAAGGAGCAAGGGATTGTCACAATCCTAACTCCTTGGTCGATGAGTGCACCCGGAAATATGGACTAGGTAGCATGATCAATCTTAGGATGATGATTCAATAACCAGCATGCTAAGATTAAGAGTATTGTTCATTAACTACCAAGCAACGGAGTTGCTAGGAGTATTGATTTTGCACATCACAGTACACTTGTCGGCATTCCGGTTACAATAACACGAAACCGAGGAATGAACAATGATGGCAAGAAGTATTACTGCGTCAAGAATTTATTGGAGGTGGTGCAATTCTCATGACACTACTGACAGAAAGATGGTAACACTCCAAGGTAGAACAGACTAGAAGCTGGATTAGCATTCTTAATCTGCGGAATACAATTGCTTTGACCCAATCCTAGATATGGATGAGGTGCTGGAGTTTGTTTCTCCTAGTCATTCTGTAGTAGAATAGCTTAATGGACCACACGAATGATAGGCATCGATCAACGAATGCACGCATACTCTTGACTATCAATTGATAGATGAAGGTCAGAAGACAACTAAAGAGGGACAACTCAAGGAACATATAACTTTCCGAGTTGTGGATTCATGGATTAGCATGTCGAGCAAAGTTCAACATGTTTCTTCCAAATAACCCATGCAGAAGTTAGAATTGGCAGAGTCACAATAAGAATGGAGAACTCATCAAGAGCACTTTGTTGTGATCTTTTGGTTTCAACAAACTTCTGCCATAAATGGGTCATAGTATTCGGAAGAAGGAAATAACACGGACCTCGAGGACTAATGCAAAGTTTACTAATAACCTAAAGGAACTAGCAAACCTATCAACATGAAGTAAGTGGGCTGAATCTCGGGTTCAAGAACCCAGGAATAGAATGCCTACCAACTAAGTGGCATCACGGGATGCTTCCGAGAATGGTGGCCAGAATCATCACACTAGGAATACGAAACATGGCTAGATTACTAGGTGATCCTCTATGACACTTGTTGTCATAATAATAGCTCCAACATAATGTCGAGGCAACAGAGTACCTCAACTCACCGATTAGTGTGGTTAAACTGACCCAAAAGAAACATCGGGAACGGAAAGAAGGGATTTGCAAATGCATTAGACTATTTAGAAACCTGGGATGACTCGGACAGCATAACGGCTGTAAATGCTCAAAAATATTTGAGACATCCTACAAAAATAGTGGCATAGCCACTCAACATCACAATATCAAGGTTCTGAGGCCAGCTATGAACACACGGAAGTAGTAGGAACTGAACTGAGGCTTAAACTCAAGATTCCTAGGAAACTACGGTTTAGTAACACGTCATCCTGAGAGATAGAAGAGAAGCCTAGTTCTTAACACCGTAGAAAAAGATAAGATGACTCACATCAGAAGGTCATGAGGATAAGGAGTAAAAAGAGCCTTACGTTCCCTTCCACAATCAATTCCCTTATATAACTAAAGCATTTCTGGACACAATTTCGACCAGTTTGGCTTGGTAAACCTATAGGCAGTCAGGCTCTGATACCAAAGCTGTCAGGACCCCAATTCTAAGTCACACCGATCTAGCCTGTAACACCTCATATCACTTTGCGGCCTCACGCATGGTATTCCCACGGGCGTCGCCTTACCATGGCCCGGGACCGTTTGCGCCTTTTGGCTCACGTATATGATAGTGTCGCTAGCATCCATATGACAGAGAACCCGGGCCGACATGACTAGTCGTGAACCCAAAGTGGCACTAACTTACGGGGACAGGCATACATGAATCAACATCGAGTATGTCGGTCAGCAGCGTGTGAATCCGGGCCGTAGCAACTGGGCTAACAGGACTCTAGGAACCCGGGCTGTAGCAGGCTAGCAGGACTCTGGATGTCACCGCGTGACATTTCCCCGAAGGGACAGACACAGGAACGAAGTGAATCACATGCCGGCCAGTCAAGTGTTCCGGAGTAGTAGTGCTGGGCTAGCAGGACTCCGGTGAACCGGGCTGTAGCGGACTACTATGGATCATGGAAGCACAAGACTACATTTCCCCATAAGAGAGGCTACCAAGGATAAACAACTAGGTCGTCAGATCCCACACATACCAAGCATTTCAATCATACACACAATATGTTCAATATGTGTAAATACAACATGGCATCACAACATAACTCTACGACTCAAGTATTTATTCATTAGGCTCCGAGGAGCGAGATATTACAAACATAGGTCTCATGACCCAACATTCAGAGCATACAAGTCAAAGCACACGCGGAAGCTTAACATGTCTGAGTACAGACATCTACAAATGAAAAAGGCTGAGAAGCCTCACTATCTACAAGATCCTGCCGAGGGCACAAGATCGTAGCTGAGGTACCAAGCTAAACGTTGAGGTCCACGTGGAACTACTAGCGAGACTGACATCTCTCTGTAACACATAAATTAAGCAAACGTGAGTACAAATGTACCCAGCAAGACTTACATCAGAACTAACTACATATGCATCAGTATCAATAAGGGATGGTGGAGTTTGACTGCAGCAAGCCAGCTTTGACTCAGTGGCTAACCTGAACTACGACTGCAAGTAACTCTTTTGAGGTGGCACACACGAGTCCACAAATTCACCATACCAATACACCACTATGGATCCGCTCCCGTCTGCCTGCGAGAACGCCATCCATAGCACTCACACTTATCTTGCGCATTTTAGAGTATCCACGTTCACTTGTCTATGAACTATGCAAGGGGTCCAAGTTTCCATATCCGAGGAATCCGGCTATTCGAATAGATAATGATAACCCTGCAGGGGTGTACTTCTTCACACACGCTCTCGCCACTTATCGCCCAGTACACGTCATGTACCTCGGCAACCTTCAAGCGGAAGCCGGGCGAGGGAGTCGGCCACGACCCGACGAACCAAGAAGTCTCTAGTCCAGGTTTATCGCCTATTCGGGTTCCATCCGCAAGGAGATCCGGCCGGGGTGTCGCTCACGGCCCCAAATGATGTGAGCAGGGTTCCCAAGCCCACCATCCGGGTGCCACTTGGTACACCGTGCCACTGTGCCGAGTCTGTCCCAAGCCCACCTGTACCGGGTGCCACTTGATAGACTACTAACACTACCTACAAACACCAGAAACTAGTTGCAACTCCTGGATAGAGATCGAGTTGATTAATAAGCCGAGAGGGGCCGAGTTACCGGAACCCAATGTGTGGTAGTAACTGTTCATGGATCACAAACACATAACTCAGTTCCTGAGGACGGCTGCAATGAGACAACCCACCATGTACTCCTACTTGGCCTCTCACCGCTACCTTTACCAAATCGTGTTCACACACTTAGCTCACACACAGTAGGACATGTTCAACACCATTCCAATTCATCCTCAATGAATCAGACCTGACTCAACTCTAAGCAGTAGGAGGCATGACAAACAAGCATGAATGAGTAGGCACATCAGGGTTCAAACAACTCCTACTCATGCTAGTGGGTTTCATCTATTTACTGTGGCAATGACAGGTCATGCAGAGGAAAGGGGTTCAACTACCGCAAAATGTAACAGTTGAATCGCTGTTGTCCTAATGCAGTAAAAGAGAGCAGGAGCGAGAGAGTGGGATTGTATCAGAATGAACAAGGGGGTTTTGCTTGCCTGGCACTTCTGAAGATAGTATAGTTCTTCATCGGTGTCATCGATCACATCGTCGGAACCACGTCTATCAAGAGGGGACAAACACCGGCAACTGAGAATGAACACAATCAATGCAATGCCACAATATGATGCATGATCATGACATGGCAATATGCTGTGATTTGAGCTAATGCATCTAGCTATGATTTAAATGAAGTTGGTTTGAATACATGATTCAAATTCCAACTCCATATATGATTATTTAAATGCCTTTTATTTGTTTTGTCCAAAACAGAGGACAAACATTGTTCAAGCATGCATGAAAATGGTACAAATGGATTCCTTGAATTTTTCTAATAATTTTCCATATATAATTTATTTAATTCTGATCTACGGTTGATTTTCTATGATTTTTAGGAGTTTGGGGTATTTTCTGAAATTTATAAATCATTTCTGATTTATTTTAATTCCAGACAACTTTACTGCGTCAGCACTGCGTCATCATGACGTCAGTAGGTCAACAGGGCGCGGTCCAGGTCAAATCTGACGTGTGGGGTCCACACGTCAGTGTAACAGGGCAAGAAGAGAGGCTGACTAGTGGGGCCAGGTCAACGCTGAGGTGGCGGGTCAAAGCATTAGCTTAATTAAAGCAGGGAATAACCCTGTGGTTAATTATGAGGTGGGGCCCGGCTGTCTGTGACTCTTGGGTTTGATTAAGAGGTGGTTAACGCCTAATTAACCTGGCCACGTCAGCACGGCCGGGGTAAGTCCGCCGGGAACCATCCAGCGCGGCAGAGGCACACCGGAAACACGCTACGGGCGTCGGCTGCATGTGCCGAGGGCACCAGGGAGTAGCCCTTGCTCGCCCGCATCCAGAGGAGCAGGTGGGAGGTCGTGGGGTGAGCGAAGCTCGCCAGAAACAACCTCACGGCGGCGGCCGGAGTTCGGTTGCGTGCGGGGTCGCGTTGTGGTGCACGGGGAGGACGGCGGTGGGGTGATATGTGCTACGGGGAGCGTGCTGAGCAAGATGGAGTGCTCGGACACGGGCTATAGTGCGCATGGCCTCATCTGCACTATCGCCGGCGGCAAAGAGCTCACAGCTTCGGTGGGAACGGCGGCTGGAGGGTGAATTAGGAGACGGGGTATGGGGAAAACGGTGCAGAGGCTCATCGCGGTTCTTCTGGTGCTGCTGGAGAGGAAAGGGAGACACGGGGTCCGGCGAAACGTCTGCGGGGATCTCCGGCGCCCGAGGACGGAGACGGCGGTGTTGGCGAGGCTCCGGAGCGTTCGGCGTTGCGTAGTTCAGCGAGGAGGTCGAGGACGATGCGGCGGAGCTTCTAGGCTCAGCGGCAGGGCGAGGGGTGGTCGGTGGCCTTGGGTATAGACAACGGCGGCGACGATGGTGAGAGGGAGAAAGAGCAGAGGAGGGGGATGAGCTCGAGAGAGAGTGAGAGGGGATCAGCGGGATCGTGAAGATACGGGGAAAATCGTCCACGCGTCCAGGGGCTCGTGGGCAAGCAGGAGGTGGCGCGGAGCGCGTGGGCGCGCACGGCGGCCACATGCCCTCCTGCCCACTGGTAGGAGGTTGAAGACGGTGGAGGGCCTGGTGTGCTGGGCCAGCAGTGCCAGGCCAGGTGGGCTGCAGGTAAGCCAAGTGGGTTTTTCCTCTCTCGGTTTTTTTCTAATTCTGTTCTGTTTTGCAGGTTTGTTTTGAATTTGGTTTTGAAACCAATTCCATTTTGTTGCTTTTGGAAATACTTTTAGAAGCTAGAAGAATTAAACCAAAGCTCCATAAAATATTTCAGAATTATTGGACCTATATTTATTTAATAGTAGATATAAATCCAATTCAAATAGTTATTGATTTAATTCAAATGCCCAAAATAAATGTTTCTGAGACACCAAAAATATTGGTTTGGATTTTACCTCTTGCCAATATTTCCAGAGGATAACAAGAACACTTTCTTGGACTTATTTGAAGCAATTTTATCTTGATCATTTTTAAAAGGATTCTGAGGCTTTGAAAATTCCCCAATTCGAATTTCTTTTGAATTTAAACATGATGCAACAACCAAGCTAGTCCAAGGCCAACGTAAAGCTAGGGATATGACACAAGCGAGGCTTGGAAAAGTGAGGAGTGTTAAGGTGGCGGGGCAAAACTAAGAAACTAGGGGCACAAAAATAGAAATCCCTTAAGAATATTCTTAACTACTATCAAGTGAGACACTCCTGGATAACTCTGGTATCTGCTACTAACACTTAGCGCATAAGGAACACCTAGTCTTGTACATATCATAGCATACATGGTGGAGCCAATTGGAGAGGCATATGGTACTCCATTCATTTCCACTCCCTCATCAACTGTCTTACGACATTGATTTCTGCTAAGTGTTATGCCATGTGACATTGGGAGAAAAGCTTTCTTAGCATTCTCCATTTAAAACCTCTTTAAAACCTTGTCAATGTACGTGCTCTAACTTAGTGGTATTAGGTGTTGTCGGTGTCAAAACCGGCAGATCTCGGGTAGGGGGTCCCGAACTGTGCGTCTAAGGTGGATGGTAACCGGAGGCAGGGAACACGATGTTTTACCCAGGTTCGGGCCCTCTTGATGGAGGTAAAACCCTACGTCCTTGTCGGTGTCAAAACCGGCGGATCTCGGGTATGGGGTCCCGAACTGTGCGTCTAGGCGGATGGTAACAGGAGGCAGGGGACACGATGTTTTACCCAGGTTCGGGCCCTCTTGATAGAGGTAAAACCCTACGTCCTACTTGATTAATATTGATGATATGGGTAGTACAAGAGTAGATCTACCAAGAGATCAAGGAGGCCAAACCCTAGAAGCTAGCCTATGGTATGATTGTTGTTTGTCCTATGGACTAAAACCCTCCGGTTTATATAGACACCGGAGAGGGCTAGGGTTACACAGAGTCGGTTACAATGGTACGAGATCTACATATCCGTATCGCCAAGCTTGCCTTCCACGCCAAGGAAAGTCCCCTTCGGGCACGGGACGAAGTCTTCAATCTTGTATCTTCATAGTCCAGGAGTCCGGCCGAAGGTATAGTCTGGCTATTCGGACACCCCCTAATCCAGGACTCCCTCAGTAGCCCCTGAACCAGGCTTCAATGACAATGAGTCCGGCGCGCAGATTGTCTTCGGCATTGCAAGGCGGGTTCCTCCTCGAAATACTTCATAGAAGACTTTGAACGCAAAGGTAGTGTCCGGCTCTGCAAAATAAGTTTCCACATATTGCCATAGAGAGAATAATATTTACACAAATCTAATCTGCTGACGTATTCCGTAGCGTGACACCACACCATGGCCAAGTCTTTATTCGAATCGTTTTACTGTCCCACCTCAGCGCGTTTAGCGAGGCGGTTTCCTTGGCACGTCCTGTCAAAGCAGAGATCGTGTCCCCTTATTCCGGTATTCTCATCAATACGGGCGTGGGTAACCCAACCGCGCCATTGATTACGGTGCTTGTGAGATAAGCGAGTTTTACTAGGTTAGTGGGGACGCATAGTCGCGTCCACCCATATAGGGGGATAAGGATCCACCTTTTGATCCACGCCTTCTTCCTCCTTTGCCTATCCATTTCCGTGCACTCGAGCTCCATCGCCCAAGTCCGCATACCCCACCTCAACCTTCTCCAAACATGTCTGGAGCGGGAGGCAAGTGGATGGTCTCCTCCGTCACGGAGGGACTCATCAAAAAACTGAGGAAGGCCGGATACTTGTCTAACGACATTGCGCACCGGCTTCCCGAAGAGGGGCAGCTCATCCCCACCCCTAGGCCCCATGAGAGGGTGGTGTTCCTCCCCCATTTTCTCTGCGGACTGGGCTTCCCTCTCCACCCATTTTTCCGGGGGCTCATGTTCTACTATGGCCTGGATTTCCACGATCTGGCCCCGAACTTTGTCCTCAACATCTCGGCGTTTATCGTCGTGTGCGAGGCTTTCTTCTGCATCCGCCCTCATTTCGGCCTATGGCTCAAGACTTTCAATGTCAAGCCGAAGGTGGTGCGCGGCACCCAGGCGGAGTGCGGAGGCGCCATGGTGGGCAAGATGCCCAACGTCCTATGGATCGAGGGCTCCTTCGTGGAGTCCCTAAAGGGGTGGCAATCGGGGTGGTTTTACATCACCGAGCCGCGCGACCTTGAATGGGTCGCAGCCCCCGAGTTCCGATCCGGACCCCCTACGCGGCTCACCTCCTGGAAAGAGACGGGCCTGTCGTGGGGTAAGCAAGGTGAGCTGACCGGACTCCAAACATGCGTCCAAAACCTGGTGGATAAGAAGCTCAAACTTGTCAACGTAGTCCAGGTTATGCTCATCCGCCGGATCCTCCCATGTCAACAACGGGCTTTCAACCTGTGGGAGTTCGACCCGGCGCGGCACCGAACTCTGAGCAGGCTCTGTGACACGACGTACGAAGATGCCTGGAAGGTGCTTTTCAAGGGCACCAAGGCCCCGGCATCCGTTGCGGATTCAGCATGCAGCGTCACGCTCGTGCGGTAAGCTATTTTGACCTTTTACAGGGTATTAGTTTTTCATAGTTTGACTCCATGCTGGATCTAAGCTCCCTTACCTTTGACAGGATTGGCAGGAGACGTCCGGATAGATCAACTGTCCGGCTCCTTTGCCCGAAGGCCTAGTGGACGCTCGCTTGGCGAAGCTGCTGGCTCCGGCACCCTATGTGGTGCCGGTGAAGAAGGCCAAGAAGAAGGCCACGGGGACTCGAAAGAGTGCCCGGCGCCAGGAGGCGTCGGATTCATCATCCGACGACTCTAAGGCGCACTCCTCCCATGAAGACGAGGAGGAGGAAGAAGAGACCTCTCCACCTCCAGCGGGGGGAGGGAAGAAAAGGAAGGCCGCCCCAACTGGGGAGGCCGAAGGGTCCAAGAAGGGGAAGACCCCTCCTCCGGACTACTCCACCAACGCTGACAATGGCAAAGAGGAGTGGCCGCACAGGGCCAAGCCCCTGGCGAGATCGTAAGTATTCAGACACTAGAGCAATTCATAGTGTTCCTTTCTTGCACAGCTCCTCCTTACGCCGAATATGACTATGCAGTCCGCCCAAGGATGGCTCGACGAGTCGTCGAGCGGCTCCCTGGATTCGTCAGACGTGAATTCACTTCCGCCCGCTGCCTCCCCCCACCCTATGGACGACGCCGAGGTGCTGTCCCAACAGGCTCCAAGCCAGGAGGAGGTGGTCCTGGAGGCGCCGCAAGGCGACCTCTCGGACTCCAGGCGCAAAGGGGATAAAACCCCCAAGGGCCCCGAGTCCGGCCTTGAGCCAGACACCGTGCCGGAACCTTCAACGGTTCCAGACTCCGGTAGGCAGCCTCCTTCCAAGAGGAGCAAGCCTACCGAGCCGGTGACCTCCGTCCAACCGGAGGCACCGGACAGTTTTCTGGAGGTGCTTAAAGGCGCCTCCATTGACGAGGAGCACCGCACTATTATGAGTGCGGTGATCCAGAAGGTTCAGTCCGCCAAGAGCGGACTGACTGAAGCCTGTGCCGGCCTTCTAACAGGCTTTGAGGTAAGTGAAGAATATGTAAAAATATTACCGCATAGACAGTAGCCCCTGATGCTCTGTTCGGTGTTCGGAAAGAAAAGCCGAATCGAGGATCTAATAACATTTGTAGGAGTCTAACATAATCAAGTCAATATGCATATGCAGGCTTCGCTGCTGGCCTCCACCACACTGACTACGGAGGTGGATACACTAAAGCAAAACCTTGCGCGGTCCGAGAACGAGCTCGGCCAAGCCAACAGGCAACTCGAGGAGAAGGAAGGTAACTAATACCTTGCGCAAGTATATAGAGAAGATGTGGTTGCAAAAAATGACAGGATCAACGTGCTATTATAGGGGCCGCGACCGAGGTGGCAACCCTTAAGCAAGCGTTGTCCGAGGCCGAAAACAGAGCGTCCACGGAGCGCACAGAGAGAGGGAAGCAGGAGGCGCGGGTGGAGGAGGTGTAGAAAGAGCTCCAGGCTCTCTTGGAAAACACAAGAGTTTGGAGCTTGACTCAAAGACGCAAGCGTCCGAGCTTGCGGCAGCCCTCAAAGGCGCGAAGTCTGCCAAGGCCGAAGCCCAGAAAGCCCTCCAAGAAATTGAAGCGATTAAGAAGATAGCGGCGGGTAAGGCATTCATTATGCAAAGCAAGCACGTGAAAGTGAATTACTTGTTACTTACCCGAGTTCGGAGCTCTCCAGGAGTATTCGCAGATTTGCCCCGCAGTGCGTCCGATGCCGCCGCCTACTACCGAGCCGAGGAGGGGAGCTCGACGGAGAAGGTGTTCTGGTCTCAGTATGCTGAGGCTGGACACCTGGTGCCTTTGAGCGACCAGCTGAAGCAAATGGTCGAGCTCCACAAGGTGGCCGAATACGCCATAAAGGGCTTCATAGTTCGGCTTTGGCCTGCGGAGGCTCTGCCTGGAGTTACTTCGGGCTGGTGAGGCAGCTGGTGGATGCCTGTCCACGGGTTGAAGTAATCAAGCGCTCCGTCTGCATCGAAGGTGCCCGTAGGGCGCTTGCCCGTGCTAAAGTGCACTAGGGCAAGATGGATGCGGAGAAGCTGGTAAAGGACGGGTCACCGCCGGGAAAGGAGCATCGTGTCCCGGAAGCGTATTATGAGGGCGTCCTGAAGGGTGCCCGCCTTATAGCGGATGAATGCTCCAAAGATGTAATTTTTGAGTAAACTCGCATTTGTGATCCTGTACGCTGAAAACTTGTTCATATGCGCTAAGCAACGCTTTTGAATTTAAAATATTACCTTCTGTGCGGCCGTTTATCAAATTTGAGAGATGGCGAGTCGTCGGCTTCTGCCCCCATGCCACGAGTGCTGGAGTGTTCGGGATAAACATGAGCGCTCTTTTTCCCATTCTTGGGTCCTTCGAGGGAGGCGCTCAACAAAACGAACAAGGTAATCGGACTATAATGCTTGAACACTCTCACTTAGCCATAGAATTCTATAATTTTAAATTTTGGCGAAGCCCCTAGTGTTCGGAAGACCGAGTTCGGGGCGCTATCCACGCCTAGGCCGGACAAAGCCGACTCCTCGCTCTAAGCGGCATAAGTCTTTAGGGACTCAAAAACCTCTCGAACAGCGACCAACTCTCGCCTCATCATGACGGTCAGTTTTAGCTTTCTCTACTGAGGTGCTTAGCCCAGCTCAACTGGGGCACAATCGCAGTAGTTCTCCAAGTGCTACCTTAGCCGATATAACGGAACGTAAGGTACCAAAACATAGGAGCCGAGCAAACCCAACTATTGACCCAAGACATGATTCGGAGCCGATGCATATAATGCTATAAGTTCGGGGTGCCGCACTTGTGAAAGTGTTCGTACTTCTCACACCGTATTGTGGGGTACTTAAACCCCTGGCGTATTGGCCATACCAAAGTGTACGGGTGCAACATGTCATTAATGAACATATATTCGTAAAAAAGAGTAATGCAATAATAGACGGAAGCTATGCATTGTTTATTTAAAAAAGCTGCGATCAAAGCAGAATGATACAAATATGGCAATAAGCAAAAGATGAGACTATTTAACATGTCCTTTCCAGGGGCGAGCTGCGGAATGGTATTTGAAACAGGTATACTGCTCGTTATAGAGACCACCTTAGAGTTCCATAGTGTGGCGTAGCTTTCTGCTTCCCTGGTTGTATCGTTTGTGCGGCAATTGTACTGCCGGACAAGCCTCCCAAAGAATGGAGTCCTGAAAATAAGAGAAAATTAAGAAATCGGCAGCCCCTAGTGCGGTTTAAGCCGCGTTTCGGGCATGCCGTGATGGTGTCCCTCCCCCTGTGCCCATGGTATTTCCAGAGCGTAGTTATCTACGCGCAACACTGGTTTCACAAGTTCGTGAGGGCTGGGGTTGGGGCCGCATTGCTACGCTTGCTCGGAACGTGCCAGGCGGTCTTGTTGTAGGTTACTCCGGGCGCGCTTGACGGTGTCCAGACGTTTAATGGCCGGACTGGAGAATTGCCTTGAGAGGCTGCTTTGTACTTCCGCTGCGATAGCCGCCGTATGCTCCTCCGTTCGGACAGAGCATTCGGTGTTTCCATTGACCGTGATGACTCCTCGAGGGCCTGGCATCTTGAGCTTGAGGTATGTGTAGTGCGGCACCGCATTGAACTTAGCAAATGCGGTTTGCCCGAGTAGTGCGTGATAGACACTGCGGAACGGGACTATGTCAAAGATTAACTCCTCGCTTCGGAAATTATCCGGAGATCCGAAGACCACTTCAAGTGTAACTGAGCCTGTACAGTTGGCCTCTACACCTGGTATGACGCCTTTAAAGGTCGTTTTAGTGGGTTTAATCCTCGAGGGATCAATGCCCATTTTCCACACTGTATCCTGGTAAAGCAGGTTCAAGCTGCTGCCGCCGTCCATAAGGACTCTAGTGAGGTGAAATCCATCAATAATTGGGTCTAGAACCAATGCGGCGAATCCGCCATGACGGATGCTAGTGGGGTGGTCCCTTCGATCAAAAGTGATCGGGCAGGAAGACCATGGGTTGAACTTTGGGGCGACTGGCTCCATCGCGTATACGTCCCTTAGCGCACGCTTCCGCTCCCTCTTGGGGACGTGGGTTGCGTATCTCATGTTCACCGTCCGCACTTGTGGGGGAAAACCTTTCTGTCCACTGTTGTTCGGCGGCCGGGGCTCCTTCTCGTCATCGCTATGCAGCCCCTTGTCTCTGCTTTCGGCATTTAACTTGCCTGCCTGCTTGAACACCCAACAATCCCTGTTGGTGTGATTGGCTGGTTTTTCGGGGGTGCCATGTATCTGGCATTAGCGGTCGAGTATTCGGTCCAAACTGGACGGGCCCGAAGTATTTCTTTTGAATGGATTTTTCCGTTGACCAGGTTTAGAGCCTCTGAATCCGGCATTAACTATCGTATCCTCAGCATTGTCGCCGTTAATGCGGCGCTTTTGCTTGTTGCGACGCGACCTGCCACTGCTGTCCTTGGTGTCCGAATTACCAGGGCTCTTGGTCATGTTATTTCTACGAGCTAGCCAGCTGTCTTCTCCCACGCAGAAGCGGGTCATAAGTGTCGTGAGGGCTGCCATAGATTTCGGCTTTTCCTGTCCTAGGTGCCGTGCAAGCCACTCGTCGCGGATGTTATGCTTGAAGGCTTCTAGGGCCTCTGCGTCCGGACAATCGACGATTTGATTTTTCTTGGTTAGGAACCGCATCCAGAATTGTCTGGCCGATTCCTCTGGCTGCTGAATTATGTGGATAAGGTCATCGGCGTCTGGTGGTCGCACATAAGTGCCCTGGAAATTGTCGAGGAATGTGGTTTCCAGGTCCTCCCAACAACCAATTGATTCTGCTGGCAAGCTGTTAAGCCAATCCCGAGCTGGTCCTTTAAGCTTAAGTGGGAGGTATTTGATGGCGTGTAGGTCATCACCGCAGGCCATGTGGATATGAAGGAGATAGTCCTCGATCCATACCGCAGGATCTATTGTACCATCGTATGATTCGATGTTCATGGGTTTGAAACCCTCGGGGATTTGATGATCCATTACTTCATCTATGAAGCATAGTGGGTGTGCAGCGCCTCTGTATTGGGCTATATCACGATGCAGCTCAAATGAGCTTTGTCTACTGTGTTCGGCCCGGCCAGATTTACTGTATCTTGCGTGACGAGTACCGTCTCGTGCCGTGGGGCGCCCACGTGATCCGTAGATAGATCTTGTTTGCTTTGGCTTGTCCTTCAATATATCTCGCAGGTCTGGCACATTTTCCCATGCCATGGTATTTTTTGAGCGGCCCCGGGGTGCGGCTTGAGTGGAGGGCCGAGAGGCCTCTCTATCGCGGCCACGGGGTGGCCGGTCGGCCGCATCATGCGCTGGTGATGTAGGTTTAGGTGCTTCCTCCTCTAATTGGGGTAGCAACCTGCGCTTTGGGTAGCTCTTGGAGGGGCGTTCGAGTTCATACTCTTCGGCCGCAAGGACTTCAGTCCATCTGTTGGCTAGCAAATCTTGATCATCTCTAAGCTGTTGCTGTTTTTTCTTGAGGCTGCTCGCCGTGGCCATAAGCCTGCGTTTGAAACGCTCTTGTTCGACGGGATCCTCTGGCACGACAAATTCGTCGTCGTTGAGGCTTGCCTCGTCTTCGGAGGGAGGCATATAATTATCGTCCTCGACCTCTCTATCTGCCGCTCTCTCATGAGGGATGGCTTCACCATCCTCCTGTGCTGAATCTTGCTGGAGGTGGTTGTCTTCGGCACTGTCCAGGGTGTTATTATCTCCTGTGCCGGAATCACTATTTTTGCTTTGGCGGGATTTAGAGCGGCGCCGCTGACGCCGGCGCTTAGGCTGCTTCTTGGAGGGGTCATCCTCCGTTGTTCCATCGCCATTGCCTTCTTTTGGGGTGTCCACCATGTATGTATCATATGACGAGGTGGCTTTCCAGTGCCCTATAGGCGCTGGTTCTTGATCGTCTCCTGCATGGCATCCATAGCATCGATGTCTTCGGAGTCGAAGTCGAGCATGTCGGTTAAATCATCGATAGTGGCTATGAAGTGGGTGGTGGGTGGGATTTTAATTTCTTCATCATCTGCATCCCAACCTTGCTGACCATAGTCTGGCCAGGGTTCTCCTGATAAAGAGAGAGACTTTAGTGAATTCAGAATATCGCTGAAGGGCGAGTGCTGAAAGATGTCCGCAGCGGTGAACTCCATGATCGGTGCCCAATCGGGTTCGATCGGTAGGGGCACGGAGGGCTCGGAGTCTGGAGAGGAGTCCGGCTCCTTCGAGTCACGGGCTTCGCAGAGAATAGGGCTGGTGTTCGGCTCGATCGCCGTAGAGATTACAGCCCCCGAGGTGGTGTCCAGCCACCCATCCTCGATTGGCGCAATTGGCTCCGAATTAAGGGTCGGAGCTGATGCGGGTGCGACCTCCAGGGCATTGTTCGGCGGCAGAGCTAGATCATGCCCATTGTGACAGTGCGGCGCGCTCGGCTGCGGCTCGAATCTGTCGAAGATCAAGTCTCCGCGGAGGTCGGCCGTGTAGTTCAAACTTCCGAATCTGACCTGATGGCCAAGGGCGTAGCTTTCGATCTACTCCAGATGACCAAGCGAATTGGCCCGCAGTGCAAAGCCGCCGAATATGAAGATCTGTCCGGGGAGAAAAGTCTCACCCTGGATCGCATCGCTGTTGTTGATCGGAGAAGCCATCAGGCCTAAAAGTGACGACACAGAGGAACTCTCAATGAAAGCACCAATGTCGGTGTCAAAACCGACAGATCTCGTGTAGGGGGTCCCAAACTGTGCGTCTAGGCGGACGGTAACAGGAGGCAGGGGACACGATGTTTTACCCAGGTTCGGGCCCTCTTGATGGAGGTAAAAAACCCTACTCCTGCTTGATTAATATTGATGATATGGGTAGTACAAGAGTAGATCTACCACGAGATCAAGGAGGCTAAACCCTAGAAGCTAGCCTATGGTATGATTGTTGTTCGTCCTACAGACTAAAACCCTCCGGTTTATATAGACACCGGAGAGGGCTAGGGTTACACAGAGTCGGTTACAATGGTAGGAGATCTACATATCCGTATCGCCAAGCTTGCCTTCCACGCCAAGGAAAGTCCCTTTCGGACACGGGACGAAGTCTTCAATCTTGTATCTTCATAGTCCAGGAGTCCGGCCAAAGGTATAGTCCGGCTATCCGGACACCCCTATAATCCAGGACTCCCTCAGTCCTGCTTGATTAATATTGATGATATGGGTAGTACAAGAGTAGATCTACCATGAGATCAGAGAGGCTAAACCCTAGAAGCTAGCCTATGGTATGATTGTCTGTTGTTGTTCTTGTCCTACGGACTAAAACCCTCCAGTTTATATAGACACCGGAGAGGGTTAGGGTTACACAAGGTCAATTACAAAAGGAGGAGATATCCATATCCGTACTGCCTAGCTTGCCTTCCACGCCAAGTAGAGTCCCATCCGGACACGAGACGAAGTCTTCAATCTTGTATCTTCATAGTCTAACAGTCCGGCCAAAGGATATAGTCCGGCTGTCCGGAGACCCCCTAATCTGGGACTCCCTCAGTAGCCCCTGAACCAGGCTTCAATGACGATGAGTCCAGCGCGCAGTATTGTCTTCGGCATTGCAAGGCGGGTTCCTCCTCCGAATACATCACGGAAGAATTTGAATACAAGGATAGTGTCCGACCCTGCAAAATAAGTTCCACATACCACCGTAGAGAGAATAATATTTTCGCAAATCTAATTTGCTGACTTGTTTTGGCAACCCGACATTATATCATGGCCCGGTAATTATTCGAACTGTTTCCTTTAACTATCCCCGCACATAACGCGAGGCAGTTTTTGACACGTCTTGTCAAAGCAAAGATCATGTTCCCCTAATTACGGGATTCTCATCAATACGGTCGTGGGGAACCCAACCGTGTCTAGGACTCCTAGATTATAGGAAAGTCCCAAACGGCTACGGAGAGGACGCTTGATATTCACCCTCTTTATAAAGGGACAAGGCTTTTACTTTTTTTCCCTCCCGTGCTCAATCGAATCCTTCCCCCACCTCGAGCTCTAACACCCAAAGCCCAGGTCAGGTGCTCCGGATCTTCAATCATGTCCGGATCTAGCCTTCAAGGCCGGTGGATGCCCTCCTATGTTACGGAAGAAGACATCAAGAAGTTGAGGGAGGCCAGATACCTGACTACCGAGGTTTCGCATCGGCTGCCTGCCCGAGGGCAGGTCGTCCCTACTCCTGAACCCAACGAAGACGTCGTTTTCATCTCCCACTTCCTCTGAGGTCTAGGCCTCACTCTAGATCCCTTCGTTAGGGGGTTGATGTTTTATTACGGGCTAGATTTCCATGATCTAGCCCCGGACTCCTTTCTCCATATCTCGGCATTTATTGTCGTATGTGAGGCCTTCCTCCGTGTTACCCCTCACTTCGGCCTGTGGCTCAAGACCTTTGATGTGAAACCGAAGATGGTCGACGGGCAGCACGCAGCGTGCGGAGGCGCATTAATAAGCAATATCGCTGGAGCTCCATGGCCAAAGGGTTCCATTCCATAGGTGTCCGGATTATGGCAACGGGAGTGGTTTTACGTCACAGCTCCCAGAAGTGCCAAGTGGGTGGCTGCCCCCGCTTTCCGCTCAGGCCCTCCACCACAACTGATGTCATGGATTAGCAGAGGGCTGAGATGGGGTCCAGCCAAGGACGTGCCTATACTGCAGAGCCGCATTCGAGATCTCTTCGAAGGAGATTTTAGTTTGATTATGGTAATGCAAGTCATGTTGGTTCGACGAATCCAGCCATCCAAATGCCGGCCCCTTCGCATGTGGGAGTTCAACCCAGAAGGACCGCGCGCTATTCAGAATTTCCTCGGCCTGACGCACGAGGAGATGTATAAATCATTCTTCGGAGCCCATATAGAGTGTCGGGACACTACCCAGGACGTGGGCCTGAGCAGCAACCGCACCGCCGACCAAGTAAGTTATCCTCTAGCCGAACACACCGTCTTTCATTTATCATGACGTCATTCGGAGAAATCGCTCTATGACCAGGACTGGACAACAAAGGTGAAGATGATCCGGTGTTCGGCCCCCCTTCCAGAAGGCTTGGAGAATCCGGTGCTGGAAAAGATGCTCGAGCTAGCACCTTGCCCAGAGCCCTCACAGGAAGATAAAGGGGGGAATGAAGGGGGCGAAAGCGGGCCTCCTCTGCTACCCATTCCGATCGAGGGAACGGGCGCCTGTGTGAGGGAGGATAACCCAGGGGAGGAATCTGGTATTCTCTCACCCCGGGGAAGGAAGAGGACTACCCCTGAAGATCCGGAAACCACAGTTTCCAAACGGGAGAAGAAGTCTCCACCAGAGGGTCCTGCCTTGGAGGGTGCTCTTGCCGCACAAAGTCCGCGCGGGGATCTGCCCTCTAACGAGCTGTAAGTAATCAAAAAGTACTTTAATAGTGAAGATATACTACTTCACTTACGAGGAAAATAACCGAAGCATTTATATTGTAGTTCGGATCTTAGCCCTTCTCAGCAGAGCTCGTCTTCGGGGGATCTTCTTTCGGAGATGATGGAGAGCAAAACGCCTCCCCCGGACTCCCCCGCTCAAGAAGCGGGTGACCTTGAAGTGTCGTCACGGAGGGCCTCTCCGGATCCGGTGAGGCCAAAAGATAATCCTATAGTCACCAGAAGTCCTTAGTGTCCGGCTCTTGAAGAGAGAACACAAAAGAGTCCGACACCGTCTGGTATGCGGTCGGACATACTGAGGGAGCTGTTGGAGCGAGTGGCCATCTCAGAAGAACACCGTACATTAATGGGTACGGTGATGGAAAGAATTTCGTCCGCCGAAAGCGGATTGCATGAAGCCTTTATGAATCTACTAACAGGCTTTGAGGTACGTGATACATTTTGATAGTACCACACATTTTTAGGTGTGCCCTGTGTAGATAGTAGCCCCTGAGACTTTGGTTGTCATCGAGAACAGCGGCGAACAGAGGATCGTAGTCCCAGGTAGTAACCAAACTGCCTTTATGTGCAGGTGGTGGGAGCTCCGGTGGCTAGCCGGACTAATGAGTTTGTCGAACTGAAGCGGCAACTGGATGCGGCAGATACCGACATCGAGCTTGTTAATAGGCGGCTTGACGAGGCACAGGGTAAGTAATGCTTTCTGGTGAGTGTCACATAGTAAAAGCAGCATGATGCCAGTATCTTTAATATGTTGTGACTGCAGATGGAGCTGCCACCATGGAGGCCCTTCGGGCAGAACTTGCCCGAGCCAAAGAACAAGCAAGGAGTAGTAATGCGGCTGCTTTGAAGGCGGCCGAAGAGTTGAGGCCCGAGAAGGCTGCGCATTGCGAGAGCAAAGAGAAAATGGCCAAGATGGCTGTAAAGTTAAAAGACACTGCCGACCGTTGCCAGTTCCTTGAAGAAGAAAACCGAATGAAGGCGACGGACCTTGAAAAGGCCATGATGACGACCAAAGACACCCGCTCTGCTATGAGAGCAAAGAAGGAGGAGCTGCGTGAAGCCGGGGATATTGCCGCTGGGAAGCCCTTCATGCTGCGGAGGAAGTTCGGAGATCCATGGTATGCCCCTCTAGATCGGCTGTGGAGTTTCGCAGACGCATATATGGACTTGGCGGCGAGCGCTATCGTTGCGGCCAAATACTTCCAAGATCAAACGGATCGTGAAGTGGGCAAGCTGTTCTGGTCGGAATTTAACGTTCCAGAGCGTCCGCTTCCATTGACTGATCAGCTAGCCGAATGGGCCGAACTCAATAGGTTGTCCGGACTCGCCATGAGGTCTATCGTGGATCAGCTGTGGCCGGAAAAGCCGAAGCCGAACAACTATTTCAGCTTAGTGCAGCAGTTCCTTGGTGCGGTGCCGTGCATCAATGCGATGAAGAGGTCGGCGTGCATAGAAGGCTCGTGGATGGCCCTTGCCCGTGTCAAAGCATACTGGGCGGAGATGGATGCTACCACTGTTGCGGCGCAGGGTTCGGCCATAGGCCGTGTGGCTGCCGAGCACTATTTCGAAGAGGTTCTCGAGGGTTCCCGTTTGATAGAGGCCCAGTGCTCGAAGAATATTATGTTTGAGTGACATGTATTCCCATTGTAAACACAATATTTTTATGAAATTTATTAAGGCTATGTTTATACTTTTTCCTGAAAGTAATTATGATGCCTCATGTGCGGTCGTTTATGTATACATGTGTATAACCTGAAAGATTGCAGTCGTCGGCTTCAGCCCCCACGCATATAATGCGGAGGTGTTTGCAGAAGACGCGTGTTCACACTTAACCCAACGTCTTGGCCCTATTAAGGAGGTGATAGCGCAGCAAACGAGGCAACCGGACTATAATGCTTTAACACTTTCACTTAGCCATAGGAGTTTGACGGTGGGGCTACTATATAGCCCCTGGTGGCTCCGCACTCTCCTGAATTCTGGGCACGTGCATGCCTGGCCGGGAAACGGCCCTTCGTTAAGGCGGAGGAATTCTAACATTCCAATAGGTCATCGAGTGGTTGACCAGTCTCACGCTATATCATGACAGTCAGTTTTCGGCTTTCTCTTCTGAGGTGCTCGTCCGGATGACCCGGGGCACAATCGCAGTAGTTCTCCTAGTGCTACCTTAGCCGATAGAGCGGAACGTAAGGTACCAAAACATAGGAGCCGGGCAAACCCAACATTTGACCAAAGACATGATTCAGAGCTGATGCATATAAGGCCAAACTCGCGACGCCGAACACTCCCTAAGGTATTCTGTCTTTATGGTATAAACCGGGCCTAAACAGTGCCCTTTGTAAGAAGCCCATGGTGTCCAGGTACGTGCATTATTCTGACGTGGCCACATGCTAAGACGCCAGCATCCTTCTCAATTGTACTGAGAATCCGAGGGATGTGTATCAACAAGAGACAGTAAAAAAGGTTGACGCGGGGTCTTAATCTACAAAGAATCCTCGGGACGGATCCCTACTGCACGTCTGCGCCTGTGTCTCCGTTGTGCCGTATCCTGGACGGGTGTAGCACGATGGTCATCTGTAAAAGAGAGGAACTTTGGTGAAAAGTTGTCGTGCAAAAAGGTAGGTTTTAAAGGAACCATGTAAATTTCAAGATGAGTAAAAATTGCACTTGTCTGCGCGCGTTGAGCCCCTTGTATTTGTGATAGGGGTGTGGCCATCAAACCTGTACGAATTTCATATAGCAGCGCCGGACTCGTCTAACCGTGTCCGTGGTCTTGACGACCTATTGAATACTTTAGTTGGTGAGGCCGTTTTAGTGTGCGGTTGCCGAGGCAGTCGCACCCTCCTCGGCGTGCAGGGATCGCTCAATATTTCGGTTTACTGTAATGATGCCACGCGGACCGGGCATCTTAAGCATGAGGGAAGCGTAATGTGGTATTGCATTAAAGGGAGCAAAAGCTTCACGTCCATGTAGTGCTTGATAGCCACTTTGGAATGGAGCAATGTGGAAGGTTAAATTTTCGCTATGGAAGTTATCGGGGAAGCCGAATATAACTTCTAGTAGCAGGGAGCCCGTGCAATGAGCCCCTGGGCCTGGTGTTACTCCTTTAACGGTAGTATTGCTGAGGCAAATTTTCGTTGGGTCTATCCCCATTTTGCGGATTGTGTCATGATATATCATGTTTAGACTGCTGCCACCGTCCATCAGGACTCGTGTGAAGTGGTATCCGTCAATTATTGGGTCTAACACCAAGGCAGCCCATCCTGCACGCCGGATACTTGCTGAGTAATCCCGATGGTCAAAAGTGATCGGTTGAAACGACCAATGGCAGGACTCCGCGGTGATAGGCCCTTGGGCATATTTATCTGGGAGTGCCACTTTGTTTCTCCCCTTGATCACATGTAACATGTTTACTGTTTTGACTTCTGGTGGAAATTTCTTTTGTTGCCAGTGTCTTGCTTGAGAGGCTCATCCTTGTCTTCGCTTGGTGTATCCTCCTCCTTGTGTACGGCGTTGAGCTTGCCGGACTGCTTGAAGACCCAACATTCTCTGTGGGTATGATTAGCGGGTTTACCAGGGGTGCTATGGATCTGACATATTTGGTCCAGAATTTTGTTGAGGCTGGACAGTTCATATCTGGTGCCTTTGGAGGGCGGCTTTTGCTGACCTGGCCGAGAGCTTCTGAATCCGTCATTTACCGCCGTGCTCCTCGGGCTGTCTTCTTTATTTCGGCGCTTATTATTTTTGCTGCGTCGTGATTTCCCGTTTTCATCTCTAACTTCGGATGTACTTGGGTCGCTGGTGCTGCACCTGGCTAGCCAGCTGTCCTCACCCGTGCAAAAGCGGGTCATGAGGCTTGTTAATGCTGCCATTGTTCTTGGCTTTTCTTGGCCGAGGTGTCTGGCAAGCCATTCGTCGTGGACGCTATGCTTAAAAGCTGCCAAGGCTTCGGCGTCCGGACAGTCAACTATTTGGTTCTTTTTAGTAAGAAACCTGTTCCAAAGCTTTCGGGCTGACTCTCCGGGTTGTTGAGTTATATGACTCAAATCATCCGCATCCGGGGGTCGGACATATGTCCCTTGAAAATTTGCCCGAAAAACGTCTTCGAGCTGTTCCCAGCTTCCAATGGAGTTTTCGGGGAGACTTTTAAGCCAGTGCCGAGCTGGCCCTTTGAGCTTGAGGGGTAAGTACTTGATGGCGTGGAGATCATCTCCTCGAGCCATATGGATATGGAGGATATAGTCCTCAATCCAGACCCCAGGGTCTGTTGTTCCATCGTATGCCTCTATGTTTACGGGATTGAATCCCTCTGGAAATTCATGGTCCAGCACCTCATCGGTGAAACATAGGTGGTGTGCGGCACCCCTGTATCTGGGTGTACCGCGTTGTTCGGATGTTTGTTGTGTTGCATTGTATGCTGGAGCGCGCTTGCGTGGTCCATAGATGGATCTGGTTGCGCCGTCCTTTTGATGCGAGCCCTCGCGTGGATCGCGTATTGGCTTATGTGTGGCGTTGTTTGCCGCTCTATGTTGGCCGTGAGGACGTCTATCCGGCCAGGTGGCCATTTCGATTTTTGGTTGCGGGGGATCTAAGGCCTCCTCATCGAATTCGGGTAGCAACTTCCGCTTCGGGTAGCTCTTGGTGGGGCGATTACCACCGTACTTTGCTGCTGCGTTACGTACTTTGCTCCATCTGATTTCGAGTGTGTCTTGTGCAGCCTTGAGTCTTTGCTTCTGCTTTTTTAGACTCCTCGCGGTGGCAACAAGCCGTTGACGGGCATTCTGTTGCTCCGGGTGTCTGTCCGGTGTGAGGTCGTCCGGACTATTATCTTTGACAGAGTCAGGTTGTTCGGTTTGATTCTTCGTATTGCCATGATCCGGCGATGGTTCACCCTGCTCTAACGCTGGGTCTATATGATCATTGTTTCTGTCGAGGCGGGATTTGGAGCGGCGCTTACGCCGCCGCTTTGACTGCTTCTCGAGGGGACAACCCTTCGTTGCGTCCTTCCATTCCTCGTCGTCGTTTTCTTTTGGTGTGTTCACCATGTATACGTCATGTGATGAAGTGGGCATCCAGTGCCCTGTGGGTAGTGGTTCCTTGTTCGTCTCCTGCATCGTCTTCCATACCGTCGATGTCTTCGGAGTCGAAGTCGAGCAAGTCAGTTAGGTCATCGACAGTGGCTACTAAGTGGGTGGTGGGTGGGCGGCGAATTTCTTCGTCATCCACATCCCAATCCTACCGGACATAGTTCGGCCAGGATCCTCCTGACAAGGAGAGGGACCTTAGTGTGTTCAGTATGTTGCCAAGGGGCGAGTGCTGAAAAATATCCGCGGAGGTAAACTCCATGATCGGCGCCCAATCGGATTCAATAGGATCGGGCGCAGGAGGTTCGGAGTCTGTGGCCGGAGAAAGATCCGGCAGTTTAAGAATACGGCTCTCGTGCAAGGTAAGGTCGATGTTCGTCTCGATCGCCGGTGAGGGTAAGGCCTCCGTGGCGGTGTCCATCCACCCGTCCACGGATGGCACAACTGGCTCCGAATTGAGGGTCGAAGCGGCTGCCGGTGCGATTTCCTGAACACTGTCTGATGGTAGAGCTAAATCGTACTCATCGTGACCGCGTGACGCACAAGGCAGAGGCTCGAATCCATTGAAGATCAAGTCTCCGCGGACATCGGCAGTGTAGTTTAAGCTTCCAAACCTGACCTGGTGGCCAGGGGCGTAGCTTTCAATCTGCTCTAGATGGCCAAGCGAATTGGCCCGCAGTGCAAAGCCGCCGAACACAAAGATCTGTCCCGGGAGGAAAGTCTCACCCTGGACTGCATCGCTATCGATGATAGTAGGAGCCATCAAGCCTAAAGGCGACGACACAGAGGAACTCTCAATGAAAGCACCATTGTCGGTGTCAAAACCGGCGGATCTCGGGTAGGGGGTCCCGAACTGTGCGTCTAAGGCGGATGGTAACAGGAGGCAGGGAACACGATGTTTTACCCAAGTTCGGGCCCTCTTGATGGAGGTAAAACTCTACGTCCTTCTTGATTAATATTGATGATAAGGGTAGTACAAGAGTAGATCTACCACGAGATCAGAGAGGCTAAACCCTAGAAGCTAGCCTATGTTATGATTGTCTGTTGTTGTTCTTGTCCTACGGACTAAAACCCTTCGGTTTATATAGACACCGGAGAGGGTTAGGGTTACACAAGGTTGGTTACAAAAGGAGGAGATATCCATATCCGTACTACCTAGCTTGCCTTCCACGCCAAGTAGAGTCCCATCCGGACACGAGACGAAGTCTTCAATCTTGTATCTTCATAGTCTAACAGTCCGGCTGTCCGGAGACCCCCTAATCCCGGACTGCCTCAGGTGTCTTGATCTGTCTCTATAGATCTTTATGCCCAATATATACACAACTTCACCTAAGTCTTTCATTGAAAACATACTCTTCAAATAGTCTTTTATTGTTCCAAGATACTTTGTATCATTCCCAATCAATAATATGTCACCTACATATAATATTAGAAATGCTACAGAGCTCCCACTAAACTTCTTGTATACACAAGCTTCTTCATCATTTTTAATGAAGCCAAACTCTTTTACTAGTTCATAAAAACGTTCATTCCAGCTCCTGGAGGCTTGCTTCAAACCATAGGTTCACCTCTGAAGCTTTGCACACCTTTCCTGCATCCTTTGGATCGAAAAAACCATCTGGTTGTATCATGTATATATATCCTCTTTCAGATTCCCATTTACGAAAGCCATTTTGACATCTATCTGCCATATCTCGTAATCAAAATATGCAACTATAGCCATCATAATTTGTACAGACTTTAGCATTATTACTGGAGAGAAAGTTTTGTCATAATCAACTCCCTCGACTTGCAAAAACCCTTTCACAACTAGCCTTGCTTTGTAAATGCTGGGATTACCATCCGCATATGTGTTTCTCTTGAAGATCCATTTACATTATATGGGTTTAACACCATCTGGAGGATCAACCAAGTTCCAAACTTGATTTTCGTATGTGGACTCCATTTCGGATTGCATAGCTTTGAGACATTCTTTTGAGCTGGGCGCCACCATCACTTCCTTGTAATGCACAGGTTCATCTTCCACTAAGATGAATATTTCATTGTGAAGCCATTCAGGAGGTTCAATAACTCTTCCTGACCTACGCAGTTCAGTTACAGTCTTAACTAGAGTTTCTACAGCTGGTGTAGCAATTTTTGATTCAGTTGTGTGGACAACTTCTGGAACAGATTCTTTTTCGTTAGTCCTCACATCTATAGATTTAGTAATTTCATCGAGCTGTACTATCCTCCCACTTACTTCTTTAGCGAGAAACTCCTTCTCGAGAAAGTGTCCATTCTTAGTGACAAACACTTTTTCTTTGGGCTTTTGGTAGAAGGAATACCCGACTGTTTCTTTGGAATAGCCTATAAAGTAACACTTGTCTTCTTTGGGGTCGAGTTTGTTTGGTTGTAAACGTTTTAGATAAGTCCCGCAACCCCAAATCTAGAGATGTGACAAATTGGGTTTCTTCCCATTCCATAACTCATATGTCATCATCTCAACACACTTATACGATGCTCTGTTTAGTGTATATATTGTTGTTCCAAGTGCGTATCCCAAAATGATAAATGCATATCGGTAAATGACATCATTGACCTTACCATGTCCAACAAAGTTTGGTTACGCCTTTCAGATACTCAGTTTCTCTATGGAGTTCCTAGAGGAGTAAGTTGTGAGACAATTTCACAATCACTTAGATGTTTGTTAAACTCATGACTCAGATATTCTCCTCCATGCTCAGATTGTAGAAATTTCATCTTCTTGCCACGATGATTCTTGACTTCAATCTGAAATTCTTTGAACTTTTCAAATGTTTCAGACTTATGTTTCACTAAGTAAATATATCCATATCTATTTAAAACATCATTGAAGGTTACGAAGTATAAGTATCCACCGCGCACCGAAATACTCATTGGACCATATACATCAGTATGTATTATATCCAGTAATTCAAGCGCCTGTTCCAGTGAATGATGTTTTAGTCATTTTACCCATCATACAAGCTTCGCATGTATCAAATGAAGTTAATACTCAATCTTTATGAAGCTTTTGCATACGTTTCTTTCCAATATGACCAAGACAACAGTGTCACATGTATGTGGTATTATCAGTCTTCTTAATACGTTTAGCATTAATGTTGTAGGAAACCTTTTCACTATCAAGATCCAATATGAATAATCCACCAATCATGGGTGCAAATCCATAAAACATATCCTTATAATATATAGAACAACCATTGTTCTCTGACTTATAAGAATAATCGTCATTTATCAAACATGATCCAGAGATAACATTTTTACACGACTTCAGACAACATAACAATTACTTAGTTTGAAAATCAATCCTAAAGGTAAACTCAAAGACATGACACCGACGGCTTGAGCAGCGATCCCATCACCATTCCCGACAAGCATCGCGACTTCATTTCTTCTCAGCTTGCGAACGTTGCTCAATCCCTGAATCGTGTTGCAAATGTTAGCAACAGATCTGGTATCAAAAAACCATGACTTAGAATTTTCAGCAAGTAGAATGTCAATAACATTAACTTGTATAACTTTTATACCTTTACCAGAAGATGCATTGTTCTTATCCGCCAGATGCTTCAAGCAATTTCTTTTCCAGTGTCCTTTCTCTTTGCAAAAGAAACATATAGTTTCACAAGATACTCGACCCTTGTTGTTCTTGGTGTTGTGTTTCTTTTTTAAACTTTTTGTTTTGTCGACCATCAACTATTATTGTTTCTGCAATCCAATCTCATGGTTCCTGAGCATTGCTTCATAAAGCAAGGATCACATCAAATCATTCTCTGGTGTCTTTGGGATATTAACTCCAATTGCAGTTACACTATCATAATAGCCTGCAATCCTGTCACCTTGCTCTACTAGCTTGCATTCATTCATTGCTCCAGTCATCTCATGAACCTTAGTTGGATCTTTGTGATACAGAACTTCTAGTGCCTCGACAATCTCGATAGGAACGAGTACTTGATAATGTTTCCTTAACACTTGATCCATGCATGATAGCATAGTACTTTTGACGACACTGGAATAATTCTTGTGGGATATAAACACACTAATAACATCTTGAGATGCTCCAGGCGCCGAGCAATCACCAAGTGGTTGATCCAGCACATATTCTTCCTTATCACTCCTGAGAACAAATCTCCAAGTGTGGATCCAATCCTCATAATTTCCACCATTTGTAGTCAACTTTTCTTACCCAAACAGAGGTGCTAAATTTAAACTATTGCAAGCCATTGATCTACAACAATAACCATAAGATCCAACTTGGAAATTTATTTATAATTAATGTTGCACTAGTGTTTAAATGAATTTAATATGAAGTTCACTCCCACTCAAATCAATATCTCTCATAACTGATAGTGAGTGATTCAAGATCCAAATCTAGTTCTCAACCATTGATGTGGACATCACCGATGATGAGAATTTTGACCAGGGGGCAAACTATTGCCGATCATATCCCCATATGACTCTTGTTCATCTTTCAATGCTTTGTGCTTTGAGCTCAGAAAGATTCTGCTAGAACTTGAAGACAACCGAGTGTTATATGCTAACATGGCCTGACCAGTCCCATCTTACACACGACGTCCCGTTTGTACTCATGTATACATTACGCACTTCAAAACATTACATGTTATAGACGGTCACAACACTGGCAAGAGCACCTTTTTAACTTTATAGTTACTGTGAGAGATCACACTAATAATTGACTACAGTGCAATCAAAGGGTGCAAACAAGGAAGGGATACACATCTTAGGCGGTTTATAAAAGCATGATATGGTATAGCCCTGGGCGCTAGGAATCTCCGTGATCATGTTCAATCTTCTGTTGAAGCATCATGACAACCAATATTTTGTTTCCGTGCAACCCTTTCAAAAAAGTTGTCATGGCTGAAATTTTAGAAAACGTTTCCATGGCATTTGTTTCAAAAAACGTTGTCATAGCACCAATTCCAGAAATTCCATTGTGGCACAAAATTATAGCTCCTCGTCCCGCGCCATGTACACCTCCCCCCTGTCGGGGTCCTCTGTGTACAGTTGCCATTGTCACATGTAACCTATAGGCTATCTCTACGACATTTACATTAACATGGAAATCTCATGGCTCCAACCATCCTGCCATGACACGCAGACCACTTAACATTACAACATAGAACCATCTCATACATAAACTCATTATCATGACGAAGGCTACACCACATCATATGCATACCCAAACCAAATTAGATGTCCTCTAATCGGTTTTAGCAAAATTGTAGTTACGCGGTTAACCAGTTTTAACAAGTAATACTAGCTACCTACATCCACAATTTAGGCGTTGAGTCTTGATGCTAGATTAAGTTTCGGGTTGTGTGAAAGAAGAGACTTAACTAAAAGTCTCGTCCCCCACACTAAACTTCGTCCAATACGCGTGACCCCCTAGAAGATCGTCCATCTTCGAGACACTCTTGTGTAAACGACAATTTACTATTCTCAACTATGGTGAAGCCCAAAGAACTATTAGCAGATCGTCAATAGCCAGAGCCGACCGATTGCCAGAACCTTGTGAAAAGTGACACCATGTTGTTGATGAATTGAACCAACGCAACAATCAAGGGAAGCATAGCAAGAACATCAACCTCACAATCACATGTGATCTAGATTGCAACCTGAACCTACTCCTATAGCTTCTCATGATGCAACTGTTGGCAAACATAGTAGAAAACAAAAAAACGCGCCTACGCACACCCAGGATCAATATGAATATGCATCAAGGGTTGGGATTGCGATCGTTACTGTCACCGAGTTGCAGCGAAAGAAGAATGTGTCAGTGTAAATCATACTTGGAGTCCCTCGAACCGTCTTTGAACGATCCCTCGTACCACCCATGATCAGTCCCTTGAACCGAAGACTGAAAGCATGGCCTCTCCACTTGGTTACAAGCATGCAGGCTTCACGATCTGGCAGCGCTTTGCTGTCTAGAGCTAATCGTCGTTGGAGAATTGGAGGGAGGAGATTAGAACCACATGGGGCTTCTAATTATGAGGACAAGAGGATTAGTCAACTAGGACTGACTAGAACTAGAACTAGAAGTACTAGAGGAGGATCCAAAAACTTGTTTGAATAAAAGAGCACATATCCTCATGTATATATAGGATAGAGGGGAGAGGGACGGCTGCCACAAAGGTGGAAAGTTTCCCCCTTGTTGCACCGGCCAGGGGGATGAGGAGTCTGACTCCTCCCCCTCCCAATTCGATCTCCTTCCTTATAGGAAGGGACACCTCCCTGCTACTTGTGAGCTGCATTGGGACTTTTTTCGAAGAGGAAGGGTGAATCAATATAGCAGCGATAAGTATTTTCCTCGATTGAGAACCAAGGTTTATAGAACTAGAAGGAGCACCAACCAAATCCTAGTGAACAACACCTGCACACAGAAAAGCAAATACTTGCACCCAACACGGGAAAGAGGGTTGTTAATCCCCTTGAACTGGTTACTTGCAAGGATCAAACCTTGTATAGGTAGCTAGATAATTTGCAAAACAAAATAAAAGTAAACAAATTGGAACAAGGTATTATTTTAGTTTTTTATAATATGATTAAAGTAGACCCGAGGTCCATAGTTTCCGCTAGAAGCTTCTCTCTCAAAAATAGCATACTATGGGTAAACAAATTACTGTTGGGCAATTGATAGAAAAGTGCATAGTTATGATGTATTCATGGAAATGATCATGTATATAGATCTACTTGTGAGCTGTGTTGGGATTTTCACCGAAGAGGAGGGGATATGCAGTACAGTAGAGATAAGAATTTCCCTCAATGAGAATAAAGGTTTATCAAACCAGTAGGAGAATGAAGCAAAGACTCGTGATCAGCACCTGCACACACTGTCGGTGTCAAAACCGGCGGATCTCGGGTAGGGGGTCCTGAACTGCGCGTCTAAGGTCGATGGTAACATGAGACAAGGGACACGATGTTTACCCAGGTTCAGGCCCTCTCTATGGAGGTAATACCCTACGTCTTGCTTGATTGATATTGATGAATATGAGTATTACAAGAGTTGATCTACCTCGAGATCGTAATGGCTAAACCCTAGAGGTCTAGCTTGTATGGCTATGATAATGAATCTATCCTCTCCGGACTAAGTCCTCTAGTTTATATAGACACCGAGAGGATCTACGGTTACACAAGGTCGGTTACAAAGAAAGGAATCTATATATTCGGTCGCCAAGCTTGCCTTCCACACCAAGGAGAGTCCCATCCGGACATGGGTGTAGTCTTCGGTCTTCGTATCTTCACAGCCCATCAGTCCGGTCTATGGCTAACAAGCCAGATGCCCGAGGACCCCCTAGTCCAGGACTCCCTCAGTAGCCCCCGAACCAGGCTTCAATGACGAGGTGTTCGGCGCGCAGACTGTCTTCGGTATTGCAAGGCGGGTTCCACCTCCGACGTCTTCCAAGTAATGTGTTCGGCTTCCAATTCAATGTCACACCCCTCAGCTTCTGTGCATTTATGACTTCGTCCTCCAAGTGTCGGGCGAATGTGGATGGTCAGGGTATTTTTTGCAAATAACACCCTAGCCATGCAAGAAAGAGTGTATATTTAAAGAGATTGGATCTCAGATCATTTCGGCACCACACGGAGAAAATCCTCAGATACTGCCAGGAAAAACCATTCCAACATGGCCAACATTCCCAGCTCCTCTTCCCGTTCCAACCTGGAGAGAGGCGAGTGGGAGAGGTGCTCCGTGTCCCACAGCCAATTGGTGAAGTTGTAAACGCAGGGATTTCTCCCTCCTGCAGATCTGGTCCCTTTCGAGCAAGATTGGCCTCCTTCAACGGCAAAAACCAGGAGGAGGATTTCCCCAATCCGTCTGCGGGAGAACGAGTGTGCTTCATCCCCTATCTGCTGAGGGGTGTGGGATTTCCAATTCACCCATTCCACCGAGGGCTTCTGGAGTACTATGGCCTCCAGCTGCATAATTTTACCTCGGCCTCCGTCCTGCACATTGCGGGTTATGTCGCTTTATGCAAACTATTCTTGGTGTCGTTGTCAAAACCGGCGGATCTCAGGTAGGTGGTCCCGAACTGTGCATCTAAGGCGGATGGTAACAGGATGTAGGGGACACGATGTTTACCCAGGTTCGGGCCCTCTTGGTGGATGTAAAACCCTACGTCCTGCTTGATTGTTCTTGATGATATGAGTATTACAAGAGTTGATCTACCACGAGATCGGAGAGGCTAAACCCTAGAAGCTAGCCTATGGTATGATTGTCTGTCGTCCTACGGACTAAAACCCTCCGGTTTATATAGACACCGGAGGGGGCTAGGGTTACACAAGGTCGGTTACAAAGGAGGAGATATGCATATCCGTATTGCCTAGCTTGCCTTCCACGCCAAGTAGAGTCACATCCGGACACGGGACGAAATCTTCAATCTTGTATCTTCATAGTCCAACAGTCCGGCCAAAGGATATAGTCTGGGCAAAGGATATAGTTCGGCTGTTCGGAGACCCCCTAATCCAGGACTCCCTCACCTGGGTTGCAAGGCCCATTGCGATTTGTGGAGAAGACTGTTCTGCCTCGTCCCGCGCAATCAAGGTCGGTCAATTTTTGAAGTGGGAGGAGCCGAAGTGTGGCGCATCGCCGGGACCGGATACCTGTCCGGCACGCCGAAGAAAGCTCCCGAAGAGTGGCCTCCCGAATGGTTCTACATCGACGACGCCGCTCTACCCGACCCCGTCCACATGGGCCTCCCCGAGTTTTCAAATGCTCCACTGAAGAAACGCCATAGTTGGCGCCCTCGGAGCCTCGAGGAAGAGGATAGTGCGGAGGTCAGCCTGCTGCTGGGCAAGATTAAGGCGCTTGCCCTGTCCGGATTGTCAATAGTCGAGGTAATGGCGATCTCTATAATGCGGGGGGTCCAACCACTGCAATACAGAGGGCTGCTCATGTGGCATTATAACGGGGAAGACGACGCCTCACGCTATGGTCGAAAGGTCCCGAAGACCCCCGCCGCCCTGGCCAAAATACTAGCCGAGCTGTATAAAGGGGAGAAGGAGGAGTTCACTCGTCTCCAATATCGAGACAGATTTTCCATGTATAATCCTCCTAGCTAGGTAAGGTTCAGCTTCACTATTTTACTCTTGTCCCTGGATCATTCTACACAGGCAGCATCTTATCTGCTCATAACAGGAACGGTGAAAGGCTATCGAGGGGATCCATGACCCTGCCCCTCAGCCGGAGAATCGCAACCGGGATCTCGACCCCGGATATGAGGAAGGTCCGGACATATTTGTGGAGCTTGAGGATCGTATATTCTATCAGATGAGCTACGACGGTACATATGTACCCATTATCGCTGATTATCCTGGCCTCCTTCCTGCTTCATGTGTAAGTATTCCGAAGACACCTTATCCAAAAGAGTTTTCTCATTCCTCCTTACCCACCGCACTGTCCTGTGCTTAGAAGGGGAAGAGTTTCGGCGGGCCATGTTGCCCTGGGAGCATCTCGAAGAGAGCATCCCCCATACCAAGCAAGCCTTCAAAGAGGAAGGCAAATGAAGATACAGCCGAGCCTTCATCAAAGAGGTATGAATTTGCAAGTATGCACCTCGGCAGTCACATCCAACTGTGACCTTTCCGTTTACCCTGTATCAGGAAAAAGGTCTGCCGGACTATATCCGGCGGTCCGGCCGGTCATACTTCCCGCAGCCAGGATTCAAATCCTGCCGTGAAGACGGGGGCTGAAGCGGGGGTGACGCCGGATTGTCCTCCAGCCGAGGACTTGGATGATGTATCCATCACCAACTCGGAAGTGGAGAGCGCCATGAATCATCGGTGCCGCAGGGCCGTTTTACAAGACCCTGGCTTTTCAAAAGTGTCATTTAACGCCTTCAGCTCGGTCGATGCATATATCCGAGCTGCTCGAGATGGGCTTAACAAAGCCACAAAACAACATTTAAAAGATGTGGAGGTAAGTTTGTTTTGTCTGACTATGATAACCATATGCCAGTAGCCCCCGAGACTTAAAGTAGTTGAAACAACTGATTTAAGGATCAATGTACAACCAGGTGCTTACGGAGAAGAACACCCTGTTAACTCAGGAACTAGCAAAGTGTCGGAGCCAGCTGTCTGCTGCCAATGTCGAACTGGAGAAATCCAAGAAGGCTCCCCCGGTAATGTTTCCCTCCATCAAGAAATCATAATTGTACAATAATAATGCTAATCTGTTTGCTTATCTTTGTATTGGATCGTTAGACCAACTGCGAGAGGAGCTGGATGCCACTCGAAGCAAAGAACACAGAGCCAAAAACTTGCTAGCAGCGGGCGAGCGTGTGTTAACAAAAGTCATTCAGGAGAAAAAGAAACTCCAGGATTCGAACACCAAACTGGGTGAAGAACTGAAAGATGTGCGAGCTCAACTAGCTAACTTCGTGAAGGAGAACAAAAAACTATGAGGCGGCATATTCAGTATGTGGCCAGATTGATCTTGTAACAGTTTGGAAGTAACAGTAGCTGATATAGCTGTGATTGCAGGTGTATTGACGGGCCGCCCCGAAGAGGAGGTGTCCGGATCATGAAGTGATCTTCTACAAGGGTTGTCGCACTTGCACGAGCAAGCTCGGCAGGCAATGCAGAGTGTGGCCAAGGCCTTATGGCCATCTGACTCCCCTCCAAGGAGCATGGAGAAAATGGTAGAGCTGTTCAAGGGAGCGCGGCGGCGTATCCGACTATGTAAGATATCAGCCTGCCGAGAGGGTGCGCAAGAGGCTTGGGCCATGGTAAAAATGCGGTATACCAAGCTGGATCCGAATCACATGGCCCGGGTTGGGCCGTTAGGGTCCAATGGGGAAGAAATTCCCGTTAGTTTAGTATATGACCAAGTGGAGGTGGCCGCTAGATATTCCCAACAGGATTGTAAGTTAGACCGCCTGTTGGACATTATAGAGGAGGAAGTCTTTAAGTCTTGAGTGACTATGTACTTTCCTTCTAGGTGGATAGTTAAGACAATCGTCATGGCCAACTGTCGGTGTCAAAACCGGCGGATCTCGGGTAGGGGGTCCCGAGCTGTGCGTCTAGGCCGGATGGTAACAGGAGGCAGGGGACACGAAGTTTTACCCAGGTTCGGGCCCTCTCAATGGAGGGAAAACCCTACGTCCTGCTTGATTAATATTGATGATATGGGTATTACAAGAGTTGATCCACCACGAGATCAGAGAGGCTAAACCCTAGAAGCTAGCCTATGGTATGATTGTTGATGTGTATGTTGTCCTACAGACTAAAACCCTCCGGTTTATATAGACACCGGAGAGGGTTAGGGTTACATAGAGTCGGTTACAATGGTAGGAGATCTGAACATCCGTATCGCCAAGCTTGCCTTCCACGCCAAGGAAAGTCCCTTCCGGACACGGGACAGAGTCTTCAATCTTGTATCTTCATAGTCCAGGAGTCCGGCTTGAAGGTATAGTTCGGCTATCCAAACACCCCCTAATCCAGGACTCCCTCAGTTGCCCCTGAACCAGGCTTCAATGACGATGAGTCCGGCGCGCAAATTGTCTTCGGCATTGCAAGGCGGGTTCCTCCTCCAAATACTTCATAGAAGATCTTGAACACAAAGATAGTGTCTGGCTCTGCAAAATTAGTTTCCACAAATTGCCATAGAGAGAATAATAATATTAACACAAATCTAATCTGCTGACGTATTCCATGGTGCGACACGCCACGGCCAAGCCTTTATCCAAATCGCTTCATTATCCCACCTCAGCGCGTTATGCGAGGCGGTTTTCTTGGCACGTCTCGTCAAAGCAGATATCGTGTCCCTTTATTCCGGGATTCTCATCAATACGGGTGCGGGTAACCCAACCGCGCCTTTGATTACGGCGCTTGGAGATAAGGAAGTTTTACCAGGCTGGTGGGGACACATAATCGCGTCCACCCATATAAGGGGATAAGGATCCACCTTTTCACCCATGCCTTCTTCCTCCTCTGCCTATCCATTCTTGCGCACTCGAGCTCCAGCGCCCAAGTCCGCACTACCACCTCGACCTTCTCCAGTCATGTCCGGAGCGGGAGGCAAGTGGATGGACTCCTCCATCACGGAGGGACACATCAAAAAGCTGACGAAGGGCGGATATCTGGCCAACGAAATCGCGCACCGGCTTCCCGAAAAGGGGCAGCTCATCCCCACTCCTAGGCCCCATGAGAGGGTGGTATTCCTCCCCCATTTCCTCCGCGGAGTGGGCTTCCCTCTGCATCCATTTGTCCGGGGCTCATGTTCTACTACGGCCTGTGTGACACCCCAAAATTTTGGCCTTGTTTTAATACATTAAAATTTGGCCAGGAAATTAAAACTTTTATTTTCTGGGCTCCCTTTTGATTTTTGAACCTTTTTCTCCCTTGTTATTATGGATTTTTTCCCCAAAGTGAAAACCTTTCAAATATGTTATTGGACTTGTTTAACCTCTCTAGAAAAAACTTTTCTTTTATCAGTATAACTAATTACCTAATTAAATTGCTTGATCTTTATTTTCTTGAAAAATGGTTTTTCAAGGTTATATGGCCATATTTGAACTACAACCATTTGATAAATTCACTTAAAATTTCAACCAAAATTTGGAGATGTCATGTGATGTTTTTAAATCACTTTTATACAAAAATATCTTTTATTCATGTAATATTTTGAGCTCTGCATCAATTTTTCTTCTCTGGTCCAGAGTGCAATTTTGCACTGCAACCCATTTAAATATTTCTTTCTGGCCTCCACCAAAAGTATGGGATGTTGGTAGTAGCATATGATTCAACATTATGCAAAAACCTAGTGCTGGTCTTTGAAGATTTTGAGTGAATCAACCTCATTTTCATTCTGGTCCAGCCTTGTGATTTCTACTACAACCCTATTTAATTTTGCTCCAATGATCTTGTGCTTTCTCCTACTTGTAGACAGCCCTACCAAACCCCTAAATCCAGGAGCATGCACCCATTGGATTATTTTTGGTTCATGAAATAATGCCATTTATATCCTGTCCAGAATTGAAGTTTTGCAAAACTTGCACTAACAAGTTTCTGCTTTTGGCAAACTAACTTCATCACCTCCTTATGCATCTAAGGAGACCCTGATCTGGAGAATTTGGCCACTCCAAGAAAAGCCTAGGTGCCTGTGGCATTTTATCAAACACCCTGTGTGCATAGCCAGATTTGGCATGGATTCAAGTTTACACTGTGAACTTGCACCTCTGATCAAATTAACCTGTCCACTAAACCTCCAGATGACTTTAACCTACGTCTGTTAAACCCCAACCTCACCCGAGACCGCTAGCGTGCAATGGCATTCCATCGAGCATGTTCCGTGCGTGCTCTGGGCGCGAGCAGAGCACGCGTTTTGCACGTGCCGCGCCCGAGCCGACGCGTCGCGCCCCTGGCCTTGCCACCACTGCAGAGCCACGCCACTCGCTCCCCTCTCACCGCAACACGCCATCCAACTAGTTGCCGGAGATGAGGAAGGAGACCTCCTCGGATCGATTGGCTGCCAATGGGGGTCCTCGGGAGATGGCTTTGGACTGCCTGCGTGCGGAGATGAGCTTCAAGCCATCCAACTAGCTGCTCGAGAGGCCATAGTTCATCTCCGGCACTTGACGCCCAGAGTTAACTGTCGATCGTTCCACTACTACCCCAGACGTGAAGGGTATGGTAGACCACCCCAATTTGCCAACGGAGATCACGAGACAGATCCTGCGTTGTTGCACCTAGTGCGCTATGTAAGTGCACTAGAGGAACTGTGTGATCAAATCACTATTGATCTAATCGCAGCTCGTGGAGAGCTGGTTCGTCGAGCCCCGGCGAGAGAAGAGAACGAGCCCAACGCCGACAACCCAGTCGTGCTGTTTGGACACCCGATCGAGTCCCTGAGGCCTGCCCCAGCCATCGGCCAAGGTGCTGCGATAACCCCAGAAGTGCTTCGTCGCATATTGGGAGCACACTCCAACGGGGTTGTGGCCAACAATCCCCGAGATGGTCCTCATCGCTACCCCGAGCCTGCAGCCCCTCAACCCACACCAGCTAATTCCGACGACGAGACCCGTGGAGGAGCCTCAAGGCACGCCCGCTTGGATGTAAACGAGGTAGACTAAGTCACCCGAGTCGTATCGAGTCCCAGTGTACCCTCGCTTTGTAATCGTGTGGCCTTGTAATTAAATGCCGCCTGTTGTCGTGCCTCTGTTTTAATAGTAGCCTTGCCTGGATACACCAGTATGCAGTATAAGATTTCTATCCCGGACACAGTTACCAAAAAAATCACCCCGTCAACCCATAGTAACACATCACTATAGTGAAATGTGAGAATCTGTGACTTGACCTCGACCCTTGGAACAGAGCTGAAAATTTTCTTTACCATTCACCTCGGTAAAAAGGACCCAGCTCTGGTGCTATAAAAAGGCCACCGCGTGACCTTGCCAAGCACCTCTCACCTTGTGCACCACCCTCACAACCATTTCTTGCCATGCCGAGCCCTAGCATTTATTTGAGAACCCCAGATGCAACCCCAGGTAGTTTTGTCAAGATATTGCGGGATTTTACCTGCAGTACCATGGGCGCTACCCAGCCACCCCAGTACGAGCTGTTCAAATCAAGAATTACCCCTTCCACCTCGAGATATTGGGCAGCAGTACACATCCCTCCCGTAAACTCGAACCAAGATCCAACGGAGGTCTCCTTCGTGGGGAAATCTATGCCAACCCCACATATGGCCATAGAAGCTGTTGCATACGAAGCGCTTGCTCGCCTTCAATTCGCGGTACCCTATGCCAGCGAATGAGGGTATTATTACTTCCTGAGCCGTGCAGCACCTGGAGGGATGACATATTTTCCCGGTGGACGAATTGAGAGAGACCCAGTCCTGGCCAACCTTGTCCAGTACGTCATCGCTCAAGAGCGTTTAACCCAATGTGTGATGGGTTATCTCAAGAGCCTCACAGATTTAAATCCTCAATTGTTGTACTCACAGGCCAGAATGGTCTTGTACCACATATTGTTGTATTTTGCTTGGAATTTCTGTATCAAGTTGGAGCCTCATCAGCTAACAGTAATCTTGGGGCTGATGAGCACGACGGTCTTTTTCCGGAAATTTTACCCGGAAAACCAGGTCGTGACAGCCTGGATTTCCAAGATCTAGCCGCGAACTTCGTCCTCAACATCTCGGCGTTTATCGTCGTGTGCGAGGCGTTCCTCCGCATCCGCCCCCATTTCGGCCTATGGCTTAAGACTTTCAACATCAAGCCAAAGGTGGTGCACGGCAGCTAGGCGGAGTGCGGCGGTGCCATGGTTGGCAAGATGGCCAACGTCCTGTGGCTCGAGGGCTCCTTTGTGGAGACCGTGAAGGGGGGGCAATCAGGGTGGTTTTACATCACCGAGCCGTGCGACCCCGAATGGGTCGCAGCCCCCGAGTTTCGGTCTGGACCCCCTACGCGGCTCACCTCCTGGAAGGAGACCGGCCTGTCGTGGGGTAAAAAAGGAGAGCTGGCCGGACTCCAAACATGCATCCAAACCCTGGTGGACAAGAAGCTCAAACTTGTCAACATAGTCCAGGTTATGCTCATCCGCCTGATCCTCCCGTGTCAACGGCGGGCCTTCAATCTGTGGGAGTTCGACCCGACGCAGCATCAAACTCTAAACAGGCTCTTCGACACGACGTATGAAGATGCCTGGAGGATGCTTTTCAAGGGCGTCGAGGCTCCCGCATCCGCTGTCAAGGATCGCGGATTCAGTACTCAGCATCACGCTCATGTGGTAAGCTGATTTTGTCCTTTTACAGGGTATCAGTTTTTCATAGTTTGACTCTATGCGGGATCTGAGTTCCCTTATCTTTGATAGGATTGGGTGGTGACGTCCGGACAGATCAACTGTCCGGCTCCTCTGCCCGAAGGCCCAGCGGACGCTCGCTTGGCGAAGCTGCTGGTTCCGGCGCCCTATGTGGTGCCGGAGAAGAAGGCCACGAAAAAGGCCACGGGGACTCAAAAGAGTGCTGGCGCCAGGAGGTGTCGGATTCGTCATCCGACGGTCCCGAAGCGCCTTCCTCTCATGAAGACGAGGAGGAAGAAGAAGAGACCTCTCCCCCTCCAGCGGGAGGAGAGAAGAAAAGGAAGGCCACCCTCTCTGAGGAGGCCGGAGGGTCCAAGAAGGGGAAAACCCTTCCTCCGGACTGCTCCACCGACGACGACGAAGAGGAGTGGCAGCCCAGGGCCAAGCCCCTAGCGAAATCGTAAGTATCCGGATACCGGAGTGACTCATAGTATTTGTTTATTGCACGGCTTTCCCTTATGTCGAATGTGTTTATGAAGCCCACCCAAAGACCGGCTCGACGCGTCGTCAAGCGGCTCACTGGACTCGTCGGAGGGGAAATCGCTTCCGACGGCTTCCTCCCCCCGCCCTACGGGCGACACCGAAGTGTTGTCCCAACAGGTTCCAAGCAGGGAGGAGGTGGTCCTGGAGGCGCCGCAAGGCGACCTCCCAGACTCCAGGAGTAAAGGGGAGGAAACCCCCCAGGGCTCCAAGTCCGGCTTAAGGCCGGACACAGCTCCGGAATCTTCAAGGGTTCCAGAGTCCGGCGGGCGACCTCCTTCCAAGAGGAGCAAGCTTACCGTGTCGGTGACCTCCGTCCAACCGGAGGCGCCGGACAATATGTTGAAGGCGCTCCAAGGTGCCTCCATCGATGAGGGGCACTGCACTATTAGGAGTGCGGTGATCCAGAAGGTTTAGTCCGCCAAAAGCGGACTGACTGAAGCTTGTACAAGCATTTTAACACGCTTTGAGGTAAGTAAAGAATGCGTAAATAATAGTACCGCATAGACAGTAGCCCCTGATGCACTGTTGGGCGTTCAGGACGAAAAGCCGAATAGAGGATCAAAGAATTCGTAGGAGTCTAACAAAAGGAGTCAATATGCGTATGCAGGCTTCTCTGCTAGCGTCCGCCGCACTGACTGCTGGAGTGGACGTGCTGAAGCAGAGCCTCGAGAAGTCCGAGCAAGAGCTCGGGCGTGCCAAGAAGCAGCTCGAGGAGAAGGAAGGTAAGAAATACCCTATTTGAATATGTATATAAAAAGGGCGCAATTGCAAAAAATGACATGATTGACATGGCTATTGTAGGGGCCACGTCCGAGGTGGCGACCCATAAGCAAGCGCTGCTCGAGGCCGAGAAGAGTGCGGCCGCGGAGCGCATCGAGCGGGAGAGGTATGAGGCTGAGGTTGGCAAGGTGCGGCAAGAGCTCCAGGTTCTCATGAAGAAACATGAGAGTTTGGAGCTTGACTCGAAGACGCGAGCGTCCGAGCTCGCGGCAGCTATAGAAAATGCCAAGTCTGCCAAGACCGAGTCCCAGAAGACCCTCCAGGAGTTGGATGAGGTGAAGAAGATAGCGGCGGGTAAGGCATATTTTATGCAAAGTAAACATATAAACGTGAGTTACTTGATACTTACCCGAATCCGGAGCTCTCCAGGGGCATTTGCAGATCTTCCCCGGAGTGTATCCGATGCTGCTGCATTCTATCGAGCCGAGGAGGGCAGCTCGACGGAGAAGGTGCTCTTGTCTGAAGGCGGCCGAACAGGCCATGAAGGGCCTCCTAGTTCGGCTGTGGCCTGGAGAGGCCCTGCCTGGGAGCTATTTCGGGATGGTGCGGCGGCTGGTGGCGGCCTGTCTAAGGCTTGAAGACATCAAGCGCTCCGTCTGCATTGAAGGTGCCCGTAGGGCAAGCTGGATGCGGAGAAGCTTGTGAAGGACGGGCCGCCGGGGAAAGAGCATCGCAAGCCCGAGAATTATTATAAGGATGTTCTGAAGGGTGCCCGCCTTGTTGCGGATGAATGTACCAAGGTTGTATTTTTTGAGTAAAACCCGCTCGTGTTATCCTGTGCGCTGAAAACTTGTTCATATGCACTAAGCAATGCTGCTTGAATTTAAAATATTACCTTCTGTGCGGCTGTTTATCAATACTGAGAGATGGCGAGTTGTTGGCTTCTGCCCCCTTGCCGCTAGTGCTGGGGTGTTTGGGGTTAAACCTGGGCGCTCTTTTTCCCATATTTGGGTCCTTCGAGGGAGGCGCTCAGCCCAATGAACGAGGCAATCGGACTACAATGCGTGAACACTCTCACTTAGCCATAGAATTCTATAATTTTAAATTTCGGCGAAGCCCCTAGTATTCGGAAGACCGAGTTCGGGGCGCTCTCCACGCCTTGGCCGGACAGAGCCGACCCCTCTCCCTAAGCGGCATAAGTCTTTAAGGACTCGAAAAGACCTCTCAAACAGTGACCAGCTCTCGCCTTATCATGACGGTCAGTTTTAGCTTTCTCCACTGAGGTGCTCGGCCCAGCTCAACTGGGGCACAATCGCAGTGGTTCTCCTAGTGCTACCTTAGCCGATATAGCGGAACGTAAGGCACCAAAACATAGGAGCCGAGCAAACCCAACTATTGACCCAAGACATGATTCGGAGCCGACGCATATAATGCTATAAGTTCGGGGTGTCGCACTTGTGAAAGTGTTTGGACTTCTCACACCATGTTGAGGGGTACTGAAGCCCCTGGCGTATTTTGGCCGTACCCAACTGTACGGGTGCAACATGTCATTAAGGAACATATATATATATAAAGGTAATGCAAAAAATGGACAAAAGCTATGCATTGTTCATTAAAATAGCTGCGATCAAAGCAGAACGATACAAGTAATGCGATAAACGAAAAGTTGGACTATTTAACATGTCTGTTCCAGGGGCAAGCTGCGGAATAGTATGCGGAACAGGTATACTGCTCGTGATAGAGACCACCTAGGATTTCCGTAATGCGGCATGGCTTGTCTGTTTCTCTGGTTCTTGCATCGTTTTGTGCGGCAGTTGAACTGCCGAACAGGCCTTCCGAAGAGTAGAGTCCTGAAAGTAAGAGAAAAGTAAAAAAAATCGGCAGCCCCTGGTGCGGTTTAAGCCATGTTTTGGGCATGCCGTGATGGTGCCCCTCCCCCTATGCCCATGGTATTTCTAGAGCGTAGTTATGTACGCGAAGTACTGGCATCGCCTTTTTGCGGGGGTTGTGGTTGGGGCCGCATTGCGACGCCTGCTCGGAACGTGCCAGGCGGTCTTGTTGTAGGTTACTCCGGGCGCGCTTGACGGTGTCCGGACGTTTAATGGCCGGACTGGAGAACTGCCTGGAGAGGCTGCTTTGTACTTCCGCTGCAAGAGCCGCCATGTGCTCCTCCATTCGGAGGGAGCGTTTGGTGTTTCCATTGACCATAATTACTCCTCGAGGGCCTGCCATCTTGAGCTTAAGGTATGCGTAGTGTGGGACCGCATTGAACTTGGTGAATGCGGTTCGCCCGAGCAGTGCATGGTAACCACTGCGGAACGGGACTATGTCGAAGATTAACTCCTCGCTTCGGAAATTATCCGGAGATCCGAAGACCACTTCAAGTGTGGCTGAGCCTGTGCAGCTGGCCTCTACACATGGTATTACGCCTTTGAAGGTCGTTTTGGTGGGCTTAATCCTCGAGGGATCTATGCCCATTTTCCACACTGTATCCTGCTAAAGCAGGTTTAGGCTACTGCCGCCGTCCATAAGGACTCTAGTGAGATGAAATCAGTCAATAATTGGGTTGAGAACCAATGCGGCGAATCCGCCATGACGGATGCTAGTGGGATGGTCTCTTCGATCAAAGGTGATCGGGCAGGAGGACCATGGGTTGAACTTTGGGGTGACTGGCTCTACCGCGTATACGTACCTTAACGCACGCTTCCGCTCCCTTTTGGGGACGTGGGTGGCGTATATCATGTTCACCGTCCGCACTTGTGGGGGAAAACCCTTCTGTCCATTGTTGTTCGGCGGCCGGGGCTCCTCGTCGTCATCACTATGCAACCCCTTGTCTTCACTGTCGGTGCTTAATCTGCCTGCCTGCTTGAACACCCAACAGTCCCTGTTGGTGTGATTGGCCAGCTTTTCGGGGGTGCCATGTATTTGGCACAAGCGGTCGAGTATTCGGTCCAAGCTAGACGGACCCCTAGGATTCCTTTTGAATGACTTTTTCCGCTGACCGGATTTAGAGCCTCTGAATCCGGCATTAACTGCCATATCCTTAGCATGTCGCCGTTGATGCGGCGCTTTTGCTGGTTGCGACGCGACCTGCCACTAATGTCCCTGGTGTCCGGACGACCAGGGTTCTTGGTCATATTGTTTCTACGAGCAAGCCAGCTGTCTTCTCCCGCGCAAAAGCGGGTCATGAGTGCCGTGAGTGTGCCATAGATTTCGGCATCTCCTATCCTAGGTGCCGGGCAAGCCACTCATCACGGATATTATGCTTGAAGGCTGCTAAGGCCTCTGCGTCCGGACAATCGAGTATTTGATTTTTCTTTGTTAGGAACCGTGTCCAGAATTGCCTGGCTGATTCGTCTGGCTGCTGAATTACGTGGCTTAGGTCGTCAGCGTCTGGGGGTCGCACATAAGTGCCCTGGAAATTGTCGAGCAATGCAGCTTCCAGGTCCTCCCAACAGCTGATTGACCCTGTTGGCAGGCTATTGAGCCACTGACGGGCTGGTCCTTTAAGCTTGGGTGGGAGGTATTTGATGGCGTGGAAATCATCGCCGCAGGCCATGTGAATATGAAGGAGATAATCCTTGATCCATACCGCGGGATCTGTTGAGCCATCATATGATTCGATGTTTACGAGTTTGAAACCCTCGTGGATTTGATGATCCATTATTTCGTCTGTGAAGCACAATGGGTGTGCGGCGCCTCTGTACTGGGCGATATCATAACGTAGCTCCAATGAGCTTTGTCTACTGTGTTCGGCCCTGCTGAATTTGTGGCCGGCGTGACGGTTATCGTCTCGAGCCGTGGGGTGCCTACGCGATCCGTAGATCGATCTTGTTTGCCTTGCCTTGTCCTCCAACATGTCTCGTAAGTCCGGCGCATATTCCCATGCCTTGGTACGGGGTGCGGCTTGGGTGGAGGGCCATGAGGCCTCTCTGTCGCGGCCACGAGGTGGTCTGTCGGCCGCGTCGAGTGCTTCCTCCTCTAATCGGGGTAGCAACCTGCGCTTCGGGTAGCACTTGGAGGGGCGTTCGGGTTTATGCTCTTCGGCCACAAGGACTTCAGTCCATCTATCGACTAGCCGATCTTGATCAGCTTTAAGCTGTTGCTGTTTTTTCTTGAGGCTTCTTGCCGTGGCCATAAGCCTGCGTTGAAAACGCTCTTGTTCGACGGGATCCTCCGGCACGGCGAATTCGTCGTCGTCGAGGCTTGCCTCGTCTTGGGAGGGAGGCATACAATTATCGTCCTCGACCTCTCTATCGGCCGCTCTCTCATGAGGGCTGGTTTCTCCATCCTCCTGTGCTAAATCTTGCTCGGGGGGATGTTCTTTGGCGCTTTCCGGGGTATTATTATCTCCCGTGCTGGAATCGCTGTTTTTGTGTTGGCGGGATTTTGAGCGGCGCCGCTGACGCCAGCGCTTTTGCTGTTTCTTGGAGGGTTCATCCTCCGCTGTTCCATCGCCCTCTCCCTCTTTTGGGGTGTCCACCATATATACGTCATATGACGAGGTGGCTTTCCAGGGCCTAGTAGGCGCTGGTTCTTCATCATCTCCTTCATCGGTGTCCATACCGTCGATGTCTTCGGAGTCGAAGTCGAGCATGTCAGTTAAGTTGTCGACAGTGGCTACAAAGTGGGTGGTGGGTGGGTCTTGAATTTCTTCATCATCCGTACCCCAACTTGCTGACCGTAGTCCGGCTAGGGCTCTCCTGACAAAGAGAGAGACTTTACTGATTTCAAGATATCACCGAAAGGCGAGTGCTGAAAGACGTCTGCGGCCGTGAACTCCATGATCGGCGCCCAATCGGATTCGCTCGGCAGGGGCGCGGAGATTTCGGAGTCCGGAGAAGAATCCGGCTCCATGGAGTCACGAGTCTTGCAGAGTATGGGGCTGGTGTTCGGCTCAACCGCCATTGGGATCGCAGCCCCCGAGGTGGAGTCCAACCGCCCATCCACAATCGACGCGGTCAGCTCCGAACTAAGGGTCGGAGCTGATGCGGGTGCGGCCTCCAGGGCTCTGTTCGGCGGCAGAGCTAGATCATGCTCGTCGTGACAGTGCGGCGCGCTCTGCAGTGGTTCGAATCCGTCAAAGATCAAGTCCGCGCAGATGTCGGCCATGTAGTTTAAACTTCCGAATCTGACCTGACGGCCAGGGGCGTAGCTTTCGATCTGCTCTAGATGGCCAAGTGAATCGGCCCGCAGTGCAAAGCCGCCAAAGATGAAGATCCGTCCGGGGAGGAAGGTCTCACCCTGGACTGCATCGCCATTGATGATCGTAGGAGCCATCGGGCCTGACGGTGTCGGCACAGAGGAACGCTCAATGAAAGCACCAATGTCGGTGTCAAAACCGGCGGATCTCGGGTAGGGGGTCCTGAACTGTGCGTCTAGGCCGGATGGTAACAGGAGGCAGGGGACACGAAGTTTTACCCAGGTTCGGGCCCTCTCGATGGAGGTAAAACCCTACGTCCTGCTTGATTAATATTGATGATATGGGTATTACAAGAGTTGATCGACCACGAGATCAGAGAGGCTAAACCCTAGAAGCTAGCCTATGGTATGATTGTTGATGTGTATGTTGTCCTACAGACTAAAACCCTCCGATTTATATAGACATCGGAGAGGGTTAGGGTTACATAGAGTTGGTTACAATGGTAGGAGATCGGAACAACTGTATCGCCAAGCTTGCCTTCCACGCCAAGGAAAGTCCCTTCCGGACATGGGACGGAGTCTTCAATCTTGTATCTTCATAGTCCAGGAGTCCGGCTTGAAGGTATAGTTCGGCTATCCGAACACCCCCTAATCCAGGACTCCCTCACCAACCTTTTCACTTTGACCTCTGGACCCGAAGGTGCAGAGTGTTTCCGAATACCCTAACGGTAGAATATACCGGGGTATGCATGGGAACCAGGCATAGGGGTCATAGTTGCTTGAACAGATAATGTGTATCTGGCTAGTTATGTTATATTACATTATGTAAGAAACATCTTCCAGAGAGAATAGTTTCGTTAAGGGTTCCTTTCCTTGGGTGTGCATGCGTTTAATGTGCATGTCTGAACTGTGATTGAAAAAATCGTAGAGTAAGTAACATCTAGGGTTTCACAATGGAGTGAATGCGGAAACGTCTATAATTCGCCGACTGAATATTCCCTTAAGAATGCTAGCTTTCGGATTCACCCAGTCTGAGGTACACATCCAGATGACCCGGCAGTAATCGCAGAGGTGCTCCCTTTATGCCCTAGCCGACCTAACGGGAATGTAGGGCATAAGCACAGGAGCCAGGCAACCCAGCATGGCCAAAAATTAAGTCATATCGATGCATATAATGGCGAAGAAAAGGTACATATGAAAAAACGCATATGTAGTGAGCTTGATGCTTGAAGAATAATAGCAAGCTTTCATACAAGAAGCCCCTAGGTATAATGAACGTACATATGAAGAGATGTATGCATTAGGTAAGGACGGTCTAGCCGTGCTAAAACTGTAAGGCTAAAGAGCAAAACAAAAAAAAGATAAAGAAAATAAAAGAGACAAAAAAATAATGTTAATAAAAGGAGGGAGTAGATGAACACAGAGTTCGGTGCTAGGCATAAAATCATCGTAGTCTGACCGCATTCCAGGGGTTCGGCTCCAGGTGATAGCCTGACGCATCACACGGGCGGTACGCTCCTCCGGTGAGAACTTCGTTAATGATGAAGGGACCCTCCCACTTGGGCTTCAGTTTGTCCTTTTTCTTCTCCAGCAGGCGTAGAATGAGTTCACCAACGTCATAAGTCTTGGCCCGCACTTCTCTGCTTTGATACCTGCGAGCCTACTGTTGATAAAATGCGGAACGGGCTTTTGCGACGTCGCGCTCCTCCTCCAAGGCATCTAGGCTATCCTGCCGATCAAGCTCGGCTTCTCTCTCTTCGTACATGCGCACCTGAGGTGAGTCATGAATAATATCGCAGGGTAACACTGCTTCTGCACCGTACACCAAGAAGAAAGGTGTATATCCAGTAGTACGGTTGGGCGTGGTCCGCACGCCCCAAAGTACGGAGTCAAGTTCCTCCACCGAGTGCTTGTCTGATTCTTTCAAAGACCGCACTAGTCTAGGTTTTATGCCACTCATAATAAGACCATTAGCCCGTTCGACTTGACCGTTTGTCTGCGGGTCATAGACAGAGGCGTAATCAAGCTTAATGCCCAGATTAGCGCACCAGGTTTTCACTCCATCGGCTGTGAAACTAGAGCCATTGTCGGTGATCATGTTGTGTGGGACACCATAACGGTGTACCACACCAGATATGAAATCTATTACCGGCCCCGCTTCAACTGTTTTGACTGGTTTGGCCTCTATCCACTTAGTGAATTTATCCACCATGACCAGCAGATACTTTCTCTTATGGCTTCCTCCTTTAAGGGGTCCGACCATATCAAGTCCCCATACCGCAAAAGGCCAAGTGAAGGGGATTGTTTGTAAGGCAGTGGGGGGCATATGGCTTTGGTTGGCGAAGAGTTGGCATCCAACGCAACATTGGACAAGGTCATGTGCACCTGCTTGGGCCGTCGGCCAATAAAACCCTGTATGAAAGGCCTTGCTAACAAGGGCCTGAGCTGCAGCGTGGTAAAACCCTACGTCCTGCTCCATTGTTCTTGATGATATGAGTATTACAAGAGTTGATCTACCACGAGATTGGAGAGGCTAAACCCTAGAAGCTAGCCTATGGTATGATTGTCTGTCGTCCTACGGACTAAAACCCTCCGGTTTATATAGACACAAGGTAGGTTACAAAGGAGGAGATATGCATATCCGTATTTCCTAGCATGCCTTCCACACCAAGTAGAGTCCCATCCGGACACGGGACGAAGTCTTCAATCTTGTATCTTCATAGTCCAACAGTCCGGCCAAAGGATATATCTGGCTGTCCAGAGACCCCCTAATCCAGGACTCCCTCACCTGGGTTGCAAGGCCCATTTCGATTTGTGGAGAAGACTGTTCTTCCTCGTCCCTCGCAATCAAGGTGGGTCAATTTTTGAAGTGGGAGGTGCCGAAGTGTGGTGCATCGCCGTGACCGGATACCTGTCTGGCACGCCGAAGAAAGCTCTCGAAGAGTGGCCTTCCGAATGGTTCTACATCGACGACGTCGCTCTACCCGACCCCGTCCACATGGGCCTCCCCGAGTTTTCAAAGGCTCCACTGAAGAAACGCCATAGCTGGCGTCCTCGGAGCCTCGAGGAAGAGGATAGTGCGGAGGTCAGCCTGCTGCTGGGCAAGATTAAGGCGCTTGCCCTGTCCGGATTGTCAATAGTCGAGGTAATGGCGATCTCTATAATGCAGGGGGTCCAACCACTGCAATACAGAGGGCTGCCCATGTGGCATTATAACGGGGAAGACGACGCCTCACGATATGGTCGGAAGGGCCCGAAGACCCCCGCTGCCCTGGCCAAAATACAAGCCGAGTTGTATAAAGGGGAGAAGGAGGAGTTCACCTGTCTCCAATATCGAGACAGATTTTCCATGTATAATCCTCCCAGCTGGGTAAGGTTCAGCTTCACTATTTTACTCTTGTCCATGGATCATTCTAGACACGCAGCATCTTATCTGCTCATAACAGGAATGGTGAAAGGCTATCGAGGGGATCCATGACCCTGCCCCTCAGCCGGAGAATCGCAACCGGGATCTCGACCCGGGATATGAGGAAGGTCCGGACATATTTGTGGAGCTTGAGGATCGAATATTCTATCAGATGAGCTACGATGGTACATATGTACCCATTATCACTGATTATCCCGGCCTCCTTCCTGCTTCACGCGTAAGTATTCCGAAGACACCTTATCCAAAAGAGTTTTCTCATTCCTCCTTTCCCACCGCACTGCCCTGTGCTTAGAAGGGGAAGAGTTTCGGCGCACCATGTTGCCCCAGGAGCATCTCCGAAGAGAGCGTCCCCCATACCAAGCAAGCCTTCAAAGAGTAAGGAAAATGAAGATACAACCGAGCCTTCATCAAAGAGGTATGAATTTGCAAGTATGCACCTTGGCAGTCACATCCAACTATGACCTTTCCATTTACCCTGTATCAGGAAAAATGTGTGCCGGACTATATCCAGCGGTCCGGCCAGTCATACTTCCCGCAGCCAGGATTCAAATCCTGCCGTGAAGACGGGGGCTAAAGCGGGGGTGACGCCGGATTGTCCTCCAGCCGAGGACTCGAATGATGTATCCGTCACCAACTCGGAAGAGGAGAGCGCCATGAATCATCGATGCTGCAGGGCCGTTTTACAAGACCCTGGCTTTTTAGAAGAGTCATTTAACGCCTTCATCTCGGTCGATGCATATATCCGGGCTGCTCGAGATGGGCTTAACAGAGCCACAAAACAGCATTTAAAAGATGTGCAGGTAAGTTTGTTTTGTCTGACTATGATAACCATATGCCAGTAGCCCCCGAGACTTAAAGTAGTTGAAACAACTGATTTAAGGATCAATGTACAACCAGGTGCTTATGGAGAACAACACCCTGTTAACTCTGGAACTAGAAAAGTGTCGGAGCCAGCTGTCTGCTGCCAATGTCGAACTGGAGAAATCCAAGAAGGCTCCCCCGGTAATGTTTCCCTCCATCGAGAAATCATAATTGTACACTAATAATGCTAATCTGTTTGCTTATCTTTGTATTGGATTGTTAGACCAACTGCGAGAGCGGCTGGATGCCACTCGAAGCGAAGAACATGGAGCCAAAAAACTACTAGCAGCGGGCGAGCGTGTGTTAACAAAAGTCGTTCAGGAGAAAAAGAAACTCCAGGATTCGAACACCAAACTGGGCGAAGAACTGAAAGATGTGCGAGCTCGGCTAGCTGACTCCGTGAAGGAGAATAAAAAACTGTGAGGCGGCATATTCAATATGTGGCCAGATTGATCTTGTAATAGTTTGGAAGTAACTGTAGCTGATATAGCTGTGATTGCAGGTGTATTGACGGGCTGCCCCGAAGAGGAGGTGTTTGGATCATCAAGTGACCTTCTACAAGGGCTGTCGCAGTTGCACGAGCAAGCTCGGCAGGCAATGCAGAGTGTGGCCAAGGCCTTATGGCCATCCGACTCCCCTCTAGGGAGTATGGAGAAGCTGGTAGAGCTGTTCAAGGGAGCGCGGCGGCGTATCCGACTATGGAAGATATCGGCCTGCTGAGAGGGTGCGCAAGAGGCCTGGGCCATGGTAAAAACGCGGTATACCAAGCTGGATCTGAATCACATGGCCCGGGTTGAACCGTTAGGGTCCAATGGGGAAGAAATTCCCGTTAGTTTAGTATATGACCAAGTGGAGGTGGTCGCTAGATATTCCCAACAGGATTGTAAGTTAGACCGCCTGTTGGAAGGTATAGAGGAGGAAGTCTTTAAGTCTTGAGTGACTATGTACTTTCCTTCTAGCTGGATAATAAAGACAATCGTCATGGCCAACCTTTTCACTTCGACCTCTGGACCCGAAGGTGCAGAGTATTTTCGAATACCCTAACGTTAGAATATACCGGGGTATGCGTGGGAACCAGACGTAGGGGTCATAGTTGCTTGAACAGATAATGTGTATCCGGCTAGTTATGTTATATTACATTATGTAAGAAACGTCTTCCAGAGAGAATATTTTCGTTAAGGGTTCCTTTCCCTGGGTGTGCATGCGTTTAATGTGCATGTACGAACTATGATTGAAAAAATCATAGAGTAAGTAACATCTAGGGTTTCACAATGGAGTGAATGCGGAAACGTCTTTAATTCGCCGACCGAATATTCCCTTAAGAACGCTAGCTTTCGGATTCACCCAGTCTGAGGTACACATCCAGATGACCCGACAGTAACAATCGCAGAGGTGCTCCCTTTATGCCCTAGCCGGCCTAACGGGAACGTAGGGCATAAGCACAGGAGCCAGGCAACCCAGCTTGGCCAAAACTTAAGTCATATCCATGCATATAACGGCGAAGAAAAGGTGCATATGAAAAAACGCATATGTAGTGAGCTTGATGCTTGAAGAATAATAGCAAGCTTCCGTACAAGAAGACCCTAGGTATAATGAACGTACATATGTAGAGATGTACGCATTAGGTAAGGACGGTCTAGCCGTGCTAAAACTGTAAGGCTAAAGAGCAAAAAAAAAAGATAAAAAACGAAAAGAGTGAAAAAAATAATGTTAATAACAGGAGGGAGGAGACGAACACATTTTGGCGCTAGGCATAAAATCGCCGTAGTCTAGCCGCATTCCAGGGGTTCGGCTCTAGGTGATTGCCTGACGCATCACGCGGGCGGTACGCTCCTCCGGTGGGAACTTCGTCAATGATGAAGGGACCCTCCCACTTGGGCTTCAGTTTGTCCTTTTTCTTCTCCAGCAGGTGTAGAATGAGTTCACCAACGTTATAAGTCTTGGCCCGCACTTCTCTGCTTTGATACCTGCGAGCCTACTGTTGATAAAATGTGCAACAGGCTTTTGCGACGTCGCGCTCCTCCTCCAAGGCATCTAGGCTATCCTGCCGATCAAGCTCGGCTTCTCTCTCTTCGTACATGTGCACCCGAGGTGAGTCATGAATAATATCGCAGGGTAACACTGCTTCTGCACCGTACACCATGAAGAAAGGTGTATATCCAGTAGTGCGGTTGGGCGTGGTCCGCAGGCCCCAAAGTACGGAGTCAAGTTCCTCCACCCGGTGCTTGTATGAATCTTTCAAAGACCGCACTAGTCTAGGTTTGATGCCGCTCATAATAAGACCATTAGCCCGTTTGACTTGACCGTTTGTCTGCGGGTCATAGACAGAGGCGTAATCGAGCTTAATGCCCATATTAGCGCACCAGGTTTTCACTCCATAGGCTGTGAAACTAGAGCCATTGTCGGTGATTACGTTGTGTGGGACACCATAATGGTGTACCACGCCGGATATGAAATCTATTACCGGCCCCACTTCAGTTGTTTTGACTGGTTTGGCCTCTATCCACTTAGTGAATTTATGCACCATGACCAGCAGATACTTTCTCTTATGGCTTCCTCTTTCAAGGGGTCTGACCATATCAAGTTCCCAAACTGCAAAAGGCCAAGTGAAGGGGATTGTTTGTAAGGCCGTGGGGGGCATATGGCTTTGGTTGGCGAAGAGTTGGCATCCAACGCAACATTGGACAAGGTCATGTGCATCTGGTCGGGCCGTCAGCCAATAAAACCATGTACGAAAGGCCTTGCTAACAAGGGCCCGAGCTGCGGCGTGGTGACCGCCGAGTCCGGCGTGAATCTCAGCCAAGAATTGCCGCCCCTCTTCCTCGGAGATACATCTTTGAAGAACTCCGGTAGCGCTTTTCTTATAGAGCTCTCCACCAGAAACCTTGTAGGCCTTTGAACGCTGGACGATGCAGCGGGCCTCATTCTGGTCCTCAGGAAGCTCCTCCTTGTTAAGGTAGGCCAGGAAGGGTTTAGTCCGTGGAGCAATGACCGCCATGCTGAGATGCGCCGACGGCGTTATTTCGGTGGCTGAGCCTCCGATGATGTCGGTGTTTTCGAAATATGGGGTTATGTTCGAATCCATACTAGTGATGCCATTTTTCCCCTGCCACACCGCAGATGGCTTAAAAAGCCTTTCCAGAAAGATATTAGTGGAACGGGGTCGCGCTTAGTGCCGATACGAGCAAGAACGTCCGCCGCCTGATTACTTTCTCGAGCCACATGGTGGAACTCGAGCCCCTCGAACCGGGCCAACATTTTTATGACGGCATTACGGTAAGCTGCCATCTTTGGATCTTTGGTGTCGAAGTCTCCATTTATTTGAGATATTGCAAGGTTTGAGTCCTCTCGCACCTCTAGGCCTTGTATGCCCATGGAGACAACCATCAGGAGACCATGCAATAAGGCCTCGTATTCGGCTGCATTGTTGGAGTCTATGTATAGTAATTGGAATACATACTGAATGACGTCTCCAGTTGGTGACGTTAAGACGACACCCACCCCTAGCCCTGCTAGCATTTTGGAGCCATCGATATACATAACCCAATTGGAATATGCGGCGTACTCTTTAGGGAGTTCGGCCTCTGTCCATTCGGCAACGAAGTCAGCCGGTACTTGGGATTTAATAGCTCGACCTGGTTTGTATGTAATATCAAATGGGAGGAGCTCAATCGCCCATTTGGCAATCCGGCCTGTGGCAACGCGGTTGTTTATAATGTCGTTGAGTGGTACTTCAGAAGCCACCGTGATCGAACACTCCTTGAAGTAGTGACGGAGCTTTCAGGATGCCATGACGACCGTGTATGCTATCTTTTGATAATGGGGGTACCGGATTTGCATGGTGTAAAGACAGTGGATACGTAGTATACTGGCTTCTAGAGCGGGAATTTGTGTCCGTCCTGTTCTCGTTCGACGACGAGCACGGCGCTTACCACCTGATGTGTTGCTGATATGTATAACAACATTGGTTCGCCGGCGTTTGGCGCGGTCAGGATTGGGTTGCTCGCAATAAGGGTTTTTATTTCCTCCAGTCCGGTTGTTGTCGCGTCCGTCCACTCGAAGTGATCGATTCGCCGTAGAAGGCGATAGAGTGGCAGTGCCTTTTCTCCCAATCTGGAGATTAAGTGGCTTAGAGCTGCCATGCAACCCACGAGCTTTTGGACTTGCTTAAGGTCTGTTGGACTTGCTCGGATTTTGGCTGGATTTGCTTCAATTCCTCTGTTGGAAATGATGAAGCCCAGCAGTTTTCCGGTGGGGACACCGAAAACGCACTTTTCAGGATTGAGCTTAATGTCATATGCGCGGAGGTTATCGAATGTGAGACGTAAATCGTAAATTAATGTTTCGACGCGCCTAGTCTTTATGACGACGTCGCCCACATAAGCTTCAACCGTCTTGCCGATCTGTTTCTCCAGGCATGTTTGGATCATGCGTTGGTATGTGGCGCCGACGTTCTTGAGCCCGAAAGGCATGGTGTTGAAGCAGAATGACCCATATGGGGTAATGAATGTTGTTGTAGCTTGATCGGACTCCTTCCTTTTGATTTGGTATCCGGAATATGCATCAAGGAAACACAGTGAGTCGTGTCCTGCGGTAGCATCAATGATCTGATCAATGCGGGGGAGGGGAAGGGATCCTTAGGGCAAGCCTTATTGAGGTCTTTAAAATCGACGCACAACCGCCAGGATTTGTCCTTCTTTGGTACCATCACCAGGTTTGCCAGCTGGTCCGGATGTTTTATTTCTCTAATGAATCCGGCCTCAATTAGCTTGGCTAGCTCCTCCCCCATAGCTTGACATTTGGGTTCAGAAAAGCGTCGCAGTGTTTGCTTGACCGGTTTGTATCCCTTTAATATATTGAGGCTGTGTTCGGCCAACTTGCGTGGGATTCCTAGCATATCAGAAGGGTGCCAGGCGAATATATCCCAATTCTCGTGCAGGAACTCTCATAGCGCGGCCTCGACCGTGTTGGGGAACGTAGTAATTTCAAAAAAATTCCTACGCACACGCAAGATCATGGTGATGCATAGCAACGAGAGGGGAGAGTGTGATCTACGTACCCTTGTAGATCGACAAAGGAAGCGTTAACTTGGTTGATATAGTCGTACGTCTTCACGGCCCGACCGATCAAGCACCGAAACTACGGCACCTCCGAGTTCTAGCACACGTTCAGCTCGATGACGATCCCCGGACTCCGATCCAGCAAAGTGTCGGGGAAGAGTTCTGTCAGCACGACGGCGTGGTGACGATCTTGATGTACTACTGTCGCAGGGCTTCGCCTAAGCACCGCTACAATATTATCGAGGACTATGGTGGAAGGGGGCACCGCACACGGCTAAGAATATGATCACGTGGATCAACTTACCTCCTTAGGGGTGCCCCTTGCCTCCGTATATAAAGGTTCAAAGGGGGGGCGGCCGGCCAAGAGGAGGCGCGCCAGGAGGAGTCCTACTCCCTCCAGGAGTAGGACTCTCCCCCTTTCCTAGTTGGAATAGGATTCGTGAAGGGGGGGAAAGAGGAGAGAGAGGAGGAAGGGGGGCCGGCCCCCTCTCCTTGTCCTATTCGGACCAAGGGGGGAGGGACGCATGGCCCATCTCTGGCCACCTCTCCTCTCTTCCACTAAGGCCCACTAAGGCCCATATACCTCCCGGGGGGGTTCCGGTAACCTCCCGGTAATCCGGTAAAATCCCGATTTCACCCGGAACACTTCCGATATCCAAACATAGGCTTCCAATATATCAATCTTTATGTCTCGACCATTTCGAGACTCCTCGTCATGTCCGTGATCACATCTGGGACTCCGAACAACCTTCGGTACATCAAAACGCATAAACTCATAATATAACTGTCATCGAAACCTTAAGCGTGCGGACCCTACGGATTCGAGAACAATGTAGACATGACCGAGACACATCTCCGGTCAATAACCAATAGCGGGACCTGGATGCCCATATTGGTTCCTACATATTCTACGAAGATCTTTTATCAGTCAGACCGCATAACAACATACGTTGTTCCCTTTGTCATCGGTATGTTACTTGCCCGAGATTCGATCGTCGGTATCCTATACCTAGTTCAATCTCGTTACCGGCAAGTCTCTTTACTCGTTCTGTAATACATCATCCCGCGACTAACTCATTAGTTGCAATGCTTGCAAGGCTTAAGTGATGTGCATTACTGAGAGGGCCCAAAGATACCTGTCCGACAATCGGAGTGACAAATCCTAATCTCGAAATACGCCAACCCACAACATGTACCTGGAGACACCTGTAGAGCTCCTTTATAATCACCCAGTTACGTTGTGACGTTTGGTAGCACACAAAGTGTTCCTCCGGCAAACGGGAGTTGCATAATCTCATAGTCATAGGAACATGTATAAGTCATGAAGAAAGCAATAGCAACATACTAAACGATCGGGTGCTAAGCTAATGGAATGGGTCATGTCAATCAGATCATTCAACTAATGATGTGATCCCGTTAATCAAATAACAACTCTTTGTCATGGTTAGGAAACATAACCATCTTTGATTAACGAGCTAGTCAAGTAGAGGCATACTAGTGACACTATGTTTGTCTATGTATTCACACATGTATTATGTTTCCGGTTAATACAATTCTAGCATGAATAATAATAAACTTTTATCATGATATAAGGAAATAAATAATAACTTTATTATTGCCTCTAGGGCATATTTCCTTCAGTATCCCACTTGCACTAGAGTCAATAATCTAGATTACACAATAATGATTCTAACACCCATGCAGCCTTGGTGCTGATCATGTTTTGCTCGTGGAAGAGGCTTAGTCAACGGGTCTGCAACATTCAGATCCGTATGTATCTTGCAAATCTCTATGTCTCCCACCTGGACTAGATCCCGGATGGAATTGAAGCATCTCTTGATGTGCTTGGTTCTCTTGTGAAATCTGGATTCCTTCGCCAAGGCAATTGCACCAGTATTGTCACAAAAGATTTTCATTGGACCCGATGCACTAGGTATGACACCTAGATCGGATATGAACTCCTTCATCCAGACTCCTTCATTCGCTGCTTCCGAAGCAGCTATGTATTCCGCTTCACACGTAGATCCCGCCGCGACGCTGTTTAGAATTGCACCAACTGACAGCTCCACCATTTAATGTAAACACATATCCGGTTTGTGATTTAGAATCGTTCGGATCAGTGTCAAAGCTTGCATCAACGTAACCGTTTACGATGAGCTCTTTGTCACCTCCATATACGAGAAACATATCCTTAGTCCTTTTCAGGTACTTCAGGATGTTCTTGACCGCTGTCCAGTGATCCACTCCTGGATTACTTTGGTACCTCCCTGCTAGACTTATAGCAAGGCACACATCAGGTCTAGTACATAGCATTGCATACATGATAGAGCCTATGGCTGAAGCATAGGGAACATCTTTCATTTTCTCTCTATCTTCTGCAGTGGTCGGGCATTGAGTCTGACTCAACTTCACACCTTGTAACATAGGCAAGAACCCTTTCTTTGCTTGATCCATTTTGAACTTCTTCAAAATCTTGTCAAGGTATGTGCTTTGTGAAAGTCCAATTAAACGTCTTGATCTATCTCTATAGATCTTTATGCCTAATATGTAAGCAGCTTCACCTAGGTCTTTCATTGAAAAACTCTTATTCAAGTATCCCTTTATGCTATCCAGAAATTGTATATCATTTCCAATCAGTAATATGTCATCCTCATATAATATCAGAAATGCTACAGAGCTCCCACTCACTTTCTTGTAAATACAGGCTTCTCCAAAAGTCTGTATAAAACCAAATGCTTTGATCACACTATCAAAGCATTTATTCCAACTCCGACAGGCTTGCACCAGTCCATAAATGGATCGTTGGAGCTTGCATACTTTGTTAGCTCCCTTTGGATCGACAAAACCTTCCGGTTGCATCATATACAACTCTTCTTCCAGAAATCCATTCAGGAGTGCAGTTTTGACATCCATCTGTCAAATTTCATAATCATAAAATGCGGCAATTGCTAACATGATTCAGACAGACTTAAGCATCGCTACGGGTGAGAAGGTCTCATCGTAGTCAACCCCTTGAACTTGACGAAACCCTTTTGCGACAAGTCGAGCTCTGTAGACAGTAATATTACCGTCGGCGTCAGTCTTCTTCTTGAAGATCCATTTATTCTCAATTGCTTGCCGATCATTGGGCAAGTCAACCAAAGTCCACACTTTGTTCCCATACATGGATCCCATCTCAGATTTCATGGCTTCAAGCCATTTTGCGGAACCTGGGCTTACCATCGCTTCTTCATAGTTCGTAGGTTCATCATGATCTGTAGCATGACTTCCAGAACTGGATTACCGTACCACTCTGGCGCGGATCTTTCTAATAAGGGAGCAGGTACAGTTACCTCGTCAAGTTCTACTTTCCTCCCACTCACTTCTTTCGAGAGAAACTCCTTCTCCAGAAAGTTTCCGAACTTAGCAACAAAAGTCTTGCCTTCGGATCTGTGATAGAAGGTGTATCCAATAGTCTCCTTTGGATATCCTATGAAGACACATTTCTCCGATTTGGGTTCGAGCTTATCATGTTGAAGCTTTTTCACATAAGCATCGCAGCCCCAAACTTTCAGAAACGACAACTTTGGTTTCTTGCCAAACCATAGTTCATAAGGCGTCGTCTCAACGGATTTTGATGGTGCCCTATTTAACGTGAATGCGGCCGTCTCCAAAGCATAACCCCAAAACGATAGCGGTAAATCAGTAAGGGACATCATAGATCGCACCATATCTAGTAAAGTACGATTACGACGTTCGGACACACCATTACGTTGTGGTGTTCCGGGTGGCGTGAGTTGCGAAACTATTCCGCATTGTTTCAAATGTACACCAAACTCGTAACTCAAATATTCTCCTCCACGATCAGATCGTAGAAACTTTATTTTCTTGTTACGATGATTTTCAACTTCACTCTGAAATTCTTTGAACTTTTCAAACATTTCAGACTTATGTTTCATTAAGTAGATATATCCATATCTGCTTAAGTCATCTGTGAAGGTGAGAAAATAACGATATCCGCCACGAGCCTCAATATTCATCGGACCACATACATCAGTATGTATGATTTCCAACAAATCTGTTGCTCTCTCCATAGTATCGGAGAACGGCGTTTTAGTCATCTTGCCCATGAGGCATGGTTCGCAAGTACCAAGTGATTCATAATCAAGTGGTTCCAAAAGTCCATCAGTATGGAGTTTCTTCATGCGCTTTACACCGATATGACCTAAACGGCAGTGCCATAAATAAGTTGCACTATCTTTATCAACTCTGCATCTTTTGGCTTCAACATTATGAATGTGTGTGTTACTACTATCGAGATTCAATAAGAATAGACCACTCTTCAAGGGTGCATGACCATAAAAGATATTACTCATATAAATAGAACAACCATTGTTCTTTGATTTAAATGAATAACCGTCTCGCATCAAACAAGATCCAGATATAATGTTCATGCTTAACGCTGGCACCAAATAACAATTATTTAGGTCTAATATTAATCCCGAAGGTAGATGTAGAGGTAGCGTGCCGACCGCGATCACATCGACTTTGGAACCGTTTCCCATGCGCATCGTCACGTCGTCCTTAGCCAATCTTCGCTTAATTCGTAGTCCCTGTTTCGAGTTGCAAATATTAGCAACAGAACCAGTATAAAATACCTAGGTGCTACTGCGAGCATTAGTAAGGTACACATCAATAACATGTATATCACATATACCTTTGTTCACCTTGCCATCCTTCTTATCCGCCAAATACTTGGGGCAGTTCCGCTTCCAGTGACCAGTCTGCTTGCAGTAGAAGCACTCAGTTTTAGGCTTAGGTCCAGACTTGGGTTTCTTCTCTTGAGCAGCAACTTGCTTGCTGTTCTTCTTGAAGTTCCCCTTCTTCTTCCCTTTGCCCTTTTTCTTGAATCTAGTGGTCTTGTTAACCATCAACACTTGATGCTCCTTTTTGATTTCTACCTCCGCAGCTTTCAGCATTGCGAAGAGCTCGGGAATAGTCTTATTCATCCCTTGCATATTATAGTTCATCACGAAGCTCTTGTAGCTTGGTGGCAGTGATTGGAGAATTCTGTCAATGACGCAATCATCTGGAAGATTAACTCCCATTAGAATCAAGTGATTATTATACCCAGACATTTTGAGTATATGCTCACTTACAGAACTGTTCTCCTCCATCTTGCAGCTATAGAACTTATTGGAGACTTCATATCTCTCAATCCAGGAATTTGCTTGAAATATTAACTTTAACTCCTGGAACATCTCATATGCTGCATGACGTTCAAAACGTCGTTGAAGTCCTGGTTCTAAGCCGTAAAGCATGGCACACTGAACTATCGAGTAGTCATCAGCTTTGCTCTACCAGACGTTCACAGCATCTGGTGTTGCTCCAGCAGCAGGCCTGGCACCCAGCGGTGCTTCCAGGACGTAATTCTTCTGTGTAGCAATGAGGATAATCCTCAAGTTACGGACCCAGTCCGTGTAATTGCTACCATCATCTTTCAACTTTGCTTTCTCAAGGAACGCATTAAAATTCAACGGAACAACAGCACGGGCCATTTATCTACAATCATACATAAACAAGCAAGATACTATCAGGTACTAAATTCATGATAAATTTAGGTTCAATTAATCATATTACTTAAAGAACTCCCACTTAGATAGACATCCCTCTAATCGTCTAAGTGATTATGTGATCCAAATCAACTAAACCATGTCCGATCATCACGTGAGATGGAGTAGTTTCATTGGTGAACATCACTATGTTGATCATATCTATATATGATTCACGCTCGACCTTTCGGTCTCGTGTTCCGAGGCCATATCCGTATATGCTTGGCTCGTCAAGTATAACCTGAGTATTCCGCGTGTGCAACTGTTTTGCACCCGTTGTATTTGAACGTAGAGCCTATCACACCTGATCATCACGTGGTGTCTCAGCACGAAGAACTTTCGCAACGGTGCATACTCAGGGAGAACACTTCTTGATAATTAGTGAGAGATCATCTTATAATGCTACCGACAATCAAAGCAAGATAAGATGCATAAAAGATAAACATCACATGCAATCAATATAAGTGATATGATATGGCCATCATCATCTTGTGCTTGTGATCTCCATCTCCGAAGCACCGTCATGATCACCATCATCACCGGCGCGACACCTTGATCTCCATCATAGCATCGTTGTCGTCTCGCCAATCTTATGCTTCCACGACTATCGCTACCTCTTAGTGATAAACTAAAGCATTACAGCGCGATTGCATTACATACAATAAAGCGACAACCATATGGCTCCTGCCAGTTGCCGATAACTCGGTTACAAAACATGATCATCTCATACAATAAAATTTAGCATCATGTCTTGACCATATCACATCACAACATGCCCTGCAAAAACAAGTTAGACGTCCTCTACTTTCACTACAAGAAATATGTCAACTTATGACCTTCTGTCAGTGACCCTCGAAGAGTTGGTCATAAATTTAAGACCATTTTAGACCAATTGGTCAAAAGCTGTCTGGGGGGCTCCAAACCCTAAACCATTGCGACCATTTTGGTCAGAAAGGTCATAATTTCCTTACACGAAATGGTCATAAAGCAAACAGCGCTAGTCCGCTGCCTTATTTCTAGTTGTTAACGACCAATATAGATGGTCATAGCCTTGTAAATTGTGGTGGGTTGCGATGACTAGGCGCCATCTCATAAGTTTTGCCTATGTGTCATGTCCATGTGGCAGTTTTTGCCCTAGGTTGTGAAGCAACCTATATTTCTGTCATTCCCAAAATTCCCAAAAAAATCTCATAAATTCCTTGGGTCATATGTTCGTCAAATATGTAAAAACCTTCCTTGCCTAGTTCAAAAATAATTCAAAAATATTCATTTTCCTATTCTGTTCAGAGTAACAGTTTGTGAAGGAAGTACCACTTTGGCATGTCCAAATAGTATCCATTTTCTACAGTGCTTTCCTATGCCCAAATAACCATCCTCCACCAAATGCCAGCTCAATCCATTAATTATTTTGAGCCGAGCTTCAACATTCGTATTTATGTCTAGTGTGGTGGTTTGCAAAGCAAGTACCACCTAGGCTCCTCCTTTTGAGCTGAAAATTTGTGAAGACGGTCTTCTTAGTAACTGATCATCCTCAGCCAAAACTCACGCCCATTAGCCATGTACATTTCCCATACCACTAATCAAACACTTGGCTGCTTATTCATGTTTGAGCATCGATCGGTCTCCTCGTGAGAATCTTATGTTGTGATTTTCTTCCTAGCACCTACATGGGGAGTGCCCAACCCACTAGACATGCCTAGGCCGCCCAGAACACATGGCAACGCCACGGTTACGCGGTGACCACGCGGCGGGCATGCGAGCTTACGCGCTCTAGAGTTGGGGCCCTCGGCCACCGTCCAAACCTCGATGTCTCTCCATCAAACCATGTATTTCTGATTAAATAGATACTTATTTACATAGAAATAATTTTTGAAAAAAATAAAGAGCAAACTATGACACAGCTGCAGTTCAAATTTGACCCGCTTCCAGCTGAATCGATGGGAATTTGTCTTTTTCACCAGAGGTGGATCAAAAATTTTGACACCCAACCATTTTGTGAATTTTGCGTTCAATATGGCCTAGTATTTTATAAAATTGATTAGGTCCAATTTTGCAACAAATATATGGTAGGTCCTTCACAAAAAAAACTCATTTCAGGCACTCGGAAAATGAAAAATGTATTTTCCGTGCAAAGAAAATGAGAACTTCCTTAGGCAACATTGTTTGGAATTCCAAGATGCACCCTTGTGCACAATATGAGATCATTTGAACAAACTATGCCAAGAATGTGGCCATAACATTGATCATTTGGCTTGAAAGCCATGAATCTTCACGCATGATAGCTCATTTCTGATAACACTTTTTTAAAATAATTGCCGTATTGCAAGTTTGTTATTTTTCCAGGTAACTTGGCCACATATAATGACACAATGCGAAGGTTTCCCAATTATTTGATTTTTTTTGAATTTTTTATGCCCGTTTCAAAATGCGGTCAAAACGGCGGGAATGACTGTTCCTAGCTAGTGGTTGAATCTTGGAATTTTTTTGGTGTTTCTAGGATTAAATAGATACTTATGTACCTAGAAATCATTTTTGGAAAAAATAAAGAGCAAACTACAAGGCGGCTACAGTTCAAATTTGACCCGCTTCCAGCTGAATAGACGGAAATTTGTCTTTTTCACGAGAGGTGGATCAAAACTTTTTACACCCAACCATTTGGTCAATTGTGCATTAAATATGGCCTAGTATTTTATAAAAATGATTTGGTCCAATTTTGCAACAATTATTTGGTAGGTCCTTCACAAAAAACCTCATTTGGGGCACTCGAAAAATGGAAAATGGTTTTTTCGTGCACAGAAAATGAAAACTTCCTTAGAAAACATTGTCCCATTCCAAGATGCACCCTTTTGCACAATATGAGATCATTTGAACAAACTATGCCAAGAATGTGGCCATAAGATTGATCATTTGGCTTGAAAGCCATGAATCTTCACGCATGATAGCTCATTTCTGAGAACACTTTTTTAAAATAATTGCCGTATTGCAAGTTTGTTATTTTTCCTGGTAACTTGGCCACATATAATGACACAATGTGAAGGTTTCCCAATTTTTTGATTTTTTTGGAATTTTTTATGCCCGTTTCAAAATGCGGTCAAAACGACGGGAATGACCGTTCCTAGCTAGTGGTTGAATCTTGGAATTTTTTTGGTGTTTCTCTGATTAAATGGATACTTATGTACCTAGAAATGATTTTTTGAAAAAATAAAGAGCAAACTATGAGGCAGCTCCAGTTCAAATTTGACCCACTTCCTACTGAATCGGCGGGAATTTGTCTTTTTCACCAGAGGTGGATCAAAACTTTTGACACCCAACCATTTTGTCAATTGTGAATAAAATATGGCCTAGTATTTTCGAAAAATGATTTGGTCCAATTTTGCAACAAATATATGGTAGGTCCTTCACAAAAAGAACTCATTTTGGGCACTCGGAAAATGGAAAATGAATTTTCCATGCAAAGAAAATGGAAACTCCCTTAGGCAACAATTTTTGGAATTCCAAGATGCACCCTTGTGCACAATATGAGATTATCTGAACAAACTATGCCATGAATGTGGCCATAAGATTGATCATTTGGCTTGAAAACCCTGAATCTTCACGCGTGATAGCTCATTTCTGAGAACACTTTTTTAAAATAATTGCCATATTACAAGTTTATTATTTTTTCTGGAAACTTGGTCACATATAATGACACAATGCGAATGTTTCCTAATTTTTTGATTTTTTTTGAATTTTTTATGCCCGTTTCAAAATGCGGTCAAAATGGCGGGCTTGACCGTTCCTAGCTAGTGGTTGAATCTTGCAAAACTTTTGATGTTTCTCTGATTAAATAGATACTTATGTACCAAGAAATGATTTTTTGAAAAAATAAAGAGCAAACTATGAGGCAGCTCCAGTTCAAATTTGACCCGCTTCCTGCTGAATCGGTGGGGATTTTTCTTTTTCACCAGAGGTGGATCAAAACTTTTGACACCCAACCATTTTGTCTATTGTGAATCAAATATGGCCTAGTATTTTCAAAAAATGATTTGGTCTAATTTTGCAACAAATATATGGTAGGTCCTTCACAAAAAAACTCATTTCGGGAACTCGAAAAATGGAAAATGAATTTTCCGTGCAAAGAAAATGAAAACTCCCTTAGGCAACAATGTTTGGAATTCCATGATGCGCCCTTGTGCACAATATGAGATCATTTGAGCAAACTATGCCATTCCAAAATGCACCCTTGTTCAAAAAATAAGAGACACAAATAGAAAAAAAACACAATAACATAAGCTTGAAAAAGTATTTGATGTGCTCCACATGTGCTATGATTGTGAATTATAAAATTGATGTGCTCCACATTTGCAACATATATTTGCTAAGTTCTTTATAAAAACCATCATTTTGGACACTTGAAAAATGATTCTCTTACAAAAAAATCATATCTTAGAACACTTTTTTTAATGATATTAACATTATTCAAAGTTTGTTATTTTTACTGAGAAGTACTCCCTCCATCCCATAATATAAGAACGTTTTTGACACTACACTAGTGTTAAAAACGTTCTTATATTATGGGACGGAGGGAGTAGGTCACACTTGGTGACACAATGCGAAGGTTTTTATATTTTTATATTTTTTTAAATTTCTTAGGTCGTCAAATAGCAGACATGATTCAAAATCTTGTTTTCAATCGATTACGACCAATTTAAATGGTCTTAACATCATCAAAGAGGATACTGTGTTCTAATTGGTCTAAAATCAGCTCACGCGGATCATGGATTAAGCACCGTCGGATGCGCCCGGATCCAACGGCAGCCCACCCCCCCCCCCCCCGTCGCTCTCACCCCCTCCCGAATCACCCCGAATCCCTCTCACCCTCGTTCACCCACGAAACCCAAGCCCCCTTCTCCCAATCGCCGCTGCCGCCTTCTCCCTCCCAGATCCAATCCAAGTCAGAGCCCCCGGCCTCCATCTCCATTCCTACCCGCATCGGCCACCTCGCTCCGGCGGAGCTCGACCCCCACCCCCAAGCGAAGCTGCTCCACCCTCTCCCGCGAGGGTCTTGAGTTTACCCCATTCCCTCCGCCGGCGAGCCTCTCTGCTGCCCGCGCGCACACAACCTCTGCCCCCTGTTGCTCTCCCTACTGGCCCTCCTCCCTCGCCCCGGCCCCCTCCTCCGCCTCGACCGGCCAGCGTGCCACCATGACCGGCCAGCCCAAGCTCGCGTCGCCCGCTTCGTTCGCCGGATCTGGCCGCCTCTCTCTCTTCCCCTACTCTCTATTTCTCATGATTTCTCTATCTGAATCTCTCTCTCTGCAGGCACCCATGAAGGCAAAGATGGATCCTCACCAATGATGAGGATGCCTATACTACTCAGGTGGTAGCTACCACGGCTTCTTCTTATCCAAGCTTCGGCCCCGGCCATGGCCGGGACGATCCAGTCCGTGAAGTCCCGCCAGATCTTCGACAGCCGCGGCAAACCCACCGTCGAGGTACGCCGCACGCGCCCATCCCCCGTCCATCTCCCCGATCTATATGTTGTGGTCCGGTTCGATTAGATCTGGTAGGGCGGGCGTACGCAGCATGGCTTGTTTTTGATCTGGTGATTCGGCCATCGCCGGGCCCGTAGGTTTCTGACACGCTAGATTCGAGGTGTTTTGGGTGGGTGGGCCGGTAGGTTGGTAGGATGCGGATTACAGCTGCCCCTCGGCCAGTCTGGGAATTCCATGGGAGCACGCTGTATCGAAGAACGGCAAATGCCAACAGCGTATGGTTTCAGTCGCTCAAGTTTTCTTCTGCATATGATTAGTTCTCTTGCCTATGAATCGGTGAGCCCAGCATTCGGTCTGGGATCTCAATGCAGAAATAGGATTGATTGCTTGCCACATTTTCCCATCATCTATATTCTAGGCAGTTGAGCATGCAAATCTGGGGTAGGCTCGAATGCTTGGTATCTGGGAATATGCAAGTTATGATTTCAGGCGAAGTTACGATTCAGTGAGCGAAATAGAAACAATCAGTTTGGCCTGAAAGTATACACTTTTCCCATCAATTTTGTCACTTCTCTTACTAGAATGTGCAGACTTTAAAGACCTGCACGATTCTTTGGATACATCCAGGCACCTGTGTATTATCTTGTTGTAATAGCAAGTTCCGTAGCTCTATCATTATGTTTAGCCTCGTACGCCTCCGCTCCGTGCTTCATGTGTCAACAGTGGATTCTACTAGTTTGATTAGGCAAACCAACCATACATTTCTTGTGTTTTCTAGTCTGCTAAATCTGCAGCTTCAAGGAACTGTCGGACGCTGCCTGCTTGTCATGCATTTTGTTATTATCGTCGCTCTCTCCTTTTCAACCTTAAATTTTGGTTTGGTTCCTGAGTTCCTGACTAGTGAACGCACAAACTCTTGTTTATATCATTATTTACTGAATGTTATTGTATTATTTTTGTTGATCTAATCTTGTCTGAATCATCCCTCTTCTGTAGGTCTTTATGAAGCTTTGGAACTGAGGGCCGATATATGGATCTCACTACTTGGGAAAGGGTGTTTCCAAGGCTCCATTTGAGCGAATTTTATATTAGCGTGGATAACGAATTCCTGAGCTACAGTCTTAAGTAATTCTGTTACCTAGTTAGTGTTGGTGTAGTCTACCACCGCTCACATCTTTTGGTCTAACATATCTGCAGTCTAACTATGTTGGTATGCATGATACCTTGCTGCTGTGTTGCCCTGACATTTCTGCATGGTTGTTTTGTGCTGCTGGCCTAATTAAACAAGATAAATATGTATACTTCTTTGAGATAGAAATTCCATGCATGTTTATGAGGCACAAATTCTTTGAGATAACCATAACTGTACTAAAGTGGAAAATCATTGTCTCCTTTGTTCCTGACTATAAAAATTGATGCATGTGCCCTATTCTAAAGTGGAAAATCAATGATAGCTTGTACTACTCATCTGTTCTAATATTTCCCTTGACTGACATGTGATGTGGTTCCCTGCCATGGATGAGCTACAACCGGATTAGCTAGGGTCAATTTCTGTTGCTGCTAATGCATATTGATCCATATGTTCTTATTTCTGTACACATGGGCAGCTTACACCTAACTGACTGACTGACTGTTGATTTGTTTGAGCTGGTTTGTGTTGTTGGTGGTCATCTAGCTACTGATTTGGTGCTGCAAGTTAGAGTGCCTACTGTTATGTGTTGTAGAAGACTACTAAATTATCTAGTTTGCATCCCTTTGATGTCATGTATGCTACAGATTTGTTGCGGGTAATTAGAATATTGTAGGTTCAGTACTAACGTGGCATAATCCATTGGAATAAATTAGATGGGAATATATGGTAGGTTTAGTACCATTGGAATAAATGTGGCTTAATCCATTGGAATTTTTGTTTCCAATGGGACAATCAGAATGTTGTAGGTTTAGTACATGACGTCATGGAAGGTTGTTCATGTTCTGTCCTTCCTATTCTGATCTGCCAGATACTAGAGTTCATGTCTGTACATAGCTCACTGCTCACTGCGGCACTGAAGCACAAATAGTCAATTACACGATGCACATAATCATGCCAGGTAGCTAGTATATAGCTCACTTGCTAGTACACGCCAGTAGTCAATTACACAGGTTCTCCTCGGCTAGAACAAGCATAGAAGAACATGATGCATCACTGAACAAAAGTTCAGTTTATACTAATAAATTATCACAATAGTACTACACTCAGTACAGTCTGCATTTCATTTGTACTATTAAATTTTGTTTATAGATTCAGTTTATAGTGATACGCTAGTGCAGTACATTCTTTGCCTTTTGTTTATACAGTTAAATGTTGTTTATATATCTAGCTTGTACTGATGAACTTGCATGGTCTCTACCTGTTTATACTGTTAAATTTTGTTCTATAACTTCAGCTTTTGCTGATAAAATTGCACAGAGCACAGTACAGTCTTTGCCTTCTGTTATACTAATAATTGTTGTTTAGTTCTAATTCCTTTTCCACTGTACAATTGTATAGATGCAGTCCCACTCACAAGGAAGGCACACATGTAGCATGGCCTCTGCCACGGTGGCTAGATGTTGTACAGCAGTACAGGTGTGTGTCCTGATTTACATGCTCACCGTTGTACATGTTGCTTTCTGTTTGGAGTCTATGATGTAAGTGATACTGAGATGCTCATGGGGGAGGTTGTTGTTTATGTGCCGTTGGTCCTCGGAATTGCATGCATTTTCTATTTTTAGAGTTGTTATGTATGTGAAAGATTCCATGTTCACTACATGCTAAATCTTTAACTCCTGGATATTCTGTAGTTGCTGTCTGATCTGCTGTAGTAGTTGATCTGATATTCTGTAGTTGCTGTCTGATCTGCTGTAGTAGTTGATCTGATTTGCGGTAGTAGTTGATCTATTTTTAGAGTTGTTGTGTATGTGAAAGATTCCATGTTCACTACATGCTAAATCTTTAACTCCTGGATATTCTGTAGTTGCTGTCTGATCTGCTGTAGTAGTTGCTGTTGATTTGGAGTAGTTAATGTTGCCTATACTATATGTTGTACTGTTGCTGATCGGATCTGCTTTTGCTATTGCAGGAATGCTGGATCAGCTGCTACTGCTCACTGCAGGATCTGGTTATCAACCTGAGATGTTGCTTCTCAAGTCACGGCGACGACCGGGGATGCTCTGCTGAGCTGATCCAACCTAGGATGATGATGATGATCTGTTGCTCAACAAGGTCATGCTGCTTCGTTCAGCCTCTAAAAACATTTACAAGAGCTCTAGGCTGGAAGTGAAGAAGTCAGAAGTATATTTGTAGTATGATAGTATCTTGGTGAAATGAACGATGTAAAGATTATGCTATTACAAGAGCTCTAACCTAGGACAACCTGAGAAGTATATTTGTAGTATTTTGGCTAATTGGCATGTGCTTTGATAATTTTCATCAGTTTACTATTCTCATTGACATAATTGTTTCAAATTGTGGAAGTTGAAACTTGGGCCATTGTTAATTAGAACCTGAGAAGTGGAACCTAGTAGTATTTGGCATTTACCAAATAATATTCACATGAAAGGATGAAAATTAAGGAAATTGACAAAAAAAAGGCCGAGGTCAAAAAGAAAAATAGATGAGACCCAAAAAGAAATGCACCGTAGAAAGGCTGAGGCCCAAAATCACTGAACGAAGCTTAGGGAACAAAAAGGCTGAATTAATGGGCTCGGCCCATGTAAAACACCCAATTGGACCGGGCTGAATCTTGTGTCACGTCAGATTGCCACGCTGGATGCCTACGTGGCCTGGGGAGGTTGCTAGTGACCAAAACGCCACAGTAGATGTATTTTGGTCATAAACGTCTTCGACCATTCCAGAAGAAAGGTCGCTATATTCAGTTTACGACCGCCAGCTTTTGACCTTCAGTTTTTGGTCACAAAAAGGTCACAAATGGAAATTTGTGACCTTTCAGTGACCAATAGTGGTAGTCACAGGTTGACATATTTCTTGTAGTGTTTGTTGTTGCATGTTTTACGTGGCTGCTACGGGCTTAAGCAAGAACCAATCTTACCTACGCATCAAAACCACAATGATAGTTTGTCAAGTTGGTGCTGTTTTAACCTTCACAAGGACCGGGCGTAGCCACACTCGGTTCAACTAAAGTTGGAGAAACTGTCACCCGCAAGCCACCTATGTGCAAAGCACGTCGGGAGAACCGGTCTCGCGTAAGCGTACGCGTAATGTCGGTCCGGGCCGCTTCGTCCAACAATACCGCCGAACCAAAGTATGACATGCTGGTAAGCAGTATGACTTATATCGCCCACAACTCACTTGTGTTCTACTCGTGCATATAACATCAACATATAAAACCTAGGCTCGGATGCCACTGTTGGGGAACGTAGTAATTTCAAAAAAATTCCTACGCACACGCAAGATCATGGTGATGCATAGCAACGAGAGGGGAGAGTGTGATCTACGTACCCTTGTAGATCGACAACGGAAGCGTTAACTGTTGATGTAGTCGTACGTCTTCACGGCCCGACCGATCAAGCACCGAAACTACGGCACCTCCGAGTTCTAGCACACGTTCAGCTCGATGACGATCCCCGGACTCCGATCCAGCAAAGTGTCGGGGAAGAGTTCCGTCAGCACGACGGCGTGGTGACGATCTTGATGTACTACTGTCGCAGGGCTTCGCCTAAGCACCGCTACAATATTATCGAGGACTATGGTGGAAGGGGGCACCGCACACGGCTAAGAATATGATCACGTGGATCAACTTTGTGTCTTAGGGGTGCCCCTTGCCTCCGTATATAAAGGCTCAAAGGGGGGCGGCCGGCCAAGAGGAGGCGCGCCAGGAGGAGTCCTACTCCCTCCGGGAGTAGGACTCCCCCCTTTCCTAGTTGGAATAGGATTCGCGGAGGGGGGAAAAGAGGAGAGAGAGGAGGAAGGGGGGCCGGCCCCCTCTCCTTGTCCTATTCAGGACCAAGGGAGGGGCGCGCGGCCCATCTCTGGCCACCTCTCCTCTCTTCCACTAAGGCCCACTAAGGCCCATATACCTCCCGGGGGGTTCCGGTAACCTCCCGGTATCCGGTAAAATCCCGATTTCACCCGGAACACTTCCGATATCCAAACATAGGCTTCCAATATATCAATCTTTATGTCTCGACCATTTCGAGACTCCTCGTCATGTCCGTGATCACATCCGGGACTCCGAACAACCTTCGGTACATCAAAACGCATAAACTCATAATATAACTGTCATCGAAACCTTAAGCGTGCGGACCCTACGGGTTCGAGAACAATGTAGACATGACCGAGACACGTCTCCGGTCAATAACCAATAGCGGGACCTGGATGCCCATATTGGCTCCTACATATTCTACGAAGATCTTTATCGGTCAGACCGCATAACAACATACGTTGTTCCCTTTGTCATCGGTATGTTACTTGCCCGAGATTCGATCGTCGGTATCCTATACCTAGTTCAATCTCGTTACCGGCAAGTCTCTTTACTCGTTCTGTAATACATCATCCCGCAACTAACTCATAGTTGCAATGCTTGCAAGGCTTAAGTGATGTGCATTACCGAGAGGGCCCAGAGATACCTCTTCGACAATCAGAGTGACAAATCCTAATCTCGAAATATGCCAACCCAACATGTACCTTTGGAGACACCTGTAGAGCTCCTTTATAATCACCCAGTTATGTTGTGACGTTTGGTAGCACATAAAGTGTTCCTCTGGCAAACGTGAGTTGCATAATCTCATAGTCATAGGAAACATGTATAAGTCATGAAGAAAGCAATAGCAACATACTAAACGATCGGGTGCTAAGCTAATGGAATGGGTCATGTCAATCAGATCATTCAACTAATGATGTGATCCCGTTAATCAAATAACAACTCTTTGTCCATGGTTAGGAAACATAACCATCTTTGATTAACGAGCTAGTCAAGTAGAGGCATACTAGTGACACTCTGTTTGTCTATGTATTCACACATGTATTATGTTTCTGGTTAATACAATTCTAGCATGAATAATAAACTTTTATCATGATATAAGGAAATAAATAATAACTTTATTATTGCCTCTAGGGCATATTTCCTTCAGACCGTTGGGTCTAATTGTGCTCCAATGGATGATGTCTTCTTGGGATCCGTTGGATGGACTTGGAATTTGACTATTTCTTCTGCTGGTTTGAAGGAGGTGGATTTGGATCGTTTGTCTAGGCCCACATAATTCCTGTCCACCGTGGAGCGCAGCGCGGTTAATTCTTCGACCGCGAGGGCTTCAGATAATGCCTCAAGGGCCAATGATGTGGTTTTATTCTCAGCGCGGAGTGCTATGTCCGGATCACTAGCTAGAGTCATTATACCATTGGGCCCAGGCATCTTAAGCTTCATGTATCCATAATGAGGTACTGCTTGGAAGCGCATAAATGCGTCTCACCCTAAGAGGGTGTGATATCCATTGTTGAAAGGGGCCACTTGGAAGGTTATTTCTTCGGACCGATAATTTTCCGGCGTGCCGAATACAACGTCAAGTGTTATTTTTCCCGCACCCCGCAACTCCCAACTAGGAATAATAACTCAGAAGGTCGTGCTGCTTTGCTCAATGCGGCTCCTGTCTATTTCCATTTTGTGGAGTGTATCTTCATAGATGAGGTTTAGTCCGCTGCCACCATCCATGAGGACCTTGGTGACCCGAAAGCCGTCCACGATTGGATTGAGGACCAAGGCGGCTGGTACTCGGACTGTCTTGTATTTTGGTTCGTCACCGGCATTAAAAGTTATAGTCGTGTCGTTCCAAGGGTTTATTGCTGCTATTTGACAAACTTCGGCGATTCTGCATAGTGCTCTTTTGCGCCTATTGTTTGAGGCGAATGTCTCGAAAACCGTCAGTACTTTGGGGTCATTGTCCTCTAGGGGGTGTTGTGCTGGGTTATTCTTGGTCAGGATATCCTCGCCGCTCTTGGCCACTTGCCGGAGTATCCAACATGCTCTAAGGCTGTGTGTTGGTATGTTATCCGGCGTTGCATGTATTTTGCATGGCCCATCGAGCCATCCTTCCGGAACGGTTACACGCCCCATACTGGACTTGTGTTTCTTTACTATTGAACCAGGCGTGTTGCCCGAATGCACCCTTTTTGCCTGAATAAGGGGTTGAGTGGGGACTAATGATTCCCAATGAGTTGTTTGAATTTTCCAGCTGCTTTCCATTGCACTGTACTTCTGTATGATAGTTGCCAAGTCAGCGAAGTGTAGGATGCGACGGCGGTTGATGGCGTTGAGGATTCCTTCGTCCCTGCAATTATTGTGGGACACTGAGATAGCTTCCTCGTCGTGGCAATCTTTAATCTTGTTTTTGATAAGAAGGAATCTGGCCCAGAAGTGGTGGACCATTTCCTGAGACTGCTATTTTATGCTCATGAGGGCGCTTGTATTCGGGTGGGTGGGTGGATTTAAATCTGAACCCTGCCCCAGTTTTGGATCCGAAGTCTGAAGGTCTTCTGAACTTAGCAGACCGGGCTCCAGGATGCCCACTAATTTCTTAGGCCCGTCATCCGATTCCATGTTCGGAGGGCAGGATGCTTCGCCTCGCGAGTAGGTGTCCGGCTCTTCGAGACTGGATATCCGGACATAGTCCGTCCTTAATATGGAGGAAGAGTTGTCGACTCGCTCCTCGATTACCGCTATCTGGTGGGTGATCGGGGGAGATTTGATTTCTCTTTGATCGGGTTTAAGCCCAATCCGATCGTAGTCTGTAGCGACCCCCAGGGGGGCGATGTGATCTAGGAGCTCGTTTAAGGCCGAAAGCTCCGCCGGATCCATCTGCTTGGAGTGTTCAGAATCGATATGAAGGGGGTTTTCGATGATCCGAGAGGTCATCGTCGGCTTAATGACTAAACAGGCGGTCATGGTAAAGCCGCCCAGCCGGAGGGTTTGGCCTGGAGCCAGCGTTCCTCCGGTGGCGATATTATCCTTGAGAACAAGGCGAGACATCGATCTTGTTGTTGACGGCACAGTGGAACTCTCAATGAAAGCACCAATGTCGGTGTCAAAACCGGCGGATCTTGGGTAGGGGGTCCCGAACTACGTGTCTAAGGTCGATGGTAGAAGGAGACAAGGGACACGATGTTTACCCAGGTTCGGGCCCTCTCTATGGAGGTAATACCCTACGTCCTGCTTGATTGATATTGATGAATATGAGTATTACAAGAGTTGATCTACCTCGAGATCGTAATGGCTAAACCCTAGAGGTCTAGCTTGTATGGCTATGATAATGAATCTATCCTCTCCGGACTAAGTCCTCCGGTTTATATAGATACCGGGAGGATGCAGGGTTACACAAGGTCAGTTACAAAGAAAGGAATCTATATATCCGGTCGCCAAGCTTGCCTTCCATGCCAAGGAGAGTCCCATATGGACACGGGTGCAGTCTTCGATCTTCGTATCTTCACAGCCCATCAGTCCGGCCCATGGCTAACAGGCCGGACGCCCGAGGACCCCTTAGTCCAGGACTCCCTCACACACAAAAGCAAATACTTGCACCCAACATGGGCAAGAGGGTTGTCAATCCCCTTGAACTCGTTACTTGCAAGGACCAAATATTGTATAGGTAAATGGATAAATTGCAAAACAAAATAAAAGAAAAAATTGCAGCAAAGAAATTTTAGTTTTTGTAATATGATAAAGGTAGACCCGGGGCCATAGTTCTACTAGAGGCTTCTCTCTCAAACACATAGCATATGGTGGGTGAACAAATTACTGTTGGGCAATTGAGAAAAGCGCATAGTTATGACGATATCCAAGGCAATGATCATATATATAGGCATCATGTCCGAGACAAGTAGACCGACTCCTACCTGCATCTACTACTATTACTCGACCAATCGACCACTATCCAACATGCATGTATGTTATTAAGTTCATAAAAATGGACAAGATGACATGATGCCGACAAAGTAAACCCAATCAATATGAATAAACTATGTCCTTTTAACCTTAATGGCAACAATACAAATATGTGTATTGTCCTCTTCTGTCACTGGGATATAGAACACCGCAAGATTGAACCCATTACAAAGAACCTATCCCACAAAAGATAAATCAATCTAGTTGGCCAAACCAAATGGATAGATTGGATAGAAATACAAAGCTGTAACAATCATGCATAATAAAGTTCAGAAAAGACTCAATTACTCCTCATGAATATTCAGATCATAGACCCACAATTCATCGGATCCCAATAAGTACACCGGAAAAGAAAATTACATCGGATAGAACTCCAAGATCATTGAGGAGAACATGGTATTGAAGATCAAAGAGAGAGAATAAGCCATCTAGCTATGGACCAGTAGGTTTGTGGTGAACTACTCACGCATCATCGAAAGGCAGCAAGGATGATGTAGAAGCCCTCTGTGTTCGATTCCCCCTCTAGCAGAGTACCGGAAAAGGACCCCAGATGGGATCGTGGAAGAACAGAAGCTTGCGGCATCGGAAAAAGTGTTTCGGGTGGCTCTTTGTTGGTTTGGGATTATTTCTAAATTTATAGAAGTCAAATTAGGTCAAATGAAGCTGCATGGGGCCCACAAGGTCAGCTTTTTCAAACCTCATGCAATACATGAGCGTGAGCCATGGATATAGCACTATGGGTGGAATAGAATGCAGCGATAGAGATCAATAAGGGGATGTCAAAAAAGGAAGATAGTCTCACATCGATGCGGCTAATCAACGGGCTATGGAGATGCCCATCATTTGGTGTCAATGCGAGGAGTAGGGATTGCCATGCAACAGATGCACTAAGAGCTATAAGTGTATGAAAGCTCAATATGAAAACTAAGTGGGTGTGCATCCAACTTGCTTGCTCATGAAGACCTCGGGCATTTGAGGAAGCCCGTCATCAGAATATACAAGCCAAGTTCTATAATGAAAAATACCCACTACTATATGAAAGTGACAACATAGGAGACTCACTATATGAAAAACATGGTGCTACTTTGGCCTCTTTTTCTTTCTTTTTTTTATCTGGTTCCTCATCCCGACTTGTGGGGGAATCATAATCTCCATCATCCTTTCCTCACTGGGACAATGCTCTAATAATGATGATCATCACACTTTTATTTACTTACAACTCAATACTACAACTTGATATCTAGAATAATATGACTCTATACGAATGCCTCTTGAACTGTGCCAAGATGTGCAATGATGCTAGTGTAACATGTATGAAAATGATGAATGGTGGCTGAGCCACAAATACTATGTCGGCTATATGATCATTCAAAGCAATATGACAATGAAGGTGTATGTCATAATAACGGAACGGTGGAAGTTGCATGGCAATATATCTTGGAATGGCTACGGAAATGCCATGATAGGTAGGTATGGTGGCTGTTTTGAGGAAGATATAAGGAGGCTTATGTAACGCCCGGATAATTAGGCTACAGTAAACCTGTGCTAAATATGCCACGTCACCTCCGTCATTGTTTAATCTCGCGTCGGTTCGAAACTTTTTAAATTCAAAATTTAAATATTGCCAAACTTCAAAAGTTTTCAAACATCAAAACAAAAATGTTCGGTTTGTGCTGAATATTACAAAGGTAATTGTAGTAAAGAAAACACAAATTTATAAAATACTTAAATGCCCTAAGTTAAATAAAACAGTAAAGGAAAATTGCATAAAAAGAAAAATAGAAAACAAAACAAACAAAAGATAAAAAAACACAAAGGAAAACCCCCCGCCCAACTGGGCCTTGGCCCAGCCGGCCGGTCCGTCTACCCTGTGGCCTACTTACCCCGACCCCATCCCAAACCCTAACCGACCCCCCCACTCGCCCCACTCCTCTCTCCCCTCCCCATTCTGGATCGGGGGAAAGAACCCCACGTCGCCCCAACCCCGCCGACGATCCCCGCTACCTCGATGCCGCCCAGAATGCCGCCTCGGCGTCCTCCTCCTCGTCGGACTACCTCCCCTGCGTGCATCGTCTCCGTCCTCCTCCCCAAGCCCCGTTGCCCTGTTCCCTATGCCCGTGGTGAGGCCCTCCGCCTCCTCTTCTCCTCTCCGCCGCTCGCCGGTGCATGCGACCACCGCGCCGAACGGATCCTGCCGCGCTCACCGGCCTCCCCGCGCACGCGTTGCCATACCCTCCCGCTCGTCGCGCCCGCCGCTGGCTGCTCCTGCTAGCTGTTGCCGCTGCGGGCGGCACACCCTCCCGGCTCCCCTGCGCCCACGCGTGCCCACGCCCCACCTTACTACAGCGGCCACGCGCCGCTCCCCTCACTTGCCCGCGCCGCCCCGCCTCCGCCGCTGCTGCAACGCGCACTCACTGCCTACATCCCTCTCGCCCCTGCTGCGACTGCCGCATCGCCGCCCTGCGCGCCTGCCTCCGTCCGCCGCATTCCGCCCGCGCGCTCGGCTTCCACCGCGGCCTGCTGCTGCTTCGCCGCATCCGTCGTTCCCCCTCCTCGCATGTCGTTGCCCCGCGCCCCGGCCATGTCCGGCGTGCGCGCGCGCCCCGCCACCAAGTCCGGCTCACCCACACCTCCACCCGCCGCCGCTGCTCGCCCCGCGCGCCCAGCCTCCACCTCCCTTCGCGCTCGTCGCCCCGCTCTCCTCCTCCCGCGCTGCCGCACACCCCCGCGCCCACTGTTCGCCGCCGGCCCCGCCCCGGGCTGTCGTGCCCGTCGCCACCCAGGCTCGGCCTCCGCTCGGGCACCCGCACGCCCCAACACATGTACCCGTTGCCCGCACCCGCGCCCATTAGCCCGCATCGTCCCCTCTGGGCCACAGACACATGGGGCCCATGGCCCCAGAACGTTTGTTTAAAAAAATTTAATTAAAAAATTTAATTAAAAGAATTAAATAAATAAATTATAAATAAATAATAATTAATTAATTAATTAACTTAATTAACACTGTTTAGTTAACTAATTAACGCTAATTAACCTGCTAATTAAATGTTAACAAATAGTTAGTCAACAGTCTATGACCAGTGGGACCCACATGTCAGTTTGACCCAGTCAACACCTTTGTTGACTGCTGACGTCATGCTGACATCATGATGACGTCAGCAAGCACTATTCTAGATAATGTTGTTTCGAAATAATTAAATAAATGCTAAAAATGATTTAAATCTTTTAAAAATAATATAAAATAAACCGTAGCTCGGATGGAAAAACTTTGTACATGAAAGTTTCTTAGAACGACGAGACGAATCCAGATACGCAGCCCGTTCGTACGCCACACATCCCTAGCATAGCGAACACGCAACTTTCCCCCTCTGATTCATCTCTCCGAAAACGTGGAACACCGGGGATATTTTCCCGGATGTTTCCCCCCTTCACCGGTATCACCTCATACTGCGTTAGGGCACACCTAGCACCGTTACTTGTCATGTCATGCATCGATATGCATCTGTTTGCATTGTATTCATTGTTTCTTCCCCCTCTTCTCTCCGGTAGACTACGAGACTGACGCCGCTGCTGGTGCCCCGGTCGACTATGTTGTTGACGACCCCTACTTGCCAGAGCAAGCAGGCAAGCCCCCCCCCCTTGATCACCAGATATCGCCTATTCTTCTCTCTACTGCTTGCATTAGAGTAGTGTAGCATGTTACTGCTTTTTGTTAATCCTATCATGATGCATAGCCTGTCATTGTTGCTACAATTATTGATACCTTGCCTGCAATCCTAAATGCTTAGTATAGGACACTAGTTTATCATTAGTGGCCCTACATTATTGTCCGCTTGCCATGCTATACTATCGGGCCGTGATCACTCGGGAGGTGATCACGGGTATATACTTATACATAATATATGATACTTGTGGTGACTAAAGACGAGTCGGCTCGTAGAGTACCCGCGAGTGATTCACGGATTTGGTCCGAAAGGGCGTTTGTCCTGACGGCCCTCTGAGTGAATCTTTCTGGCGGAGCGACAGGGTAGGTTGAGACCACCTAGGAGAGAGGCGGGCCTGGCCCTGGTCGGCGTCCGCGGTTAATTCAATTAACATGATTAACGAGATTTGGGTATTTGATCTGAGTCTGGCCACTGGCCTATACGCACTAACCAACTACGCGGGATCAGTTATGGGCACTCGACATCGTGGTACCAGCCGAAGCCTTTGTGACGTTAGCGACTGAGCGGCGCGCGCCGGATTGGACCGTAAGCCTGCTCTTGTATTAAGGGGGCTAGGTCTACTTCCGGCCGCCCACACAACGTGCAGGTGTGCAATGGGCGATGGGCCCAGACCCCTGTGCCATAGGATTTAGACCGGCATGCTGACCTCTCTATTGTGCCTAGGTAGGGCTATGACGTGTTGATCTTCCGAGGCCGGGCATGACCCAGGAAAGTGTGTCCGACCAACGGGGATCGAGTGTGTTGGGAAATGCAGTGCACCCCTGCAGGGAAGTTTATCTATTTGAATAGCCTTGTCCCTCGGTAAAAGGAAGACCCGGAGTTGTACCTTGACCTTATGACAACTAGAACCAGATACTTAATAAAATACACCCTTCCAAGTGCCAGATACAACCCGGTGATCTCTCTCTCACAGGGCAACAAGGGGAGGATCGCCGGGTAGGATTATGCTATGCGATGATACTTGGTTAACTTACCATGTACTCTCTTCTTCTACTGCAAGATGGAGGTTGCCAGAAGCGTAGTCTTCGATAGGACTAGCTATCCCCCTCTTATTGTAGCATTCTGTAGTTCAGTTCACATATACTACCCCTTTCTGATACCAATGCATATGTAGTGTAGCTCCTTGCTTGCGAGTACTTTGGATGAGTACTCACGGTTGCTTTGCTCCCCCTTTTTCCCAATTCTATACTCGGTTGTTGCGACCAGATGATGGAGTCCAGGAGCCAGATGCCACCCTCGATGATGACTCCTACTACACTGGAGGTGCCTACTACTACGTGCAGGCCGCTGACGACAACCAGGAGTAGTTTAGGAGGATCCCATGCAGGAGGCATGCGGCTCTTTCAATCTGTATCCCAGTTTGTGCTAGCCTTCTTAAGGCAAACTTGTTTACTTATGTCTATACTCAGATATTGTTGCTTCCGCTGACTCGTCTATGATCAAGCTCTTGTATTCGAGCCCTCGAGGTCCCTAGCTTGCAATATGATGCTTGTATGACTTATTTTATTTGTAGAGTTGTGTTGTGATATCTTCCCGTGAGTCCATGATCTTGATCATACACATTTGCGTGTATGATTAGGGTACGATTGAATCAGGGGCTTCACAACTTATGTTTGATAGAGCATATCATATCATGGGGTTTGGATGCACCAGCGAAGTTTGCACTGACTCTCGAGGTGTGAAAGGGCAATGCACAGTAACAAAGAGGCTAGCGAATGACAGAAAGGTAAGAGTGCGTATAATCCATGGACTCACATTAGTCATGAAGAACTCACATACTTATTGTGAATGTTCATTAGCCCTTGAAGCAAAGTAGTACTGCGCATGCCCCTAGGGGGATAGATTGGTAGGAAAATATCATCGCTCGTCCCCAACCGCCACTCATAAGGTAGACACTCAATAATAAAGCATGCTCCAACTTCATCGCATAATGGGAGACTATACGTGCATGCTTCGGGAATCAAAAACCTCAAAACCAATATTCTTACTAAATGACAATCATTCACTAGTACCCCCACATATTACCATCTCAATATTGCAAAACTATTGCAAGGAATCAAAATTATCATATTCAGTGATCTACATGAATGTTTTTATTATATCCCTCTTGAATACCTATCATATCAGGACCAATTTCATAACATGTGCATATTGCCATTACTATTTATTAGACTCTCAAAAACATATAAGTGAAGCACTGCAACTATTTATATAAAATATAACCACCGCCATGCTCTAAAAGATATAAGTGAAGCACTAGAGCAACTACCTATTTCTAATAAATTGTGAATAAATGCGCGTCCCTCTCAAAAGGTGTGTGCAGCAAAAAAAATTGTCAAGCTAAAAAGCAAACAAAGCAAAGACTACTATAATACAAGACGCTCCAAGCAAAACTCATATCATCTGATGAATAAAAATATTGCTCCAAGTAGTATACCGATGGATTGTAGACAAAAGAGGGGATACCTATTGGGTTGCCTCCCAACAAGCGCTATTGTTTTACGCCCCTAGCTAGTCGCAAGGCATTGTTTCAAGTATTGCCATCCTTGAAATTAATTCCATAGGTAGACCTCATAATAGATTCATATGGTTGTGTAATTATCTTCCTTGGTAAGAGTTCCATCCATTTCTTTAATGGAAATTGGAACCTTATATTTCCTTCTTTCATGTCAATAATAGCTCCAATGGTTCGTAGAAAGGGCTTACCAAGTATTATAGGACAAGACGGATTGCATTTAATATTAAGCATAATGAAATCTATGGGCACATAATTTCTATTAGCAAGTATGAGCACATCATTTATTCTACCCAATGGTTTCTTAATAGTTGAATCCGCTAAATGCAAATTAAGAGAACAAGCATCCATATCGGTGAGACCTAGCACGTCACATAAAGATTTGGGTATAGTAGAGATGTTAGCACCTAGATCACACGAAGCATTACATTCATAATATTTAATCTTTAATTTAATAGTAGGTTCCCATTCACCTGCAATTTCCTAGGTATAGAAACCTCCAATTCTAGCTTTTCTTCATGAGCTTTTATCATAGCTTCTACGATATCTGAAAGTGGAACTATTCCCTAGGTGGTTTTGGTAATTCATAACAACATATAGCTCATTGAACTAATATCCACTCAAGTTGAGTATTTCAGAAAGTTCAATGGTTGGCATGGCATGGACTAGAGATATGGACCCCTCAAAATGCTAAGGACAAATATTGGCAAAAGCTCAAGACTCTTCATTTCTATTTTAGTGATTCAAGATCACATTGAGTCCATAGGAAAGCCAGTACTATTAGAAGGGGATGAGGTGTTGCTTAATGGTCTACTTGCTCAAAATGCTTAGTGATATGCTCCGAAGCCCTCAACCATTTTCTCAAATCCAAATATGTCCTAAATCTAAAGTCAAACTCGGCCCCACCGACTTGATTCATCTGGCGCCACCGGGTTCACTTGACATAGCCATAGCCAGAAACCTTAATCAGGTCGGTCTCACCGATAGGGATCTCGGTCTCACCGAGATGGGACTGCAAACTCTCTGTTTCCCTTCGTGACGTTTCGGTCTCACCAAAATGAGAGATCGGTCCCACCGAGTTCGCAGTGCAAACTCTTTGTTTCTCTTTTGTAACGTTTCGGTATCACCGAAAGGAGCTATCGGTCCCACTGAGTTTGCATGACACCAACTCTCTGTTTGCTTATTACTGAAATTGATCTCACTGAGTTTGTGTAATCGGTCAAACCGAGATAAGGTTTTTCCCTAACCCTAGCACATCGGTCCCACCGAGTTGATCATGTCGGTCCCACCGAAAAGCCTAACGTTCACATTTTGAACTGAATCAGTCTCACCGAGTTCATACATTTGGTCTGGCCGAGTTGACTCTTATGTGTGTAACGGTTAGATTTTGTGTGGAGGCTATATATACCCCTCTACCCTCCTCTCCATTGGATAAAGAGCCATCAGAACGTGCCTAAACTTCTAGCATTCATTTTCTGAGCAAGAACCACCTACTCATGTGTTGAGACCAAGACATTCCAATCCAACCACAAGAATCTTGATCTCTAGCCTTCCACAAGTTGCTTTCCACTCAAATCATCTTTCCACCATAGCTAAATCTATGATAGAGAGTTGAGTATTGGGGAGACTATCATTTGAAGCACAAGTGCAAGGAGTTCATCATAAACACACCATCTATTATCTTTTGGAGAGTGGTGTCACTTGGGAGCCTGAAAGTGCAACTATCCCTGGATGGTTTTGGTAATTCCTAACAACATATAGCTCATTGAGCTAATGATATCCCAAGATTAATATTTCAAGAAAGCTCAATGATTGGCATGGCATTGATTAGAAATGTGGACCCCTCAAAATGCTAAGGACAAAAGATTGGCTCAAGATCTAAAGCTCAAGACTCTACATTTTACTTTTGGTGATCCAAGATCACATTAGGTCCATAGGAAAAGCCAATACTATTAAAAGGGGATGAGGTGTTGCTTAATGACTTGCTTGCTCTAAGTGCTTAGTGATATGCTAAAAAAACCTCAACCACTTTCTCATATCCACATATGTCCCAAACCAAAAGTCAAACTCGGTCCCACCGAAACTTTCTATCCAACGCCACCGAGTTTGTTTGACATAGCCACTGCCACAAACCCTAGTCACTTCGATCTTAACGATAGGGATCTCGGTCTCACCGAGATGGGATTGCAAACTCTTTGTTTCCCGTCATAACATTTCGGTCCAACCGAGATGAGTGATATGTCCCACCGAGTTCGCAATGCAAACTCTCTGTTTCCCCTTCGTAATGTTTCGGTCTCACCGAGATGAGCGAATCGGTCCCACCGAATTTGCCCGACCAACTCTCTGGTTAGCTTATTACCAAAATCGGTCCCACCGAGTTTGTGTAATAGGTCTCATCGAGATTACGTTATGCCCTAACCCTAATGAAATCGATCACACTGAGTTTACATGTCGGTCCCATCGAAAAGCCTAACGTTCACATTTTGAACTAAATCGGTCTGACCGAGTTTCATTATTCAGTCCCACCGAGTTTGGTGATTTGTGTGTAATGGTTAGATTTTGTGTGGAGGCTATAAATACCCCTCCACCCACTCTTCACTCATGGAGAGAGCCATCAGAACATGCCTACACTTCCAACATTCATTTTCTGAGACAGAACCACCTACTCATGTGTCGAGACCAATATATTCCATTACAACCATATGAATCTTGATCTCTAGCCTTCCCCAAGTTGCTTTCCACTCAAATATTATTTCCACCAAATCCAAATCGGTGAGAGAGAGTTGAGTGTTGGGGAGACTATCATTTCAAGCACAAGAGCAAGGAGTTTATCATCAACACACCATTTATTACCTTTTGGAGAGTGGTGTCTCCTAGATTGGTTAGGTGTCACTTGGGAGCCTCCGACAAGATTATGGAGTTGAACCAAGGAGTTTGTACGCGCAAGGAGATCGCCTACTTCGTGAAGATCTACCCTACTGAGGCAAGTCCTTCGTGGGCGATGGCCATAGTGGGATAGACTAGGTTGCTTCTTCGTGGACCCTTCATGGGTGGAGCCGTCCGTGGACTCGCGCAACTGTTACCCTTCATGGGTTGAAGTCTCCACCAACGTGGATGTACGATAGCACCACCTAACGGAACCACGCCAAAAATCTCCGTGTCTACATTGCGTTTTCTCCCTCTAAACTCCTCCCTTTACCTTCATGTGCAATGTTTTACATTCCGCTACTATACTCTTAGGCTTGCATGTGTAGGTTGATTGCTTGACTAGTGCTAAGTTGCTAAAATCTGCCAAGACTTAAAATTGGCAAAAGGCTAGATTTTTATTTGGTCAAGTAGTCTAATCACCCACCTCTAGACATACTTTCGATCCTACAAGTGGTATCAGAGCTTTGGTCTCCATTTGCCTTGATTCCCATAGAGTTTGGTGATCACAGTCTTGGTTTCACAACCTAGGAGAGTATGGCATCTAGTGAGGGAAATTACTATCGTAGAGGTCCTTTGATGGTACTAATTTTTCTAGTTGGAAGCATAAGATGAAAATGCATATTCTTGGACATAACCCCACCGTTTGGGCTATTGTGTGTATTGGCTTGCAAGGTGAATTCTTTGATGGGAGAGAACCAAACCACGAAGCTACCGCGGAAGTGTTGAAGATGTTGCAATACAATGCTCAAGCTCGTGATATTCTCTTCAACTGATTGTGCCCCGAAGAATTCAACAAAATCAGTCGTCTTGAGAATGCAAAGGAAATTTGGGATACTTTGATTGATATGCACGAAGGTACCGACTCTGTCAAGGAATCCAAATTGGATGTGCTTCAAAGTCAACTTGACAAGTTCAAAATGAAGGATGGTGAAGGTGTCGCTGAAATGTACTTTAGGCTTGCTCTCATCACAAATGAGATTGCTGGCTTAGGAAGTGAAGAGATGACCGATAGATTCATCATCAAGAAGATCCAAAGAGCCTTGGATGGAAAATATGATACCATGTGTACATTGATTCATATGATGCCCAATTACAAAGATCTCAAGCCAACGGAAGTCATTGGAAGAATTATTGCTCATGAGATGTCACTCAAGGATAAGGAAGAGCTTCACAACAAGTCAAGTGGTGCTTACAAAGCCTCATGTGATGCTCCCACATCATCAAGTGAGAAAAAAAAACCTTCAATGAAGAATTGAGCCTAATGGTGAAGAACTTCAACAAGTTCTACAAGAATAGAAGAAAGGAGTGAAGTTCCAAGTCAAGGTCCTACAATGACAAAAGATCTTCAAGTCGTGAACGAAATTGCTACAATTGTGGAAGACCCGGACACTACTCCAATGAGTCTACGGCTACCTACAAAAGAAGAGAAGATTCACCCAAAAGGAGAAGTGGAAGAGAAGAATCACCACCTAGAGAGAGATGGAGTAGAGATGACCGTTATGAACGAAGAACATCATGGAGAAGCAAGGATTCGGGGAGGAAGGACAAATCATCAAGGAGCTACAAAAAACAAAGACATCAGGCTCATGTTGGTGAATGGGTATCCGGCACTGAATCCGACAATCACTCCGAGAGAAGTTATCACTCCGACTCCGAATATACTCAAGATGAAGGTGTTGCCGGTCTAGCACTTGTGCCAACCAAATCCTACGACATATTTGACTCACCGAATGAAGGAATTGGAAGATGCATCATGGCTAAAGGCCCAAAGGTATCACACCCCGAGTATGTTGATTTCAATAGTGATGAAGATGATTTGCTAGGACATGATGATTTACTTGTTGACAACTCTAGTTATGAAAACTATGATGAACTTGCTATTAATCATGCTAATCAAGATAAAACGAATGAAGATGATAAGAAGGAGATTGAGCATCTAACTAAATAAATAAACACTCTTAAGTTAGCTCATGAAACTACCTTGGAAGATCATCGAGAACTTTTAAAGACTCATGAAAAGTTACGCTTTAAAAAGCTCAACCTTGAGCGAGAGCATGGGTTCTTAAAGTCAATCAATGATGGTCTTCGCAAGAAAAGTTCTTCTTACATTGCCAAGCGTTTACTCTTGTCTACTTAAATGCCACAAGTAAAATCTAGCAACAAAAGTAAGAAAGATTCTTCTTCTAGTAGTAACAACAATCATGTCAAATCCAATAGTGTTGCTTCTAGTAGTTCTCTTGATTCCACTAATGATTCTCTTAGCCAAGTTACACTTGAGTAAGAAAATAGCTTATTGAAGGGAATTACAGAGAAAGGTGTTGACAAGAGCCTTGCCGGAAGCAAGCAAATTGAGGAAATTGTACGCAAGCAAGGAAGACACCGGAAGAATCAAGGTGTTGGTTCTGAACGGAAGTTCAATGCCAATGGAGTTGAGTGGCAAGAAGATCAATACCCCAAGACGAAGTTTATTCCTCAACAAGAGAAGTATGATCCCACTTCTTTCCAAGGGACACAAGCTCAAGATGATCTTCCAGCACAAGACCACAAGCTAAAAGGGAAGGACAAGCTTCAAGATGAGATTGATGCATTTGAAGAAGCTCCCAAGGCCTTGGTCAAGTGGGTTCCCAAGACTACATCAAGTTCTACTACATCAAGTACGACTACAACTCCAAGGATTCCCATCAAGATGATGTGGATCCCGAAGAAGAAGAACTAGAGAGTTCTTGAGGGTGACTCCGCCAACATACTTCACTCATATCTTTCAGCAAGGACATGTGCAAACAACTTCCACATCTTGCACTAGTTCTAGGAGTCACAAACCCTCTTTTTGGTAAGACAAGGGACATGGTAACCAAATGCTTTCATGGACATCATCTTATGTGAACATCACTCTATGTCTATGGATATCCTTGTTTATTCCTTGTGGGACTAACCCGTGTAGGTATTGAAAGTGCAACTCACTCCAATGGATTGCTCCGAATGATCTACGTCAACATTGAGCATCTACATCTTCAACACCTACATGAAGTCATCATCGACAAAACCCAAGGTTAGTTCATCCCTCTTAGGGGGGATATCACATCTAGGGGGAGCTTTACTCTAATCAATTGAGCTAAAGCAACTCTAAAGGTGTGAGCACAACAATGCTTTATGTAAAAGTGGCAACCCCACTTGTGCTTAAATGATGAGTATGACCTACGATCAAACTTTCTCATTTGAGTCCTCAGTCAATATACTCATATATAGATGACCTAGTCATCGCCAATTGCTTGATAGACGCTAGAGTGTTTGTGCATGGTTTGTCACATATTTCATTTTCCATTTTATTGTGTGAGCATGTTGATTGCATATTTTACTCATTTGAGGACATCCACTTCTTGTTTTGATTGTTTTGCATTTTCTCTTTTGCCAAGTGGATGGACAAGAATGCCTAAGAACCTCCTCTAGTTATCTATGCTTTCCTCGTCTCAAACTCTATTCATGCTACATCACAAAGTTTGATCAAGTCAGATTCGAACCACTCTGTGTGAGGAGCACTCGGAGTCCCCGATTCGTCATAGACTTAAACTTCCAAAACCTCTTTGTGCATTTCGGTATGACCGAGTCATCCACTTCGGTCACACTGAGTTCACTAAGTTGATCTAGGTTTTCCATCTCGGTGCAACCGATTTGAACTTTTCAGTCACACCGAGTTGCAGTAACCGCTTGCGATTCTGCATCTCAGTGCTACCCAGTTGTTCCACTCGATCACACCGACAGGGTCGGGATATATATACCCACGGGTGAGATTTTGGAAATTTCTTCAAACTCCTCAGCCCGCGCGTGTGACCTGCTCTGCCTCCTCGGGTCTCCGGATCGTCTTCTCGCCACAAGCGACCTCCCGCCACTGGTTTCCGTCGTTGTCAACGGAATTCTGCTCCGCCGTTGTCGCCGTAGCGAACTCCTGCCGAAATAGGGTATGGGATCGATGCTTTGTGCTATTTCCTTACTTCGATTCTTAGCACATTGCTTTGCCATGATCTTTACCACCTATGAAAACAATATATCCAGAGAAAACATCCTTTAGGTTAGTTTTAATTCGAAAATTTAGGGTTAGGTTTCCGCCGAACTCATCTCGGACTGATCGAGTTGTAGAAATCGGTCTCACCGATTTGGCTTAGGCCATTGCACATGCGTTTTCGGTCTGACCGAAAATTGCAAATCGGTGTGACCGAGTTCGATTCTCTGTGAAACCCTAGCAGTCTCAGTGCCACAGAACTATGACTCGGTATGACCGAGTTCACTAGTTTAGGTTCCAAAATTGCTTCGGTATCACCAAGTTTAACAAATCGATAGCTCCGAAATTCTTTCTGCGGAGAACTAAAACTAAGTTTTTGAGTCATCAGTTTTGCAAAAACTCTGCATTTTGTGATGCTCATCTATTCTACCTCATTTATATCTATTCACAGGGTTTGCTCTCAGTTTGCTTGCCAGAATGTCAGACCAGAGTGATAGTCAGAATAGGTCAGAAGAGCAAGTGCAATTAAGTGAGGGCACTAGTCCCTCAAGTACCTCAGATGATGGCAGCAGGAGTACTCCAAGTAATTTGCCAAAGGCAGCCACCAGGTCAAGGAAGAAGAGAACCTCATATTCTGAAGATGAGGACTATGTGGCTACTAAGGAGGAAGTTAGCTCCCAAAAGAAGGTGCTAAAGAAAGAGTATGGCATAGCTGCAACAACTAAGCCAGGGTTGAATAAGAAGGCACCAGCAAAAAGGATTCCTATGTCTAAGGCTAGAGCCTCCACTCAAGAAACTATGGATTTCACTCTTGAACCCAAAGAGGCTAGAGAAGGAAAGAAGAGGGAGGAGAGGGTCAAGAACACCACAGCCAGAGTTCTTGGTAGATCCTCCATAATGAAAGATCTAGAAGAAGAGGAAGAGGAAGAGGAAGAGGATGCTGCACCAGCAACCAAGTCACAAAAGCTTATGGGAGATGCTATCAAATAAGGGGCAACTACTTCAAAGCCCAAAATTGCTACTCAATCCACCAAGTCTAAGCCCAAGAGAAGCACCAGAAACATCCCAGCTGAAGAGAAGAACAAGGCCCAAGTGCCTGAGGATGAAGAAGAGGATGATGAAGCCCTAGTGCTAAGAAAACTGAAACCCAAGATTCCAGACCACAATGATGCTCATCCAGTAGCTGAGGAAATGAATATCAGAAAGGATGCAGGACTGAGATCATGGAGACTATCTGATCCTTATGCTGTGAGGAGGAGGACTGCTGATGACTATAGGTTCCACACCAAGGAACAACATGATTTCTATGAGGCCATTCTCCTTGACAAGAAGCCAATTGTCTGTAATATGAAATGGGTCGATTAGGAATTCATTGATGATAATGAAGACTATTTCCCAGGTGTAGATGAAATCTTCAGAGCTTGTGGAGTTGATGAGTTTGTGGGTCAAAAGTTGACCAAATGGAATGATGAGCTAGTTATGCAATTTTACCCCAGTGCTCATTTCTATCCAGATGGAAGGACAGTATGGATGTCTGAAGGTACGAGGTACCAATCAACTGTTGAAGAATGGGCCAAGTTGATCAATGCCCAGAGGAACATGATGATGATTTGGATGTGTACGCCAAGAAGAAGAAAGACCACAACTCTATGGCAAAAATGTACAAAGAGATCCCTGATAAAGCTTTGGAGACACACAAGCTTGGATCTGTGCACTATTTGGTGTCTGGTCTTCCTACTATCAACACCATCTTAAGGCATACTTTGCTACCCAAGTCTGGAGATCACAAGATGATCAGAGGACATTCCATTAACCTGCTGCAAATCTTTGATTTACCTCAAAGTTCAAGGTCATGAGTCTGATTGTGGAGACAATCAAGAGGACAACTTCTGGCCAGAAAAGATCTTGTGGGTATGGTCCACACATTCAGGAGCTCATCAACTCAAAGATGGGCACATGAACCTACCTGTTGGACAAGGATCACTTACCTTTGCACCCAGAACTTGAAGATAACACAGTTGTGATGAATGAGGATGAACCTTTATCAGCACAAGCACAGGAGAAGAGAGCCAAGGCAAAGGTAGAAAAGGCTGCAAGGATGCCAACTTGTGAGGAAGCATCTCAGGTGTTCTTAAAAAACAAACAAGATCAATTGGGTTATCTGATACAAGCAACATTGAGGATTGAGAAGGGATTGGCCACCCTGACTAAGAATCAAGAGAGCTTGGAAATGATTGTTGTGACAAATTTCTATGATCTTGACCTCAAGGTGACTGAGATACAGACTGCAGTTGAGCAGCTCTAGGTGGAAGCTGAGGACAGGAGAGGGAAGGCAACTATGGATGCTTTTCAGCGAGTACCACGAGGTCAGAGGTCTACTGAAGTGCCAGTACCAGATTCTAGAGCTACATCGTCAGCAGCAGCAGCTACAGCTTAAGTGCCACCTCCAGCACCCACTCCACCAGCTCCAACTACATCAACAGATGCCTTCTTCCTTCAGAGTTCTCTCTACACCACCTCCCGAAGACCAAGCCTGAGAGACGCATAGCACAATGCATTTTCAAACTTTTTGGTACTTGTTGCCAAAGGGGGAGAAATGTATAGATCATAGGCTTCGGAGAGTGTGTTTTTGCTTCTTTGTCTCTCTTGCTTTTTGTTGAACTTTATTGTGTGCTTGGTTGATCCTCTATGTCTATGTGAGATACTTGTTTGATCATGTGTTTGACCATATGCTACTTTAATGCTTGCCTGGATGATACTATCTCGTATATCCCATATATGATCATTCACTTTGCTTGGTGATGAGTGCATGCTTTTAATTTCCATCATTTTGAGCGCTCCACAAAGATGTATGTGACATGGAAGAGTAACCCATGATCCTAATCGATTGTGCATTTGCATTCAAAAGCAAATTTTAAATAATGCACAAATTTAGGGGGAGCCCTTGTTTATCACATACTTCTCAAAGCGACGATGTATTTCAATCTTATTATCATTTGTCGAAACTTTGATCTATATATTGTCATCAATTACCAAAAAGGGGGAGATTGAAAGTGCAACTATCCCTGGGTGGTTTTGGTAATTCCTAACAACATATAACTCAATGAACTAATGATATCTCAAGATAAATATTTCAGGAAAGCTCAATGATTGGCATGGCATGGATTAGAAATGTGGACCCCTCAAAATGCGAAGGACAAAAGATTGGCTCAGACTCTAAAGCTCAAGACTCGACATTTTACATTTAGTGATCCAAGATCACATTGAGTCCATAGGAAAAGCCAATACTATTAAAAGGGGATGAGGTGTTGCTTAATGGCTTGCTTGCTCTAAGTGCTTAGTGATATGCTCCAAAAACCCTCAACCACTTTCTCATGTCCAAATATGTCCCAAGCCAAAAGTCAAACTCGGCCCCACCGAAACTTTATATCCATCGCCACCGAGTTCAATTGACATAGCCACTGCCACAAACCTGTAGCGATCTGACCTCAAATAGTCAAATCTCTGTGCATAAGTGTCATCCTTGGATCGGTAATGCTGTCACACACAGTACTTCGAAGGATTTATAACAGAGTAGAAATCACACACTTATTACATCGATAGTCTCAAGAGAGAACTTAATAGAATAATATGGCTTAAGGCCATCTAAATAAAATAACAGCGAAAGGCTTGGAAAATAAAGTGAGTCCATCAACTCCAACGGCATAGCTGAGTGCACGACAACGACCTAGAGCACCTTACTCATCGTCTGAAAAGTCAGCAGCATGATATGTTGCATCCCAAAATGGTTCAGCACATGCAATATGCTGGCAAGATAACACAATAGAGCAATGAACAAGCAAATGCTATCACTACATGCATATATGGCTGGTGGAGGCTCTATGGTTATAATGTTTTTGCGAAAAGCCATTTTTTCCTACAACAAAGGAATATATTTTGTTTAAATATCATGGTAGTTGATAAACATTGAGAATGGTAACTCCATCTCAATCCCATTTAAATAGTAGTTAACAACCGAACAAATTAATTTAGAGTGATGAGATCAACATGATAATCCAAGAACTAGATACTCAAGATGTCCATAACCGGTGACATGGCCAACCATGATTAGTTTGTACTCTGCAGAGGTTTGCGCACTTTTCCCCACAAGACTCGATCTCCTCCGTTGGATTTCTCGCACTACATGGTGTTTGAGAAACAGATGACCGAGACACAGTCTTTCAGAAGCATTAACTCTTTACTCTGGTTAGACAGTTACACCTACTTTCCCCTACATCTGCTAGCCTACCACTGAAAGAGGTCATGCAACATACTCAACTATGCTAGAGCCCATAATAGCTTGTGACTGCACAAGGAAGTTTCTAGCATGAATAATCTTATGATCCCTTTGAGCCTAGGTGGCGAACCAAAGGACAACACTGGTATATCCCCAGGTGCCCACAACCAATCCACCCAAATGTGTATTTAAGTAGCCACCTTAAGTTAACCATTAATTAACAATTTCACATCTGTCATGGATACACTCAAACCCAAACCACGTCTACGAGAAGAGCATAGCGGTATAAGCATAATGTAGAATTAACTCCCAGGGTTTGATAATAAAAGGGTAATAGGTTCTACCTCATCATCTACTTTCCAAAACCCACAAGTTAAAAGATCATACTCATGCAATGTTTGAGGATTGTAGCTAATGCATAAAAACTGGGTAATAAAGGGGTATGATCAATGTGTTACTTGCCTTGCTGACGATCTGCAAACCCTAGAGACTCGTAGTAGCATGCTTTGCACCCCAGGAATTCTATCACAAACAAACAATGGCATACATAAGCACTCAAGCATAGATGCATGAGTAAAACTCAGATGAGAAAGTCAAATTTGAAAATCCAACCAAAGAACTAGAATTTGCAAAAATAATTAATCAAATCGGAGCTATGGAACTAAAACTACGGTCAAAAGAACTTCGAATTCAAATCTTCTTGAAACCAAATTTCAAATTGTCAAAACCATGTTCAAGTTGATTAACCATAAAGATGGGCTCGAGATGAAGACTTTGGCGTTGGTTTCACTGGATTTGGACGAACGGTTAAAAAGTTGTGAGGGTTTGAAGATCAAGGGCTAATTTGCGATAAAAATAATTGCAGATAGGTCCCTGACTAAAAAAAATAAAAAGAAAAATCTATCGGACGAACGTTCGCTAACGGAGACTAACGAACGAATTCGTTCGTTAAAACGAACTAACGAACGGACGTTCATAGATTAGAGCTAACCGAATAAAACCAAGAAAACCGAATCGATCTAAAAAATGATCTAGGGTTTACAAAAAAATGACGGTGGCTTTGCGGGTCTTTACCGGTTCTCGAGCGAAAACCGCCGGCGTCGGGATCCAGCGGCGGCGCGGCGCGGGTCAGTGAGGCGGCGACGCGGCGCGGCACGGGCGGCGGAGCGGGCTCGGCGACGAAGCGGAGCAGCGGCGATGGCAGCGGCGCGGGCTCGGCGGCGGGGCTGCGGCTCGGGGTGGGACGAGGAGAGGCGGCGGGGCGGCTCAGGATTTAAAGGGGGGGCTGGGGCGCAGTCGGCTTGGGGCAGGGGCCAGCGGCGGCCGCTCCGAGCCGGACTCCAGGCAGAGTGCACCGGCGGCACGGGCGGCGCGGAGGCGAAGGCGGCGCGACGCTGGACCTGGCCTGGCTCGGCTGGGCCGTTGGCTCAGTCAAGCGCGCGACTTTTTTTAAAATGAATTCCGCCGAAAGAAAAAAAATCCTAAATAAATATAAAAATAGTTCTAAAAATGCCAAAAACAATTTTCACCGTCTAAATAAAATATTTAGAACAAAGTGAACATTTTCCTGGCCTAAAAATGCAATTTTGAAAAATGCATATTTTTCTAATTCAAATAAAATGGCAATAAAAATCCAAATAAATTATTTATTTGATTTTAACATTTTTCCTCCAATATTTATTTTATTTTGGAGAAGTCATATTATGTCCTATTTTGTTTAATATCAGAAATATTTTGGATAGAAAAATAATTAAAACCAAAATGATCCTCTTTTCAAATTTGAGAAAAATTCAAATATGAAAATAAACGAAATCCCCAACTCTCTCTGTTGGTCCTTGAGTTGCTTCGAATTTCTAGGATCAAACCGAAATGCAAATAAAATATGATATGCATATGATGACCTATGTATAACATTCCAAATTGAAAATTTGGGATGTTACAAACCTACCCCCCTTAAGATGAATCTCGCCCTCGAGATTCGGGTTGGCTAGAAAATAGGTGTGGGTGGTCTTTCCATAGGTCTTCCTCTTGTTCCCAGGTGGCTTCATCCTCGCAATGGTGGCTCCACTGAACTTTGCAAAACATGATAACCTTGCTGCGTGTGACTCGACTGGCAAACTCGAGAATTTTGACTGGTTTCTCCTCGTAAGTCAAATCTCTATCCAACTGTATTGATTCCAAGGGCATTGTATCTCTCAGAGGAATATCGGCCATCTCAGCATGGCACTTCTTCAACTGGGAAACATGAAACACATCATGAACTCCTGACAGTCCATCGGGTAACTCCAACTTGTAGGCCACTTATCCCATACGTTCCCTAACTCGGTATGGTCCTACAAATCTCGGGACTAACTTTCCCTTGAATCCAATGTGTTTAACTCCTCACAGAGGTGACACACAAAGATATGCCCTGTCTTCGATTTCATAAACTACCTCCTTGCATTTTGAGTCTGCATAACTCTTCTGCCTGGACTGAGCTACCTTCAGCCTATCGCGAATCAATTAACCTTCTCTTCGGACTCTTTAATCAAATCTGGTCCAAACAGCTGACGGTCTCCAACTTCATCCCACATCAATGGTGTCCTGCACCTCCTTCCATACAAAGCTTCGAAAGGTGCCATCTTCAAACTGGTCTGGTAGCTGTTGATGTATGAGAACTCCACATAAGGCAAATTATCATCCCAGCTAGATCCATAATCTAGCGCACAAGCTCTCAACATGTCCTCCAAAATCTGATTGACTCTATCGGTTTGCCCATCTATCTGCAGATGAAAGGTTGTACTAAACTCTAGCCTGGTACCCAAAGTTTGGTGTAGCTGATGCCAAAACTTGGAAGTAAACTGTGTCCCTCTATCTGATACGATGTTCCTCAGAACTCCATGCAGACATACGATCCTGGTCATATATATCTTGGCCAACTTCGCACTTGTATAGGTGGTTTTCACTGGGATAAAGTGAGCCACTTTGGTCAAATGATCCACTACTACCCAAATAGAATCATATCCTAACCGGGTCCTAGGTAATCCGGTGATGAAATCCATGCCAAGCTTGTCCCACTTCCATTCAGGTATCGGCATAGGCTGCAGTAATTCTGCTGGCTTCTGATGTTCTGCCTTCACTCTCTGACATACATCACATACGGCCACACACTCGGCAATATCCTTCTTCATACCAGTCCACCAGAAACGCTCCTTCAAATACAAATACATCTTGGTGTTTCTGTGGTGTATCGAGTATGGCGAGTCATGAGCTTCCTGAAGTATTAACTTCCCGATCTCTGCATTATTGGTACATAAACACGGTCCTCAAACCATAAGGTGTCGTGCTCATCCTCACGAAAACCCTTAGCTTTTCCTTTGCTCATCTTCTCCTTTATCTCAACAATTTCCTTATCATCCTTCTGAGCTTCTTGAATCTTTCCCAATAATGTTGACTGAACCTCCATTGCTGCAACAAAACCTCTAGGGACAATCTCCAAACGAATCTCCCTGAGATATTCGATTAACTCCTTGGGTAATCCTCCGCTCACAAGGGTATTGGCATAACACTTTCGGCTCAAAGCGTCTGCTATGACATTGGCCTTGCCTGGATGATAGTGAAACTTCATATCATAATCCTTTATAAGCTCCAACCATCTCCTTTGTCTGAGATTCAGCTCCTTCTGTGTGAAAATGTACTTCAAACTCTTTGTTGGATTTTGGGTTCTGGCAAAACCCTTGAGGTTCGAACACTGGGGTGCACACAAAGATCTCTCCCCCTCTCTAGCTCGCGCTCGACACAATCTCACGTCCTAGCTCGACGAACCCAAAGAACACGAGACACAATATTTATACTGGTTCGGGCCACCATTTTGGTGTAATACCCTACTCCAGTGTGGTGTGGTGGATTGCCTCTCGGGCTAAGGATGAACAGTTACAAGGGAAGAACAGCCTCCTGAGGAGAGGTGTTCTTGTGCTCGGTTAGCTTGTGTGGTTGGGGATGATCTGTATGAGCTTATCCCCTTCTATGGTGGTGGCTAGTCCTATATATAGAAGCCCGGGCCCTCTTCCCAAATATCAAGCGGGAAGGGATCCCACAACAGCCAAATTCAAAGGGACACAACTAGTACAAGTTATCCTCACAAAAGTAGTCTTCGCCTACCAAAGGCTCTGGCGGTGACACCGTCTTGGGCTCCATGGTGACCTCCGTCTTGCCGTCCTGCTGGCCTTGGTCTTGTTGCACCGATATGGAAACCTTTTCCTGATGCCTCGAGACTCCTCGCCTGCGCTTTCCCCTTTAGCACCAAAGAGGAAACGAGGACACTACGCGCGCTGGCCCTGCCTGGCGCCTGCCTGGCTCCAGTCGTCATGGCTTGTGTCATGCAAACCTCATGAGGTGTCCCTTACCTTGATCTCTCCGCCCCTCGCGAGCCAGCCTGGTGAGGCCACCCCTGAGGAGGTCTTGCCTCATCCACCTCGCGAGGCTTGGCCCCTCGCAAGGGTCTTGAATGTTTGCTGGCAAAGATGGGTCGTACAGGGCCACTGGTGGATCCACGCCACGGGCCGCATGCAGGCAAGTCTGGGGACCCCCATTCCCAGAACACTGACAGTAGCCCCCGGGCCCAAGGCACGCTCGGGCTTGGCTTCGAGGCGAAGCCCAAGGACAAGTGCGGGGCTCCGCGGGCCCCAACAGCCTGCGGCCCCGCTTGACTTGTGGCGATTGATTCGACGTGGGTGTCTCCGCTTCCCCATGCCGCCTCGGCAACTACCCGACTTGACGGGTCCTTGCTGCATGCAGAAAAAGATCATTATTACCTTAGATCATGGAGGCCAGCAATTAGCCTGCCCTTGGCTATAAATGGGAAGTGGGGCGGAGCCCCCGTCACCCATCTCTTCCTTTGCTTCTCCCACTTCTTTGTTTTCCTTGCTCCACTGCCAACAGGAACACCCATGGTGCCTGCGAAGAGGCTCTCGGCTGCGGAGAAAGGGAAGGCTCGCCAGGAGGGGCCCGGCTCACCGCCGCCCAAGAGGGGGCACGGCCATCCCTGCAAGCACACTGCGACCCTTCGCTGCCGCGGTGGCGCCTCTTCTCGTGGTGGCAGCCACCCAGGCCGTGGCAGTCCTGTTGATGAGGTGAGGCGTGCCGTGGTTGCGTGGCCTCTAAGGGAGTCCTGGACTAAGGGGTCCTCGGGCGTCCGGCCTGTTATCTATGGGCCGGACTGATGGGCCGTGAAGACATGAAGCCCGAAGTCTGCACCATGTCTGGGTTGGACTCTACTTGGTGTGGAAGGCAAGCCTCGCGACCGAAGATTCCTTCTTATGTAACCGACTTCATGTAAACCCCTAGATCCCCTCGGTGTCTATATAAACCAAAGGGAATAGTCCGGAAAGGACAACACATATACTCATTACCATATTCATAGGCTAGACTTCTAGGGTTTAGCCATTATGATCTCGTGGTAGATCAACTCTTGTAACACTCATATTCATCAAGATCAATCAAGCAGGAAGTAGGGTATTACCTCCATAGAGAGGGCCCGAACCTGGGTAAACATCGTGTCCCCTTTCTCCTGTTACCATCGATCCTAGACGCACAGTTCGGGACCCCCTACCCGAGATCCGCCGGTTTTGACACCGACATTGGTGCTTTCATTGAGAGTCCCACTATGCTGTCGGCAGAAGGCTCGATGGCCCCTTCGATCGTCAATAATGACGATGTCCAAGGAGGAACCATCCTCCCAGGACAGATCTTCGTATTCGGCGGCTTCGTACTGTGGGCCAACTCGCTTGGCCATCGGGAGCAGATCGACAGCTACGCCCCTGACCATCAGGTCAGATTCGGAAGCCTGAATTACGTCGCGGACGTCCGTGGAGATTTGATCTTCAACGGATATGAGACCGAGGCGACCGCTCCCCATCGCCTCGATGAACATGGCCTAAACCTATCATCAGGCCGCATCCAGGAGATAGCTCCTGTAACAGCTCTGGCCTTAAATCCGGAGCAGATCAAGTCGCCCGAAGACGAGAAGCTCGACCCTTTCATGAGAGCTACCGATTATGCGGCGCTGGAGCCGCACGCAAATTCCACTACATACGTTGTCCGCATCAACGGAACCTCGGACTCGCGTCCGATGTCAAACTTCGAACCCGGCGAGCCCGCATATACCGAACTCGATCAGTTATCGATCCTCAAGTTCAGCGCCGCAGATGTCTTCCAACACTCGCCCATGGGTGACATACTGAACTCGCTAAAAAACCTATCACTCGCAAGCGACCCGTCGCCGAACTATGTTCGGTTTGAACTTTCTGCGGACGATGCAGAACTTTGTTTCCCACCCGCTGCCCACTTCGTAGCCACTATCAAAGACCTAACCAACACGCCCGACCCCTGCCCCGAAGACATCAATAGTTTGGACGATGATGAGGGGCAAGGCCAGAGCTTATTACCCGTTCGACACGGGAAAACCACTTCCTGGTATGACATGTGTATGAAAGACACACCTCACGGCGCTCTCGAGGATGACATGAAGGATCCGGTCGAGAATAAACCGCCTGGTACACAGCCAGGAAACCGGCACCCTAGGCCACATCGCCCAAGAGAAAACACTGCCAACACCAGAGAAGACGACACCCTGGACAACAAAGACCCTGCTGAGGTAGAATCTGAGCAGGATGAACAGGAAGGCGGGCAGGACAGCTCTGATGAACATACCACATATGGGGACTCGAAGGACAACAATTATCTCCCACCCTCCGAGGAAGAGGATATCCTCGGTGACGAAGACTTTCTCATGCCCAAGGAACCCCTCGAGCAGGAGCGCTTTAAACGCCAACTTATAGCCACTGCAAGGAGCCTAAGAAAGAAGCAGCTGCAGCTTCAAGCAAGCCAAGATTTGCTCAATGATAGATGGACCGAGGTCTTGGCCGCGGAAGAACACGGCCTTAGGAGCCCAGTCAAAAGCCACCCAAAGAACAGGTGGCCCCCTCAATACGATGGCAGGGCGATGGAGCCCATACCACCATCGAACAATGCGGCAGGTCGACCACAGTTCGGTCCAGTCAAGACAGCAGCCCAAGCAGAGCACCATACAAACCCATCCGGCCATCAAAACAAAACAGATCGCGAAGATATATCCCGACGGACGATGATGGTTGCCTATTTGGACACTATAAAGTTGACCATGCGCGGGCCATACACCGTAAACGGAACCCGCCGGAGGTGCTTCATAGTGTGGCCCAACATAGAGGAGCCGCACACCCTCTCTGCTTCACTAATGAAGTAATGGAGCACGAATTCCCAGATGGGTTTAAACCCATCAACATCGAATCATATGATGGGACAACAGATCCCGCGGCATGGATCAAGGATTATCTCCTTCATATTCACATGGCTCGTGGAGACGACCTCCATGCCATTAAATACCTACCTCTCAATCTTAAAGGGCCAGCTCGGTACTGGCTAAACAGTTTGGCAGAAAAATCCATTGGCAACTAGGAAGATTTGGAAGACGCCTTTCGAGGCAATTTCCAGGGAACATATGTCCGGCCATTATACGCCGATGACTTAAGTCACATTGTCCAGGAGCCCGGTGAGTCAGCCAGGGAGCTCTGGACCAGGTTCTTAGTCAAAAAGAACCAAATTGTCGACTGTCCGGACGCAGAAGCCCTTGCGGCCTTCAGACATAGCGTCCGGGACGAATGGCTAGCGCGTCACCTCGGCCAGGAAGGACCCAAATCCATGGCAGCCCTTACCACTCTAATGACCCGCTTCTGTGCGGGAGAAGACAACTGGCTGGCTCATAAAAGCAACGATGCCAGCAGCCCAGGCACCTCTAAAATCCAAGATGGCAACGGCAAGCCACGACAAACTGAACACAACAGTCGCAGTAATATACGCGACATAGTGGTGAACGCTGGATTTCACAATCCGAAGCGCGGTTAACGGAAGAAGCCACTAAAGGCAAACCAGGATGGACCATCTACCCTCGACAGGATATTGGACCGAACTTGTCAGATTCACGTTCAACCCGATATGCCAGCTAATTATACCAACCGAAACTGTTGGGTCTTCAACCAGGCAGGCAAGCTTAATGCTGATCACAAGGAGAGGAGGCCACCAGGTGATAAAGACGACGGATCGGCTCGCCAGCAGAACGCCAGGGGCCAGAAACAGTTTCTCTCCGACGTTCGACTACTCCAGGAATGCGAATAGCACTCTGTCTTCCGCCACCCACGTCATGTACTGGAAAAATTTGCACCACGCGCGCATCACTATGCACTCAAGATACCATGGGCATCAGTGGAAGCATAATACGGACACCCTGTAAGCATTTCCGTAACATTTTCTATCTGCTCACTTCATTTTTATGTATCATCCCTAAATAACAGGTGACCAGCCGGACAGCATCTACAATGGACTCTATCGGAGTCCGGATCCATACGCTCACCTAAGGGGCTACTTCCGTTAAGGACTCCCCTGCCCGAGGACGGGCGACGCAGACTTGCGACAGGAGGCCCAAAAATAACTTTTTGTGGACCGCACTCTTTATTCCGAGCATGTACTATGCCCTCCTTCCTCTGATCCCGACCCCATGCATATCAAATAGCTGGGTCCACGGTCTTTTATTTTTTTATTATTATATATATACATAAATTTACCATTGGCACATCGCTCTGTTCTTAGTAAGTCTCATCCGAACTGATCTTCCATACTCTTTTCAGTACGGCCTTAACGGCTGCTCTGCGGATACAGCTCGGCATACCCTGCCAGGGGCTCGGCATGGGAACGAACGAGCTGCCAGTAAAAGTCCGAACAGCTCTATAGCGTACTTCGGCGTCGCAAGTTTGGCCTTATATGCATCAGCTCCAAATCATTGTCTTGGGTCAATAGTTGGGTTGCCCGGCTCCTGTGTTTGCTACCCTATGTTCCCCTCATCGGCTAGGGTAGTAAAGGGAGAACTACTGCGATTGTGCCCTGGCTAGACCGGATGAGCACCTCAGTAGAGAAAGCCGAAAACTGACTGTCATGATGCGGCGAGAGCTGGTCAACCACTTGACGACTTATTGGAATCCTTAGCGATTCTCCATGTAACACGAAGGATCTTTTTTAGATCAGAGATGCAAGGTGCCACACGCGGCATACACACCAGGGGCTATGTCGTAGCCCCACCATAAAACTCCTATGGTTAAGTGAAAGTGTTAACGCCTTATAGTCCGATTGCCTAGTTCGCCGCATTATCACCTCCTTCATGGACCAAGACGTTGGATAAAGAGTGATTAAATGCTTTACCGAACACCCCCGTACTTCCTACGAGGGGGCTGAAGCCGACGACTGGAAAACTTTTAGATTATATTAAAACAACCGCATAGGAGGAATTCAAGCTTTCGAGCAAAACACAAATAGATTAACTATAAAGTTGTCTTTTAGAATCATCATACACTTCACTCGAACATTATGTTTTTCAAACATTGACCCTCTATCAAGCGGGCGGCCTCCAGGACATCATCAAAGTAACTCTCCGGTTCCGAACGGTCCCTTCCCCCGGGCGGACCCTTCGTAGCGACGTCGACGGCCTTCATCTTTCCCCAAAATGTCTTGACTCGGGCAAGGGCCATCCATGCACCTTCAATGCACGCCGATCGTTTCGCAGCATCGATTCGCGGCACCACGTCGACAAGCTTCTGCACCAAGGCGAAATAGCTACTCGGAACAGGTTCGGTTGGCCACAGTCGGATTATAACATCCTTCATGGCAGCGTCGGATACCCTATGAAGTTCAGCCCATTGGGAAATATGTTCATTAAGCAGCAGCGGGCACTTCGACGCACCGAACTATGACCAAAAAAGCTTCTCCGTTGCATATCCAGCTCGCGCTTGATAATACCGCACTGCATCGGAAGAACTCTTCGGCAAGTCCAAATACTCGTCCAGAGAAATCCACACTTGGTTTAGCTGAGCATAGTCCGGGTCACCAAACTTAGTCTGCAGTAGAAAAGGCTTTCCAGCCATTATCTCTTTCGCCTACCGAACCTCCTCACAGAGTGCTCTGGACTCTGATCGCGCTTCTCTTGCCTCTTGTCGGGCCTTGTCTAGTTCATCCATTAGGGCTTCATTCTCCTTCTCAAGAATTTCGCAGCGGCCAGTGGCATTCTCCACAGCAAGTGTCATTGTGGATACCCTCTCCTCGACCTGGCATCGTGCAGCTTGTTCGGCCTTCAGTTCAACCGATGCCTCTTTAGCAGCAGCATCACTAAGCCGAACCCGCTCCTTGGCCCGGACTAGCTCTGCCCAAAGAGCCTCCACGACGGCAGCACCATCTGCATTGTATGCACATTTAATATACAACACTTCCTGCGTCAAGCACACTGGTGTAAAGAATGCTCGAAATACGTACCTTGTGAGTCGTCAAGACGCCTGTTGATCAATGCAATGTCATCCTCCGCAATATCCAGCTTTTGTTGTAGTTCGGCCACTTCCGTACTCTGGGCAGCCACAGAAGGGGCAGCAACCTGTATTTCAAATTAAACCAAGGATAATACCTGAGCATATCTCTTTGATCCTCCGATCACTTGCTTCGGAAGACAATCCGAGTCTCAGGGGCTACTGCATATACAACAGGTGCATTCTGTCAATAAAATTCAATTGACAAAACTACATCACAAACCTCAAAATCTCTCAGAAGGCCCGTGAAGGCCTTGTCCAATCCACGCTTCACGAATAGAACCTTTTTGACCACCGTAGCCATCAAGGTACGGTGCTCTTCTGAAAGGGATGATCGTCGTAGCAAGTCTGTCAGCGGCTCCGGCACCCTTGGGTCTTCGGAAACCGCCGCCGAAGTATGGCCTTCCTGTGAAAAATCCCGCTTACTTACTTCCAGAATCGTCTCCGGCTGTAAACCGGATGGTTCGGGGACTCCAGTCTTGATCCCGGAACCCCGAGTGACAGAGGCGCCGCCTTCAGGTAACGCCTTCTCCATTTCTTGTACCACTTGGTGTTCGGGAGGAGCCCTTCGAGATGATACTTCAGTGTCATCCCCCCTATCGGGCGATGGGGCCAGAGAAGGTGTATGACTCTCCATCATCTCCAGAAGAAGATCTCCCGAGGAAGAGAATGATTGAGAAGCACCAGGCGTTAACCTGCGTGGATGAACATATATCAGATGATTACTTCACTAATAGGAAAAAAATGAGGTGTCCCAGCCACACTTACGTTTTGCCGTAAGGTTCATCCTCATCATCGTTCGCCCGGCCCAAGCCGCTCGATGACGGTGTTTTTCCCTTCTTGGAAGGCTTCCCCTCCTGACCTTCGGAGGCGGCCCTCTTCTTGCCCAAGAAGGCTTCCTCCGCACTTTTGCCCTTGGGTAAAAGGGTTTTGGTTTCCCCGAACGCGGCCACCTGGTAGGGTGTCGGAACCAGCATCCTCGTCAGCAGGTCGGTCGCAGGGCCTTCGGGAAGAGGCGCCGGACACCAGATCAGCACCGTTGTATTTATCCAGTCATGTACAGGGACGGATTGTTCAATATCTTGTTAAGAGATACCTGAATGGAAGGTTCTTGGATACCGAATACTTACCGAAGTGTCCGGATGATTGCAGTCAAGGCCAACGTCTTCGCTGGTGTCCGGCCATTGCTCTCGTTCCCCGAAATATAATTTCCACATTCCTTCGTGCGTAGTGCCGAAGAAGTGCTGTAGGATCCAACGCCCTTCTGGGTTAAACTCCAACATAGGAAGAGGCCGCCGCTGACATGGCAGGATCCGGCGGACTAGCATTATTTGAACGACGTTCACAAGATCGATGCCCTTCTCAATAAGGCTTTGGATGCGACTTCGCTGAGTCTGCACTTCATTGACGGATCCCCAATCCAATCCCTTATTGACCCATGAAGCAAGCTGAACTGGAGGTCCAGGTCGGAACGCAGGTGTAGCCGCCCACTTGGAGCTCCGCTGCTCGTTGACATAAAACCACCCCTGTTGCCACAGGTCTGAAGATTTGGCGAAAGATCCCTCGGGCCAAACCGTGCCGGCCAGTTTGCCTATTATGACGCTGCCGCACTCTGCCTGCTCCTCCTCCGCCACCTGCGGCCTCACATCAAAGGTCTTGAGCAACAAACCAAAGTGCAGAGGAGTCCGGAGTAAGGCCTCACACGTGACGATAAATGTCGAGACGAGGAGAATAGGGTCCGGGGTCAGATTGTGAAAATCTAGCCCATAGTAGAACATGAGCCCCCGGACGAAGGGGTTAAGCGCGAACCCTAGCCCGTGAAGGAAGTGAGACACAAATACAACCCTCTCGCCAGATCTGGGGGTCGGTATGACTTTCCCTTGCGCCGGAAGCCGATGAAAGATTTCCGAGGTCAGGTACCTTGCTACGCGAAGCTCCGCAATGTCCTCCTCTGTGACAGAAGAGGCCACCAACCGGCCCTGACGGTTGGATCCAGACATGACTAAGGCTGGTGGTGATTGGAACCTGAGGGTTGGAACTTGGGGTGGCTGGAGTTGAGGAAGGAGCAAGCGCAAGGAAGAAGAAGAGGCAGGCTCTCTACAAAAAGGCCCCGGATATTGGGCGTCTCTCCCAGGGTCTCTAAACTTACCTATCACCAAGGAGTTGTACCCGGGGGACGGTTGGGTTACCCATGCCTGCATTAATGAAAATCCCGTAAATACAGGGACATGATCTCTGCCCTAATGAGGCGTGCTAGTAAAACCGCACCCCGAGACATGGGGCGGCTCGCTAGATGATGGTTGGAAATAGCAACCAGGCGGGCATGATATGATGTCATGAACAGTTATCAAGAAGTTGGGCTCGTCAGTTATTATATTGTCTGCCATTATAGGCACAGGTCCAGATATACTTACTTTGTCCGAAGACTGTTCTTGAGTTCGGAAGGAGGGAACCCGCCTTGCAATGCCGAAGACAAATCTGCGCGTCGGGCTCGTCATTGAAGCCAGGTTCAGGGGCTACTGAGGGAGTCCTGGACTAAGGGGTCCTCGGGCGTCCGGCCTGTTATCTATGGGCCGGACTGATGGGTCGTGAAGACATGAAGCCCGAAGACTGCATCGTGTCCGGGTTGGACTCTACTTGGCGTGGAAGGCAAGCCTGGCGACTGAAGATTCCTTCTTATTTAACCGACTCCATGTAAAACCCTAGATCCCCTCGGTGTCTATATAAACCGAAGGGAATAGTTCGGAAAGGACAACACATATACTCATTACCATATTCATAGGCTAGACTTCTAGGGTTTAGCCATTACAAACTCGTGGTAGATCAACTCTTGTAACACTCATATTCATCAAGATCAATCAAGCAGGAACTAGGGTATTACCTCCATAGAGAGGGCCCGAACCTGGGTAAACATCGTGTCCCCTGTCTCCTATTACCATCGATCCTAGACGCACAGTTCGGGACCCCCTACCCGAGATCTGCCGGTTTTGACACCGACAGCCTCCCCAGCCGCACTTCCATTCGGCGGAGGTGATGCCGGAGTTCATCATGTGGTTGTTGAACCTGGCTGGCACCTAGCTTCAGCTCCCGCGGTTCTTTGTCGGTGATCTGCCGTCCGCAGGTCCAGGCGGTCTCTGGCTACAGGCGGACAGTTGCTGCAGCAGGGCTTCATGGGTCGTGGTGGAAGTCTCTGCCGCGGGCAACGCGGTCCTGGCGCACGGCTGGCAGGCGTTCGCCCGTGAGCGCGGGCTGGGCAGGCGGTGCGCCCTCCACTTCAAGTACGACGGCGACGCTCACCTCTTCGTGAGGGTATTTGGTGGAGATGGTCGCCACATCGAGTGCTGTCCTGAGGACAATGACGGTGACGAGGTGCTCAGCCTTGGCGATGGTCGTGATGAGGAGGAAGGCGGCTTCATCCTCGGCGCTGTCCATGGCTCGTCTAGCTACGGCGACTCCTCTTTCGACAACAGCTCCAGCGATGGCGGCTACGACCAGCCGCCGCGCCCGCTTCGAAGGTGGCAGCGGGTCAACTCGCAGCCGCACTCCGGTGAAGCGCGAGGAGGGGTCTGGCTGAGCTCGGGAGAGCGCCATGGGCCCGTCCTCGCGACCTGCTGCGGAGCATGTTCTACTTTTGTTTCGTTTTTCCTTTCCTTCCTGTATTAAGAGAGAGAGAAGTATGGGGCCCCGCTGGGGCGTGCAACAATTATGATTTCTAAGTGGTTGTGCTAGTTTATCATTCTTGTGTTGTGTTCCAGCGTAATGTTTTATGTATGGGCGTAGGAATAACTTAGCTTGATGCGCCTGAAGTAGATTCCGCCTCGTGAGACACGTGTTCCCCAATGCCTGACGAGACCTCCTGGGCTCGGGAGGTGCCTGAGAACTGTAAAAATTTGCTACGAATTCTGATCCTTCCGGATCCTGGTCGAAGGCACTGTCGGTCATGACCCAGTGCTTCGTATTGCGGTACCCCAGGGGCACGGATTGAGAGGAGTGTGCCAGCTTGCGAACTCGAGCGAGGGTGCCTTGCGAAAGATAGGAAAACAAAAATGCTAAAACAAAAACGCTCACGAGGGCACCTGTCCAGCCCCCTTGCAAGGCATGTGAGTGAGAGTACGGGTCAAAATGAGGAACTGAGGGCAAAAAGGGAGGCAACAAGGACAAAGGAACCAGGCTAGCAAGGAACACCAGAAAGCAAATTCTTACTAAAGAGGGGTGAACCAACTGCGTAAAGCAAATGAAAAGCCGCGTCCGGCACCTAGTCTAGTCTTCTTGTCTTCTCACCAGCATGGAGCTAAGTGCTGCCACTAGGCGTGGAAAGGAGCCCCCGAGGCCCGAGGGTGGCACTCCTGTGACTCCGGGACGTGTACAACCCCACTCATTATTACGTGAGAGTGTCATGATCAGAGATTCTTCACAGGCACTGGGCCTTGCTTCACAGGCACCGGGCCTTGCTTCATGGGTATAACCTCCGGAGGTGCTGGATGTTCCAGGCGTTCTGGATGGGGATCCCGTCGTGTGTCTCCAGGCACGCGGCGCCAGGCCTGAAGATGTGGGCGACCCGAAATGGGCCCTCCCACATGGGCGAGAGTTTATGCAGCCCTTCCTTGGAGAGCACCCGCCTCAGGACAAGATCACCCACCTCGAGGGTCCTGGAGCGGATGCTGTGGCAGTGGTACCGCCGCAATGCCTGCTGGTACCTCGTAGCTCAGAGCGAGGCTTCACGGCGGTGTTGCTCCCCCAGCACGAGATCCATCCCCCGCATGGCGTCCTGCTGCGTTTCATCAAATGCCAGGACCCACACAGAGTGATGCTTGACCTCGTGTGGGAGAACCGCTTCTGCTCTGTATACGAGGAAGAACGGAGTCTCGCCTCTAGGCCTGGTGGCGGTGGTGCGGATGGACCACATCACGGACTGGAGCTCGTCGTGCCAGCCCTTGCTGTAGGCCTCGAGCTTCTTCTTGAAGGTCCTGGTCTTGAGACCCCTCAGGACCTCTGCATTGGCGCGTTCGGCCTGGCTGTTGCTCCTGAGGTGCGCCACGGAGGCGTAGCAGATCTGCGTTCCAAGGTTAGCACAATATGTTTTGAAGAGATTGCTGGTGAACGGAGAGCCATTGTCGGTGATGATGCGATTAGGGACCCTAAATCGGCTTACGAGGCCCTTGATGAACTTGACTAGTGACCCGGCTGGGATGGTGCGGACGGCTTCCACTTCTGCCCATTTGGTGAATTTGTTGACGGCGACATAGAGGTAGCGGTAACCTCCAGGCACTCGAGGGAATGGGCCCAAGATATCCAGCCCCCAGAGCGCGAACGACCATGAGAGTGGGATAGTCTGGAGGTCTTGAGCCGGTTGGTGGATCTGCTTGGCATGGAATTGGAAGGCCTTGAAGGATTTCACCAGCTCGGCCGCGTCGTTGAGTGTCGTGGTCCAGTAGAACCCGCTGCGGAAAGCTTGCCGAATAAGGTGCGTGACGACGAGTGGTGCCTGCAGTCTCCGTCATGTATGTCGGCCAGCAGCTCATTCCCCTATTCCCTGGAAATGCATTATAGAGAAACATCATTTGGCCGCTTTCTGTATAGCTCACTGTCCTGGATGCAGTACGATGTAGCCTGCTGGGCCACGTGCTCCGCGTCTTCCTCCTTCTCCGACAACATGCCTTGCGTTAGGTACACCTTGAACTCCTCGATCCAGCATCCCTCCTGAGGCTCGAGCGCTAAGAGGAGGTGCACTCCTGAGGTCAGGCCGTAGGCGGGGGCTCCCGAGGCTGGTGGCTGGGGGAGTTCCTCCTGAGATGGTGTCATCTTCGCAGGCAGAGGTGCTGCCGAAGGCTTGAAGAGCCGCTCCTTGAAGACGCAAGGCTCTTGGGGCAGCCGCTTGGATGCTCTTTTGGCGATGTCGTCGGCCTCCTTGTTGGTGCCACCAGGCACATGCTGTAATTCCAGGCCCAGGAACTGCTTCTCCATTTTACACACCTCCGCGAGGTATGCCTCCATGTGTTCATCCTTCAGCTCATACACCTTGTTGGAGAAGTTGACGAGGAGATGCGAGTCTGCCTTGATGGTGAGGCGTTTCACTCCTAGGGCAACCGCAGCCTTGAGGCCGGCGATGAGACCCTCATACTATGCGGTGTTGTTGGAGACCTTCTCGCCCCGCTAGAAGCAGAGCTGCATGGCGTAGTAAAGCTTGTCCTGAGTGGGCGAGATGAGCACGGCTCCAGCCCCCACGCCCTGACATGCAAACGCGCCATTGAAGTACATGACCCAACCATCTGGCGCTTCACTTCCTGGCGAGAGGGATCATTTCTTGCCTACTTCGAGCTCTGGGATATTGGTCCATTCTGCCACAAAGTCAGTGAGCGCAACTCCTTTGATGACCCTAGTTGTGCTGAACTCCAGGTCAAATGCTTGCAGCTCGATGTTCCATTCAGCGACTCTTCCCGCAGCATTGGGGCTCCTAAGCACTCTCTCCAATGGGTAAGCCGAGACGACCTTGATGGGGTGACCCTGGAAGTGGTGGCGCAGCTTACGCGAAGCCACCAGGAGCGCGAGCAAGAGCTTCTGAGGCATGGGGTACCATGCTCTCGCATCTCGTAGCACTGTGCTACCGAAGTACACTGGGTGCTTGACAAGGGCGGGAGGACTGACGGAGTTTTTGGCTCCCAAGGACTGAGGTGTTTCCTATGGATCTCCAGCTCCTGGGGCTTGATGACTAGCCGGGGCAGCTGCTGTCTCTGGAGCACCGCCTTGGTGTTGTGCAGCCTCATCCGGCTTGGCGGCTTCATTTGGCGAACTCTTGACTTGGGGCTCCCCAATGAGGGCCTCCAGCGCCGCGCTGGCGGAGCGGCGTGTGGCAGACAGGTAGAGTATCAAGGGCTCGCGAGGACGAGGCGCCACCATCACAGGCGGGCTGGTCAAGTATCTCTTGAGGTCTTGAAATGCCAGGTTGGCCTCGGGGGTCCACTCGAACGGACCCTTCTTCTTCATCAGCTTGAAGAACGCCAAGGCGCGCTCCCCGAACTTGGAGATGAAGCTCCCCAGCAAAGTCACGCAACCTGCAAGCTTCTTCATCTCCTTGAGGTTTGTCCTCGATTGCCTTGACCTTCTCCGAGTTAGCGTCGATCCCTCTGTGGGACATGAGGAAACCAAGCAGCTTGCCGGAAGGGACACCAAACACGCACTTCTCCGAATTGAGCCGCAAATCCACCTGGCGTTGGCTCGCGAAGGTCTCCTTTAGGTCCTGAATCAGAGTCCTCGCCTCCCGTGACTTTACCACAATGTCGTCGACGTAGGCCTCAGCGTTCCTCCCAAGCTGCCGCCCCAAGGCGATGTGCATCGGTCGCTGGAAGGTTGCTCCTGCGTTGCGCAGTCCGAATGGCATGCAAGTGTAGTAGTATACCCCGCATAGGGTCAAGAAAGCCGTCTTCTCCACATCTTCCACCGCCATCTTGATCTGGTGATAGCCTGAGAACGCATCCAGGAAGCACAGCAGATCACACTCTGCGGTGGAGTCGACAATCTGGTCGATGAGTGGCAGCGGGAACGGGTCTTGAGGGCAAGCCTTGTTGAGGTTGGTGAAGTCTACACACATGTGTTCCTTCCCTCCTTTCTTCGGTACGACGACTGGGTTCGTGAGCCACTCTGGGTACCGGACCTTGCGAATGACACCTGCTGCCTCCAGCTTGCGGGTTTCCTGAACGATGAAAGACTGCTTCTCCATGGATTGTCGCCTCTCCTTCTGCTTCACAGGGTGCACGTTGGGGCACAACCTTAGATGATGCTCAATCACTCCCCTCGGGACACCAACTAGCTACTTGGGCTCCCAAGCGAATACTTCCTTGTTCGCTCGCAAGAAGTCCACCAACTCCTTTTCTTGATCTGGGGCAAGGTCGGCGACTATGGTAAAGGTAGCACCAGAGGCCCCATCCGCGTCGACCGGTACCTGCTTCGTCTTGGCTTGACCTTGAGTGAATAGCTGCTCCTTCTTGGTCGGTGCAGCCCCCTTAGTTCTGGACACGGCCTTGTCGGCCGGGCAAGCTGCCGCCGTGGCCCTGAAGGCTAGCTTGAGGGCCTCCATGGCTTCTTTGGTGTCTCCGGCCATGGTGATGACGCCCTTGCTTCCTGGCATCTTCATGAGGTTGTAGGCAGGATGGGTAGCTGCCAAGAACTAGGCCAGCGCCGGGTACCCGAGGATGGCGTTGTACGGCAACCCGATGCGGGCGATGTCAAAGTCGATTATCTCGGTGCGGTAGTTTTTGCGTCTGTCGAAGGTCATGGGGAGACGGACCTGCCCCGGGGGGTTGGAGGAGTTGTCGCCGACCCCGGAGAAAGTCTTGTTGGGGTGGAGCCGCTCAAGTGGTACGTGAAGTAGGCTGAAAGCCTCCACAGAGAGCACGTTGAGGCCGGCGCCACCGTCGATGAGGGTCTTGGTGACGGCTACGCTGTAGATGGTGGGCATGCAAAGCATTGGAAGCACGCCTGAGCCGACGGTGGTGACTGGGTGATCCCTTGAGTCAAAGATTAGGTCAGCCTTGGGAGCCGCCCAACCTGGGGGAGCCCCCTCTCGTGTGAAGGCGGCGCCGATCTGGCGAAAGAACGGCTTGGTGTGACGGTCTGAGGGCGGTGCTTGCGAGCCACCGAGGAAAGCTGCGACAACGGGGGGTGCTGGTTCTGAAAGTGCGTTATATCGACTAGAGGGGGGTGAATAGGCGATTTTTACGAAATTCTTCACTGAGAATTTGCCGGTGAGGAAATTCCTTAGCGAAGAACTACTAGCAGCGGAATAAGTACTCAAAAGTAAACACAACAGAATACAATCATAGTCATCATGATGAAATGAAGACAGGCACAGAGTACAGGAAGCGTAATCACAGGATAACACAGGACGAAGACAAACAGACTAAAGAAATTGAACTGAGCAAATTGAGAAAGTCTTCAGTCAAAGTCTTCAAACACAGATATGAACAAACACACAGTACAATTATGAGGAAATGAAAGAGTTGAGGAAATAGAACCAGTAAGCTCGGTGAAGACAATGATTTGGTAGACCAGTTCCAACTGCTGTCTCAGTTGTACGTCCGGTTGGAGCGGCTGAGTATTTAAACTCGAGGACACACAGTCCCGGACACCCAGTCAAGGACACTTAGTCCAAGACACCCAGTCCTCACCGTATTCTCCTTGAATTAAGGTCACACAGACCTCGTCCAATCACTCGTGGTAAGTCTTCACGCGACTTCCAAACCTTCACAAACTTAGTCACTCGGCGATCCACAATTCCTCTTGGATCCTCTAGACCATGACGCCTAACCGTCTGGAAGAAGCACAGTCTTCAAAGGTAACAAGCGTCGGATCCACTCAGGATCAATCTCTTCAGTGATGCTCAATCACTTGGGGTTTGTAGGTGTTTGGGTTTTGGGTTTTTGGTTTTTCCTCACTTGATGATTTTCGCTCAAAGTCCTCGGAGGATGGGTTGCTCTCAAATGACAAGTGTCAGTTTCTCTCGGAGCAGCCAACCAGCTAGTGGTTGTAGGGGGCGGCTATTTATAGCCTAGGGAGCAGCCCGACATGATAAGACATAAATGCCCTTCAATGATATGACCGTTAGGTGGATAGATATTTTGGGACAGCTGGCGCAGAGCACAGCAACGGTCGGAATTTTGAGTAGTAGAATCCTCAGGGCTATCATGTTCCTCACTGTGTAGGCAATCCGCACTGGCGAATTCCAAACTCCTCGGTCAGGACAAATTCCTCAGAGACCAGAAGAACTTCATCTCTGTCACTGAAGAAATTGACTGATCTGTAAGAGATTTCCAATGGCTTCACTCGAAGGGATTGGTAGGTGTAGGATTTTGAGTTGAGCATCACATGGAAATTTTTCCTTAGTATTTCCTCGACCCCCTTTAACAGTACGGTGTTTCCTATGACTCAAGAAAGATAAAAAACAAAACTATGAAAACGAAAGTCTTCAAGCTTCATATTCCTCGCATGAATATCAAGTCTTCATGGACACACCAATTTCTTCACTTTCAAAGTCTTCATGAAAGTCTTCAGAAATACCAAAATCTTCAGTCGAAGATGTTCATTTTTAGGGGTCGACTTTTCCTGTAAATATCAAACTCCTCATAGACTTATAGACCTGTGTACACTAACAAACACATTAGTCCCTTAACCTATAAGTCTTCAATACACCAAAATCACTAAGGGGCGCTAGATGCACTTACAATCTCCCCCTTTTTGGTGATTGATGACAATATAGGTTAAGTTTTCAACGGGGATAAACATATGAAGTGTAACTACTGATATTGAGGAATTTGATTGCAAGATATAGAACAACTCCCCCTGAAGATGTGCATAGTGAGGAATTTGCTTTTGAAGCAATGCACACTTGAAGAGTTGAATCATGGAGATCTCCCCCTATATCTTGTAATTCATACACGCATTTAACATATAATATGAAGAATTTGAAATGCATGATGAAATATGGTGCTTGATGAAATTCAGCATGCGTGCAATAATATTTAACGAGGAATAAGCATGCAGAATAGTGCATCAAAAGTATCAGAGCATAGTGCATCAAAAGTATCAGAGCACCATCGGGTTTAAGATTACAACTCGATCCAATTAAGTTTCAGAAGAACGAGAGTTGTAACTTTAGCAAAAAAATCGCCCATATAGTAGACCCGCTTGAAGGCTAACTCATATCCCCCCCTTTGTCATCGAATGACCAAAAGGATCGAAAATGAGGACTAATGCCCCTGAAGACAATCATGTTGATGAAGGAGCGCCAGCGTTGTTGGGGTCGTTTGTTGATGTAGGGCCTGCCGCAGTGTCGTCCAAATCTTCATGTTCATCAGTGTCGCGTGATGAAGAAAATGAGGTGGCCACCAAAGAAGGAACTTGGACCTTCTTGAATTTCTTCGGTGGAGGTGCAGACCAGTCAAAAACTTCTTTGAGACCCATGTTCTTCAGATCTTCTTCACCATATAGATGTGACAGGATTGCCAAGGTGCGCTCGAAGACTTGATGGAGGTAGTAGTGGTTTTTCTTCACTGCATTGTGTGTGGCAGTCATGTTGTGAAGTGAACCAAACTGACGCTTAACCTATTTGTGATTTCGATCCACCTTCTGGTGAAGACTAAGCAGAAGTTCACGGTCAGTCATCACGCGCGGAGCAGTGGCTTGAGGAGTGGACTTAGGTGCATTGGCAGAGTCATGTGTCGCAGAGTCATCATTGGTGGAATAAGATGCAACTTTGCGAAACTAACCATCCAATGGACGAATGCCTTCATCAATTACAGTTGGTGCCTTGCCCTTTCCATCAACTGAGGAATATGTCTGCTTGAGGACTTCAATTGGGGGCAAGTAGCTGAGGTGATTCTAGAAATCAGCTTTGTAGTCGAGTGAAGACCTTGTCCTGAGGAATCTCATAATCCAAGGTGCATAAGGCTTCAGCTCAAATGGAGATAGTGCAACATTGGCCATAGTCCTCATGAAGAAATCGTGATAATTGACAGGAATGCCATGAACGATGTTGAATACCAGATGCTTCATGATGCCAACAATTTCCTCATCAGATGAGTCGTGGCCTTTGATAGGACTGATTGTCCTCGTAAGAATACGATAGATAGTTCTGGGCACATATAGCAATTCCTTCACAAGGAATTTGGTTCTTGGTGCTTGACCTGGCTTCAAAGGTTTCATCAGCACCTGCATATAATGATGTGTGAGCTCAGGTTCACTGTAGATGCAACGAGCTTCTTCAAGGGAGGACTGAGTGGTAGAGCACGAAGCAATTCAGAGGCTGGTGCAGTGTAGTGAGTGTTTTCAGACATCCAGTCCAGCACCCATGAATTCACATCTTCAGCATCTCCGGTGATGTGCAGTGTTGCATAGAATTGAAGAATCGGTTCTTCATTCCAATCGCAGATGTCAGAGCAAAAGTTGAGCAGTCCAGTGTCGTGAAGAACACTGAGGACTGGTGCGAAGCACGGCAGAGATTCCATATCCACGTGAGGAATATGCTCATAGTAGAAAATCTTCTCCTTGTTGAACAGCACTGAGGAATAGAAATTGGCTTGACTGGCAGTCCAGAAACGCCTCTTCCTAATGCGAGCAGAGTCATATGGGTTGTAATATTCGAAGAATACGTGCTCGCCAAAGAAATCATCAGCCTTGAACTTTTGCTTGCATGAGAATGGATCCTTTGGCTTCGGCAGAGGAGTGTGTGTGAGTTGCATCACGACCTCAGGAATCTCAATCGCGGGTTCTTCAGGCTGAGGAATTTCTGTTTCCTCCTCAGTGGCAGTCTGCGTAATTGGTTGTTCAGCAGCAGCAGTTTCATCAGCGCTAGTGGTTGGAATTTCCTCATGGACAGATGCAATGGGATGAGTTTCTTCAGAGCCCAGGTGAACAGTTTGTGTGGGGGGCTGAGGAATTTGCTGTAGAGGGGTGAACATTGGAGAGTTTGGATGCTGACTTTGCCAGGATTCATCACTAATTACGGGTGTGGAGCAGCCAATGTCCACATCATCATCTTCCATTTCTTCAACGCCAGCCTCTTCAGCTATGAACTGAGGCACATGCAAGGAGATGATAGGTGTTGAAGGGATCACATCCACTTCAATTTCTTCATCCAATGGTTCAGACGAAGCAGCAGAATGAGTTTCTTCATCAGATCCGCTGGGGATCACATATTCTTCATCAAAAGTAACGAGGTCCTTTGATGGCCTGGTTGAGATGGGAACATCATCAATCGGATTAGCAAATGAACTTGTCATAGGCTTCATTTTCTTCGGAGCTGAAGAATCTGAAGCAGCTGATGATTTCCTTTTCTTCACTGTAGCATGCTCCGCAGCCTTGGTCTTTTTCACATCTGATGCAGATGGAAGGGTTGGAGTTGAAGTTGGTGCAGGAGCAGATGAGGAATCTGGTTGATTTTCTTCAGGCACAACTGATGCAGTTGCCCTGAGTTCTTCAGTTTCTTCAGGCACACCACTAGTGGGTGCCCTGGCAATTTCTTCAGCGGCTGGAATGCAGTCATCAGCCCTAGAACTCACATTATCTTCAGCAGCCTGATTGTCATCAGCGGTGCTGGCATTTTCTTCAGTAGGCTGAGCAGATGCTTCAGCCTGAGGAATTTCCTGTTGCGTTGGGGCTACAACATTGGAAGTGAAGTTATCCGCAAGTTTCACAAAACGAACCTTGGCTCCAAGCCAATCAGCGCGATATGCTTCAAAGTCATCACTGGGTTTCTTAATCTCAGTCTGAGTAGTGACAAGTTCTTCAGTTGTCATAGAGACAACGTTTTTCTTCAAATAGCGCTCTTTCTTGTACTGCGCTTTCTTGATCTGCCTGGCCTTCTCAAATTTCCACTTCTCTTCTTGAATGAAGTGGGTCAGCATGTGACTCTGGCCAGGAGTCAGCTTGAAGTTAGGCAAGGGAGTGTTGGGGTCCTTGTGCCAATCATCAATGTAGTCGAGGATCAGCTTGGGATCCAAAAGCAGTGGCACCTCTGATCCTTTGGCTCTAGCGGCCCTGACTTGCCTGTCTCTGATGATTTCTGCAAGTTCATCATCATCAGCTTCGTCTTCATCAGACGGCACTTAGAAAGCGACTTGCTTATTTTGAGGACTTGGGCATGGACCTCGTCCAGCAGTGGCCTTTGTCTTCAGCAGTGAGGGGCCAGCTGAGGAACTTGGTGCAGCTGAGGAACTAGCTGAGACACCTGAGGCAATGGAGATGCCGGCAGTCCTTTGGCACGAAGCGAGATGCACAGGTGCTGAGGATTTGGTCGGAACAGCTGAAGGCTTTGGCGGAGGAGCTGAGGACTTTGGAGGAACAGGAGTAGCATGAGGAATTGGTCGTGAGGGCTTTGATGATTCTGGCCGTGAAGGCATTGCTGAGGAAGCACTTGGCTTGCACGCAGGCTTCTTTGACATAGCCTTCTTTGTCTTGACAGCAAGGACCTCAGTAGAGGCAGCAGCAGCAGCAGAGTCTTCATTGAATTTCCTCACTACTTCTTTGGCTTGCTTAGACAACTTGGTTTGGCGCTTGGCCCATTCATCAGGATAGTCCTCACCGCGCTTGAGGCTGGTGGGATCTGCTATTTGGCCAGGTGCCAATGGAGCTCTTGGGCATGGAGGATTGAGTGAGAATTTCTTCATATACTTAGGAGTGACATATCTGTACTCCCTCCATTCTCTTGCCCATCTCCTCTCTATCTTCTGAATGCGCACTTTGCGCTCATTCTTGGTTTCCTCAGTAGGTGTGCAGTACCCAGCATATATGTCATCAGGGATCTCAAACGTTGTATTTACCTTAGGCCTCTTTCCTCCCTTCTGTGGCCTTTTACCATCAGCCATTTTCTTCAGTTGAGGAATTTGAACAATCGAATTCTCTGAAGAAGTATGCAACTTTTCTTCGAGGAACGCTGCAAATGAGTTAAGTTGATGATAACCTAGTGATTCAGCTGCTGACATGTGTACCTGTGAACAGAGTATAGTTGCGAGGAATTTGGAGAGGTCATATGCGTTCTCAGAAGGTTTTTCAAAAAGAACAAGTTTGAGGAATTTGACCGGATGAGTCTTGAAGATTTTCACTAAGCGTTCTTTGTCTTAGGTTCCAGAGTTGTATAGATCGATGATCCACACAATTGAGGAATCTTGAAGAAAAATGATGCTTAGAGAAACGAATCAAGAATAGATGACTTTGTGAGGTGTTTAGTGTGTGAAGATATGAAGAAAAACACTTTTAAAATTTTGTAGATAATCATTTGAATCAACGAGGGCAGTAAAAGTAACTTTTAATTACCCTGGACGAAGAACATGATGAACTGGAGTGATGAGATGTGAAGTTCGTCTGTGCAGATCTTCCAAGCCCTAACTCGGCGGAGGAAGATGGCTACGATGGCGGCATAGTGAAGATGTCCGCGGTCGGCGCGAGTACATCGGCGATGAGGTCAAGGCAGTGAAGCTCTTCCTCACCGGCAGCGATGAAGTAGCGACGACGCTAGGGTTTGAGAAGCTCGAGCTGGAGAGAGAGGTCGAGCGGAGTAAAAGAAGTGAAGGAGGGAAGGAGGGGTATTTATAGCCATGGTGAAAAACTGCTCGCCCGAAGAAATTGGACGAACATGCCCCTGAACCTTCTCATTCGCATGACATGTGTCACCCACGTAGTGAGAGGTGGAGATCGTGTTAGATCGTGGGTGAGTGGATAAGTGTATCGTGGGATGCGGAACAGTTTGAGCGGCAAGACCAAAAATTTCAATAAGATAGGTTTTAAAGTTCCGTTCGCAATTTCTTCAGCTGACAAGGACACAGTGAAGATTTTGAACGAGTTTCAAATAGAACGGACATGAAGAATTTGTGAACAGATTGGGTTGAGTATAGCATAGAGGGGAAGGGTCCGATCACATTCACTTAGCAGAAAACCAACTTGAAGAAATAGCAATAAGTGAATGTTGTAGAGGACATAAACTCATATATATATAGCCAATGAAGAAAAACGACGGAACCGGTGAAGACTATGCAAAGTTGAAGAATATGAATAATTTGAGGAATTTCAACTTTTGGTGGTGGCGTGACCCACCTTACAAGAATGATGATTTTAGACACCGCGTACAATTATCGTAGGGTTCTGAGAATCAAATTCTTCATTAATTTCTTCACACTAAGAGTGTTATTCTTCATTGATTGAAGAAAAACGTTTCTTCATGTGTTGCACATCTAAGTCATCAATTTTGCATAAGTGTTAGAATGAGTGTCCTTTTCACAGAACATTCGAAGATTCTAGGATATTTAGCTCACACCGCAACTTGCTAAATCTCTTCTCATCCAAGGGCTTTGTGAAGATATCGGCTAGCTGTTCTTCAGTCTTCACATGCTCAATAGAAATTTCGCCCTTCTACACATGATCATGAAGAAAATGATGACAAATCTGAATGTGCTTTGTCTTCGAGTGCTGAACTGGGTTGTGAGCAATCTTGATGGCACTCTCATTGTCACAGAAGAGAGGCACATTCTTCATGTTGATGTCATAGTCCTTGATAGTTTGCTTCATCCATAGCAATTGGGCACAGCAAGAACCAACGGCAATGTACTCAGCTTCAGAAGTAGATAGTGATACGCAGTTTTGTTTCTTCGAGGACCAACAGACCAAAGATCGTCTGAGGAAATGGCATGTACCAGATGTTGACTTGCGATCCACATGATCACCAGCATAGTCAGAGTCAGAATATCCAACAAGATCAAAAGTCGAGCCCTTGGTGTACCATAATCCAAGTGTTGGTGTGTGAGCTAGATATCGAAGAATATGCTTCACAGCCTTATGGTGTGATTCCTTCGGTGCAGCTTGAAATCGGGCACACATGCAAACACTAAGCATTATATCTGGCCTAGATGCACATAAGTATAATAAGGAACCTATCATGGAGCGGTATACCTTATGGTCGAAGTCAATACCATTTTCATCGGTGCACAGATGGCCATTTGTGGGCATAGGAATTTTGATTCCTTTGCAATATTGCATGCCGAATTTCCTCAGTACATCCTTGAGGTATTTCTCCTGAGATATGAATATGCCATTGTGTTGTTGACGAATTTGAAGACCTAAGAAGAATTTCAACTCTCCCATCCTAGACATTTGATATTCTTCACTCACCATATAGGCAAATTCATCACTATAACGTTGGTCAGTACAGCCAAAGATAATATCATCAACATATACTTGGCACACAAACAATTCACCATCATAAGATTTAGTGAAAAGAGTAGGGTCGAGTGAACCGGGTTTGAAGCCTTTCTTCCTGAAGAGGTCCTTCAAGGTATAATACCAAGCCTGTGGGGCCTGCTTGAGGCCATAGAGGGCCTTGTTGAGTCTGAAGACTTTGTCAGGATTCTTTGGATCTTCAAAACCTGGGGGTTGAGCAACGTATACTTCTTCCTCAAGCTTACTATTGAGGAATGCACTTTTCACATCCATTTGATACAAAGTGATATCAGGATGGTTAGCATAAGCAAGTAATATCCGAATAGCCTCAAGTCTAGCAACAGGTGCAAAAGTTTCATCGAAATCAATTCCTTCAACCTGTGTGTAGCCTTGAGCTACAAGTCGTGCCTTATTCCTCACCACAAGGCCATTTTCATCTTGCTTGTTGCAGTAGATCCACTTTGTGCCGATGATATTGTGCTTGCGAGGATCTGGACGTTTGACCAGTTCCCATACATTGTTAAGCTCGAACAGATGTAATTCCTCTTGCATGGCCTGAATCCACTCAGGCTCCAGAAATGCTTCATCTACCTTAGTGGGCTCTGTAATAGAGATAAAAGCATACTTCCCACAAAAGTTAGACAAATGTGAAGCATTTGAGCATGTGAGAGGACCTGGCGCTTTGATGTCATTGATGATCTTTTCAACTTGCACTTCTTTTGCAATGCGAGGATGAGCTGGTTGTCATTGAAGAATTTGATCAGCGTTTTCTTCAGCACCATTTTCTTCAGCATTTTCTTCAGGTGCATGAGCCCGACGTTCTTCATGTTCTGGAATGAATTCTTCAGCAGATTCTTCAGTAGGAATGACATCCTCAGTAGCCTTGAACTTGATAGTTTCCTCAGGTGCTGGTTCATCTATCATAGTAGGTAGGTGCTCTCTTTACGAGCCGTTAGTTTCATCGAACCACACATCTACAGTTTCAACAACTTTGTGAGGAACGTTGTTGAAGACTCTGTAGGTGTGCGAATCCTTTCCGTAACCAAGCATAAAACCTTCATGTGCTTTCGGTGCAAATTTTGAGTTGTGATGAGGATCTCTAATCCAACATTTAGCACCGAAGACTTTGAAATAACTTACATTGGGTTTCTTATCAGTGAGGAGTTCATAGGCAGTATTTTCGAAGAATTTGTGAAGATATACTGTGTTGATGATGTGGCACGCAGTATCAATTGCCTCAGTCCAGAAACAACGAGGCGTTTTGTATTCATCAAGCATAGTGTGAGCCATCTCAGCAAGAGTCCTGTTCTTGCGCTCCACGACGCCATTCTGCTGAGGAGTGTAAGGAGCAGATAACTCATGAGTAATACCAAGTTCATCAAGATAGTCATCGAGACCAGAATTCTTGAACTCAGTGCCATTGTCACTTCTGATGTGCTTGATCTTCACACCAAAGTTGGTTGAAGCCCTCGAGGAAAATCGTTTGAAGACTTCCTGCACTTCATGTTTGTAAGTAACAAGGTGTACCCATGTGTAGAGAGAATAATCATCAACAATAACAAAGCCATATTGAGATGCTTCATTTGAAATAGCAGAATAATGATTAGGACCAAAGAGATCCATGTGAAGCAATTCAAATGGGCGAGTGGTGGTCATGATAGTCTTCGCTGGATGCTTGGCCTTGGTCATCTTCCCAGCTTCACAGGCTCTGCATAGGTGATCCTTGAGGAATTTGACATTCTCGATGCCAATGACATGCTTCATCTTCGCAAGCGTGTGCAAATTCCTCATGCCTGCATGACCAAGTCGTCGATGCCAGAGCCAGCCTTCTGAAGCTTTTGCAAGTAAGCACACGGCTGGTTGTGGTCCTATAGAGAAATCAACAATATACAGGTCTCCTCTCCTAAAGCCTTCGAAGACTTTGGAATTGTCAGCTTCCGTAACCACAACACAACGGTACTTGCCAAAGACAACAACCATATCAAGATCACAAAGCATTGAGACAGACATAAGGTTGTATCCTAAGGACTCAACAAGCATGACTTCGTCCATGTGTCGATCCTTTGTAATCGCAACCTTACCTAGACCCAATACCTGACTTTTGCCTTTGTCAGCAAAGATGATATGCTTCAGATGCGACGGACATAATGGAGCATCCATCAATAGATTCTTGTCACCGGTCATGTGGTTTGTACATCCACTATCGAGGACCCACTCAGTGGCTTTGGGTTGATCATCCCGCAGATGAATTAGTGTAGCTTACAAACTCATATACTTCATCAGTGAAGAATATGACATTAATTCATCAGATCAATTTCATCAAGTAAAAGAACTAATAACGCAATATGAGGACGTGAGAAATGAAAGTTCATTTCTTCATGGTTAGCCTGCGTCCTTTCAGGCATGCTCAGGTCTCCAGCAAATTCTTCAGACGATTATGTGCGTCTGGAGACCTGACCCTGCAGAAGAGATTAGTTCTTTTTCTTCACCACCCACATCTGAAGGGGTGGCAAAGAGTTCATCATTCTGCGAGCTCCATACGAGAAGGATGGCATAGAAGCCAGTCCATTTCGTTTCACATAAGAGGGGTTAGAGTAAGCATAAGAGTATGCAGAGAAATTCTTCGAGGACTTATGGACATAATGATTTGAAGAATGATGCATATATCCATAATCCTTAGATCTTCCATGCGAAACAGACGGGTTAGCACGATGATGTTCATATGAGGACTTTGATCCACATGAGGAATTTGGTCCGTATGAGGAATTTGATCTGGGGTTCCTATTCTTCACAGGTGGTGTCATGATGACATTCACCTGAAGATTTTCAAGACATCTTTTGGGAACCCAGATTTTCTGCATAGGGGAGCCGTTCCTGCAGTTAGTGCCAACATATCTAGCAAATACTTCACCATTCTGATTTTTGAATAGCTTATAGTTGGAGTCAATTGACTCATCATCAGAATGAGGAGATTCACATGCAAATCCAGATAAGTTAGATGGATCAACTGGAGGTCCCTTTGCAGCAACCCATGTAGTTTTGGGGTAGTGCTCAGGCTTCCAATATGTACCATCAGCATTGAGTTTCCTCTCAAAGGCGATACCCTCTTTCCTAGGGTTCCTGTTGAGGTTCTGCTTTTTAAGCACATCACAAAGAGCCTGATGCCCTTTGAGGCTTTTGTACATTCCTGTCGTGTACAATTCCTTCAGCCCTGCATTGTCAGTGATACTAGCAATGTCCTCAGATGAGGAATTAGTGATAGCAGAGGCATGTGAAGAATTTGAAACATAAGCAGCATTTGAACATTCAGGTGAAGAATTAGCAGATTCACGTTCAATGCACTTCAAGCATGGTGGAACAAATTCTTCCTGAGAAGTGCTGATTTGTTGAGCAAGTAATGAATCACGCTCCTTCTGAAGATCTTCATAACTCACTCTTAGCTTCTCAAGGTCTTGCTTTCTTTGAAGAAATTCATAAGAAAGCTTCTCATGATCCGATAAGAGAGTGTTATGTTGATCTTGAAGGGTGTCATACTTAGTATGAAGTCTCTAAAGACTTTCAGCCAAAGCTTTTGACTGATCCATTTCCTCACCCAACATATCATCGCTCTTGTTTAGCATACAGTGAGCTTTTTCCAAAGCTCTTTGTTGTTTAGTAGCAAGGGAAGCAAGTTTGACATAGCTGGGTCCATATTCATCACCAGATTCATCATCACTGGACTCGGATAGGTAGCATTCAGTTACCTCGGCATCTTTTGCCATAAGGCATGATGCAGAAGATGATGATTCTAGTTCAATGTCATTGTTTTGAGAGATTCCTTGAAGTCCTCAAACCAAGGATCATGACAAGTTCGATGACCTTCATAGACCTCAGAGAGACGGTCCCAGATGAGCTTCGCATGATCGAGATGCATGATATTCCTGAACTGATTTTGTGACAGGTTGGAGCAGATGACATCCTTCGCCGTGAGGTTGAGAAGAGTATACTTGTGAATGTCATCAGCATCCGCCATCTTGCACAGATCAGTCAGGCCAATCTCAGTGACGGTCCACAACTCGCTGTTCATCGCCATGAGGCGTTTCTTCATCATGGCCTTCCACTTGGGATACTCGTGACCGTCAAAGATGGGGCATGTCACCTTTGTCATACCTGTGGTCGACATAACTAAAACTCCAGGCGGTTAAACCAAAATCACACAGAACAAGGGAGTACCTTCCTCTGGTACCAATTGAAAGTGCGTTATATCGACTAGAGGGGGGGTGAATAGGCGATTTTTACGTAATTCTTCACTGAGGAATTTTCCGGTGAGGAAATTCCTTAGCGAAGAACTACTAGCAGTGGAATAAGTACTCAAAAGTAAACATAATAGAATACAAGCATAATCATCATGATGAAATGAAGACAGGCACAGAGTACAGGAAGCGTAATCACAGGATAACACAGGACGAAGACAAACAGACTGAAGAAATTGAACTGAGGAAATTGAGAAAGTCTTCAGTCAAAGTCTTCAAACATAGATATGAACAAACACACAGTACAGTTATGAGGAAATGAAAGAGTTGAGGAAATAGAACCAGTAAGCTCGGTGAAGACAATGATTTGGTAGACCAGTTTTAACTGCTGTCTCAGTTGTACGTCTAGTTGGAGCGGCTGAGTATTTAAACTCGAGGACACACAGTCCCGGACACCCAGTCAAGGACACTTAGTCCAAGACACCCAGTCCTCACCGTATTCTCCTTGAATTAAGGTCACACAGACCTCGTCCAATCACTCGTGGTAAGTCTTCACGCGACTTCCAAACCTTCACAAACTTAGTCACTCGGCGATCCACAATTCCTCTTGGATCCTCTAGACCATGACGCCTAACCGTCTGGAAGAAGCACAGTCTTCAAAGGTAACAAGCGTCGGATCCACTCAGGATCAATCTCTTCAGTGATGCTCAATCACTTGGGGTTTGTAGGTGTTTGGTTTTGGGTTTTTGGTTTTTCCTCACTTGATGATTTTCGCTCAAAGTCCTCGGAGGATGGGTTGCTCTCAAATGACAAGTGTCAGTTTCTCTCAGAGCAGCCAACCAGCTAGTGGTTGTAGGGGGCGGCTATTTATAGCCTAGGGAGTAGCCCGACATGATAAGACATAAATGCCCTTCAATGATATGACCATTAGGTGGATAGATATTTTGGGACAGCTGGCGCAGAGCACAGCAACGGTCGGAATTTTGAGTAGTAGAATCCTCAGGGCTATCATGTTCCTCACTGTGTAGGCAATCCGCACTGGCGAATTCCTAACTCCTCAGTCAGGACAAATTCTTCAGAGACCAGAAGAACTTCGTCTCTGTCACTGAAGAAATTGACTGATCTGTAAGAGATTTCCAATGGCTTCACTCGAAGGGATTGGTAGGTGTAGGATTTTGAGTTGAGCATCACATGGAAATTTTTCCTTAGTATTTCCTCGACCCCCTTTAACAGTACGGTGTTTCCTATGACTCAAGAAAGAGAAAAAACAAAACTATGAAAACGAAAGTCTTCAAGCTTCATATTCCTCGCATGAATATCAAGTCTTCATGGACACACCAATTTCTTCACTTTCAAAGTCTTCATGAAAGTCTTCAGAAATACCAAAATCTTCAGTTGAAGATGTTCATTTTTAGGGGTCGACTTTTCCTGTAAATATCAAACTCCTCATAGACTTATAGACCTGTGTACACTCACAAACGCATTAGTCACTTAACCTATAAGTCTTCAATACACCAAAATCACTAAGGGGCACTAGATGCACTTACAGGTTCCCTGAAGCGCGTGATGAAGAGGTCGCGCAGCTCCTCCCACGAGGCCACAGAAGATTCTGGCAGATGGAGGAGCCAGGCACATGGCACGCCGGCGAGAGCCAGGGAGCCAGTTGGCTATGACTTTATCATCGCCCCCGACCTCTAGGACGGCCTCCTCGTACGTCAGCAGGAAGGCCGCCGGATCCGCCAGACCATCATAACGGGGCGGCATCTCTGACTTGAACTTGTGCGGCCACTCCACCCGCTGCAAGGAGGGGGTGAAGGCCCGGAGCCCCCCGGCGCTGCGGAGGGCGCTCGTCGATCCAGTCGGAGAAGAGGCAGTGTCCATGGGAGTCGGTCGGAGAAGCAAGGCCGTCGGGGGGGGGCAAGGCTTCAACGCACCCCTACCTGGCCCGCCAAACGTTGGATTTTGGGTTCCGGCAAAACCCTTGAGGTTTGAACACTAGGGTGCGCACAAAGATCTCTCCCCCTCTCTAGCTCGCGCTTGACACAATCTCATGGCCTAGCTTGACGAACCCAAAGAACACGAGACACAAGATTTATACTGCTTCGGGCCACCGTTGTGGTGTAATACCCTACTCCAGTGTGGTGTGGTGGATTGCCTCTCGGGCTGAGGATGAATAGTTACAAGGGAAGAACAGCCTCCCGAGGAGAGGTGTTCTTGTGCTCGGTCAGCTTGTGTGGTTGGGGATGATCTGTATGAGCTTATCCCCTTCTATGGTGGTGGCTAGTCCTATATATAGAGGCCCGGGCCCTCTTCCCAAATATCGAGCGGGAAGGGATCCCACAACGGCCAAATTTGAAGGGAGACAACTAGTACAAGTTATCTTGACAAAAGTAGTCTTATCCTGGCAAAGGCTCTAGCGGTGACGCCGTCTTGGGCTCCATGGTGACCTCCGTCCTGCCGTCCTGCTGGCCTTGGTCTTGTTGCACCGATATGGAAACCTTTGCCTAATTCCTCGAGACTCCTCGCCTGCACTTGCCCCTTTAGCACCAAAGAGGAAACAGGGACACTGTGCTCGCTGGCGCCCGCCTGGCTCCAGTCATCATGGCTTGCGTCACGCAAACCTCATGAGGTGTCCCTTGCCTTGATCTCTCCGCCCCTCGCGAGCTAGCCTGGTGAGGCCACCCCTGAGGAGGTCTTACATCTCTGCCTTGCGAGGCTTGGCCCCTCGCAAGGGTCTTGAATGTTTGGTGGTGAAGATGGGTCATATAGGGCCACTGGTGGAGCCACGCAACGGGCCACAGGCAGGCAAGTCTGTGGACCCCCGTTCCCAGAACGCCGACACTCTTGTGATCCGTGTACACATCACAACGGTTTCCAATAAGAAAATGTCTCCAGGTCTTGAGTGCATGAACTACAACTGCTAACTCCAAGTCATGCATGGCATAATTCATCTCATGCGGTCGAATCTGACATGAGGTGTATGAAACCACTCTTCCGTCTTGCATAAGTACACCTCCAAGTCCTAAGCGAGAAGCATCGCAATACACTTGGAAATCCTTGCGTATATCTGGCAGAATCAGCACTGGGGCTGTAACCAAACGTTTCTTCAACTCCTGAAAACATGCCTCGCATTCATCTATCCATTTGAACTTGGTGTCCTTCTTCAACAACTCCGTCATAGGCTTCGCAATCTTGGAAAAAATCTCAATGAATCTCCGATAGTATCCCGCGAGTCCCAGAAAATTGTGGATCTCTCCTACTGAGGTGGGTGCTAGCCAATCAGTGACTGATTGAACCTTGGTAGGGTCTACTCCTATACCTTCTCCTCATATAACATGTCCAAGAAATCCAACTTCCTTCAACCAAAACTCACATTTGCTGAAATTGGCATATAACTGATGTTCCCTGAGCTTCTCGAGAACTAAAAACAAATACTCCTTGTGTTCCTCTTCATTCTTCGAGTATACCAAAATATCATCAATGAACACCACAACAAACTTATCCAAGAATTCCATGAACACCTTATTCATCATACTCATGAAATAGGTTGGGGCGTTAGTCAACCCAAATGACATAACCGTATACTCATATAGCCCGTACCTTGTGGTGAAGGTTGTCTTAGGTATATCCTGTTCTCGGATCTTCAGCTACTGGTATCCTGATCGCAAATCAATCTTGGAGAATACTTTAGTTCCTTGCAGCTGGTCAAACAAATCATCGATCATCGGCAGTGGGTACTTGTTCTTGATCGTTACTTCATTCAATGCACGATAATCAACAACCATTCTCAAAGATCCATCCTTCTTCTCAACCAAGAGCACTGGGGCTCCCCATGGTGACAAACTTCGTCGAATGTAACCTTTCTCCAATAACTCCTGGATCTGCTTCTTAATCTCCTCCAGATCATTTGCGGGCATCCGGTATGGTCTCTCCGATAATTGGTCTGATGCCTGGCAACAGCTCTATCAAAAACTCAATGTCTCGATCTGGCGGCGTGCTTGGTAATTCCTCTAGGAATACATCCGGGTAATCCTTCACAACAGTCACTTCCTCCTGAACAACTCATGAGAGGGAATTTACTTGGGTCTTCCTTGGCACATGCATGGATACATACTTAATCCTTTTTCCCTTCGGGGTGGTGAGCAGAATTGACTTACTGGTGCAATCGATGTTTCCTCCATACATCGATAGCCAATCCATTCATGGTATCACATCCGATCCTTGTGACTCCAGAATTATTAAGTTTGAGGGGAAAATATGCCTACCTATGGTCAATGGCATCTGAAAACATCCTTGGCTTGACATATACTCCGCTCCTGGCGAGCTTACTAACATAGGTGTCCTAAGAACTTTAGTGGGCAACTTATACTTATCCACAAATCTCCTTGATATGTATGAATGGGATGCACGAGTATCAAAAAGAATGATTGCAGTAAATGACTTAACCAAAAACTTACCTATAACTGCATCTGGCTTCTCTTCAAACTCCTCCATGTTCATGTGGTTCACTTGTCCCCTGTTGAAAGGGTTGGGCTTCTTCCCGGAGCTTCCATCGCCATTTCCGTTCTTTGCTTCAGAAGACTCATTGGCATAGTGTCCGGTCTTCCGGCACTTGAAACAAGTAATGTGACTTTGGTCCTTCTTGGCGGGTGTGGCTGGGTTAGAGCGGTTCTGATTGCTACCTGCTCCATTCCCATTTCCATTTTGGAGCCACTGTGGTTATGCGAACTTCCTCCATTGTGCGTGTGGCCTCCATGGTTATGGGTATATCCTCCCGAGTTCGGGGTAAAACGAGGCTTCTACTGAGCTCTTGAATTGTACTTCCCTTGTCCATACTTCCTTTTGCAGCTCTCAATCTGCTGCTGCTTTCCTTCAATCGTTAGAGCCTTGTCTACCAACTCATGGTAGTTGTTAAATGTTTCCACCATTAACTGCATACTCATCTCATCATTCAGCCCTTCCATAAACTTCTCCTGCTTCACGGCATCTGTGGCCACATCATCTGGGGCATAGCGGGCTAACTTACTGAACTCATCCACGTACTGCCCCACAGTACGGTTTCCCTGGCATAAGTTGCGAAACTCATGCTTCTTCATGCTCATAGATCTAGTTGAGACATGTGCGGTGCGGAATACTTGCTGAAACTGCTCCCAAGTGACATTGGCTATGGGGAATGTGGATGTGTAATTCTCCCACCATGAGGCTGCAGGTCCATCCAATTGATGTGCGGCAAAACACACCTTCTCTGCATCTGTGCAACCTGCGGTGGTCAACTCCCTTCCAATCCTGTGGAGCCAGTCATCAGCAACTATTGGCTCGGTGCTACTAGAAAACACCGGCGGTTGCAACCTTAGAAAACGGGCTAAGTTGTCAACTGGAGGTGGTGGCAGTGGGTTGTTGTTGTTGTTGTTGTTGTTGCCTTGGTTTTGGACTAGTAGCTGCATCAAGGCATTCTTCTATTGGATCAACTGAGTGAGATCTGGTGGGAAGAAAAATCCGGGGTCACGTCTCGGAGGCATCTGATGGGTTCAGAGGGGAGAGATTAGAATAGAGTGAGGTCTAGTGAGAAAACACTACCCATATGCACATGATACAAACACATTCATATCACACCAATCAATTCAAACAAGGGCATACAATCGATCTAACTATCGTTACAGTACTCGGACTATTACTATATACATGGGGGATACTACTGATAATATGGTGGTCGACTAGAAATTTTGATCGGTGGATGACTCCATGATATCCGCTCCAGCTTCGTCTTCGTAGTCATCATCACTATTGTCAGGGTCGGAGTCGGTGTCGTTTGATGACCCACAACTATAGGGGATCTATCATAGTCCTTTCGATAAGTAAGAGTGTCGAACCCAACGAGGAGCAGAAGGAAATGATAAGCGGTTTTCAGCAAGGTATTCGCTGCAAGCACTGAAATTATCGGTAACAGATAGTTTTGTGATAAAGTAATTGGTAACGAGTAACAAGTAATAAAAGTAAATAAGGTGCAACAAGATGTCCCAATCCTTTTTGTAGCAAAGGACAAGCCTGGACAAACTCTTATATGAAGGAAAGCGCTCCCGAGGACACATGGGAATTATCGTCAAGCTAGTTTTCATCACGATCATATGATTCGCGTTCGGTACTTTCATAATTTGATATGTGGGTGGATCGGTGCTTGGGTGTTGTCCTTACTTGGACAAGCATCCCACTTATGATTAACCCCCATTGCAAGCATCTGCAACTAGAACAGAAGTATTAAGGTAAACCTAACCATAGCATGGAACATATGGATCCAAATCAGCCCCTTACGAAGCAACGCATAAACTAGGGTTTAAGCTTCTGTCACTCTAGCAACCCATCATCTACTTATTACTTCCCAATGCCTACCTCTAGGACCAAACAATGGTGAAGTGTCATGTAGTCGATGTTCACATGACACCACTAGAGGGATGACAACATACATCTCATCAAAATATCGAACGAATACCAAATTCACATGACTACTAATAGCAAGACTTCTCGCATGTCCTCAGGAACAAACGTAACTACTCACAAAGCATATTCATGTTCATAATCAGAAGGGTATTAATATGCATAATGGATCTGAACATATGATCTTCCACCAAGTAAACCAACTAGCATCAACTACAAGGAGTAATCAACACTACTAGCAACCCACAGGTACCAATCTGAGGTTTGGATACAAAGATTGGATACAAGAAATGAACTAGGGTTTGAGAGGAGATGGTGATGGTGAAGATGTTGATGGAGATTGACCCCCTCCTGATGAGAGGATCGTTGGTGATGACGATGGTGATAATTCCCCCCTCCTGGAGGGACGTTTCCCCGGCAGAACAGCTCCGCCGGAGCCCTAGATTGGTTCTGCCAAGGTTCCGCCTCATGGCGGCGGAGTCTCATCCCAAAAGCTTGCTTATGATTTTTTTTCCTCGATGAGAGACTCCATATAGAAAAACGTGGGCATCGGAGGGCCACCAGGGGGCCCACGAGGCAGGCGGCGCGCCCAGGGGGTAGGGCGCGCCCCCCACCCTCGTGGCCAGGGTGTGTCCCCCCTCTGGAACTTCTTCACTCAATATTTTTTATATATTCTGGAAATAGCTTCTGTGAAGTTTCAGGACTTTTGGAGCTGTGCAGAATAGGTCTCTAATATTTGCTCCTTTTCTAGCCCAGAATCCCAACTGCCGGCATTCTCCCTCTACATGTAAACCTTGTAAAATAAGAGAGAATAGGCATAAGTATTGTGACATAATGTGTAATAACAGCCCATAATGCAATAAATATTGATATAAAAGCATGATGCAAAATGGACGTATCAACTCCCCCAAGCTTAGACCTCGCTTGTCCTCAAGCGAAAGCCGAAATCGAAAAATATGTCCACATGTTTAGAGATAGAGGTGTCGATAAAAATAAAATTCGTACATGAGGGCATCGTGATCTTTCTTAGAATAGCAACATACATACATACATACATACATATTGTCATAAGATCTCTTATGCTAAAGTAACAATTCAATCACAACTTCAAGTATGAATCTTAAACTTCATTGGGAACCAACAAACTCTAATCTCAGTCATTGAGGCAATTCCAATTTATCATAACATAGGAAAGAGTCAATATAAGAGCTTTTCAGGAAGTCCACATACTCAACCATCTTTTAGTCTTTCACAATTGCTAACACTCACGCAATATTTATGGGTATGAAGTTTTAATCAGACACAGAGAAAGATAGGGGCTTATAGTTTTGCCTCCGAACGTTTTACCTCAAGGGTAATGTCAACAATAGTAGTTCATGAAGACTCACATCACATTAGCTATATATATCAGGATCTTTCCAACATATTGTGCTTTCAAAAGGATTAAATGCAAAAGGGAAAGGTCAAGATCACCATGACTCTTATGTAAGGTAGAAGATAAAAGTAAAAGATTGGCCCTTCGTAGAGGGAAGCAGAGGTTGTCATCCGCTTTTATGGTTGGATGCACAAAATCTTAATGTGAAAGAACGTCACTTTATATTGCCACTTGTGATATGGACATTTATTATGCAGTCCGTCGCTTTTATTTCTTCCATATCACAAGATCGTATAAAGCTTATTTTCTCCCACACTAATAAGTCATACATATTTAGAGAGCAATTTTTATTGCTTGCACCGATGACAACTTACTTGAAGGATCTTACTCCATCCATAGATAGATATGGTGGACTCTCATGGCAAAACTGGGTTTAGGGATATTTGGAAGCACAAGTAGTATCTCTACTTGGTGCAAGGAAATTGGCTAGCATGAGAGGGAAAGGCAAGCTCAACATGTTGGATGATCCATGACAATATAATTTATCTCAGATGTAAGAAAACATAACCCATTACGTTGTCTTCCTTGTCCAACATCAACTCTTAGCATGTCATACTTTAATGAGTGCTCACAATCATAAAAGGTGTCCAAGATAGTATATTTATATGAGAACCTTTCTTTCTTTATTACTTCCTATTAATTGCAACGATGACCAAAACTATGTTTGTCAACTCTCAACAACTTTTATTCATCATTCTCTTTATATGTGAGCTCATTACTTTCCATAAGATCCATATGATCTCTTTGTTTCTTTTTATTCTTTCTCTTTTTATTTTATTACCTCAAGATCATAGCAAAATAATCAAGCCCTTGACTCAACACTAATCTTTATTATATAGCTCACTGACTCGATTACATAGAGGGATCATAAAGCAAAAACTCACGACTAGATCATAGTAAAACTTTATTCTACTAGATCAAGATATTACCAAAAGGATCGAACTAAGAAAAACGGTAAAGATAAAAGTGATGGTGATACGATACCGGGGCACTCCCCCAAGCTTGGCACTTGCCAAGGGGAGTGCACATACCAGTGTGATTATGTCTCCTTCTTCGGGGATGGTGATGTGATATTCTTGGTGATGATGCCCCTCAGGATACGATTCTCTTCCTCAAGCATATTGACTTGCTGATTGAGGTTCATTATTTCCTTACGGAGCTTGCCAGTGACGGCTAAAGCTCCTTTCACCCAAGGATGTTGCATAGCTGTGGGTGAACAGGTAACACTCTTTTTCATATTTTCATAAGAAAGAAATCTAACATTGGAAGGGATAACCGAGTTTGGAATAGCCGAGCTCTGTGGTTCCCCCATCGTGAATCCTGCCCGGAAACAAGAAGTAACTTCTTGGTCCTCCTCCATGGCATCTATCCTTTTCAAGTCAGCATCCATCTCTTCCTTCGTTGAGGGCCCAAAGTGATAGGCATCGTTGTTTGCCCCTGGACCTAGTGTCGGATGAGACACCCAACTCTCCCCGACTGACTCTTGAGAATACATCTTGCTCTAATCTGTAGCAGGACAGCTCGAAACAAAGACAGGAGACATTTGCGTGATACGGTGATCAAAACCTTCGGGAGATTATATACTAATTTTTACCGACCAAAAGAAGTATCGTGCAAGAAAACGGAGCCCGGAGAGCACACGAGGTGCCCACGAGGCAGGGGGTGCGCCCTCCACCCTCGTGGAAACCTCGTGTCCTTTTCGGTCTGCTTCTTATTTTCCTATTTTTCTAAATATTCCAAAACGGAGAAAAATTGCCATTAGAACTGTTTTGTAGTCGGTTTACTTACCGTACCACATACCTATTCCTTTTCGGAGTCTGAAACATTCTGGAAAGTGTCCCTTATGTATTCCTCCCGGGTTACGGTTTGAATAATATTGGTTTCAACATTTATGAGATTACCTGAGGTATAATGTTCGATTCTTTGACCGTTCACCACCTTTGGATTTATTCCTTCGACGTTGTTGATTTTTATGGCACCGGAACGATAGACCTCCTTGATAACGTAAGGACCTTCCCATTTAGAAAGAAGTTTCCTGCAAAAAAAACTTAAACGAGAGTTGTATAACAATACATAATCACCTACATTAAACTCACGCTTTTGTATCCTTTTATCATGCCATCTTTTAACTTTTTCTTTAAACAATTTGGCATTTTCATAGGCTTGGGTTCTCCATTCATCAAGTGAGCTAATGTCAAACAACCTCTTCTCATCGGCAAGTTTAAAATCATAATTGAGCTCTTTAATAGCCCAATATGCCTTATGTTCTAGTTCGAGAGGTAAGTGACATGCTTTTCCATAAACCATTTTATACAGAGACATACCCATAGGATTTTTATATGCAGTTCTATAGGCCCATAATGCATCATCAAGTTTCTTGGACCAATTCTTTCTAGATCTATTAACAGTCTTTTGCAAAATTAATTTGAGCTCTCTGTTACTCAATTCTACTTGACCACTAGACTGTGGGTGATATGGATATGCATTTCTATGATTAATGTCATACTTAGCAAGCATTTTACGAAAGGCACCATGAATAAAATGTGAACCACCATCGGTCATTAAATATCTAGGGACTCCAAACCTCAGGAAAATAACTTCTTTAAGCATCTTAATAGAGGTGTTATGATCAGCACTACTAGTTGGAATAGCTTCTACCCACTTAGTAACGTAATCAACAGCAACTAAAATATGTGTATACCCATTAGAGGAAGGAAAAGGTCCCATATAGTCAATGCCCCAAACATCAAATGGTTCAATAACAAGTGAATAATTCATAAGCATTTCTTGACGTCTACTAATATTACCAATTCTTTGTCATTCATCACAAGACAAGAAAAACTTATGGGCATCCTTGAAGAGAGTAGGCCAATAAAAACTGGATTGCAATACCTTATGTGCAGTTCTATCTCCAGCATGGTGTCCTCCATAAGCCTCGGAGTGACATTTGCGTAGGATTTGTTCCTGTTCATGCTCAGGTACACAACATCTAATAACACCATCTACTCCTTCTTTATAAAGATATGGGTCATCCCAAAAGTAATGTCTCAAGTCATAGAAGAACTTTTTCTTTTGCTGGTATGTGAAACTAGGTGGTATAAATTTAGCAACAATATAATTAGCATAATCAGCATACCATGGAGCAGTTCGGGAAGCATTTATGACATTTAATTGTTCATCAGGAAAGCTATCATCAATAGGTAGTGGGTTATCAAGAACATTTTCTAACCTAGACAAGTTGTCTGCAACGGGGTTCTCAGCTCCCTTTCTATCAATAATATGCAAATCAAATTCTTGTAGTAAGAGAACCCATCTAATAAGTCTAGGTTTAGCATCTTTATTTTCCATAAGGTATTTAATAGCAGCATGATCAGTGTGAATAGTCACATTAGAATCTACAATATAAGGTCTAAACTTATCACAAGCAAATACAAATGCTAAAAATTCCTTTTTAGTGGTCACATAATTTCTCTGGGCGTTGTCTAGAGTTTTACTAGCATATTGAATAACATTTAATTTCTTATCAAATCTTTGCCTTGGAACAGCACCTACAACATAATCACTAGCATCACACATAATTTCAAAGGGTCAATTCCAATCAGGTGGCTGAACAATAGGTGCAGAAATCAATGCTTTCTTAAGTATTTCAAATGCTTCTACGCAATCATCATCAAAGACAAACCAGATATCTTTCTGTAATAGATTAGTTAGAGGCCGAGAAATTTTTGAGAAATCCTTAATGAACCTCCTATAAAAACTGGCGTGACCGAGGAAGCTTCTTATACCTTTAATGTCCTTGGGACATGGCATCTTTTCAATAGCATCAACTTTATCCTTATCAATTTCAATACCTCTTTCAGAAATTTTATGCCCCAGGACAATACCTTCATTAACCATAAAGTGGCATTTCTCCCAATTCAAGACAAGATTAGTTTCTTCACATCTCTGTAAAACTCGAGAAAGGTTGCTCAAGCAATCATAAAAAGAGGATCCATAAACGGAGAAATCATCCATGAATACCTCACATATCTTTTCACAAAAGTCAGAGAATATAGCCATCATGCATCTTTGAAAGGTAGCAGGTGCATTACATAGACCAAAAGACATACGTGTATAAGCAAAAGTACCGAAAGGGCAAGTAAAAGTGGTCTTTGATTGATCATCAGTTGACACAGGTATTTGAGAGAAGCCAGAGTAACCATCTAGAAAGAAAAAATGTGTATGTTTGGATAATCTTTCTAGCATTTGATCAATAAAAGGTAAGGGGTAATGATCTTTTTAGTAGCCTTATTTAATTTGCGGAAATCAATTACCATCCTATAACCTGTAATAATTCTTTGCGGAATCAATTCATCCTTATCATTAGGAACAACAGTAATACCTCCCTTCTTAGGGACACAATGAACAGGACTTACCCAGTGACTATCAGCAATGGGATAAATTATACCTGCCTCAAGGAGCTTTAATATCTCCTTTCTTACCACTTCTGTCATCTTAGGATTTAGCCATCGTTGATGATCAATACCTGGTTTGGCGTCTTCCACCAAATTTATTTTGTGTTGACATAGAGTGGAACTAATGCCCTTAAGATCATCAAGAGTATATCCAATAGCAGCACGGTGCTTCTTCAGAGTTTTCAATAATTTCTTTTCCTCCTTCTCTGAAAGGTTAGCACTAATAATAACAGGATATACTTTCTTGTCATCAAGATAAGCATATTTAAGAGTATCAGGCAATGGTTTAAGCTCAAACACGGGATCACCCTTTGGTGGAGGAGGATCCTCTGGGATTTCAACAGGCAAATTGTGTTTCAGAATAGGTCCCTGTTCAAAGAATACTTCATCTATTTCCCTTCTTTCATTCATAAACATATCATTTTCATGGTCTAGCATGTATTGTTCTAATGGATCAGTAGGAGGCACGACAATAGAAGCAAGACCAATAATTTCATCTTTACTAGGCAATTCTTTATCATGGGGTTGTCTATGAAATTTAGAAAAATTAAACTCATGAGACATATCCCCTAAACCAACAGAAACAATATCCTTATTGCAGTCTATCTTAGCATTAACAGTATTCAAGAAGGGTCTACCAAATATAATGGGACAAAAGCTATCTTGAGGGGAACCAAGAACAAGAAAATCAGCAGGATATTTATCCTTCCCACACAAGACTTCAACATCTCTAACAATCCCAATTGGTGAAATAGTATCTCTATTAGCAAGTTTAATGGTAACATCAATACCTTCTATTTCAGCCGGTGCAATATCATGCATAATTTCTTTGTATAAGGAAATAGGTATTGCACTAGCACTTGCACCCATATCACACAAGCCATGATAACAATGATCTCCTATTTTAACAGAAATAACAGGCATGCCTACGACAGGTCTATGTTTATCTTTAGCACCAGGTTTAGCAATTCTAGCAGTCTCATCACAGAAGTAAATAACCTGCCCATCAATATTATCGGCCAAGAGATCTTTAACCATAGCAACATTAGGTTCAACTTTAACTTGCTTAGGGGGTTTAGGTGTCTTAATATTGCTTTTGTTGACCACCGTTGAAGCTTTAGCATGATTCTTTATTCTAACAGGGAAAGGTGGTTTCTCAACATAAGCAGTAGGAACAATAGGATCATTATAAGTGATAGTCTTTTCTTAAAATTTAATAGGTGCAACTACTTTTACTTCAATGGGAGGATTATATTTAAACCACTTCTCCTTAGGGAGATCAACATGAGTACCAAAGGATTCACAGAAAGAAGCTACTATCTCAGAGTCAAGTCCATATTTAGTGCTAAATTTACGGAGAACATTGGTATCCATAAAATATTTAACACAATCAAAATTAGGTGTTATACCTGACTCCTTACCTTCGTCGAGATCCCAATCTTCAGAGTTGCGTTTAATTCTCTCCAATAAATTCCATTTGTATTCAATAGTCTTCATCATAAAGGAACCAGTACAAGAAGTATCGAGCATGGAGCGATTGTTGTCAGAAAGCCGAGCATAAAATTTTTGAATAATCATTTCTCTTGAGAGATCATGATTGGGGCATGAATATAACATTGGCTTAAGCCTCCCCCAAGCTTGAGCGATGCTTTCTCCTTCACGAGGCCAAAAATTATATATATATATATAATTACGATCATGATGAACAAGATGCATAGGATAAAACTTCTGATGGAATTCCAATTACAACTATTTGTAGTCCCATGATCCCATATCATCACATAGCCTATACCATGTCAATACATCTGCCTTCAAAGATAAAGGAAAGACCTTCTTGATAACATCATTGGGCATACCTGCAAGCTTAAATAATCCACAAACTTCATCCACATAGATTAAGTGTAAGTCGGGATGCAATGTTCCATCCCTGCAAAAGGATTAGCTGGCAGTTTCTCTATCATACCCGAAGGAATTTCAAAGAAAACATTTTAATTTTCAGTAGGTTGAATAGGTTGAGGAGTAACTATTTTCTCAACCGGTCGAGGTGAAGATACCCCGAACAAGCCCCTCAAAGGATTACTTTCCATAGTAACAAGTGATAGTAAATTTCATCACACTATATGTCGTGGAATTGTCACGGCAGATGTCCTCATGAAAGGACTTAGTCACGGAGCCATCGCTACGGGTTAGCTTGAAGGGGTTAAACCGGACAAGGGGACACGGGAGTTTATACTAGTTCGGCCCCTTCGATGAAGGTAAAAGCCTACGTCTAGTTGTGATTGGTATTGCTAGGGTCTCAAAGGCCAGGGAGCGAATCCGCTTTGTCTGGCTCTCGAGTTGTTGTTTTCCGTCCCTAAACCGCCGCCGGGTCACCCCTTTATATACTCAGGAGGACCACTGCCGGTCTACAGAGTCCCAAGGCTGGCTCATACAAGTGTCCGCCTCGGTCTCCTCTTTTCTATCTTACAATGCAAGTTTATAAAATCATGGCGGTTTACTACCATGGGCCCTAAACCGCCTGCGGGCTCTGGGCCTCTAAGCCTCATCCGTAAAGTGCCATCTTCTGGGTTTCCTTGGGATTCAGTATAGGCGAAGGTGAACCGGCCCCTCCTGGGCGGTTTACCCTTAGTGGTTATATCCTCAACATTAGGCCCAGATTGATTTGAACCTGTTCATGTAAATCTTCAATCCTTAGCAAAACTACCTAAATTTCTGGCAATTCTCGTAAACCGCCATATTGTCTTCTCCCTATGAATTTTGGTGAATCGCCATGACATCATCTTCTGTTACTACAGTAAATCATTGTGACGTCATCCCTGTATAAGAAGATTTATAAAGATTCCCTTCTCTTTAATTCCCGAAGATCGAGGCGACAGCTGCATCCTCTTTTGCCGCTTCTGACTCCTCGATTTTCGCGCCTGCTATTTTATCCCACTTCCCTTATAAATAAGACCGGGGCGCCTTCCATTTCCCCCCTTTCCAACTCGCATCGTCTTCCTCCTCGTGACCCGAAGATCTCAAGCATCGCCGCCGCCGCCATCGTCGATCTTCCAGTCCGCACCAACCAGGCCGCTGCATCACCCTGTTCGTACCAGATCTCTGAAGATACTCCGCTGCTGCGTGTCCCTGGTAAATGCTCCTTCCCGTTACTTGTTAAATCTGCACTAGGGTTTCGAAGCTTCTTCGGTGTTCGTCAGTGTTCATCAGCCCTTCCTCTGCTTTTCCTTTAGCATCGTACTAAATCTAGCTAGGCCTGATAGTTTCCTCTTGCGGCTGGATCTGTAGCTTTAATCTGTCGTACTACAGCATCTTACTGTTCCTGTATAAATCCTTATCTAAATCTTCTCTGTTCTGTTTAACACCATTGTAAAGCTCAGAAAAATTTGTCTTTTGAACAACGGTAGATCCAAAATTATATCACCATCTTATGAAACTTGTTTCCGCAACACTTAACAAATTTTCAGATTGGGTTCTGCCTCCAATGGGCGGTTTATCCTTTAGTATTGATAATCCATCATATGTCATTAGCCCTCTCTTAAACCGCCATCTAGACTTTGAATAGCAATGCCTGGTTCACTTCATACGTATACCTTGAATTGCCGGTTTAACAGTTGACAAATACATATGAACCGCCAATCATAAACCGTCCATTTTCCTTTTACAGACTTCGTAAGATGACGAAGCAATTTGCTGCTTGCAACTGGGTTCCGTCTCGGATCACAAAAATGCAAATCAATGAATATGTCACCACCGGCGCTTTAGCTTCAAAAAATGTCCTCCATTGGCGAGTTCCTGGCCCTGAGAGCCCCCCCTGAGCCTCAAGATGGAGAAGTGATTGTGTTCTTGCAACATTTAGCTTGAGGTTTCAGTCCTCCCAGATCAAAAAATTTCCGGGATGTTCTTGCCAGGTTCCAACTTCATCCTCCAGATATTGGACCGAATTCTGTGTCCAACATATGTGACTTCCAAGTATTCTGCGAGGTTTACCTGCAAGAAGAACCAACTGTCGACCTCTTTCAAGATCTTTTTCACTTAAACCGCCGGACTAAATTTTCTGACGGACCCAATACTGAACTTGGCGGTGTGTCGATCCAAAAGAGGAAAGAGGTTGAATTTCCTCACGACAAACTTCACAGCCATCCAAAAGACTGGAACCAAACCTGGTTCTACTGTCAGAATACTGCCCCTGCTAAAGAGAATCCTTTACCGGGCTACCGTCCGCACCGGCTCAGCAATAATCACCCTTTACCTCAGAGATTGTCTGCCAAAGACCGACAAGCTTATGCACCTCAACTCGCCAAACTCCGGGCTCTCCTTGCCAACGGTTTAACTGGTGTTGATCTCGTCCGCTATTGGATTTCATGGTGCATTCTACCTTTAAGCCGCCGGCCTGGAGTGATGTTTGAATATACCGGCAATACCAATGATCCACAACGGTTCAATGAAATAGAACTGACTGATGCTGAAATTAGTGAAGGCGTAAAGAAAATACTTGACGAACCGCTCACTGTATGTACTCAAATTGGTCTGCGTCCTTTTTATGCCTCCAACAAACCGCTAGTGGTAAGGATTTTAACCTTGTACTTTTCGTGACCCTTCTCCACTTTGACATTGCTATAATAGCCCTTTTGTGCAATCTCATAGGCCAATAGCTCCTTCTGGAAAAGGAAATCTCAAGATAAAGCGGCTAAGGCTCCTCGTGGTAAGACCAAGGTCATCAAGCGAGCTGCCAAAAAGAAAACCGCTGAGACTTCGGAACCGCCAGAAGATGTTGGTGACTCAGCTGAAGAGGTAAGGTTTGACTCCCTTGACTTTTATTCATATATTTTACTAATAATGATTACTCCCAGGATGATGTGGAGGCCAGCCATGCAGATCATGTTGAGGTAATTTGTCTTTCTGACTCAGAACTTGTGTCGGTTCAACGATTTCGCCATGCAGTTTAGAAAGTGAAATGCTCTCACCCTGTTGCTCATTTGGATCAAAAACTTTCTTTGAAGACACAGCAAACCGAAGGGCGTCGCACAACCCGGCACAGTGGTCAACAGGTCACTTCTTCCGGTTTACCTCACACACCAAACCGGAAACGTCGTCCAGAGGTTGCCTGTTCTCCTAAAAAACGTTATCTTTTGAAAGGTTTCTTCCGATGCCCTCTGAATTTATCCGATTCAAACTATCAGGCATCTTCTAATTCGTTTGGCGGTTCATCAACCACTCAGCTGCCTCCACTGAAAACCATCCCTGGGTAAGCATATAGTCCTCCCTTCTCCTTCATAATTTAGTTAATCATGCTAATCCTTGTTTTAATATTAGTGCTAAAGCTCGTCTGAGTAAGAAAGCCAAGACCAGTGCCCCTACCGGCGAAGTTGAACCGGAGAAAGCTCCTGAAAATCCTGATAAAAACCTTGATAATGTCATGGATTATTTTGTCCCGCCAGAGCCAACTAACAACGCTGATCTGCCGGAAGCTGATCCGGCCACACATGAAGACACCTCAAGTCCACACGCTATACCTGCAAGTCCGGTTGCTGATCCATTGAAATCAACTGCTAATCCGCCAAGCCCAGCAAAAGATGATGATGTTATAGTTACTGGCACTGCTTATACCGCTCCGGGCGATCTAGTTATCTTGGCAAAACATACCGCCAAGGATGAGTTTACTTCTATGGGCAAGAAGAAGATGGAAGCTGACTTGTCAAAATATGCTAATCTTTCTGCCCAGGATCTTCATTCCGGATTCTTGAACCGGCTTTATACAAGCCGAGATAATGAGGCTGACTTGGTAAATCTGATGAAGGAACGTTATGAGGTAAACATTTTCCTCCTTATCTTTGTATTTTCATTGCCTTGTATCCTGTAGCCCCCAAGGGCCGGTTTAACTTGTAAAAACAAACCGGGACTTTTGAATTTCCAAACTGCACATTGTTGACTTTTTAAGTTTTTTTTTTGAACAAATACACATTAGCACCCAAGTGCCAGGATTGAAACTTGTATGAATCATCGGGACTTTGAATAAGCAGTAAGAAAAAAAAGCAATCCGCATTAGCCCCCAAGTGCCAGGATTGAAACTTGTATGAATCCTCGGGACTATGAATAAGCAGTAAAAAAAGAAGCAATCCGCATTAGCCCCCAAGTGCCAAGTGTAGAACCAGTTGTATGCTTGGGACTTTTGATAAAATATTGATATGCTCCTCTGATTGTGGCAGGCTGACATAAACCATCAACGGACGCAGATTGCTGATCTTCAAGAGAGTATCAAATCTCATCAAGAAGAATCTTCTAAAGCCAAATATGAACTTCGAGCTGCTTTAACTTCCATAGAACAACTGAAGGAAGAATTCAAGACTGAACGTGCCAATTGGGACACTGAGAAGGGTACATTCTTGAAACAGGCTGAAGACGCCGAATCTGCTCTTAAACCAGTGGCAGTAGAGCTTTCTGGGTTGAAGCGTCAAGTGAACGCCATGACATCCGCAGTATTTGGTAAGTACTCCTAGCAAGGCATCTGAAATATCCATCTTATAAGGTGCCGGTTGAAATATGAAATTCTTAAACCGTTGCAGGTAGCCGCATTACTCATCTGGGCTCAGATGTACGGATGAAGCTGAAAGCAGCATATACTCTGCTTGAACAACTATACACCGGTGCTCAATGGGTTATCTGCGCAGCATCCTATGACAATCCGGCCCCAACACTGATCAAGGACACTCTGGCAAAGCTATCCATGGCACCAGCACAGATAGAAGAGGTAAAGCGATCTGCTGCTAGGGTTGGCGCTTTGTTGGCACTTACCCGAGCCAAAGCATGGATAGCTGACTTGGATCCGGTTGACCTTGCCAAAGGCTTTCCAAGCACACAAGAAAACGGGGCAGATTTTGATGATGAAGCCCTTAAAAGAGTGACAAGGGAAATGCGTCCTCTGGCGAGTCAGCTAGCAGAAGATGCTAACTTGACTGTTCACCGGTCTTATTATGATGCCAACAACAAACGGGTTAACCCTGTCATCCCGGAGGCGCAAAATCTTATTCCGGGAATCCGTAAGCACACTTATGCCCCTGACATTGATCCGTCAGAACTTATTAGTGAAGAAGCTATCTTTCAGGCCTTAACCCGGATTGACTGGACCACCACAAACCTCCAGCCGCTAGGTGGGGAGGAGGAGGGTGATCCAACACCAGATGACCCATCAACTTCGCATCAACATGGTAATGAGACTTGATCCGGCAATCAGAATGATGCTCCATAAACCTTGTTCTGCTGGAAACACCATATTTTGGGCCTTCAAGCGCCTTGTAATAGGATAGTGAAAATACTTTGATCCATTGCCATCGTGCACTGGGATACACTTTGCGTTGATTCGTCATGAGAATTTTAGTACTGGCTTATGTATTTTTACAATATTATGCAATCCCTGTGTCTGCATAAGGAAAATCTGTCCAGGCGGTTTACCACCGGACGGGTCAAAGTACCCAGCACAACTTGGTAAGCAACTATGGTTGCCACAATAATAAATCATACCTGTGATACAAAACATTGTTGTTGTTTTACCAATTGTGATTTGAAGAAGGGTGAAAACCCAACTTCCACCATGTCATGCTGGTATATATATGATATAGAACCGGGTTGTGATGAACACCGGCCGACTGCTGGAGACAAGGTGTCAAAGCCAGACCGGTTTTGAAGGATGCCGGGTTACCTTTAATTGTATGCTTTTATAGAAGATCCGTAAGCCATACCGGGTTAAAAACACTAGTTTAACATAAACCTTACGAAAAACAAAAACTTGGCAAAAAAGCAAACAAAAACCGTGGTCGAGGCTTTTCAAGGGCTGCCAGGCCCAAATCGAGGCTTTTCATGGGCTGCCAGGCCATTGAGTTAAACCATTTGACGAAGCCTTTTAAGATGGCCCTCCAACTAACCAATCATCGTTTTAACTTTGACAAGTTTAGGGTCTCAATGAGAGTAACTGTCAAACGTTCGACGGGTCGTGCCAGGATTACCTAGATAAGAGTGGCTTACTTGATGAAGGCAGGTTAACCCGGGGTTTTAGGTGAATACACCAGGCTTCCAAGCCGTGGGTCGATACCCAGCTACAAGGGTCCTTTCAAACTCTTTGGTATTTGACACAAAGAGCCCCCAAGTAACTTTTGTGAGCTATGCTCAATGGGTGCCTATGTTTGAGTCATGCTTTACGCAATCAAACCCTCTTTGGCCCCTTGGGTGTGAAGCTCCCAAACTAGATGGTGGCATGATAGCCGGGCTAACAGGTAGTTCTTCGCGTTATTAGCTGAAGCCCCCAAGTTAACAGATATTTAAGGAAAAAATGGCGGAGACCCTGCTTGATAGCAAGAATGCCGGTTTATTATATTGATCATAATATATACATTGTTGAAATATGTACATGCGAAAAGCCTGTGGCTTCAAGTGTAATAAGGCCGTAGGAGAGCTATGTTCCATGGCCGCCGGGTCTCCTCCTCAGAGCTACGTGAGTCTTCTCGAACGTGAATGAGGTAGTATGATCCATTGTGCAGATTTTTGCTGACCACAAAGGGCCCTTCCCAAGGTGGGGATAACTTGTGCATATCAGTCTGGTCTTGAATGAGCCGAAGTACCAAATCGCCTTCTTGAAAGGTTCTTGTCTTAACTCGGCAGCTGTGATAACGCCGTAGGTCTTGTTGATAAACCGCCGACCGAGCCAAAGCCATGTCTCGTTTCTCATCTAACAGGTCCAGCGCCTCTTGGCGTGCTTGCTCGTTGTCCGCTTCAACATAATTCGCGACCCGGGGCGAGTCATGACGAATATCACTTGGGAGGACAGCCTCCGCTCCATAGACAAGGAAAAAGGGTGTATATCCCGTAGATCGATTTGGGGTGGTATTTATACTCCATAACACAGATGGTAATTCTTCCACCCAACAACCCGGCGTCCGTTTCAAAGGGGCCATAAGCCGAGGCTTGATACCCTTCAGGATTTCTTCATTCGCCCTCTCAGCTTGACCATTAGACTGGGGGTGAGCCACGGACGCTACATCAAGCCGGATATGCTCTCGTTGGCAAAACTCCTCCATCTCACCTTTAGAAAGGTTCGTACCATTATCTGTGATGATGCTATGTGGAAAGTCGAAACGGAAAATAATCTTTTTGAGAAACTGAACCACCGTGGCTGCATCACATTTACTGACGGGCTCCGCTTCAACCCATTTGGTGAACTTGTCAACCTCCACCAACAGGTGGGTCTTCTTGTCCTTGGAGTGCTTAAAGGGTCCAACCATATCAAGCCCCCAAGTAGCGAATGGCCAAGTTATGGGAATCATGCGTAACTCTTGAGCCGGAACATGAGCTCGACGTGAAAATTTCTGACAAGCGTCACACCGCTTCACCAAGTCTTCCGCATCAGAAAGAGCTGTCAACCAGTAGAACCCGTGTCGGAAAGCTTTAGCAACCAAGGACTTTGAACTGGCATGGTGACCGCAATCCCCTTCATGGATTTCACGTAGAATCTCTTGCCCTTCTTCAGGAGAAACACAACGTTGGAATACGCCTGAAATGCTAGAACGGTGCAACTCGCCATTGTGAACAACCATAGACTTGGATCGCCAGACTATCTGTCTGGCGAAAAGTTCGTCTTCTGGTAATTCGCCCCGGTTCAAATACGCCAAATATGGAACCGTCCAATCCGGAGTGGCATGTAAAACGGCTACCAACTGGGCCTCGGGATCAGGAACAGCTAAATCCTCCTCTGTAGGCAACTTTACAGATGGGTTATGCAAGATATCTAGAAAGGTATTGGGTGGTACCAGCTTACGCTGAGATCCCAGCCGGCTTAGAGCATCTGCTGCCTCATTCTTGCGCCGGTCGATGTGTTCCACCTGATAACCCTTATAGTGACCTGCTACAATATCCACCTCGTGCCTATAAGCCGCCATGAGTGGGTCCTTAGAATCCCAAGTACCAGAAACTTGCTGAGCCACCAGATCAGAATCTCCAAAGCACCGAACCCGGCTTAAGTTCATTTCCTTAGCTACACGAAGGCCGTGGAGTAAGGCCTCGTACTCCGCTGCATTGTTAGTACAAGGAAACATTAAGCGGAGAACATAACAAATCTTATCTCCTCGAGGGGAAGTGAGGACAACTCCAGCCCCCGAGCCTTCCAACTGCCTGGATCCATCAAAGTGAATGGTCCAGTATGTATTATACGGTTTGCCCTCTGGTGCCTGTAACTCGGTCCAATCATTGATGAAGTCAACAAGCGCATGAGATTTCATGGCTGTTCGGGGCGTATACTTCAAACCATGGGGCCAAGCTCAATCGCCCACTTCGCAACCCGGCCAGTTGCTTCTCTATTCTGGATTATATCACCCAAGGGAGCAGAACTGACCACTGTGATAGGATGGCCTTGAAAATATTGCTTGAGTTTCCTACTTGCCATAAAAACTCCATACACTAGCTTTTGCCACTGCAGATATCTTTGCTTTGATTCGATCAGTACTTCACCGATATAATAAACTGGTCGTTGAACCGAATATTCTTTTCCAGCCTCCTTACGCTCAACCACAATTGCCACACTGACCGCTCGGGCATTGGCAGCCACGTACGATAATAGAGGCTCATTATCAACTGGAGCAGCAAGGACTAGCGGTTCAGCTAGCTACCGCTTCAATTCCTCGAATGCCGCATCGGCGGCATCACTCCAGACGAATTTATCTGTTTTCTTCAACATCTGATGCAGGGGAATCGCCTTCTCTCCCAAACGGCTGATAAACCGGCTGAGGGCTGCAATCCGGCCCGCCAGACGCTGAACATCATTGATACACGCCGGTTTAGCCAAGGATGTGATTTCTTTGATTTTTTCCGGATTTTCCTCAATACCTCTGTTAGACACAAGAAAACCCAAGAGTTTGCCTGCTGGAACACCAAAAACGCATTTGTCCGGGTCGAGCATCATTTTGTAAACCTGAAGATTGTCGAACGTCTCCTTGAGATCACTTATCAAGGTTTCCTGCTTCCTGGACTTTACCACAATATCATCCACATAGGCATGAACATTACGCCCGATCTGCTTGTGAAGAAAATTTTGCACACAACGCTGGTAGGTTGCTTGGGCACTCTTGAGCCCGAAGGGCATAGAGACATAACAGAAGGCTCCAAAGGGAGTGATGAAGGCTGTCTTCTCCTGGTCCTTAACTGCCATTTTAATCAGATGATAACCTGAATAAGCATCCAAGAAACTCAGGCGCTCACAACCCGCCGTTGCATCAATGATTTGATCAATACGCAGGAGAGAAAAAGGATCTGTCGGGCAAGCTTTATTCAAATCAGTGTAATCTACACACATACGCCAAGTGCCATTTTTCTTAAGAACAAGCACCAGATTAGCCAACCATTCATGATGAAATACCTCGACAACAAACCCAGCTGCCAGTAGCCGGGATACCTCTTCTCCGATGGCCTTGCGTCTTTCTTCGTTAAAACGGCGAAGGTACTGCTTAACCGGTTTAAACTTAGGATCAATATTGAGAGTGTGCTCAACGAGTTCCCTCGGTACACCTGGCATGTCAGAAGGTTTCCATGAAAAGATGTCCCGGTTCTCACGGATGAACTCGATGAGCGCGCTTTCCTATTTCGGATCCAGATTGGCACTGATACTAAACTGCTTGGATGAATCACTAGGGGCGAAGTCAACGAGTATAGTATCATTAGCCGGTTTGAACATCACGGCCGGGTCATGCTCAGTCGTCGGTTTCTTCAGAGGGGTCATGTCCGCCGGATCAACATTGTCCTTATAGAATTTCAGCTCCTCTGTAGCACAAACCGATTCAGCATAGGCCGCTTCACCTTCCTCGCAATCCAAAGCAATCTTTCGACTCCCATGTACTGTGATCGTCCCCTTATTACCTGGCATTTTGAGCTATAAATAGACATAACAGGGTCTCGCCATGAATTTTGCGTAAGCCGGCCGTCCAAACAGCGCGTGATATGGACTCTGGATCTTCACCACCTCAAAGGTCAAAGTCTTAGACCTGGAATCAAGCTCATCTCCGAACACGACTTCCAAAGCAATCTTTCCAACAGGGTATGCCGATTTACCTGGTACTACACCATGAAAAATAGTGTTTGACGGTTTAAGATTCTTATCTGTCAACCCCATGCGACGGGAAGTCTCATAGTACAGGATGTTGATACTTCTCCCTCCATCCATCAGAACCTTGGTAAACTTATAGCCCCCCACCTGAGGTGCTACCACCAGGGCTAGTTGACCCGGATTGTCAACCCGGGGCGGGTGATCCTCTCTGCTCCACACGATGGGCTGCTCCGACCATCGTAGATAATGTGGTACGGCCGGTTCAACAGTATTGACTGCCCTCTTGTGAAGTTTCTGATCCTGCTTGCACAGGCTAGTAGTGAACACATGATACTGCCCGCTGTTCAACTGCTTTGGGTGACTCTGGTAACCTGACTGCTGCTGATTCCCTTGGTTATTCTGCTGGTTATTACCATGGTTGTTCTGATGACCCTGGTTGTTCTGAAATCCAGAGCTTGAACCGCCGCCCCCATGGAAACCTGGGCCTGAACCGCCCGGTGGATCCTGATCATACCGGTATAGATCAAAATTTTTGAACTCCCTCATTATATGACAATCCTTCCAGAGATGTGTGGAAGGGGCCTCCTTGGTTCCATGCTTCGGGCAGGGTTGGTTTAACAAACGCTCTAGATTCATCCCTCCACCACGCTGGGGCGGTTTACCTTTGCGACGCTGCATATTTGTGTTAGCCACCAAATCTGAACTATCCGCTTTATGCTTACCATTATTCCCATGGCCTCCTTGGTTGTGGTGCTGCCCTTTTGCACCGCCGTTCTTCTTTCCCTTCTCCGGTTTGTCCTCCTCTGAATCCGGGTCCTTGGTATTATCTGAATCGGCATACTTAACCAAAGCGGCCATGAGTGTTGACATGTCGTTGCAGTGACGTTTGAGCCTCCCCAACTTCTGTTTCAGCGGCTTGAAACAGAAATTGCCCTCTAACGTTAATACTGCGGTGTCTGCATTGATACGATCTGATGAATGCAAAATCGCCGAGACCCGTTTGACCAAATGGGTCGTGGACTCCCCTTCCTCTTGGACACAAGCGGCCAGATCTACAATTGACATCGGCTACTTACACATATCCTTGAAGTTCTGGATAAACCGGCACTTTAATCCGGCCCATGAATCGACAGAGTTGGTCGGCAAGCTCTTCAACCAAGTGCGAGCTATTCCTTCCAACATCATGGTGAAATATTTAGCACATACCGCCTCATCCACATCTAACATCTCCATTGCCATCTCATAGCTCTCCACCCACGCCTCTGGCTGCAAACTGGCGGTGTAATTTGGTACCTTACGAGGTCCCTTGAAATCCTTGGGCAATCATACATTACGCAATGTGGGAGTTAAACATGGTACCCCTAGGGAACTGAACATCACCCCTGGCTCCACGGAGGCAGTGGGGTGAACCGGAGTATGTTGTCGTGCTTCATGTCGGGCTGTCAACTCGGCCTCTCGTCGTGCGCGGCCGTGGTCCACAACATCTTGCGCATTAGCACCTCCCCCAGTCGGGTTGTTCCCCCGTGGCGAATTTCGGTAACAGAAGATGACGTCATGGCGATTCACCAAAATTCACAGGGAGAAGACAATATGGCGGTTTACGAGAATTGTCAGAAATTTAGGTAGTTTTGCTAAGGATTGAAGATTGACATGAACAGGTTCAAATCAATCTGGGGCCTAATGTTGAGGAATAACCACTAAGGGTAAACCGCCCAGGAAGGGCCGGTTCACCTTCGCCTATACTGAAGCCCAAGGACACCTAGAAGATGGCGCTTTACGGATGAGGCTTAGAGGCCCAGAACCCGCAGGCGGTTTAGGGCCCATGGTAGTAAACCGCCATGATTGTATAAACTTGCATTGTAAGATAGAAAAGAGGAGACCTAGGCGGACACTTGTATGAGCCAGCCTCGGGACTCTGTAGACCGGCCGGGGTCCTCCTGAGTATATAAAGGGGTGACCCGGCGGCGGTTCAGGGACGGAAAACAACAACTCGAGAGCCAGACAAAGCGGATTCGCTCCCTGGCCTTCGAGACCCTAGCAATACCAATCACAACTAGACGTAGGCTTTTACCTTCATCGAAGGGGCCGAACTAGTATAAACTCCCATGTCCCCTTGTCCGGTTTAACCCCTTCAAGCTAACCCGTAGCGATGGCTCCGCGACTAAGTCCTTTCACGAGGACATCTGCCGTGACAATTCCACGACACTATATAAAATTTTCCTTACCAAATTCCACCTACCAAAGGCGCTTCACTCCCCGGCAATGGTGCCAGAAAGGAGTCTTGATGACCCACAAGCATAGGGGATCTATCATAGTCTTTTCGATAAGTAAGAGTGTCGAACCCAACAAGGAGCAGAAGGAAATGATAAGCAGTTTTCAGCAAGGTATTCTCTGCAAGCACTGAAATTATCGGTAACAGATAGTTTTGTGATAAAGTAATTGGTAACGAGTAACAAGTAATAAAAGTAAACAGGGTGCAGCAAGATGGCCCAATCCTTTTTGTAGCAAACGACAAGCCTGGACAAACTCTTATATGAAAGAAAGCGGTCCCGAGGACACATGGAAATTATCGTCAAGCTAGTTTTCATCACGATCATATGATTCGTGTTTGTTACTTTGATAATTTGATATGTGGGTGGACCGGTGCTTTGGTGATGTCCTTAATTGGACAAGCATCCTACTTATGATTAACCCCCATTGCAAGTATTCGCAACTACAACAGAAGTATTAAGGTAAACCTAACCATAGCATGAAACATATGGATCCAAATCAGCCCCTTACGAAGCAACGCATAAACTAGGGTTTAAGCTTCTGTCACTCTAGCAACCCATCATCTACTTATTACTTCCCAATGCCTCCCTCTAGGCCCAAACAATGGTGAAGTGTCACATAGTCGATGTTCACATGACACCACTAAAGGGATGACAACATACATCTCATCAAAATATCGAACGAATACCAAATTCACATGACTACTAATAGCAAGACTTCTACCATGTCCTCAGGAACAAACGTAACTACTCACAAAGCATATTCATGTTCATAATCAGAAGGGTATTAATATGCATAATGGATCTGAACATATGATCTTCCACCAAGTAAACCAACTAGCATCAACTACAAGGAGTAATCAACACTACTAGCAACCCATAGGTACCAATCTGAGGTTTGGATACAAAGATTGGATACAAGAGATGAACTAGGGTTTGAGAGGAGATGGTGTTGGTGAAGATGTTCATGGAGATTGACCCCCTCCCAATGAGAGGATCGTTGGTGATGACGATGGTGATGATTTCCCCCTCGCGGAGGGAAGTTTCCCCGGCAGAATTGCTTCGCCGGAGCCCTAGATTGGTTCCGCCAAGGTTCTGCCTCGTGGCGGCGGAGTCTCCTCCCGAAAGCTTGCTTATGATTTTTTCCTCGACGAAAGACTCCATATAGAAAAATATGGGCATCGGAGGGCCACCAGGGGGCCCATGAGGCAGGGGGCGTGCCCCCCACCCTCATGGCCAGGGTGTGGCCCCCCTCTGGAACTTCTTGCGCTCAATATTTTTTATATATTCTGGAAATAGCTTTTGTGAAGTTTCAGGACTTTTGGACTTGTGCAGAATAGGTCTCTAATATTTGCTCCTTTTCCAGCCCAGAATCCCAGCTGCCGGCATTCTCCCTCTTCATGTAAACCTTGTAAAATAAGAGAGAATAGGCATAAGTATTGTGACATAATGTGTAATAACAGCCCATAATGCAATAAATATCGATATAAAAGCATGATGCAAAATGGACGTATCATCGTTGTTGATGATGTAGTCCTTAGGATGGTCGTCATCTCCTCCTGGCACGGGGCCTCCCATGAATACTCCTAGCTTCCTTGTCAGGTCGTCATTATTCTCTACTAGTATCGTGATTTCCTCCTCGTATCCATCGCGTGTAGACTTGAGTTCCTCTTCAAGCTCCATGTTCCTAGTCATCAACTTCTTCAGATCTATCATGCTTGCCCACATCTGGTTCTCCTGTCGACGAATATGCTGGTTTAACTCCTGGATGAAGGCTGCAATGGACTTGCCCCTCCTGGTACTGATCATCTCCCATTGCTCATCTCAGCACCTACATATCTGGTAGATGGTGTCCTTAAGATCCTTGTGATAAACTTCACCGATGCGTCCCATGGCGATGTGGGCTGCCATGCTCTTTCCTAGACTCCAGGTTGGTGCATCAAAGGAAAACTCTATGGGCTCAGTAACTGGAGTGAATGTCCTTCCTGGAACTTTAACTCGAATCATCCAACGCTCCTTGAGGGAGTCCTGGATTAGGGGGTATCCAGACAGCCGGATTATATCCTTTGGCTGGACTGTTGGACTATGAAGATACAAGATTGAAGACTTCGTCTCGTGTCCGGATGGAACTCTACTTGGCGTAGAAGGCAAGCTAGGCAGTACGGATATGTATATCTCCTCCTTTGTAACCGACCTTGTGTAACCCTAGCCCCCTCCGGTGTCTATATAAACCGGAGGGTTTTAGTCCATAGGACAACATACAATCATACCATAGGCTAGCTTCTAGGGTTTAGCCTCTCCGATCTCGTGGTAGATCAACTCTTGTAATACTCATATCATCAAGAATAAATCAAGCAGGACATAGGGTTTTACCTCCATCAAGAGGGGTCGAACCTGGGTAAAACATCGTGTCCCCTGCCTCCTGTTACCATCCGCCTTAGACGCACAGTTCGGGAACCCCTACCCGAGATCCGCCGGTTTTGACACCGACATTGGTGCTTACATTGAGAGTTCCTCTGTGTCGTCGCCATTAGGCTTGATGGCTCCTACTATCATCGATAGCGATGCAGTCCAGGGTGAGACTTTTCTCCCCAGAAAGATCTTTGTGTTCGGCGGCTTTGCACTGCGGGTCAACTCGCTTGGCCATCTGGAGCAGATCAAAAGTTACGCCCCTGGCCACCAGGTCAGGTTTGGAAGCTTAAATTACACGGACGATATCCACGGAGACTTGATCTTTGACGGATTTGAGACCCTGCCTTGTGCACCACGCGGTCACGATGAGTACAATTTAGCTCTTCCATCGGACCATATTCAGGAGATCGCACCGGCAGCCGCTCCGAGCCTCAATTCGGAGCCAGTTGCGCCATCCATGGACGGGTGGATAGACCCCGCCACGGAGGCCGTATCCTCGGCGGCGATCGAGCCGAATATCGTCCTTACCCTTCACGAGAGCCGCGTTGCCAAACTATCGGATCCTTCTCCGGCCGCGGGCTCCGAACCTCCTGCGCCCGTTCCTGTCGAATCCGATTGGGCGCCGATCATGGAGTTTACCTCTGCGGATATTTTTCAGCACTCGCCCTTTGGCGACATACTGAACTCATTAAGGTCTCTCTCCTTGCCAGGAGAGTCCTGGCCGAACTACGTCCGGCAGGATTGGGATGCGGATGACGAAGAAATTCGCCACCCACCCACCACCCACTTAGTAGCCACAGTCGATGACTTAACCGACATGCTCGACTTCGACTCCGAAGACATCGACGGTATGGATGACGATGCAGGAGGCGAAGAGGAACCACTGTCCACAGGGCACTGGACGCCCACTTCATCACATGACGTATACATGGTGGACACACCCAAAGAAAATAACGATGAGGAACGGAAGGACGCAGCGAAGGGTGGTTCCCTCGAGAAGCAGTCAAAGTGGCGGCGTAAATGCCGCTCCAAATCCCGCCTCGGGAGAAATAACGATCATATAGACCCAGCGTCAGAGCAGGGTGAACCATTTCCCGATCACGGCAACACAGAAAATCAAGCCGAACAACCCAACCCCGTCGAAGATAACAGTCCGGACGACATCACACCGGACAGGCGCCAGGAGCAACATAATGCCCACCAAAGGCTTGTTGCCACGGCGAGGAGTCTGAAAAAACAGAAGCAAAGGCTCAAGTCTTCACAAGACACACTCAAAATCAAATGGAGTGAAGTACTCAACACTGCAGCGAAATACGGAAGTAATCGCCACACCAAGAGCTATCCGAAGTGAAAGTTGCTACCTGAATTTGATGAGGAGGCCTTAGATCCTCCACAATTAAAAAATAAAACGACCATCCGGTCGGATAGACGACCTCATAGCCAACATAAAGTGGCAAACGACGCCGCACATAAACCAGTACGCGATCTGCGCAAGGGCTCACATCAAAAGGACAGCGCAACCAGATCCATCTATGGACCACGCAGGCGCGCTCCAACATACAATACAACACAACAAACATCCGAACACCACGGTATGCCCAAATACAGGGGTGCTGCACACCCTCTATGTTTCACCGATGAGGTGCTGGACCATGAATTTCCAGAGGGATTCAAACCCGTAAACATCGAGGCATACGACGGAACAACAGACCCTGGGGTCTGGATTGAGGACTACATCCTCCACATCCATATGGCTCGAGGAGATAATCTCCACGCCATCAAGTACTTACCCCTCAAGCTCAAAGGGCCAGCTCGGCACTGGCTTAAAAGCCTCCCCAAAAACTCCATCGGAAGCTGGGAAGAGCTCGAAGACGCCTTTCGGGCAAATTTTCAAGGGACATATGTCCGACCACCGGATGCAGACGATTTAAGTCATATAACTCAACAGCCCGGTGAGTCAGCCCGAAAACATTGGAACAGGTTCCTCACTAAAAAGAACCAAATAGTTGACTGTCCGGACACTGACGCTGTAGCAGCTTTCAAGCATAGCGTTCGAGACGAATGGCTTGCCAGACACCTCGGTCAAGAAAAGCCGAGAACAATGGCAGCATTAACAAGCCTCATGACCCGTTTTTTTTGCGGGCGAGGGCAGCTGGTTAGCCCGATGCAGCACCAGCGACCCAAGTACATCCGAAGTCAGGGATGGAAACGGGAAATCATGACGCAGCAAGAATAAGCGCCGGAATAAAGAAGACAGCCCGAAGAGCACGGTGGTAAACGCCGGATTTAGAAGCTCTCGGCCAGGGCAGTAGAGGCTGCACTCCAAAGGCAACAGAGACGAATTGTCCAGCCTAAACAAAATTCTCGACCAAATATGTCAGATCCATAGCACCCCGGATAAACCTGCAAATCACACTCACAGAGAATGTTGGGTCTTCAGACAGTCCGGCAAGCTCAACGCCGAACATAAGGGGCAGGATGCACCAAGTGAAGACGAGGACGAGCCTCGCAAGCAAAGCACAGGGGAACAGAAGAAATTCCCACCAGAAGTCAAAAAAGTCAACGTGTTACACGTGATAAAAGGGAGAAACAAAGCGGCACCTTTAGAGGAACATGCCCCAAGGCCTATCACCGCGGAGCTCCGCCACTGGTCGTCCCAACCGATCACCTTCGACCATCGGGATTACTCGGCAAGTATCCAGCGTGTAGGATGGGCTGCCTTGGTATTAGATCCAATAATTGACGGATACCACTTCACCCGAGTCCTAATGGACGGCGGCAGCAGTTTAAATCTGATATATCAGGACACAGTCCGCAAAATGGGGATAGACCCAACAAAAATTTGCCACAGCAATGCTACCTTTAAAGGAGTAACGACAGGCCCGGAGGCTCACTGCAGGGGCTCCCTGGTACTAGAGGTTATATTCGGCTTCCCCAATAACTTCCGTAGCGAAAATTTAACTTTCCATGTCGCTCCGTTCCAAAGTGGCTATCAAGCACTACTCGGATGCGAAGCTTTCGCTCGCTTTAACGCAATACCGCATTACGCTTCCCTCAAGCTCAAGATGCCCGGTCCACGCGGCATCATTACAGTAAATGGAAATATTGAGCGCTCCTTGCTCACCGAAGACGGTGCGGCCGCCTTGGCTGCCGTACACTAAACGGCCTCACCAACTCAAGAATTTGACAGGTCGTTAAGACCACGGCCATGGCTAGACGAGTCCGGCTCAGCTATATGTAATTAATACAGGTTTGATGGCTACCCCTATTACAATACAAGGGGCTCAACGCGCGCGCAAAAGTGGCAATAAGGCTCACCTTTACTCATTTTCAACTATATATTGTTTATTTAGTATAACTTAACTTTTGCATGGCAACTTTTCAATTAAGTTCCTCTCTTTTTCAGATGACCATCGTGCTACACCCGTCCAGGATACGGCACAACGGAGACACAGGCACAGACGTGCAGCAGGGACCCGTTCCAAGGATTCTTTGTAGATTAAGACCCTGCGTAAACCTTTTTTACTGTCTCTTGTTGATTTACATCCCTCGGATTCTCAGTACAACCGAGAAGGATGCTAAAGTCTTGGCATGTGGCCACGCCAGAATAATGCACGTACCTGGACACCAGGGGCTTATTACAAAGGGTACTGTTTAGACCCGGTTTACACCACAAAGACCGAATACCTTAGGGAGTGTTCGGCGTCACGAGTTTGGCCTTATATGCATCAGGTCTGAATCATTTCTTTGGTCAAATGTTGGGTTTGCCCGGCTCCTGTGTTTTGCTGCCTTACGTTCCGCTCTATCGGCTAAGGCGGCACCAGGAGAACTACTACGATTGTGCCCTGGTTCATCCGGACGAGCACCTTAGTAGAGAAAGCCGAAAACTGACTGTCATGATATAGCGTGAGACTAGTCAACCACTCGATGACTTATTGGAATATTCGGGATTCCTCCGCATTAACGAAGGGCCGTTTCCTGGCCAGGCATGTACGCACCCCGAATCCGGATGAGTGCGGAGCCACTAGGGGCTATATAGTAGCCCCACTGTCAAACTCCTATGCCTAAGTGAAAGTGTTAAAGCATTATAGTCCGGTTGCCTAGTTCGCTGCGCTATCACCTCCTTAATAGGACCAAGACATTGGATTAAGTGTGAATACGCGTCTTCTGTGAACACCCCCACATTATATGCATGGGGGCTGAAGCCGACGATTGCAATCTTTCAGGTTATATACATGTATACATAAACGGCCGCACAGGAGGCATCACAATACTTTCGGGCAAAAGTATAAATACAGCCTTGATAAATTCAATAAAACGTTGTTTTTACAATGGGAATACATGTCACTCAAACATAACATTCTTCGAGCACTGGGCCTCTACCGAACGAGCGCCCTCAAGAACTTCTTCAAAATAGTGCTCGGCAGCCACTCGGCCTATGGCCGAACCCTGCGCCGCGACAGTGGTGGCATCCATCTCTGCCCAGTATGTTTTGAGACGGGCAAGGGCCATCCGCAAGCCTTCTATGCACGCCGACCTCTTCATCGCATTAATGCGTGGCACTGCACCAAGGAACTGCTGCACCAAGCTAAAATAGTTGTTCGGCTTTGGCCTTTCCGGCCACAGATGATCCACGACAGACCTCGTGGCAAGTCCGGACAATCTATTGAGTTCGGCCAATTCGGCAAGCTGATCAGTCAATGGAAGCAGACGCTCTAGAATGTTAAATTGCGACCAGAACAGCTTGTCCACTTCACGATCTGTCTGATCTCGAAAGTATTCGGCCGCATTGGCAGCGCTCGCCGCTAAATCCAGATATGTGTCGGCCGAACTCCACAGCCGATCCAGAGGGGCATACCGCGGATCGCCGAACTTCCTCTGCAGCATAAAGGGCTTCCCAGCCACAATATCCCCGGCTTCACGCAGGTCCTCCATCTTTGCTATCATTGCAGAGCGGGTGTCTTTAGTTGCCATTGTGGCCTTTTCGAGGTCCATAGCCTTCGCCCGGCTTTCTTCTTCAAGAAACTGGCAGCGGTCGGTAGTGTCTTTAACTTCACAGCCATTTTGGCCATTTTCTCTTTGCTCTCGCTATGCACGGCCTTCTCGGCTCTCAACTCTTCGGCCGCCTTCAAAGCGGCTGCATTACTACTTCTTTCTTACTCCTTGGCTCGGGCAAGCTCCGCCCGCAGGGCCTCCACGGTGGCAGCTCCATCTGCAGTCACAACATATTAAAGATACTGGCATCACGCTGCTCTTACTATGTGACATTCACTATAAATATCACCTACCATGTGCCTCGTCAAGCCGCTTGTTAACAAGCTCGATGTCGGCATCCGCCGCATCCAGTTGCCGCTTTAGTTCGGCAACCCCATCAGTCCGGCTAGCCACCGGAGCTTCAGACACCTGCACATAAAGGCGGTCTGGTTACTACCTGGGACTATGATCCTCCGTTCGCCGCCGTTCTCGACGACAACCGGAGTCTCAGGGGCTACTATCTACACAGGGCACACCTAAAATGTGTGGTACCATTACAAATGTATATCATTTCACGTACCTCAAAGCCCGTCTGTAGACTCATAAAGGCTTCATGCAACCCGTTTTCGGCGGACGAAATCCTTTCAATCACCGTACACATTAATGTACGATGCTCTTCTGAGATAGTCGCTCGCTCTAGCAGACCCTTCAGTACGTCCGACCGCATACCAGATGGTGCCGGACTCTTTTGATTTCTCTCTTCAAGAGCCAGATACTGAGGGCTTCGGGTGACCATGGGATTACATTCTGGACTTACCGGATTTGGAGAAACTCTCTGTGATGAGACTTCAAGGTCGCCCGCTTCTTGAACCAGGGAGTCCGGGGGAGGCGTTTCGCTCTCCATCATCTCCGGAAGAAGATCCCCGAAGACGAGCTCTGCTGAGAAGGGCTCAGATCCGAACTATAAGATAGATGCTTCGGTTATCTTCCTCAGAAGTAAGGTAGTATATCTTCACTATTAGTACTTTCTGATTACTTACAGCTTGTTAGAGGGCTGATCCCCGCATGGACTTTGTGCGGCAAGAGCACCCTCCAAGGCGGGACCCTCTGGTGGAGTTTTCTTCTCCCATTTGGAAACCTTGGTTTCCGGATCATCAAAGGTAGTCCTCTTCCTCCCCCGGGGTGAGGGAATGTCAGATTCCTTCCCTTGGTTATCCTCCCTCACGGAGGCGCTCGTTCCCTCGGTTGGAATAGGTAGCAGCGGGGGCCTGCTTTTGCCCTCTTTATTCCCTCCTTCATCTTCCTTTGAGGGCACCGGGCAAGGTGCTGCCTCGAGCATATTTTCCAGCACCGGATTGTCCCAGCCTTCACGAAGGGGTGCCGAACACCGGATCATCTTCGCCTTTGTTATCCAGTCCTGGTCAAGAAGCAATTCTTCAGAATGACGTCATGATAAATGAAAGACAGTGTGTTCGGCTAAAGGATTACTTACTTGGGCCGCGGTGCGGTTGCTGCTCAGGCCCACGTCCTCGGTGGTGCCCGGACACTCTATTTGGGGTCCGAAGAACGACTTGTACATCTCCTCGTGCGTCAGGCCAAGGAAATTCTGAATAGTGCGTGGTCCTTCTGGGTTGAATTCCCACAAGCGGAGGGGTCGGCGTTTGCAAGGCTGGACTCGATGAACCAGCATAACTTGCACTACCATAATCAAACTGAAATCTCACTCAAAGAGATCTCGGATGCGGCTTTGCAGTGTGGGCACATCCTTGGCTGGACCCCAGCTCAGCCCCCTGCTGATCCATGACATCAGTTGTGGTGGAGGGCCCGAGCGAAAGGTGGGGGAAGCTACCCACTTGGCACTTCTGGGAGCGGTGACGTAGAACCATTCCCGTTGCCATAATCCGGACACCTCTGGAAAGGAACCCTTTGTCCATGGAGCTCCAGCGATCTTGCTTATTAATGCACCTCTGCACACTGCATGCTGCCCCTCGACCGTCTTAAGCTTCACATCAAAGGTCTTGAGCCACAGGCCGAAGAGAGGGGCAATGCGGAGGAAGGCCTCACATACGACAATAAATGCCGAGATGTGGAGAATGGAATTCGGAGCTAGATCGTGGAAATCAAGCCCGTAATAGAACATCAAACCCCTTACGAAGGGATCCAGAGTGAGGCCTAGTCCTCAGAGGAAGTGGGAGATAAACATGACGTCTTCATTGGGTTTAGGAGTAGGGACGACCTGCCCTCGGGCAGGCAGCCGATGCGAGACTTCGGCGGTCAAGTATCTTGCCTCCCTCAACTTCTTGATATCCTCTTCCGTGACGGAGGAGGGCATCCACCGGCCCTGGAGGCTGGATCCGGACATGATTGAAGGTCCAAAGCACCTGACCTGGGCTTTGGGTGTTAGAACTCGAGGCGGGGGAAGGATTCGATTGAGCACGGGAGGAAAAAAGTAAAAGCCTTGTCCCTTTATAAAGAGGGTGAATATCAAGCATCCTCCTTGTGGCCGTTTGGGACTTGCCTAAAATCTAGGAGTCCTAGGCATAGTTGGGTTACCCACACCCGCATTGATGAGAATCCCGTAATAAGGGGGACATGATCTCTGCTTTGACAAAGACGTGTCAAGAAACTGCATCGCGTTATGTGCGGGGCTAGTTAAAGGAAAAACAGTTCGAATAATCACCGAGCCATGGCATGATGTCATGTTGCCAAAATGTGTCAGCAGATTAGATTTGTGGAAATATTATTCTCTCTACGGTGGTATGTGGAACTTATTTTGCAGGGTCGGACACTATCCTTTTATTCGAACTCTTCTGTGGTGTATCCGGAGGAGGAACCCGCCTTGCAATGCCGAAGACAATACTGCACGCCGGACTCATCGTCATTGAAGCCTGGTTCAGGGGCTACTGAGGGAGTCCTGGATTAGGCGGTATCCGGACAGCCGGATTATATCCTTTGGCTGGACTGTTGGACTATGAAGATACAAGATTGAAGACTTCGTCTCGTGTCCGGATGGAACTCTACTTGGCGTAGAAGGCAAGCTAGGCAGTACGGATATGTATATCTCCTCCTTTGTAACCGACCTTGTGTAACCCTAGCCCCCTCCGGTGTCTATATAAACCGGAGGGTTTTAGTCCGTAGGACAACATACAATCATACCATAGGCTAGCTTCTAGGGTTTAGCCTCTCCGATCTCGTGGTAGATCAACTCTTGTAATACTCATATCATCAAGAATAAATCAAGCAGGACGTAGGGTTTTACCTCCATGAAGAGGGCCCAAACCTGGGTAAAACATCGTGTTCCCTGCCTCCTGTAACCATCCGCCTTACACGCATAGTTCGGGACCCCCTACCAGAGATCCGCCAGTTTTGACACCGACACTCCTCTTCTGGTAAAGTGGCGGTGTAGGTCCCGGTGAAGCTTGGTATTCCGATGTTCAGGTACCTAGTGCCTTCCTTCAAGTATCTCCCAAAAGGTGTGTCTTCATCCGGTTGTGCAAACTTGTTCCTTGAGTCCGCCATCCTATAGAGTGGAAATGGAGAGGAGTCAGAAATGAGTAGACAAGAGTGACCTATAACTTATCTTAGTGGTCGTGTCCTAGAATCAGCGTGTGCTCTGATACCATCTTGTAGCGATGTGGCCTCAAACAGTCAAATCTCTATGCATAAGTGTCATCTCTGGATGGGTAATGCTGACACACACAATACTTCGAAGGATTTATAATAGAGTAGCAATCACATACTTATTACATCGATAGTCACAAGAGAGAACTTAATACAATTATATGGCTTAAGGCCATCTAAATAAGATAACAACGGAAGGCTTGGAAGATAAAGTGAGTCCATCAACTCCAGCGGCATAGCTGAGTGCACGACAACGACCTAGCACACCTTACTCTTCATCTGAAAAGTCTGCAGCATGATATGTTGCAGCCCGAAACGGGTCAGCATATGGAATATGCTGGCAAGATAACACAATAGAGCAATGAACAAGTAAATGCTATCACTACATGCATATATGGCTTGTGGAGGCTCTATGGTTATAATGTTTTTGCGAAAAGCCAATTTTTTCCCACAACAAAGTTATATATTTTGTTTAACTACCATGGTAGTTGATAAACATTAAGAATGGTAACCCCATCTCAATCCCAATTAAACAGTAGTTAACAACCGAACAAATTAATTTAGAGTGATGAGATCAACATGATAATCTAAGAACCAGATACTCAAGATGTCCATAACCAGGGACACGGCTAACCATGATTAGTTTGTACACTCTGCAGAGGTTTGCGCACTTTTCCCCACAAGACTCGATGTCCTCCATTGGATTTCTCGCACTACATGGTGTTTGAGAAACGGATGACCGAGACACAGCCTTTCAGAAGCATTAACTCTTTACTCTGGGTAGATAGTTACACCTACTTTCGCCTACATCTGCTAGCCTACCATTGAAAGAGGTAATGCAACATACTCAACTATGCTAGAGCCCATAATAGCTTGTGGCTGCACACGGAAGTTTCTAGCATGAATAATCTTATGATCCCTTTGATCCTGGGTGGCGAACCAAAGGACAACACTGGTATATCCCCAGGTGCCCGCGACCAATCCACCCAGATGTGTATTTAAGTAGCCACCTTAAGTTAACCATTAATCAACAATCTCACATCTATCATGGATACACTCAAACCCAAACCACGTCTACGAGCATAGCATAGCGGTATAAGCATAACGTAGAAGTAATTCCCAGGGTTTGATAATAAAAGGGCAATAGATTCTACCTCATCATCTACTTTCCAAAACCCACAAGTTAAAAGATCCTACTCATGCAATGTTTGAGGATTGTAGCTAATGCATAAAAACTGGGTAATAAAGAGGTATGATCAATGTGTTACTTGCCTTGCTGACGATCCGCAAACCCTAGAGACTCGTAGTAGCACGCTTCGCACTCCGGGAATTCTATCGCAAACAAACAATGGCATACATAAGCACTCAAGCATATATGCATGGGTAAAGCTCAGATGGGAAAGTCAAATTCGAAAATCCAACTAAAGAACTACAATTTTCAAAAAAGAACTAATCGAATCGAAGCTACCGAACTAAAACTACGGTCAAAAGAATTTCGAATTCAAATCTGCTTCAAACCAAATTTTAAATTGTCAAAACCATGGTCAAGTTGATTAACCAGAAACAAGGGCTCGAGGAGAAGATTTTGGTGTTGGTTTCACTGGATGTGGACGAACGGTTAAAAAGTTACGAGGGTTTGAAATCAGGGGCTAATCTGCGATAAAAATAATCGCGGATAGGTCCCTGGCCGAAAATAAAAATAAAAAGAAAAATCTATCGGACGAACGTCCGCTAATGGATACTAACAAACGAATTCCTTCGTTAAAACGAACTACGAACGAACATTCATAGATTAGAGCTAACCAAAGAAAACCGAGAAAACCGAACCGATCTAGGGTTTACAAATCGAGGGCGGAGATCGTGCAAACAGCAAATCGAGGCGAAGCACGCGAGCGATTTACCCAGGTTCGGGCCGCACGGATGCGTAAAACCCTACTCCTGCTTCATGGTTTTGTATTGATTTCTAGCTTGGGAGCGCGGAGTGCTACAGTACGCACCAGCGGCCAGCAAGACCGAGCGTGAGTGTTCGAACTGGCTAAACCCCCTCTACGTTGCACACGGGCCTCCTTTTATATGCTCAAGGGGCTACCGACAGGTGACAACGGAGGTAAAGGGCAAAAATGGAAAGGTGCTGTGGTAGGCACAGCTACCTGCTACAGTGTATCATACCTAACCCTGACGGCAGGGGACAAGTGTCTTAAATGCCCGTCTGTGTCGCCTAAACAGTGCGAAAAGGGACCGCCAGGGACGCCACCGTTCGCCACGATGGCGATCTTGTCAGCGCCGCTTGCCACCGCACGTCCCTAGCTGCACAGCCTTCCGCCACGTACGCATGGAAGGGCCCCAGAGCGACACGTTGGTGGATGTGCTGGAGCGCGGGCGCGGAGAGGTGGCTTGCCGCGGCGAGCGCCTTGCCGCGGTCGTTGTCTTGTCGCGTCCGGGAGCTTGTCGCTCACCGGGTCTTGCTGGAACGCGTTGTGCGTCGCGGCAAGTTCCTTGAAATGCCTTGAGTGGCCTTCCTGGCAAGCTCCTCTTGCCGGGGTCTTGTCTTCTTGACTTGGACACTTTGTTCTTGAATGGCTCCAAAGGAACCACGGAGGATCTTGGCGGTCACCCGGCAAGCCTTGCCGCGGGATGCTGCGACTGCCCGTGCACAAGTTCGGGATACTAGGGTACCCCTACTCTAGTACACCGACAGGAGCCCCCGGGCCTGGGCCATACATGGTGCCGAGCGCTGTTGGGCTAGGCCCAAAACAGGGCACGGGCACGCGCGGCCTAGGTTACGCCGTATCTCACTCCGTATCCACCGCGCCCTCCCCGAACGGCACGCGTTGAATGCGGCGTCGTGGGGGAGGTCGTGGGGGTTTCTTTATTCGGAAATGCGGAATGTCCGCCCCCTCCCCCTTTATAAGCAGGGGAAACAGAGGCAGTTGGCCCACTCGCCCATTGCCGTTCCCAATCTCAGAAATCTCCGCCGCTCCCTTACCTCCCCAAAGCTGAGAGAGAGAGCAGCGCTCCGCCCCCCATCGCCACTAGCACCACCAACGCCGTCGACCTCCTCCACTACTTCCGCCATGGCTCCAAAAGCCGACAAGGGGAAGACCGTGAAGACGACCGAGGCGTAGCGGCTCGCGGCGCTGCGGAAGGAGCGGTCCGTTTTCCCTCCCAAGCTCGGCGCGAAGGAGCTGAGGGAGAACTACTATCTGTTCTGGTCGGCGGAGACGCGTGCGCATCCGTGCACAAAGGTTCTCCCCGCTGCCGCTTGGAAGAAGGCTCTGAATGGGTACCCCTTCTTCGCATTGTTCTTCTATTGCAGGCTCTGCCCGCCCTTCTCTGATTTCTTCTGCAACATCATGAACACCTATGGATTCCATCTCCTTGACTTCACCCCCAACGTCGTCCTGACAATGGCAGTTTTCGCACACCTCTGCGAAAACTTTGTCGGAGTCCTTCCCAACGTAGCCCTCTTCCGCCACTTTTTCATACCCCGAGTAGAGAGAGGAGAGCTTCTATCCGGCGGGATTGCCTGGATCTCAAGGCCCGGCAATAAAGAGACCTATCTGGAGGGAGAATTCCGCGGCAAGTGGGAGGAGTGGAGAGCTGATTGGTGTTGGATTGACGAGGAGAGCCCGTAGGCATTCACCGTCCGACGCCGAACCCCAGTAGCACGCGGCAGCGATTGGAGTGACATGGCTCCGGAGGACGCCAGGCTAAAGATTGCCGTCACCAGGATCCTGCGCCTGAGGCTTGTCGGCTTACTGTTGGCGCTGTTGGCGCAGACTTCCTTTGCCGCCGCATCGCCCCCCTGCAGGAACGGGGGAGGCCCACTTGGGAGTTCAAGAACGCGGCAGACATCATGAGGCTGCGGCCAGGCCTCAATTACAACTTCACAGTCCTGGAGCTCAACGCGATGCTGCAGGAGCTATTCAAATATGACCCCCAGCATCCCGAGGTGTTCAGGTTGCCGGGGGGCATTGTGCCTTTGTGCAACAATTCCGCGCTCGACCGCATCCGTGCAATGATGCCGGAGTGTGACTCGCACGGGATTGTGCCAACTTGGCAGGAGCCTGCAGACGAGGTCGTGCAGCAATTCTTCGACGACTTGGTGGAAGTGCCAATCCGCCTCGACGAGAAGGACGGCCTCACTCGCGACACCACAGATGCGGAGATGGCGCTCATCGCCACTAGGCTGGAGGAGGTAGCGGCAGCCGCAGCCGCGGGCGAGTTCGGGTTCACTGTGGAGGAGGCCGATGCAGCAGAAGCGGCAAGCCGTGCCGAGTGAGGGGAGCCTGCCGGCAAGAAGGGGCTTGCCGGGCAAGACACCGAGCCGAGCGAGCCCGCCAAGGACGCGAGCGGCTCGTTGCAAATCGACTCTTCTTCCACCTCGTCTTCAGACAGCCCACCAGAAGCAGAGCCTCCATCCCCACCAAGAAGGCGTCTCCGCAAGGTTGGTGATGTGGCGGAGCGGCAAGCGGGCCAACAGTCGCCACGCCGCGTGACACGCTCGACCACGGCAAACACCGTTGCCGCGGGAGCGCCTCATGCTACGACGGCAACTGGAGCGGAGTCTAGCCGGACCACCGCTTCAGTCCCTGCCGCTAGTCACGCCGCGCCGACAGCCGGAGCGGGGTCGTCTCAGACCACCGCCACTGCTCCCGCCAAGCGGCCAAGGGAAGCTTCTCCTCTACCTCCTCGCTCCGGGCGCGTGCCAGGCTTCGACTTCTCCGCGTTAAGCTCCGACGAGGAAGAAGAAGAAGAGTAAGCTTCTCTTGTTGTACTTGCATTTCTTCAACTCTTGCTGTTGGTCTTGTTTCTCACTTGCTTTTCCCTGAATCTGTTCCTCTTTAGGACTCTGGCCCAGAGAGCGGCAAAGAGAGCTAAGGCCCCGGTGATCATCATCGAGGACGAGCCCACTGTGACAACAGGTGGCGCGCCCGAGACAACCTTGGCAGAGCCGGCGACATCCCTCCATGGCAGCCCCCAGCGTAAGTGTGTGAATTATTTTCCGCGGCGAGGCGCGTATGGGTACTTGTCTTTGCTGATATCTGCTTGTTGACTTGTGTAGGAGCCGATCAGCCCCACCAAGAGCCAAGGGAGAATCCCCCGACAAGGGAGAATTCTCCGGCAAGGGAAGGCTTCCCGCTGAGGGAGAAGTCTCCGGCAAGGGAGGGTTCTCCGGCGAGGGACAGCGCCAGCGGCCCCCCGACGATGGAGACCACAACCGCAGAGCCTGGTGAAGGTACTCCCCTTGCTTTAAAACTTCTCTTGGATCCTTCTTTTCTTGATCTTTATGGGTTTCTGCTGGATTCTGTTTGACTCTTCTCCCCTTTTTCGGCTGTCAGATCCATCCGCTGTGGAGCAGATGGAGACAGAGGTTGCCGCCACTGAAGCAGCCGGTGCTGGAGACGCCACCGGCGCAGAGGCCGCCAAGGCTGACGCTGCAGCAACTGGCGAGGAATCTGGCGATCGTACTGACGGCCCTGAGGCCGCAGGAGCGCCAGGCGCTACGCCGACCGCCGACCCATCCGCCGAAGCCGCAGCGCCAAGTTCCAAGGAGCCCCAGCCGGGCGTTTATTTGAAGGCCGGCGACGACGTCTTCATCAATCTTCCCTGGGCATCAAGCTCCAGAGCGCCGGTCGAGGGGGAGGTCTTCGACGGAGAAGTGCTCGCCTCCGCGGGGCTGAAGCTGGTCGACGCGCCAAGCAGCAGCAGCAACGAGCCCGAAGAAGAGCGGCTGCTGCGCAGGTTGATGTCACTCTACCGCGCGCGACAAGCCAAGCTGGAGTCCCGCGAGGCGCTTGTCGCGAAGGCGGGAGCAGACATTGAAAAGCGCGCGGAAGAGCTCGGGGGTTTCCATTGGGAAGCCCTCCGATCCCTGGCGGAGGAGCGGGAGCAGCTCGCTGAAGCGCGGAAGGTCTTTCTCCTCGAGAAGGCTGAAGCCGAAGAGCGCCAGCGACTTGCCGCTGTGAAGCTAGCCGCGGAAGAGGGCGATCTGGCGCAGCGGAAGGTCAATCTCGACGCCCACGAGGAGGAGCTTGCCTCGCGCGAGGAGAAGCTTGGCGGAGCCCTCAAGCAAGCGGAGGACACTACCGCCGCCGCCGAGGCCGCCAAGGAGGAGTTGAAGACGAAGGTGGCGCGGCTGGAGGCCGATCTCTCCGAGAAGGGCAAGGAGCTCAGCGTCGCCAAGGCCTCCAATGTGGATCTTGAGTTGAAGCTAACCATTTTGACCAAGACTTTGGACAGCTCCAAGAAGCGGGAGGCGGCCTTGAAGGAGGAAATCAAGGCCGACAAGGCGCTGCTGGAGAGCGCTGCCACCGCCCAGAACACCTTCAGGGAGACTATGACGCACTGGACGGAGAGTCTGGTGAACGCCGCCACAGATATCGACAAGGAGCTGGCGCAGCTGGGGATGGAAGATCTTCGGTATCCCTCCGACGACAACCTCCAGCCCAGCGCCAAGCTCGTCCTATTCTTCAAGGGCGTGGCGACGGCCCTTCAGCGACTCCGAGAGAGGATCCCCAAGCAACTAGCTGACGAGTCGCGCGAGATCTGCGCAGGAGCCCTCGAGAAAGTGTTGATGAAGGTGGCCTTCCGCAATCCGGGCCTCCGCCTTACCAACATCCTCAGGTCCTTGCCGCCAGAAGCTGATCTGGAGGAGCTCAAGGCCCTTGTCGCTCCCATTGTGGACAAGGTGAGCGGGATCAAGCGGGTCGAAGGCGATCACGTAGATTAGGCCGCTCATTTCTTCTTTTCTTGTTGCTGCCCATCATGTCATGAAAACAATCTGTTAGAGCTACGACAAGCTATCTTTGTAATGTAACTTGATTGTGGGAAATGATTGCAATGTTACTCCCTTTACTTGATTCCTCCCTTTGTATGTTTTTGCCCTACGCTTTTAGGGAACTTGCCGGTGCAGGCACCTGAGCCGCGAGCGCTGAGTGTGGAACGTTAGCAACCTGCTGGCGGTGCCGCTACCGGCAAGAAACCTTGTTGCAACTAGTTGCAGCTCACTTAAGTTGCTGAGCGAACTCGAAACAAAGTAAGGGCGCTAGCGGCTCACTTAAGTTGCTGAGCGGACTCGAAGCAAAGTAAGGGCGCAACTAGCTATGAGTTGGTTCCTCCGCGCATAGGTTTCCCATACAAAGTGTGGTCGTTCAAGGGAGATAACTTAAAATTTAAAAAAATCGATTGCTCAAACTTTGGCAACTTAGATTTTCTGTTGTTTGCTTCCCGGCAAGGCAAAACTTTCTTGAACGATGCCTGGCCCATACCATCCATCGTCTTCTCCTTTCCCCCCGGCAAACTTGTGGGCGAGGGGAACCTTGCTTTCAAAAGGAAGAAGAGACAATACAGATATGGAGCTTTATGGCTCGTTATTGCTTACCGTGGAGTAGGTGCTGCACAAAGTGTCAGATCATATATGCCAGAAAATAGAAAGCATAAAATTGACAAAATGTGCGGAGCACATGAGCTTTACTTATGCACGGGATCTGCGCCCGGCTTTGTACAAAGGATTACATGCAACAGCGGCAAGACTTGTACAAAAGGCGGTTGCCGGAACGGGTTCCGACAACCGCGCCTTACGGGTAAAACTTACGAAGATGCTCAATGTTCCAGGAGTTGCTCACCGGAATGCCATCTTCGGTCTCAAGGCAGACAGCGCCAGGCCTAGTGACTCGTTTCACCCGGTAAGGGCCTTCCCACTTCGGCGTCAACTTGTTGGAATTCTTGGCGGACTGAACGCGCCGAAGAACAAGGTCGCCTTCCTCGAGACTTCTGGCGTTAACTTTGCGGCTATGGTAGCGGCGCAAAGCTTGTTGGTAGCGAGCAGCTCGCACAGCAGCCTGGAGACGGTCTTCCTCAAGGAGCAGCGCGTCATCTTGTCGCAGCCGCTCTTGCTCGAGCTCATCATAAGCGAGCACTCGAGGTGACCCGTATACGAGTTCCGTGGGGATAACTGCCTCTGCTCCATAGACTAGAGCAAAAGGTGTCTGTCCAGTGGCTCGATTTGGCGTCGTTCTGATCGACCAAAGAACCACCGGCAGCTCCTCGATCCAGTTTCTTCCGCACTTGTGTAGCCTGTCGAAAGTTCTGGTCTTGAGCCCGTGCAGCACTTCAGCATTTGCCCTCTCCGCTTGACCGTTGCTTCTCGGGTGAGCAACAGAAGTGAAGCAGACCTTGGCGCCAAGATCTTGGACGTACTGCGTGAAGGTGCGGCTCGTAAATTGCGTGCTGTTGTCGGTGATTATCCTGTTAGGGATCCCGAAGCGGCAAACAATCGACCTGAAGAACTTGACTGCTGACTGTGCTGTCACCTTCCTCATTGGTTCCACTTCTGGCCACTTTGTGAACTTGTCGATTGCAACGTACAAGTACTCAAAGCCCCCAACAGCTCGGGGAAAGGGGCCGAGGATGTCGAGCCCCCAGACCGAGAATGGCCAGGATAAAGGGATCGTCTGGAGAGCTTGAGCTGGTTGGTGTATCTGCTTGGAATGAAACTGACACGCTTCACACTTGGTTACTTGTGCAGTTGCATCCTGGAGGGCTGTTGGCCAGAAGAAACCTTCCCGGAAATCTTTACCGACAAGTGCTCTTGCGCCAATGTGGTGACCACATATGCCTCCATGTATTTCTGCCAACAGTTTTTGTCCATCTTCCCGGGGAATACACTTCAATTTCACACCGTTGAGTCTTCTTCTGTACAGTGTCTTGTCAACAAACTGGTACATACTTGACTGCCGGGCTACTCTCTCCGCTTCTTCTTGCTCTTCGGGAAGTCCTCCTGTCTGAAGGAAATGGACAATCTGCTGTGCCCATGTTGGAGCTTGTGGCTCGACAACAAGGACTAAAGGCAAATCTGCTGCTGCGGGAACATCCGCTTCCACGGCAAGAACCTGCGGCTCTGCCGGAGCTTGACGTTCCCCGACAAGCTTGCAGGAGCAAAACTTGTCGGGAGCTCTTGCTTCAACGGAACAAACCCTAGGGTCTGCCGGAGCAGACTGCTCCTCAGCACTCTTGGCGTTGATCTTGGGGACCTTCTTGGTGGCGGCTTCGGGGAGCTCTGCCGGCAAATAGTCACCAGAAACCAACTTCCTCTTCTTGCTCTGTCCAGTTGATGGCGTTACGGACGGCTGAGTCAGCTTGAGCACAAAGATCCCTGGTTCCACAGGTAACTTAAGTGCGGCACACTTTGACAGGCCATCTGCAATGGCGTTCTGAGCTCTTGGAACATGCTCCATTTGTAGGCCGTCAAAGTGTTCTTCTAGCTTTCTCACTTCGTCGATGTAAGCTTCCATCAACGGACTCTGATAACTCTTGTTTACTTGGCGGACGACAAGTTGTGAGTCACCCCTGACAATGAGCTTCTTGATTCCAAGGTCTGCCGCGATCCGGAGACCGGCAAGCAAGCCCTCATATTCTGCAGTATTGTTCGTTGCTTGCTCTTTGGGGAATTGCATCTGGACTACGTACTTGAGGTGCTCACCGGTGGGTGCGACAAGCAACACGCCAGCACCGGCGCCTTGCAGCGAAAAGGCACCATCAAAGTACATCAGCCACTCTTTGCTTGCTTCCTTGTCAGGGATGCTCGTTTCTGGAATTTTTTCATCTGGTGTTGGCGTCCATTCTGCTATGAATTCTGCCAATGCTCTGCTCTGGATAGTTGAAGTGCTTTCAAACTTGAGGCCAAAGCTTGACAGTTCCAGTGCCCACTCAACAATCCTGCCTGTCGCTTCTGGATTCTGCAATATCCTCTTCAGCGGAAAGCGAGTGAAAACTGTGATCTCATGTGCTTGGAAGTAATGGCGCAGCTTTCTCGAGGCCATGAGAAGGCCGAAAAGCAATTTCTGCACACCAGAGTACCTTGACCTAGCCCCCTACAGAAGGGAACTGACAAAGTAAACTGGGCGCTGCACCATCTTCTTGTGTATCTCGTCGTGTATCTGCGCAGATCCATTTTTGTCGGGACCAGAGCTTGTCGGGGAGGCTCCCTGCTTGTCACTGGATGCGCTTGCCGTGGTTGCTGGCTCATCATCTGCCTCCCTCTCTGCTACTAACGCAGCACTAACCACTTGATTGGTTGCCGCTATGTATAGCAGCAACTTCTCTTGTGGCTTAGGTGCGACAAGTATTGGAGGGGAGGACAGGTATCTCTTCAGGTCTTGCAGCGCAGCCTCCGCTTCCGGAGTCCATTTCATTGGACCTGCCTTTTTCAATAATCTGAAAAACGGTAGGGCGCGCTCAGCAGACCGAGAGATAAACCTGCTGAGAGCAGCCATGCAACCAGCAAGTTTCTGTACATCCTTGACGCGCTTTGGTGCTTCAATCTGCTCAATGGCCTTGATCTTGTCGGGATTGGCTTCAATTCCCCGCTGAGACACGAAGAACCCGAGAAGCTTGCCGGAGGGAACTCCAAACACACACTTCTCTGGGTTGAGCTTGAGGCTGATCTTGCGCAGATTTGCAAAGGTCTCGTCTAAATCTTGAATCAGGGTTACTCTGTCCTTGCTCTTGACCACTATATCATCCATGTATGCTTCCACATTTCTGTGTATTTGTGGCTCAAGAGCAACATGGACTACTCTTGCAAATGTCGAACCAGCATTTTTTAATCCGAAAGGCATCCGTACGAAACAGTACGTGCCACATGGAGTAATAAATGTGGTCTTCTCCTCATCCTCTTCTGCCATGAAGATCTGATGATATCCTGAGTATGCGTCAAGAAATGAAAGCAAATCACATCCGGCGGTGGAGTCAACAATCTGGTCAATGCGCGGCAAAGGAAATGGGTCTTTGGGACAAGCTTTGTTAACATCGGTGAAATCAATACAAAGTCTCCATTTCCCGTTTGCCTTGCGCACGACTACAGGATTGGCCAACCACGTGGGATGGAGCACTCCTCTGACAAGGCCTGCTGCTTCCAGTTTCTTGATCTCTTCTGCAATGAATTCTTGGCGCTCCACTGCCTGCTTCCTGACTTTCTGCTTGACGGGCCGTGCAAGGGGACAAACGGCAAGGTGGTGCTCAATTACTTTCTCGGGAACACCGGGGATGTCAGACGGTTGCCATGCAAACACGTCGACATTCACCCGCAGGAAAGCAACGAGCGCGCTTTCCTATTTAGGGTCGAGCGTGGCACTGATGGTGAAGGTACCACCAGTGCCGTCCTCCTTGGCGGATACCCTCTTCATCTCTGGCGGAGCTGCCATCGTCTTCTTGCACTTGCCGGTGGAGCTCGATGGTGCGTCCTCGACGGCAGCGCAGCACTCCGAAGAGGTGCGCTTGCCGGAGTGGGCATCAGAACTCTTGCCGGACTTGGTCTTCTTCCCCCCGGGAGCTTCAGCGGCAAGTGGATTGCGATCTGCCGTGGCTGCTGCTTCCCGGTAGATCTTGTCGACACAGATAAGAGCATCCTTCTTGTCGCCGGGGACGGAAATGACGCTTATCGGGCCTGGCATCTTCAGCATGTTATATGCGTAGTGAGAGGCTGCCATGAACTTGGCGAGTGCTGGACGGCCAAGTATCCCATTGTAAGGCAATGGAATATCGGCAACGTTGAATGTGACCTTCTCAGTCCTGAAGTTTAGCTCGCTGCCAAATGTTACCGGCAGCGTGACCTTCCCCTTCGGCTTGCTCCTTCCCGGATTGATTCCTTGGAATGTGCCGGTCTCTTCAAGCTCGCTGTCGGGGATCTGGAGTTTTTGGAGTACAGCGGAGGAGATCAGGTTTAAGCCGGCCCCGCCGTCAACTAGCATCTTGGTGACCTTGAGGTTGCGGATAGTTGGTGAAACCAACATCGGCAAACACCTGACCGCAGTTGTGCGATCAGGGTGGTCCTCAATGTCAAAGATGATAGGCGTGCTGGACCATTTCAGAAGTTTGCGCGATTCGACAGGTGGTTCTGCTGCATTGACTTCCCGCACCCACTGCTTGAGTTGGCGGTGTGAAGTGTGCAGGGAAGCGCCGCCGTTAACGCACAAGACCTCTGTGGCTTTCTGAAACTCCTGCTCACTGGTCTCGACATCATCCATGTCTTCGTTGTCGTAGTCGTCTTCATCGTTGTCGCGACCGTGGGGAGGTCTGTCTCCTTGCCACTGCTTGGCCTTACCGCGGCGTCCTCCTCGGCCGTCGCGCTTCTTGCCAGATTCTGCAGCGCCACCTTGGGCCCTCTCCTTGTCTCGCCGCTCGTACTCAGCCTTTTGCTGCTGGACAAGCTGCTCGACCTTTTTGCAGCTCTGGAGGTCATGGCCCTTGGTGCGGTGAATCTTGCAGTATTGCTTGTCGGAGTCGTCCTGCTTGTCGGCGGCTGTCACAACCTGGCAGTTGGCGCACGCGGCAATCTCCTTGCCAGAGCTACCAACTTTGGCCTTCTTGGCGCCACCTTCGTTGCCGGGCTGCTCAACGACTAGCACCTCTTTGCCTTTCTTCTTCCTGTTCTGCCGCCGGTTTTTCTTTGCCGGGGCAATATCCTCACTGTCAGATCCTTCTGCTCCCGTCTTCTCTCCGGGGAGTCTCCTCCCTTCCTCAGCGCATGCACACTTGTCGGCCAGGGCATATAGCTCACTGACGTCTCTGATCCTGCACATCGCCATCTCCTCCCGCATCCTGCGGTTACGCACGTTCTGATGAAACGCGCTGATGACCGCGGCAGGGTGGACGTCTGGGATGTTGTACTGTACACGGCTGAACCTCTGAATATACTTGCGCAGGGGCTCTCCTTCCTTCTGGACGAGCAGATGAAGATCACTCTCTTGGCCATGAGGTTTGTGGCCGCCTGTAAAGGCACCGACGAACTGATGGCATAGATCAGCCCAGGAGGATATGGAGTTGTCCGGCAAGTGCATGAGCTAGGACCTGACGTTGGGCTTGAGCACCAACGGGAAGTAGTTGGCAAGGATCTTGTCGTCCCGCCCCCCAGCAGCCTGCACCGCGATGGTGTAGATGCTGAGGAACTCCCACGGATGCGACTTGCCGTCGTACTTCTCTGGTACATCTAGTTTGCGTACTGGGCCACTGGACTTGCCGCAGCTCACGAGTGAACGCAGCGCAACCTACCGCGTACAGCAAGTCACCTGGTTCCCCTGGCGCATGCACGTCAACAGAGGGCCCAGCGTGCTGGTCTGATTGACGCCGCGCTTCTCTCCGGCGCTCGATGCGAGTACGAGCATCTTCTTGTTGTCGTTCTAGAAGAACTTGGCGCTGATCGCGACGAGCTCGCGGATCTGACGACGCGGTGGAGTCGCTGTCGAGGTGGACCCGGCGAGTCGGCGATCTTGGCCTTCGGGGTGGATAGTGCACAGTAGTTGCACCCCCACCAGTCTTGTCGTCTCTGGCTCGTGCCTGGCTGGCTTACCGCGGCTGAGACGTGCTCGGCTGTCGTGGAGTGTCGCCGTTGGCGAAGCCGATGAGACTCTGGATAGTGGCCCTCCAATCATCGATCTTGTCCGCCGCTGGAGGGTAGTCTAGGAGCAGCTAAGCTCGCGCCAGAGCTTCTGCTGCGGTGGCGGGTGGCGGTGGCGAACGGTGCGAGGAGCGGGATATGCTCGGACTTCTAACTACGTTAGAAGGAGTAGTATCTCGTCCAGGCGACCGTGTCTCGCTCGCGCCAGCAGGTTGACGTGCATGGTGGTCCTGAGCGCTCCGAGATCCACCAGCTCGATCTTGATCTAGTGAACGCATGGTACCGTGAGTACCATGACGCTGCCGGTCCCGCGCCTCCTGAGATGGGCGCAGTGCATGCATGGACGCCGAGGTCTTGGAGTGCGCTCGGTCATTGTGGGAGCCGGCTACGCCGCAGATGGGCAGCGCAGCCTTGTCCTGGGACCTGGCAGCACCGTGAGTTCCCTCGTCGATGCGTGTCCTTCCGCCGGCGCCTGCCCCACCAATCGTTTGCTCCGGCGGTGGCTGGCTCGGCGCGGACGGAGCAGCTGCCTCCGAAACTTTCTTCTTCGGCGGCATGTTGATGAAGATGATGGAGATCTAGCTAGCGAGAACGCCGGATCTGGTTCACACAACTTCGACGCCCCCTACCTGGCGCGCCAAAGATGCCGGGGTGCTGATCCACGGGCACCTATGGGACCGGCGGGCCGGGTCCCTTTCGGTTTGGCGGGGGCGGAGATCGTGCAAACAGCAAATCGAGGCGAAGCACGCGAGCGATTTACCCAGGTTCGGGCCGCACGGATGCGTAAAACCCTACTCCTGCTTCATGGTTTTGTATTGATTTCTAGCTTGGGAGCGCGGAGTGCTACAGTACACACCAGCGGCCAGCAAGACCGAGCGTGAGTGTTCGAACTGGCTAACCCCCCTCTACGTTGCACACGGGCCTCCTTTTATATGCTCAAGGGGCTACCGACAGGTGATAACGGAGGTAAAGGGCAAAAATGGAAAGGTGCTGTGGTAGGCACAGCTACCTGCTACAGTGTATCATACCTAACCCTGACGGCAGGGGACAAGTGTCTTAAATGCCCGTCTGTGTCGCCTAAACAGTGCGAAAAGGGACCGCCAGGGACGCCACCGTTCGCCATGATGGCGATCTTGTCAGCGCCGCTTGCCACCGCACGTCCCTAGCTGCACAGCCTTCCGCCACGTACGCATGGAAGGGCCCCAGAGCGACACGTTGGTGGATGTGCTGGAGCGCGGGCGCGGAGAGGTGGCTTGCCGCGGCGAGCGCCTTGCCGCGGTCGTTGTCTTGTCGTGTCCGGGAGCTTGTCGCTCACCGGGTCTTGCCGGAACGCGTTGTGCGTCGCGGCAAGTTCCTTGAAATGCCTTGAGTGGCCTTCCCGGCAAGCTCCTCTTGCCGGGGTCTTGTCTTCTTGACTTGGACACTTTGTTCTTGAATGGCTCCAAAGGAACCACGGAGGATCTTGGCGCTCACCCGGCAAGCCTTGCCGCGGGATGCTGCGACTGCCCGTGCACAAGTTCGGGATACTAGGGTACCCCTACTCTAGTACACCGACACCTAGTCACTTCAGTCTTACCGATAGGGATATCGGTCTCACCGAGATGGGATTGCAAACTCTCTGTTTCTCTTCGTAATGTTTCGGTCCAACTGAGATGAGCGATCGGTCCCACCAAGTTCGCAATGCAAACTCTGTGTTTCCCCTTCGTAACGTTTCGGTCTCACCAAGATGAGAGAATCGGTCCCACCGAGTTTGCCCGACCAACTCTCTGGTTAGCTTATTACCAAAATCGGTCCGAACGAGTTTGTGTAGTCAGTCTCACCGAGATTACATTATGCCCAAACCCTAATGAAATCGGTCACACTAAGTTGACATGTCAGTCCCACTAAAAAGCCTAAAGATCACATTTTGAACTAAATCAGTCTGGCCGAGTTTCATTATTCGGTCCCACCGAGTTTGGTGATTTGTGTGTAACGGTTAGATTTTGTGTGGAGGCTATAAATACCCCTCCACCTACTCTTCACTCGTGGAGAGAGCCATTAGAACATGCCTACACTTCCAACATTCATTTTCTGAGAGAGAACCACCTACTCATGTGTTGAGACCAAGATATTCCATTCCAACCATATGAATCTTGATCTCTAGCCTTCCCCAAGTTGCTTTCCACTCAAATCTTCTTTCCACCAAATCCAAATCAGTGAGAGAGAGTTGAGTGTTGGGGAGACTATCATTTGAAGCACAAGAGCAAGGAGTTCATCATCAACACACCATTTATTACCTTTTGGAGAGTGGTGTCTCCTAGATTGGTTAGGTGTCACTTGGGAGCCTCCGAAAAGATTGTGGAGTTGAACCAAGCAGTTTGTACGGGCAAGGAGATTGCCTCCTTCGTGAAGATCTACCCTAGTGAGGCAAGTCCTTCGTGGGAGATGGCCATGGTGGGATAGACAAGGTTGCTTCTTCATGGACCCTTCATCAGTGGAGCCCTCCATGGACTCACGCAACCGTTACCCTTCATGGGTTGAAGTCTCCACCAATGTGGATGTACGATAGCACCACCTATCGGAACCACGCCAAAAATCTCCGTGTCTACATTGCGTTTGCTCCCTCCAAACTCCTCCCTTTACCTTCACGTGCAATGTTTTACATTCCGCTGCTATACTCTTAGACTTGCATGTGTAGGTTGATTGCTTGACTAGTGCTAAGTTGCTAAAATCTGCCAAGACTTAAAATTGCGAATAATGCTAGATTTTTATTCTGTCAAGTAGTCTAATCACCCCCCCCCCTCTCTAGACATACTTTCGATCCTACAAAGCCTCCGTCAAGAATGTGGAGTTGAACCAAGGAAGGGAAAGGAGATCGCCTACTTCATGGAGATATACCCAAGTGAGGCAAGTCCTTCGTGGGCGATGGCCATAGTGAGATAGACAAGGTTGCTTCTTCGTGGACCCTTCATGGGTGAATGCCTCTGTGGACTCGCGCAACCGTTACCCTTCGTGGGTTGAAATCTCCATCAACGTGGATGTACGATAGCACCACCTATCAGAACCACGCCAAAAATCTCTATGTCTACATTGCGTTTGCCTTCCCAAACCCCTTCCTTTACCTTCATATGTAATTTTTTACATTCCGTTACTATACTCTTAGAATTGCATGTGTGGGTTGATTGCTTGACTTGTGCTAAGTTGTTAAAATCTTCCAAGACTTAAAATTGCGAAAAGGCTAGATTTTTATTTGGTCAAGTAGTCTAATCACCCCCCTCTAGACCTACTTTAGATCCTACAAGTGGTATCAGAGCTTTGGTCTCCATTTGCCTTGATTTCCATAGCTTTGGTGATCATAGCCTTGGTTTCACAACCTAGGAGAGTATGGCGTCTAGTGAGGGAAATTACCACCGTAGAGGTCCTTACTTTAATGGTACTCATTTTGCTAGTTGGAAGCATAAGATGAAAATGCTTATTCTTGGACATAACCCCGCTATTTGGGCTATTGTGTGTATTGGCTTGCAAGGTGAATTCTTTGATGGAAGAGAACCGAATCGTGAAGCAACCGTGGAAGAAATGAAGATGTTGCAATACAATGCTCAAGATTGCGATATCCTCTGCAATGGATTGTTCCCCGAAGGATTCAACAAAATCAGCCGTCTTGAGAATGCAAAGGAAATTGTGATACTTTGATTGATGTGCACGGAGGTACCGAGTCCGTCAAGGAATCCAAATTTTATGTGCTTCAAAGTCAACTTGACAAGTTCAAAATGAAGGATGGTGAAGGTGTTGCTGAAATGAACTCTAGGCTTGCTCTCATCACAAATGAGATTTCCGGCTTAGGAAGTGAAGAGATGACCGACAGATTCATCATCAAGACGATCCTAAGAGCCTTGGATGGAAGTATGATACTGTGTGCACATTGATCCAACTGATGCCCAATTAAAAAGATCTCAAGCCAACGGAAGTCATTTCTAGAATTGTTGCTCATGAGATGTCACTCAAGGATAAGGAAGAGCTTCACAACAAGTCTAGTGGTGCGTACAAAGCTTCATGTGATGCTCCTACAACATCAAGTGAAAAACAAGTCTTCAATGAGGAATTGAGCCTAATGGTGAATAAGTTCAACAAGTTCTACAAGGGTAGAAGCAAAAAAGAGAAGTTCCAAGTCAATGTCCTACAATGACAAAGATCTTCTAGTCGTGATCGCAATTGCTACAATTGTGGAAGACCCGAACATTACTCTAGTGAGTGTATGGCTCCCTACAAAAGAAGAGAAGATTCACCTAAATGGAGAAGTGAAAGAGAAGAATCACCACCAAGAGAAAGAAGGACTAGAGATGGTTGTTATGAAAGAAGATCCTCTCGCAGAAGCAAGGATTCGGAAAGGAAGGACAAGTCATCAAAGAGCTACACAAGATGAAGACAACAAGCTCATGTTGGTGAATGGGTATCCGGCTCCGACTCCGACAACCACTCCGAGAGAAGCTATCACTCTGATTCTGAATATACTCAAGATGAAGGTGTTCCCGGTCTTGCACTTGTGTCATCCAACTCCTACGACATATTTGATTCACCAAATGAAGGGATTGGAAGATGCTTCATGTCTAAAGGCCCCAAGGTATCACACCCCGAGTATGTTGATTTGAATAGTGATGAAGATGATTTTCTAGGTGATGATGATTTACTTGTTGACAACTCTAGTGATGAAAACTATGATAAAGTTGCTATTAATCATGCTAATCAAGATAAAATGAATGACGATGAAAAGAAGGAGATTGAGCGTCTAACAAAAAAACTAAACACTCTTAAGTTAGCTCATGAAACTACCTTAGAGGATCATCAAGAGCTTTTAAACACTCATGAGAAACTATGCTTTGAAAAGCTCAATCTAGAGCAAGAGCATGGGTTCTTAAAAGGAATCAATGATGATCTTCGTAAGAAAAGTTCTTCTTACATTGCCAAGCGTTTACTCTTGTATACTTACATGCCATAAGTAAAATCTAGCAACAAGAGCAAGAAAGATTCTTCCTCTAGTAGTAACAATAGTCATGTTAAATCCAATATTATTGCTTCTAGTAGTTCTCTTGATTCCACTAATGATTCTCTTAGCCAAGTTACACTTGAGCAATAAAACAACTTATTGAAGGGAATTATAGAGAAAGGTGTTTACAAGAGCCTTGCCGGGAGTAAGCAATTTGAGGAAATTGTACGCAAGCAACGAAGGCACCAGAAGAATCAAGGTGTTGGTTTTGAACGCAAGTTCAAGGCCAATGGAGTTGAGTGGGAAGAAGATCAATACCCCAAGACGAAGTTTGTTCCTCAACAAGAGAAGTATGACCCCACTTCTTTCAAAGGAACACAAGCTCAAGATGATCTTCCACCACAAGACCACAAGCTAAAAGGCGAGGATAAGCTTCAAGAGGAGATTGATGCATTTGAAGAAGCTCCCAAGGCCTTGGTCAAGTGGGTTCCCAAGACTACATCATGTTCTACTTCATGAAGTACAACTACAACTCCAAGGATTCCCAGCAAGATGATGTGGATCCCAAAGAAGAAGAACTAGAGAGTTCTTGAGGATGACTCTGCCAACATACTTCACTCATATTCATTTGGCATGGACAAGTGCAATCAACTTCCACATCTTGCACTAGTTCAAGGAGTCACAAACCCTCTTGTTGGTAAGACAAGTGACAAGGTAACCTAATGCTTTCATGGACAACATGATGTGTGAATTTCACTCTATGTCTATGGATATCCTTGTGTGTTCCTTGTGGGACTAACCCATGTAGGTATTGAAAGTGGAACTCACTCTAATGCATTGCTCCAAATGATCTACATCAACATTGAGCATCTACATCTTCAACACCTACATGAAGTCATCATCGACAAAACCCAAGGTTATTTCATCCCTCTTAGGGGGTGAGGGAGTCCTGGATTAGGGGGTCTCCGGACAGCCGGACTATATCCTTTGGCCGGACTATTGGACTATGAAGATACAAGATTGAAGACTTCGTCGCGTGTCCGGATGGGACTCTACTTGGCGTGGAAGGCAAGCTATGCAATACGGATATGGATATCTCCTCCTTTGTAACCGACCTTGTGTAACCCTAACCCTCTCCGGTGTCTATATAAACCGGAGGGTTTTAGTCCGTAGGACAACATACAATCATACCATAGGCTAGCTTCTAGGGTTTAGCCTCTCTGATCTCGTGGTAGATCTACTCTTGTACTACCCATATCATCAATATTAATCAAGCAGGACGTAGGGTTTTACCTCCATCAAGAGGGCCCGAACCTGGGTAAAACATTGTGTCCCCTGCCTCCTGTTACCATCCGGATGACACGCACAGTTCGGGACCCCCTACCCGAGATCCGCCGGTTTTGACACCGACAGGGGGGATATCACATCTAGGGGGAGCTTTGCTCTAAAAATTGAGTTAAAGCAACTCTAATGGTGTGAACACAACAATGCTTTATGTAAAAGTGGTAACCCCACTTGTGCTTAAACGATGAGTATGACCTACTATCAAATGTTCTCATTTGACTCCTCAGTCAACATACTCATATATAGATGACCTAGTCATTGCCAATTACTTGATAGATGCTAGACTATTTGTGCATGCTTTGCCACATATTTCATTTGCTATCTCATTGTGTGAGCATGTTGGTTGCATATTTTTCTCATTCGAGGACATCCATTTGTTGCTTTGTTTGTTTGGCATTTCTTTTTGCCAAATGGATGGACAGGAATGCCTAAGAACTTCCTCTAGCTATCTATGATTTTCTCATCTCAAACTCTATTCATGCTACATCACAAAGTTTGAACGAGCCGAATTCGGACCCTCCGGGTGAGGAGCACTCGTAGTCACCGATCCATCAAGGGATTAATTTCCAAAACCTCTTAGTGCATTTCGGTCTAACCCATCCATTTATTCGATCATACTGAGTTCATTATGTTCATCTAGGTTTTAATCTCGGTGCAACTGATTTGAACCTTTCGGTCACACCGAGTTGCAACAACTACTTGTAATTCTACATCTCGGTGCCACCGAGTCATTCCACTCGGTCACACCGACAGAGTCTGGATATATATACCTAGGCTGAAAATTTAGAAATTTGTCCAAACGCTTCGCCCGCGCCTGTCCAGCTCTGCCGACTCGAGGTCTCCAGATCGTCTCCTCATCGCCCGTGACCTCCTGCCGCTGGTGTTCGCCGCCGTCAATGGGAATCTTCGCCGATGTTGTCGCCATAGCGGGTTCATCACCAAGTTATGGTATGAACTCATCTCCTTGTGCAATCTTTAACTCTGATTCTTGCACTAAGGAAAATGCCATGATTCTTGCCACGATTGAAATAGTTCTATCCAATCAAAACTTCCTCTAGATTAGTGTTTGATCCAAAAACTTAGGGTTAGCTTTACGCCGAACTCATCTCGGACCGACCGATTTGAAAGATTCAGTCTCATCGATTTGGCCCAAGTCACTGCACATGTACTACTCGGTCTGACAGAAGTGTACAAATCGGTGTGACTGAGTCTACTTTCTTAGTGAAACCCTAGCATCTCGAAGTCATTGAATTGTGTCTCAGTCTGACCGATTTCACATGTTTAGACTCAAAAGTTGCTTCGGTGTCACCGAGTTTGTCATATTGGTAGCTCTGAAATGCTTTTTGCAGAAATCTAAAATTAAGTTTTTGAGTCATTCTTTTTGCCAAAACAGTTGTACTTTGTGATGATCATCTACTCTACCTATACCGATCTGTTCACAGGGTCAGTTTCAGCAATGTCAGACCAGAGTGACAGCCAGAATAGGGCAGAGGAGCACCAGAATCTCAGTGAGGGCACTAGTCCCTCAAGCATCTCTGATGATGGAAGCAGAAGCACACCAAGCAATCTGCCTAAGGCTGGTACTAGGCATAGGAAGTAGAGAACCTCAGAGTCTAAAGATGAGGACTATATTGCTGATGAGGAGGTCACTTCCAAGAAGAAGTTGATCAAGAAAGAACATGTTGCTATTGCTGTTGCTGCTGCTGGCATCAAGCCAGGCATAAAAGTGAAGGCTCCTGCTCAGAGAAAGCCTATGTCCAAAGCCAGGGCCTCAACACTTGAAACCTTGAAATCAAAGGAAGAAGAGGCTACTGGAGGCAAAAGGAGAAAGGAAAGGGTCAATAAGACCATGGCTAGAGTTATTAGAAAACCTTCTATGATGAAGGAGTCAGATGAGGATGAGGATGAAGAAGAAGAAGAAGATGCTGCACCAGCACCCAAAGTGCAGAAATTGATGGGAGATGCAATCAAGTTAGGGGCTGCTCCTTCTAAGCTCAAGACTGCTCCCAAGCAATCCTCACAAGCTCAAGCTCCTAAGCAGACTGCACCCAAGAGATCTACCAGGAACACCCCTGCTGCAGAGAAGAACAAGGACCCAGTGCCTGAAGTTGAAGAAGAGGAAGAGCCCCAAGTGCTCAGAAAACTCAAGCCCAAGATACCTGATCATGATGACAACCATCCCATTGTTGAGAACATGAAGTTGAGGAAAGATGCAGGTCTCAGACTATGGAGGCAAACAGATCCTTATGCAACAAGGAGAAGAACTATTGTGGATTACAGGTTCCACACCAAGGAATAGTAGGACTTCTATGAGACAGTCCTCCTGGATAAGAAGCTCGTACGTAGTCAGTGACATGAGATGGGTTGACTAGACTTTCATTGATGACAATGAAGATCACTTTCCTGGAGTTCATGAGAGCTTCAAAATGAATGGAGTTGATGCCTTTATGGGTCAAAAGTTGACCAAATGGAATGATGAGATGGTGATGCAGTTCTATTCCACTGCACATTTTTACCCAGATGGCAAGATTGTCTGGATGACAGAGGGTACTAGGTACCAATCTTCCATTACTGAGTGGGCTGAGCTAATCCATGCTCCTGCAGAGGCTAATGATGACACTGATGTATACGCCAAGCCCAGGAAAGGCCACAACTCCATGGCACACATGTACAAGGATATACCAGATGATGCCTTGGACACACACAAGTTTGGCTCAGTTTATTATCTTCTGTCAGGGCTGCCAACCATCAAAACTATCCTGAGGCACACATTGTTGCCCAAGTCTAGAGATGACAGGATGATTAGAGGGCATTCAATCAATTTGCTACACATGTTTGATGTGCCAGAGAAGTTCAAGGTGATGACCTCGATAGTTGAAACTATTAAGAGGACTGCAGCTAATCAGATGAGATCATGTGGATATGCCCCACAGATTCAGATACTCATTTACTCCAAGGTGGGCATAGACACATATTTGCTAGATATAGAGCACTCTCCCCTGAGGCAAGATTTTGAGGACAACACAGTTGCCATGGATGCCTCATATCCTACATCTGTTGAGGCTCAGGAGAAGAGAGAGAAGGCTAAGGCAGGAAAGGCTTCCAAGATTCCGGATGCCTCAGCTGCAAATCTCAAGACCAAGTAGGATCATCTTAGCTGTCTGCTTCAAGCCACGGTGAGGATTGAGAAAGGACTAACCTCCCTGACTCAAAACCAAGAAAGTCTTGAGAGAATCATTAAAACAAAGTTTTATGATCTAGACTTGAAGGTCACAGAGATTCAGACTGCAATTGAGCAACTCCAAGAAGAAGCAGAGGAGAGGAGAGGAAGATCTACCACCGATGCTTATCAGAGGGTCCCTAGAGCACAAAGGTCTGCAGCTGTGCCAGTCAGTGACACAAGGGCCACAAGTTCAGCACCTGTACATAGTTAAAAAAAAGTTCAGCACCTGTAGCCACAGCCTTAGTTGCCCCTCTAGTGGCAACCCCTCCAGTTTCTCAGACATCAGCCGATTATTTCAGAAAGTTCAATGATTGGCATGGCATGGACTAGAGACATGGACCCCTCAAAATGCTAAGGAAAAATATTAGCAAAAGCTCAAGACTCTTCATTTCTATTTTAGTGATTCAAGATCACATTGAGTCCATAGGAAAGCCAATACTATTAAAAGGGGATGAGGTGTTTCTTAATGGTCTACTTGCTCAAAATACTTAGTGATATGCTCCAAAGCCCTCAACCATTTTCTCAAATCCAAATATGTCCTAAACCTAAAGTCAAACTCGGCCCACCGATTTGATTCATCCGGCGCCACCGAGTTCACTTGACATAGCCATACCAGAAACCCTAATCAGTTCCGTCTCACTGATAGGGATCTCGGTCTCACCGAGATGGGACTGCAAACTCTCTGTTTCCCTTCGTAACGTTTCGGTCTCACCGAAATGAGAGATCGGCCGCACCGAGTTCGCAGTGCAAACTCTCTGTTTCTCTTTCATAACGTTTCGGTATCACCGAAAGGAGCGATCCGTTCCACCGAGTTTACCTGACTAACTCTCTGGTTGCTTATTACTGAAATCGGTCTCACCGAGTTTATGTAATCGGTCAAACTGAGAAAAGGTTTTGCCCTAACCCTAGCACATCGGTCCCACCAAGTCGATCATGTTGGTCCCACCGAAAAGCCTAACATTCATATTTTGAACTGAATCGGTCTCACCGAGTTCATACATTCGGTCTGACCGAGTTGGCTCTTATGTGTGTAACGGTTAGATTTTGTGTGGAGGCTATATATACCCCTCCACCCTACTCTCCATTGGAAAGAGAGAGCCATCAGAACGTGCCTACACTTCCAGCATTCATTTTTTGAGAAAGAACCACCTACTCATGTGTTGAGACCAAGACATTCCAATCCAACCACAAGAATCTTGATCTCTAGCCTTCCCCAAGTTGCTTTCCACTCAAATCATCTTTCCACCATAGCTAAATCTGTGAGAGAGAGTTGAGTGTTGGGGAGACTATCATTTGAAGCACAAGAGCAAGGAGTTCATCATCAACACACCATCTATTACCTTTTGGAGAGTGGCGTCTCCTAGATTGGTTAGGTGTCACTTGGGAGCCTCCGTCAAGATTGTGGAGTTGAACCAAGGAATTTTTAAGGAAAAGGAGATCACCTACTTCATGAAGATGTACCCAAGTGAGGCAAGTCCTTCGTGGGCGATGGCCATGGTGGGATAGACAAGATTTCTTCTTCGTGGACCCTTCATGGGTGGAGCCCTCCGTGGACTCAGGCAACCGTTATCCTTCGTGGGTTGAAATCTCCATCAACATGGATGTACGATAGCACCACCTATCAGAACCACGCCAAAAATCTCCGTGTCTACATTGCATTTGCCTTTCCAAACCCCTCCCTTTACCTTCATATGAAATGTTTTACATTCCACTGCTATACTCTTAGAATTGCATGTGTAGGTTGATTGCTTGACTTGTGCTAAGTTGTTAAAATCTGCCAAGACTTAATATTGGTCAAGTAGTCTAATCACCGCCCTCTAGACCTACTTTCGATCCTAAAGTATGTTTACTAAAAGCTTTATTTTGTTCGTAAGCATTAGGCGAATTTATCATGGATTGCAACAAGGAAATACATTCAATTATAGAACAATTATCATAATTAAATTCCTTGTAATTCAAAGTAGTGGGCACATCACTATTTAAAGTGTTGACCTCTCCAGACCCACTTTTATCATTTTTTTATCATTAAGATCATCACCCTCCGAACAATTGGGACACCTTCTAGCTAAAGTTGACTCATCTCCAGTCCCTTTTTCATCAAGTTTTATATCACTAAAAATGATTCAATAGGTGTCACGCCAATCAATTTAATATCCTCATCATGATTACGATAAAAACTGGATGGAATAGCCTTAGGATTATGAATATTGGACAGTTCAAAGGATATTGATACGTCCATTTTGCATCATGCATTTATATCGATATTTATTGCATTATGGGCTGTTATTACACAATATGTCACAATACTTATGCCTATTCTCTCTTATTTTACAAGGTTTACATGAAGAGGGAGAATGCCGGCAGCTGGAATTCTGGGCTGGAAGAGGAGCAAATATTAGAGACCTATTCTGCACATCTCCAAAAGTCCTGAAATTTCACGGGAGCACGTTTCAGAATATATAAAAAATATTGGGCAAAAGAAGTACCAGAGGGGGGCCACCCACCATCCACGAGGGTGGGGGCACGCCCTACCCCCCTGGGCGCGCCCCCTGCCTTGTGGGCCCTCTGGCAGCCCTCTGATGCCCATCTTCTGCTATATGAGGTCTTTCGTCCAGGAAAAAATCATAAGCAAGCTCACAGGACGAAACTCCGCCGCCACGAGGCGGAACCTTGGCGGAACCAATCTAGGGCTCCGACAGAGCTGTTCTACCAGGGAAACTTCCCTCCGGGAGGGGGAAATCATCACCATCATCATTGAGGGAGTCCTGGACTAAGGGGTCCTCGGGCGTCCGGCCTGTTAGCCATGGGCCGGACTGATGGGCTATGAAGATACAAAGACCGAAGATTGTACCCGTGTCCGGATGGGACTCTCCTTGGCGTGGAAGGCAAGCTTGGCGACGGAATATGAATATTTCATCCTTTGTAACCGACCTTGTGTAACCCTAGATCCTCCCGGTGTCTACATAAACCAGAGGACTTAGTCCGGATAGGACATACTCATTATCATATCCATACAAGCTAGACCTCTAGGGTTTAGCCATTACAATCTCGAGGTAGATCAACTCTTGTAATACTCATATTCATCAATATCAATCAAGCAGGACGTAGGGTATTACCTCCATAGAGAGCGCCTGAACCTGGGTAAACATCGTGTCCCTTGTCTCCTATTACCATCGACCTTAGACACACAGTTCGGGACCCCCTACTCGAGATCCGCTGGTTTTGAAACCGACATTGGTGCTTTCATTGAGAGTTCCACTGTGCTGTCGCCAAAAGGTCCGATGGCCTCATCAATCGTCAATAATGACGCTGTCCAAGGAGAAACTTTCCTCCCCGGATAGATCTTCGTGTTTGGCGGCTTTGCACTGCGGGCCAATTCGCTTGGCCATCTGGAGCAGATCGAAAGCTACGCCCCTGGCCATCAGGTCAAATTTGGGAGCTTGAACTATGTTGCAGACATCCGTGGAGACTTGATCTTCGCGGATTCGAGACCGCGGCTACCACCCCCGGTCAACCCGATGATCATGACATAAATCTGTCATCAGAACGCATCCAGGAGATCGCTCCTATAACTGCTTTGGCCTTAGAGCCAGAGCAGACTGCGCCATCCGAGGACGGGAGGATCAACCCCACCACGGAGGCCACTGATTCCACAGTGTTGGAGCCGCACATAGACCTAACCTCTCACGACATCTTTGTCACTGGAACTTCGGACTCGTCTCCGGCCGTAAGTTCCGAACCACATGAGCCCACGGACGCTGAGCTTGATCGTTTACCAATCTTCGAGTTCAACATCGCATACGTCTTCCAGCGTTCGCCCTGGGGCGATGTGCTCAACTAATTAAAGAACCTGTCCTTGGGGGAGGACTCACGGCCAAACTATATCCGGCTCGAACCAGGGGCTGACGGTGGAGAATTTTTCTTCCCGCCCACCACCCACTTCATAGCCACGGTCGAGGATTCGACCGATACACTTGATTACGACTCTGAGAACATTGACGGTATGGACGACGATGCCGAAGACAACGAAGACACCGTTGATACAGCTAATGACCAAGATGAATGGGGAGATGGGCAGGTTAACCCTGGTAAAAATGCCATGCACGAAGATTCGGAGGACGACAACTACCTTCCGGTCTCTGAGGATGAGGTGAGCTTCGGCACCGAGGATTTCATCGTGCTTGAGGAACCTCTTGAGTAGGAGCGCTTGAAGCGCCAACTAATAGCCACTGCAAGGATCCTGAAAAAGAAACAGCAACAGCTTCAAGCTGACAAAGATCTACTCAATGATAGATGGACTGAAGTCCTAGCCGCCGAAGAATACGGCTTAGTGGCCTAGCCAAAAGCTACCTAAAGCATAGATTGCTACCCCAGTGCGACGACAAGGCGCTCAAGCCCATGCCATCATCACACAAGGCGGCAGGTCGACCACAACTTGGTCTGGATAAAGCGACAACTCAAGCCGAACACCAGACCGCCCCACCTCGCCGTAAAGGCAAGAACAAAACAGCTCAGGGTTGTACATACGACCTTCAACAGGACTCGGGTAGTAGAGCAGGACACTCAAGAGCGATCTATGAATCGCGAGGACATACCTCGACACGCGACGACGGCCACCTATTCGGACGTGACAAACCTAGCCACGCCCGGGCCAAAAACCGCAAATGGACTCCATCAGAGGTACGTCGCAGTGTGGCCCAACATAGAGGTGCCGCACACCCTCTTTGCTTCATAGACGAAGTAATGAAGCATGAATTCCTAGACGAGTTCAAACCTATAAATATCGAATCATACGATGGAACAACGGATCCCACGGTATGGATCGAGGACTTCCTCCTCCACATCCACATGGCCCGCGGAGATGACCTTCGTGCCATCAAATACCTACCACTAAAAATCAAAGGACTAGCTCGGTACTGGTTAAACAGTCTGCCGAAAAATTCTATTGGCAGTTGGGAAGATTTGGAGGACGCCTTTCGCGACAACTTCCAAGGAACATATGTCCGGCCACCGGACGCTGATGACCTAAGTCACATTGTCCAGCAGCCCGGAGAGTCAGCCAGGAAGCTCTGGACTAGGTTCTTAGTTAAAAAGAACCAAATCGTCGACTGTCCGGACATGGAAGCCCTTGCGGCCTTTAAACACAACGTTCGGGATGAATGGCTTGCACGCCACCTCGGTCAAGAAGGACCTAGATCCATGACAGCCCTTACCGCTCTAATGACCCGCTTTTGCACGGGAGAAGATAGTTGGCTCACTCGTAGAAGCAATAGCGCCAGCGGCTCGGGCACTTCCGAAATCCGAGACGGCAATGGCAAGCCACGACAAAGCAAACACAATAGTCGCAATGATAATGAAAGATCACGCAACACAGCGGTCAACGCCAGATTCAGCAATCCCAAGCCTGGTCAACGGAAAAAGGCATTCAAGGAAAAAAGAGACGGACCATCCAACCTAGACAGGATACTGGACCGACCCTGCCAGATTCAGGTCCACCCTAATAAACCAGCTAATCATACCGACAGAAGCTGCTGGGTCCTCAAGCAGACCGACAAGATCAATGCCGAACACAAGGGAAGGGGGGCGCCAGGCAATAGTGATGACGGAGTGGTTCACCAGCCAAGTGCCGGAGGTCAGAAGCAACTTCCCCCCGAAGATCGATCAACTCCGGAGCAGAAATAGCAGTTCGGCTTCCAATGTCCATCTCATATACCCGTTAAAACTATACCACGCATACATAACTACGCATTTAAAATACCATGGGCATTGGTGGAAGCATAATACGGACAAGTCTGCAAGCACTCCGGTAACATTTTTATTTAATTTCCTTTTTTCTTTCTTCATTATCTCTTAAAAACAGGTGGCGCAAAGGAGAAACATCTAAGACCGACTCCATCGGAGTTCTGATCCGTACACTCACCTATGGGGCTACTTACTTCAAGGACTCCCCTTGCCGAGGACAGGCGGCGCAGACATGCGACAGGAGGTCCAAAATAACTTTTTGTAGATCGCACTCTTTTTCGAGCCTATAACATGCCTTTTTCCTCTGCCTTCGACCCAGGGCATATCAAATAGTCGGGGTCATGGCCTTTATATATATCAAGTAATCTTTGGCATATCGCTCAGGTCCCAGTTCACATTACCCGAATTAATCATCCACGTCTTTCCACAAATGAATACGCCCTCTATGGTTGCTTCACGGATATACCCCGGGCTTAACTTGCCAGGGGCTCGGTATGGGAACAAATGAGTTGCCAACAAAGTCCGAACAGCTTTTACAGTGTACTTCGGCGTCACGAGTTTGGCCTTATATGCATCAGCTCCAAATCATGTCTTGGGTCAATAGTTGGGTTGCCCGGCTCCTGTGCTTTCTATCCTATGTTCCGCTCTATCGGCTAGGGTAGTAAAGGGAGAACTACTGCGATTGTGCTACCGGTTCACCTGGATCAGCACCTCAGTAAAGAAAGCTGAAAACTGACTGTCATGATGCGGCGAGAGCTGGTCAACCACTCGATGACTTATCGGAATCTCTAGCGATTCCTCCATGTCACACGAAGGACCTCTTTCCGGTCAAATATGTACACGCGTCGTTTGAATAAGCCACATACAAACCAGGGGCTATGTCGTAGACCCACCATAAAACTCCTATGGCTAAGTGGAAGTGTTAGCGCCCTATAGTCTGGTTGCCTGGTTCGCCGCATTGACACCTCCTTCACGGACCAACACGTTGGGTCAAGAGTGATCAAATGCTTTTCCAGACACCCCCGTACTTCCTACGAGGGGGCTGAAGCCGACAACTGGAAAACTTTCAAATTATATTAAAATGGCCGCACAGGAGGAATACAAACTTTCGAGCAATATATAAAACAGATTAACTATAAAATTGTCTCGTACAATTCTCATACACCTCACTCAAACATTATGTCTTTCGAGCATTGACCCTCTATCAAGCGGGCAGCCACTAGGACGTCTTCAAAATAATGCTCTGGTTCGTGGCGGTCCTTGCCCTTGGGTGGATTCTTCACCACAACATCGATGGCCTTCATCTTCCCCCATAATGTCTTGACTCGGGCAAAGGCCATCTGTGCACCCTCGATGCACACTGACCGCTTCACAGCGTCGACACATGGCACCGCGTCAACAAGCCATTGCACCAAGCCGAAGTAGCTATTCGGAATAGGATCAGTTGGCCATAACCGGATTATGACGTTCTTCATGGCAGCGCTGGATATCCTATGAAGCTCGGCCCACTGGGACATCTGCTCATTCAGCAACAGGGGTGCTTCAACGCGCTGAATTGTGACCAGAAAAGCTTCTCCGTTGCATACCCCTCTCGCACCTGGTAAAACTATGCTGCATTGGAAGAACTCTTCGGCAAGTCTAAAAACCCATCCGGAAAACTCCACAATTGGTTAAGCTGAGCATAGTTCGGATCGCCGAACTTAGTCTGCAGCAAAAATGGCTCACCAGCCGCAATCTCCCCAGCTTGCCGGATCTCCTCACGGGCGGCTCTGGATTCAGACCGCGCTTCTCTGGCCTCTCGTAAGGCCTTGTCAATTTCAGCCGTCTTGGCTTCATTCTCCTTCTCAAGGAGTTCACAACGGCTAGAAGCATTTTTTAGTTCGAGCGCCATTGTGGATATCTTCTTCTCGTCTTGACGCCGAGCAGCTCGTTCGGCTTTTAACTCAGCCGATGCCTTTTCGGTAGCCGCATTACTACATCGGGCCTGCTCCTTGGCCCGGGCCTGCTCCTTGGCCCGGGCCAGCTCCGCCTGAAGAATTTCAACGGCGGCAGCACCATCTGCAGCCATGCATATTACAGTATATAAATTTTAGCATCATGCTCATATCACAACAATGTATGTGAAAGGACTACCCCGAATACATACCTTGCGATTCGTCAAGACGCATATTGATTAAAGAAATGTCATCCCCGGCCACATCAAGCTTCCGTTGCAGCTCGGCCATATCCGTAGTCTGGGAAGTAGCCAGGGGGAAGCAGCCTGTGTCCAAGTTAATCAGATTAGTCCTTGAATATTTCTTCTTGATCCTCCGTTCGCCTCCCATGGGAAGCCAACCCGAGTCTCAGGGGCTACTATCTATACACAGGTGTATTTTGTGAGTAAAACACAATTGCACATATTACAGTACAAACCTTGAAGCCTCTTAGTAGGCTCGCAAAGGCCTCATCCAATCCGCTCTTCGTGGACAGGACCTTTTCAACCACCGTGCCCATCAAGGTACGATGTTCCTCTGAGACAGACGCCTGCCGCATCATGTTCGTCAAGATATCTGGCGCCTCTGGGTCTTCGGAGGCCGCCGTAGGAGTACGGCCACCCTTTGAAGGGATCTGTTCATTCGTATCTGGCTATATACTAGATTGTTCGGGGCCCTCATTGTTGTTCCCCGGACCCTGGGCCACAGAAGTATCACCTTCGGGTAATATCTTCATCATCCCTTGCACCACTTGTTGGTCGGGGGAGACCCTCCATGACGACACCTCGAAGTCATCCGCCCTATTGGATGGAGAGGCCGGGGGGCGTCTCGCATTCCATCATCTCTGGGAGAAGGTCCCCCGAGGAAGAGGATTGTTGCGGAAGATTGCGTGTTGAGCTGCAAAAAATATATATCCCAGGCATTATAATAAAAGAATGGGACATGTTTAAAACAACCTTGTTCACTTATAATTTGTCCTGAGGCCTGTCCTCATCATGAGACTGCGCTTCGACGTCATCCAAGCCCGAGCCACCCACCTGAGGCATCTTTCATCGCTTAGGAGCCTGTTTCTCCCAATCTTCGGAGGCGGCCCTTTTCTTCCTAGGAGGGAAGGAGACAGTAATCCCCCCTTCACCTTTGTCTTCGGGTGAGGGGATTTTGATTCCTCCGGACACAAAGTCCGATTCACCCTTGGAATAGGGGCCATATTTGGTCCTCTCACTCTCTGCCTCACCCTCCTTCACAGGCATCTAGTATGATGCTAGGGTCAGCATCCTTGTTAGAATAGGATTCATTGGGCCCTCGGGCGGAGGGGCCGAACACATAATTAGTTCCGCCTTATTTGTCTAGCCCTAGAAGAAGATAGCTTGCTCAGTACCATATTACGGTATGCATAATTACAAAGTGTTCGGGAGCCAAGTGCTTACCGGGGTATCCGGACGGTTGCAGTTAAGGCCAGCATCCTCGGTAGTGTGGCCAATGTTTCCGCTTCCCAAAAATAACTTCCACATCCCTTTGTGTGTGGTGCCGAAGAAGTGTTGGAGAGTTTGTGGTCCTTCTGGATTAAGCTCCCACATGCGGCGAGACCTGCGGCTGGCATGGCAGGATTCGGAGAACTAACATCACTTGGATCACGTTGACAAGATCGATGTCTCTCTCGAGGAGGGTTCAGATGCGGCTCTGTAAAGTCTGCACTTCATCAACTGATACCCAGTCTAGCCCCTTGTTGACCCATGATGCAAGCTGTAATGGTGAGCCAGGATGGAATGTGGGTGCAGCTACCCACTTGGTGCAGCGGGGCTCCGTAACGTAAAACCACTCCCACTGTCAGTGATTGGCAGTTTCGGTAAAAGAACATTTTCGCCAAGGAGTGCTGGTGAGTTGGCTGATCATAGCACCGCCGCACTCCACCTGTTCCCCGTCGACTACCTTCGGCTTCACACTGAAGGTCTTGAGCCATAAGCCGAAGTGTGGGGGGATTTGGAGGAAGGCCTCGCATGTAATTATAAATGCCGAGATGTGGAGGATAGAGTCCAGGGCTAGGTCATGAAAATCTAGTCCGTAATAAAACATTAGCCCCCGGACGAAGGGGTGAAGAGCGAACCCTAGCCCCTCGGAGGAAGTGGGAGATGAATACGACCCTCTCACCAGATCGGGGGGTCGGAATAACCTGTCCTTGAGCAGGAAGCCTATGGTGGACCTCCCCGGTCAAATATCTGGCTGCCCAAAGATTTGCGATATCCTCCTCTGTAACAGAGGAAGCCACCCATCGGCCTTGAAAAAAGCTGGATCTAGACATGATGGGGAGGCTTGAAACAATGAAGTCGAACCTTGGGTGCTAGAGCTCGAGGTTGGGAAGGCTGAGGAGAGGTTTCGCATAAAAGGGCGGCCCTTGGTTCCTTTATAAATGTCGTGGGTATTGAACACCTCCTCCCAAGCCTAAGAACATGCCTATTCCTAAGGGATCTTTCCCGCAAGACGGTTGGGTTACCCACGCTCGTATTGATGAAAATCCCGCAATAAGGGGACACGATCTCCGCTTCGACAAGACGTGTCAATGAAAACCACGCCCAGAAACGTGGAATGGCGGGACGGGAAACAGTTTGAAATAATGATCGAAAAGCATGACGTCACATTACTAAAGTAGTCAGTAGATTGGATTTGTGGAATACTATACTCTCTACAGCTGTGTATTATAGGTCCCGACACGAACAAATCATCCGAAGACTGTTTTGAAGTTCGGAAAGAAGGGAACCTGCCTTGCAATGCCGAAGACAAATCTGCGCACCGGACTCTTTGTCATTGAAGCCAGGTTCAGGGGCTACTGAGGGAGTCCTGGACTAAGGGGTCCTCGGGCGTCCGGCCTATTAGCCATGGGTCGGACTGATGGGCCGAAGACTGTACCCGTGTCCGGATGGGACTCTCCTTGGAGTGGAAGGCAAGCTTGGCGACGGAATATGAAGATTTCCTCCTTTTTAACTGACCTTGTGTAACCCTAGATCCTCCCGGTGTCTATATAAACCGGAGGACATAGTCCAGATAGGACATACTCATTATCATAGCCATACAAGCTAGACCTCTAGGGTTTAGCCATTACGATCTCGAGGTAGATCAACTCTTGTAATACTCATATTCATCAATATCAATCAAGCAGGACGGAGGGTATTACCTCCATAGAGAGAGCCCGAGCCTGGGTAAACATCGTGTCCCTTGTCTCCTGTAACCATCGACCTTAGACGCAAAGTTCGGGACCCCCTACCCGAGATCCACCGGTTTTGACACCGACAGTCATCACCATCGATCCTCTCATCAGGAGGGGTCAATCTCCATCAACATCTTCACCAGCACCATCTCATCTCAAACCCTAGTTCATCTCTTGTATCCAATATTTGTCCTAAAGCCTCAGATTGGTACCTGTGGGTTGCTAGTAGTGTTGATTACTCCTTGTAGTTGATGCTAGTTGGTTTATTCGGTGGAAGATCATATGTTCAGATCCTTTATGCATATTAATACCCCTCTGATTATGAACATGATATGATTTGTGAGTAGTTACGTTTGTTCCTGAGGACATGGGAGAAGTCTTGCTATAAGTAGTCATGTGAATTTGGTATTCGTTCGATATTTTGATGAGATGTATGTTGTCTTTCCTCTAGTGGTGTCATGTGAACGTCGACTACATGACATTTCACCATTGTTTGGGCCTAGAGGAAGGCATTGGGAAGTAATAAGTAGATGATGGGCTGCTAGAGGGACAGAAGCTTAAACCCTAGTTTATGTGTTGTTTCGTAAGGGGCTGATTTGGATCCATATGTTTCATGCTATGGTTAGGTTTACCTTAATACTTCTTTTGTAGTTGCGGATGCTTGCAAGAGCGATTAATCATAAGTGGGATGCTTGTCCAAGGAAGGGCAGTACCCAAGCACCGGTCCACCCACATATCAAATTATCAAAGTACCGAACGCGAATCATATGAACGTGATGAAAACTAGCTTGACGATAATTCCCATGTGTCCTCGGGAGCACTTTCCTTTATATAAGAGTTTGTCCAGGCTTGTCCTTTGCTACAAAAAGGATTGGGACATCTTGATGCACCTTATTTACTTTTATTACTTGTTACCCGTTACAAATTACCTTATCACAAAACTATCTGTTACCGATAATTTCAGTGCTTGCAGAGAATACCTTGCTGAAAACTGCTTATCATTTCCTTCTGCTCCTCGTTGGGTTCGACACTCTTATAGGCCAAAAGGACTATGATAGACCCCCTATACTTCTGGGTCATCAAGACTCTTTTCTGGCGCCGTTGCCGGGGAGTGAAGCGCCTTTGGTAGGTGGAATTTGGTAAGGAAAAATTTATATAGTGTGCTGAAATTTACTGTCACTTGTTACTATGGAACATAATCCTTTGAGGGGCTTGTTCGAGGTATCTTCACCCCGACCATTAGAACAAAGAGTTTCTCCTCAACCTACTGAACCTACTGAAAATGTTTACTTTGAAATTCCTTCGGGTATGATAGAGAAACTGCTAGCTAATCCTTTCACAGGTGATGGAACATTGCATCCCGATTTGCACCTAATCTATGTGGATGAAGTTTGTGGATTATTTAAGCTTGCAGGTATGCCCGAGGATGTTATCAAGAAGAAGGTCTTACCTTTTATCTTTGAAGGGAAAGGCATTGACATGGTTTAGCTATGTGATGATATGGGATCATGGAACTACAACCGATTGAAATTGGAATTTCATCAGAAGTTTTATCCTATGCATCTTGTTCATTGTGATCATAATTATATATATAATTTTTGGCCTCGCGAAGGAGAAAGCATCGCTCAAGCTTGGGGAGGCTTAAGTCAATGTTATATTCATGCCCCAATCATGACCTTTCAAGAGAAATTATTATTCAAAAATTTTATGCTCGGCTTTCTCTCGATAATCGCTCCATGCTCCATACTTCTTGTACTGGCTCTTTTAAGATGAGGACTATTGAATTCAAATGGGATTTATTGGAAAGAATTAAACGCAACTCTAAAGATTGGGATCTCAAGGAAGGTAAGGAGTCAAGTATAATACCTAAGTTTGATTGTGTTAAATCTTTTATGGATACCGATGCTTTCCGTGAATTTAGCACTAAATATGGACTTGAATCTGAGATAGTATCTTCTTTCTGTGAATCCTTTGCTACTCATGTTGATATCCCTAAGGAGAAGTGGTTTAAATATAATCCTCCCATTGAAGTAAAAGTAGTTGCACCTATTAAAGTTGAAGAAAAGACTATCACTTATAATGATTCTGTGGTTCCCACTTCTTATATTGAGAAACCACATTTCCCTGTTAGAATAAAGGATCATGCTAAAGCTTCAACTGTGGTTCGTAAGAGTAATACTAGAACACCTACACCCTCTGAGCAAATTAAAGTTGAACCTGGTGTTGCTATGGTTAAATATATCTTGGCCGATAATATTGATGGGCATGTTATTTACTTTTGTGATGAAGCTGCTAGAATTGCTAAGCCCGATACTAAAAATAAACATAGACATGTTGTAGGCATGCCTGTTATTTCTGTTAAAATAGGAGATCATTGCTATCATGGCTTATGTGATATGGTTGCTAGTGCAAGTGCAATACCTCATTCCTTATACAAAGAAATTATGCATGATATTGCACTTGCTGAGATAGAAGAGATTGATGTTACAATTAAACTTGCCAATAGAGACACTATTTCACCAGTTGGGATTGTTAGAGATGTTGAAGTCTTGTGTGGGAAAGTTAAATATCCTGTTGATTTTCTTGTTCTTGGCTCCCCAAAAGATAACTTTCGTCCCATTATATTTGGTAGACCCTTCTTGAATACTGTTAATGCTAGGATCGATTGCAAAAAGGATGTTGTTACTATTGGTTTAGGGGATATGGCTCATGAGTTTAATTTTGCTAAATTTTGTAGACAACCCCATGATAAAGAATTGCCTAGTAAAGATGAAACTATTGGTCTTGCTTCTATTGCCATGCCTCCTAATGATCCTTTAGAACAATATTTGCTCGACCATGAAAATGATATGTTTATGAATGAAAGAAGGGAAATAGATGAAGTAGTCTTTAAATAGGGACCTATTTTGAAACACAACTTGCCTGTTGACATTCTAGGGGATCCTCCTCCACCCAAGGGTGATCCCGTATTTGAGCTTAAACCTTTATCTGATACTCTTAAATATGCTTATCTTGATGAGAAAGAGGTATATCCTATTATTATTATTGCTAACCTTTCAGAGCAAGAAGAAAATAAATTATTGAAAACTCTGAAGAAGCACCGTGCTGCTATTGGATATACTCTTGATGATCTTAAGGGCATTAGTCCCACTCTATGCCAGCACAAAATAAAATTGGAGAAAGACGCGAAACCGGTTGTTGATCACCAACGACGGTTAAATCCTAAGATGAAGAAGTGGTAAGAAAAGAAATACTAAAGCTTCTGGAGGCAGGTATAATTTATCCCATTGTTGATAGTCAGTGGGTCAGTCCTATCCATTGTGTCCCTAAGAAGGGAGGTATTATTGTTGTTCCTAATGATAAAGATGAATTGATCCCACCAAGAATTGTCATAGGTTATCGAATGGTAATTGATTTTCACAAATTAAATAAAGCTACTAAAAAGGATCATTACCCTTTACCTTTTATTGATCAAATGCTAGAAAGATTATCCAAACATACACATTTTTGATTTCTAGATGGTTATTCTGGTTTCTCCCAAATACCTGTGTCAAAAGAGGATCAATAAAAGACAACTTTTACTTGCCCTTTCGGTACCTTTGCTTATAGACATATAACTTTTGGTTTATGCAATGCACGTGCTACTTTTCAAAGATGTATGACTGCTATATTCTTTGACTTTTGTGAAAAGATTGTTGAGGTTTTCATGGATGATTTCTCCATTTATGGAACTTCTTTTGATGATTGCTTAAGCAACCTTGATCGAGTTTTGCAGAGATGTGAAGAAACTAATCTTGTCTTGAATGGGAGAAGTGTCACTTTATGGTTAATGAAGGTATTGTCTTGGGGCATAAAATTTCTGAAAGAGGTATTGAAGTTGATAAAGCTAAGTTTGATGCTATTGAAAAGATGCCGTGTCCTAAGGACATTAAAGGTATAAGAAGTTTCCTTGGTCATGCCGGTTTTTATAGGAGGTTCATTAAAGACTTCTCAAAAATTTCCAGGCCTCTGACTAATCTCTTACAAAAAGATATTCCTTTTGTCTTTGATGATGATTGTGTAGAAGCATTTGAAATACTTAAGAAAGCTTTGATTTCTGCACCTATTGTTCAGCCACCTGATTGGAATTTACCCTTTGAAATTATGTGTGATGCTAGTGATTATGTTGTAGCGGCTGTTTTAGGACAAAGGGTTGATAAGAAATTAAATGTTATCCAATATGCTAGCAAGACTCTGGACAATGCCCAGAGAAATTATGCTACTACTGAAAAAGAATTTTTAGCGGTTGTATTTGCTTGTGATAAGTTTAGACCTTATATTGTTGACTCTAAAGTAACTGTTCACACTGATCATGCTGCTATTAAATATCTTATGGAAAAGAAAGGTGCTAAACCTAGACTTATTAGATGGGTTCTCTTGCTTCAAGAATTTGATTTGCATATTATTGATAGAAAGGGAGCTGAGAACCCCGTTGCAGACAACTTGTCTAGGTTAGAGAATGTTCTTGATGACCCACTACCTATTGATGATAGATTTCCTGATGAACAATTAGCTATCATAAATGCTTCTCGTACTGCTCCATGGTATGCTGGTTATGCTAATTATATTGTTGCTAAATTTATACCACCTAGTTTCACATGCCAGCAAAAGAAAAAGTTCTTCTATGACTTAAGACATTACTTTTGGGATGACCCACACCTTTATAAAGAAGGAGTAGATGGTGTTATTAGACGTTGTGTACCTGAGCATGAATAGGAATAGATCCTACGCAAGTGTCACTCCGAGGCTTATGGAGGACACCATGCTGGAGATAGAACTGCACATAAGGTATTGCAATCTGTTTTTTATTGGCCTGCTCTCTTCAAGGATGCCTGTAAGTTTGTTTTGTCTTGTGATGAATGTTAAAGAATTGGTAATATTAGTAGACGTCAAGAAATGCCTATGAATTATTCACTTGTTATTGAACCATTTAATGTTTGGGGCTTTGATTATATGGGATCGTTTCCTACCTATAATGGGTATACTCATATTTTAGTTGTTGTTGATTACGTTACTAAGTGTGTAGAAGCTATTCCAACTAGTAGTGCTGATCATAACACCTCTATTAAGATGTTTAAAGAAGTTATTTTTTCGAGGTTTGGAGTCCCCAGATATTTAATGACTGGTGGTGGTTCGCATTTTATTCATGGTGCTTTTTGTAAAATGCTTGCTAAATATGATGTTAATCATAGAATTGCATCTCCATATCATCCACAGTCTAGTGGTCAAGTAGAACTGAGTAATAGAGAGCTTAAATTAATTTTGCAAAAGACTATTAATAGATCTAGAAAGAATTGGTCCAAGAAACTTGATGATGCATTATGGGCATATAGGACTGCGTACAAAAATCCTATGGGTATGTCTCTGTATAAAATGGTTTATGGAAAAGCATGTCACTTACCTCTTGAACTAGAACATAAGGCATATTGGGCCCTTAAAGAGCTCAATTATGATTTCAAACTTGCCGGTGAGAAGAGGCTTTCTGACATTAGCTCACTTGATGAATGGAGAACCCAGGCCTATGAGAATGCCAAACTGTTTAAAGAAAAAGTTAAAAGATGCCATGACAAAAGGATACAAAAACGTGAGTTTAATGTAGGTGATTATGTATTGTTATAAAACTCTCGTTTAAGATTTTTTTGCAGGCAAACTCCTTTCCAAATGGGAGGGTCCTTACGTCATTGAGGAGTTCTATCGCTCCGGTGCCATAAAAATCAACAACTCCGAAGGCACAAATCCGAGGGTGGTGAACGGTCAAAGAATCAAATATTATATCTCAGGTAATCCCATAAATGTTGAAACTAATGTTATTGAAACCGTAACCCTGGAGGAATACATAAGGGACACTTTCCAGAACGTTCCAGACTCAGACTCCGAAAAGGAAGAGGTATGAGGTACGGTAAGTAAAACGACTCCCAAACAGTTCTAATAGCAATTTTTCTCGTTTTGGAATATTTAAGAAAATAGGAAAATAAGAAGCAGTCCGGGAAGGACGAGGCTCACGAGGGTGGAGGGCGTGCCCTACCCCCCTGGGTGCGCCCCCTGCCTCATGGGCCCCTCGTGTGCACTCCGGACTCCGTTTTCTTGCACAATACTTCTTTTGGTCGGTAAAAATTCATCATATAATCTCCGAAGGTTTTGACCACCGTATCATGCAAATATCTTCTGTCCTTGTTTCAAGTTGTTTTTCTGACAGATCTAGATCGCCATGACGTCTTCAAGCGCCCCCAAGGACAAGTTCTTTGAGAAGGTCATCAACCCCTACATCGCGGAGGTGCCGCAACACTCTCAAATCATTGAGATGCATGAGGGGTTGCTGCACATCCGAGACGTTGAGGGACCAAGGAGGATCGGAAGCATGGAGACAAGGCTCGAGGCAATGGAGCAACAAGTTTTCAAGTGCCAGGAGATGGTGGAACATGGACTCGACGCCAATCATATAATGATCACGGAGTTCACCAACAACCACAAGCTGGATGACAAGAACATTGGGGAGGCCATCTTCAAGCTTCACGAGAAAATTGAGGGCCTCCAAGCCCAAATCTATGACCTACAAAACCAAAACTATGAGTATGAATATAGATTCAAGAGGATGAGTTTAGCTGCAGATTTGAGGATCCTGGAGACTCGATCATCCTTCTATGATGGTGAGCCTATGCCTGGGGAGATGGACGACAAGCCTACATCATCAACAACTCCATCATCACCACCTCCGAGGAAGAATACATAAACACATGGGTACGGGCACTCCCCTTGGCAACTACCAAGCTTGGGGGAGTGCCCCAGTATCGTATCACCATCACACTTTTATCTTTACCGTTTTTCTTAGTTCGATACTTTTGGTAATATCTTGATCTAGTAGAATAAAGTTTCAGTATGATCTAGCTTTGAGTTTTGCTTTATGATTATGATCCTTCTATGTAATCGAGTCCGTGAGCTATATATAATAAAGATTAGTGTTGAGTCAAGGGCTTGATTATCTTGCTATGATCTTGAGGGAATAAAAATAAAAGAGAAAGAATAAAAAGAAATAAAGAGATCATATGGATCTTATGGAGAGTAATGACTTCACATATAAGGAGTATGATGAATAAAAGTTGTTGAAAGTTGACAAAGATAGTTTTGGTCATCGTTGCAATTAATAAGAAGTAATAAAGAAAGAGAGGTTTTCACATATAAATATTCTATCTTGGACATCTTTTATGATTGTGAGCACTCATTAAAATATGACATGCTAAAGAGTTGATGTTGGACAAGGAAGACAGCTTAATGGGTTATGTTTTCTTACATCCGAAATAAATTATATTGTCATGGATCATCCAACATGTTGAGCTTGCCTTTCCCTCTCATGCTAGCCAAATTCTTTGCACCAAGTAGAGATACTACTTGTGCTTCCAAATATCCTTAAACATAGTTTTGCCATAAGAGTCCACCATATCTACCTATGGATTGAGTAAGATCCTTCAAGTAAGTTGTCATTGTTGCAAGCAATAAAAATTGCTCTGTAAATAGGTATGATTTATTAGTGTGGAGAAAATAAGCTTTATATGATCTTGTGATGTGGAAGAAATAAAAGCGACGGACTGCATAATAAAGGTCCATATCACAAGTGGCAATATAAAGTGACATTCTTTTGCATTAAGACTTCCTGCATCCAACCATAAAAGCACATGACAACCTATGCTTCCCTCTGCGAAGGGCCTATCTTTTATTCTTGTCTTATACTTCATACAAGAGTAATGGTGATCTTCACCTTTCCTTTTTACACTATCCTTTGGCAAGCACAATGTGTTGGAAAGATCCTAACTATTCTGATCACGGGATCAGAATAATATTCTGATCACAACCTGAACTGCCTGAGTAACGCGTCTGAACTTTCCTCTGTACAAACCCGACCTTCGGGCTATCTTCGCAACCATGGCTTCCCCCGCGAATTATTCTTGTTACTCGTGTTCTATATGATGTTAGTGTAATCTGCAAACAATTTTTAGCAACTAAATAGTTTTAAATAGGAATCTCAATCATAGGTGGATTTTTCACTCGGGTCATGATGAACTTGCGTTTTTTGCATTTTTACTGCCTGAGTTGTTCAACCTGAACTTCCCCTTGTGCTAGGTTGAAATTCCGCCAACTTTTCCCAAATGGGGCTTGCTATATACCGTTGGAAAGCTATGGACATCAGTATCATGACCCAATTTAAATTGTTGGCAAAATGTAAGCGGTTTAAGAGCAGTTTTGAAAACCGTTTTTTCTTCATACAAAAAACATGAATCGTATTTTCGTCCGCATTTCTAAACCGTTTATCGGAATAAGGAAAATAATATGGCGTTGGAAAACTGTTGAAAACCGCTCCTTCCACATGTTGAAAGTTTTTTATAATTCCCTGTGGTTAAAGAGTAATTTGGAAAATTGTAAAATTTCGTAAACCGAACAGCCGAATTCGTATTTTCGATGTCATTTCTAAATGGCTAATCCAATTGAGGCAAGTGACATGGCGTTGGAAAGCTTATGAAAATGCGCTACTTTCTCATTTTGAAAGTTTTTTTCTAATTTTGAACGGTTTAAAAGTAATTTACAAAACGGTACAAGTCCCACAAAATTCGTATTTTCAAGCTAGTTTTTTAACCGTACGTCCGAATGCAACAAATGATACGGCGTTCGAAAGCTTGGGGAAATGCGAAAAAATTTGGTATATATTGTTTCTCCCAATTCCTTAATATTTTAAGTCAATTTTGAAAATGGCTAAAAACGTATTTTTGTCGTAATTTCTACAAACTTTATCGGAATGGGGAAAATAATATACCGTTGAAAAGCTACGGAAAATGCAAAACTTTTTTGTATTGATGGTTTTCTCTGATTCCATGTCATTTTAAAGTAATTTTGAAAACGGCGGAATCATTCATTCTGCCTTTATCACGAAACAGATTCTTCCAAAATGCACCGCGTGAAGATTTGAACTTCTCGGCATGTCTACTTGAACTTCACTCTATTTTTCATGTGTTTTTTTCTCGTAGCTCTTCATCCACTGCTCGTAGCTCTCCATCCACTCACCGGCATTGAGCAAGTGATATACCGATGGAAAGCTGCTATAGACACGCAACTATCCCGTGTTGAACATTTTTTCATACTCGCGACGGTTTTAAAAGTTTTTCTTGTGAAATTCACTCAGCGTAGTAGTTGAACTTCCTGCTGTTTTCACGTTGAACTTATGTGACGTATTTTCATTTGTAATTTTCTAATCCATTCGTTAGTGTTACACAAATGATATTTTTTTTGTACAAATCTCTCTCACAATATGTTTTTTAACTTTCTTCGACCGAGGAATTGAACTTACACAAATGATATTCGGGCCGTTTTAAAGTAAATTAGAAAACAACGAGATAATGATTTCTGCCTTCATAGTGAATGGAAATGCACTGCGTGAAGTAGTTGAACTTCTCGGGCATGTCTGTTTGAACTTCACTATGTTTTCGACATTCTATTTTTTGCACTGCGTGCAATAGTTGAACTTCTGGGGCGTGTCTGTTTGAACTTCACTCTATTTCACTTTATTTGTATTTTTCCTATATGAAATACGCACCATGTAGTACGTGAACTTCCAGGTTGTCATCACTTTGAAATTCTCTCTGGTTTGAGAGAATTATTTTAGAACACAAAAAACAACATATTTTCTTATGTATTTTGGACATCTAAATACACGGTGAACCTGTCTCACAAGAATTTTTGAACTTTCCCTCGCCGAGCACTTGAACTTCTAGCAACCATTTTTACGTTTATGAGATTGTTTTCAAAAGTGCAAAAAATGGCGTTGTGCTTTTTATTTTTTGAAAAGGTAAATCCTAGGTTTTAATAAACTCCAAACTTCTATGTTATTTCAATTTGAACTTCACCTTTTATATTTTGAGTAAAGAATTGTATTTGATTTTTATACGGAAAAATCGAACATGAAAATACAAGGTGAACCTCTCTCGCAAGAATTTTTGAACTTCCTCGGACAAACCACTTGAACTTCTCTCAAGAAACCTTTAAGCTTTTATTTTTCTATACTTTTAGTTCTCACCTGAAATGCATTCCTTACAGTACTTGAACTTCTTGTTGTTTTCACTATGAATTTCTTTCAACAGATAAGATTTTTTTGAATACATAAAAATGTGTTTTAAATGATATATATGAAAATTTTAAACCGTTCATCGAGATGTAGCAGATTATATACCTGGTGGAAAGCTTATGAATAGCAGCAAGCTTTTCATGTAGATAGGTGTTACAAATTCATAACCATTTGTGAGCACTTTTTAAAATGGAAAAACAACGTTGTTTTTGCCCTTTTTACATTTTAATGAACGACGGATGTATCGCACATGAATTTTGAACTATGCTAGGAGGATCACGTGAACTTCTTGAACACCCTTTCTTAAGCTTTTTGTTTCCTTTTTCTTATATTTTTATCTGAAATGCATTCCGTGTAGTAGTTGAACTTTCCACTGTTTTCACCTTGAACTTCTGTCACATATTTTTGTTCGACGTCACTCACAAGAACTTTTGAACTTTCTTGAGACGTTAGCCTTTGCTTTTTCATTCTTTTTTCATACAATGCACATCGTGTAGTACGTGAACTTCTGACAGTTATTAATCTGAACTTCTCCCAATTACGCGAAAATATCTGAGTTTTTTATAGATATTGAACCGCTCTACCTATTTTATTTGAACTTCATCGTGTATTTTTTAGAAATGTGAAAATTGGAGGTTTTTAGAAACATTAAACTTCTTCGTTATTTGAAATTGAACTTATTGGTTTTATTCTTTAGAAACTAGAAAAATCTGATTTTTCAAATATAATATCAAACTGCTCCACTTTTTCCAATCGAACTTCTTGGATTTATTTCTCTAGTAACGTGAAAACCTAAGGTTTTTATATACTGTGAACTACTCAGTTTTTCGAAATTGTACTACTTGGTTTTAATCTTGAGCATTGGGGAAAATCTGAGTTTTATATAAACATTAAACAACTTCATATTTTTAAAAAAATTGGAAACACGAATGTTCATGAGCTTCTTTTTCCAGTGGTGTTTTCCTTGCTAATTAACATGGCACCACATAGGTTTCCTTAAATTCCCTTTCGACGTCATACCATCTAATGCAATTGTCGGTGTCAAAACCGGCGGATCTCGGGTAGGGGGTCCCGAATTGTGCGTCTAAGGCGGATGGTAACAGGAGGCAGGGGACATGATGTTTACCCAGGTTCGGGCCCTCTTGATGGAGGTAAAACCCTACGTCATGCTTGATTGTTCTTGATGATATGAGTATTACAAGAGTTGATCTACCACGAGATCAGAGAGGCTAAACCCTAGAATCTAGCCTATGGTATGATTGTATGTTGTCCTACGGACTAAAACCCTCCGGTTTATATAGACACCGGAGGGGGCTTGGGTTACACAAGGTCGGTTACAAAGGAGGAGATATCCATATCCGTATTGCCTAGCTTGCCTTCCACGCCAAGTAGAGTCCCATCCGGACATGGGACGAAGTCTTCAATCTTCTATCTTCATAGTCCAGCAGTCCGGCCAAAGGATATAGTCTGGCTGTCCGGAGACCCCCTAATCCAGGACTCCCTCAGCAATAGTTTTGCAAGGCATGTTTATAGAAATTACAGAAGTTAATTAGTTTGAGATAAAATGAAAGAGTAAAATAATTTATTTCCATTTTTAGCATAACCATGAGCACCATAGGCACGTATCCATTTTTTTATCTGCACTTGCTCTTTTTTTTGGAGGATCCATTCCTCTTTGCTGGAATTACCCAACACGAAACTATACAAAGGTTTTTGAATTACTACAATCTTCAACCTGGAGAGTAACCTTGGACTGCACAATCATGTACAATCGGACAGGGATTGTTATGCATTTTGTAGTAGGATATAATGTACAACAATCACATAAAAAGCATCAAACTTCAACCTGGAGTCACATTGGACTGCAAAATTACATTTTGTGACGACTTAAAACTAATTGTATCTGTTCACAGCAATGCCATCGCTGCCAAATACATTTTTTTAATTGAGACCAAATTTCAGAAACAACGGAATAAGTAGAGAGGGGATGGAAAGGAGATTCGTGCGGTCCTTGATTTGAGAGCGGGACGACCGACGTTGTTCAGGAGGCCAAAGAGAATAGCTCCAGCGAGGATGATAAACCAGGCAGGTGATTTTGTTGATGCACATGTAACGACAGAGGGAGTGCTCATGACCTACCCAAGGCGTTGCCTGCGAACTTCCCAGGGTGCTGCTGCGACCTGCCCTCACACGCACCCTCGGATGACGTTGGATCCAGGGAGGACACAAGCATCAGATCCCCATCAGCGGCCGAGGGGGTGAATGGGCCCATTGGGAGGAGGGCGCCGCTGCAGCCGGGACAACAGCGAGCGGGGATTTGGGCAGCGGTGCGCGTGAGGTTGATGGCCCACGGAGGAGGCCGCCGCCATGGTGGAATCAGGGGGAGGTAGGCCACCACCAAGGTGGATCCACAGGGAGGGGGTCGCCGCACGATGGATTTAGGGGGAGAGAGGACACCACTACGGTGGATTCAGGGGGAGGGAGGCGGCGACTGCTCTCGTGGGATCCGGGGACCGGCGATGGCGCTTGGGATCCAGGGAAGACCGGCGAAAGCACGCGGTGGTTCCGGGGCTGCGCCATCATTGGGGAGGAGGGAAGGGGGTCGCACCGCCATTGGGAAGGAGGGGAGGATTCCCGCCGTCGTTGGGGACAAGGGGAGGAGGCCGCGCCGCCGTTGGGGAGGAGGTCGCGCCGCTGTTTGGGGAGGAGGGGATGTGGGGCGCCGACCGCGCGGGGACGAGGCGCTGCATCGTGGGGATGTGGGTCGGGGATGGGGGCCGAGAGGTGGGAAGAGTGGGAGGTGGGGTTCGGTTTTTGTTTTTAGATCTCAGGAACCAGCGATCGGCCCTATATAAGGCTGTTGTGATCCAAATAACTATTCAAATCCTAGGATTAGAATAGTGTTGTCCTATATATATACATATATATAGCTAATTGGATGTAATTTTTCATGAACTATTATTGTTGACATTACCCTTGAGGTAAAAGGTTGGGAGGCAAAACTATAAGCCCCTATCTTTCTCTGTGTCCGACTAAAACTTCATAACCATAAATATTGCGTGAGTGTTAGCAATTGTGAAAGACTAAATGATAGTTGAGTATGTGCACTTGCTGAAACGCTCTTATATTGACTCTTTCCTATGTTATGATAAATTGCAATTGCTTCAATGGATGAGATTACAGTTTGTTAGTTTTCAATGAAGTTTCTGATTCATACTTGAAATTGTGATTGAATTATTACTTTAGCATAAGAAATCATATGACAATATACATATATGTTGCTGTCCTAAGAATGATCATGATGCCCCGCCTCATGTCCGTATTTTATTTTATCGACACCTCTATCTCTAAACATGTGGACATATTTTTCGATCTCGGCTTCCGCTTGAGGACAAGCGAGGTCTAAGCTTGGGGGAGTTGATACGTCCATTTTGCATCATGCTTTTATATCAATATTTATTGCATTATGGGTTTTTATTACACAATATGTCACAATACTTATGCCTATTCTCTCTTATTTTACAAGGTTTACATGAAGAGGGAGAATGCTGGCAGCTGGAATTCTGGGCTGGAAGAGGAGCAAATATTAGAGACCTATTCTCCACATCTCCAAAAGTCCTGAAATTTCACGAGAGCACGTTTCAGAATATATAAAAAATATTGGGCGAAAGAAGTACCAGAGGGGGGCACCCACCATCCACGAGGGTGGGGGGCGCGCCCTACCCCCTGGGCGCGCCCCCTGCCTCCTGGGCCCTCTGGCAGCCCTCTGACGCCCATCTTCTACTATATGAGGTCTTTCGTCCAGGAAAAAACCATAAGCAAGCTCACGGGACGAAACTCCGCCGCCATGAGGTGGAACCTTAGCGGAACCAATCTAGGGCTCCGGCGGAGCTGTTCTGCTAGGTAAACTTCCCTCCGGAGGGGGAAATCATCACCATCGATCCTCTCATCGGGAGGGGGTCAATCTCCATCAACATCTTCACCAGCACCATCTCATCTGAAACCCTAGCTCATCTCTTGTATCCAATCTTTGTCACAAAGCATCAGATTGGTACCTGTGGGTTGCTAGTAGTGTTGATTACTCCTTGTAGTTGATGCTAGTTGGTTTATTTGGTGGAAGATCATATGTTCAGATCCTTTATGCATATTAATACCCCTCTGATTATGAACATGAATATGATTTGTGAGTAATTACGTTTGTTCCTGAGGACATGGGAGAAGTCTTGCTATAAGTAGTCATGTGAATTTGGTATTCGTTCGATATTTTGATGAGATGTATGTTGTCTTTCCTCTAGTGGTGTCATGTGAACATCGACTACATGACACTTCACCATTGTTTGGGCCTAGAGGAAGGCATTGGGAAGTAATAAGTAGATGATGGGCTGCTAGAGTGATAGAAGCTTAAACCCTAGTTTATGTGTTGCTTTGTAATGGGCTGATTTGGATCCATATGATTCATGCTATGGTTAGGTTTACCTTAATACTTCTTTTGTAGTTGTGGATGCTTGCAAGAGGGGTTAATCATAAGTGGGATGCTTGTTCAAGGAAGGGCAGTACCCAAGCACTGAACCACCCACATATCAAATTATCAAAGTACTGAATGCGAATCATATGAACGTGATGAAAACTAGCTTGATGATAATTCCCATGTGTCCTCGGGAGCGCTTTCCTTTATATAAGAGTTTGTCCAGGATTGTCCTTTGCTACAAAAAGGATTGGTCCATCTTGCTGCATCTTATTTACTTTTATTACTTGTTACCCATTACAAATTACCTTATCAAAAATCTATCTGTTACCGATTATTTCAGTGCTTGTAGAGAATACCTTGCTAAAAACTGCTTATCATTTCCTTCTGCTCCTCGTTGGGTTCGACACTCTTACTTATCGAAAGGACTATGATAGATCCCCTATACTTGTGGCTCATCAGATATCTTTTGTAAAGAGGGATGGATATACAGCAATTTTGTTTCCAACTTAACCACAAGAATAACAATAGCATCCATGTAGCAATTTGTTTTTATAAAGAATGGATCCTTTAATTATTGGTATGACTCCCGTGCAATTAAAGAATTCTTGAATGATATTCTTTCCAATAATATTTCCACTACCCACATGATAAGTTTTAGTTTTAAAAACTGTGGGAGATCTATTTTCTGAAGGATCATGATTAAGATCAAATAAATTTGGGTTATCCTCAAGAGAATCACTGGTGCTACTTTCACTAGCATTTTCAACAATAACTTTCTCAAATTCAGACATGATAGCAACTTCAAGCAAACTAACAAAGTAAAATATACTTTGTGTTTTTTGTTTTTTAGAGAAGTGGAGGGACATGAAAAAGAGAGGCAAATAAAAAGTAGAGTAAGTAGATGGTAGTTTAAGTGAAGATACTTGTAGTGATTTGATGATAGTGATAGCCCACAAGTATATGGGATCGCAACAGTTTTCGAGGGTAGAGTATTCAACCCAAATTTATTGATTCGACACAAGGGGAGCCAAATAATATTCTCAAGTATTAGAAGTTGAGTTGTCAATTCAACCACACCTGAAAGATTTAATATCTGCAGCAAAGTATTTAGTAGCAAAGTAATATAGAAGTAACGGTAACGGTGGCAAAAGTAACAGTAGTAGTTTTTGTAGCAATTGTAACAATGGCAACGGAAAAGTAACTAAGCAAAGATAAATATGTGAAAAGCTCGTAGGCAATGGATCAATGATGGATAATTATGTCGGATGCGATTCCTCATGCAACAGTTATAACATAGGGTGACACAGAACTAGCTCCTGTTCATCAATGTAATGTAGGCATGTATTCCGAATATAGTCATACATGCTTATGGAAATAACTTGAATGACATCTTTTGTCCTACCCTCCCATGGCAGCGGGGTCCTATTGGAAACTAAGGGATATTAAGGCCTCCTTTTAATAGAGTACTGGACCAAAGCATTAACACTTAGTGAATACATGAACTCCTCAAACTACGGTCATCACCAGGAGTGGTCCCGATTATTGTCACTTCGGGGTTACCGGATCATAACACATGGTAGGTGCTATTGACTTGCAAAATAGGATCAAGAACTCACATATATTCATGAAAACATAATAGGTTCAGATCTGAAATCATGGCACTCGGGTCGTAGTGACAAGCATTAATCATAGCAAAGTCATAGCAACATCAATCTTAGAACATAATGGATACTAGGGATCAAACCCTAACAAAACTAACTCGATTACATGATAAATCTCATCCAACCCATCACCATCCAGCAAGCCTACGATGGAATTACTCACGCACGGCGTTGAGCATCATGAAATTGGTGATGGAGGAAGGTTGATGATGATGGCGGCGACGGATTCCCCTCTCCGGAGCCCCGAACGGACTCCAGATCATCCCTCCCGATGAAGATTAGGGCTTGGCGGTGGCTCCGTATCTAAGATGCGATGAATCCTTCTCTCTGATTTTTTTTCTCCCTGAACATGAATATATAGATTTGGAGTTGACGTCGGTGGAGCCTCAGGGGGCCCACGAGGCAGGGGCGCGCCCTGCACCCTTACGCTGATTTTTTCTGATTTTTTCTCGTGGATAGGGTGGGGGCCCTTACGCTGATTCTTTCGTCAGTATTTTTTATAAATTCCAAAACGTGTCTCCGTGAATTTACAGGTCATTCTGAGAACTTTTATTTCTGCACAAAAATAACACCATGGCAATTCTGCTGAAAATGGCATCAGTCCAGGTTAGTTCCATTCAAATCATGCAAGTTAGAGTCCAAAACAAGGTCAAAAGTGTTTGAAAAAGTAGATACGTTGGAGACGTGTCAACTCCCCCAAGCCTAAACCTTTGCTTGTCCTCAAGAAATTCAGTTCACAAACTGAAAGTGATAAAGAAAAACTTTTACAAACTCTGTTTGATCTTGTTGTTGCAAATATGTAAAGCCAGCATTCAAGTTTTCAGCAAAGATTATGAACTAACCATATTCACAATAACATTTAGGTCTCATGTTTACTCATATCGATGGCATAATCAACTAGTGAGCAATAATAATAAATCTCGGATGACAACACTTTCTCAAAACAATCATAATATGATATAACAAGATGGTATCTCGCTAGCCCTTTCTGAGACCGCAAAACATAAATGCAGAGCACCCCTGAAGATCAAGGACTGACTAGAAATTGTAATTCATGGTAAAAGAGATCCAGTCATACTCAATATAAATTAATAGCAATGCATGCAAATGACGGCGGTGCTCTCTAACTGGTGCTTTTTAATAAGAGGATGATGACTCAACATAAAAGTAAATAGATAGGCCCTTCACAGAGGGAAGCAGGGATTTGCAGAGGTGCCAGAGCTCAAGTTTTGAAACAGAGATAAATTTTTTTTGAGTGGTATACTTTCATTGTCAACATTACAACCAAGAGATCTCGATATCTTCCATGCTACACACATTATAGGCAGTTCCCAAACAGAATGGTAAAGTTTATACTCCCTCACCACCAACAAACATCAATCCATGGCTTGTCCGAAACAACGGGTGCCTCCAACTAACAACAATCCTAGGGGAGTTTTGTTTGCAATTATTTTGATTTGAGCATGGGACTGGGCATCCCGGTTACTGGCCATTTTCTCGTGAATGATGAGCGGAGTCCACTCATCTTGAGAATAACCCACCTAGCATGGAAGATATAGACAGCCCTAGTTGATACATGAGCTATTCGAGCATACAAAACAGAATTTCATTTGAAGGTTTAGAGTTTGGCACGTACAAATTTACTTGGAACGGCAGTTAGATACCGCTTATAGGAAGGTATGGTGGACTCATATGGAATAACTTTGGGTTTTATAGAAGTGGATGCACAAGCAGTATTCCCGCTTAGTACAAGTGAAAGCTAGAAAGAGACTGGGAAGCGACCAACTAGAGAGCGACAACAGTCATGAACATGCATTAAGATTAATCAACAATGAGTGCAAGCATGATTAGGATATAAATCACCATGAACATAAATATCGTGGAGGCTATGTTGATTTTGTTTCAACTACATGCGTGAATATGTGCCAACTCAAGCCACTCAAATCGTTCAAAGGAGGATACCACCCTATCATACCACATCACAACCATTTTAATAGCATGTTGGCACGCAAGGTAAACCATTATAAACTCCTAGCTAATTAAGCATGGCATGGGCAACTATAATCTCTAATTGTCATTGCAAACATGTTTCATTCATAATAGGCTGAATCAGGAACGATGAACTAATCATATTTACAAAAACAAGATAGGTCAAGTTCATACCAGCTTCTCTCATCTCAATCAGTCCATCATATATCGTCATTATTGCCTTTCACCCGCACGGCTGAACGGTGTGGATAATAATAATAGTGCACATGCATTGGACTAAGCTGGAATCTGTAAGCATTTAATACAAGGGAGAAGACAAGGTAACATGGGCTCTTGGTTAAATCAACAATAATGCATATAAGAGCCACTCAACATTTTCATCATGGTCTTCTCCTCTCGACCCCCAAAGAATAATAAAATAAATAAAACTATTTACACGGGAAAGCTCCCAACAAGAAAAAGAAGAACGGGAAATCTTTTTGGGTTTTCTTTTAGTTGCTACTACTACAAGCATGGAAAGCAAACTAGCTAAAAGCTACAACTATTTTTTTGGTTTTCCTTAAGGTTTTTCGAACACACAAGAAAAGGGCTTAGAAAAGAAAATAGACTAGCATGAATGGTACAATGAAAAAGTATGAGCACCGACAACTGGAATGAGTGTGTGAACATGAATGTAATGTCGGTGAGAAATATGTACTCCCCCAAGCTTAGGCTTTTGGACTAAGTTGGTCTATGGCCACTGCTGGCCTGGTGGATATCCAAAGTTGTAGCTAGGGTCGTACTGAGATGCAGCAGCTACTGCTTGTAAAGCTGCAGCTTGGGGGCGAGCTGCCTCCGTACTCCTCTCGTACTCGTTCGACTCCTCCTTGGTTATAACATATCTCCTTTTTGCCTGAAAGTTAAAGAAAGTAGGGGCAGGGAGGGCAACATAGACAGTGCGCTGTCTGTCGAAGATTAGTCGGTACTGGATGAACTGTTCGTTCCTCTCAAGAAACTGATGGTGAACCATAGCATTATAATCTAGGTAAGCAGGAGGTAGCTCTATATCATTTCCATGTATAGGCACGTTAAGATAATTAGCTACACGAGTTGCATAAATTCCACCAAACAAATCTCCACTTATACCGTTATGATGCAACCTTTGTGCAACAATGGCCCCCAAGTTATATTGTTTATCACCTAATACCACACTTTTGAGGACACTTAGATCTGGAACGAACATGTGACAAGCCTCATCCTTACCGTTAATGCCTCTACCAATGAAGAGGGCAAAATAATGTATGGAAGGGAAATGAATGCTCCCTATGGTGGCTTGTGTGATTTCCCTAGATTCCCCCACAGTGATACTAGCAAGAAAGTCTTTATATTCAGATTTGCGAGGTTCACTAACATTGCCCCACTGCGGGAGTTTACAAGCAGTATTCAAATCTTCTAAGTCCATGGTATATGATTTATAATAAAGATCAAATAAAATAGTGTGAGAATTGCGTGATGATGTAAATTTAAACTCCTCACAAAGGAATCAGTTAGATAGTGGTACTGCCGGCACTTATCTGACACGAAGTCCTCAAGATCAGCATTACGCATATACGCATCAAATTCGTCCTTGATGCGTGCCTGGAAAACTCCTCTGACGGTCATTCACAAGGCCGCACTTGAGCTTCCCTCGGTGGTTCATCGTCCGGCTCACGTATCGCGAGCCTTGGTCCTTGCTTCCTTGAGGAACCACCTTGGTATATTTTTCCTAAACATTTTCTTTCTCTGAAAAATTTCTAAAATTTTTAGTGACTCAAAATAAAAGTGAACCAAACTCAACAAGATTGATAGCAACTACTCCTACAAGTGCCTAGAGGCCATATCATGCATTAAAACTAATTTTGACCATATAAATTTGACATGCAAGCTGAAGAACAGGGTCACCTTAGCAGCAAAAATTTGCAATAAATAAAGCACTAGAACAAAAACTAATTGGACCATTGGAGGAGTCACATACCGAAGAACAATCCCCCAAAGCAGTTTTGTGAATGGAGCTTTGAGCAAGGAGATCGAAAATGGCAGCAAGATGAGCTAGAACACGGGTTTGAGCTACGGGATGATTTTTTCTGGAGGAAGACGAAGTGTGTAGGTGCTGGAATAAGTGGAGGGGTCCACGTGGGGTCCACGAGGCAGGGGGCGCGCCCTGCACCCTCATGGCCAAGTGGTGGAGCCCCCTGGTGTGTTCTCAGTGCCAGTAATTCTAAAATATTCTACAAAAAATCATATATCATTTTCAGGACATTTGGAGAACTTTTATTTTGGGGGTATTTTTATTGCAAGGATAATTCAAAAAATAGATAGAAAATACCATTTTGCTTTATTTAATCTAAATAATAGAAAGTAAAAAGTGGTATAGAGAGTTGTGCTTTCTAACTTCATCCATCTCATGCTCATCAAAAGGAATCCCCTAACAAGGTTGATCAAATCTTGTTAACAAACTCTTTCCGAATAACATGAAACCTGAGAATTTTCGAATAACACTAAGTTACCTCAACAGGGATATGCATATCCCCAACAATAATAATATCATATTTCTTCTTGACAGTAGGACGAGGGAATTCAAAACCTCCAATAGTAATCGTTGAATTTTTTTCCAATAGAATTGATACTGTGGACTTGAGGTTGTTTCCTCGGAAAGAGTATCATATGCTCATTACCATTAACATGAAAAGTGGCATTGCCTTTGTTGCAATCAATAACAGCCCCTACAGTATTCAAAAAGGGTCTACCAAGGATAATCGACATACTATCGTCCTCAGGAATATCGAGAATAACAAAGTCTGTTAAAATAGTAATGTTTGCAACCACAACAGGCACATCCTGATAGATACCGAAAGGTATAGTAGTCGATTTATCGGCCATTTGCAAAGATATTTCAGTAGGTGTCAACTTATTCAAATCAAGTCTACGATATAAAGAGAGAGGCATAACACTAACATCGGCTCCAAGATCACATAAAGCAGTTTTAACATAGTTTCTTTTAATGGAGCACGATATAGTTGGTACTCCTGGATCTCCTAGTTTCGTAGGTATTCCACCTTTAAAAGTATAATTGGCAAGCATGGTGGAAATTTCAGCTTCCGGTATCTTTCTTTTATTTGTAGCAATATCTTTCATATACTTAGCATAAGGATTCATTTTAAGTATATCAGTCAAACACATACGCAAAAAGATAGGTCTAATCATTTCAGCAAAGCGCTCAAAATCCTCATCATCCTTTTTCTTGGATGGTTTAGGAGGAAAAGGCATGGGTTTCTGAACCCATGGTTCTCTTTCTTTACCGTGCTTCCTAGCAACGAAGTCTCTCTTACCATAACGTTGATTCTTTGATTGTGGGTTCAAGATCAACAGCAGGTTCAATCTCTACATCATTGTTATTGCTGGGTTGAGCATCAACATGAACATCATCATCAACATTATAACTAGGTTCATGTTCATTACCAGATTGTGTTTCAGCATCAGAAATAGAAATATCATGGGGATTCTCAGGTGTGTCAACAACAGGTTCACTAGAAGCATGCAAAGTCCTATCATTTTTCTTTTTCTTCTTCTTAGAAGGACTAGGTGTATCAACATTAGTTCTCTGAGAATCTTGCTCAACTCTCGTAGGGTGGCCCTCAGGATACAAAGGTTCCTGAGTCATTTTACCCCCTCTAGTCACAACTCTAACAGCATTTTCATTTTTCTTATTATTTAATTCATTAAGTAAATCATCTTGAGCCTTAAGCACTTGTTCTACTTGAGTGGTAACCATAGAAGCATGTTTACTAATAAGTTTAAGGTCACCTTTAACTCTAGACATATAATCACTCAAGTGCTCAATCATATAAGCATTACGTTTCAATTGTCTACCAACATAAGCATTGAAGTTTTCTTGTTTAAAATGAAATTATCAAACTCATCCAAGCATTGGCTACCAGACTTATTGCGAGGAATATCACCTTCGTCAAATCTATAGAGAGAATTTACCTTTACTACCTGTGTAGGGTTATCAAGACCATGTATTTCTTCAATAGGAGGTAAATTCTTAACATCTTCAGCTTTGATACCCTCTTCTTTCATAGATTTCTTTGCCTCTTGCATATCTTCAGGACTAAGAAATAGAATACCCCTTTTCTTCGGAGTTGGCTTAGGATTTGGTTCAGGAAGTGTCCAATCATTTTCATTACTCAATATATTATTCAATAGCAATTCAGCTTGCTCAACTGTTCTTTCCTTGAAAACACAACTAGCACAACTATCCAGGTGGTCTCTGGAAGCATCAGTTAGTCCATTATAAAAGATGTCAAGTATTTCATTTTTCTTGAGAGGATGATCAGGCAAAGCATTAAGTAGTCGGAGAAGCCTCCCCCAAGCTTGTGGGAGACTCTCTTCTTCAATTTGCAAAAAATATATATTTCCCTTAAGGCAGCTTGTTTCTTATGAGTGGGGAAATATTTAGCAGAGAAGTAATAAATCATGTCCTGGGGACTACGCACACAATCAGGAGCAAGAGAATTAAACCATGTTTTAGCATCACCCTTTAATGAGAACGGAAATAACTTAAGGATGTAGTACTAACGATTGTTTCCTCATGAGTGAATAGGGTAGCTATATCATTCAATTTAGTAAGATGTGCCACAACAGTTTTGAATTCATAGCCATAAAAAGGATCAGATTCAACCAAAGTAATTAACTCAGGATAAACAAAGAAATCATAATCCTTATTAGAAATACAGATAGGTGAATTAGCAAAAGCAGGGTCATATTTCATTCTAGCATTCAAAGACTTTTCTTTCAGCTTAGCTAACAGTTTCTTAAGATCATATCTATCTTTGTAAGCTAAAAGATCTCTAGCAGTTTATTCATCCATAACATAACCCTCAGGCACATCAGGCAATTCATATCTAGGGGAGAATCTTCATCATCACTTTCATCAATGTTATCAGTTTCAATAATTTCGTTCTCTCTAACCCTAGCAAGTTGTTCATCAAGAAATTCACCTAATGGCGCAGTATTATCAAGCATAGAAATAGTTTCATCATAAGCATAATGCATAGAAGAAGTGGCATCATCAATAACATGCGACATATCAGAATCAATAGCAGGAGTAGGTGTCGCAAGTTTACTCAAAACACAAGGAGAATCAAGTGCAGAGCTAGATGGCAGTTCCTTACCTCCCCTCGTAGTTGAGGGAAAAATCTTGGTTCTTTCATCTTTCAAGTTCCTCATAGTGATCGATAGATATAAATCCCAAGTGACTCAAAGAATAGAGCTATGCTCCCCGGCAACGGCGCCAAAAAATAGTCTTGATAACCCACAAGTATAGGGGATCACAACAGTTTTCGAGGGTAGAGTATTCAACCCATATTTATTGATTTGACACAAGGGGAGCCAAAGAATATTCTCAAGTATTAGCAGTTGAGTTTTCAATTCAACCACACCTAAAAGACTTAATATCTGCAGCACAGTATTTAGTAGCAAAGTAATATGGAAGTAATGGTAACGGTGGAAAAAGTAACAGTAGTAGTTTTTGTAGCAATTGTAACAGTGGCAACGGAAAAGTAACTAAGCAAAGATCCATATGTGAAAATCTTGTAGGCAATGGATCAATGATGGATAATTATGTTGGATGTGATTCCTCATGCAACAGTTATAACATAGGGTGACACAGAACTAGCTCCAGTTCATCAATGTAATGTAGGCATGTATTCCGAATATAGTCATACGTGCTTATGGAAAGAACTTGCATGACATCTTTTGTCCTACCCTCCCGTGGCAGCGGGGTCCTATTGGAAACTAAGGGATATTAAGGCCTCCTTTTAATAGAGTACCGGACCAAAGCATTAACACTTAGTGAATACATGAACTCCTCAAACTACGGTCATCACCGAGAGTGGTCCTGATTATTGTCACTTTGGGGTTACCGGATCATAACAGATAGTAGGTGACTATTGACTTGCAAAATAGGATCAAGAACTCACATATATTCATGAAAACATAATAGGTTCACATCTGAAATCATGGCACTCGGGCCCTAGTGACAAGCATTAAGCATAGAAAAGTCATAGCAATATCAATCTTAGAACATAATGGATACTAGGGACCAAACCCTAACAAAACTAACTCGATTACATGATAAATCTCATCCAACCCATCACTGTCCAGCAAGCCTACGATGGAATTACTCACGCACGGTGGTGAGAATCATGAAATTGGTGATGGAGGAAGGTTGATGATGACGATGGCGACGGATTCCCCTCTCCGAAGCCCCGAACGGACTCCAGATCAGCCCTCCCGATGAAGATTAGGGCTTGGCGGTGGCTCCGTATTGTAAAACGCGATGAATCCTTCTCTCTGATTTTTTTCTCCCCGAACATGAATATATAGAGTTGGAGTTGACGTCGGTGGAGCCTAAGGGAGCCCACGAGGCAGGGGGCACGCCCTTCACCCTCGTGGACAGGGTGTGGGCCCCCTTACGCTGATTCTTTGGCCAGTATTTTTTATAAATCCCAAAACGTGTCTTCATGAATTTTCTAGTCATTCCGAGAACTTTTATTTCTGCACAAAAATAACACCATGGCAATTCTTCTGAAAACAATGTCAGTCCGGGTTAGTTCCATTCAAATCATGCAAGTTAGAGTCCAAAACAAGGTCAAAAGTGTTTGGAAAAGTAGATACGTTGGAGACATATCATATAGCTCCCCGACAATGGTGGCAGAAATTCTTTCTGCTAATTTGTAATACCCACGATGCGGCTATAGCTCCCACGTGTCGAGGCGCGACTTAGAGGCATAACCGCATAGCGGTTTTGTCACAAGAAGGGTCATCTTCACAACATCCCATGTAATGAACAAGACAGGGATAAATAGAATTGGCTTACACTCGCCACGTCACACAATACACAAATAATTCATACATCATTAGAGTACACTCATAGTCCATCTACGGACAATCAAATGAAAAGAACATAACCCAACTGCTAGATCCCCGATCGTCCCAACTGGGCACCACTACTGATCATCAGGAAATGACACGTAGTAACGACCAAGGTCCTCGTCGAACTTCCACTTGAGTTCGGTAGCATCACCTGCACTGGTACCATCGGCACCTGCAACTGTTCGGAAGTATCGTGAGTCATGAGGACTCAGCAATCTCACACCCGCAAGATCAAGACTATTTAAGCTTATGGGTAGGACAAGGTAATGAGGTGGAGCTGCAGCAAACTCTAAGCAAATATGGTGGCTAACATACGCAAATAAGAGTAAGGTGAGAATCTATGCAATGATCGTGAAGCTAAAAGTGATCAAGAAGTGATCCTGAAGCTACTTACATTCAAACATAACCCAAGCTGTGTTCACTTCCCGGACTCCGCCGAAAAGAGACCGTCATGGCTACACATGTAGTTGATTCATTTTAATTAAGTCAAGTGTCAAGTTCTCTACAACCGGATATTAACAAATTCTCATCTGCCACATGACAATGGGCACGGCTCTCGAAAGTTTATACCCTGCAGGGGTGTCCCAACTTAGCCCATCACAAGCTCTCATGATCAACGAAGGATATTCCTTCTCCCGGAAAGACCCGATCAGTCTCGGAATCCTGGTTACAAGACTTTTCGACAATGGTAAAACAAGACCAGCAAGACCGCCCGAATGTGTCAACAAATCCCAATAGGAGCTGCACATATCTCGTTCTCAGGGCACACCAGATGAGACATCCTACGAGTAAAACCAACCCTCAAGTTTCCCTGAGGTGGCCCCGCAGTCTACTCGGTTCAAACTGAAAGTGCGTTATATCGACTAGAGGGGGGTGAATTGGCGATTTTTATGAATTCTTCACTGAGGAATTTGCAGGTGAGGAAATTCCTTAGCGAAGAACTACTAGCCACAGAATAAGTACTCAAAAGTAAACATAACAGAACACATGCTTAGTCATCATGATGAAATGAAGACAAGCACAGAGTACAGAAAGCGTAAGCACATGATAACACATGATGAAGACAAACAGACTGAAGAAATTGAACTGAGGAATTTGAGAAAGTCTTCAGTCGAAGTCTTCAAACACAGATATGAACAAGCACTCAACACAGTTATGAGGAAATGAAAGAATTGAGGAAATAGAACCAGTGAGCTTGGTGAAGACAATGATTTGGTAGACCAGTTCCAACTGTTGTCTCAGTTGTACATCTGGTTGGAGCGGCTAGGTATTTAAACCTGAGGACACATAGTCCCGGACACACGGTCCTCACCATATTCTCCTTGAGCTAAGGTCACACAGACCTCACCCAATCACTCGTGGTAAGTCTTCAGGTGACTTCCGAACCTTCACAAACTTGGTCACTCGGCGATCCACAATTCCTCTTGGATGCTCTAGACCTTGACGCCTAACCGTCTGGAAGAAGCAAGGTCTTCAAACGTAACAAGTGTCCGATCCACGTAGGATCAATCACTTCAGTGATGCTCAATCACTTGGGGTTTGTAGGTATTTGGGTTTGGGTTTTCCTCACTTGATGATTTTCGCTCAAAGTCCTCAGAGGATGGGATGCTCTCAAATGACAAGTGTCAGTTTCTCTCGGAGCAGCCAACCAGCTAGTGGTTGTAGGGGGCGGCTATTTATAGCCTAGGGAGCAGCCCGACATGATAAGACATAAAAGCCCTTCAATGATATGACCGTTAGGTGGATAGATATTTTGGGACAACTGGCGCATAGCACAACAATGGTCGGAATTTTGAGTAGCAAAATCCTCAGGGCTATCATGTTCCTCACTATGTAGGCAATCCGCACTGGCGAATTCCTAACTCCTCAGTCAGAACAAATTCCTTAGAGATCAGAAGAACTTCGTCTCTTTCACTGAAGAATATGACTGAACTGTATGAGATTTCCAATGGCTTCACTCGAAGGGATTGGTAGGTGTAGGATTTTGAGTTGAGCATCACATGGAAATTTTTCCTTAGTATTTCCTCGACCCCCTTTAACAGTACAGTGTTTCCTACGACTCAAGAAAGAGAAAATGAAACTATAAAAGCAAAAGTCTTCATGCTTCATGTTCCTCAAATGAATACCAAGTCTTCAGGATTTGCACCAATTTCTTCACTTTCAAAGTCTTCAGAAGGTCTTCAGAAGTCCAAAGTCTTCAGTCGAAGAACTTCATTTTTAGGGGGCGACTTTCTCTGTAAATATCAAACTCCTCATAGACTTATAGAACTGTGTACACTCAAAAACACATTAGTCCCTTAACCTATAAGTCTTCAATACACCAAAATCACTAAGGGGCACTAGATGCACTTACAATCTTGCCCTTTTTGGTGATTGATGACAATATAGGTTAAGTTTTCAATGGGGATAAACATATGAAGTGTAAATACTGATATTGGGGAATTTGATTACAAGATATAGAAGAACTCCCCCTGAAGATGTGCATGATGAGGAATTTGCTTTTGAAGCATTGCACACTTGAAGAGTAGAATCATGGAGATCTCCCCCTATATCTTGTAATTCATACACGCATTTGACATATCATAATGAGGAATTTGAAATGCATGATGAAATATGGTGACTGATGTAATTCAGCATGTGTGCATTAACATATATGAGGAATAAGCATGCGGAAAGACACATCAAAAGTATCAGAGCACCATCAAGTTTAAGTTTACAACTCGATCCAATAAAGTTTCAGAAGAGCGAGAGTTGTAACTGTGCAAAAAACGCCCATATAGACAGACCCGCTTGAAGACTAACTCAAAATTCTCCCCCTTTGTCATCGCATGACCAAAAGGATCAAAAATGAGGACTAACGCCCCTAAAGAATATCAAGATGATGAAGGAGCGCCAGCGTTGTTGGGGTCGTTTGTCATGGAAGGGCCTGCCGTAGTGTCGTCCAAGTCTTCATGCTCATCGGTGTCGCGCGGTGAAGAATATGAGCTGGACACCAAAGGAGGAACCTTGACCTTCTTGTATTTCTTTGGTGGAGGCGCAGACCAGTCAAAATCTTCCTTGAGACCCATTGCCTTGAGATCTTCTTCACCATACAGATGTGATAGAATAGCCCGGGTGCGACCGAAAACCTCATGGAGGTAGTAATGGTTTTTCTTCACTACATTGTGTGTAGCAGTCATGTTGTGAAGAAATGAACCAAACTGACGCTTAACCCATTTATGGTTTCGATCCACCTTTTGGTGAAGACTAAGCAGAAGCTCACGGTTAGTCATCACACGAGGAGCACTGACTTGAGGAGTAGACTTGGGTGCATTGGCAGCAGAGTCATGTGTGGCAGAGTCATCATTGGTGGAATAAGATGCAGCTTTGCGAAACTGACCATCCAATGGATGAATGCCTTCATCAATGACTGCAAGAGCCTTACCCTTTTCATCAATGGAAGTAAAGGCCTGCTTGAGGACTTCAATCGGGGGCAGATAGCTAAGGTGATTCTGAAAATCAGCCTTGTAGTTATGTGAAGACCTTGTCCTGAGGAATCTCATAATCCAAGGTGCATAAGGTTTCAGCTCAAACGGAGAAAGTGCAGCATTTGCCAGAGTCCTCATGAAGAAATCGTGATAGTTGATAGGAATGCTATGAATAATGTTGAATAGCAGATTCTTCATGATGCCCACTATTTCCTCATCACATGAGTCGTGGCCTTTGATGGGACTCATTATCCTCGTCAGAATGCGATGGATGGTTCTGGGCACATAGAGTAAATCCTTCACGAGGAATTTGGTCCTTGGGGCTTGACCGGGCTTCAAAGGCTTCATTAACACTTGCATGTAATGAGCTGTGAGTTCCGGTTCATGATATAGGCAGCGAGCTCCTTCACTGGGTGGACTGATGGGCAGGGCGTGAAGCAATTCAGAATCCGGTGCCTTATAGTGAGTGTTTTCGGTCATCCAGTCCAAGACCCAGGTGTTGATATCTTCAGGATCACCTGTGATATGCAATGTAGCGTAGAACTGAAGAATAAGCTCTTCATCCAATCAACAATGACAGAGCAAAAGTTCAGGAGGCCTACATCATGAAGAACACTGAGCACAGGAGAGAAGCAAGGTAATGATTCCATGTCCACGTGAGGAATATGCTCATGGTAGAAGATTTTGTGTTTGTTGAAAAGCAGTGAAGAATAGAAGTTGGCCTGGCTTGCAGTCCAGAAACGCTTCCTCCTTAGACGAGCAGAGTCATAAGGATTGTAGTCAGTGAAGAACACGTGCTCGCCGAAGAAATCATCAGCCTTGAATTTCTGCTTCTTTGAGAATGGATCCTTTGGCTTGGGGTGAGGAGTGTCAGTCAATTGCATCACAACCTCTGGGATCTCCATCTCAGGTTCCACAGGCTGGGGAATTTCAGGTGCTGCTTCAGTGGCAGCCTGGGACTTCAATTCTTCATTTGCATGATCTTCAGCACTAGTGGCTGGAATTTCTTCATGGACAGACGGTGTGGCATGTGGTTCATCAGATCCCATTTGTACAGTAGTTTCTGGGGACTGAGGAATTTTTTGCAAAGGTGTGAAGAGTGGAGAGTTGGGGTGCTGACTTTTCCAAAATTCATCACTTAGCATAGGTGTGGTACAACCAATGTCCACATCTTCATCTTCCATTTCTTCAACGTCGGCCTCTTCAGCAGTAAACTGAGGCATAGGCGAGGAGACAACTGGTGTTGAAGGGATTGTATCCACTTCAATTTCTTCAAAAGGAACAAGGTACTTTGACGGCATGGTTGAGATAGGAACAGCATCAATTGGGTTTGCAAACGAGCTTGTCAGTGGCTTCATCTTCTTCGGGGCTGAAGAGTCTGATGAAGTTGATGCCTTCCTTTTCTTCACTGATACACGCTCTGCAGCCTTAGTCTTATTCACATCTGATGCAGATGGAAGGATTGGAGTTGGTGTAGGTGCAGGAGGAGCAGAGGAATTGGGTTGAATTTCTTCAAGTACAACTGATGCAGTTGCCCTGACTTCTTCATTTTGTTCAGGCGCACCACTAGTGGATGCCCTGGCAATTTCATCAGCGGCTGGAATGCAGTCATCAGCCCTGGAACTCATATTTTCTTCAGCAGCCTGATTTTCATCAGCGGTGCTGGCATGTTCTTCAGTTGGCTGAGCAGATGCTTCAGCCTGAGGAATTTCCTGTTGCGTTGGGGCTACAACATTTGAGGTGAAGTTGTCAACAAGTTTCACAAAATGAACCTTGGCTCCAAGACAGTCAGCGCGGTATGCATCAAATTCATCACTGAGTTTCTTGATCTCAGTTTGAATAGTGACAAGTTCTTCAGTTGTCATAGAGACAATGTTTTTCTTCAGAAAGCGTTCCTTCTTGTACTGCGCTTTCTTGATATGCCTGGCCTTCTCAAACTTCCATTTCTCTTCCTGTATGAAGTGAGTCAACATATGACTTTGTCCAGGAGTCAGCTTGAAGTCAGGCATGGGAGTGTTGGGGTCCTTATGCCAAACATCAATGTACTCGAGGATCAAGTTTGGATCCAAAAGTAGAGGCACACTTGTACCCTTGGCTCTAGCAGCCCTGACTTGCCTGTCTCTGATGATTTCTGCTAGTTCTTCATCATCAGCCTCATCATAATCAGAGGGCACTTGGAAAGCAACTTGTTTCTTGTGAGGACTTGGTCGAGGACCTCGTTCAACAGTGGTCTTCTTCTTCAGAAGAGAGGGAGCAGCGTTAGGAATTGGCCGTGAGAGCTTTGAGGAATCTGGCCATGAGGTCATAGCTGAGGAACTTGGCCGTGAGGGCATTGCTGATGAAGCACTGAGCTTGTGAGCAGGCTTCTTTGGCATGGCCTTCTTCGGCTTTATAGAGGCCTCAACCGCAGCAGCGGCAGCAGAGTCTTTGTTGAATTTCCTCACTGCATCTTTTGCTTGTTTGGCCAACTTGGCCTGGCGCTTGGCCCATTCATCAGGATAGTCCTCACCGCGCTTGAGGCTGGTGGGATCAGCTATTTGGCCATGTGCCAATGGAGGTCTTGGGCATGGAGGATTTAGTGCAAATTTCTTCATATATTTGGGAGTGAAATATCTGTACTCCCTCCACTCTCTTGCCCATCTCCTCTCAATCTTTTGAATGCGCACCTTGCGCTGATTTTTATCTTCCTCAGGGGGTGTGCAGTACCCAGCATAGATGTCCTCGGGTATTTCAAAGGCAGTGTTGACCTCATGCCTCTTTCCTCCTTTCTGTGGCTTCTTACCATCAGCCATTTTCTTTAGTTGAGGAATTTGAACAATTGAATTCTCTGAAGAGGTATGCAACTTTTCTCCGAGGAACGCTGCAAATGAGTTAAGTTGATGAGACCTAGTCATTCAGCAGCTGACATGAGTACCTGTGAACAAAGTATAGTTGCGAGGAATTTGGAGAGGTCATATGCATTCTCAGAAGGTTTTTATAAAGAACAAGTTTGAGGAATTTGACCAAATGAGTCTTGAAGAATTTCACTAAGCGTTCTTTGTCTTAGGTTCCAGCGATGTATAGATCAAAAATCCACACATTTGAGGAATCTTGAAGAGAAACATAGCTTAGAGAAACGAATCAAGAACAGATGACATGTGAGGTGTTTTAGTGTGTGAAGATATGAAGAAAAACACCTTTGAGGATTTTGAAGAAACCATTTGAATCAACGAGGGCAGTAAAAGTAACTTTTAATTACCTTGGACGAAGAACACGACGAACTGGTATGTGGAGATGTGAAGTTCGTCAGTGCAGATCTTCCACGCCCTAACTTGGCAGAGGAAGACAACTACGGCGGCGAGGGAGTGAAGATTTCCGCGGTCGGCGCAAGTACGATGGCGATGAGGTTGAGACAGTGAAGATTTTCCTCACCGGCGACGATGATGTAGCGGTAGCGCTAGGGTTTGAGAACCTTGAGCTGGAGAGAGGTCGAGCGGAGTAAAGGAAGTGAGGAAGGGGGAGGGGTATTTATAGCCACTGTGAAAAACTATATGCCCGAAGAATTTGGACGAACGTGCCCCTGACCCTTCTCATTCGCTTGACATGTGCCACCCACGTACTAAGAAGTGGAGATCGTGTGCGATCATGGGTGAATAGATAAGTATATCGTGGGATGCGGAACGGTTTGAGCGGCAAAGCCAAAAATTTAGATAAGATAGGTTTTAATGTTCCATTCGAAATTTCTTCAGGTGACAAGGACACAGTGAAGATTTTGAACGAGTTTCAAATAGAACGCACATGAAGAATTTGTGAACAGATTGGGTTGAGTATAGCATAGAGGGGAAGGGTCCGATCACATTCACTTAGCAAAAAAAACAACTTGAAGAAATAGCCATAAGTGAATGATGTAGAGGACATAAACTGCTATATTTATATATAAAGCCAATGAAGAAAAATGGCGGAAACAGTGAAGACAATGCAAAGTTGAAGAATTTGAACAACTGAGGAATTTCAACTTTTGGTGGTGGCATGACCCACCGTACAAGAATGATGATTTCAGACACCGCGTACAATTGTCGTAGGGTTCTGAGAATCAAATTCTTCGTTAATTTCTTCACACTTAGAGTGTTATTCTTCATTGATTGAAGAAAAACGTTTCGTCATGTGTTGCACATCTAAGTCATCAATTTTGCATAAGTGTTAGGATGAGTGTCCTTTTCAAAGAACATTCGAAGAATCTACGATATTTAGCTCACACCGCAACTTGCTAAATGTCTTCTCATCCAAGGGCTTTGTGAAGATATCGGCTAGCTGTTCTTCAGTCTTCACATGCTCAATAGAAATTTCGCCCTTCAACACATGATCATGAAGAAAATGATGACGAATCTGAATGTGCTTTGTCTTCGAGTGCTGAACTGGGTTGTGAGCAATCTTGATGGCACTCTCATTGTCATAGAAGAGAGGTACATTCTTCATGTTGACGCCGTAGTCCTTGAGAGTTTGCTTCATCCACAGCAATTGGGCATAGCAAGAACCAGCGGCAATGTACTCAGCTTCAGCAGTAGATAGTGATACGCAGTTCTGTTTCTTCGAGGACCAACAGACCAAGGATCATCCGAGGAAATGACATGTACCAGATGTTGACTTGCGATCCACACGATTACCAGCATAGTCAGAGTCAGAATATCCATCAAGATCAAAAGCCGAGCCCTTGGGGTACCATAATCCAAGTGTTGGTGTGTGAGCTAGATATCGAAGAATATGCTTCACAGCCTTATGGTGTGATTCCTTCGGTGTAGCTTGAAATCGGGCACACATGCAAACACTAAGCATAATATCTGGCCTAGATGCACATAAGTACAATAAAGAACCAATCATGGAATGGTATACCTTATGATCGAAGTCGATACCATTTTCATCAGTGCACAGATGGCCATTTGTGGGCATAGGAATTTTGACGCCTTTGAAATCTTGCATGCCGAATTTCCTCAGTACATCCTTGAGGTATTTCTCCTGAGATATGAGTATGCCATTGCGTTGTTGACGAATTTGAAGACCTAAGAAGAATTTCAATTCTCCCATCATAGACACTTGATATTCTTCACTCATCATATAGGCAAATTCATCACTATAACGTTGGTCAGTACAGCCAAAGATAATATCATCAACATATATTTGGCACACAAACAATTCACCATCATAAGATTTAGTGAAAAGAGTAGGGTCGAGTGAACTGGGTTTGAAGCCTTTCTTCATAAGGAATTCCTTCAAAGTATCATACCACGCCCATGGGGCCTGCTTGAGGCCATAGAGGGCCTTATTGAGTCTGAAGACTTTGTCAGGATGCTTTGGATCTTCAAAACCTGGGGGTTGAGCAACATATACTTATTCCTCAAGCTTACCATTGAGGAATGCACTTTTCACATCCATTTGATACAGAGTGATATCATCATGGTTAGCATAAGCAAGTAATATGCGAATAGCCTCAAGTCTAGCAACAGGTGCAAAAGTTTCATCGAAATCAATTCCTTCAACCTGTGTGTAGCCTTGAGCTACAAGCCATGCCTTATTCCTTACCACAAGGCCATTTTCGTCTTGCTTGTTGCGATAGATCCATTTTGTGCCAATGATATTGTGCTTGTGAGGATCTGGACGTTTGACCAGTTCCCAGACGTTGTTCAGCTCGAACTGATGTAATTCTTCTTGCATGGCCTGAATCCACTCAGGCTCCAGAAATGCTTCATCTTCCTTAGTGGGTTCTGTGCTAGAGACAAAAGCATAGTGCCCACAAAAGTTAGATAAATGTGAAGCTTTTGAGCGTGTGAGAGGACCTGGCGCTTTAATGTCATTGATGATCTTTTCAACTTGCACTTCTTTTGCAACGTGAGGATGAGCTGGTTGTCGTTGAGGAATTTGATCAGCATTTTCTTCAGCACCATTTTCTTCAGTATTTTCTTCAGGGGCATTAGCTCGACATTCTTCATGTTTTGGAATGAATTCTTCAGCAGATTCTTTAGTGGGAATGACATCCTCAGTAGCCTTGAACTTGATAGTTTCCTCAAGTTCTGGTTCATCTATCATAGTAGGTAGGTGATCTCTTTGAGAGCCATTAGTTTCATCGAACCGCACATCTACAGTTTCAACAACCTTGTGAAGAACGTTGTTGAAAACTCTGTAGGTGTGCGAGTCCTTTCCGTAACCAAGCATAAAACCTTCATGTGCTTTCGGTGCAAATTTTGAGTTGTGATGAGGATATCTAATCCAACATTTAGCACCGAAGACTTTGAAATAACTTACATTGGGTTTCTTATTAGTGAGGAGTTCATAGGCAGTATTCTTGAAGAATTTGTGAAGATATACTATGTTGATGATGTGGCACGCAGTATCAATTGCCTCAATCCAGAAATGATGAGGCGTTTTGTATTCATCAAGCATAGTGCGAGCCATCTCAGCAAGAGTCATGTTCTTGCGCTCCACGACGTTATTCTGCTGAGGAGTATAAGGAGCAGATAACTCATGAGTAATACCAAGTTCATCAAGATAGTCATCAAGACCAGAATTCTTGAACTTAGTTTAATTGTCACTTCTGATGTGCTTGATCTTCACACCAAAGTTGGTTGAATCCCTCGAGGAAAATTGTTTGAAGACTTCCTGCACTTCATGTTTGTAAGTGACAATGTGTACCCATGTGTATCGAGAGTAATCATCAACAATAACAAAGCCATATTGAGATGCATCATTTGAGACTGCAGAATAATGGTTAGGACCAAAGAGATCCATGTGAAGCAATTCAAATGGACGGGTGGTGGTCATGATAGTCTTCGCTGGATGCTTAGCCTTTGTCATCTTCCCAGCTTCACAGGCTTCGCATAAGTGATCCTTGAGGAATTTGACATTCTCGATGCCAATGACATGCTTCTTCTTTGCAAGCGTGTGCAAACTCCTCATGCATGCATGACCAAGTCGTCGATGCCAGAGCCAGCCTTCTGAAGCTTTTGCAAGTAAACACACGGCTGGTTGCGGTCCTGCAGAGAAATCAACAATATACAGGTCTCCTCTCCTAAAGCCTTCGAAGACTTTGGAATTGTCAGCTTCCGTAACCACAACACAACGGTACTTGCCAAAAACAACAACCATATCAAGATCGCAAAGCATTGAGACAGACATGAGGTTGTATCCTAAGGAATCGACAAGCATGACTTTGTCCATATGTCGATCCTTAGTGATTGCAACCTTACCTAGACCCAATACCTGACTTTTTCCTTTGTCAGCGAAGATGATATGCTTCAGATGCGATGGTGATAAGGGAGCATCCATCAATAGATTCTTGTCACCAGTCATGTGATTTGTACATCCACTATTGAGGACCCACTCAGTGGCTTTGGGTTGATCATCCTACAGATGAATTAGTGCAACTTACAAACTCATATACTTCATCAGTGAAGAATATGACATCAATTCATCAGATCAATTTCATCAAGCAACAGAATAGATAAAGCAGTATGAGGACGTGAGAAATGAAAGTTCATTTCTTCATGATTAGCCTGCGTCCTTTCAGGCACATTCAGGTCTCCAGCAAATTCTTCAGACGGTTACGTACATCTGGAGACCTGACCCTGCAGAAGAGATTAGTTCTTTTTCTTCACCACCCACATCTGAAGGGGTGGCAAAGAGTTCATCACTCTACGAGCTCCATACGAGAAAGGTGGCATAGAAGCCAGTCCATTTTGTTTCACATAAGAGGGGTTAGGATAAGAATATGAATAAGCAGAGAAATTCTTTGAGGACTTATGAACATAATGATTAGAAGAATAATGCTCATATTCATAGCCCTTAGCTCTTCCCTGCGAAATAGAGTTGTTAGCATGATGATATTCATATAAGGACTTTGATCCTTTTAAGGAATTTAGTCCATATGAAGAATTTGATCTGGGGTTCCTATTTTCACAGGTGGTTTCCTGAGGACATTCACCTGAAGACTTTCAAGGCACCTTTTGGGAACCCAGATTTTCTTTATAGGAGGACCGTTCCTGCAGTTAGTGCCAGCATATCTAGCAAATATTTCACCATTCTGATTTTTGAACAGTTTATAGTTGGAGTCAAATGACTCATCATCAGAACGAGAAGATTCACATGCAAAGCCAGATAAGTTAGATGGATCAACTGGAGGTCCCTTTGCAGCAACCCATGAGGTTTTGGGGCACTGCTCACGCTTCCAATATGTACCATCAGCAAGGGAAGCAAGTTTGACATAGCTGGGTCCAAATTCATCACGAGATTCATCATCACTGGACTCGGATAGGTAGCCTTCAGTTACCTCAGCATCTTTTGCCATAAGGCATGATAAAGAAGATGATGATTCTGGTTCGAATGTCATCGTTTTGAGAGATTCCTTAAAGTCCTCAAACCAAGGATCATGACAGGTTCGATAACCTTCATAGACCTCAGAGAGACGGTCCCAGATAAGCTTTGCATGATCGAGATGCATGATATTCCTGAACTGATTTTGAGACAGACAGGAGCAGATGACGTCCTTCGCCATGAGGTTGAGAAGAGTGTACTTGCGAATGTCGTCAGCTTCCACCATCTTGCACAGATCGGCCAGACCAATCTCAGTGACGGTCCACAGCTCGCTGTTCATCGCCATGAGGTGCTTCTTCATCATGGCCTTCCACTTGGGATACTCGTGACCGTCAAAGATGGGGCATGTCACTTTGTAAGTGCATCTAGTGCCCCTTAGTGATTTTGGTGTATTGAAGACTTATAGGTTAAGGGACTAATGCGTGTGTGAGTGTACACAGGTCTATAAGTCTATGAGGAGTTTGATATTTACAGGAAAAGTCGACCCCTAAAAATGAATATCTTCGAGTGAAGATCTTGGTATTTCTAAAGACTTTCATGAAGACTTTGAAAGTGAAGAAATTGGTGTGTCCATGAAGACTTGATATTCATGCGAGGAATATGAAGCTTGAAGACTTTTGTTTTCATAGTTTTGTTTTTCTCTTTCTTGAGTCATAGGAAACACCGTACTGTTAAAGGGGGTCGAGTAAATACTAAGGAAAATTTTCCATGTGATGCTCAACTCAAAATCCTACACCTACCAACCCTTCGAGTGAAGCCATTGGAAATCTCATACAGTTCAGTCAATTTCTTCAGTGACAGAGACGAAGTTCTTCTGGTCTCTGAGGAATTTGTCCTGACTGAGGAGTTAGGAATTCGCCAGTGCGGATTGCCTACACAGTGAGGAACATGATAGCCCTGAGGATTTTGCTACTCAAAATTCCGACCGTTGCTGTGCTATGCGCCAGCTGTCCCAAAATATCTATCCACCTAACGGTCATATCATTGAAGGGCATTTATGTCTTATCATGTCGGGCTGCTCCCTAGGCTATAAATAGCCGCCCCCTACAACCACTAGCTGGTTGGCTGCTCCGAGAGAAACTGACACTTGTCATTTGAGAGCAACCCATCCTCCGAGGACTTTGAGCGAAAATCATCAAGTGAGGAAAAACGAAAAACCCAAAACCCAAACACCTACAAACCCCAAGTGATTGAGCATCACTGAAGAGATTGATCCTGAGTGGATCCAACGCTTGTTACCTTTGAAGACTATGCTTCTTCCAGACAGTTAGGCGTCATGGTCTAGAGCATCCAAGAGGAATTGTGGATCGCTGAGTGACCAAGTTTGTGAAGGTTTGGAAGTCGCCTGAAGACTTACCACGAGTGATTGGACGAGGTCTGTGTGACCTTAGTTCAAGGAGAATACGGTGAGGACTGGGTGTCTTCGACTAAGTGTCCTTGACTGGGTGTCCGGGACTGTGTGTCCTTGAGTTTAAATACTCAGCCGCTCCAACCAGACGTACAACTGAGACAGCAGTTGGAACTGATCTACCAAATCATTGTCTTCACCAAGCTTACTGGTTCTATTTCCTCAACTCTTTCATTTCCTCATAACTGTGCTGTATGTTTGTTCATATCTGTGTTTGAAGACTTTAACTGAAGACTTTCAAATTTCCTCAGTTCAATTTCTTCAGTCTGTTTGTCTTCATCCTGTGTTATCCTGTGATTATGCTTCCTGTACTCTGTGCCTATCTTCATTTCATCATGATGACTATGCTTGTATTCTGTTGTGTTTACCTTTGAGTACTTATTCCGCTGCTAGTAGTTCTTCGCTAAGGAATTTCCTCACCAGCAAATTCCTCAGTGAAGAATTTCATAAAAATCGCCTATTCACCCCCCCTCTAGTCGATATAATGCACTTTTAATTGGTATCAGAGCGAGGTACTCCCTTGTTCTGTGTGATTTTGGTTTAACCGCCTGGAGTTTTAGTTATGTCGACCGCAGGTATGACGAAGGTGACATGCCACATCTTTGACGGTCACGAGTATCCCAAGTGGAAGGCCATGATTAAGAAACGCCTCATGGCGATGAACAGCAAGTTGTGGACCGTCACTGAGATTGGCCTGACTGATCTGTGCAAGATGGCGGATGCTGATGACATTCGCAAGTATACTCTTCTCAACCTCACGGTGAAGGATGTCATCTGCTCCACCCTATCACAAAATCAGTTCAGGAATATCATGCATCTCAATCATGCGAAGCTCATCTGGGACCGTCTCTCTGAGGTCTATGAAGGTCATCGAACTTGTTATGATCCTTGGTTTGAGGACTTTAAGGAATCTCTCAAAACGATGACATTCGAACCAGAATCATCATCTTCTGCATCATGCCTTATGGCAAAAGATGCTGAGGTAACTGAAGGCTACCTATCCGAGTCCAGTGATGATGAATCTGGTGATGAATTTGGACCCAGCTATGTCAAACTTGCTTCCCTTGCTACTAAACAACAAAGAGCTTTGGAAAAAGCTCACTATATGCTAAACAAGAGCGATGATATGTTGGGTGAGGAAATGGATTAGTCAAAAGCTTTGGCTGAAAGTCTTCAGAGACTTCATACTAAGTATGACACCCTTCAAGATCAACATAACACTCTCTTATCAGATCATGAGAAGCTTTCTTATGAATTTCTTCAAAGAAAGCAAGACCTTGAGAAGCTAAGAGTGAGTTATGAAGATCTTCAGAAGCAGCGCGATTCATTACTTGCTCAACAAATCAGCGCATCTCAGGAAGATTTTGTTCCTCCATGCTTGAAGTGCATTGAATGTGAATCTGCTAATTCTTCACCTGAATGTTCAAATCCTGCTAATGTTTCAAATTCTTCACATGCCTCTGCTATCACTAATTCCTCATCTGAGGACATTGCTAGTATCACTGACGATGCAGGGCTGAAGGAATTATACACGACAGGTATGTACAAAAGCCTCAAAGGGCATCAGGCTCTTTGTGATGTGCTTAAAAAGAAGATCCTCAACAGGAACCCTAGGAAAGGGGGTATCGCCTTTGAGAGGAAACTCAATGCTGATGGTACATATTGGAAGCCTGAGCAGTACCCCAAAACTACATGGGTTGCTGCAAAGGGACCTCCAGTTGATCCATCTAACTTATCTGGATTTGCATGTGAATCTCCTCATTCTGATGATGAGTCAATTGACTCCAACTATAAGCTATTCAAAAATCAGAATGGTGAAGTATTTGCTAGATATAATGGCACTAACTGCAGGAACGGCTCCCCTATGAAGAAAATCTGGGTTCTCAAAAGATGTCTTGATAATCTTTAGGTGAATGTCATCATGACGCCACCTGTGAAGAATAGGAACCCCAGATCAAATTCTTCATATGGACCAAATTCCTCATATGGATCAAAGTCCTCATTTGAACATCATCATGCTAATCCATCTATTTCACAGGGAAGATCTAAGGATTATGGATATGTGCATTATTCTTCAAATCATTATGTCCATAAGTCCTCGAAGAATTTCTCTGCATACTCTTATGCTTACTCTAACCCCTCTTATGTGAAACGAAATGGACTGGCTTCTATGCCATCCTTCTCGTATGGAGCTCGCAGAATGATGAACTCTTTGCCACCCATTCAGATGTGGGTGGTGAAGAAAAAGAACTAATCTCTTCTGCAGGGTCAGGTCTCCAGACGCACATAATTGTCTGAAGAATTTGCTGGAGACCTGAGCATGCCTCATAGGACGCAGGCTAATCATGAAGAAATGAACTTTCATTTCGCACGTCCTCATATTGCTTTGTCAGTTCTCTTACTTGATGAGATTGATCTGATGAATTGATGTCATATTCTTCACTGATGAAGTATATGAGTTTGTAAGCTGCACTAATTCATCTGCAGGATGATCAACCCAAAGCCACTGAGTGGGTCCTCGATAGTGGATGTACAAACCACATGACTGGTGACAAGAATCTATTGATGGATGCTCCATTATCTCCGTCGCATCTGAAGCATATCATCTTTGCTGACAAAGGCAAAAGTCAGGTATTGGGTCTAGGTGAGGTTGCGATTACAAAGGATCGACACATGGACAAAGTCATGCTTGTTGAGTCCTTAGGATACAACCTTATGTCTGTCTCAATGCTTTGTGATCTTGATATGGTTGTTGTCTTTGGCAAGTACCATTATGTTGTGGTTATGGAAGCTGACAATTCCAAAGTCTTCGAAGGCTTTAGGAGAGGAGACCTTTATATTGTTGATTTCTCTACAGGTCCACAACCAGCCGTGTGCTTACTTGCAAAAGCTTCAGAAGGCTGCCTCTGGCATCGACGACTTGGTCATGCAGGCATGAGGAATTTACACACGCTTGCGAAGAAAAAGCATGTCATTGGCATCGAGAATGTCAAATTCCTCAAGGATCACCTATGCGGAGCCTGTGAAGCTGGGAAGATGACCAAGGCCAAGCATCCAGCGAAGACTATCATGACCACCACTCGCCCATTTGAATTGCTTCACATGGATCTCTTTGGTCCTAATCATTATTCTGCTATCTCAAATGAAGCACCTCAATATGGCTTCGTTATTGTTGATGATTATTCTCGTTACACATGGGTACACCTTGTTACTTACAAACGTGAAGTGCAGGAAGTCTTCAAACGATTTTCCTCGAGGGCTTCAACCAACTTTGGTGTGAAGATCAAGCACATCAGAAGTGACAATGGCACTCAGTTCAAGAATTCTGGTCTCGATGACTATCTTGATGAACTTGGTATCACTCATGAGTTATCTGCTCCTTACACTCCTCAGCAGAATGGCGTCGTGGAGCGCAAGAACAAGACTCTTGCTGAGATGGCTCGCACTATGCTTGATGAATACAAAACGCCTCGTCGTTTCTGGACTGAGGCAATTGATACTGCGTGCCACATCATCAACAGAGTATATCTTCACAAATTCTTCAAAAAGACTGCCTATGAACTCATCACTGATAAGAAACCCAATGTAAATTATTTCAAAGTCTTCGGTGCTAAATGTTGGATTAGAGATCCTCATCACAACTCAAAATTTGCACCGAAAGCACATGAAGGTTTTATGCTTGGTTACGGAAAGGACTCGCACACCTACAGAGTCTTCAACAACGTTCTTCACAAAGTTGTTGAAACTGTAGATGTGCGGTTCGATGAAACTAACGGCTCACAAAGAGAGCACCTACCTACTGCGATAGATGAACCAACACCTGAGGAAACTATCATGTTCAAGGCTACTGAGGATGTCATTCCTACTGAAGAATCTGCTGAAGAATTCATTCCAGAACATGAAGAACGTCGAGCTAATGCACCTGAAGAAAATGCTGAAGAAAATGGTGCTGAAGAAAACGCTGATCAAATTCTTCAACGACAACCAGCTCATCCTCGCATTGCAAAAGAAGTGCAAGTTGAAAAGATCATTAATGACATCAAAGCGCCAGGTCCTCTCACACACTCAAAAGCTTCACATTTGTCTAACTTTTGTGGGCAGTATGCTTTTGTATCTATTACAAAGCCCACTAAGGTAGATGAAGCATTTCTGGAGCCTGAGTGGATTCAGGCCATGCAAGAAGAATTACATCAGTTCGAGCTCAACAATGTCTGGGAACTGGTCAAACGTCCAGATCCTCGCAAGCACAATATCATCGGCACAAAGTGGATATACCACAAAAAGCAAGATGAAAATGGCCTTGTGGTGAGGAATAAGGCACGGCTAGTAGCTCAAGGCTACACACAGGTTGAAGGAATTGATTTTGATGAAACTTTTGCACCTGTTGCTAGACTTGAGGCTATTCGCATATTACTTGCTTATGCTAACCATCATGATATCACTCTATATCAAATGGACGTGAAAAGTGCATTCCTCAATGGTAAGCTTGAGGAAGAAGTATATGTTGCTCAACCCCCAGGTTTTCAAGATCCAAAGAATCCTGACAAAGTCTTCAGACTCAACAAGGCCCTCTATGGCCTCAAGCTGGCCCCACGGGCTTGGTATGATACCTTGAAGGAACTCTTCATGAAGAAAGGCTTCAAATCCGGTTCACCCGACCCTACTCTTTTCACTAAATCTTATGATGGTGAATTGTTTGTGTGCCAAGTATATGTTGACGATATTATCTTTGGCTGTATTGACCAATGTTATACTGATGAATTTGCCTATATGATGAGTGAAGAATATCAAATGTCTAGTATGGGAGAGTTGAAATTCTTCTTAGGTCTTCAAATTCGTCAACAACACAATGGCATGTTCATATCTCGGGAGAAATACCTCAAGGACGTACTGAGGAAATTCGGCATGCAAGATTGCAAAGGCGTCAAAATTCCTATGCCCACAAATGGCCATCTATGCACTGATGAAAATGGTATTGACTTCGATCATAAGGTGTACCGCTCCATGATAGGTTACTTATTATACTTATGTGCATCTAGGCCAGATATAATGCTTAGTGTTTGCATGTGTGCCCGATTTCAAGCTGCACCGAAGGAATCACACCATAAGGCTGTGAAGCATATTCTTCGATATCTAGCTCACACACCAACACTTGGATTATGGTACCCCAAGGGCTCGGCTTTTGATCTTGTTGGATATTCTGACTCTGACTATGCTGGTGATCGTGTGGATCGCAAGTCAACATCTGGTACATGTCATTTCCTCGGACGATCTTTGGTCTGTTGGTCCTCGAAGAAACAGAACTGTGTATCACTATCTACTGCTGAAGCTGAGTACATTGCCGCTGGTTCTTGCTGTGCCCAATTGCTATGGATGAAGCAAACTCTCAAGGACTACGGCGTCAACATGAAGAATGTGCCTCTCTTCTGTGACAATGAGAGTGCCATCAAGATTGCTCACAACCCAGTTCAGCACTCGAAGACAAAGCACATTCAGATTCGTCATCATTTTCTTCGTGATCATGTGTTGAAGGGCGACATTTCTATTGAGCATGTGAAGACTGAAGAACAGCTAGCCGATATCTTCCAAAGCCCTTGGATGAGAAGACATTTAGCAAGTTGCGGTGTGAGCTAAATATCCTAGAATCTTCGAATGTTCTGTGAAAAAGACACTCATCCTAACACTTATGCAAAATTGATGACTTAGATGTGCAACACATGAAGAAACGTTTTACTTCAATCAATGAAGAATAACACTCTTAGTGTGAAGAAATTAACGAAGAATTTGATTCTCAGAACCCTACGATAATTGTACGCGGTGTCTGAAATCATCATTCTTATACGGTGGGTCATGCCACCACCAAAAGTTGAAATTCCTCAATTTATTCATATTCTTCAACTTTGCATAGTCTTCACTGGTTCCGTCATTTTTCTTCATTGGCTATATATATATATATGAGTTTATGTCCTCTACAGCATTCACTTATTGCTATTTCTTCAAGTTGGTTTTCTGCTAAGTGAATGTGATCGGACCCTTCCCCTCTATGCTATACTCAACCCAATCTGTTCACAAATTCTTCATGTGCATTCTATTTGAAACTCGTTCAAAATCTTCACTGTGTCCTTGTCAGCTGAAGAAATTGCGAACGGAACTTTAAAACCTATCTCATCAAAATTTTCGGTCTTGCCGCTCAAACCGTTCTGCATCCCACGATACACTTATCCACTCACCCACGATCTAACACGATCTCCACCTCTCACTACATGGGTGACACATGTCATGCGAATGAGAAGGGTCAGGGGCACGTTCGTCCAATTTCTTCGGGCGAGCAGTTTTTCAACGTGGCTATAAATACCCCTCCTTCCCTTCCTCACTTCTTTTACTCCGCTCGACCTCTCTCTCCAGCTCGAGCTTCTCAAACCCTAGCGCCGCCGCTACTTCATCGCCGCCGGTGAGGAAGAGCTTCACTACCTCGACCTCGTCGCCGACGTACTCGCGCTGACCACGGACATCTTCACTCCGCCGCCACTGTAGCCGTCTTCCTCTGCCAAGTTAGGGCGTGGAAGATCTGCATAGACGAACTTCACATCTCCTCACTCCAGTTCGTCGTGTTCTTGGTCCAGGGTAAATAAAAGTTACTTTTACTGCCCTCATTGATTCAAATGATTATCTACAAAATCTTCAAAAATGTTTTTCTTCACATCTTCACACACTGAACACCTCACAAAGTCATTTGTTCTTGATTCGTTTCTCTAAGCATCATTTTTCTTCAAGATTCCTCAATTGTGTGGATCTTCGATCTATACAACTCTGGAACCTAAGACAAAGAACGCTTAGTGAAAATCTTCAAGACTCATCTGGTCAAATTCCTCAAACTTATTCTTTTTGAAAAACCCTCTGAGAACACATATGACCTCTCCAAATTCCTCGCAACTATACTCTGTTCACAGGTACACATGTCAGCTGCTGAATCACTAGGTTCTCATCAACTTAACTCATTTGCAGCGTTCCTCGAAGAAAAGTTGCATACTTCTTCAGAGAATTCAATTGTTCAAATTCCTCAACTGAAGAAAATGGCTGATGGTAAAAGGCCATAGAAGGGAGGAAAGAGGCCTGAGGTAAATACAGTGTTTGAAACCCCTGATGACATATATGCTGAGTACTACACACCTACTGAGGAAACCAAGAATGAGCGCAAAGTGCGCATTCAAAAGATAGAGAGGAGATGGGCAAGAGAATGGAGGGAGTACAGATATGTCACTCCTAAGTACATGAAGAAATTCGCACTCAATCCTCCATGCCCAAGAGCACCACTGGCACCTGGCCAAATTGTTGATCCCACCAGCCTTAAGCGCGGTGAGGACTATCCTGATGAATGGGCCAAGCGCCAAGCCAAGTTGGCTAAGCAAGCCAGAGAAGCAGTGAGGAAATTTAATGAAGACTCTGCTGCTGCTGCTGCCTCTGCTGAGGCCTTTGCTGTCAAGCCAAAGAAGGCTATGTCAAAGAAGCCTGTGCGCAAGCCAAGTGCTTCACCAACAATGCCCTTAAGGCCAAGTTCCTCAACAATGCCCTCACGGCCAGAATCCTCAAAGCCCTCACGGCAAATCCCTCATGCTGCTCCTGTTCCTCCAAAGTCCTCAGCTCCTCCGCCAAAGCCTTCAGCTGTAGCGACCAAATCCTCAGCACATGTGCATCTCGCTTCGTGCCAAAGGACTGCCTGCATCTCCATTGCCTTAGGTGTCTCAGCTAGTTCCTCAGCTGCACCAAGTTCCTCAGCTGGCCCCTCACTGCTGATGAAACCTTTGAAGCCAGGTCAAGCACCAAGAACCAAATTCCTTGTGAAGGAATTGCTTTATGTGCCCAGAACTGTCTATCGTATTCTTACGAGGACAATCAGTCCTATCAAAGGCCACGACTCATCTGATGAGGAAATTTGTCGGCGTTCTGGGAACGGGGGTCCCCAGACTTGCCTGCCTGCGGCCTACGGCGTGGCTCAAAGGGGGGCCCAGCACGGCCCATCTTCATCAACGCAGACCCAAGACCCTCGCGAGGGGCCAAGCCTCGCGGGGCGGACGACACGGAGCTTCCTCAGGCACGGCCTCATCAGGCTGGCTCGCGAGGAGGCGGAGAGATCAAGGCGGGGTACCTCATGAGGTGCCCGTGACGCAAGCCATGACGACCAAAGGCGCCAGGCGGGCGCCAGCCGCGCAGTGTCCTCCTTTCCTCTTTGGTGCAAAGGGAGCAAGCGCAGGCGGGAGCATCAAGCAAAGGCACCCGTTTCGGTGCAACGAGACCAAGACCAGTCCAACGGCAGGGAGGAAGTCATTGTGGAGCCCAAGCCAGCGTCACCACCAGAGTCTTTGGCAGGCGAGGACCAACTTTAGTCAGGATAAGTGTACCAGATGTTCCCCTTCAAAATGGCCAATTGTTGGCGCCCTTCCCGCTCAATATTTGGGAAGAGGCCCAGGGCCTTTGCGTATAAATAGGACCAGCCACACACAGGGTAGGGGGGTTCGATCGATCGGTTGGAGATCAAAATCAGAGAGAGAAGCAAGAAGAGAGAGAGAGAGAGAAGGGTGACTGAACTCCTCCTGGCAGTTCGTCCCCCCCAGCCAAGAACAGACCCTCGCGAGGCTGTTCTTCCTTGTATTGCTCATCATCATCAGCCCAAGAGGCAATCCACCACACCACACACTGGAGTAGGGTATTACACCACAACGGTGGCCCGAACCAGTATAAACCCTGTGTATCTTGTGCTGTTCTTTCCATAGCTTAGATCTTAGCGAGGCGGAGGGGTGCAGGTAGGTAGGAGGCGAAATCTCCGCGCGCATCCCGGTGTTCGAACCTCAAGGGTCTGCCGGAACCCGAAATCCGACATTTGGCGCGCCAGGTAGGGGTGTGCCGGAATTCGTCTTCCACCACCCCGTTCTCCTCCGACCATCGCGTCCATGTCTGATGCTTGTCGGGCCCGCGCCGAGCGCCGGGCCGCTCTCGCTTCCCGCGTCGCCCAGACGGCTCCTGTCGGCAGGCGTCCTCGCCGTTCCCCGTCACCTGCCGTCAACGCCGCCACCGGCCCGGCGGGGGACGAGCAGCAAGCGTCGTCTCAGCATCCGTCCGTGCAGCTAGACGGCCGCACCGCTACTCCCTCGCTCATCCCAGCTGGTTCTTCGTCCCGCGCGCTCCGCGCACCCATGGAGGCTCGAGCTGCGCTCATCGCGGCAAACGAGCTCCTGCGCTACCGTCTCGTCGACGACGTCTACGAAGAATGGCTCGACCGCGTCGCCGAGCTCGTCCGCGCCGCAGGGGGCTCTCCTGCACTGTCCGTTCCGCTGCACTGCACCCCGCCCCGCGCGGGCGACGAAGCTCCGGCGGCGCCCCGGCCGCCTCCTCCTTAAGAAGGCGCCATGGCTCCAAGGCGCGTGGCCCCTGGGCGGAACCCGCTCCGTTAGGTGCCAGCGCGGCAAGAGCAGAGCTGCCAAGAAGTCCCTCGCCCGCAAGAAGCTGCTCGGGCGCTCCCTGCTCCAGCACGTCGCGACCATGCTCCTGCTCCCGCATGTCAAGACCCCGTGCTGCTCCCGGCTGCAGCGCGTGGGGACATGCAAGACCAAGCTCTCTGTCACCCAAGGCCTCCCGTGGCCATAGCAGGCTGCCGTGCCTTCACCACCGAGCTATGCAGCGTCGCGTGGCCCGGCAAGTTCAAGCCAGACCTGCCTCCTCGTTACGACGGCATGGCCGACCCTGCGGAGTTCCTCCAGCTCTATGAGCTAGGCATCGAAGCTGCCAACGGAGACGAGAAGGTCATGGCGAACTGGTTTCCCATGGCGCTCAAGGACGGGGCCCGCACCTGGCTCCTGAACCTGGCTCCAGGCACGATCTCCTCCTGGGACGAGATGCGCACCCGCTTCATCGCCAACTTCCAAGGTACTCGCGACCGGCCACACGCCGTGAGCGACATGCGCCGCACCAAGCAACAACCCGGAGAGACCCTGCAGAAGTACATCCAGCGCTTCAACAACGCACGCCTCAAGATTCCCAAGGTGACTGAGGAGGCCATCATCTCAGCCTTCTCCGACGGTGTGCGCGATGTCAAGATGAAGGAGGAGCTGGCGATGCATGAAGACCTGTGCACTTCCTTGGAGTTGTTCAACTTGGCAACCAAGTGCGCCAGGGATGAGGAAGGGCGTCTCTCCCTCCTCGAGCTGCCTGCCGCAGACCCAGAAGAGAAGAAGCCCAAGGCCAAGGATGTGAAGCGCAAGGGGGCTGCCATGCTCGCGGCAGAACCAAACACCAAGCGGGGCAGAGATCAGCCCGAACCTTCCAAGGGCAGTCGGTACTGTGTGTACCATGACCTCCACACCCACAACACCAATGAATGTCAAGAGCTCCGAGCCGTGCGAGAAGGAAGGATCGGCCGTCGCCCCGACCGCGGTGACCGGGGCTACGGTCGAGGAGGAGGAAGGAACACAGGACGCTGGGAAGACCGCGGCCCGCGCCAAGGGTGGCGCGATCAACCTCGCGAGGATCGCTGGCAAGACCCGCCTCGTGAGGGAGACTGGAGGGATCAGCCTCACGAGGATCGCCCGCAAGGCAACGCAGGCCTCCCTCCGCTGCTGCCGCAGCCAAGGAGAAACGAGGACCGCCATCAGGACGAGGGGGCTGGGGGCTTCCAGGAGCCACGCGCGATCGCCTGCATCCTGGGCGGGGCTCAAGCCCCAGCCTCTCAACACATCTTCAAGTAGTTCACCCGCGAAGTGAATGCAGTCCTCCCCAAGCTCGAAGCCACGCGCCCTCTCAGGTTGTCGGCGTGCGCCATCACGTTCAGCTCAGCAGATCAGCTCAAGTGTGCGGCTACAGCCGGAGTCCTCCCGATGCTTTGTTCCCCAATCATCAGCAACATGGTGGTCACCAGGACCCTCATCGACGGCGGGGCAGGGCTCAACGTCCTGTCTGTGGAGACATTCAACAATCTCCAAGTGCCCTACAGCCAGCTTCAGCCAACCAAGCCTTTCTCCAGAGTCACCGACGGCTCCACGGTCCCGATTGGGCAGGTCCGCCTCCCTATCACCTTCGGGGCACGCGACAACTACCGCACCGAGCTCATCGACTTCGACGTCGCTCACATTCGCCTGCCGTACAACGCCATCCTTGGGTACCCAGCGCTGGCCAAGTTCATGGCCGTAACTCACCACGGCTACAACGTCCTCAAGATGTCAGGAAGTGGCGGAGTCATCATGGTGCCCTGTGAAGAGAAGGACGCGGTGTGTTCCCTGGAACGAGCCTTTCAGGCCGCATCACTGGAAGACCCGGATCACGGAAGCAGGAGGCTTCCCGAGACCGCCCCCAAGAAGAAGAAGACATCGTCCGGCCCGGCCCCTCAGGAGGCAGGCCCCTCTGGGCCCGCGCCTGCCCAGGGGGAACCTCCTTCCATTGCATAGGAAAGCGCGCCCGGCACCCTCCTTAGGCAGGGCTCAGGGGCTCTCCCCTGGAGGGCCACCGACCTGGCTAAGGTCACGAGGGAGGCGCTTGGGCACCACATGGAGGCGTGTTTCGAAGCACATTTCCCTCAAGAAGGAGTAAGGCAAGGAGAGCCAGACCCTCAGGAGTTCGTCAGCAAGGCCATTCAAGAGCTACAGGAGTCAAGAGTCATGAAAGGCGGCCGCCGCCTACCAGCAGTGGCTCCCCATCCAGGCAAGGATGGTGGGCTACGCGTCTGCATCGACATACCAGGGCTCAACCGAGTCGCCTCTCTGGAGCGTCTTTGGCCCTCGCGAGTGGGGCGCTGCGAAGGTCCACCCCACAGCTACGTTCGCATGCCTTACGACTTGCCAAACGCGGCTGCCACGTACCAGCGCCTCATGAGGGACACCGTGGAGGCTCAAGAGGCCAGGCGTTCCGCAGCCCTGGTGGAGATGGAGATGGTCCGCGAGGAGCCACCAGCGCCTCCGGGGCCTCCCGAGGCCCCTGGGCCTGGGGGCTCGTGAGGATCGGCTTCCGCAGCCCACCAAGTCTGCTACACCAACACTCCTTCGTCCTCAACATCATCAGGTGACATCTTTCAAGTTTCATTTCCAGCTGGGAGCGCCCCCCCAGGGCTGCATTATTCCCAGGCCGCGTGGGTCCGTCCCTGCGGCATGTATCCCTTTTATTTCATGTTGTTAGCTTACTTTGTTGGGGGCGCCCCTCGGGCTGCATCATCCCCAAGTCGCTCGGGCCTGACCCAGTGATGCCCACCTTCCCAGCATCTATTTGAATGAATCCACTCCTTCGCGGATAATGTGTTTGACCTAGTTGCCCGCTCAACTGACGCCAACTGACGGAACTGCTCCCAAACGGTACGACGCTTGCGCATGGGTCCGTCCCTGCAACGCCAACAAACCTGAATGGCTGAGCTCTGGCCGTGGCAGCCCCGCATGGCGCCACCTCGTCAAGCCTTCAGTGCCTCATCGCCCCTCAGAAGCAACCAACGGCTTACTGTCAATTGTCATGGCGACCCCTTGTTCTTTCTATGATGGGTCTACAGGATCTCCTAAAGGAGCTGCGTCAGGCGAGGCCCTTGCGGTGTCTCCTTCGCTCTCATTCGTGCGAACCGCTTGCACGTTAAAGGGGGGTGCCTGAGCATAGCGACTCAGGGCTCCTACTGGCTCCCTAGCCCTCACCCTCTGGCCTTGTCCACGGCATCGCGACCTGGCATACCAACGACGGTTGAGACTCGCTCGAGGGCCGGGACCCGAGGACGTAGAGCAGAAAGGGGAGCAAAGGTGAGAGGGTAGGGACACGCGAGGACCTCGCCGAGCAACCTCACGCCTGCCGATGCACGGACCCGGCGACACACCAGAGAGCGGCCCCTGATTCTCGAGATAAGTCACCACCGGGAAGCACCAGCTACCGTGGCACTATCCCCGCACCTAATGCAATCCCGTGTTAGCGATGCCGCTCTCCTTTCTCACCGAACGACGGCTGCTTGAGCGCCAAAGGGGACCTCCTGAGCATCATGACTCAGGGGCTCTTACCGGACCCCGGGTCGCTCACCTCCTGGCCTTGACCACGACATCGCGACCTGGCATACCAGCGACGGCTGAAGCCGCCTTGGGACTGGGACCTGTCGGCGCAGAGCACCAATCCCTTGTGAGGTTCGAAAGGGAGAACTGAGCTAAGACGGAATGAGCAACTCGCACAATTCTACGATAAGGGTTATATTAACAAAACAGGATCACAGGCACCTTACAAGCCCCCACGGGACGCATCTTTGATTCCTCGCAGGGAACAGATCCTAAAAGGACACTAACTACACGCGCCCCTGCAAAAGACGCCATCATCAACAGTGAGCCGTCAAGGGCGCCAACCCCATCCAGATCAGAGTCGGCGACGGCCTGACGAGCCCGCCCTGCTCCAGGAGCGGCGCCGGCGATTTCGCTCCAGCCTCGAGTCATGAAGACCTCGCCCGGGGCAACGACTGCGACCTCTGCCTCGGTCGCGAGGGTGCTGTAGCTGGCGTGCTGCAGCCAAAGCTCCAGGAGTTCTCCCTACGGGATGATGGAGGCGAAGAAGGGAGGAAGGCAAATCCAAGACTGAGGAGGCATGGCGGCGTGGAACACGAACTCTCGGGAGGAGCCCTCGGTGTGGACCCCAGGGGGGACGACCCACACCGTTGTGACCCGTCGGCGCCGACGGCGGCGCCGCCCGTGGCGATCAGCATCAGCTCCTTCAGGGCCCTCGATGTGGGCGTACAAGGGAAGCGGGAACCCCGACGGTGGCCGCTCACACCAGGGCCTCGACACCACCTGATGGGCCCCCTCGTCCCAGCCGCGGAGGACGAGTCGTTTCTTCGGCGGGAGCGGGTCTGGTTCCTCTCGGGGAGCCTTTCCCTTCTCTGCCATCGAGAACCGGCGGATCGAAGCCATCGCAGCAAGACGGAGCAAAGACCGGGGAGAAGGAGAAGCAAGAAGGGATGGACTGGAAGGGCGCGCGCCGTTCCGTACTTATGGCCGGCGAAGGCCAACCGCCGACCTCCACGATCGCAGGTAATCATGACCCGCTTTGCAAGCAGGGACTTGTCCAATCCGTGCAGTTGCCGAGGCGCCATGGGGAAGTGGAGACGCCCACATCCAATCAACCGCCACGCGGCGCCCAAGGCTGCAGGCTGTTAGGGCCCGCGGCGCTTTGCTCTTGCCCTTCCGCCTCCCTGCACGGCCAAGTCCGGGCGCGCCTTGGGCCCGGGGGCTACTGTCGGCGTTCTGGGAACGGGGGTCCCCAGACTTGCCTGCCTGCGGCCTGCGGCGTGGCTCAAAGGGGGGCCCAGCACGGCCCATCTTCATCAACGCAGACCCAAGACCCTCGCGAGGGGCCAAGCCTCGCGGGGCGGACGACACGGAGCTTCCTCAGGCACGGCCTCATCAGGCTAGCTCACGAGGAGGCGGAGAGATCAAGGCGGGGTACCTCTCGAGGTGCCCGTGACGCAAGCCGTGACGACCAAAGGCGCCAGGCGGGCGCCAGCCGCGCAGTGTCCGCCTTTCCTCTTTGGTGCAAAAGGAGCAAGCGCAGGCGGGAGCATCAAGCAAAGGCACCCGTTTCGGTGCAACGAGACCAAGACCAGTCCAACAGCAGGGAGGAAGTCATTGTGGAGCCCAAGCCAGCGTCACCACCAGAGTCTTTGGCAGGCGAGGACCAACTTTAGTCAGGATAAGTGTACCAGATGTTCCCCTTCAAAATGGCCAATTGTTGGCGCCCTTCCCGCTCAATATTTGGGAAGAGGCCTAGGGCCTTTGCCTATAAATAGGACCAGCCACCCACAGGGTAGGGGGTTCGATCGATCGGTTGGAGATCGAAATCAGAGAGAGAATCAAGAAGAGAGAGAGAGAGAAGGGTGACTGAACTCCTCCTAGCAGTTCGTCCCCCCCCCAACCAAGAACAGACCCTCGCGAGGTTGTTCTTCCTTGTATTGCTCATCATCATCAGCCCAAGAGGCAATCCACCACACCACACACTGGAGTAGGGTATTACACCACAACGGTGGCCCGAACCAGTATAAACCCTGTGTCTCTTGTGCTGTTCTTTCCATAGCTTAGATCTTAGCGAGGCGGAGGGGTGCAGGTAGGTAGGAGGCGAAATCTCCGCGCGCACCCCAGTGTACGAACCTCAAGGGTCTGCCGGAACCCGAAATCCGACAAAATTGTTGGCATCATGAAGAATCTGGTATTCAACATCGTTCATGGCATTCCTGTCAGTGACGAAATTCAGCATGCGTGCAATAATATTAACGAGGAATAAGCATGCAGAATAGTGCATCAAGAGTATCAGAGCACAGTGCATCAAAAGTATCAGAGCACCATCGGGTTTAAGATTACAACTCGATCCAATAAAGTTTCAGAAGAACGAGAGTTGTAACTTAGCAAAGAAAACACCCATATAGTAGACCCGCTTGAAGACTAACTCATATTTCTCCCCCTTTGTCATCGAATGACCAAAAGGATCGAAAATGAGGACTAACGCCCCTGAAGATAATCATGTTGATGAAGGAGCGCCAGCGTTGTTGGGGTCGTTGGTTGATGTAGGGCCTGCCGCAGTGTCGTCCAAATCTTCATGTTCATCAGTAACGCACTTTCTTCATACCTGCGGTCGACATAACTAAACTCCAGGCGGTTAAACCAAAATCACACAGAACAAGGGAGTACCTTGCTCTTATACCAATTGAAAGTGCGTCATATCGACTAGAGGGGGGTGAATAGACGATTTTTATGAATTCTTCACTGAGGAATTTGCAGGTGAGGAAATTCCTTAGCGAAGAACTACTAGCAGCGGAATAAGTACTCAAAAGTAAACATAACAGAACACATGCTTAGTCATCATGATGAAATGAAGACAAGCACAAAGTACAGAAAGCGTAAGCACAGGATAACACGGGATGAAGACAAACAGACTGAAGAAATTGAATTGAGGAGTATGAGAAAGTCTTCAGTCGAAGTCTTCAAACACAGATATGAACAAGCACTCAACACACTTATGAGGAAATGAAAGAGTTGAGGAAATAGAACCAGTGAGCTTGGTGAAGATAATGATTTGGTAGACCAGTTCCAACTGCTGTCTCAGTTGTACATCTGGTTGGAGCAGCTAGGTATTTAAACCTGAGGACACACAGTCCCGGGCACACAGCCCTCACCGTATTCTCCTTGAGCTAAGGTCACACAGACCTCGCCCAATCACTCGTGGTAAGTCTTCAGGTGACTTCCGAACCTTCACAAACTTGGTCACTCGGCGATCCACAATTCCTCTTGGATGCTCTAGACCTTGATGCCTAACCGTCTGGAAGAAGCACAGTCTTCAAAGGTAACAAGCGTCGGATCCACGCAGGATCAATCTCTTCAATGATGCTCAATCACTTGGGGTTTGTAGGTGTTTGGGTTTGGGTTTTCCTCACTTGATGATTTTCGCTCAAAGTCCTCGGGGGATGGGATGCTCTCAAATGACAAGTGTCAGTTTCTCTCGGAGCAGCCAACCAGCTAGTGGTTGTAGGGGCGGCTATTTATAGCCTAGGGAGCAACCCGACATGATAAGACATAAAATCCCTTCAATGATATGACCGTTAGGTGGGTAGATATTTTGGGACAACTAGCGCATAGCACAGCAATGGTCGGAATTTTGAGTAGCAAAATCCTCAGGGCTATCATGTTCCTCACTATGTAGGCAATCCGCACTGGAGAATTCCTAACTCCTCAGTCAGAACAAATTCCTCAGAGATCAGAAGAACTTCGTCTCTGTCACTGAAGAATATGACTGAACTGTATGAGATTTCCAATGGCTTCACTCGAAGGGATTGGTAGGTGTAGGATTTTGAGTTGAGCATCACATGGAAATTTTTCCTTAGTATTTCCTCGACCCCCTTTAATAGTACGGTGTTTCCTATGACTCAAGAAAGAGAAAATGAAACTATAAAAACAAAAGTCTTCATGCTTCATGTTCCTCGAATGAATACCAAGTCTTCAGGATTTGCACCAATTTCTTCACTTTCAAAGTCTTCAGAAGGTCTTCAGAAGTCCAAAGTCTTCAGTCGAAGAACTTCATTTTTAGGGGTCGACTTTCTCTGTAAATATCAAACTCCTCATAGACTTATAGACCTGTGTACACTCAAAAACACATTAGTCCCTCAACCTATAAGTCTTCAATACACCAAAATCACTAAGGGGCACTATATGCACTTACACAGACCAACACTCAGAGGAGCACTGGCCCGGGGGGTTAAAATAAAGATGACCCTCGGGTCTGCAGAACCCAAGAGAAAGTTATAGGTTGTTAGGCAAATGTAAAACCAAGGTTGGGCCTTGCTGGAGGAGTTTTATTCAAGGCGAACTTTCAAGGGGGTCCCATAACCCCAACCACGTAAGGAACGCAAAATCAAGGAACATAACACCGGTATGACGGAAACTAAGGCGGCAAGAGTGGAACAAAACACCAGGCATAAGGCCGAGCCTTCCACCCTTTGCCAAGTATATAGATGCATTAATTAAATAAGAGATAATGTGATAACCCAACATATCCATGTTCCAACATGGAACACCCTGCAATGCACCTGCAACTAGCAACGCTATAAGAGGGGCTAAGCAAAAGCGATAACTTAGTCAAACAACGATTTGCTAGGAAGGTGGGTTAGAGGCTTGACATGGCAATATGGGAGGCATGATATAACAAGTGGTAGGTAGCGCGACATAGAGATAGAACGAACAACTAGCAAGCAAAGATAGAAGTGATATCGAGGGTAGTGGTCATCTTGCCTACAATGTTCTCAGAGTTGTCGAAAGCTTGCTCCTCGTAAACGTACTCAACAGGCTCCTCGTTCACGTACTTGTCTCCCGGCTCTACCCAAAGCAAGAACACAAGCAACGGAATAACAATCAATCATGGTGTAATGCACAAGCAACATAATGCAACACATGGCATGGAATGCAAGATATGATGTGCAATGCATATGGGTACTCCGGAAGGAAAAAATGATCAAGGCATCAACTTGTCAAAACAAGTATGCCGCTGGAAAGATGAGGTGATTTCGGTCAAAAATGATATAAGGATCACCGGAAACGGATGCACAGTTTGCAAATGACAAGCAAAACAAGAATGATGCAAAAATCTGCGATTAACAACATCATAGCACTTAGAATGCAACAAGAAACTATGCTACAACACTCCAACATAGCAACAAAGCACTTGGAATTAAAGTACACATGAAGCTATACAAATCATGAACACTAAGCTCTTGCTAGTTCTCACTGGAACAAGCTCAAAATAGCATGACAAAAATGCAAATGATAACAGATTCACAGACTTAGAGAAAATACTAACATGTCAAAACAGCAGCATATAGCAATGTTTATTGCTAGCAAACAACATGCTATAGGAACATATCATGGCAAATAAAGGCATTCCATGCTAGTACGAAAGACATAGAACAAAACTCCCTTACTGAACTTTAACCCAAGAGGCATGGACAATGATGTGGCACCCATGCCAACATGGCAAGTTATATGAACAGTTTCAGACTTAGTAGAAAAACAGAGCATGCCAGGAACAGATTCATGATAGCAACTTTGCAAGCTCAAATCAGTCACCACAAGGCATTTCATGGCATAAAAAGGTAACCAACATGACCAAGACATGTTAAAGAATCTAAACATGGCAAGAGCAAGTTCATAGGGTACATGCATCACTAGCAACAACCATGGCAAAGTTGAATATCATGTTAACAATCTGCCAGGAATGCTATTTAGCAAAAGTAGAGCAAGGAAATGACATGCTACACTACTCTATAATTTCAACCAGAGGCATGAATGGATAGAGAAACACCACATGTACAAAATATGCTTAATGAACTATCTCAAAATATGCATGGATATCATGGTAGCAACATGTTTACATGGCATTAAAATGTAACAGGAAAAGGACTTTGCAAAATAACTAAGTGTTTGAAATCAGCAACATTATGAAGCCTACTTTTCCTGCTTGTGCTAGTCACCACATAGATCAAAAAAATGCAAGACTTGAACCACTGTAAATATGGCATGATGGATCTCATAAAACATGTAGACATCATGATCATAGGATGCACACACAAAATACAACGAAAATGACAAATCATCAAGTTCTGTTAACAGACAGCAACTAACATCATATCGCACTTTTTCAACAAGGATAATGGCATAAATATGGATAGTATCATGCATGTGAATGACACTAACATGAAGAGCATCACGAGACGAACATTTTAATATATCATATGCATGAAATGGAGCACCGAGCATGGAGTTATGGAATGTCAAAGAGGGCATAACAATATCACATGGATAAGGACTTTGGCGATTTTTACCCTCCGGATCTGGATCTAGGGTTCCGGTGGCACGGATAAAGAGGATGGCTGGAGCTTCGCCGGAGATGGACGGAGACGGCGGGGAAGAGGACTCCGGCGAGGGGGCCGGTGGGATCCGGGCGGCGCGAGGGCGGCGACGAATGGCGACGGCGGTGTCGGAACCGAGGCATGGCGGTGCCGGAGGTTGGCGATGCCGGCGAGGAGCGACGTGCGGTGGCGCTGACGGCGGCGGCGGGCGGAGAAGGGCGCGGGAGGCGAGGCGAGCGCTCGGGCGACGGCGGGCGGCGCGCGGGCCGGCGGCGCGCGGGCCGGCGGCGCGCGGGCCGGCGGCGGCAGCTCCCGGGTTCCACGTGGCACGATGCTAGTGGCCGAGGACGGCGGCGTGTAGCGTCCGGCGACGTGCAGACATGTCCGGTGGCGGCGGGGGGGGATTTTGCTAGGGCTTCGCCCGGATTTAGAGGAGGGGGGTGCATATTTATAGGTAGAGGGAGCTAGGAGAGTCCAAATGAGGTGCGGTTTTTGCCCACACGATCGTGATCCAACGACGGAGAGCATGGAGGGGGTTTAGATGGGTTAGTGGGCTGTTTTAGAAGGGTGTTGGGCTGCAACAAAAGAGAGGCTTTTACGGTTACCCGGTTAACCGTTGGGGCATCAAACGACCTCCAAATGGAACGAAATTTGACAGGTGGCCTACTGGTGATGTACCACGGCCACTCGACAAATCTCGACCCATTCCGAGAATGTTTTTATCCTGCTCACGAAACAAGATAGAGGGGTGCCACGGGTGCATGTGGGAGTGTCGGATTGTGAAACGGACAACGGGGAAAATGATCGGATGCATGAGACGAACACGAATGCAAATGAGATGCACATGATGACATGAGATGAAATGCATGACATGAACAAAATGCAAAACAAAGACAAAAAACCAACCACGAAGAAATATCACATCACATAGCCGGAAATGGCAAGAGTTTACAAATAAGGAAAGTTACATCTGGGGTGTTACATACTTGTGAGCTGCGTTGGGATTTTCTCCGAAGAGGAAGGGTGAAGCAATATAGTAGCGATCAGTATTTCCATCCGTTGAGAACTAAGGTTTATTGAAACAGAAGGAGCACCAACCAAATCCTAGTGAACGCTACCTACACACACAAAAGCAAATACTTGCACCAACGTAGGCAAGAGGATTGTCAATCCCCTTGAACTCATTACTTGATCAAATCTTGTATAGGTAGATGGATAATTTGCAGAACAAAATAGAAGTAAATAAATTGTAGCAAGGTATTCTTGGTTTTATAATATGATTAAAGTAGACCCAGGGGAAATAGTTTTCACTAGAGGCGTCTCTCTCGAAACAATAGCATACGATGGGTAAACAAATTATTGTTGGGCAATTGATAGAAAAGCACATAGTTATGCCGTATTCATGGCAATGGTCATTTATATAGGCATCATGTCCATGACAAGTAGACCTACTCCTTCCTGCAGCTACTACTATTACTCCACCAATTGACCGCTATCTAGCATGCATCTATGGTATGAAGTTCATGACAAACAGAGTAATGCCTTAAGCAAGATGACATGACATAGACAAAGTAAACTCAAGCAATATGATTAAACCCCGTCGTTTTACCCTTAATAGCAACAATACAGTATGTGCCTCGCTACCCCTTCTATCACTGGGTGAGGACACCGCGAGATTGAACCCATTACAAAGCACCTCTCCCAATGAAGATAATCAATATAGTTTGCCAAACCAAACGGATAGATCGGAGAGAAATACAAAGTTATAACAATCATGTATAATAAAGTTCAGAAAAGACTCAATTACTTTCAAGGAATAATTAGATCATAAACCCACAATTCATCGAATCCCAACAAACACATCGCAAAAGAAGATTACATCGGATAGAAATCTAGGAAAATTGAGGAGAACATTGTATTGACGATCAAAGAGAGAGAAGAAGCCATGTAGCTACTAGCTATGGACCCACATGTCTGTGGTAAACTACTCACGCATCATCAGAAGGCAGCAAGGATGTTATAGATGCCCTCCGTGATTGATTCGCCCTCCGACAAAGTACCAGAAAAGGCCTCTAGATGGGATCTCGGAAGAACAGAAGGTTGCGGCAGTGGAGAAGTGTTTTGGGTTGCTCTCTGTTGGTTTGGGAATATTTGTAAATTTATAGAGGTGGAATTAGGTCAAGCGGAGCTATGTGAGACCCATGAGCTCAGGGGTGCGCCTACCCACTAGGCCGCGCCTTCTGAGTTGGTGGCTCTCCCGTAGGTCTTCTGGCCGCCTCCCGGACCTTCTAGTGTCCCTTCTGGTCCAAAAAAACACCATAAAGTCTCATCATGTTTGGACTTTGTTTGGTATTGATTTTCTGAAAAGCCAAAAACAAGCAGAAGAACAGGAACTAGCGCTGGGCACTGGGTTAATAGGTTAGTCCCAAAAATGATATAAAGTACCAGAAAATTTCATATAAATCATCCAAGATTGATAATATAATAGCACGAAACAATCAAAAATTATAGATACATTGGAGATGTATCACTCCCCTCTTGGGCCCTTGTGGCCCAAGATGACTTCCACATCTTGACCTTTTAAGGCCCGTTGATATTAAATTAAACGTAAAATAGTCCTAAGTATTTTCAAACCATTATATATGTATGTATGTATGTATGTATGTATGTATGTATGTATGTATGTATGTATGTAATTTAACATCCCCAGAAACATTTTCCACCTATATATATATATTTATCAGTAATACCCGGTATTACCCAAAATTCACCGAAACCCTTCGGGTGACCCCAAAATGCTTCTAGATCCTATCGGAACTATTCTGAATATTGATGAAACAATTCCTCAAATATATTCTCATCGCTCCCGTCCTACTAACACTCAGTAGATCGTGACTGCCTTAAGCTTGAACCCCGTAGGTTTGGTAACCCATAGACATGAATGAAACCGTCTGTTTAATGACCGAGAGTGTGGACCGTGGACGTCCATATCGATCCCTATGAGCACATGAACGAATATTCCAGTGAACCTATGGTTATCATATGATGTTCCCTTTGCTTCACTATACTTCATGAAACTCGGATACATCAGTATCCTCCTGAGTCATCACTATGCTCACTATATCAAAATCCTCATTACCAGTTTTGTTCTTCTTTCTCATTATTGTGTTCTGGCATCCACATGAAGTAATCACCTGTGTCTGGCAAGACAATGATGGATGTCGTCACACTGAGAGGGCCCTAAGAATATCTCGCCATCGTCGGAGGAGCAAACCCCACTCTTGATCTATCTGGCCACTTGTCAAACTTTCCGATGAACCTGTAAGTTGTCGTTATGATCACTGTGTTACATGTGACATTTGAGCAACCCCACAACCCACCGTACAGTAAGAAGTGACCACGATACTCCCGTGGTCTAAGGAGCAAAATCACATGTTGACACTCCATGTTATTACAGCTGATTACAGACGATATTAACTCAATTCATAACAGACAATATTGGGTCGATTCAATATAACCGTTCTTCTAACATCATAATCTCAATGTTGTTTTAGGATCATCGTTACACTTAAGGATACCCTAAAATCCGGAAAACATGATCACCAACAACACTTGAGCTAGTCCTAGATGCAAGACTAGGAACCTTTTATTTGACCGTTTATCATTCCACATGTGCATATAAGTTTTCCACTGAATTGCATATTCTAGGATCATTGCAGTTATATCATAGAATTTAAAGTCTATAATTATGAATATGGAAATATAATAATACAAATATTATTGCCTCTAGGGCATACTTCCAACACCACCTGCATTGCCGAAAGCTTCACAACCACCACCTCCCTTGACAAAACCTCCGCCGCCACCATTCCCGAAACCAACACCACCTCCACCCCCACTACCATGGCCGAAAGAAAAATCACCTCCAACCCCCCCACCATCTCTACTTCATTATAGTCGTCACCCCTCTCGTCCACCTCAGCTTCGACCTCTGGTTGCATGCCCGAATCGAAAGCGTCAAGTGGAGCACTCAAGTCCACCTCGTTCTCCTCCAACAAGTCGGCATATGATGTATCCATGTTGTAGCTACAAAATTCGACGACCAAAACACTAAGGAAATGAAGTAAAGCTCATTGGAGCAAAGGGAATTTTTTTTACCTCTGCGATGTTTAATCGAACATGTTGTGGGCGCTAGTGGAGTCGACGGGATTGCGAAGCACATGGCCTGCGGAAGGGGGTGGAGGAGGCACCCACCCTCACGCCGTGGCTGCCTTCTTTCTTGGCCCCTTCAATTGCGACTTCGGTCGTCTGCCGGAGGGGGTGGAGAAGGCGGTCATCCTCGAGCCGAAGATTGCGATGGGAGGGAGCATTCCTACGGCGGGCATGGATCCATGGACGGCGTGGTTCCCTTGACACTTTTGCTTGATGTCGGTGGTGGAAGGAGTTGGAGTAGCTGCGGGGAGCATGGCTGCAAGAGGCGCGAGAGGACGAGCCGGCACTGATGGAGCCGGTAGCGCATGAAATGCGATGGCCAGTGGTTGCGGGAACTCCATACCGGCGATTAGAGGCGCGGTGAAGAGGGACGACGCGGGTCCGAAGAGATTGAGGGTGATGGTGGTGTGGAGGGGCGGAAGTTTCCCTCCCACAAAGTCGCGCATGGGATAGAGGGAGCGGCAAAATAGGGGAACAACTGAAGATTTGGCAAGTGTAGGTCGAAATATGCATGTCCCCGCAATTTTTTTTACAAGACTGACCGTTTTATGGGGTCTGGTCGAGACGATTTTTTGTCTTGGTTCTGTGAAATGGCGATTATTTTATGGGGAGGGGATTCACGGGATCTACTAGAGTTGCTTTAAGCCTTTGTATGAATAACATGCCACCCTAAATTAATACAATCTCCATTTACCTCCTTTACCCCCGCAAGAAGAAAAGATTAGCATGCAGTAGCTCCTAGTAACACCCAAAAAGAAAAAAAAACCCGATAAGTATTGAACGCCACCTACGAGCACATGGCAACTTCGAACATTTTCAAGGGCAATTTTTTCTTTTTTGAGTTTTCCGAGGGCAAATTTAGTGACACGAGGCAAGTTTAGTGACGCGAGGATGATAACTTTCGTGCTTCAGTTTTTTTGAGAGAAAAATGTCGTGCTTGCCAACTAACTTTACATCCTTGCGTTGCTAAACTTGCCATATTTTTTTTTAAAGTTTCTGTGTGTAGTACTTATCATTTTCGGTAAGAAAACATACTCACTTCGTCTTAAAATAAGTGTCTCAACTTTATACTAAATAAATACCTATTCGGCATCCCACCGCTCCACACTCTCGCTCCCAGAGCTGGCGGAGTTGAAGTTAAAAATTACGGAGCGGGGGAACGGGTGCTCCGCAGATCCTTGAATTCACGGAGCAGGTGGATTGCCGAACAGGCCTAAGTGTCTTATTTTGGGACAGAGGGGTACATGGAAGTCCAAGAATCGGTGAATCTTCCTGCAATAGCTGTCAAGTTTGGGCCAGTAGCTACCACATAAAAAGGGCCCAGGGAAGCCCAATATGACGAGGCTTTACGTCCCAGTTAAGACCTACCGACCTACCTTCCTTATTTGGCTCCACCATAACTTTGGGCCTCTATACTGCCCGTTAGCGGTTTCGCCTCCCCGAAATGCTTCTTCCTGTGGGCAACCACGGCGGCGACGGCGACTGCGGCACCGTTCAGCTCGCCGCCGAGATCGAGGAGCTCTCCTTGGGTTCCACGGGCGGTCTAGGGGACCGTCTCAGCGCGCTCCCCGACGATATCCTCCATTCCATCCTCTTGCGCCTCCCTTCCACCCCCGCCGCCGCCCGGACCTGCGTCCTCTCACGCCGCTGGCGCGGCATCTGGGCCCAGCTCCCGGAGATCCGATTCCCCTTCCCCTACGACCCGGCCGCCGTCGGCCCCGCGCTCGCCGCTGGCCCGGCCCTCCGCCTCCTCCACGTTGCGTGCCGCGACGACACCGGCGCGAACGCTTGGCTCCGCACCGCCGCGAGCCGCCTCATCGCAGGCGGAGAGATTTACTTCTACAACAGGACGCCGGGGGAGGAGAAGGGGCAGGCGGAGGCGCTGTCCTGGCAGTGCCGCACCTTCGAGCTGCCCTGCTTCGAGACGGCTGCCAAGGTATGGCTCCGCCTAGGGTTCGTCGACCTGGGGCTCCCACCGACCGGCGTGTTCTTCAGGCTCACTGAGCTGCGCTTGGAACACGTGAATTTGGAGTGTGGTTTCCAGCTCGGCGACATGGTCTCGTCGCCACGGTGCCCGGCGCTGCGGGAGCTCTGCATTGCAAGGGCCCGGGGAGTGGCCAGCCTCTGCATCATCTCGCAGACACTTGAGCGTCTTGAATTGGATATTCTGCATGGACTTGAGGAGCTCACTGTTGTTGCGCCAATGCTCAGAGCGTTGAATGTGCACGCTTGCTTTGCTTGGAGGAAGCCAGTCGCTGCCATTTATGCATCGAGGCTGGAGGTTCTCTGGTGGAGTGATGCATTTGATCCGAGCTTCGTACTGTTCAGCGACGTGCAGAATCTCCAGCAGCTGACCACCTTCGACATTCATGTTTATGGGCGCTTTGATTACGCACTCCTTCAGGATTATGTGATGCTCTTACAGCACTTTCCAACTGTCTCCTGCCTTGACCTCAAACTGAACTATCAACGTGTGAGTACACCTTCTCTTTAATGTGGAAATACACTACTACTGTACTTAGTAAGAAGCTACAATCTGATGCCACAAAATTACCTTTAGAGTTCAATAGATTATTTTTGTATACTTGCTTGTTATGACTTACTCAACAATTGGAACAACAGGAACAACTATTATTTAAACTGCTTAGATCATATTATCATGTCAAACTTCAGAGTTGAGGCTAAAACTCAGAATATATTTCTAGAGAATTAGCATTGCAATTGTTCATTCTTATACCGTGGAAATCTTCAGTGGCAAACATAATTTCAAACAAGTTCATTGTGTTATCTGTTGGCTTGTAAAAAAAGTAGTCTTAATGAATAGACAGTTCGCTTTCGAAACTACATTGTTCAGTTTTGGGCTGTCTTCCTTTGCTTTTGCAGGATTTAAGTCAGTATGAATACTTGATGGGTATCATAACCAAGCTTCCCAACATTAAGATTTTGTCTCTGTGGTTACACACAAAAGGACATGCAATTGGGCCTTCTGTGTTCCATCTGCTGAGCAAATGTCCTGGTGTTAGAGAGCTGAAGCTGACATTACTTGATAACTTAGAGGTAAAGTTATGAGAACTTCTCTTATGTAGTACTCCCTCTGTAAAGAAATACAAGAGCGTTTAGATCTCTATACAGAGGGGGTACTTTGGTTATTGCTGGAGTGATGTTAATTGATTGAAAAGCATTTACGCCATTCTCACACTGAGGCTTAATCTGCTAACAGCATATTCTGTTGATTTAATATCGTTGGTTTGCTCTAAATTTTATGATTAGAAATACATGAACGCCATGAAACTATGAAATTGACCCGATTTCAGTCATGCAGTCAATTCCTCATGCATGTCCAGACCCCAGTTTTGATCTTGTAGCTGATTCAGTAGTCTAGGCTGTTTAAGTTCTACTTCAACCCACTTTGGTATTTTCTTTTTTCTGCCATTATATATTTTACATTTCTATATTTTCTTTAGTTTAGTCTCCAGTAAAACTATTGTGAAATGATCCTCTACCATTTAGTTCCAGTGTTATGTTTTTCTTTTTTGATGGAAGCTCCACTGCTATGTTGAGATGGAGCAGTTCAAATGGATGTCAAGTTAGGCCTCACACATTCGAAAGATACTTCGAAGACCGGATACACATGTCACAAAGATTGGTGCCTATGCGAGCCCAACTGATGGTGTCTATGCGAGCAATGAGCACCAACAGATGCTGTTAGAGGCCTTGGCCTCAGATCAATTTCAAGCAATTTTTTAAATATGGATAACTGGCAACTGGTGGTACATATATATACTTAGGTTTGGTGCTATTGTACAAAAATATGTTTTTCTCATAGCACTATGTTTGCACCAAGGATCTATTTCTTTGATAGCTATTGCTGATGATACATCTCGACCTTTTGGTACCATTCCTCTGTTGTCTTCAGTTAGTCTTGAGCATACTGTCTGTTTATTTCAGGTGGATACACCATGCACATCGGTTTGTGCTTGTGGTCAGCAACAGAACTGGAGTACATCTTACACCTTGGATGTCCTTGACGAAGTGGAAATCCGTAACTTCAGAGGATTGAAACATGATTTTGCCTTTGTGGATATGCTGTTTGGTGTGTCCACGGCAATAAAGAAGATGACGATAACACTCCATCATCTGGCCAGTCCAAGTGAGGAGCTCTGCAGCTTGGGCAACCTGGGGACCTGTTTCGAAATAAATTATAATACGAGCAAGGTGTCGAATGCACCGCCCGACAGCCTTTTCCCAAAGACTCCGGATGACTGTTGTGAATAGTAATTGTGCGGTGAAATTGCTCCACACACGACAGAGTGTGGCCGATCTATGCACGACCAAACAATCGAGCGGACATTGCACGGTTGTGGACAAGATTCCCTGGCTGGATTTTATCGTCATGCGCTGGTCGTCCAAGTTTTGTCGTCCGCCTAGCACTGCTCATTGTGCAGTTTAGTCTCGGGCCCTGATGCTCTTGATGCGGTATCTTGATGTGAATTAGTTGCATACCTTGCAAATATTTTTTCCTTTCTGAAAGAAGATCCTTGCATTCTCACCATCCCTTGTTGCAAACTATAGAGGAACTGGATATTTGTTGCCAACTTGCCGTTATATCATGTTTCATGTCAGGACACAAGCTAATATCTTGTGGCGTGAAGATATGCTTCTATAAAGCTGTGTTCTCAACTGCAAATGTACAAGTTTCGTTAACCTATGTCACCAATTGGAGCATGCCATGCCGTTGAAATGTCGAATTATGTAGAACTTCAGTTCGGTCTTTTCCTTTGTCCGGTCCTCTTCCCCGTTTCACCTATCTGCATTCTTTTGTTTAAATCAAGATTTAGAACCAACTAAAATTACTCCCACAGGAGCTACAGCTACATCATATACACTCAAATTAAGAATGTTTGAAATTCAGCAAGCTGCAAAAGGTATGCTGTGGAACATCACAAAGACAAAATTGCTAGCTGGGAAACAGCAAAAAGTTTCTCAAATCAGTGTGCATGTGCATCAGAAAAAAAACTCATCAGCTTAATTGAAACCTGCCAAATATGTCAAGTGACACGGAAAATGTTGGGTACTGCACTGAATATACTGTCAAGAAATAACTTAGCCACAAACATAAAATCATAATTGAGTAAAAATAATCTTGGCTGAATTCATAATCTGCGGGCTATCCGAAATTCTAAAAGCTGTGAACTGACAGAAACTTGCTCCAATTTGTCATAAATCAGCTTTCCCACTCATGCAGTTCACTGAAAGAGTAATCCAGTACCTGTAGGTATAACAGTAACAAGAAATAATCCTAGATGCATGAGCAAGAGCGTGGCAAAGTATCAGTTCACAATCTAGAGTGCAATCACAGAAAACAAGATAACTTGTATGTACCAGAGAATTAGGGGAGGTATATTTTTGTTTTGATGGGAAGGAAGAAAGAATTCAAATTAAAAGCATTTCATGTCCCTGCAGAGCCACAACCTAACACAAAACTATGGCTGATATACAGACAAGATAAAGGTTCTTTACAAAAATCTTCCTATTTTTGCAAGTGACATTTATACTTGTCCACCACTTTATGGCTAACAGTGTATTAAGGGTAAATTTGAAGAGTGTGAAAGATGAAATTCTTGGCTGCTCCCAACGCAGTTCACACATCAGCATCATATCTCAACTACCGATTTGTCTTCTCCATTTTCTCTCTCTTTAAGATTAACTCCACAACACATAGGCACATCGTACATCAGTTCACAAGCAGCAGAGCAGAAATGTTAGTAGCCCTATTTACCGTGCATAAAGTTTGAGATGCCATAACGGCATCACCAGTAATCTCCACAAGTGCAGGACCCGTCGACAAAATGGTGGAATCTGTTTCTGTCTCTGAACACGATCTTCCTGTTAGTGATCTTGGATATCAGCTTCAGCACTGCATGGCAGTCAGAGCACGCCCGTAGGTTCTTGACAATCTTGATCGTTGCCCCAGGCTGCGTGCTTATCAGTCCAAATGCAACGGCAAGCTTCTCGCTGTGGACCGCAAGGGCCTTCTCCTTCGTGGCCTCGTCCAGGTCATGCAGAACCAGCTCTGTTTGCGGAACATGTCCATGCTCCTTCACAAGGCCATTCATCTTGTCTAACATGGCATATATTTCATTGGTGCAGGGGTGGCTCATATCCCCCGCAATGAACTCGTATACCTTGCGGTCTATCTCAATAGCACTACACCCAGGCTCTTTCTGGATACCACTAGCCTTCATCATCGACCGCACCCGCGCCACTTCTTCCCATTTACCGACAGCTGCATAGATGTTGGAAAGGAGGATATACATCCCTGAGTTGGCTAACCCCTTGGCAACAAGGAAGTCCGCAATCCGCTGGCCTAACGCCATGTTCTTGTGAAGCCGGCATGCAGCAAGTAGTGACACCCACATGACAGCGTCAGGTGTTATTGTCATGTTCTGCACAAGATGGAATGCTTCTTCTATGAGTCCCGCACGACCCAGAAGGTCCACCATGCAACCAAAGTGCTCGATCTTGGGATCAATGCCGTACTCATGCCCCATTGACTGGAAGAACCTGCGGCCCTCCTCAACCAGCCCAGAATGACTGCACGCATTGAGCAAACCAATGAAGGTGATATCTGTCGGCCACAGGCCCTGCTCCCGCAATTGCACAAACATCTCCAGTGCCTTTCTGCTATCTCCGTGCATTGCATAACCATTGATCATGGCGTTCCACACAACAATATCTTTGTCACCAATGCTGTGGAATACGGCAACCGCGTCCTCCAAGCTTCCGCACTTGCAGTACATGTCAATGAGTGCCGTGCCCACTCTGACATTGAGTTGAACACGCCGACTGTTCTTGACATAGGAATGAAGCCACTTCCCTGACTCCACCGTACCAAGCTGTGCAACCGCAGACAGCACCAGCACAACTGTCACCTCGTCAGGCTCAACGCTCGATCTCAGCATCCGCCGGAACAATTGGAGCGCTTCATTAGGCTTCCCGTGCTGCGTGTACCCGTCAATCATCGCGTTCCAACAGATGAAGTCCTTCCTGGGCAACCCGTCGAACAGCCTGCGCGCGTCGTCCAGCGCCCCCATGTTCGCGTAGCAGGTGAGCATCGCCGTGACAGACACGACGTGCGGATCTGGCATCTCGTCGAAAAGAGCACGAGCGGCGGCGGAGTCCCCCGCCCGCGCGTACATGCTGAGCAGCGCGGTGGCGACGTAGGAGTCGCCGGAGAGGGCCAGCTTGAAAGCGTACGCGTGCAGGGCGCGCCCCAGGGCGAGTCCGCGGCAAGCGGGGAGGGATGCGGAGAGGGTGTGGGCGGTGGGCAGGAGACCCTCGGACAGCATGTCGGAGAGGAGCGCGAGCGCGGCGAGGTGGAGGCCGCGGGAGGAGTGGGCATGGATGGCGGAGGTGTAGAAGATGGCGGTGGGGTCCTGGGTGCGGCGGAGGAGGGTTAGCGAGAGGCCGAGGCGGCCGGACGCGGCGTAGGCGCGCTGCAGGCGGAAGGCGACGGCCCGGTCGCTGTCGAGGCCCGTGCGGACCACGGCCGCGTGAAGCTCGGAGGCGCGGCGGGCGGTCGAGCAGGCGGCAAGGAGCGACGCGGCGCGATCGGCGGTGAGGGCGACATGGTGGCCGCCGGAGTCCCTGGCTGGGGCGACGGAGGGGAGCACTGCGGCGGACATGTGGGAGGCCGCGACGGACTGCGGGGCGGGAGGGGGGGAGTGGCGCGTCATTCACTGGCTCAGTCTCACTGCGCAGCTTATCCTCGCAAGATGATGGGCCTAGTTTGGGGATATTTTTTCAAAACTATGATGCATTTTATAGCAAATTCGGAACTATAGCAAAGAATGGAGAAAAATCAAAACTAGCACCCCGTCGGCCACGCATGGCCCGAAAAGGGTGTTTTCGGCCTCCCTTTGGTCGAAATGGACTTTTCGGCCTTGCCTTGACCGAAAAGGTGCGTACTTCGGCCAAAAAGACATTTTTGGTCAGGAGTAGGCCGAAAAGTCCTTTTTGTCAGGAGTAGGCCGAAAAGTCCCTTGGGTTCACCTTTTCACGTTAATGGTTGACCGAAGTAGCATGGCTCCACTCTTCGGCTTACGTTAGGCCGAAGCGATTTTTTTTTTAAATTTTGGTATATAAATACTATGCAACCATTGCCCATCTTACACATTAAAAAAAAATATTTTCGCGCAACCCTTTTCCCTTAATATTTTTGTGACGCCCCCGTTTTGACCGTACACTAATCATACACGCAAATGTGTACGATCAAGATCAGGGACTCACGGGAAGATATCACAACACAACTCTACCAATAAAATAAGTCATACAAGCATCATATTACAAGCCAGGGGCCTCGAGGGCTCGAATACAAGAGCTCGATCGCAGACGAGTCAGCGGAAGCAACAATATCTGGGTACAGACATAAGTTAAACAAGTTTGCCTTAAGAAGGCTAGCACAAACTGGGATACAGATCGAAAGAGGCGCAGGCCTCCTGCCTGGGATCCTCCTAAACTACTCCTGGTCGTCGTCAGCGGGCATCACGTAGTAGTAGGCACCTCCGGTGTAGTAGGGGTCGTCGTCGACGGTGGCGTCTGGCTCCTGGGCTCCAACATCTGGTTGCGACAACTAGATAGAAGGGATAGAGGGAAAGAAGGAGAAAGCAACCGTGAGTACTCATCCAAAGTACTCGCAAGCAAGAAGCTACACTACATATGCATGGGTAAATGTGTAAAGGGCCATATCGGTGGACTGAACTGCAGAAAGACAGATTAAGAGGGGGGATAGCTAATCCTTTCGAAGACTACGCTTCTGGCAGCCTCCGTCTTGCAACATGTAGAAGGGAGTAGACTGAAGTCCTCCAAGTATCATCGCATAGCATAACCCTAACCGATGATCCTCCCCTCGTCGCCCTGTGAGAGAGCGACCACCGGTTGTATCTGGCACTTGGAAGGGTGTGTTTTATTAAGTATCTGGTTCTAGTTGTCATAAGGTCAAGATACAACTCCAAGTCGTCCTGTTACCGAAGATCACGGCTATTCGAATAGATTAACTTCCCTGCAGGGGTGCACCACATAACCCAACACGCTCGATCCCATTTGGCCGGACACACTTTTCTGGGTCATGCCCGGCCTCGGAAGATCAACACGTCGCAGCCCCACCTAGACCAACAGAGAGGTCAGCACGCTGGTCTAAACCTAAGCGCCCAGGGGTCTGGGCCCATCGCCCTTAGCACACCTGCACGTTGCGTGGGCGGCCGGAAGCAGACCTAGCCTAGTAGGCGTTCCAGTCCAATCCAGCGCGCGCCGCTCCGTTGCTGATGTCACGAAGGCTTCGGCTGATACCACGACGTCGAGTGCCCATAACTGTTCCCGCGTAGATGGTTAGTGCGTATAGACCAAATGGCCAGACTCAGATCAAATACCCAGATCTCGTTAAGCGTGTTAAGTATCCGCGAACGCCGATCAGGGCCAGGCCCACCTCTCTCCTAGGTGGTCTCAACCTGCCCTGTCGCTTCGCCTCAAAGTAACAGTCGGGGGCCGTCGGGAACCCAAGCCCACCTCTACCGGGATGGAGCCACCTGCCCCTTCAGCCCCCATCTCCGAACAGTATCACAGGTAACGTGACTGTGTAAAGTATATTGTATATGCCCGTGATCACCTCCCGAAGTGATCACGGCCCAGTAGTATAGCATGGCAGACGGACAAGAGTGTAGGGCCACTGATGGAACACTAGCATCCTATACTAAGCAGTAGGATAGCAGGTAATGGTAACATCAGTAGTAGCAAGGACAGGCTATGCATCAGGATAGGAATAACGGAAAGCAGTAACATGCTACACTACTCTAATGCAAGCAGCATAGAGAAGAGTAGGCGATATCTGGTGATCAAAGGGGGGGGGCTTGCCTGGTTGCTCAGACAAGAATGAGGGGCCGTCAACACCGTAGTCGACCGGGGCATCAGCGGCGTCGGTCTCGTAGTCTACCGGAAAGAAGTAACAGAGGGGGAACACAATAAATAACAGAGCAATCAAATCATAACATGACAAACGTGGTGCTAGAGGTGATCTAACGCAGGGATAGGTGATACCGGCGAAGGGGGGAAACATCCGGGAAAGTATCCCGGTGTTTCGCGTTTTCGGGCAGAGGAGCCGGAGGTGAAATGTTGCAGGTTCACTATGCTAGGGACGCGTGGCGGACGAACGGGCTGCGTATCCGAATTCGTCTCGTCGTTCTGAGCAACTTTCATGTAGAAATTATTTTCATCCGAGTTACGGATTAAAAGATATGATTTTCTAAAGATTTTATTAATTTCTGGAATTTAATTAATTAATTAATTAATTCGAAAATGAATTAATGACATCAGCATGATGTCATGCTGACATCAGCAGTCAATAGAGTTGACTTGGTCAACCTGACCAGTGGGTCCCACTGGTCAGTGACACATTTTAATTAAACAGTTTAATTAACCTAATCAAAATTAATTAGTGGGTGGGCCCCACTGTCATACTAATTAATTAGCTAATTAACAGTAGTTAATTAGGTTAACTAATCATCAGGTTAATTAATCTTATTTGGTTAATTTAATCAGAATTAATTAAGTTAATTAATTGGTTAATTAATTAATTAATTTCATTATTTATCTATTTATTTAATTTATTTTTTTATTTTCGTTCTGGGCGTGGGCCCCATTCGTCATAGGCCCAAGGGGGCCAAACAGGGTAGGGCGCTACTGGTAACGGGCGCGGGGGCGCCCGACAGGGGCCAACCCGGGCGCTGGCCTCGGGCGAGACCAGCGGCGCGGCGGGGCCAGTCCGGCCACCGGCGGCGAGGCAGCAGCAACGCCGGTGAGGTGGGGGCAGGCAGCAAGCAGTGGGAGGCGGCGGCGGTAGCGAGCGGGGATGGGCCCCGGGCGCGGCAGCAGGCGAGCGAGGCCGTGCGGGGCGAGCTCCGGAGGCAGAGGCCAACGGCGAGCGTGGCTGCGGGCGGTGGGGAGCAGGAGCGCGCGGCCAGGGGGTGCAGCGGGCGGCGCCGTCGAGGGGGGCCGCGAGCGGAGCGGGGCAGGTCGCGGCGGGCGGCGTGGCTGGGCGTCGGCGGATGCTGGGCGCAGTCAGCGCCGGCGAGGACGCCACGGGCGCGGGGTCAGAGAGGGGAGAGAGAGAGAGGAGGAGGGGGTTTCCTCACCCCACGTTGCAGGGGAACAAGCGGCGAGGCTCGAGGCGGCTGCTCGGGGGAGAGACGAGGGTGCATTCCGGTGAGGTGGCTCCTGCGGCGGGGTCCCGGGCGGCGGCGACGCGGCGTCGGCGTCGTGGCGAGGAGGAGGCCGTCGGGGAGGAGATGAGGAGGCGTCCGGTGAGGTCCAGGTCAATGGCCGACGCGGCCGGCGCGGCGAAAAGCACCGGCGAGCGGGCGAGGCGCGAGGTCGAGCGCCCCCGATCCCGATCTGGATCGGGGAGGGAGAGCGGGGAGTGGGGGAGAGTGGGGACGTGGGCTAGGGTTCGGTCGCCCAGGGGGTTATGGGGGAGTGGGGGGGGCGGCCTGGGCCTGGCCTGGCTAGCGGCTGGGCCGCTTGGCCCAGTACGGGGGGGGGTCTGTCTTATTTTATTTTTTTGTTTTGTATTTCCTTTTCTTTTATTTATTTCCTTTTCTGTTTTATTTTATTCCTCATTGTAATTTAGTTTTGTGAAGTACAAAAATGATCCCTAAATTGGTAATAGGAATTATACCACTGCCACAATTAACTTGGCACCTAAATATATTAGTTTGTAATTGTTTATCATTTTAAAGCATTTAAACAATCATTTTTGCTACTGTGTTAGTTTATTTAGTGCATTTAAGTATTTTATTAAGAGATGATCTCTTCACCAGCATTTATTATGGATTATTAGACACATTAGGGACAATTTAGTTTTGACTTTTGAAAACTTTAATTGTTTTGACTTTAATTCAAATTTGAATTTGGTTCGGTTCCGAGCTACCACGAGATTATCAACAATAATCGAGGTGACGTGGCATCATTACCAGAGGGTTACTGTAGCTTGATTACCCGGGCGTCACAATTTTCCCGCCAACCCCTTCCCGTCATATGTTCCTGCCACCCGTTTCCCGCCAACCCCTTCCCGCCATATGTTCCCGCCAACCCTTTCCCGCCATACCACAGTATACCATTAAATAAATTCTTCATATTTAAATCATGTTTATCAAAATCTTTCCCCTTTTTTTAAATGTATATAAAAAATTAATTTCTTTTTATATAAATACATTAGCCAGATGCTATCCTATTTGGCTGGTAACACATATACCCAGCGTGAGGTCAGGTTTTTGACTCTATCGCTTGCGCTTTTATCCCATTTTTTAAATATGAAGAATTTATTTAATGTTATACTGTGGTATGGCGGGAAAGGGTTGGTGGAAAACGGATGGCAGGAACATATGGCGGGAAGGGGTTGGCGGGAAACGGATGGCGGGAAGGGGTTGGCGGGAAACGGATGGCGGGAAAGAGTTGACGGGGAAATATTAAGGGGAAAGGGTTGCGCGGAAATATATTTTTCAGTGTCTAAGATGGATAGTGGTTGCACAGTATTTATGTACCAAAATTAAAAAAAACGCTTCAGCCTAACGTAAGCCGAAGAGTGGAGCCATGCAACTTCGGTCAACCATTAATGTGAAAAGGTGGGCCCAAGGGATTTTTCGGCCTACTCCTGACCAAAAAGTACTTTTCGGCCTACTCCTGACCAAAAAGGTCTTTTCGGCCCAGGTACGCACCTCTTCGGCCAAGGCAAGACCGAAAAGTCCATTTCGGCCAAAGGGAGGCCGAAAACACCCTTTTCGGCCCACGCGTGGCCAATGGGGTGCTAGTTTTGATTTTTTTCCACTCTTTGCTACATTCTGAATTTGCTATAAAATATGTCATAGTTTTGAAAAAACTACGAAGGCAAATATCATAGAAATGGGGCTACGAAGGCAAATATCGTAGAAATTGGCCGAGTCACGTCCTCAGGAGTCCAAATTTCGCTGGTTAGGGCCAAAACTGATGCCGGAGGACCCAAGCCGAACCCGGCATGTTGGGGGACGCCTGGGAGGACTCCTATTGTCACATCCCTAGTTTCTGCTTATAATTATTTGCATCAGTGTGCATTCATGCATGATGTTTAAATTTTTGAATTTGGAATTGAGGGAATTCTCAAAGCCTCAAAATGAAATAAGGGGCAAGAACCCTAAAAATTTCATTCAATGAACCAAAAATGCTCTTCATTGATGTCTCGTATTTTTGGCAAGGGCTTAGACCCAAACCAAAAATAATGAACATTTTTAAAGAATAATTTTGGGCATTGAATTTAAATCATATTGTATTTGAATTTGGAATTATATTCATAATATATGGAATATATTTTCAAATAACCCTGAGTTATTTTATGCTAGTCCAAAGTATCTTCATAAAAACATTCAGAGTAGTTTAGCACTGTTTTAGTTCATGTGAATTTGCAAACAGTGGCAAATATTAAATAAAAACACAAAACGGAATTGAAACAGAGAGAAAAGGAAAGAACAGAAATGTACCTGGTGGCCTGCTACTTTAGTCGGCCCAGCTCCTGTGCAGCCCACTCGAGCCCAACTGCCGGTCATCTCCCTCCTCTCGCCAGGAGGACGAAAGGCGCGAGCACACGCTTGGCCACCTCCTGCCTGCTTGCCACTGCTGGAGTCGGCCCCGAGCGCCATGCAACCCCTGGAACCCCTCACTCTCTTCCTCTCCCTCGTTCCCCTCCTCTGTCTCACTCTCTCACGCACACCCGAACACGCCATTGCCGCCGCTTGCTGTTGCTGCGTCCACCGCCACCCCTCGCCTCTCCGACGCGCCCTTGAGCTCCGCCGTGCCTCCCTCGTCCTCTTCGTCAGCTCACGCGATCGGAAGAGCCCCGACGCGTCGTCCTCGACCTCATCTTCTTCCTCGGCCACAGGAGATTGCCGCCGGGATTCCGACGCCGTCAAGTCTTCCCCGAGCCCACTAATCCTCTCTCCGTCCTCCCTGTGAGCTGTTGCGTCCTCCCCCTCTCTTTCCTCTGCCGTTCATGCGCCCTAGCTAGCTCCACCACCGAGCCCGAGGGATCATCACCGCCGGCCATATCACCGCCGCCGCTGCAACCACTGGAGCTTGCGTATGAGCGCGTCTTTGTGCTTAGAGCATCTCCAGGAACCCGTAGCACTCGCGGGTTCGCCCTGCCGTGCCCTGTAGCGCTGCCTCTAAGCACACCCGAACTCCGGCCACCGTGCAAGTTGTCGCCGCCGTCGATTTAGGTCACCTGAGCTGCTGCTGCGCGCACCACAAGACTCGGACGAGCTCCAGCATCACGTAGAGCCTCTCAGCCGTCGATTTGGTCACCAGAGGTGCGTTTTCGACACCCTTCGCCGTCTCTGGCGTCGCTGGCGACGAGCCGCGGGTCAACTCCGGCGAGTTTGACCTCGATTGACCGAATTTGACCCCCCAGAGTCACTGACGTGTGGGCCAGGCACCCCCAGGTTAATCAAGTTAACCACCAAATTAGCACTAACAACCACTGTTAGCTAGCTGTGACACCGACACGCGGGGCCCACCGGTCAGGTTTGACCTGGACCACCCCGTTGACCTGCTGACGTCACAGTGACGTAGTGCCGACACAGTAAATGTTTTCTGTAGATTTAAATAAATCAGAAATGATTTATTTATTCCAGAAAATAGTTAAAACTTCTAAAACTCATAGAAATTCAACTGTAACTCCAAATGAAATAATTTATATATGAAAAATTATCAGAAAAATCCAATCTATCCATCTGTACCTTTTCCATGCATGTTAGAACAACTTATGGCTTCTGTTTAGGACAAATCAAAAAAATGGCATTTGCATATCCACATATGGAGTTTGAATTTGAATCTTGGATTCAAACCAACTTCATTTAAATTGTTGCTAGTTGCATTAGCTCAAACCACAACATATTGCCATGTCATGATCATGCATCATATTGTTGCATTGCATTGATTGTGTTTCTTCTCTGTTGCTGGTATTTTTCCCCTCTCAGTAGACGTGGTTCCGACGATGAGATCGATGACACCGATGAAGAACTATACTATCTTCAGAAGTGCCAGGCAAGCAAACCCCCTTGTTCATTCTGATACAATCCCACTCTCTCGCTTCTCCTCTCTTTTACTGCATTAGGACAACAACGATTCAACTGTTACATGATGCGGTAGTTGAACCCTTTTTCTCTGCATGACCTATCATTGCCACAGTAAATAGATGAAACCCACTAGCATGAGTAGGAGTTGTTTGAGCCCTAATGTGCCTACTCATTCATGCTTGTTGTCATGCCTGCTACTGCTTAGAGTTGAGTCAGGTCTGATTCATCGGGGATGAATTGGTATGTGGTGAACATGTCCTACTGTTGAGAGCTAAGTGTGTGAACACGATTTGGTAAAGGTAGCGGTGAGGGGCCATGTAGGAGTACATGGTGGGTTGTCTCATTGAAACCATCCTCAGGAACTGAGTTTTGTGTTTGTGATCCATGAACAGCTACTACCACACGTTGGGCCCTAAAATATGACCCCGCTCGACTTATTAACCCCCCTTGTCCTCTGTCCAGGAGTTGCAAGTAGTTTCTGGTGTTTGTAGTAAGCTGGAGGCCGTGTGCAGCGCTGACCCGAGGAGTGGGCTGTGATGCGGTAGGCACATGGCACGGTGTACCGGGACGCCCATTTGGTGCCTCGGGAACCCTGCACACATCGTTCGGGGCCGTAGTGGAAACCTCGGCTGGACTCCCTGCGGATGGAACCTGAATAGGCGATAAACCTGGACTAGGGACTTGTGTGGTTAGTCAGGTCGTGGTCTACACCCACGTCGGCTTTCGCTTGAAGTCTGCCGACCACATGTCGTGTGCAGACGTTAATTGGTGGAAACATGTGTGAAGAAGTACACCCCTGCAGGGTTATAAATGATCTATTCGGATAGCCGCGTCCGTGGTAAAGGACTTCTGGGTTGCCTATACAATTCATAGACAAGTGAAAGTGGATACTCTAAAATGCGCAAGATAAGCATGTGTAACATCCCAAAATTCTAAATTTTGGAATGTTATAATAAATAGATAGATTTGATTGATTGTTTGATTGATTGACTGAAAGTGAGTGAATTCGAAACTCTTTGAAAGTTAAATGAGAGGGAATAAAAGGACTTTCCCAAACTTCCATATTTGCTTTCTGATCTCCATGAATTCAAATTATTTTCAAATGCAAAACCCTAGAGAGAAGATGACATGACTTCTTCCATTTAAAATGAAAAGGGTGTTTGAAAAATATTTGAATTCCATTGGGAAATATTTTCCACTTCAGAAACTTTATGCAACTCAATGATTTTCACGAGAGAAGATAAAATGACTTCTTCAAATTATGGAATATGAGTTGGGAGTTTCAAAGGATCAATTTCAAGTCCTTTTGGATTTAATTTTCAATTTGGATTTATTTGAGTTTTATTCAAATTATTTTTCTCCAAAAATAAAATATATGGAAATTAGGGTAACATGATTCCCTACAATAGAAAATTGGAGAAAAATTAATTTGAAATCATTTTGGTATTTTTAAAATGATTTTAGTTGGATTTTAATAGACCAGTAGCACTCTTTGAATTATTAGTATTTGTGTGTATTTTATTTAATGCTAGAAAAATGTTCACCGTGTAGAAAATCTTTTTCTGAAAATTTTGATATATTATATGCCTATATAATATTTTATTTTATTTTGTTTTTCTCTCTTTCTTTGTCTGTGTTTATTTTAAAAAAAATCCCCTCACCAACTGGGCCGGCCCAGCCCCAGGCCAGGCCACGGCCCAGCCAGCCGCACCGCCTCCCTCCACCCGAGCGGGAGACCGCCGCCGCCACGACGCCGCCACCGACCTCGGCGTCCGTGCCAAGGTCGGGCACCTCTGCCCCCTCGCCCATGGCACTCCGCCCCGCCCCAATAAATAGGCCGCCGCCGCCGCCCCTCTCTCCACGCCGCCCCGCGCCGCATCTCGCGCCGCCGCCGCCCGCTGCTGCTGCCCGTGCGCCGCACTCTGCCCCTCCGCCGCAGCCGCGCCTCGCCTAGCCCCTCGCCGCCCCGCGTAGCTGCTGCCTCCGCCGCCCCTGCGCCGCTGCCGCCGCCGCGCCGGAGCGCGCTGCCCTCGCCGGAGCCACGCCGGCTCGCCGGACTCGTTCCGCCGCCGAAAACCGCCGGTTTTCGACGAAAACCCAACCGGTATAAACCGTGAACCTCTCCGGTTTATTTTTTTATTATTATTCGTTTTCGGTTTTATTCAGAAAACCTAGATCTGTTTTTTTAGGTTTAGTTATATAGCGAACGCTCGCTAGTTTAGGGTTTGTAGCGAACAGTTTTCGTCCGTTAGCGTTCGGTAACGAACGTTCGTAATTTAGTCTTCTTATTTTTCTGTATTTTCGGCCAGGGACCTAGATGTGAATACTTTATTTACAGAATAGTCCCTATACTTCAAACAAGCACAACTTTTTACTCGTTTGCCCAAATCCAACGAAACCAACGCTCACGTCTTCGTTATGATCCCCTCTATCCGGATAAACAACTTAAACATGTTTTTGAAAAGTTTAAAATTTGAATTAGATCATATTTGAAGTCAACCTTCTTTTGATCATATCTTTTTATCCGTAACTCCGTTTGAGTTGATTCTTTTTGCAAATCGAAGCTCTGGACCTAAACATTCTAATAAGGCCAAATTCACATAATTTTGGTACTGTTAGAAATTGTTTTATGTTGCAAGAGTTATTTTCTTGGTTTTGATGTTTCCGAATCGTCTTCTTCATTCTTTCTAATCTTTTGAGTGATTGCTTATGTGTGGTTACTATTGCTTGATTACGATAGATTGACCGGAGTGTGACGAGTAGATCTATCAAGAGTTTTGAGTGCGAACCATCTTCATCAACATTGCAGGCAAGTTCACACTTTGATCATACTTTTTCCTACTACCCAGTTTTATTGCATTAGATCAATCTTCACACATTGCATGATTAGGATCTAATTAAATTATGGGATGGGAAGTAGATGAGGTAGTACCTATTACCTGTATTATTATGAAACCTTTGGGAGTTACTTCTACGTTTGCTTATTATGCCATGATATGCTAGTAGACGTGGATTGGGTGAGTGATATCCATGACAGATGTGAGATTGATAATTTAATGGTTTACCTAAGGTGGCAACTTAAACACACATCTGGGTGGATTGAGGCACCTGATGTCTATCAGGACTTGCCTCTTTTTATTTTGGACCGCCACCCAGGCTCAAAGGGATCATGAGATTATTCATACTAGAAACTTCCGTGTGCAGCCACAAGCCATTATGGGCTCTGGCATAGTTGATTAAGTTGTGCGAACTCTTACAGTGGTAGACTAGCAGATGTAGGGGATGTAGGTGGTACGGTCTACCCGATCGTAAGGTGCTAGCGCTTCCGAAAGACTATGTCTCGGTCATCCGTTTCTCAAACACCATGTAGTGCGAGAAATCCAACGGAGGCGATCGAGTCTTGTGGGAAAAGTGCGCAAACCTCTGCAGAGTGTATAAACTAATCATGATTAGCCGTGTCCCCGGTTATGGACATCTTGAGTATCTAGTTCTTGGATTATCCTGTTGATCTCATCACGTTACTTTAAATAAATATTGTTGGGTTTTAATGATGTTACTTAATTGGGATTGAGAATGCTGTCAACCATTCTCAATGTTCAACAACCACCATGATAGTTAAATAAATTTATTCCTTTGCAGTAGGGAAAAATTGGCTTTTCGCAAAAACCTTATAACCATAGAGCTTTTCCACCAGCCATATATGCATATAGTGATAGCCATTGTTCATCATTTTCTCTATGGTGTGAATTTGCCAGTACATTCAATGTACTGACCCGTTTCGGGCTGCAACGTCTCATGTTGCAGGATTATCTTACGACGAGTAAGTGATACGTTAGGGTTACGATTTCTACACTCAACTTTGCCGTTGGTGTTGATGGGAATCCACAACCTTGTTGCTTCCGCTATATGGATTGAGGTAATAGTATTTACGTTACTTTATACATGTGATTTACCTCTGTTATAAATCCTTCGAGTACTGTGTGTGTCAGCATACCGATCCAGGGATGACACTTAAGCACAGAGACTTGATCCATTCGGGTCAGGTCGCTACAGCATGAGTGCTATCGATGGCCTTCTCGTAGGGAGACGGAAGCGGATCCATAGTGGTGTATTGATTGGTGAATATGTGAACTCATGTGCGCCACCTCAAAAGAGTTACTTGTAGATGTAGTTCAGGGTAGCCACTGAGTCAAAGCTGGCTTGGTGCATTTAAACTCCACCACCCCCTTTGTTGATACTGATGCATATGTAGCTAGTTCTGATGTAAGTCTTGCTAGATACATTTGTACTCATGTTTGCTTAGTTTACATTTTTGCAGAGAGACTTCAGTCTCACTAGTAGTTCCACGTGGACTTCTACATTTAGCCTGTTACCTCAGCTACGATCTTGTGCCCTCGGCAGGGTCTTGTAGATAGTCAGGCTTCTCAGCCTTTTTATTTGTAGTTGTCTGTACTCAGAAAAGTTAAGCTTCTGCATGTGCTTATTGCTTGTATGACTTGAATGCTGGGTCATCAGACCCATGTTTGTAATATCTGGCTCCTCGGAGCCTAATGAATAAATACTTTGAGTCATAGAGTTTTGTTGTGATGCCATGTTGTATTTGGACACATCGAGCATATTGTGTGTATGTTAATGAAATACTTGGTATGTGTGGGATTCGACATCCTAGTTGTTTATTCTTGGTAGCCTCTCTTACCGGTAAATGTCTCCTAGTGCTTCCACTGAGCATGGTAGCTTGCTACTACTCCGGAACACTTAGGCTGGCCGGCATGTGTCCTTCTTCGTTCCTGTGTCTGTCCCTTCGGGGAAATGTCACGCATTGTTCCTTTAAGTCCTTGTAGCTTGCTACGACTTGGGTTCATACGTTGATGACCGACACGTTCTTTGTTGGGTCATGTATGCCTGTCCCTGTAAGTTAGTGCCACTTTGGATTCATGACTAGTCATGTCGGCCCGGGTTCTCTATCATATGGATGCTAGGGGCACTATCATATACGTGAGCCAAAAGGCGCAAATGGTCCCGGGCCAGGTAAGGTGGCACCCGTGGGAATACCATGCGTGAGGCCGCAAAGTGATATGATGTGTTACATGCTAGATCGGTGTGACTTAGGATCAGGGTCCTGACAGCTTTGGTATCAGAGACTAACTGCATGTAGGATTACCAAGCCAAACTGGCCGAAGTTGAGTCTAGAAATTCTTTAGTTATATAAGGGAATTGATTCTGGAAGGGAATGTAAGGCTCTTTTTACTCCTTATACCTTATGTCCTTCTGATCTGAGTCATCCTATCTTTCCTACGGGGTTAAGAAACTAGGCTTTCTCTTCTTTCTACCAGGATCATGTGTTACTAATCCGTAGACTTATAGGAATGATGGATTCAAGTATCAGTTCAGTTTCTAGTACTTCCATGTGTTAACAGTTGGTCTCGGAACCTTGATGTTGTGATGTTGAGCGGTTATGCCACCATTTTGCAGGATGTCTCAAATATTTTTGAGCATTTACAGCTGTTATATTGTCCGAGTCATCCCAGGGTTCTAAATAGTCCGATGCATTTGCAAATCCCTTCTTCCCGTTTCCGATGTCCTTTTGGGGCAGATTAAGCACACTAAATTGTCTGTTGAGGTACTCCATTGCCTTGACATATATGTTGGAGCTAGTATTATGACCCTAGGCATCCTAGAGAACTGCCCAGTAGTCTAGCAATGCTTTGTATTCCTAGTGTGATGATTTTGGCCATCATTCTTGAAGGCATCTCGTGATGTTATTTAGTTAGTAGGTATTCTATTTCCGGGTCCTTGAACCCAAGATTCACTCTACTTACTTCATGTTGATAGTGTTGCTCGTACCTTTAGGATATTAGTAACCTTTCTGATAGTCTTTGAGGTCCATGGTATATCGTTCTTCCAATACCATGAACCATTATGGCAGAAGTTCTTTTGAACCAAAAGATCACAACTAGAGTGCTCCTGATGAGTTCTCCATTCTGCATTGTGAATCTGCCAGTCCTCCTCTTCGGCATGGGTTATCCGGAAGAAATGTTGAGCTTTGTTTGACATGTTAATCTATGCATCCACAACTTAGAAAAATCATATGCTCCTTTGAGTTGTCCCACTTCAGTTGTATCCCGACCATCTCTATCAGTTGATAGTCCAGGGTAGTTGTGCATTCGTGTTATCGATGCCTTTTTACTCTTGTGGTTCGTCAAGCCATTCTATTCCGGAATGACTAGGAGAAACATACTCCAGTACCTCATCCATATCCAGGATTGGGTTAAAGTAGTTGTATTCTGCAGATCAAAATGCCAATCCAGCTTCTGGTCTATTCTACCCTGAAGTATTACCCCTTTATGTCAGGATTGTCATGAGAATTGCACCACCTCTTATGAATTCTTGACGCAATGATACTTCTCACCATCATTATTCATTCCTCGGTCCCGTGTTGTTGTAACCGGAATGCCGACAAGTGAACTGTGATGTGTGAAATCAATACTCCTAGCAACCTTGTTGCTTGGTTGTTAAAGGACAACAATTTCATTCTTAGAGTGTTGGTTACTGAATCACCATCCTGGGATTAGTCGTGCTACCTAGTCCATTTTCCTGGTGCACTCTTTGATCAATGAGTTAGGATGGTATCAATCCCTCGCTCTTTTGATCATATCGTCTTGCCCTGAGAAGCAAGATTGTTCCCGAGCTTAATAACATATCGGTGGTTCGTGATTTTCTGAATATCTTCTCGGAAGTATCACCAGGTTGTCCCCTGACCGTTATGTTGAGCTCGCGATCAAGTTGGTTATCTTATAAACCACCCCTTCTCCAAGAATCTGTGTTGGATTCCCCTGAGCTAGTTGGATAAGCTAAACAACAACTTGGAGAGTTGGAAGATAAAGCTTTATCTGACTTAGTTCATCTCTAGGGGATATATTTTGTGTGTGTGTGTTGAATAAAGATGATATCTTCATCGATTGGTCCTCGTGATCAGCTGTTGGATCTATTATCTTATCCAAACTTTGATTTGAGTGTGGGATATCCTAAAATCAAATCAGAACCAATGATGTTCGTAATGTTGTCTTACTCGTGGTTGATCCCTCGAGCATACACCATTACATCCTTTGGTCTAGCCAATGCTATCACCATGTTCACTTAATTGTGGAATTCCATCTATATGGAAGACTGGATGGTTTGTTGTTGAGCCCATTGACAACATTTTCATCTTGTCCATGATTCATGTTGAACATCTAAGTTAATGTTGGAAACTTTTGAAAGCATTTTCTTTGTGCTAGCTCATGAAGTTTATGTTTGATAGAAGAAGTGACTTCCTCTAATTCACGTGCATATGATGCAAGTTGTCGCCGTGAATTTGAGAAAGTTTGTTTCGCTTCCTCTGGAATCATCTCAAGTCAGTCATGCACATGAGAGAAGTATTATGTGGTTTGGAGACTTGCAACCTTCATTCTATATGTATCCCTAGCACACCAAGCCACTGGTTGATTTGTTCAAGAAGAAGTTCCTTCTTAAGAATCATGACTTATGTTAGGACTTCGTTATCCTCGATGATGGTTCCCAACTAGAACTCGGTAGTGTTTTGTTGTAAGACTTCTATGTGGTCATGCTTGTCTTGGACAACATGTTCACTGTAGCAGAACCAGCTCATGTTTTTGAGATTGCTATCATAGTTCAATTCCAGAGAATCTCGCAACAACATCTCGTCGATTGGTGTTGCAACTTTTCCTTTCAGACATGCTGAGTTTGAAGTATCCTATCACCGATCAGATCTGAATCTCAGGCAGATATGATGGTTGGAACATTCCCAACATTTGCATTTTGTTCCCAGCTTGCACCGCCATTGTGCCAATTTCCCATGGGCTGCCCTTCTCAGCAGTTGCTGTCCAAGATCATCTTCAAAAGTGGACTTACCATGGGTCCCATCCATTTCCGATGACAAGCAAAAATCATCCATTGCGTTGTCTTCAACAAGGTAGTCCACATCATCCATTCTAGTCTGAGTATGTCATTCCACTACTGCAGGATGCTGCTAACATGACACTACGATCAAAGACCCTTCGACGAAACTGTGTGCGATGCCATAATCACAAACGGTGGTGTCAAAAACCAGTCAAAAAGGTGCAAAACGTTTGCGATGGCGGAGCCTGTCGTGGTTCTAAGTCTGACAGTAGATGAGGGGGTACGTAAGAGGAGGCAAGATCCTAGCTACGATGAGGTTGTGCACGCAAGATTTACGAGTTCATGCCCTTCGCGGTGGAAGTAATAGCCCTACGTCTCGGTGCCCTGAGGCGGTCAACTGGATTATGCGTGAAATTACAGGGGGTGCGAACCCTTGTACCTGAGGAGGGGGGTGGCTTATATAGAGTGCGCCAGACCCCTCCCGCCCTCAGTTATATAGGGTTCAATGTACATAAAGGTGAGACGTTACTGGTAATGCCAGCAATAAAGTCATATAAAGGATCATTAACACTACAGAGTGAACGCCTGACCGTTGCTATCCTGAGTGACTTTAGGTCTTCTATCTTCTGAGTGGTTTCTTGTATGGTCGAATGGTGATATATTGGTCAAATGGAATTGGGTTATCCGAGTGGAGTTGATGGTCGAGTGTATTGCACGCTGAGGAGATTCCAGTCAGTGGGCATTACTGTGCCTTGGATGCTGTTGACCTTTGAGTAGTGTCCTTGGGGAGGGTGTCTAGGTCAGGCCTATTACCCTACCCTAGGTACATGTCATCGTCATTAGCCCCTGAATGGATTGAGGTCTGAAGGAAGAAAAGGTTGGAGATATTTCTGACTCGATTTTTATGCTTCAGGAGCACTTTGCTTGGAAAGGCGAATTACTTTGAAACTTCAAACTTATTTTCACTCGCCTTGATCCATTCAGAATTTGTCGAGTGAACTCATTCTGGGATGTCTCGAGTGTTGAAGTGAAACGAAATCTTTGGCGTGATTGACTGTGCTGTCGTCTCCGGATCTCATGGGATTCGAAATTTTGGGAAGCGCGCGAGACGGAGTGCGCCACAGTAGTCGGGGTGGATTAGGCAAGGGCGCCTTGATTTCCGTGCTGACTTTTTCGCCACATACCGAGCGCGTGGCAGTTGCATGATTTAACAGGATTTCTTGGGCCCGCATGTCAGTCACTTGGAAATGGGCAAATAAAAGACTCCGCGGCCGGTGCGTCTGCACATCGCTCCCCATTCTCCTTCTCCTCCCTCTGTTTCCACATATCGCCCTTCCCCACTCTCGAGACCACCGCACCACTTGTGAGCAGTCGGCGGCGATGCGGAAGGACAAGACAGCAGCTTTGGATCTTGCCAAGAAGGCGACGGCGACAACGGCGGCGAAGCCAAAAGGGAAGAAGACGAGTCGGGGGGGATCCTCCTCGAGGTCTGGCCTGCCGCCCGGCCGGATCCAGGGCGACTAGATCTGCTCCATGATCCAGCTGGAGGACGTGGAGGATCTGGCCTCGGGAGGTTTGATTGCCCACGAATCTTGGAGGCTTCCCGGCAACGAGACTGAGCCGCAGCCGCAGGAGGGTGAGTGCATCCTCCGTGCGACTCACGTCGACCGAGGATTCTCTCTGCCACCCCATTGATACGTCTCCAATGTATCTATAATTTTTGATTGCTCCATGCTATTATATTATCTGTTTTAGATGTTAATGGGCTTTATTTTACAATTTTATATTGTTTTTGGGACTAACCTATTAACCGGAGACCCAACCCAAATTGTTGTTTTTTGCTTATTTCAGTGTTTCGCAGAAAACGAATATCAAACGAAGTACAAACGGAATGAAACCTTCGGTTATGTGATTTTCTCAACAAACATGATCTAGGAGACTTGGAGTAGGCGTCAAGAAACAATCGAGGAGGCCACGAGGCAGGGGGCGCGCCCTCCACCCTCGTGGGCCCCTCGTTGCTCCACCTACCTACTTCTTCCTCCTATATAAGTCCACGTACCCCCCAAACATCCAGGAGCACCACGAAAACCTAATTCCACCGCCGCAACCTTTTGTACCCGAGAGATCCCATCTTGGGGCCTTTTCCGGAGCTCCGCCGGAGGGGGCATTGATAACGGAGGGCCTCTACATCAATTCCATGGCCTCTCCGGTGATGTGTGAGTAGTTTACTTCCAGACCTTCGGGTCCATAGTTATTAGCTAGATGGCTTCTTCTCTCTCCTTGGATCTCAATACAAAGTTCTCCTTGATCTTCTTGGAGATCTATTCGATGTAATCTTCTTTTGCGGTGTGTTTGTCGAGATCCGATGAATTGTGGGTTTATGATCAAGTTTATCTATGAACAATATTTGAATATTCCGTGAATTCTTTTATGTATGATTGGTTTATCTTTGCAAGTCTCTTTGAATTATCAGTTTGGTTTGGCCTACTAGATTGATCTTTCTTGCAATGGGAGAAGTGCTTAGCTTTGGGTTCAATCTTGTGGTGTCCTTTCCCAGTGACAGTAGGGGCAGCAAGGCACGTATTGTATTGTTGCCATCGAGGATAAAAAGATGGGGTTTATATCATATTGCATGAGTTTATCCCTCTACATCATGTCATCTTGCTTAAGGCGTTACTCTGTTCTTATGAACTTAATACTCTAGATGCATGCTGGATAGCGGTCGATGTGTGGAGTAATAGTAGTAGATGCAGAATCGTTTCGGTCTACTTGTCTCGGATGTGATGCCTATATACATGATCATACCTAGATATTCTCATAACTATGCTCAATTCTATCAATTGCTCGACAGTAATTCATTTACCCACCGTAATACTTATGCTCTTGAGAGAAGCCACTGGTGAAACCTATGGCCCCCGGGTCTATCTTCCATCATATTAATCTTCCAACACTTAGTTATTTCTATTGCCATTTATTTTACTTTGCATCTTTATTTCTCTTTATCATAAAAATACCAAAAATATTATCTTATCATATCTATTAGATCTCACTCTCGTAAGTGACCGTGAAGGGATTGACAACCCCTTTATCGCGTTGGTTGCGAGGTTCTTATTTGTTTGTGTAGGTGCGTGGGACTCGAGCGTGATATCCTACTGGATTGATACCTTGGTTCTCAAAAACTTAGGGAAATACTTAGGCTACTTTACTACATCACCCTTTCCTCTTTAAGGAAAAACCAACGCAGTGCTCAAGAGGTAGCAAGAAGGATTTCTGGCACCGTTGTCGGGGAGATTCGCGCCAAGTCAAGTCAAGATTTGACTCCCGACAATGAGCCATTTCTGGCGCCGTTGCCGGAGTCTACGCACAAGTCAAGACATACCAAGTACCCATCACAAACTCTTATCCCTCGCATTACATTATTTTCCATTTGCCTCTCGTTTTCCTCTCCCCCACTTCACCCTTGCCGTTTTATTCGCCCTCTCTTTTTACGTTCACCTCTTTTTCGCTCGCTACTTGTTTGCTTGTGTGTTGGATTGCTTGCTTGTCACGATGGCTCTACCTAGATTTGGTGATCTTCACCTTAAAAGGTTAGAAGAGATCGAAAGCAACGTCAGGAGTTTTATGACTTTACAATTTGAGCATAATAATTTCTTTAGGAATGAGCTTAAGGAACAAAAAACCTTTATGGGTTATATGAATAAAGAGCTCAATGATATGTCTAAATAATTTTATGGTTTGAAATCTCAGATTGCTCATCTCAAAAAATTAATTGCTGAAGTTTCGGATAAGCAGGCCACCTTAGTTAATAACATGGCCGCTAAGCCAGATTTTTTTTTATGAAAACAAAGATGAAGATCTAAAAGTTATTGATGTGTCTCCTATTAAATCTGTGTTTTGCAATATGAATCTTGATAATGATGGGACTGAAGATGAGCCACCTTTACCTAGAAGGCGTTCCAAAAATTCAGAGTTTTTAGATCTTGATGCAAAAATTGGTAAAAGTGGGATTGAAGAAGTCAAAAATTTAGATATCAATGAACCCACTATTTTGGATTTCATGGAATTTAATTATGATAATTGCTCTTTGATAGATTGTATTTCCTTGTTGCAATCCGTGCTAAATTCTCCTCATGCTTATAGTCAAAATAAAGCTTTTACTAAACATATCTTTGATGCTTTGATGAAATCTTATGAAGAAAAACTTGAGTTGGAAGTTTCTATCCCTAGGAAACTTTATGATGAGTGGGAACCTACAATAAAAATTAAAATTAAAAATCATGAGTGTTATGCTTTGTGTGATTTGGGTGCTAGTGTTTCCACGATTCCGAAAACTTTATGTGATTTGCTAGGTTTCCGTGATTTTGATGATTGTTCTTTAAACTTGCACCTTGCGATTCCACTATTAAGAAACCTATGAGAAGAATTAATGGTGTTATTATTGTTGCAAATAGGAACTATGTGCCCGTAGATTTCATTGTTCTTGATATAGATTGCAATCCTTCATGTCCTATTATTCTTGGTAGACCTTTCCTTAGAACGATTGGTGCAATTATTGATATGAAGGAAGGGAATATTATATTCCAATTTCCGCAAAGGAAAGGCATGGAACACTTCCCTAGAAATAAAATTAAATTACCATATGAATCTATTATGAGAGTCACTTATGGATTGCCTACCAAAGATGGCAATACCTAGATCTATCCTTGCTTTTATGCCTAGCTAGGGGCGTTAAACGATAGCGCTTGTTGGGAGGCAACCCAATTTTATTTTTATTCCTTGCTTTTTGATCCTGTTTAGTAATAAATAATTTATCTATCCTCTGTTTTGATTGTGTTTTTTGTGTTTAATTAGTATTTGTGCCAAGTAGAACCGTTGGGAAGACTTGGGGAAAGTCTTTTTGATCTTGCTGTAAAAAACAGAAACTTTAGCGCTCACGAGAATTGCTGCCATTTTTATTTGGAAAGTTCTATTTAGTTAATTATTTTTGCAGATGATTAATAGATAAATTACTCACGTCCAGAAATTTATTTTAGAATTTTTGGGGTTCCAGAAGTTTGCGTTAGTTACAGATTACTACAGACTGTTCTGTTTTTGATAGATTCTGTTTTTCGTGTATTGTTTGCTTATTTTGATGAATCTATGGCTAGTAAAAGAGTTTGTAAACCATAGAGAAGTTGGAATACAGTATGTTTAACACCAATATAAATAAATAATGAGTTCATTACAGTAACTTGAAGTGGTGTTTTGTTTTCTTTCGCTAACGGAGCTCACGAGATTTTCTATTCAAGTTTTGTGTTGTGAAGTTTTCAAGTTTTGGGTAAAGATTTGATGGATTATGGAACAAGGAGTGGCAAGAGCCTAAGCTTGGGTATGCCCATGGCACCCCAAGGTAAAATTCAAGGACACCAAAAAGCCTAAGCTTGGGGATGCCCCGGAAGGCATCCCCTCTTTCGTCTTCGTCTATCGGTAACTTTACTTGGAGCTATATTTTTATTCGCCACATGATATGTGTTTTGCTTGGAGCGTATTGTATGATTTGAGTCTTTGCTTTTTAGTTTACCACAATCATTCTTGATGTACACACCTTTTGAGGGAGACTCACATGATTTGAAATTTATTAGAATACTCTATGTGCTTCACTTATATCTTTTGAGCTATATAGTTTTTGCTCTAGTGCTTCACTTATATCTTTTAGAGCACGTTGGTGGTTTTATTTTATAGAAATAATTGATCTCTCATGCTTCACTTATATTATTTTTGAGAGTCCTTTAGAACAACATGGCAATTTGCTTTGAGGCATAATAAAAACTTTCATATAAGTGCATTGAATTCTAAGAGAAGTTTGATACTTGATGATTGTTTTGAGATATGGAGATAGTGATATCAAAGTTGTGGTAGTTGAGTAGTTGTGAATTTGAGAAATAATTGTGTTGAAGTTTGCAAGTCCCGTAGCATGCACGTATGGTAAACATTGTGTAACAAATTTGAAACATGAGGTGTTATTTGATTGTCGTCCTTATGAGTGGAGGTCGGGGACGAGCGATGGTCTTTTCCTACCAATCTATCCCCCTAGGAGCATGCGCGTAATACTTGGTTTTGACGACTTGTAGATTTTTGCAATAAGTATGTGATTTCTTTATGACTAATGTTGAGTCCATGGATTATACGCACTCTCACCCTTCCATCATTGCTAGCCACTTCGGTACCGTGCATTGCCCTTTCTCTCCTTGAGAGTTGGTGCAAACTTCGCCGGTGCATCCAAATCCCGTGATACGATATGCTCTATCACACATAAACCTCCTTATATCTTCCTCAAAACAGCCACCATACCTACCTATTATGGCATTTCCATAGCCATTCCGAGATATATTGCCATGCAACTTTCCACCGTTCCGTTTATTATGACATGCATCATCATTGTCATATTGCCTTCCATGATCATGAAGTTGACATCGTATTTGTGGCAAAGCCACCGTTCATATTTTTTTTCATGAATGTCACTCATGAGTCATTGCACATCCCGGTACACCGCCGGAGGCATTCATATAGAGTCATATCTTGTTCTAGTATCGAGTTGTAATCATTGAGTTGTAAATAAATAGAAGTGTGATGATCATCATTAATAGAGCATTGTACCAAATAAAAAAAAGAAGGCCCCAAAAAAGAGAATAAAAAGGGACAATGCTACTATCCTTTTTACACACTTGTGCTTCAAAGTAGCACCATGATCTTTATGATAGAGAGTCTCTTGTTTTGTCATTTTCATATACTAGTGGGAACTTTTCATTATAGAACTTGGCTTGTATATTCCAACAATGGGCCTCATCAAGTGCCCTAGGTCTTCGTGAGCAAGCAAGTTGGATGCACACCCACTTAGTTTCTTTTGTTGAGCTTTCATACATTTATAGCTCTAGTGCATCCGTTGCATGGCAATCCCTACTCCTTGCATTGACATCAATTGATGGGCATCTCCCTAGGCCATCGATTAGCCGCGTCGATTTGAGACTTTCTCCCTTTTTGTCTTCTCCACATAACCCCCTTCATTATGTTCTATTCCACCCATAGTGCTATATCCATGGCTCACGCTCATGTATTGCGTGAAAGTTGAAAAAAGTTTGAGATTACTAAAGTGTGAAACAATTGCTTGGCTTGTCATCGGGGTTGTGCATGATGAGAGAATTCTTGTGTGACAAAAATGGAGCATGACCAAACTATATGATTTTGTAGGGATGAACTTTCTTTGGCCATGTTATTTTGAGAAGACATGATTGCTTAGTTAGTATGCTTGAAGTATTATTATTTTTATGTCAATATTAAACTTTTATCTTGAATCTTTCGGATCTGAACATTCATGCCACAATAAAGAAAAAATACATTGAGAAATAGTTTAGGAAGCATTCCACATCAAAAATTCTGTTTTTATCATTTACCTACTCGAGGACGAGCAGGAATTAAGCTTGGGGATGCTTGATACGTCTCCAACGTATCTATAATTTTTGATTGCTCCATGCTATTATATTATCTGTTTTGGATGTTAATGGGCTTTATTTTACACTTTTATATTTTTTTTGGGACTAACCTATTAACCGGAGGCCGAACCCAAATTGCTGTTTTTTTTGCCTATTTTAGTGTTTCACAGAAAAGGAATATCAAACGAAGTCCAAACGGAATGAAACCTTCGGAAACGTGATTTTCTCAACAAACGTGATCCAGGAGACTTGGAGTGGGCGTCAAGAAACAATTGAGGAGGTCACGAGGCAAGGGGCGCGTCTACACCCCCTGGGCGCGCCCTCCACCCTCGTGGGCCCCTCGTTGCTCCACCAACCTACTTCTTCCTCCTATATAAGTCCACGTACCCCCAAACATCTAGGAGCACCATGAAAACCTAATTCCACCGCCGCTACCTTCTGTACCCAAGAGATCCCATCTTGGGGCCTTTTCCAAAGCTCCGCCGGAGGGGGCATTGATCACAGAGGGCCTCTACATCAACTCCATGGCCTCTCCGGTGATGTGTGAGTAGTTTACTTCAAACCTTCGGGTCCATAGTTATTAGCTAGATGGCTTCTTCTCTCTCCTTGGATCTCAATACAAAGTTCTCCTTGATCTTCTTGGAGATCCATTCGATGTAATCTTCTTTTGCGGTGTGTTTGTCGAGATCCGATGAATTGTGGGTTTATGATCAAGTTTATATATGAACAATATTTGAATCTTCTCTGAATTCTTTTATGTATGATTGGTTTATCTTTGCAAGTCTCTTCGAATTATCGGTTTGGTTTGGCCTACTTGATTGATCTTTCTTGCAATGGGAGAAGTGCTTAGCTTTGGGTTCAATCTTGCGGTGTCCTTTTCCAGTGACAGTAGGGAAGCAAGGCACGTATTGTATTGTTGCCATCGAGGATAAAAAAATGGGGTTTATATCATATTGCATGAGTTTATCCCTCTACATCATGTCATCTTGCTCAAGGCGTTACTCTGTTCTTATGAACTTAATACTCTAGATGCATGTTGGATAGCGGTCGATGTGTGGAGTAATAGTAGTAGATGCAGAATCATTTCGGTCTACTTGTCCCGGACGTGATGCCTATATACATGATCATACCTAGATATTCTCATAACTATGCTCAATTCTATCAATTGCTCGACAGTAATTCGTTTACCCACCGTAATACTTATGCTCTTGAGAGAAGCCACTAGTGAAACCTATGGCCCCTGGGTCTATCTTCCATCATATTAATCTTCCAATACTTAGTTATTTCTATTGCCGTTTATTTTACTTTGCATCTTTATTCCTCTTTATCACAAAAATAAAAAAAATATTATCTTATCATATCTATCAGATCTCACTCTCGTAAGTGACTGTGAAGGGATTGACAACCCCTTTATCGCGTTGGTTGCGAGGTTCTTATTTGTTTGTGTAGGTGCATGGGACTCGAGCGTGATCTCCTACTGGATTGATACCTTGGTTCTCAAAAACTGAGGGAAATACTTATGCTGCTTTACTACATCACCCTTTCCTCTTCAAGGGAAAACCAACGCAGTGCTCAAGAGGTAGCACCCATCCCCTCTTCTGGGGTTTTCTGAATTTCTTCGATGCCCAACTTCGTCACTTTTCCCCCAACACCATCTCCTATCTTGCTGCGTTTGTTTCTATGTGCAAAAACTTCTTGGGATGTCGACCGCATTGGGGTCTCTTCAAGCATATCTTCACCTGTCACTCTTAGTCGGCGAAAAAAGCTAATCCGAATGATGAGAAGACTCATGTGATCCAGATGTGTGGAGGCCTAGGTATCCAGATGAGGAGCAAAATTGCCTTTCCGGCCGTAATCCTTCCCGAGTCAGTTAGAGGGTGGCAGTCGACCTGGTTCGACTGTAAGGACCAGCCAACTCCTGGTTAGTCGATTGGTCTCCCTCCCTTCTCCATGGAACGAGTCCAGCAGCCCACTTCCTTGAAAGTAACTCCAGCAGAGAGAGCGAAGGTGAACACGCTGATGGAGCGAGTAGTCCAATTGGTTCGGGATGGCGTGACTGGTATGGACCTGCTGGAAGTGTTCCTCAGTCGACCCATCCAGCCGCTCTAGGCCCGCGATCATCCTATGTGGATGTATTCAGGCATTGAGGACACCACTCGGATCCACCCGGAGGACGTCACCAAGGAGACAGTGGAGCTGTGGTTGCAGGGCATCACCGGGAACAAAGATAACCCCCGGGGGTCCAGAAGAGTTCAACCATTCTGCGCTAGTCATGAACCTGAAAAGGTCTGTCTTTTCCTATCGAGTGCTTCATTGTCGACTGCTTCTTCATTCCGATTCATAACTGCCTTCATGCCTGACTGACGTCTATGTTAATCTTTGCCTTGTAGGTCTACATCAATACATACTCAATGCCCAATGGAGAGCAGGACCAGGAGGGAGAGGCAAGTGGGGGCGAAAGTGGTGATTGGAGATCCGATGATGAGGACGAGGAGGAGAGTGAGGATTCAAGTGATGGCGAGGAGGTCAACCCTCCGCCTCGTACTGAAAGACGCTCCAAGCAGACCCACGACCCTGCGAGTATTCGTGGCAAGGCAGTTGTGCAGACCTCGAAGCGCACTCGGACTTCCTCTCTCGTCCAGACCGAGAAGGCGCCGAAGCAACCCAAGATTGTGGCTCCTAAACCTCGGAAGACTCTGCCCAAGATCAAGATCGATGTCCCTGTCGCCTCCGGGTAAGCGTTTTGCTTTCTCCTTTGATACAAGGATTTCTTAAGCAGATACCGACTCACTTTCTTGCCTGCTGAGTGAATTCGGGAACTTGCAGTGCTGCTACTTCTGGGGCCTCAGTGGACATTTACAGGAATGAGGATGACGTAGAAATGGAAGATGCGGCCACCTCCAGAGCAGGTGTGACTATGCTATCTTGCTTCCACTTTGTTAATTGCTTTGCAGGTCGATTGATAAATTGCGGTCAAAACTTTTGCAGCACCCACAACATGTGACTGAACTTCCAGACGATGATGAAGAAGTGCCACTAAGGCTTATGGGAAGGAGAAGTAGGAGCTCGGGCAGGAAAGCGCCGGCCAGCAAGACAACTCAAACGACATCAGTGCCTGAACCAGTGGTTGATGACCCACAAGTGTAGGGGATCTATCGTAGCCTTTTCTATAAGTAAGAGTGTCGAACCCAATGAGGAGCAGAAGGAAATGATAAGCGGTTTTCAGCAAGGTATTCTCGGCAAGCATTGAAATTATCCGTAACAGATAGTTTTGTGATAAGGTAATTTGTAACGAGTAACAAATAGTAAAAGTAAATAAGGTGCAGCAAGATGCCCCAATCCTTTTTGTAGCAAAGGACAAGCCTGGACAAACTCTTATATAAAGGAAAGCGCTCCCGATGACACATGGGAATTATCGTCAAGCTAGTTTTCATCACGCTCATATGATTCGTGTTTGGTACTTTGATAATTTGGTATGTGGGTGGACCGGTGCTTGGGTACTGTCAAGCTAGTCACTATAAGAGTTTTTCAGCAAGTCCACATACTCAACCATCTTTTAGTCTTTCACAATTGCTAACACTCACGCGATATTTATGGTTATGAAGTTTTAATCGGACACAGAGAAAGATATGGGCTTATAATTTTGCCTCCCAACTTTTTACCTCAAGGGTAATGTCAACAATAATAGTTCATGAAAACTCACATCCAATTAGCTATATATATCTGGGTCTTTCCAACACATCGTGCTTGCCAAAGGATAAAATGTAAGAAGGAAAGGTGAAAATCACCTTGACTCTTATATGAAGTATAAGACAAGAATAAAAGATAGGCCCTTCGCAGAGGGAAGCAGAGGTTGTCATGTGCTTTTATGGTTGGATGCACAAAAATCTTAATGCGAAAGAACGTCACTTTATATTGCCACTTGTGATATAGACCTTTATTATGCAGTCCGTCGCTTTTATTTCTTCCACATCACAAGATCGTATAAAGCTTATTTTATCCACACTAATAAATCACACATATTTAGAGAGCAATTTTTATTGCTTGCAACGATGACAACTTACTCGAAGGATCTTACTCGATCCATAGGTAGATATGGTGGACTCTCATGGCAAAACTGGTTTTAAGGATATTTGGAAGCACAAGTAGTATTTCTACTTAGTGCAAAGAAATTGGCTAGCATGAGAGGGAAAGGCAAGCTCAACATGTTGGATGATCCATGACAATATAATTTATTTCGTATATAAGAAAACATAACCCATTACGTTGTCTTCCTTGTCCGACATCAACTCTTTAGCATGTCATATTTTAATGAGTGCTCACAATTATAAAAGATGTCCAAGATAGTATATTTATATGTGAAAACCTCTCTTTCTTTGTTACTTCCTATTAATTGCAACGATGACCAAAACTATGCTTGTCAACTCTCAACAACTTTTATTCATCATACTCTTTATATGTGAAGTCATTACTCTCCATAAGATCCATATGATCTCTCTATTTCTTTTTATTCTTTTTCTTTTATTTTATTCCCTCAAGATCATAGCAAGATAATCAATCCCTTGACTCAACATTAATCTTTATTATATAAAGCTCATAGACTCAATTACATAGAAGGATCATAAAACAAAACTCAAAACTAGATCATACTAAAACTTTATTCTACTAGATCAAGATATTACCAAAAGGATCGAACTAAGAAAAATGGTAAAGATAAAGGTGTGATGGTGATACGATAACGGGGCACTCCCCCAAGCTTGGCAGTTGCCAAGGGGAGTGCCCATACCCGTGTGTTTATGTCTCCTTCTTTGTCAGTGAAGAGGGCGTTGGTGATGATGGATAGTCGCACATCGAGCGTAGGAGGTCCTCCAGTTTGCGGATAATGCCTTTTAGTGCGATGATATGCTCCTTCAGCAAAATATTTTCACTTGTGAGATACTTGTTTTGAATACGAGCTAACTCAATCATCTTGAAAGCTTCAATTTCCGTTGGGGTAAAGAGATTGTGATGAGGTTGAAGGATGTCTTCATCTACTGCTGCCGGAACTTGATCTCCCATGGCCTTCTTGATCCCATCACCCTTGTTGATCTCCACGGGTTCTTCTCGCTTCAGCTCTATCTTCATTAGCCAAGCATCGTTGCCCTCATTGTTGGAGGAGGAGGGAGACGACATGATGCTTGACCTTGACAACCCTGGTAGAAAACAGCTCGAAACAAAAACCAGAGATATTTGCGTGGTACGGTGATCAAAACCTTCGGGAGATTATATAATGAATTTTTACCGACCAAAAGAAGTATCGTGCAAGAAAACGCAGTCCAGAGGGCACACGAGGTGCCCACGAGGCAGGGGGCGCGCCCAGGGGGTAGGGTGCGCCCTCCACCCTCGTGGAAGCCTTGTGTCCTTTCCAGACTGCTTCTTATTTTCCTATTTTCTTAAATATTCCAAAACAGAGAAAAATTGCCATTAGAAAAGTTTTGGAGTCGGTTTACTTACCATACCGCGTACCTATTCCTTTTCGGAGTCTAAAACATTCTGGAAAGTGTCCCTTATGCTCGTTTAAGATTTTGTATCCTACATTAAACTCACGCTTTTGTATCCTTTTATCATGCCATCTTTAACTTTTTGTTTAAATTGTTTGGCATTCTCATAGGCCTAGGTTCTCCATTCATCAAGTGAGCTAATGTCAAAAAGCCTCTTCTCACCGGCAAGTTTGAAGTCATAGTTGAACTCTTTAATGGCCCAATATGCCTTATGTTCTAGTTCAAGAGGTAAGTGACAAGCTTTACCATAAACCATCTTATACGGAGACATACCCATAGGATTCTTATATGTAGTTCTATAGGCCCACAATGCATCATCATATTTCTTGGACCAATTCTTCCTAGATCTATTAACAGTCTTTTGCAAAATTAATTTAAGCTCTCTATTACTCAATTCTACTTGACCACTAGACTGTGGATGATATGGAGATGGAATTCTATGATTAACATCATACTTAGCAAGCATTTTACGAAAAGCACCATGAATAAAATGTGAGCCACCATCAGTCATTAAGTATCTAGGAACTCCAAACCTCGGAAAAATAACTTCTTTAAGCATCTTAATAGAGGTGTTATGATCAACACTACTAGTTGGAATAGCTTCTACCCACTTAGTAACGTAATCAACAGTAACTAAAATATGTGTATACCCATTAGAGGAAGGAAACACTCCCATATAATCAAAGCCCCAAACATCAAATGGTTCAATAACAAGTGAATAATTCATAGGCATTTCTTGAAGTCTACTAATATTACCAATTCTTTGACATTCATCACAAGACAAGACAAACTTACGGGCATCCTTGAAGAGAGTAGGCGAATAAAAAACGGATTGCAATACCTTATGTGCAGTTCTATCTCCAGCATGGTGTCCTCCATAAGCCTCGGAGTGACACTTGCGTAGGATCTGTTCCTGTTCATGCTCAGGTACACAATGTCTAATAACACCATCTACTCCTTCTTTATAGAGATGTGGGTCATCCCAGAAGTAATGTCTTAAATAATATAAGAACTTTTTCTTTTGCTGGAAAGTGAAACTAGGTGGTATAAATTTAGCAACAATGTAATTAGCATAATCAGCATACCATGGAGTAGTATGGGAAGCATTTATGACAGCTAATTGTTCACCAGGAAAGCTATCATCAATAGGTAGTGGGTCATCAAGAACATTCTCTAACTTAGACAAGTTGTCTGCAACAGGGTTCTCAGCTCCCTTTCTATCAATAATATGCAAATCAAATTCTTGTTGCAAGAGAACCCATCTAATAAGTCTAGGTTTAGCATCTTTATTTTCCATAAGATATTTAATAGCAGCATGATCAGTGTGAACAATTACTTTAGAATCAACAATGTAAGGTCTGAACTTATCACAAGCAAATACAACTGCTAAAAATTCTTCTTCAGTAGTAGCATAGTTTCTCTGGGCACTGTCTAGAGTTTTACTAGCATATTGAATAACATTTAATTTCTTATCAACTCTTTGTTCCAGAACAGCCCCTACAGCATAATCACTAGCATCACACATGATTTCAAATGGTAAATTCCAATCAGAAGGCTGAACAATAGTTGAAGAAATCAAAGCTTTCTTAAGTATTTCAAATGCTTCTACACAATCATCATCAAAAACAAAAGGAACATCTTTTTGTAAGAGATTAGTCAGAGGCCGAGAAATTTTAGAGAAGCCCTTAATGAACCTCCTATAAAAACCGGCATGACCAATGAAACTTCTTATACCTTTAATGTCCTTAGGACACGTCATCTTTTCAATAGCATCAACTTTAGCTTTATCAACTTCAATACCTCTTTCAGAAATTTTATGCCCCAAGACAATACCTTCATTAACCATAAAGTGGCACTTCTCCCAATTCAAGACAAGATTAGTTTCTTCACATCTCTGCAAAACTCGATCAAGGTTGCTTAAGCAATCATCAAAAGAAGTTCCATAAACGGAGAAATCATCCATGAAAACCTCAACAATCTTTTCACAAAAGTCAGAGAATATAGCAGTCATACATCTTTGAAAGGTAGCAGGTGCATTGCATAAACCAAAAGGTACGTATATAAGCAAAGGTACCAAAAGGGCAAGTAAAAGTTGTCTTTTCTTGATCCTCTTTTGACACAGGTATTTGAGAGAAACCAGAATAACCATCTAGAAAGCAAAAATGTGTATGTTTGGATAATTTTTCTAGCATTTGATCAATAAAAGGTAAAGGGTAATGATCCTTTTAGTAGCTTTATTTAATTTGCGGAAATCAATTACCATTCTATAACCTGTAACAATTCTTTGTGGGATCAATTCATCTTTATCATTAAGAACAACAGTAATACCTCCCTTCTTAGGGACACAATGGACAGGACTTCCCATTGACTATCAGCAATGGGATAAATTGTACCTACCTCCAGAAGCTTTAGTATTTCTTTTCTTACCACTTCTTTCATATTAGGATTTAACCATCGTTGGTGATCAACAACCGGTTTCGCGTCTTTCTCTAATTTTATTTTGTGCTGGCAGAGAGTGGGATTAATGCCCTTAAGATCATCAAGAGTATATCCAATAGTAGCACGATGCTTCTTCAGAGTTTTCAATAATTTCGTTTCCTCATGCTCTGAAAGGTTAGCACTAATAATAACATGATGTATCTCTTTCTCATCAAGATAAGCATATTTAAGAGTATCATGTAATGGTTTAAGCTCAAACACGGGATCACCCTTGGGTGGAGGAGGATCCCCTAGGATTTCAACAGGCAAGTTGTGTTTCAAAATAGGTCCCTATTTAAAGACTACTTCATCTATTTCCCTTCTTTCATTCATAAACATATCATTTTCATGGTCTAGCAAATATTGTTCTAAAGGATCACTAGGAGGAACGACAATAGAAGAAAAACCAATAATTTCATCTTTACTAGGAAATTCTTTATCATGGGGTTGTCTACGAAATTTAGCAAAATTAAATTCACGGGGCATATCCCCTAAACCAACAGAAACAATATCCTTATTGCAGTCTATCTTAGCATTAACATTATTCAAGAAGGGTCTACCAAATATAATGGGACAAAAGTTATCTTGTGGGGAACCAAGAACAAGAAAATCAGTAGGATATTTAACTTTCCCACACAAGACTTCAACATCTCTAACAATCCCAACTGGTGAAATAGTGTCTCTATTGGCAAGCTCAATTGTAACATCAATTTCCTCTATCTCAGCAGGTGCAATATCATGCATAATTTCTTTATATAAGGAATGAGGTATTGCACTTGCACCAGCACCCATATCACATAAGCCATGTTAGCAATGATCTTCTATTTTAACATAAATAACAGGCATGCCTACAACAGGTCTATGCTTATTTTTAGTATTGGGCCTAGCGATTCTAGCAGATTCATCAAAGAAGTAAATAACATGCCCATCAATATTATCGGCCAAGAGATCTTTAATCATAGCAACACTAGGTTCAACTTTAATTTTCTCAGAGGGAGTAGGTGTTCTAGTATTACTCTTACGAACCACAGTTGAAGCTTTAGCATGATCCTTTATTCTAACAGGGAAAGGTAGTTTCTCAATATAAGCAGTAGGAACAATAGGATCATTATAAGTGATAGTCTTTTCTTCAAATTTAATAGGTGCAACTACTTTTACTTCAATAGGAGGATTATATTTAAACCAGTTCTCCTTAGGGAGATCAACATGAGTACCAAAGGATTCACAGAAAGAAGCTACTATCTCAGAGTCAAGTCCATATTTAGTGCTAAATTCACGAAAAGCATCGGTATCCATAAAAGATTTAACACAATCAAACTTAGGTGTTATACCTGACTCCTTACCTTTGCCAAGATCCCAATCTTCATAGTTGTGTTTAATTCTCTCCAATAAATCCCATTTGAATTCAATAGTCTTCATCATAAAAGAACCAGTACAAGAAGTATCGAGCATGGAGCGATTACTGAGAGAAAGTCGAGCATAAATTTTTTGAATAATCATTTCTTTTGAGAGCTCATGATTGGGGCATGAGTATAACATTGAATTAAACCTCCCCCAAGCTTGAGCGATGCTTTCTCCTTCGCGAGGCCAAAAATTGTATATATAATTACGATCACGACGAACAAGATGCATAGGATAAAACTTCTAATGAAATTCCAATTTCAATCGGTTGTAGTTCCATGATCCCATATCATCACATATCCTAAACCATGTCAATGCCTATCCCTTCAAAGATAAAGGAAAGACTTTCTTCTTGATAACATCCTCAGGCATACCTGCAAGCTTAAATAATCCACAAACTTCATCCACATAGATTAGGTGCAAATCGGGATGTAATGTTCCATCACCTGTGAAAGGATTAGTTAGCAGTTTCTCTATCATACCCGAAGGAATTTCAAAGTAAACATTTTCAGTAGGTGCAGTAGGTTGAGGAGCAACTCTTTGCTCTACTGGTCGGGGTGAAGATACGCCAAACAAGACCCTCAAAGGATTATGTTCCATAGTAACAAGTGACAGTAAATTTCAGCACACTATATAAAATTTTCCTTACCAAATTCCACCTACCAAAGGCGCTTCACTCCCTGGCAACGGCGCTAGAAAAGAGTCTTGATGACCCACAAGTGTAGGGGATCTATCATAGCCTTTTCGATAAGTAAGAGTGTCGAACCCAACGAGGAGCAGAAGGAAATGATAAGCAGTTTTCAGCAAGGTATTCTCTGCAAGCACTGAAATTATCGGTAACAGATAGTTTTGTGATAAGGTAATTTGTAACGAGTAATAAATAGTAAAAGTAAATAAGGTGCAGCAAGATGGCCCAATCCTTTTTGTAGCAAAGGACAAGCCTAGACAAACTCTTATATAAAGGAAAGCGCTCCCGAGGACACATGGGAATTATCATCAAGCTAGTTTTCATCACGCTCATATGATTCGCGTTCAGTACTTTGATAATTTGGTATGTGGGTGGACCGGTACTTGGGTACTGTCCTTCCTTGGACAAGCATCCCACTTATGATTAACCCCTATTGCAAGCATCGGCAACTACAAAAGAAGTATTAAGGTAAACCTAACCATAGCATGAAACATATGGATCCAAATCAGCCCCTTACGAAGCAACGCATAAAGTAGGGTTTAAGCTTCTGTCACTCTAGCAACCCATCACTTATTACTTCCCAATGCCTTCCTCTAGGCCCAAACAATGGTGAAGTGTCATGTAGTCGACGTTCACATGACACCACTAGAAGAAAGACAACATACATCTCATCAAAATATCAAACGAATACCAAATTCACATGACTACTTATAGCAAGACTTCTCCCATGTCCTCAGGAACAAACATAACTACTCACAAATCATATTCATGTTCATAATCAGAGGGGTATTAATATGCATAATGGATCTGAACATATGATCTTCCACCAAGTAAACCAACTAGCATCAACTACAAGGAGTAATCAACACTACTAGCAACCCACATGTACCAATCTGAGGTTTGGATACAAAGATTGGATACAAGAGATGAACTAGCGTTTGAGATGACATGGTGCTGGTGAAGATGTTGATGGAGATTGACCCCCTCCCGATGAGAGGATCGTTGGTGATGACGATGGTGATGATTTCTCCCTCCCGGAGGGAAATTTCCCCGGCACAACAGCTCCGCCGGAGCCCTAGATTGGTTCCGCCAAGGTTCCGCCTCGTGGCGGCGGAGTTTCGTCCTGTGAGCTTGCTTATGATTTTTTCCTCCACGAAAGACTCCATATAGCCAAAGATGGGCATCAGAGGGCTGCCAGGGGGACCACGAGGTAGGGTGGCATGCCCCCACCCTCGTGGACGGTGGGTGGCCCCCCTCCGGTACTTCTTTCGCCCAATATTTTTTATATATTCTGAAACATGCTCCCGTGAAGTTTCAGGACTTTTGGAGATGCGCAGAATAGGTCTCTAATATTTGCTCCTTTTCCAGCCCAGAATTCCAGCTGCCGGCATTCCCCCACTTCATGTAAACCTTATAAAATAGGAGAGAATAGGCATAAGTATTGTGACATAATGTGTAATAACATCCCATAATGCAATAAATATCGATATAAAAGCATGATGCAAAATGGACATATCAGTGGTCTAGCAGACTGGAGACCTCAATCGGGGCTCCATCACTTTTGCCGATCCTGTGTCGACTGATCTCCCATCAGCGTCGACTACCCAAGACTCTGCTTCATCTGTTCAACCTCATGCCTCAGACCCTCAAGTTGCTGCGACTGTTCCACCATCTCCGCTGTTCGTCACCCATCACGTTTCGGAGGATCAGGCAAGCGCTGCTAAGGAAGATATACGCCAAGCAGGCCTGATGATGGAGCGGATGAAGACGGTGCATGAGACTAGCCAAGCTGCCTATGACACCAGTGCAACTCTCCAAGCCAACGTCCAGGTTAGTGGATTTCCGACTGACCCTCTAACTTGATGCTTGAGAACTATTGTTTTCTTATTCTTAAGGTGTCTGTGGATGATCGTTTTCACACTTTCAAACTTCATGCACATCTGTTCACCCACTGGATGCATTCTTTTATTTCACAATCTTCTTCACTTGAGTCGATGTCAAGTGAACTTTTGAATCAGTGGGGGCACGCAGAGTGCACCCACTGGGTATAGTCCCCGAGACCGTCATCAGATGTTTGATTCGGCGGGGGGGGGGGGTCTTAAACCTTTGTTGATAAAAAATCCTCTCGGTCTTGAACGGATCCTGTCGGGTGAATTCTTAAACCAGTGGGGGCACGCCAAGTGCACCCACTAGGTGTAATCCACGAGACCGCGGTCGACTGCGGGCAGTCAGCGGTGGTCTGAGACCTAATTTTTTTTGAGTGACTGGACTGACCAAGTCGAGTACCAGTGGGGGCACGCCAAGTGCACCCACTAGGTGTAGTCCCCGAGACTACTGTTGAATGTTTGATTCTGTAGTAGTCTTAGAATTCTTTTCACTCAGAAGCAAATAATCTTTGATTCTGTCCACTGATATATCTTACTTACTAACTTCAGAAATCCTATGAGCTTATATCCCAATTTGCTGAATTCGACAGGAAGCAGATCCAGCTCAATCTTGACTTGGAGTTGGCCAAGCAGAACTTGCAGAAGGCCAAAGACGAAACAGCCGGTATGTAAGGTAAAAACTTGTCGACTGTGAGATTGGGATGTCTCTCGAGTCATCTCCTCATTCCTCTTTCTGAACCGAGTGCTGTTTGTTATATTTATTTTAGAGAAAATGAGGCAGGCTCTGGTACAGAAGGACCTTGATCTTGCCGCAGCACAGAAGGAGGCTCAGGAGAAAACAACACTTGCTGGCAAGAAGCCGGCTTCAGTCGGGGCGTTAGAGGAAGATAACGCCAAGCTGAAGACTGCTCTTGCTGAAGCTAACAAAGAAGTAACCCGTCTGAAGAAGGACAAAGTAGCCTTGAACGATAAGATTGAAGATCTCTCTCGGAAGAGAAATGACCTGGAGGTTTATCTGGGGGGACTCGCCAAGAAGTTGTTCCTCATGCTGGAAGGTATTTTCTCCTGGTCGACTGGTTTCACCTTACAGTTGTTGGTTCTCCAGACAATTCTTTGACCCACTATTTTGTTGTGCTGTGCAGAGTTTTGCCAGAACTTTGAAGAAGAGACTGGATGGATCGAGGCGAACTTGTATCCCATCAACTCCCCCGTTCAGGACGAAGCCGCCATGCACGTGCTCCGACTGGAATCTCGTCTCGCCAGCGTCGTGGATTATCTGGCTCAACTGAAGGTGGCAGTTTCCCGAGTCAACACGACGCTCTGGCCGAAGGAGAGCTTCCAGAATGATCTCGAGTCCTTGGTGACTCGACTCAATGAGATTCCAAGCCTAGTGCAAGAATGGAAGAAGTCTTTTGCCCGATGTGGTGCTGACATGGCTCTGTGCCTGGTCCATGTCCATTGTAAGGAGGCTAAGGAAGAGAAGCTGGCATCGCTTAAAGTCGCCAACACCAAACATCGCCAATTTCAGTCCTTCATGGAGACCTTCATTGAAGCGGCCACTCGCATTGCAGTCGGAATCGCCTTGGACGAGTTTGTCGAGCCAGCTAGTCCTCCTCCAGAGGAGTGAACAAACTTTAAGTCTTAATTCAATTTGCCTCGGAATGCCGAGTGATTTTGTAACCGTTAAAATTCCTTCGGGACAGATGCCCGAGCACTTTTATCTGTGGTTCTAAACCTTGAGATTTATCTGAACTTTGTTGTTTTTGAATCTCTCGACTCTGAGTGGAACTTGATTCTTCAGTCTGAATTGTCACTGACTCTGTGATGCAGCTCTGTCGAGTGGATCATGGACAAGGGCACTTGGTGCCGTCCACGACCCGCACCTCGTCGTCCTTGCAGATCGGGATGGAGTGGACGCTATACTTTGTGTCGCAGCTCCGTCGAGTGGGTCATGGACAAGAGCGCTAGGTGCTGTGCATGACCTGCACCTCGTCGTCCTTCCAGATTGGGACAGAGCAAACATTATACTTGTGTCGCAGCTCCGTCGAGTGGGTCATGGACAAGAGCACTTGGTGTTGTGCACGACCCGCACCTCGTCGTCCTTGCGGATCGGGATGGAGCGGACGTTATACTTGTGTCGCAGCTCCGTTGAGTGGGTCATGGACAAGAGCACTTGGTGCTGTGCAGGACCTGCACCTCGTCTTCCTTGCGGATCAGGATGGTTTTTAACTTAGGCGAGTACGAGACTGCAGCTAAGCCCCCGAGTGGGAGTATTGCTCTCCACCCAGTAGGATTTAGGAAACTTAGGCGAGTATGGGACTACAGCTAAGCCCCCAAATGGGAGGATTGCTCCCCACTCGGTAGGATTTTTTAAACTTAGGCGAGTACGGGACTGCAGCTAAGCCTCCGAGTGGGAGGATTGCTCTCCACTCGGTAGGATTTAGGAAACTTAGGCGAGTACGGGACTGCAGCTAAGCCCACAAGTGGGAGGATTGCTCTCCTCTCGGTAGGATTTTTTTAAACTTGCGCGAGTACGAGACTGCAGCTTAGCCTCCAAGTGGGAGGATTGCTCTCCACTCGGTAGGATTTTTTAAACTTAGGCGAGTACGGGACTGCAGCTAAGCCCCCGAGTGGGAGGATTGCTCTCCGCTCGGTAGGATTTTTTAAACTTAGGCGAGTACGGGACTGCAGCTAAGCCTCCGAGTGGGAGGATTTCTCTCCACTCGGTAGGATTTTTTAAACTTAGGCGAGTACAGGACTGTAGCTAAGCCTCCGAGTGGGAGGATTGCTCTCCACTCGGTAGGATTTAGGAAACTTAGGCGAGTACGGACTGCAGCTAAGCCCCCGAGTGGGAGGATTGCTCTCCTCTCGGTAGGATTTTTTAAACTTAGGCGAGTACGGGACTGCAGCTAAGCCTCCGAGTGGGAGGATTGCTCTCCACTCGGTAGGATTTTTTAAACTTAGGTGAGTACGGGACTGCAGCTAAGCCTCCGAGTGGGAGGATTGCTCTCCACTTGGTAGGATTTTTTAAACTTACGCGAGTACGGGACTGCAGCTAAGCCTCCGAGTGGGAGGATTGCTCTCCACTCGGTAGGATTTTTTAAACTTAGGCGAGTACGGGACTGCAGCTAAGCCCCGAGTGGGCGGATTGCTCTCCACTCGGTGGGATTTTTTAAACTTAGGGGAGTACGGGACTGCAGCTAAGCCTCCGAGTGGGAGGATTGATCTCCACTCGGTAGGATTTTTTAAACTTAGGCGAGTACGGGACTGCAACTAAGCTTCCGAGTGGGAGGATTGCTCTCCACTCGGTAGGATTTTTTAGACTTAGGCGAGTACGGGACTGCAGTTAAGCCCCCGAGTGGGAGGATTGCTCTCCACTCGGTAAGATGTCAAAACTTAGGCGAATCAGGTTCGCGGCTAAGCCACCCACTGGGGGATTTTGAACACACAACTTGACAGGATAACAATCATTAAGGCACAACAAAAATCTTGTTTTTGATAAGAAAAATGAACGATTCTTATTACAACTCGCCGACCCGAGTGCTTAAGTGTTAAAAGGGCGGAGCAGATCCGCGTTCCATGCGCGTGGCTCGTCTTTCTTGTGTTCCACATTATAAAGGTGATAAGCTCCATTATAGAGCACCTTGGTGATGATGAAGGGACCTTCCCAAGTAGGAGCAAGCTTGTGAGGTCATTGCTGATCCACTCGGAGTACCAGGTCTCCTTCCTGAAATGCTCGACCTCTCATGTTTCTGGCATGGAATCGACGGAGGTCTTGTTGATAAATGGTCGACCAAATCAAAGCCATATCTCTCTCTCTTCTTATAGGAGGTCAACAGCATCTTGCCGAGCTTCTCTGCTTTGGCTTCTGAGAAAAGTTCTACTCGGGGCGCGTTGTGAAGCAAGTCGCTTGGCAGCACGGCTTCAGCCCCATAGACCATGAAGAGGGGAGTCCGGCCAGCCAACCGATTTGCGTTGTTCTCAATCCCAAAAGGATGGCAGGCAACTCATCTACCCAAGCGCCTGCTGCATGCTTGAGGTCACGCATCAACCGGGGTTTCAGCCCTGGGAGGATCAAACCATTTGCTCTCTTTGCTTGTCCATTCGACTGCGGATGCGCGGCAGACGCGTAGTCGACCCGAGTACCCTGGGAAGCGAAGAATGCTCTGAACTCATCAGAATCGAAGTTGGAGCCATTATCTATGATAATACTGTGAGGGACTCCATATCTGAACGTCAACTCTCTGATAAAACTGATGGTAGTGCCTGAGTCGAGATTCTTGATAGGCTTGGCTTTGATCCACTTAGTGAACTTGTCGACCGCTACAAGCAAATGAGTGAAACCACTTCTGCCAGTCCTCAGGGGTCCAACCATATCGAACCCCCAAACAATGAATGGCCAGACGAGTGGAATGGTCTTCAAGGCTGAGACCGGCTTGTGAGACATGTTGGAGTAGAACTGGCAGCCCTCACACTTGTCGACTATTTCTTTTGCCATTTCATTTGCACGTGGCCAGTAAAAACCTGCTCGGTATACTTTGGCCACGATTGTTTGAGAGGACGCATGGTGACCACAGGTCCTCAAGTGGATATCATTGAGAATCATTCGACCTTCCTCTGGGGTAATGCATCATTGAGCAGCTCCGGTCACACTCTCTCTGTACAGTCGACCACCTATCAAAGTGAAGGCTTTGGATCGACGGACGATCTGACGGGCCTCATCCTCATCCTCTGGAAGTTCTTTTCCGAGAATGCATGCGACATATGGCACTGTCCAATCTGGGGTGATAACCAAAACTTCCATGATCAGGCCGACCACGGCTAGAATTTCAACCTTAGTCGAGTCGGTGGAACTTTTCGGTTGTGGGGGCTCTTCCGTGAAAGGATCCTCTTGAACTGACGGAGTGTGGAGATGTTCCAAAAACACATTGCTGGGAATAGACTAGCGCTTGGAGCCTATCTTCGCCAAATCATCAGCTACTTGATTCTTGACTTGGGGTATGTGGTGGAGCTCTAACCCCTCGAACTTCTTTTCCAATGGCTACCTCTTGAGCACTGCGTTGGTTTTCCATTGAAGAGGAAAGGGTGATGTAGCAAAGTAGCGTAAGTATTTCCCTTAGTTTTTGAGAACCAAGGTATCAATCCAGTAGGAGACTACACACAAGTCACCTCCCACCTACACAAACAAATAAGAACCTCGCAACCAACGCGATAAAGGGGTTGTCAATCCCTCCACGGTCACTTACGAGAGTGAGATCTGATAGAGATAATAAGATAAATATTTCTGGTATTTTTATTATATAGATTGAAAGTAAAGATTGCAAAGTAAAATAGTTTGGAAACTTATATGATGGAAGATAGACCCGGGGGCCATAGGTTTCACTAGTCACTTCTCTCAAGATAGCATAAGTATTACAGTGGGTGAACAAATTACTGTCGAGCAATTGATAGAAAAATGCATAATTATGAGAATATCTAGGCATGATCATGTATATAGCCAACACGTCCGAGACAAGTAGACTGAAACGATTCTGCATCTACTACTATTACTCCACACATCGACCGCTATCCAGCTTGCATCTAGAGTATTAAGTTCATAAGAACAAAGTAACGCATTAGGCAAGATGACATGATGTAGAGGGATAAACTCAAGCAATATGATATAAACCCCATCTTTTTATCCTCGATGGCAACAATACAATACATGCCTTGCTACCCCTGCTATCACTGGGAAAGGACACCGCAAGATTGAACCCAAAGCTAAGCACTTCTCCCATTGCAAGAAAGATCAATCTAGTAGGCCAAACCAAACTGATAATTCGAAGAGACTTGCAAAGATAAAAAGTCATACATAAAAGATTTCAGAGAAGAATCAAATATTGTTCATAGATAATCTTGATCATAAACCCACAATTCATCGGATCTCGACAAACACACTGCTAAAAGAATTACATCGAATAGATCTCCAAGAAGATCGAGGAGAACTTTGTATTGAGATCCAAAGAGAAAGAAGAAGCCATCTAGCTAATAACTATGGACCCGAAGGTCTGTGCTAAACTACTCACACATCATCGGAGAGGCTATGGTGTTGATGTAGAAGCCCTGCGTGATCGGTTCCCCCTCCGGCGGAGCTTCGGAAAAGGCCCCAAGATGGGATCTCTTGGGTACAAAAGGTTGCGACGGTGGAAATAGGGTTTCGTGGTGCTCCTCGATGTTTTTGGGGTATATGGATATATATAGGAGGAAGAAGTATGTTAATGGAGCTGCGAGGGGCCCACGAGGGTGCGGGGCGCACCCAGGGGGAAGGCGTGCCTCCCTACCTCGTGGCCTCCTCACTCCTTTCTTGACGTCTACTCCAAGTCCCCTGGATCACAGTTGTTCCAAAAATAACTCTCCCGAAGGTTTCATTCCGTTTGGATTCCGTTTGATATTCCTTTTTTGTGAAACACTGAAATAGGGAAAAAACAACAATTTGCACACGGCCTTGGGTTAGTAGGTTAGTCCCAAAAATAATATAAAATTGTATAATAAAGCCCATTAAACATCCAAAACAGATAATATAATAGCATGGAACAATAAAAAATTATAGATTCGTTGGAGACTTATCGAGCATCCCCAAGCTTAATTCCTGCTCGTCCTCGAGTAGGTAAATGATAAAACAGAATTTTTGATGTGGAATTCTACCTAGCATAATTCTCAATGTAATTTTCTTTATTGTGGCATGAATATTCAGATCCGAGAGATTCAAGACAAAAGTTTAATATTGATATAAAAATAATAATACTTCAAGCATACTAACTAAGCAATCATGTCTTCTCAAAATAACATGGCCAAAGAAAGTTCATCCCTACAAAATCATATAGTTTGGTCATGCTCCATTTTCGTCACACAAGAATGCTCTCATCATGCATAACCCCGATGACAAGCCAAGCAATTGTTTCATACTTTAGAAATCTCAAACTTTTTTCAATTTTCATGCAATACATGAGCGTGAGCCATGGATATAGCACTATGGGTGGAATAGAATATAATGATGGGGGTTATGTGGATAAAAAAAGAGAGAAAGTCTCACATCGACGCGGCTAATCAACGGGCTAGGGAGATGCCCATCAATTGATGTCAATGCAAGGAGTAGGGATTGCCATGCAACGGATGCACTAGAGTTATAAATGTTTGAAAGCTCAACAAAAGAAACTAAGTGGGTGTGCATCCAACTTGCTTGCTCACGAAGACCTAGGGCATTTGAGGAAACCCATTGTTGGAATATACAAGCCAAGTTCTATAATGAAAAATTCCCACTAGTATATGAAAGTGACAAAACAAGAGACTCTCTATCATAAAGATCATGGTGCTACTTTGAAGCACAAGTGTGGAAAAAAAGGATAGTAGCATTGTCCCTTTTTATCTCTTTTTTTGCGCCTTTTTTTGGCCTTCCCTTTTTTTATTTGGGACAATGCTCTATTAATGATGATCATCACACTTCTATTTATTTACAACTCAATGATTACAACTCGATACTAGAACAAAATATGACTCTATATGAATGCCTCTGGCGGTGTACCGGGAAGGGAAATGAATCAAGAGTGACATGTATGATAAATTATGCATGGTGGCTTTGCCATAAATACGATGTCAACTACATGATCATGCAAGGCAATATGACAATGATGAAGCGTGTCATAAATGAAATGGTGGAAAGTTGCATGGCAATATATCTCGGAATGGCTATGGAAATGCCATAATAGGTAGGTATGGTGGCTGTTTCAAGGAAGATATAAGGAGGTTTATGTGTGATAGAGCGCATCATATCACGGGGTTTAGATGCGCCGGCGAAGTTTGCACCAACTCTCAAGGTGAGAAATGGCAATGCACGGTACCGAAGAGGCTAGCAATGATGGAAAGGTGAGAGTGCGTATAATCCATGGACTCAACATTAGTCATTAAGAACTCACATACTTATTGCAAAAATCTACAAGTCATCAAAAACCAAGCATTACCTGCATGCTCCTAGGGGGATAGATTGGTTGGAAAATACCATCGCTCATCCCCGACCGCCAGTCATAAGGAAGACAATCAAAGAACACCTTATGTTTCAAATTTGTTACACAACAGTTACCATACGTGCATGCTACGGGACTTGCAATCTTCAACACAAGTATTTCTCAAATTCACAACTAGCACAACTCTAATATCACCATCTTTATATCTCAAAACAATTATCAAGTATCAAACTTCTCATAGTATTCAATGCAACTTTTTTATGAAAGTTTTTATTATACCAATCTTGGATGCCTATCATATTAGGACCAATTTTATAGCCAAAGCAAATTACCATGCTGTTCTAAAGGACTATCAAAATAATATAGGTGAAGCATGAGAGATCAATAATTTCTATAAAAGAGAACCACCACTGTGCTCTAAAAGATATAAGTGAAGTACTAGAGCAAAATTATCTAGCTCAAAAGATATAAGTGAAGCACATAGAGTATACTAAGAAATTCTGATTCATGTGTGTCTCTCCCAAAAGGTGTGTACAGCAAGGATGATTGTGGTAAACTAAAAAGCAAAGACTCAAATCATACAAGATGCTCTAAGCAAAACACATATCATGTGGTGAATAAAAATATAGCCTCAAGTAAAGTTACCGATGGACGAAGACGAAAGAGGGGATACCTTCCGGGGCATCCCCAAGCTTAGGATTTTGGTTGTCCTTTAATTTTACCTTGAGGTGCCTTGGGCATCCCCAAGCTTAGTCTCTTGCCACTCCTTATTCCATAATCCATCAAATCCTTACCCAAAACTTGAAAATTTCACAACACAAAACTCAACAGAAAATCTCATGAGCCCCGTTAGTATAAGAAAACAAACCACCACTTAAGGTACTGTAGTGAACTCATTCTTTATTTATATTGATGTGAAACCTACTTTATTCCAAATTCTCTATGGTTCATACCCTCCGGTACTAGCCATAGATTCATCAAAATAAGCAAACACCACACGAAAAACAGAATCTGTCAAAAACAGAACAGTCTGTAGTAATCTGTAGGTTTCGAATACTTATGTAACCCAAAAATTATGAAATAAATTGGTGGACGTGAGGAATTTGTCTATTAATCATCTGCAAAAAGAATCAACCTAATGGCACTCTCCAGTAAAAAATGGCAGCAAATCGCGTGAGCGCTAAAGTTTCTGTTTTTACAGCAAGATCGCAAAAACTTCCCCCAAGTCTTCCCAAAGGTTCTACTTGCCACAAACACTAATTAAAAGCATAAAACCATATCTAAACAGAGGCTATATGAATTATTTATTACTAAATATAACCAAAAAGCAGGAAACAAAAATAAAATTGGGTTGCCTCCCTACAAGCGCTATCGTTTAACGCCCCTAGCTAAACATATAAGCAAGAATAGATCTAGGTATTATCATCTTTGGTAGGAAATTCTTCAATAGAACACTTATAACCCTTGGGAGTTTCCTTCTTTTATTAATGATCAAACTCCTAGGCAAGAAATTAAGAAATTCATTTGTAGCAAAAGGTTCCTTAATGATATTGAAGAAGTTGGGGTGAACACTTATTGATTTGAGATCCGCATTTTCCTTACTAGAAGATTCACCCTTATTTTTAGGAACATACATTAGTTTGGAAATCTTGGTAGTAGGAGGATCTGGAGTATTTTTAACGGATGAAAAGGCAGACCCTAAATTAGTAATAATATCCTCAGGTTTACAAATTCTTGTGGAATCTTGATCTATTCTTTCGTTAACTATAGGTTCTTTTTCTTTAAAAAAATTCAGAGTAACCCCTACCTTAGGTCCATATTGGGTGATTTGGTTGTGGATCTTTTTATCCAAATTTTCAATCAACTCCACAGAGGCAACTTTATTTTCAATAATTTCAAGCCTTTGCATCACATGTTCCAAAGTTAAAATAGTTCCATTAACCAAAAGAGGTGGTGGGCCAAACAAATCTATCATAGCATTATAAGAATAAAAAATATGGCTACCCAAGAAATTCCCTCCGCTATTGGTATCAAGAATATATTTGTTCTAAGGAGTGATGCCTACATAAAAATTGCGAAGAAGAACGGAAGTGGATAACTTCCAAGTAGATATATTCTGAGCATTGCAAATTCTATGCCAAGCATATTTTAGATTTTCTCCCTCCCTTTGTTTAAAATTAAAACTTCATGATCCGGAGTACTAACAATGATAGAAGGATTAGCCATGATGACACACGGTGACACAAGATGCAAGCGAAAAAGAGGTGAACGGGAAAAAAGGGCGAATAAAATGGCAAGGGTGAAGTGGGGGAGAGGAAAACGAGAGGCAAATGGCAAATAATGTAATGCGAGGAATAAGAGTTTGTGATGGGTACTTGGTATGTCTTGACTTGTTCATAGATCTCCCCGGCAACGGCGCCAGAAATCCTTCTTGCTACCTCTTGAGCACTGTGTTGGTTTTCCCTTGAAGAGGAAAGGGTGATGCAGCAAAGTAGCATAAGTATTTCCCTCAGTTTTTGAGAACCAATGTATCAATCCAGTAGGAGACTACACGCAAGTCACCTTGCACCTACACAAACAAATAAGAACCTCCCAACCAACATGATAAAGGGGTTGTCAATCCCTTCACGGTCACTTACGAGAGTGAGATCTGATAGAGATAATAAGATAAATATTTTTGGTATTTTTATTATATAGATTGAAAGTAAATATTGCAAAGTAAAATAGATTGGAAACTTATATGATGGAAGATAGACCCGGGGGCCATAGGTCTCACTAGTGGCTTCTCTCAAGATAGCATAAGTATTAAAGTGGGTGAACAAATTACTGTCGAGCAATTGATAGAGAAGTGCATAATTATGAGAATATCTAGGCATGATCATGTATATAGGCATCACATCTACGACAAGTAGACCGAAACGATTCTGCATCTACTACTATTACTCCACACACCGACCGATATCTAGCATGAATCTAGAGTATTAAGTTCATAAGAACAGAGTAACGCATTAGTCAAGATGACATGATGTAGAGGGATAAACTCAAGAAATATGATATAAACCCCATCTTTTTATCCTCGATGGCAATAATTTAATACGTGCCTTGCTGCCCCTGCTGTCGTTGGGAAAGGACACTGCAAGATTGAACCCAAAGCTAAGCACTTCTCCCATTGCAAGAAAGATCAATTTAGTAGGCCAAACCAAACTGATAATTCGAAGAGACTTGCAAAGATAACAAATCATACATAAAAGATTCCAGAGAATAATCAAATATTGTTCATAGATAATCTTGATCATAAACCCACAATTTATCGAATCTCGACAAACACACCGCAAAAAGAATTACATCGAATAGATCTCCAAGAAGATCGAGGAGAACTTTGTATTGAGATCCAAAGAGAGAGAAGAAGCCATCTAGCTAATAACTATGGATCCGAAGGTCTGTGGTAAACTACTCACACATCATCGGAGAGGCTATGGTCTTGATGTAGAAGCCCTCCGTGATCGATTCCCCCTCCGACAGAGCTCCGAAAAAGGCCCCAAGATGGGATCTCTTAGGTACAGAAGGTTGCGATGGTGGAAATAGGGTTTCGTGGTGCTCCTCGATGTTTTTGGGGTATATATATATATATATATATATAGGAGGAAGAAGTAGGTCGGTGGAGCTGCGAGGGGCCCACGAGGGTGGGGGCGCGCCCAGGGGGCAGGCGCACCTCCCTGGCTCGTGGCCTCCTCGCTCCTTTGTTGACATCTACTCCAAGTCCCCTGGATCACGTCTATTCCAAAAATAACTCTCCCGAAGGTTTCATTCCGTTTGATATTCCTTTTCCGTGAAACATTGAAATAGGCAAAAAAACAACAATTTGCACTGGGCCTTGGGTTAGTAGGTTAGTCCCAAAAATAATATAAAAGTGTATAATAAAGCCCATTAAACATCCAGAACAGATAATATAATAGCGTGGAACAATCAAAAACTATAGATACGTTGGAGACGTATCACCAACTTCCTTACTGCATTACAATAGCTAGTCATAGCTAGGCTCTTGATATCCCATTCCTTCATCACTTGATTGGCCAGCAAATCTGAGTCGCCGTAAACCATCAAGCGGCGGACGCCGGGTGAAATGGCCATACGCAACCCGTACAGAAGTGCCTCATATTCAACCTCATTGCTGGAGGAATCAAAGTGAATTTGGAGGACATAACTGAATTTGCCGCCTCGTGAGGATACCAGGACCACCCCAGCACCATAACCAGTCAACATCTTGGACCCATCAAAGAACATAGTTCAATGTTCCGAATGAATTTGAGTCAGTTGTTGTTGCTCACTCCACTCGGCAAGGAAATCTGCTATTGCTTGGGACTTGATTGCTTTCTTTGCCTCAAACTTGATATCTAACGGAAGGAGTTCAATCGCCCACTTCGCCACTCGACCAGTTGCATCTCTGTTGTTCAGAATTTCTGATAATGGAGCATCACTGACAACTGAAACCGAGTGATCTGAGAAGTAATGTGCAACTTCCTTTGTCGTCAGATAAATCCCATAAACCAACTTCTGATAATGAGGGTATCTCTGCTTGGACAGGGTTAAGACTTCATAAATATAATACACTAGGCACTGAACTTTGAAGGCTTTACCTTCTTCTTCCCGCTCGACCGCGAGCACCATACTGACAACTTGTCCAGTGGCTGCGATATAAAGCAGTAAAGGCTCTTTGCTGATTGGAGCAGCAAGCATCGACTGGGTGGAAAGCAGGGTTTTGAGCTCTACAAACACCGCGTCAGCTTCAGGAGTCCACTTGAACTTGTCACACTTCTTTATCAGTCGGTAAAGAGGCAATGCCTTTTCACCGAGACGAGAAATGAATCGGCTCAATGCGGCCAGGCAACCGTAAGCTTCTGGACATCATGCACACACACAGGGCGTTTCATTCGGAGAATTGCACCAACTTTTTCTGGGTTTGCATCGATCCCTCGTTTGGAAACAAGAAAACCAAGTAACTTTCCTCCTGGGACTCCGAATGTGCACTTTGATGGATTAAGCTTGATAACATACCTTCTCAGACTGGTAAAAGGTTTCGGCGAGGTCAGTCAGTAGGTCTGAACCTTTACGTGACTTGACCACGATGTCATCCATGTATGCTTCCACATCCTGACTGATTTGAGTGAGCAGGCACTTCTGAATCATGCACATGAATGTGGCACCAGCATTCTTGAGACCAAAGGGCATGGTAACATAGCAAAAGCACCCGAATGGGGTGATAAAAGCTGTTTTTATTTCATCAGGACCATACAGTCGGATCTGATGGTACCCGGAATAAGCATCCAGAAAGGAAAAATGCTCGCATCCCGCGGCCGAGTCAACAATTTGATCGATGCGGGGCAGAGGGAAATGATCTTTCAGGCAGGCCCGATTGATATGTTTAAAGTCGATGCACATGCGAAGTGAATCATCCTTTTTGGGGACCATGACAACATTGGCAAGCCACTTGGAGTGGTATATCTCGCGGATGAACTCAGCTGCCAGAAGCCGAGCCACCTCCTCACCAATTGCTTTCCTCTTCTCCATGGCGGACCGACGTAGATGCTCTTTGACAGGTTTTGCTTTCGGGTCGACTCGCAAACGGTGCTCAGCCAGTCCCCTGGGTACACCTGGCATGTCAGAAGGTTTCCATGCAAAGATGTCCCAGTTCTCACGGAGGAACTGGATGAGTGCTTCTTCCTATTTGCTGTCGAGTGTTGTTGAAATATGAGTCGGAGCAGCATTAGGATCGGTCGGGTGAACATGAACTTGTTTCGTTTCACCGGACGACTGAAATGAAGATTCTGAAGCGGGCTTCTTAGCACGCAACAAATCACTCCGATTTGTGTTCTTCTAATACTCTTGCATTTCTACTGCTGCCATCTGTTCATCAACAATCTTTGGGCCTTTCTGGAAACATTCCTCCGCTCTCTGCCGATTTCTAGTGATCATAGTCACGCCTTTGGGCCCAGGCATCTTCAGCTTGAGGTATACATAACATGGTCGAGCCATGAAGCGAGCATACACATGTCTGCCCAAAATAGCATGATAAGCATTGTGAAAATCCACAACTTCAAACGTCAACTTTTCCTTGCGATAGTTCTTCGAATCGCCGAAAACCACGTCAAGAGTGATCTGGCCGAGTGAATCAGCTTTTTTCTGAGGAATGACCCCGTGGAAGCGCATATTGCTTTCACTGAGCTTGGACATCGGGATGCCCATCTCTCAGAGAGTCTCAGCATGCAGAATGTTCAAGCCACTGCCACCATCCACGAGGACCTTGGTCAATCGGGTCCCTCCGACGACCGGGTTGACCACCAACGCTTGCCGCCTTGGGGTAGCAACACGTGCCGGGTGATCTGACTGGTCAAATGTAATGGGAGTCTTTGACCACTTCAAATATGTTGGCGTTATCGGAGCAACCATGTTCACCTCTCTGTTAATGACTTTCAATCGACTTTTGCTCTCAACATCAGCGAAAATCACCAAAGTGGCATTGATGTTGGGGAAACCATCATATTCCTATTTGTCTTCGTCCTTATCCGACCCTTTCTCTTTCTCCTTGGACTGGCCTTCTCAGAATTGCTGAATAAGGAGTCGACATTGTCGAGTGGTATGCTTGGGATAAATCAAGTTTCCTTCTTCATCCACTTTGGTGTGTATATGACACAGCAAATCCAACACATCATTTCCTGCTGAATCTTTCACCTTTTTAGGGACCCATGGCACATTAGGTTTTCCCTTGAATTTTCCCCGAGTCACTGCTGCGGCTTCACCAGGAGCGGCGGGTTCGGCCTTGTGCTTCTGTTTTCGATTGGAATTACCTCCTCCTCCATCTTGGGCGACTGGTTTGCTCTTGCCACCACGGAGTCGGTCTTCTTCTTCACCGTTAGCATACCGAGTGGCTATTTCCATCATTCGGGTCAGAGTCATATCTCCTGTTCGACCGAATTTCAGGTTCAGCCCCCGATACCGAACGCCCTCCTTGAAGGCGCAGACTGCTTGGTGTGGTGACACGTTTTCCACTGTGTCATGCAAAGTGGTCCACCTCTGGATATAATCTCTCAACGTCTCATTCAGCTTCTGAACACAATGTTGCAATTCTGTCAGTCCTGCAGGCCGCTTGCAAGTGCCTTCAAATGTTCTAACAAATACTCGGGCCAACTCTTCCCAACTGAATATGCTGCCAGGAGCCAACTGATTCAACCAAGCTCTGGCTGACCCTTGCAACATCAAAGGAAGGTGTTTCATGGCTACCTCATCATTACCGCCGCCAATCTGCACAGCCACTCGGTAATCTTCTAACCAAGTGTCAGCTTTGGATTCACTGGTTAAATTACTTACCCTAGTCGCCAACCTAAAGTTGGGAGGGATCTCTGCAGCTCTGATGGCACTGCTGAAACACTCAGGCCCTGATACATGCACTCGACTGCTCGCTGGTCGATCTTTGTCTTGTCCTTCTCTGTGAGCTATGTTCCGGTCGACCAAACCTTGTACCAAAATTGATCTTGCATCAAATCCAGGATCTCTGGGGTTGACTGGATGCCTTCGCTTGTCACAATACGGATGCCTGTCGTCGGGTCATCGCGGTGCATATGACCCACCTCGCGGAGGGGGTGTTGACACTCGACGGCAGTCCTCATGGCCGACCCGATGATCATATTGCTCATAATTCCGGCCCATGAACTGCTCTTGACGGTGTCCACGACCCTCACGGAGGGGATGTGAGCCGACTAGACAGTGTTCGCAACCACATATCTGCTATGGATCCTATTGCGCGACTGGGAAACTGTTGTGTTCTACTCTCCCGCTGCACGAAGCAGCGCTCTAATCTGCATCAAGCCCCTTCCAGCCTCTGATTGGGATGGATGGATTGACTCTGCTATGCGGGCTGTAGCAGTAAGATTCTGAATTAGGGTACGGTATACCTGATGCTCGGGGGGAAACAATTGCCGCTGTCGTCAATTGGATTCAGGGACCAGCCGTCGAGCGCGATCGTCGAGTGAACGGCTGGAGATTCTCAAGTCGTGCGCACTCAGCCAGCGTGGGCAGGCACGCAGTCTCCAAGGCCCGAGCCTCGGAGGTTTCCCCAACGATGGGAGTGTGGAGTGCCTCCGAATTGCGACGATGCAGCCTCGCGTTGTGAAGTAAGGGCTTGAGGACGATATTCTTCGTGAACGTGTGACGGATCACCGCCGCCATCGCCGCCGTCGCTGCGGCGGAAACCAGGCGGGCTGCGGCGTGTCGACCATCAGACTTCGCCGCAGGGTCGCTGTCACACTCGGATAGGGTCTCGACAGAGCCAGTGACAGGGTCGAACAACCCGTAGAGAGATTCGTCGGCTCGATTGCCGCGACTTGAGGGGTGGCCGACCGGCGAGCCACCGCATGCTTAATCCACTACTGAAGCCACGATCGACCTGATCGCCTGCAACGTTGAGCGGTGAAGAGCGAAGACGTTGCGGGAACCGACCGATACTGGGTCGACGGCTACCGCAGAAGGATGCCGCGGGCGCATGCCCGAAAGTGGGTTGCTCCGCGGACGGGGAGCGCCTCGATGTCGAGGGGAGCTTCTTGAAGCCAAGCGGAGTCGTCGGCGATGAAAACGAGCGCGCCGAGACGGATCTCGCGGCCCTCGACCAAACCTCCACCAGAAACCATGGTGATGGGAATCGGAAAAATCGCAACCTCATCGGAAGTCGCTAAGACACCTGCCCCACGGTGGGCGCCAACTGTCGTGGTTCTAAGTCTGACAGTAGATGAGGGGGTATGTAAGAGGATGCAAGATCCTAGCTACGATGAGGTTGTGCACGCAAGATTTACGAGTTCGGGCCCTTCGCAGTGGAAGTAATAGCCCTACGTATCGGTGCCCTGAGGCGGTCGGCTGGATTATGCGTGAAATTACAGGGGGTGTGAACCCTTATACCCGAGGAGGGGGGGTGGCTTATATAGAGTGCGCCAAACCCCTCCTGCCCTCAGTTATACAGGGTTCAATGTACATAAAGGTGAGACGTTACTGGTAACGCCAGCAATAAAGTCATATAAAGGATCATTAACACTACGATGTGAACGCCTGAGCGTTGCCATCTTGAGTGACTTTAGGTCTTTTGTCTTCCGAGTGGTTTCTTGTATGGTCGAATGGTGATATATTGGTCGAATGGAATTGGGTTTTCTGAGTGGAGTTGCTGGTCGAGTGTATTGCACTCTGAGGAGATTCTAGTTGGTGGGCATTACTGTGCCTTGGATGCTGTTGAACTTTGAGTAGTGTCCTTGGGAAGGGTGTCTAGGTCAGGCCTAATACCCTACCCTAGGTACATGCCATCGTCAGAGCCATTGAACATGGTTCAGATTTTAGTTGCATGTGCGATGCAGGGCATAAGTTTCAGTTCAATTAACTTTTTGCGATGAGGAGGAACAAAAGAAATGGACAGCCAGATGTAGGTGTGTGCGATATACAACATACGGTTCACTCAGATGAACTGTTTGTGATTAGGCAACACAGAAGAAACGGTCAGCCAGATGAAGGTGTGTGCGATATACGGCATGCGGTTCACTCGGATGAACTGTTTGCGTTGAGACATGAGGACAGAAACGGTTCAACTTAACAAGATGTGTGTAATACGCGACAAACAAGTCTATAATCAGAAATGTGTGCGAAGACCGATAATAACATACACGGTTGCTGCTAATAAGACGTGTGTGTTGTGCGATGGGATTGCATACAAAACAACAACAACAACAACATATATATATATATATATATATAGACACACACACACACACTTATAAGGACAAGCTTGCATAACCAAATTAAACATCCACTTACATAGGTGGCTACTACAACCATGGCATTTGCACACACCAAAGTAAACTATTACATGCATAATTACATAATTACATAGGTGGCTACTACACACATGACATTTCCACACACCAATAAAGTAAACTATATATTACATGCACGGTTAACTAGCATAAACGATCATCTGATCATCATCTACTTCTTGTGATGCTTGCTCTGCTTGTGGCTCGATCCGGGCTCGTCGATTTGGGTAACAAGGCACTTCCTCATGTCAACGATCCACCTGTGCATCTCGTAGCATGTGTACATGCTCTTGGCCGCGAACCTGAGGTGAGGTTCATCCAGTTGCCGCATCCAGGCCCTGTGCCAGGATAGGGGACTTGTTCTCTAGGCATCCTGCTTCATATTTTCGTAGTAGGGGTCGATGATGGCCGAGGCGAGTTCGACTAGGGAGTCCTTCTTCATGCTGCCCCAGACCCTGTAGTGGTCACGGATTTCAATAAGGTTCTTGCAGGCCAAACCCATAACACTGAGTGCTTTTACATCGTCGGTGGTTTCCACCGTGGCGAACTTGTAGTCGGTGCTGTTGACAAACCTGTTGAAACGGTTGCAAGGCTCTGTGGCCATGCAGTAGTGGTAGATGAGGACATGACGGCGCATGCACAACTGGGCGACGGCAACCTTCTGATCTATGCCGGGACAACTGGCGGTGTACTGGAGGTCGATGCCGACCAACTTGTACTTGTCTCCAGCAAGCAACTGCTCAACGCTGTTGATGTAGTCGTCCACCACGGTTGGGTCGATGGTGTACACCACCGAGAGATCTGTCTCCCACATGTGGGTCTCCACTCTATGCTCATCGAACTCCATTGTAGCGCCACTAGACATCCCCTCTCTATGTGTCGTCGTGGGTGTGCTTGTTGTGTTGTGGGGGGGCGATCGAAAGGTTGAAGAGACTAAGGTTATAATGGTCGTGGGAATTAAAGGGGAAGCCGGATGACCAGGAATATCGATAGGCCCTGATGGCAGTTCTAATTTGCATGACTTATACATGTTCCTATGACTATGAGATTATGTAACTCCCGATTATAGGAGGAACCCTTTGTGTGCTACCAAACGTCACAACATAACTGGGTGATTATAAAGGTGCTCTACAGGTGTCTCCGATGGTACTTGTCGAGTTGACATAGATCAAGATTAAGATTTGTCACTCCGATTGTTGGAGAGGTATCTCTGGGCCCACTCGGTAATGCACATCACTATAAACCTTGCAAGCATTGTAACTAATGAGTTAGTTGCGGGATTATGCATTACATAATGAGTAAAGAGACTTGCCGGTAACGAGATTGAACTAGGTATTGAGACACCGACGATCGAATCTCGGGCAAGTAACATACCGATGACAAAGGGAACAACGTATGCTGTTATGCGGTTTGACCGATAAAGATCTTTGTAGAATATGTGGGAGCCAATATGAACATACAGGTTTCACTATTGGTTATTGACCGGAGACGTGTCTTGGTCATGTCTACATAGTTCTCGATCCCATAGGGTCTGCACGCTTAAAGTTCGGTGACGATCGGTTGTCAGGACCCCGATTCCAAGTCACATCGATCTAGCCGGTAACACCTCATATCACTTTGCGGCCTCACGCACGGTATCCCACAGGTGTCGCCTTACCATGGCCGGGATCGTTTGCGCCTTTTGGCTCACGTATATGATAGTGTCGCTAGCATCCATATGACAGAGAACCCGAGCCGACATGGCTAGTCGTGAACCCAAAGCGGCATAGACCTATGGAGATAGGCATACATGAATCACATCGAACATGTCGGTCATCAGCGAGTGATTCTGGGCTGTAGCACTGGGCTAACAGGACTCTGGTGAACCGGGCTGTAGCAGGCTAGGCAGGACTCCGGATATCACTGCGTGACATTTCCCCGAAGGGACAGACATAGGAACGAAGTGAAACACATGCCGGCCAGTCAAGTGTCCTGAACAGTAGTGCTGGGCTAGCAGGACTCTGGTGAACCGGGCTGTAGCGGACTACTATGGCTCGAGGAACACTAGACTACATTTCCCCATAAGAAAGGCTGCCAAGGATAAACAACTAGATTGTCGGATCCCACCCATACCAAGCATTTCAATCATACACACAATATGCCCGATATGAGTACATACAACATGGCATCACAACAAAACTCTACAACTCAAGTACTTTATTTAAAGAGTCCAGGGAGCCATACATAACATGTTCATACAAATAGGGGTCACATGACCCGACACTCAAGTCATACAAACATGCAAGCACATGCGGAAGCAACTAGTCTGAGTACAGACTCTAGAAAGAAAGAAGGCTTCTCGAAGCCTATCTATCTACATAGGCCCCTCTATGGCCAGGATCACCACCTGGGTGGCTAGTCACTCGTCGACGTCAAGGTCTACGTAGAACCCATCGGAGGGGGCGGTGTTGTCGTCTGAAAACAGTAATTAAGCAAACATGAGTACAAAGGTACTCAGCAAGTCTTACATCAGAACCTACTAAACATGCTTATTCTCAAGAAGGTGGCGGGGTTAATGCAGCAAGCCAGCTTTGACTCTTGGCTAAGCTATCCTACGGAACTCCACCAGTAAAATAGTTTTCGCACACGAGTCCACTACTCACCAACACAATACTCCACCGGGGATCCTCCCTCGTCATCCTACGAGAGAGCCATCCTCGGTACTCACACTTATCCTGAGTCTTTTAATAGTATCCATTAACTTGTCTATGAACTGTATAGGCAACCAAGTAGTCCTTTACCGCGGACGCGGCTATTCGAATAGTTTTATACCCTGCAGGGGTGTACTTCTTCACACACGCTTTCACCACTTACCGCCGTTTACACGACATGTACTCGGCAACCTTCAAGCGGAAGCCCAACGAGGGTGTCGGCCACGGCCTACCTAACACTTAAGTCTCTAGTCCAGGTTTATCGCCTATCCAGGTTCCATCCGCAGGGAGTCCGGCCGAGGTTTCCACATACGGCCCCGAACGATGTGAACAGGGTCCCGAGACGCCAAATGGGTGCCCGGCATACCCGGCCACGGTGTATCTACCGCAACATAGCCCACCCCTAGGGTCAGCGCTACGCACGGCCGCCAACACATAACCTACAAACACCAGAAACTATTTGCAACTCCTGGACAGAGTACTAGGGTGATTAAGAAGCCGAGAGGGTCCATTGGTTTCGGGCCCAATGTACGGTAGTAACTGCATCTTAAATCACACATACAGATCTCAGTTCTTAGGGACGGCCTCAATGAAACAACCCACCATGTACTCCTACATGGCCTCTCGTCGATACCTTTACCAAAACATGTTCAACACATCCCTCACATTACCGACATAAGCATTTCACTCTAGCCCATCACCCAGATGAACCAGACCTGACACAACTCTAAGCATAGCAGGCATAGCAAGGTAGGAATCACATACATGGCTCAATCAACTCCTACACATGCTAGTGGGTTTCATCTAGTTACTGTGGCAATGACAGGTCATGCAGAGGATAAGGGTTCAACTACCGTAGCACACAGCAGATTGAAACGCGTTGTCTTAATGCAGTAAACAAGAGCAGAAGCGAGAACATGGGTTGTATCGAAATGATCAATGGTTGCTTGCCTGATGGAGTGGTAGTGGGATAGTGCCCTTCAATTGGATACTCGTGAATATCCTCGGAGGCAGAACCTACCACGAAGAACACATCGGAACACAATCAACACATGACGATATGCAACAATATGATGCATGCTATGATATGGCAATATGAATGTGTCTTGGCCTAATGCAAGCTATAACAGAAAGGATTGAACTTATTTGAATCAAAGATTCAATTATTAGCTTATTAAACATGGCTTTAATGGTGCATTTCCTTATTCTGCTTAAACAGCAAGGTAAACTTGTTTTGTCATGCATGAAACCATTACAGATGGATATATTGAATTTTTCTGATCATTTTTCATATATAAATCTTTGCATTTGGAGCTATGGTTGATTTTCTATGATTTTTAGAAGTTTTGACTATTTTCTAGAATTTCCTGTATAAGAATAAATCCAGTAATTTAATTACTGCGTCAGCATTATGTCAGGGTGACGTTAGTGGTCAACGGGGACGTCCAGGTCAAACCTGACTGGTGGGTCCCGCGTGTCCGTAGTTAATTAAGCTAATTATCTTTAGGTAAAACTAATCTGATTTAATTAACAGAGGGGGCCCACTTGTCATTGACTCAGGGGAGTCAAACTGGGGTCAAACCCCTGGTCAGCGGGGCTAATCCCGCCGGCGTTGAGTCGCCGGCGAGGCCCGAGACGGTGGCGCGGCTCGGAAAACGCCCACAGGGCACGGGCGAGGCCGTTCTTGGGCTCGTTGGAGAGCTCTTGCAGTCGCGCATCTAGTGGTGGTGGAGGCCGGGCCTATGGTGGCCGGAGACAACGACGGCGAGCTCCAAGGCGGCGGCCGGAGTTCGGCCATGTGCGGGGTTTGGGCTGCAGCGTGCAAACACGGAAACTGAGGCGCTAGCGAGGCACTACGCGATGCGGCAAGCACGTTGCATGGCACGGGATGACCAAATGGTCGCCGGAGCGACGAGCTCGAGCAGAGACGAGCTTCGGCCATGGTGGAACTATGGCCTAGAGGGTGCAAAAGCGTGGAAAAGAAGAGGGGGAAGGCGGCGGAGCTCACAGGAAGGTCGATGAGCAGCTCAGTGGGCTCGGGGGTGACCGGAGCGAGGCGAATCGATGAACGGCGTCTGGCGGGTACCGAGGTTGAAGACGGCACGATAGCGGCGATGCAGGGCCTCCGGCGAGGCGTGGCTCGGTGGGGAGGGCGAGGGCGTCGTGGCGGAGCGATTTGGCTTGTCGGAGGGGTGAGGGGGTGGCTCTGGCGTCATCTACGGCGAACGGCAGCGAGGAATGCGCTCGGGCATCGCAGAAGAGAGTGAGGGAGACGAGGGGGAGAGTGAGCGAGGATAAGAGGGGGACGTGGGGGTCGCGTGGCATCCCCGGACGTCTCCAGGACGTCGGCAGAAGCAGGAGGTGGCCGGCGTGTGGCCGCGGGCACCGGCCACGCGCTCCGCGTCCCTCTGGCGCGAGGAAGAGGACGACTGGCAGGGCCAGTCGGCTGGGCCGAGCCAGGTGGGCTGGGCCAGCACAGGTAAGGCCCAGGTAGCTTCCCTCTCTCTCTCTTTTTTTATTTGTTTCTGTTTTTCTATTTAACTGCAACTATTGGGCTTTAATTAAAATACTAAAACGTTTCCAAAAATCCTGAAAATAATTGTGGGCTCTGTTTAGATTATTTCCAACAGCAAACATTTATTTCCAGAATTATTTGGGCATTTAAATTATTTTATAGCATTTAAATGCCCAAATTCAAATACTTATGATTTAATTCAATGACCTTCTGTTGACCTAGAAAAATGTGCACCAATTTTGCCAGAGGTTTTAACCCAAGACAAGGAGGGTGAACTTTTTAGAAGGGCATTTCAGGTTCATTGAAAATAATTTTAGTAAACCCTAGTTGTTTCCAGGGGGTGTTGGGGGTTTCTGCCTTCCCCATTTCAAATTTAAGAGAAATTTAAACATGATGCACACTCTAATGCTTGAACTAGCTAGGGTGTGACATCGGTATTATGAGTTTTTGTGTTTTGATGTACCGAAGGTAGTTGGGAGTCCCGGATATGATCACGGACATGACGAGGAGTCTCGAAATGGTCGAGACGTAAAGATCGATATATTGGACGACTATATTCAGACACCGGAAGTGTTCCGGGTGATTTCGAAGAAAACCAGAGTGCCGGAGGGTTACCGGAACCCCACCGGGAGAAATAATGGGCCTTATGGGCCTTAGTGGAGAGAGAGGGCTGGCCTAGGGCAGGCCGCGCGCCCCTCCCCCTCTGGTCCGAATTGGACTAGGAGAGGGGGGGGGCCTTTCCTTCTCCCTCCCCCTTCCTTTCCCCCTCCTAGTAGGAGTAGGAAAGAGGGGAGCCCTACTCCTACTAGGAGGAGGACTCCTCCTCCTGGCGCGCCATAGAGGGCCGGCCGACCTCCCCCCTTGCTCCTTTATATACGGGGGCAGGGGGCACCTCTAGACACAAAAGTTGACCATTTATCCCTTAGCCGTGTGCGGTGCCCCCCTCCACCATAATCCACCTCGATCATATCGTAGCGGTGCTTAGGCGAAGCCCTACGTCGGTAGCAACATCATCACCGTCAACACACCGTCGTGCTGACGGAACTCTCCCGTGAAGCGCTGTTGGATCAGAGTTTGTGGGACGTCATCGAGATGAACGTGTGCTGAACTCGGAGGTGCTGTGCATTCGGTACTTGGATCGGTCGGATCGTGAAGACGTTCGACTACATCAACCGCGCTTTCATAACGCTTCCGCTTACAGTCTACGAGGGTACATGGACGATACTCTTACCTCTCATTGCTATGCATCACTATGATCTTGCGTGTCCATAGGAAAATTTTGAAATTACTACGTTCCCCAATAGTGGTATCAGAGCCTGGTTTATGCGTAGATGTTATATGCACGAGTAGAACACAAGTGAGTTGTGGGCGATACAAGTCATACTGCTTACCAGCATGTCATACTTTGTTTCGGCGGTATTGTTGGATGAAGCGGCCCGGACCGACATTACGTGTACGCTTACGCGAGACTGGTTCTACCGACGTGCTTTGCACACAGGTGGCTGGCGGGTGTCAGTTTCTCCAACTTTAGTTGAACCGAGTGTGGCTACGCCCGGTCGTTGAGATGGTTAAAACATCACTAACTTGACAAACTATCGTTGTGGTTTTGATGCGTAGGTAAGAATGGTTCTTGCTCGGCCCATAGCAGCCACATAAAACTTGCAACAACAAAGTAGAGGACGTCTAACTTGTTTTTGCAGGGCATGTTGTGATGTGATATGGTCAAGACATGATGCTATATTTTGTTGTATGAGATGATCATGTTTTGTAACCGAGTTATCGGCAACTGGCAGGAGCCATATGGTTGTCGCTTTATTGTATGCAATGCAATCGCCCTGTAATTGCTCTACTTTATCACTAAGCAGTAGCGATAGTCATAGAAGCAATAGTTAGCGAGACGACAACGATGCTATGATGGAGATCAAGGTGTTGCGCCGGTGACAATGGTGATCATGACGGTGCTTCGGAGATGGAGATCACAAGCACAAGATGATGATGGCCATATCATATCACTTATATTGATTGCATGTGATGTTTATCTTTTATGCATCTTATTTTACTTAGATCGACGGTACCATTATAAGATGATCTCTCACTAAATTTCAAGGTACAAGTGTTCTCCCTGAGTATGCACCATTGCGAAAGTTCATCGTGCCAAGACACCACATGATGATCGGGTGTGATAAGCTCTACGTTCACATACAATGGGTGCAAGCCAGTTTTGCACATGCAGAATACTCGGGTTAAACTTGACGAGCCTAGCATATGCAGATATGGCCTCGGAACACTGGAGACCGAAAGGTCGAGCGTGAATCATATAGACGATATGATCAACATATTGATGTTCACCATTGAAAACTACTCCATCTCACGTGATGATCGGACATGGTTTAGTTGATATGGATCACGTGATCACTTAGATGATTAGAGGGATGTCTATCTAAGTGGGAGTTCTTTAATAATTTGATTAACTGAACCTTAATTTATCATCAACTTAGTACCTGATATTAGTTTGCATGTCTATGTTGTTGTAGATAGATGGCCCGTGCTGTTGTTCCATTGAATTTTAATGCGTTCCTTGAGAAAGCAAAGTTGAAAGATGATGGTAGCAATTACATGGACTGGGTCCGTAACTTGAGGATTATCCTCATTGCTGCACAGAAGAATTACGTCCTGGAAGCACCGCTAAGTGCCAAACCTGCTGCAGGAGCAACACCAGATGTTATGAACGTCTGGCAGAGCAAAGCTAATGACTACTCAATAGTTCAGTGTGCCATGCTTTACGGCTTAGAACCGGGACTTCAACAACGTTTTGAACGTCATGGAGCATATGGGATGTTCCAGGAGTTGAAATTAATATTTCAAGCAAATGACCGGATTGAGAGATATGAAGTCTCCAATAAGTTATACAGCTGCAAGATGGAGGAGAATAGTTCTGTCAGTGAACATATACTCAGAATGTCTGGGTACCATAACCACTTGACTCAATTGGGAGTTAATCTTCCTGTTGATAGTGTCATTGACAGAGTTCTTCAATCACTGCCACCGAGCTACAAGAGCTTCGTGATGAACTATAACATGCAAGGGATGAATAAAACAATTCCCGAGCTCTTCGCAATGCTAACGGCTGCAGAGGTAGAAATCAAGAAGGAGCATCAAGTGTTGATGGTTAACAAGACCACCAGTTTCAAGAAAAAGGGTAAAGGGAAGAAGAAAGGGAACTTCAAGAAGAACGGCAAACAAGTTGCTGCTCAAGAGAAGAAACCCAAGTCTGGACCTAAGCCTGAGACTGAGTGCTTCTACTGCAAACAGACTGGTCACTGGAAGCGGAACTGCCCCAAGTATTTGGCGGATAAGAATGATGGCAAGGTGAACAAAGGTATATGTGATATACATGTTATTGATGTGTACCTTACTAATTCTCGCAGTAGTGCCTGGGTATTTGATACTGGTTTTGTTGTTAATATTTGCAACTCGAAACAGGGATTACGGATTAAGCAAAGATTGGCAAAGGATGAGGTGACGATGCACGTGGGAAATGGTTCCAAAGTCGATGTGATCGCAGTCGGCACGCTACCTTTACATCTACCTTCGGGATTAGTATTAGACCTGAATAATTGTTATTTGGTGCTAGCGTTAAGCATGAACATTATATCTGGATCTTGTTTGATGCGAGACGGTTATTCATTTAAATCAGAGAATAATGGTTGTTCTATTTATATGAGTAATATCTTTTATGGTCATGCACCCTTAAAGAGTGGTCTATTCTTTTTGAATCTCGATAGTGGAGATACACATATTCATAGTATTGAAGCTAAAAGATGCAGAGTTGATAATGATAGTGCAACTTATTTGTGCCACTGCCGTTTAGGTCATATTGGTATAAAGCGCATGAAGAAACTCCATTCTGATGGACTTGTGGAATCACTTGATTAAGAATCACTTGGTACTTGCGAACCGTGCCTCATGGGCAAGATGACTAAAACGCCGTTCTCCGAAACTATGGAGCGAGCAACAGATTTGTTGGAAATCATACATACTGATGTATGTGGTCCGATGAATATTGAGGCTCACGACGGGTATCGTTGTTTTCTCACCTTCACAGATAATTTGAGCACATATGGGTATATCTACTTGATGAAACATAAGTCTGAAACATTTGAAAAGTTCAAAGAATTTCAGAGTGAAGTAGAAAATCATCGTAACAAGAAAATAAAGTTTCTACGATCTGATCATGGAGGAGAATATTTGAGTTACGAGTTTGGTCTTCATTTGAAACAATGCGGAATAGTTTTGCAACTCACGCCACCCGGAATACCACAGCGTAATGGTGTGTCCGAACGTCGTAATCGTACTTTACTAGATATGGTGCGATCTATGATGTCTCTTACTGATTTACCGCTATCGTTTTGGGGTTATACTTTAGAGACGGCTGCATTCACGTTAAATAGGGCACCATCTAAATCCGTTGAGATGACTCCTTATGAACTGTGGTTTGGCAAGAAACCAAAGTTGTCATTTCTTAAAGTTTGGGGCTGCGATGCTTATGTGAAAAGGCTTCAACCTGATAAGCTTGAACCCAAATCGGAGAAATGTGTCTTCATAGGATACCCAAAAGAGACAGTTGGGTACACCTTCTATCACAGATCCGAAGGCAAGACTTTTGTTGCGAAGACTGAATCCTTTCTAGAGAAGGAGTTTCTCTCGAAAGAAGTGAGTGGGAGGAAAGTAGAACTTGATGAGGTAACTGTACCTGCTCCCTTATTGGAAAGTAGTTCATCACAGAAACCGGTTTTTGTGACGCCTACACCAATTAGTAAGGAAGCTAATGATAATGATCATAAAACTTCAGACCAAGTTACTACCGAACCTCGTAGGTCAACCAGAGTAAGATCCGCACCAGAGTGGTACGGTAATCCTGTTCTAGAAGTCATGTTACTAGACCATGACGAACCTACAAACTATGAGGAAGCGATGATGAGCCCAGATTCCACAAAATGGCTTGAGGCCGTGAAATCTGAGATGGGATCCATGTATGAGAACAAAGTGTGGACTTTGGTTGACTTGCCCGATGATCGGCAAGCCATCAAGAATAAATGGATCTTCAAGAAGAAGATAGACGCTGATGGTAATGTTACTGTATACAAAGCTCAACTTGTTGCGAAAGGTTTTCGACAAGTTGAAGGAGTTGACTACGATGAGACCTCACCCGTAGCGATGCTTAAGTCCGTCCAAATCATGTTAGCTATTCCGCATTTTATGATTATGAAATTTGGCAAATGGATGTAAAGACTGCATTCCTGAATGGATTTCTGGAAGAAGAGTTGTATATGATGCAACCTGAAGGTTTTATCGATCCAAAGGGTGCTAACAAAGTGTGCAAGCTCCATAGATCCATTTATGGACTGGTGCAAGCCTCTCGGAGTTGGAATAAATGTTTTGATAGTGTGATCAAAGCATATGATTTTATACAGACTTTTGGAGAAGCCTGTATTTACAAGAAAGTGAGTGGAAGCTCTGTAGCATTTCTAATATTATATGTGGATGACATATTGTTAATTGGAAATGATATAGAATTTTTGGATAGCATAAGCGGATACTTGAATAAGAGTTTTTCAATGAAAGACCTCGGTGAAGCTTCTTACATATTGGGCATCAAGATCTATAGAGATAGATCAAGATGCTTAATTGGACTTTCACAAAGCACATACCTTGACAAAGTTTTGAAGAAGTTCAAAATGGATCAGGCAAAGAAAGGATTCTTGCCTGTGCTACAACGTGTGAAGTTGAGTAAGACTCAATGCCCAACCACTGGAGAAGATAGAGAGAAAATGAAAGATGTTCCCTATGCTTTAGCCATAGGCTCTATCATGTATGCAATGCTGTGTACCAGACCTGATCTGTGCCTTGGTATTAGTTTAGCAGGGAGGTACCAAAGTAATCCAGGAGTGGATCACTGGACAGCGGTCAAGAACATCCTGAAATACCTGAAAAAGACTAAGGATATGTTTCTCGTTTATGGAGGTGACAAATAGCTCATCATAAATGGTTACGTCGATGCAAACTTTGACACTGATCCAGATGATTCTAAATCGCAAACCGGATACGTGTTTATATTGAATAGTGGAGCTGTCAGTTGGAGAAATTCTAAACAAAGCGTCACGGTGGGATCTACATGTGAAGCGGAGTACATTGCTGCTTCGGAAGCAACAAATGAAGGTGTCTGAATGAAGGAGTTCATATCCAATCTAGGTGTCATACCTAGTGCATCAGGTCCAATGAAAATCTTTTGTGACAATATTGGTGCAATTGCCTTGGCAAAGGAATCTAGATTTCACAAGAGAACCAAGCACATCAAGAGATGCTTCAATTCCATTCGCGATCAAGTCCAGGTGGGAGGCATAGAGATTTGCAAGATACACACGGATCTGAATGTTGCAGACCCGTTGACTAAGCCTCTCTCACGAGCAAAACATGATCAACACCAAGACTCCATGGGTGTTAGAATCATTACTATGTAATCTAGATTATTGACTCTAGTGCAAGTGGGAGACTAAAGGAAATATGCCCTAGAGGCAATACTAAAGTTATTATTTATTTCCTTATATCATGATAAATGTTTATTATTCATGCTAGAATTGTATTAACCGGAAACATGATACATGTGTGAATACATAGACAAATAGATTATCACTAGTATGCCTCTACTTGACTAGCTCATTGATCAAAGATGGTTATGTTTCCTAACCATAGACATAAGTTGTCATTTGATAAACGGGATCACATCATTAGGAGAATGATGTGATTGACTTGACCCATTTCATCAGCTTAGCACTTGATCGTTTTAGTTTACTGCTATTGCTTTCTTCATGACCTATACATGTTCCTATGACTATGAGATTATGTAACTCCCGATTACCGTAGGAACACTTTATGTGCTACCAAACGTCACAACATAACTGGGTGATTATAAAGGTGCTCTATAGGTGTCCGATGGTACTTGCTGAGTTGACATAGATCAAGATTAGGATTTGTCACTCCGATTGTCGAAGAGGTATCTCTGGGCCCACTCGGTAATGCACATCACAATAAACCTTGAAAGCATTGTAACTAATGAGTTAGTTGCGGGATTATGCATTACATAACGAGTAAAGAGACTTGCCGGTAACGAGATTGAACTAGGTATTGAGATACCGACGATCGAATCTCGGGCAAGTAACATACCGATGACAAAGGGAACAACGTATGCTGTTATGCGGTTTGACCGATAAAGATCTTCGTAGAATATGTGGGAACCAATATGAACATCTAGGTTCCACTATTGGTTATTGACCAGAGATGTGTCTCGGTCATGTCTACATAGTTCTCGAACCCATAGGGTCCGCACACTTAAAGTTCGGTGACAATCGGTATTATGAGTTTTTGATTTTTGATGTTCCGAAGGTAGTTAGGAGTCCCGGATATGATCACGGACATGACGAGGAGTCTCGAAATGGCCGAGACATAAAGATCGATATATTGGACGACTATATTCGGACACCGGAAGTGTTCCGGGTGATTTCGGAGAAAATCAAAGTGCTGGAGGGTTACGGTAACCCCCCCCGGGAGAAATAATGGGCCATAGTGGAGAGAGAGAGGGCTGGCCTAGGGGAGGCCGCGCGCCCCTCCCCCTCTGGTCCGAATTGGACTAGGATAGGGGGGCGGCGCCCCCCTTTCCTTCTCCCTCTCCCCCTTCCTTTCCCCCTCCTAGTAGGAGTAGGAAAGAGGGGAGTCCTACTCCTACTAGGAGGAGGACTCCTCCTGGCGCGCCATAGAGGGCCGGTCAGCCTCCCCCTTGCTCCTTTATATACGGGGGCAGGGGGCACCTCTAGACACACAAGTTGATCATTGATCCCTTAGCCGTGTGCGGTGCCCCCTCCACCATAATCCACCTCGATAATATCGTAGCGGTGCTTAGGCGAAGCCCTGCGTCGGTAGCAACATCATCACTGTCAACACACCGTCGTGCTGACGGAACTCTCCCGTGAAGCTCTACTGGATCAGAGTTCGTGGGATGTCATCGAGCTGAACGTGTGCTGAACTCGGAGGTGCCGTGCGTTCGGTACTTGGATCGGTCGGATCGTGAAGACGTTCGACTAAATCAACCGCGTTCTCATAACTCTTCCGCTTACGGTCTACGAGGGTACGTGGACGATACTCTTCCGTCTTCTTGCTACGCATCACCATGATCTTGCGTGTTCGCAGGAAATTTTTGAAAAGGGATCGCACATGTCTGTATTGACTGGAAGGAGAATGCAATAGCAAAATAAGAATTAAGGCCATGATGATGCGATCGCAGTGGTGGTTACAGGAGGCAAGAAGAAAGATGCATCCATCAACGTACGACCTCCTCCTCCTCAACTCAGGGCGCTGGCCGGGCCACCGACCAACGGCTAAGGAGCAGCGTCTTTTATGGCGAGGTCAAAATTGCTTCTCAGCAAAGGCATCCAGGGCTTCCAGCCGGTTAAGGAAGGCCAATGTCATAGCATCCTCACTGGCCTTGTAGATACCTATGCACACGATTTGCTCGTACACAAGGATGTGTAGGTCGACGGTTTCTTGCAGGGCGAGGCGCCTCGCGGCGAGCACGACCTCCAGGTGGACATTCTTCGTGGCGTCGGCGGGCGGTCGCAGGGCCACCAGTGCTTGAAAGAGGTTCCGACCATGGAGGCCGATTAGGGTGGCAGGCAATGAGGAGCTCGGGCGTGCGGGCTGGAGGAGTACGGCGATGTTGTCCGCGAGCTTCTTGACGACGATGAACCTGTTGGTGGTGCAAACGATCATCTGGTCCAACTGAGAGTCGTAGCTGGCGTCGACGACGGCCATCCACCAGCCGGTCGCCAACACCGTCTGGAGATGATCCACAGTGCCATGCCGCAGGCCAGCGTCGTGGACCATCTGGCACAGCTGCTGGCCGCTCACGCGCATCGCCGCCATGGGTATGGAGTGAGCACTTTTGCTCTTATTAGTGTAGGTGCTAAGGCAAATGCTTAGGTGCGTACGATGTGGTAGATGCATTGGAATGGAGGGGCACCTTTATATGAGTGCAAACTGTGTTGCATTCACATCGTGCTGCCACTTTTCCCGGTCCTCCTCCCATTAATTCCCTCATGCATTCACACGATGCTAATTGAAGGAGAGGATGCATCATTGGCCATTAAACATTTCGGGAACCGCTACCCTCTCCCTCATTTGCATTAAAGCCGTATTGGGAACTGTGCCGCCCGCTGCATGCCCAGCTGAACACGCCTCCTCGCCTCCATCTATGCTTAATTACTGAATTTTAGTTGCAAAAATTAGATACTGCTAGTGATTTTTAGCTTCATATTTTGACAAATCGCAGTGTTACAAGGTGTTCAAGAGATGCAGAAATCCTGCTCTCACTTTGCATACGGGTGTTCTATCTAAAACGTTTGCGATCAAGAGCCATTAAAACCTATAGCCATTAAAACCAAGAAACATGGCGTCATGTGAATGGTTAACAGAATGCACACGGTTTGAATTATACAAACGTTTGAGATATTAAAGTGGCAGCTATTTTTTCAAAATGCCTTTGTTGGCTATTATTCGAGTGCGCCTTCTCTCAAAATGGACACGAAAAATACCACGGCATGTCGGGTGCCGTTCCATGATAGCATGCCAAGTTTCATGAATTTCAGACGAGTTTTGGTACTAGAATTTAAAAACAAAGTATCTCAACGTTTTGCCGGCAATCAACGGTGCCCTAGTGTTTGAAATTCATTCCCATTTCTTGCATTGGACCTAAGCATGCACCCAAGGACAAAGATTTGATTTTTCAACCAATTTATATGCACTGGAGCTTGTGCATGAAGTTCAAATTTGAATTATGCACATAAATGCATTGGGAACTCACTTAATGCATAAAAATGTCCAAACGAACCCCCAAAAATCACGAAAATTGACACAACACTCTTGTTGTTCTATGTTGACACGAGAATTTTTTGAAAGTAATAAGAGGCAATGGATATCGTTTCGTCCCCAAAGGTGGGATGTTCCCTCATGGAACCATCATGCTTGTTGTGAGAAGCTCTGGTTTGTAAGAAGCATATACCCAAACCTGCCCCAAATGGGACAAATTTTTTTACCATGACATGTTGATGCCGCTCCATGATAGCATGCCATGTTTCATGAATTTCATATGAGTTTTGGATTTACTAGAATTTAAAAACCAGGTATCTCAATGTTTGCGGCCAAATGACGGTGGCAGGGTGTTTGACATTCATTCCCATTTCTTGCATGGGACCTAAGCATGCACCTAAGGACAAAGATTTGATTTTTCAACCAATTTACATGCACTGGAGCATGTGCATGTTGTTCAAATTTGAATTATGCACATAAATGCATTGAAAACTCACTTAATGCATAAAATGTCCAAACGAACCCCGAAAAATCACAAAAAATAACACAACACTCCTGTTGTTCTATGTTGACACGAGAAATTTTTGAAATCAATAAGAGGCAATGGATATCGTTTCGTCCCCAAAGGTGGGACGTTCCCTAGCGAAATGATCATCCTTGTTGTGAGAAGCTCTGGTTTGTGAGAAGCATATATCCAAACCTGCCCCAAATGGGACAAAAAAATTTACCACGGCATGTTGATGCCGCTCCATGATAGCATGCCAAGTTTCATGAATTTCAGACGAGTTTTGGATTTACTAGAATTTAAAAACCTGGTATCTCAATGTTTGCGGCCGAGTGACGGCGGCAGGGTGTTTGACATTCATTCCCATTTCTTGCATGGGACCTAAGAATGCACCCAAGGACAAAGGTTTGTTTTTTCAACCAATTTATATGCACTGGAGCATGTTCATGTAGTTCAAATTTGAATTATGCACATAAATGCATTGAAAACTTACTTAATGCATAAAAATGTCCAAACAAACCCCGAAAAATCACAAAAAATAACACAACACTCCTGTTGTTCTATGTTGACACGAGAAATTTTTTGAAAGCAATAAGAGGCAATGGATATCGTTTCATCCCCAAAGGTGGGACATTCCTTAGCGAAACCATCATGCTTGTTGTGAGAAGCTCTGGTTTGTGAGAAGCAGATACCCGAACCTGCCCTAAATGGGACAAAAAATTACCACAACATGTTGATGCCACTCCATGATAGCATGCCAAGTTTCATGAATTTCAGACGAGTTTTGGATTTACTAGAATTTAAAAACCAGGTATCTCAATGTTTGCGGCCGAGTGACGGTGGCAGGGTGTTTGCACTACAAAAAAATACACTTCCGTGATGATACATGTTTGTCACAGTAGGCCGCGTTTTTTGTCATGCATGTACATCCATGACAAATTTATGACAGAATCAAGATAGTCATACCTGTGCTGTCGTAGAAGTGTTCCATGACATTACCAAAATTATCATCACGGAAGTGTCCACTTCCATGACGATAAATCGCGCGTCACAGAAGTGCTTTCGTCAAGGGTGACCGACACGTGGCATCCACCATAATGGAACGCCGTTAAGCTATCGGGTCGGGTTTTGGATCCGATAACCCGTTAACAGCCCCGACCAATGGGGATTTTCCACGTGTAAAATCATCATTGGCTGGAGGAAACACGTGTCGGCTCACCATTGGGACATATGTCATCTGCTCATTGGACCGAAGGCGCCTATGATACGGCGACACATGGCACGGCCCAACAGAGGCCCATTCCTGTGAAAAGGCCGGCCCGTTTGACTTGGTCAAAAGGTGGCGGGCCAGCCCACGGAAAGCCTGTTCTCATATAGCCCATTTATAGCCCGCTAACCCAGGGCCCGTTACGCCCTTTCCGAATTAGGCCCAGTAGCGTCATCTGGGCCGTCCAATATGATTCAGCCCGTTTTAACTTCCGGCCCATGTGTGGCCCATGACTTCTTTCGACCCATATGAGGACCTTTGTAACTCTTGGCCCATTAACGGCCCATGGTGAAACTGGCCCGTAATGAACAGTGTATCACTTTATACCCATTAACGCCCCGTTATTCCATTGGGCCATTTCCAGCCCAAGTTATCTTTCGGCCTTCTCAGGGCCCATTGATTCTTGGGCTCATTTGCAGCATTTGGTTACATACGGCCCGTTACAGTCATTTTCTGCTTGTGGGCCAAATTCAGCCCGTCGTTACAGTCGGCCTGTTTGCGGACCATTAATACGTTGGGCCATTTTCATGTAAAAAACCCGTTGGGATGTTTTCATAGAGTTATCAGATACGGCCTATCAACGGCCCGTTATGGTCCACGAATAGTATGGCCCATGATTGGCGAAATGATGATACGCCCCGTAGAAGGCCCATGGATCCTACGACCCATATGAGGCCCATGGATAGTACGACCCGTAGAAGGCCCATGGATCGTACGCCCCATAGAAGGCCCATGGACCCTACGGCCAGTAGAAGGCCCATGGACCCTAAGGCCCATATAGAAGGCCGATGGATCATACCGCCGGACAAAGGCCCATGGATCATACGACCCGTAGAAGGCCCATGTGTAGGATCTAGAAGTAGATGTGTCTAGAGGGGGGTGATTAGACACTTAATGCCAAAGTTGCAATTTTTAAGCCTTTTCGGTTTAAGTGGAGTTCAGGCACAATTTCAACACACACAATACATATCAAGCAAGCATGCAAAGAGTATATGAGCAGCGGAATGTAAAGCATGCAACTTGCAAGAATGTAAAGGGAAGGGTTTGGAGAATTCAAACGCAATTGGAGACACGAATGTTTTTCCCGTGGTTCGGATAGGTGGTGCTATCCTACATCCACGTTGATGGAGACTTCAACCCACAAAGGGTAACGGTTGCGCGAGTCCACACAGGGCTCCACCCAAGGGTAACGGTTGCGCGAGTCCACACAGGGCTCCACCCACGAAGGGTCCACGAAGAAGCAACCACCCAAAAGGGTCCACGAAGAAGCAACCTTGTCTATCCCACCATGGCCATCACCCACACAGGACTTGCCTCACTAGCGGTAGATCTTCACGAAGTAGGCGATCTCCTTGCCCTTACAAACTCCTTGGTTCAACTCCACAATCTTGTCGGAGGCTCCCAAGTGACACCTAGCCAATCTAGGAGACACCACTCTCCAAGAAGTAACAAATGGTGTGTAGGTAATGAACTCCTTGCTCTTGTGCTTCAAATGATAGTCTCCCCAACACTCAACTCTCTCTCATAGGATTTGGATTTGGTGGAAAGAAGATTTGAGTGGAAAGCAACTTGGGAAGGATAGAGATCAAGATTCATATGGTAGGAATGGAATATCTTGGTCTCAACACATGAGTAGGTGGTTCTCTCTCAGAACATATGAGTTGGAATGGTGTGTGTGTTCTGATGGCTCTCTCATCGAATGAGAAGGAGGTGGAGGGGTATATATAGCCTCCACACAAAATCCAACCATTACACAAAGTTTTCCAATCTCGGTGGGACCGAATCAATAAACTCGGTCGGACCGAAAATGTAAACCTAGTGACCGTTAGAGATTTCGGTGGGACCGACGGGATCAACTCGGTGGGACCGATGTGCTAGGGTTAGGGTAAATCCAAAACTCGGTTTGACCGATTACTCAAACTCGGTGGGACCGATTTGGGTAATAAGTGAAACTGAGATTCGGTCAAGCAAACTCGGTGGGACCGATTGCATATCTCGGTGGGACCGAGAATATTGCAATGGGTAACAGAGAGTTTGCAAGCCCATCTCGGTGAGACCGAGATCCCATCGGTGAGAACGAACCGATTAGGGTTTGGCAGTGGCTTATGATAAGTGAAACTTGGTGGCGCCGGATAGGAAAAATCGGTAGGACCGAGTTTGGCTTAGGGTTTAGGTCATATGTGGAAGTGGGAAAGTAGTTGAGGGTTTTGGAGCATATCACTAAGCACATGAAGCAAGAGGCTCATTAAGCAACACCTCATCCCTCCTTGATAGTATTGGCTTTTCCTATGGACTCAATGTGATATTGGATCACTAAAATGTAAAATGAAGAGTCTTGAGCTTGAAGCTTTAGCCAATCCTTTGTCCTTAGCATCTTGAAGGAGTTCCCACAACCTTTAATCCATGCCACTCCATTGTTGAACTTATCTGAAACATGCTAGATAGAAATGTTAGTCCAACAAGAGATATGTTGTCATCAATTATCAAAACCACCTAGGGAGCACTTGTGCTTTAATCTCCCCCTTTTTGGTAATTGATGGCAACATACATCAAAGCTTTAGATAAAGATATAAAGAACAACAAGTAAAGCTTTGGAAGGACATGTAACAAGCATAGGCTCCCCTTACATGTATGCACTCATGTAAATATGAAATATAGAGACATGTGAGAGCATAACCATGACAGAGTAGGCAATGTGTTACATGCATCATGGCCATATGCATCAGAGCAAAAGATTATCAAGGAAAATACCTTCATGCTCATGAGTCCTTCTTGCAAACAGTATGTACATAAGCAAGAACTCCTCATACTCATGATTTTGATGCATATACTTACCTTGTGGTCTTGAGTTGGCTTAGGATGGAATGAACCTGCACAAACAAGGTTAGATAACGCAGGTACGTCCACTAGCTAGAGCAAACAAAGGAAACCACAAGAGTACCAAGACTGGGATGACATGTAGAGAGTGAGTACAAGGTACCACATTGGATTCAACATGTCCCCAAGAATAAAGATATGCAATGAATTTGACTGATTTCTTTCCCTTAGGTGTCTTGATCCCCCTGAATCGTACATGGGATATTGGGAGAAGATAGGAAACAGAAAAATCAGAGCTGAAAGATATGAATAGAACTTAATTCAAATGAGTTCATACGAACATGTCTTTCCCCCAAAAAGACATGTGGCATCTCTCCTCTTGAACATCGAGCATCTGGGATCCTTGAGTATTCTCTCCCCCTTGGAGATTTCTTTCTCCCCCTTAATATATGGGATCCTTGAGTATTCTCTCCCCCTTAGTACTTTATCCTTTGTAGGTGATAAGCTTTTGATGTGATCTCTCTCTCCCTGATGATAAGCTTTGATGTGATCTCTCTTTCCCCCTTTGACATCAATTTCCAAGAAGGTTTTTTCTGGAATCCGTCGAATAGGGTTGGTCCTTGAGATGCAGTACAAAGCAGGGAATAAAACTGTGATGCTTATAGAGGACAAGATTCATTGAGTGGAGCTGGATCAGAAGAAATATAGAATATGTGGCAAACTGTTTTTCCTGTTGCGAAATCGGTGGCACCGAGTGGCATGTTTCGGTAGTACCGAAGGGATTCGGTTTGGACCGAAAATGGCAATTCGGTGAAACCGAGTTCATCACAGAGAAAAACACTTGTCACCTCAGCTCACTAGTCAAGTAAGATCTCACAAAGATTTGCAATGAATTAGCTGAAAGATTTGCAAGGAATTTGATGCAGAAATATGCAGAACAAAAACCAAAAAGAAAAGAGTGAAAGTTTCTAGATGAAGTTTTTTTTGTTTGAAAGAGAAGGAAACAAATATGCAAGGGACAAATGCAATAACTCAGAAAAGAACACAAGAGAACTTCATCTAGAATTGGGCGGTGACATAGTCACCTATGTTAGAGTATATTGACTTAGGAGTCAAGTGAGAACACTTGATCATAGGTCATACTCATCGTTTAAGCTCAAAATGGGGTTACCATTTTTCGTTTAAGCATCTTGATGTATTCACATCTTGTTGAGTTGCTTTGACTCATGTCTTGGAGTAAAGCTTCTCTAAGATGGAATAACATACCTTGGGTGGTGGTGTGGTTCTTGCTCATGTAGTTGAACTTGTGTGGGTGCTCAAGGTTGATGTAGCTCATCAAGAGTTGGGAGCACCACTTGGAGTTTGAGTTCATCTACCTACATGGGTTAGTTCTTGCAAGGAAGAGCACTTGTGTATCCAAAAATGACAATCATGAAGCTCAACATAGAATTTGTCAAAGGATATGTTTGAATGGTTTTGTGCTTCCTTGTCTTCAACCACCATTGTGTAGAGTCTTGGTGATGTAGAGATTGCTCAAGATGTGAGTGAGTCGCAATCTCATGGAATTAGATTCAACCAAGCACCTACATGGGTTAGACAACATGCAAGGTGCAAATATATCCAAGACATAAGATAGTTATCATAAGAGATATATCATGGATTAGTCATAAGCTCATGTCTTGCATGTATCCAATGGAGTTTCTACTCCAAGTTCGAAGCATCAATGATGTTCAATTCTCCTCTCAACCTGCAAAACACTTTCTCATCAAGTGGTTTAGTGAATATATCCGCTAATTGCTTATCGGTGCGAACATGCTTAAGATTGATGTCACCCTTAGCAACATGATCTCGAATGAAATGATGACGAACTTCAATATGCTTAGTTCGAGAATGTTGTACAGGATTATGACCAATTTTGATAGCACTTTCATTGTCACAAAGCAGTGGAACATGTTTCACATAAATCCCATAATCTTTAAGAGTTTGGGTCATCCAAAGTAATTGAGCACAACATGAACCAGCGGCAATGTATTCCGCTTCGGCGGTGGATAAGGATACCGAGTTTTGTTTCTTGGAAGACCAAGACACAAGAGATCTACCAAGAAATTGACAAGTACCGAAGTGGACTTTCTATCAACCTTGTCTCCGGCATAATCCGAGTCGGAATAGCCAACAAGATCAAAAGAAGACCTCTTAGGATACCAAATGCCAAAATTTGGTGTATGGATTAAATATCTCACTATCCTTTTCACAGCCTTAAGATGACAATCTTTAGGAGCAGCTTGATATCGTGCACACATGCACACACTTAGCATAATATCGGGACGTGAAGCACATAGGTATAACAATGAACCAATCATAGAGCGATAAACCTTTTGATCAACCGGTTCACCACCTTTGGTCAAATCATTATGTCCACTAGTGGGCATGGGTGTATACATACCTTTGCACTCTTGCATATTGAACTTTTTGAATAAGTCCTTGGTGTACTTTGTTTGAGAGACAAATGTACCTTCCTTAGTTTGCTTGATTTGCAAACCGAGAAAGAATTTGAGTTCACTCATCATAGACATCTCAAACTTCTCTGACATTAGCTTTCCAAACTTTTCACTAAAGAGAGGGTTAGTTGAACCAAATATGATATCATCAACATAAATTTGGCATACAAATAGTTCTCCATTAACCCTTTTAGTAAAAAGAGTAGAATCAATTTTACCAATTTCGAAACCACTTGCAATAAGGAACTTGGTCAAGCAATTATACCATGCTCTAGTAGCTTGTTTAAGACCATAAAGACCTTTGTGAAGTTTGTAAACATGATTTGGTTTCTTAGGATTGACAAAGCCGGGAGGTTGTTTGACATAAACTTCCTCCTCTATTTCACCATTTAGAAAAGCACTTTTAATGTCCATTTGGTACAAGGTGATATTATGGTGATTAGCATAGGCAAGTAAGATGCGAATGAACTCAAGTCTAGCAACGGGAGCATATGTCTCACCATAGTCCATACCTTCGACTTGTGTGTACCCTTGGGCGACGAGACGTGCTTTGTTGCGAACCACTTGTCCATCTTCATCTTGCTTGTTTCGAAACACCCATTTGGTACCAATGATGTTGTGGTTGTTGTCGGGCTTCTCAACCAATGTCCAAACTTGGTTTCTCTCAAAATTGTAGCTCTTCATGCATAGCGTTTATCCAATCCGGATCTTCCAATGCTTCTTCAACCTTCATTGGTTCAATGCTAGAGATGAATGAATAGTTTTCACAAAAGTTAGCTAAACGAGTTTTTGAGCGAGTGATTCTCCCGGTTTGTATATCATTGAGGATTTGCTCGACGGGATGATCTTTGGCAATTCTTGCTCGAACTCGTGAGAGCTTTTGCTTGGGTCTTTGTTGAACATCTTCTTCATCTTGTTCTTCTTCTTGGCCTTCTTCATTGTTGACGTCGTCGTTCTCTTGTCGTGGTGGAGAAGGAGGTTGTTGATGTTCATCTTGACGTACTTCCTCGTTTTCTTCATCTTGGTGTGTCCCACTTGTGGATGCTTCCGTGTCGATTCTTGGTTCACCTTGTCGTGAAGTAGAAGCTTCCACTTGGACGGATGAAGTACTCTCCTTCACCTCCGTTGGACGAATTTTGCCAATGGACAAGTCTTGAATTGCTTCTGAAGGGTCTTTGTCTCCTACATCAATTGGCAATTGCTCTACTTGCGAGCCATTAGATTCATCAAACTTCACATCTACCGTCTCTTCAACCTTTCGGGTGAAATTGTTGTAGACACGGTAAGTGTGAGAGTTTGAGCCATAACCAAGTAGAAAACCTTCATGAGATTTAGCAGCAAACTTTGAATGATGATGCTTATCAAGAATGTAGAACTTTGAGCCGAATACTCGAAAATAGCCAACTTGGGGTTTGTTACCGGTGAGAAGCTCGTATGCCGTCTTGCCGAGTAGCTTGTGAAGATATAAGCGATTTGTTGCGTGACAAGCTGTCTCAACCGCTTCTGCCCAAAAGTTCTTCGGCGTCTTGTATTCTATCAAGCATCGTTCTTGCCATTTCGATGAGCGTCCGGTTCTTCCTCTCAAAAACTCCATTTTGTTAAGGTGTGTACGTAGTCGAGAACTCGTGTGAAATCCCTTCTTCGTCAAGAAAGGTGTCCACATTTGCGTTCTTGAACTCGTTCCGTTGTCACTCCGAACCTTCTTGATCTTCACGTCAAACTGATTTTGGGCCTTCCTAGCGAAGTTTCTGAAGATCTTCTGGACCTGCGACTTGTCATTAAGAAAGAACACCCACGTAAATCTTGAAAAATCATCAACTATAACTAGACCAAAAGAATTTCCACCGAGACTCTTGTAGGCGTTGGGACCAAAAAGATCCATGTGAAGTAGCTCGAGTGGCCTTCCTTGTGTCATGATGTTCTTCAGGGATGTCTTCTCCAAACCTGTTTAACTGCTTGACAAAGCACTGCAAAGTCTCCTTATCAAATATGACATCGTTAACTCCAAGGAATAATGATTTCTTTAATAAGCCTTGTCAAGGTTTCTCATGCCAGTGACCTAGTCGTCTATGCACAACCAACCTTTGAGGATTTAGCAACAAAGCAAGTTTAGGTTGTGCCTTTTTAGAGAAATCAACAATGTAAAGATCACCTCTACGCATACCCGTAAGACCATTTTATGATTGTCTCGACGAAATAACTTGGCAATCTACCTCAGTAAATAGGATTCAAACCGAAAAGCAAGTCTAGATACTGAAAGTAAAGTTGTAGAAAGAGATTCAACAAGTGACATTTTGAATGGAACTATCATGTGAGATGGCCACCTTACCAAGGCCAACACTTTACCTTTGAATTATCACAAAGGTGACATATTTTCGAGGGCCGTCATTTTCAGCAAGCTCACGAAACATCTCTTCATCTCCGGTCATATGATCAGTACATCCACTATCAAGAACCCATTCCTTTCCTCCTGATTCATATCCCTGAAGATTTGCCATAAGACCAAAGTGTCTCATTGCATCATCAAGATCGAAGTCACTATCATCATCATCATCATAATATTCGTGTTCATCATGATCTTGTGACTCATCATTTCCTAGAGAGGGTAATTCATTAGATAAACGACCATCAAGGTGGTTACTTTTATGAATTCTTATAGCTTTGAATATGATATCATTAATGATTCCAACATCTCCTTTAGCATGCTTAAGATTGGCAAGTTCAAAAAGACATTTACCAAAACTAGGATCACTAGAGTTCATCTTACTCAAGGCAATAGATTTATGGAGAATTTCATGCAAAGTTTTCAAGGAATAATCGGGAAATGTTCCTCAAGAAATTTCCATATGGTATAGGCACAATTGTGAGTAGGCAAACTAGCAATCAAATTTTTGGGCAATCCTCTAATGATGAGCTCAATAGTTCTAAGATTGCGAATCATGTCAATATCTTCATCTAGGGTAGGATGCAAAGGATCAATATGAGGTGCACAAGGGCTAGCAATATACTTGTTCAAATGATATTGATTGAAGATTACAAGCATCTCATTTTTCCACTCATGAAAATACTCTCCATCAAGAATAGGCACTCTATGTCTAAGACTCCCTAATGTAGACACATCCATCTTCCTCCAATGGTGATTAAACCAAGGCAATGGAGACCAAAGCTCTGATACCACTTGTAGGATCTAGAAGTAGATGTGTCTAGAGGGGGGTGATTAGACACATAAATGCTAAGTTGCAATTTTTAAGCTTTTTCGGTTTAAGTGGAAGTTTAGGCACAATTTCAACACACACAATACATATCAAGCAAGCATGCAAAGAGTATATGAGCAGCGGAATGTAAAGCATGCAACTTGCAACAATGTAAAGAGAAGGGTTTGGAGAATTCAAACGCAATTGGAGACACGGATGTTTTTCCCGTGGTTCGGATAGGTGGTGCTATCCTACATCCACGTTGATGGAGACTTCAACCCACGAAGTAACGGTTCCGAGTCCACACAGCTACCCAAGGGTAACGTTGCGCGAGTCCACACAGGGCTCCACCCACGAAGGGTCCACGAAGAAGCAACCACCCACAAAGGTCCACGAAGAAGCAACCTTGTCTATCCCACCATGGCCATCGCCCACACAGGACTTGCCTCACTAGCGGTAGATCTTCACGAAGTAGGCGATCTCCTTGCCCTTACAAACTCCTTGGTTCAACTCCACAATCTTGTCGGAGGCTCCCAAGTGACACCTAGCCAATCTAGGAGACACCACTCTCCAAGAAGTAACAAATGGTGTGTAGGTGATGAACTCCTTGCTCTTGTGCTTCAAATGATAGTCTCCCCAACACTCAACTCTCTCTCATAGGATTTGGATTTGGAAAGAAGATTTGAGTGGAAAGCAACTTGGGGAAGGCTAGAGATCAAGATTCATATGGTAGGAATGGAATATCTTGGTCTCAACACATGAGTAGGTGGTTCTCTCTCAGAACTATGAGTTGGAATGGTGTGTGTTCTGATGGCTCTCTCCTCGAATGAGAAGAGGTGGAGGGATATATATAGCCTCCACACAAAATCCAACCGTTACACAGTTTTCCAATCTCGGTGGGACCGAATTAATAAACTCGGTCGGACCGAAAATGTAAACCTAGTGACCGTTAGAGATTTCGGTGGGACCGACTGGATCAACTCGGTGGGACCGATGTGCTAGGGTTAGGGTAAATCCAAAACTCGGTTTGACCGATTACTCAAACTCGGTGGACCGATTTGGGTAATAAGTGAAACTGAGATTTGGTCAAGCAAACTCGGTGGGACCGATTGCATATCTCGGTGGGACCGAGAATATTGCAATGGGTAACAGAGAGTTTGCAAGCCCATCTCGGTGAGACCGAGATCCCATCGGTGAGACAACTGATTAGGGTTTGGCAGTGGCTATGACAAGTGGAAACTCGGTGGCGCCGGATAGGAAAATCGGTAGGACCGAGTTTGGCTTAGGGTTTAGGTCATATGTGGAAGTGGGAAAGTAGTTGAGGTTTTGGAGCATATCACTAAGCACATGAAGCAAGAGGCTCATTAGAAACACCTCATCCCTCCTTTGATAGTATTGGCTTTTCCTATGGACTCAATGTGATCTTGGATCACTAAAATGTAAAATGAAGAGTCTTGAGCTTGAAAGCTTTAGCCAATCCTTTGTCCTTAGCATCTTGAAGGAGTTCCCACAACCTTTAGTCCATGCCACTCATTGTTGAACTTATCCGAAACATGCTAGATAGAAATGTTTAGTCCACAAGAGATATGTTGTCATCAATTATCAAAACCACCTAGGGAGCACTTGTGCTTTCACCATGATTATTTTGGCCTAGTATCAAAAATAGGCTATTGTGGCCACTAGAAAAAATAGAAAAAGAACTGCAGTGACTACAAGCAAACAACTAAACAAGACAATAAGGAAATAAATAAGCAAGCAATTAACGCTAGCCTATTACCGCTATTACACATATTACATCCACTGGGCATCAAAGTTCGCCACCAGTGCAAATATAGGGAACAAAGCAGCACATTACATACACTGGCCGTCAAAATTGGCCACCAGTGCAAATAAACGCGAGCAAAACAAGAGCATAACTGAAACAACTTCAGAAGAGCTCAAGAAACGTTATCCTGGGTATCCACCATGCTGGCAATAAGCTTAGCAAGCTGATTAGCTTTGTCCTGTTTGGCGCTAAAATCCTCCAACGCTTGCTGTTGCACCAGAAAGTATGCATCTGAATGCTCCAGGGACTTCCGCAGTCCTTCCGCTTCTTGTCGCAGCACAGCTGATCGATGTCTTTCAGCTTGTAGTTGAGACTCAAGAAACCGAACTGATTCAGACAGTGAGTTTGAATAGCTTGTGCAAGCGGTAGTGGCCAGTAACTCGAACACTAAACCAAGACAGGACTTTGGGGTTGTCTCGCTGTCTTCAAGATAGTCTTCCTTAGCTGTTTTATCAGCTTTGTTGGAGACCAACAAGGATGTGTCACTATCCTGAACCTTATCTGCATTACTTCCTTTACCATTGCTTAATAAGGCACTCTTCCCCAATATTCTGTCAGCATTCTAAAAGAAGAAACAAGCAGACACATAACAAGTTTAGCATGTACTAGTATATGAAACTCATTTCGGTGAACCAGTTCATTAGTAAGGTGGACAGGATTAAACTACCAAGTCTTCTATTGCCAAGTACTAGTACATAATAAAAGCATCAAACAAACATATATCTATGTCCTATGGTCACTGCATTGTCTTGCCAAATCAAAATAGAGACACGGTTCAAATCATATCAGTTCAAGACAAAGCAGCAGTGAAAGAATACAAAGCGTGGGAAACTACACGACACAACAAGATTTCAGATGGGTACCACGGGTCTACATGTACAACAACACTATTGGCTCTATTGTGATGCTAGTAATGTGCATGATATGAAAGTCAACTGTATACACAATTGAAATTGAAATCAACAGAGCTATTGATAAGAGCAAACCTGTTAAAGAAACATGTGAACATACCTGCTGTGCCATTGGAGTTTCGATTGGATCCTTCAATTTAAAAATAAGTTTGTATGAGTAAATACAGTGATACAAGAGCAAAGCAATCATAGTTAAAAAAGGCGCGCTAAGCGCGCGCCTAGGCTCTAGGCGTTGGCAAAACGCATTGCGCATAACTACGCATAATCTGTGCATAACTGCGCATAAGCATGCGCTTTGGTAGTAAAGCGCAAGGCGGTGGCAAAACGCACAATTAACGCCTAGCACTTTTTTGAACTATGATAGCAATGGAATCTTAAATTAGAACAATTGTTCTTCAGGTTTAGGCACTTGTTCTACATGAACAGAGTACAGTAAGACGCAAGAATATAATACTTAAAAATAGAAAATGAGCTCATAGACCTTACCACATTCTTGGTTCGGGACCAGTACAGAACAAGGTATTCCCAGTCATCGTCCAGTAAATGTGTCTCAGGAGAATGTAAGGGAATTTGATGAGTTTCTTTGCCGGTGAAGTACGTTTTCTTCAGGTAATTCCGATACTGCCACCAAGCATTCTTGAAGATAGCAGAGGTATTAGCACAGGTTACCTCATCCCGAGTTTCCAAATCGGTCCTTCTCTATAGAGAAAAATGGGAAAATTTGCTATATTATAACCATCATGGAGGTAGGATGTATGGGACGAAGCAAAGTAATTGCCATGAATAACATTACTTACACATAACTCCTGGACAAACACCTGCAACTGGCATTTTCCTTCATCTTCAGTATAATATTTCCAAGATGGGAAGATACGCACATACGATTTAACAACATCAAATGCGATAGATGCTAAACTACGACTAGCTGGTTGTGCTTCCTCCACAGGAATAGGCGTACTAACTGGTGGAGTTGGGGTTCGCCATGATAGTACTGGCCCTTTGGGCACTGGAGCTGCCTTACTAACTGCTCTTGTTTGGGAGCTCTATGGTGGAGATGGTGCTGTGTCAACAGGAACTGGGTTACTATCGGCTGGGGTTGGGGTTAGATTGGGTGAAGCTGGTTCTCTTGTCCATCGCAGTAGGGGTACAATCTGCGAGAGTTTGGGTTATGTGTGGTAGGGCTGGTTCTTGTGCATGTACAACCGGGTGTTATCTCCACCAAGAGGTAGCACTGTTTTATTTGAAGACCAGTGTTTTTAGTCTGCTAGATACTGGCATCACCCGCTCCAATTCAAATGGCTGATAAACAGGAAACATAGTTGAATGTACAGACATTGTATGAGAGACAGATGCAATAGATAGTGTGGAAAAAAGAGGGCATGAAATAGTTGACATGTATATTGTTTAACTAAAATGGATAGCATGACATAATTTCACATATATGATGTCTATCTAAACTGGATAGCATAGCATAACATAATTCAAAGATATGATGAATAACTAAACAGGATCGCATGACATAATTCACCTACATGTTATCTAAGTAATCAGGATCGCACATTTAATTCACATATGTGATTTATATGCTAAACAGAGGGCATTCGATATGATGTCTGAACTAAGAACATGGTGTTGAATATTGTGTATATGATGTCTAAACTATGCAATGCAAGACACCAGTATGCATGATATGAGCAGTATAACCGTGCCAAGTTAGAGCATACACCTCAGTGGGGGAATAGGACTGGTCATGTATCTCTGAATCCATCTCTGAGGAGCTATCGAGACCCAACAATAGATCTTCTTCGACAGGTAGCACTGTCTGCTCTGAAGGCCTTGTTTTCACTCCAGATTTTTCCATCTCCCACCCAAATGGCTGATTCACAGGAAGAGTAGTTTAATGTACAAACATTGTCGACAAATGGAAATGTAATGAAGAAAAGGATGGGCAAGATATCATTCAAATATATGATGCCTGGTTAAACAGGATGGCATTGCACATTTCACATATATTATGGCTGGCTAAAAGACATGAGACTGCATAATTCCCATATATGATATAGAAACTAAACAGGTGGCATTACAGAACATGTCTAAACTAAGCAGATGACATATATGATGTCAAAAGTAGGCACTGCAAGGCAACATATGCATGATATGACTAACATCATCATGCCAAGGTAGAGCAAACACCTTGGGGGGTAAATAGGAGTGGTCAGCGGCGTCTGAATCCGCCTCAGAACAGATATCTTCCTCTGGATTACAATCTGGAGAGGGGTGGGGAGGGTTTGCCATTGAACCCACCATGGAGCGATGTCTGCATGACATTGTATTGCCGCGCAAAACTCTTCTCTTTTGCTCTACATGTTCAGCATGACTGTGTACAATATCTGACATGCATACGAAAAAAATATGGTGAGATTATGTAAGGAGAGCATGTAGAAATTTAGAGTGATGGTAAGAACCAGTGGATCGACGTTTTTCCGTTGAACCAAAATAGCCCTAATGGATCGACATGAATGTATAGTAATAAGTGCTACAACAAGTGTACAACCTCTTTGCCGTAGCCGTGTCGACCTCAGCATCATTGGGTTGGTCGCCGAAGCAGTTGAGGCAGAGGTGGCTGTCAGAGGTGTGGAGGAAGATCTGAGGAATCTGTAGACGGCGTCCAGGACACTGTTCTGTTGTGATGGATCGTTCTATCGTTGGAGCAGCTCCGGTGAGCCGTAAGACGTCAAGGCTGAAGCAGCACAAGACATACATCATCAATCTCAAGTGGGATTCTAATAGCATCTCCACTAGATGATGTAAAATGGATGTAAAATTAACATCACCAAAAACCACCTGACTACAACAGATGAGGTAAAAACTGTTGACTCTGAACTTAACTGTCGAAACTAAAATTTACTATGGAATCTGAATGCTACTGTCGAAACTGAACGCAATGGTAGCATAGAGGCACTTGACATGTAGTTTAGGGAGGGCCTGCAGTTCATCTTCAACCTGCACCCCCTGAGCCGCCAGCCACCACCGGCCGAACCGCCGGCCCCAGCGCCGCCTCGCCGCCCTGAGACAACTCGCCACTGCTGCCCCGGCCAGCCCTCTAGGCCCCCCGCCCCCACCCTGAACCCTAAGATAGATAGTGGGGTACCTCTCCGGCGAGCCCCTGTCCCCGCTGCGGGTGGTTCTTCCTTAACTCCGACGAGCCCCCCAACCCCTAAAAATCAACTAACCCAAAAGTCGATTCAGTTGACTGAAGTGTGGCTTAATCGGAGCAGAGCAGCAGCACGAGCGAGGGGGAGAGCAGCAGCAGCAGCTGGGCGAGCGAGCGATCGAGCGAGAGCCGGAGCAGCAGTAGCTGATCCGGCTGGTATGGACGCCGCCGCCGAAGGGGCCTCGCACTGGGGGAGAGCCGCCGTGGAGATGTCGCTCGCGGCGCTGGCTTCAAGGTAGCCGCTCCATGGGGGTGCGGGATGGAGCACCGTCGGCGCCGGGAGGTCGAGTTAAGGAGAAGGTGCGATGCAATGAGTGTACAACCTCTTTGGTGGCGCCGAGTAGGCCTCAGCTTCGTCCGAGGAGTCGGTGAGGATGCTGTGGTTCCGGTGGAGCAGGTTAAGGCGGCGCTATGGGGATGGAGCAGCCACGATAGACGAGGCGATCGTCGGAGCAGCTCCTTGGAGGTGGAGGACGGGGCGGCTGAACCAGCGAGACGGCGAGATGGAAAACGGATACTCATCCAGGGAGGTGGACGAGGGACATCGAGCTGTTGCGGTGGACGACGTCATCGGGGAAGAGGCTCCGGCTGGGCAGCGATGACGTGGCGGATAGAGGAGGGTGGGGTTTCGCGGCTGGAGCGGAGAGGTTATGGCGGCCTGGGATTTTGAATGGCAAAAAGGGGGCGATGGGAGGGGGTGAAGCATGACTTAGGGACGTGCTTGTCCAAAATGTAGGGTGTGTTACAAAAGTACCCCCCCACCGATTTGTACTAGCGGCCCTTTCGGCTCAGGGTTAGAAGGGGGATTTCGCGTGTCGGGATTTGGCAGCTGGAGGGAGTTTTTGCTCGCGTTGTAATTTCGGGATAGCAAGGCGCGGGTTGTGAAGGCGCCAGTTTTGGGAGCACGATATCTAAATTTTCAGGATATAACAAGATGCGGGTTGAATTTTAGGGACAAGCCTAACGTGTAGTAATATTGTACTTGTACATACCAAATCAATTCGCACTTCCCTCAACCAAAAAGAAAACGAAAAAAATAAAACTATTCACACCACACAAAGAGAGAGTCTTGCCCCGTTTTACTATACAAATGCTATTCAAAGCTACTCCCTCCTTCCATCTATATAGGGCCTAATACGTTTTTCGATGCTAACTTTGACCAAATATTAGAGCAATGATATATGACATGCAGCTTACACAAAGCACACTGTTAAATTCGCCTGTGAAAGGTTCTTTCAATGATATAATTTTCACATTGTGCATGTCATGTACAATTAATCTTGTCAATAGTCAAAGGCGGTCTTAAAAATCTCATTACGCCCTATATAGATGGAAGGAGGGAGTATGAATCCATGTTATGTCCGATTAAATTTTTTCGCTTGCTGTATAATGCATGTAACCTACTCATACCAACATTTTAGTGCATTCCAAATGTCTATACTACCAATGCAATTCGAACTAAATTTGAATTCGTTTCTCTATTTCAATAAGAATCTACAATCATGATTGTTGCCAACTTCAACCATCATAGTTTCCTTGCTATCCGCCAGATATAAATCGGATGACCTATAATGCAGGATGGCAGGCACACCATCATCAACAACTCCGGTTTTTATAAGAGTAGAGATAAAATATATTAAATGTAGTATAACATCTTCATAACCACACCATGTGTATCACCGTTATATATATATTCACACATGCGTCGGTTTGAAACACTATGATAAATTCTTCAAATATCCGAATTCGCTTTTTATAATGAAGTATATATGATCTCTATTCGTCTTTTACACCCACACAACCCTCTTATCTTTGTAGCTAGCACTAACTTTCTCTTGTGCATGCACACGCCCGCATCCCTCTCACCCTCCCCCAGCATTCTCTAGCCCCATCGCACAAATTCGTCTTTTCACTTTAGGTCATTCACGCACGGTGTGTGTAGGCCCCCCAGCTCCTTCTTTACGGCACACATCGATCGATATGCCTCTCTAGCCAGGTGTGCCTAGCACAAACACAAGCTTCCCCTCTTCTCTTGTCACCGTCCATGCCTCACTCCCACCACTCTTTTCACCGTTCTCGTACTCGCACACTCCTCCCCCCTCGATATAGTATGCCTCTCGTACCACCTCCTACATGCATCCCTCTCTCTCTATCCTTCTCCTCGTGCCTCATTTGCTTCTAACACACACCGATCGATCTCCCAACATATACCTAGATCGACTTTAACTAACCCCCCATCGATCGACGTACCTCACAAGTTATGTCTCTCCTTTCTCTAACAAAGGGCGATTGATCTTCCTATGTAGTTACGTCTGCTTACCACAGCCACATCCTCCCCCCTCATCATTCGTGCATGCCTCCTGACCCGTCTCTCACACGCACGTGCACAGACAACAAGCAGCCATCTCCTCTCTTATTGATATTGCGGGCGTGCCCTCCATTTGTCTAGCAAGCCTATCCCACCATTTGTTAGAAGCAACTCCACTACCACCCCCTCCAACACTCTAGCTCTATCTCTCTCCCAACCTTATTCCTCTCCTGCACATATGCATGGATGCCTATCGATCTCCCTTAATACATGAGGCAGATCGATCTCCTTAATACATGAGGTAGGCCTCTCTCCTCCTCCACACATATACTAGCCATTGTTCGTCTATAGTTAATTGGGCCTCCCTCTTCCCCCAGCAAACACCGATAGTCGAGCGCTGCAGGTAGGTATCCATGCCATAAAGACAAACTGCGCATGTCCCATCTCACGTTCCAGTAGGCTAGCCACTCTATATCTTTGACGTGGGCACACACAAATTCGATGGCACTCTTTATCGATCGCGCGCGCGCGCACACACACACACATCATCATCCCTCTCTTTGATTCTATGGACACCTCAAGATGCATTTGTATGCGTAGTTTATCTTGTGAGAGAAAAGGTTGAATGAGGGAAGGCCTTATTTGCGAACGTGGAGAGACGTGTGGGTATATTTTTGCAAAATTGCCATAGTTTCTTTCCTATCCGTTAGATATAAATCCGACGGCCTATATTGCAGGATGGCACGCACACCATCATCACCAACTCTGTTTTCTACTCCCTCCGTCCGAAAATACTTGTCATCAAAATGGATAAAAAGAGATGTATCTAAAACTAAAATACGTCTAGATACATTTCCTTTTATCCATTTTGATGACAAGTATTTCCGGACGGAGGGAGTATTTGTCTTTTTAGAGATTTCAACAAGTGACTATGACTGGACCTTACCAACATACTCAAAAAAGTAGTCCATAATTTTGATGTTACCCTCTTTTCTTGGCGGTGCAGTGCCATCTGGATACCTCATAAATAAATAAAGTACTACATGATACTAATATATGATACATGGCGCAGGAGTACTAAGTATTATTAATACAGTTTTGCTAGAACTCATCTAGATGAGATATAATTTGGTCTCATTCATCTTTTATAGCCATTGGATGTGATGCTATATAAGATGCGTGTGTGCTGACGTGGGTTGTATTTGTTCTTGTGCAACGAACTGACCACTGCATGTCATGTTTGATAGTCTCAAGTCATTAAAAGCATACAAGCCCCACATCTCTTCTTGGTTGATTCCTCTATTTATGTCAAAAAATAAGAAACAACGTGAGAGTTAATGCACCATGCCTATGTGTTTACTATTTGGTTTTCGTAAGATGATTTAATACTCACGTAGACGGAGGGAGTATTCGACTTGATAGCGGGCGGCGCAGTTCCCGATACGGCTTTAATGCAGATGGGGGAGGGAGTAGCGGTTCCCGATATGTTGAAAGGCCAATGCATCCTACTTCAATTAATGCATGAGGGAAGTAATGGGAGGAGGTCCTGGAAAAGAGGTTGCACGATGTGAATGCAACGCAGTTTGCCCTCATTGCCCTCATATAAAGGCGCCCCTCCATTCCAATGCATCTACCACATCGTACGCACCTAAGCATTTGCCTAAGCACCTACACTAAGCGCAAAAGAGCTCACTCCAGACCCATGGCGGTGATGCTCATAAGCGGCCAGCGGCTGCGCTAGATGGTCCACGACGCCGGCCTGTGGCATGGCACTGAGGATCGTCTCCAGACGGTGTTGGAGACCGGCTGGTGGATGGCCGCCTTCGACGTCAACTACGACTCTTAGTTGGACCAGATGATCGTTGCCACCAGCAACAAGTTCACCGTCCTCAAGAAGCTCGCGGACGACATCGCCGTACTCCTCCAGCCCGCGCGCCCAGGCTCCTCATTGCCTACCACCCTAATCGGCCTCCATGGCCGGAACCTCTTTCAAGCACTGGTAGCCCTGCGACTGCCCGCTGACGCCACGAAGAATGTCCACCTAGAAGTCGCGCTCACCGCGAGGCGCCTCGCCCTGCAAGAATTCGTCGACCTACACATCCACATGTACGAAGAAATCATGTACATAGGTATCTACAAGGCCAGTGAGGACACTACGACGTTGGCCTTCCTCAACCGGCTGGAAGCCTTGGATGCCTTTGCTGAGAAGCACCTCGACCTCGCCACAAAAGCCGCTGCTCCTTAGCCGCCGGTCGGTGGTCCGACGCACTAAGTTGAGGAGGAGGAGGTCGTACGTTCGTGGATCCATCTTTCTTCTTGCCTTCTGTAACCACCACTGCGATCGCATCATCGTGGCCTTAATTCTTATTGTTCTGTTCCATTTTCGTTCCAGTCAATACCGACATGTGCGATCCCTTTGCTTAATTATATGCATCACTGTAACTAGTACCCCATCCGTCAATTTATAAGTTGTGCTTACCTTTTCCATCAACTTCGTGCAACGCGCGGGCATCTTGCTAGAAACACTAGAATATGTCTATATAATCCGTATGTGATAATCCATTTGAAATCTCAAAAAAGACAAATATTTAGGTACGGAGGGAGTAATATATTCGGAGTATATCAAAACAACAGTGATTTCTTTCAAGTTTGTGAGCAAATACTACTATTCTACTACTTTGGATCCGTCGCAACGCACGGGCACATTGCTGGTAAAAGGAAAAGGCCTACCGCATTCGCGTCGCACCCCCACACGCCCGGGAATCGGGAGTACAACACGGCCTGTCTGGTACGACACATAGCTTAGGGAAGGCGTGTTGCCTAGCATTTTCACTTTCATGTGGGACCGCCGTTGAGAAAACCGACACCCCGCCCGCCGCCGGGTTGGAAAACAAAAACGAGGGGAAGATCTAGCTGTAGCACGAAAGCCAAGAAATTTGGTGTCAGATGGGGCTCATTGATAGAGCAGGAGCATTCTGTACTAGTACTACTCCTACTAGTACCAAGTTGGTACTCCTAATACTGTATTACTAGTACTACCACTATACAACTTGTAGGTACGTGCACGACACAACATCGTAGGAACAAAAAAATGGGAAGATCTTGTTTTGGGTGATTTATCTTTTTTTTCAATCAATGCAGTATGAATAATATGATGTGGGGGGCACCCATGAAGCTTATGTGGCTTGGTTGCATGGCTACGGAAGGTTAGAGAAAAATAAATAGATAATGTGTTTAGAGTGCACTCCACTAAATATATATATATATACTTTGGATCCATTGCAACGGACCGGCACATCTATATCTATACCCCCTATATAGTGTGTGAAAAACTTTGAAAGTTGGTCGTTGGATGAAGCCAATCCGATGGTACAAAGATGGCAAATCCGAGCACTACTGGCCGTTGGATATCATCCACCAGATTCTGCCACATGTATAATCTAGAAGACTCCATGGTTGAACTTAATTCATGACTAAGAGCCTCTTTGATTCATAGGATTGCAGAAACACAGGAATAGGAAAAAAGTAGGATTGGAATGGCATGTTCATTGGATCCCTATAGGATTTGAGTTTGTTTGATTGGGTCACATGAAAAACAAAGGATTTCTTTCAAGAGGTTGGAGTGCATGTTAGAATTCCTGTGAAACATAGTACAAATGAATCCTTAGGAAAATATTCTACATGATTCAATCCTACGAATCAAACGACCAACGTAGGAAAAATTCCTAAGGATTCTAATCCTTCAAAGATCCTATGAAAATCCTTTGAATCAAACAGACCCTAACTTTGCCACAACTAAGCTTAGGCAAAGTTATTAGTTCTTCAAAACGAGAGAAACAAGTTCGCAAGCCTAAGGGAATCTTGCCACATTTTTTGTGTGTATGTCATGTGGGGCCTTAGTGTGGCTTGAACCAAACACTCACCTAAGTTAATCAAACTTGCCTAACCTTACATTCCACCAGATTTTGCCACATGTTAGAATCCAGAAAGCTCCACATGTAGAAGCATAATGCACAAACCACCAGAATCTCATGCGTGCAATGCACATGTACCTTACTAGTACTAGTTGGTAGTAGTAAGAAACAAATTCCAGTTTTGGCACAAGCTCGTACCGCGGGAGCACCACAAGGCCTACCGCAGGAGTTACATTTCCCTCTCGGGGCCCATGGGACCGAACTTCAGTGGCTTAGTGCCCGGCCTATGAGTCAATGACATGCGGACCTTAAATGCGGCTATCCCACATGTCATTCTCATGGTGGTGGCATGGTTCGCGACTCACTCGTTCGAGATGAACCGGCCGGTGGTGGCGTGGCCGTGGAAAGGGTGCCACAGTTGGGTGTCGGGGCGTTACGAGGCGTAGATGGCCACACCGGCGGGTACTACCTGTAGTACTCCCTTTGGTCCTTTTTACTCTGCATATTAGGTTTGTCCGAAGTCAATCTCATCCAACTTTGACCAAGTTTATATAAAAAATTATAGACATTCACATAACAACACCAATATCATTAGATTCATCTTGGAATATATTTTCATATTATATTTATTAGATATTATAGATGCTAATAATTTCTAATATAAATTTGGTCAAACTTAGCAAAGTTTGACTTTCGGCAAATCCAGTGTGCAGAGTAAAAAGGACCGGAGGGAGTACATAAGTACTCCAGCTGAGGATTGATGCCCGTGACGAAATGTGTCACAGCCGCTGGATGAAAATTTGTGTCACGACCGGATTTTTCCATACATTGATTTCCAGAAAATGGTCGTCGTGCTCACCAGCCCCAGGATTACTGTTAGCTGATGAGGCACCAACTTGATATAGAAATTCCAAGCAAAAATACAAAATATGTAGTACAAGACCATTCTGGCCTGTGAGTACAACAATTGGGTTTCTAGTGGTCGATGGCGGAAGCGGTTTGTGAGTCGTCAGTGTCTATGGGACTCCATTTCCCACAAGAACAGCTGACCAGGTCAACTCCTATCTTCGCGAGGCTGCTATCACCGTTGCTTAGTTTCCGGGGCTGTCACCGCAATGCTCCTCTCCATGCAGAAATCTGGCCAAGACAATAGCCAGGGACAAGCCAGTGAGTACTTTGAATGTACTCGCAAACATTATGAACACTGGGATAATATAATTCATAATCATGCACTAAAAAATTCTATGATCACATCGTCAGTCATAAATAAAACATCTTTTATGCATGCAAGCAGGTTATTTTCATGCAACATGAATAAGCAGTAATGGAATGGGAATAAAATGCCGCAGTCGGGCGTCTCAGCGACACCACATAAAGGGCTTTAAAAGAAATGCCACAGTCGGGCGTCTGAGCGACACCACACAAAGGGCTTTAAAAGAAATGCCACAGTCGGGCGTCTGAGCGATACCACATAAAGGGCTTTAAAATAAATGCCACAGTCGGGCGTCTGAGCGACACCACATAAAGGGCTTATAAGAGAAATGCCACAGTCGGGCGTCTGAGCGACACCACATAAAGGGCTTTAAAAGAAATGCCACAGTCGAGCGTCTGAGCGACACCACATAAAGGGCTTATAAAAATAAATAAATAACAAGCAATGCCACAGTCGGGCGTCTCAGCGACACCACATAAAAGGGCTTAAAAAATAAATAATCACAATGAATATCTAGGAGGTAGAACCGTCCCAGGGATACTCGATAATACAAATAATGCAACGGGTTAGTCCATCACAAAATAATAATCATGGTCCTCACAAGTAACCAGTCGGTATCCAAGTTTGGTTTAACAATCTCTCCTCCGAAGACCGACACTAAGACCAACACTTGACCCATCCCAGACTGTAATCCTTAACCATGGACACGGCTATTCGAATAGGTTTAATCTCTGCAGAGGGTGTACTCTTTACCCACGAGTAACGGATTCCTTTAGTCCATCGGGACTAATTCCGTCTATGGCCTTTTAGTTGAAAACACGCCTAACTTGCACACACCAGCTTAACTCATCGGTGTCTGGAATCACCCACGACACTTGTTAAGCAAAACTCTAAGTGGGGAGGCTACAACCTCGCGTAGCATGGGATCAAATTTATATCGCACGCTCTAAGGGGTGGCCTCCCCTCTCGGTCCCAACCGGAAACACCCATGCCCCCGGACCAGGTGGCCTGCCTACCGGCTACAACCGATACCTTCCACCATGGCCTCTCTGTACGGTGTGTGCTTGAAAGGGGTTGACGACTTACTGAACCGTACCCTACCTGCGGCAGGGACAAGTGGTAGTACGAGGCAAGTATGGGGGTTACTGGAACAAGACTCGGTCTACGGTCGACTCAGGAGGTTTATAAATTCCCTGCATGACATGTATAACAAATATATTTCAACCAACAAAATCACCACTCAATTACCTTACCATGCCATACCGGACATAACCGTCCTGACGGAGACCGGCGATAAGCTCACGCCTACCCAAGGAAGAGGCTTTCCCGGATTTCTTTCCAGCATGCATGCAAGGCACATGAGGATGATTACCATCACAAGCATATTCATTTCCAACAGCAAGGAAATAACTAATATGCATTCATGCAAATGATCATATCAAATGAAATAACAAGTTCTCCGATATAAGGTGGTGTTATAAACGTGTCAACTAACACACCAAAAATATTATTCCGGGGTTCAGAATGCTTGCCTTCATGGTGTGGAAGGGCAGGGTGCACTCCAAATCTTTTGAAAGCTTTCTTCTCTTCCAAAATCCTATTTTCAAAAATATGCAAATAACACATATTTCAAAAACAGTACAAAAAAGTTGTTTGGAAAATTTTCAAATAAATCTTAAAATAAACTAGACAGAATTTGAGGGATGTAGGAAAAAGAATCAATTCATTTGGAGTTATATTTAAAAAGTTATAGACAGTCAAAGCTTTGGTCAAAATCTGTTTTTAAAAGAAAATCCAGAAAAGAAAACGGTTCGAATGGAATTACGCTTTCGCACAGAGAAGACGTACTTGTGCCTTTACGCCTCCACTTATCCAACGTGGGCGGCGCGTGAGTCACTGACAGTGGGCCCGCCTGGCCCACTGGTCAGGTTTGACTGGTCTATCCCTCCCTCCTCTTCCTCTGCCCGAATGGAGGCGAGGCAACGGCGATCGTCACTGGCGAACGGCGGCTCCCCGCGGGTTCTAGAGGGTCTGGATGGATTCGCGAGACCGAGGCGGTCCTTCCGGTGGTCGCTGGGTAGACGGGGGTGGAAAGAGTCGTCGACGGTGAGCTTCGCGGCGGAGGGGGCTTCGGGAGCAGAGTGGTTTTGGGGCTACGGTGGTTCCCGATCAAAATCGAGTAGGGGGATGGGTTCATGGGAGGAAGAGAAAGTTCCTGGTGAAGAGAAAGGAGAGGGGGAGGTCCTGGTGGTGCCGGAATGGACGGGGCAGTGGCGGCGGCCGTGGTTGCCGGAGATGGGGAAGGAGACCTCCCCGGGTCGATTGGCTGCCAATGGGGGTCCTAGGGAGATGGCTTGGGACTTCCTGCGTGCGGAGACGAGCTCGGGGCTCCTTAAATAGGCGATCGGGGTCGGTTCCGACGGTGGCCGCGGATAAGGTCGCCGGCGACCGCCATTCTGTAGCTAGGGCGTCATGGCAGCGACGAGCGCTAGTGGACACACTCGTGGATGAGCTTGCGCTGTTCCAGGGGCCAGGTGGCGAGCGGGAGAGGCTCGGGCGGCGCCGACATGAGCAGGGGCTGTCGGGCGGCCGTGGCGGCTAGCTCCTGGCTTGCCGGGGACGTGGCGAGGGCTCTTGGCGTGTTGTGGTGAGAAGGGAGCGAGTGGCGTGGCTCTGTAGTGGTGGCAAAGCCAGGGGCGCGACGCGTCGGCTCGGGCGCGGCACGTGCAAAACGCGTGCCAAACGCACGCTCTGCTCGCGCTCTGGGCATGCACGGGACGTGCTCGTCGTAATGCCAGGGCCTGCTACAGGGCTTGGGTGAGGCTGGCACTAAACAGACCCAGGTTAGGAGTAACTGGGAGTCTAGTGGACAGGTTAGTTTGATCAAAGGTGCAAGCTCACAGTGGAATGTCAAAATTCATGTCAAAGCTATTCATGCACTCTAGGTGTTTGACAAAATGCCACAGGCACCTAGGCATTTCTTGGAGTGGCCAAAACTTCCAGAGTGGGGTCTCTTTAGATGAATGAGAAGGTGGTGAAGTTAGTTTGCCAAAAGCAGATACTTGTTAGTGCAAGTTTTGCAAAACTACAATTCTGGACAGGAGATAAATGGCATTATTTCATGAACCAAAAATATTCAAATGGGTGCATGCTCCTGGACTTAGGGGTTTGGTAGGGCTGTCTACAAGTAGGAGAAGGCACAAGGTTACTGGAGCAAAAATAAATAGGGTTGCAGTAGAAATCACAAGGCTGGACCAGAATGGAAAAGAGGTTGATTCACTCAAAATTTTCAAATAACATCACTGGGTTTTTGCATAAAGTTGAATCATATGCTACTACCAACATCCCATAATTTTGGTGGAGGCCAGAAAGAAATATTTAAATGGGTTGTAGTGCAAAATTGCACTCTGGACCAGAGAAGAAAAATTTGACGCAGAGCTCCAAATATGTCATGAATAAAAGATATTTTTGTATAAAAGTGATTTAAAAACATCACATGACATCTCCAAATTTTGGTGGGATTTTTGAATAAATTTTTAAAGGGGTTGTAGTTCAAATATGGCCACATAACCTGTAAAAACCATTTTTTAATAAAATGAAGATCAGGCAAATTAATTAGGTAATTAGTTCTACTAATGAAAGAAAAGTTTTTCTTGAGAGGTTTAAACAAGTCCAAAAACATATTTGAAAAGTTTTCATTTTGGGGAAAAACTCCATAATAACAAGGGAGATAATGGTTCAAAAATAAAAAGGGAGCCCAGAAAATAAAAGTTTTAATTCCTGGCAAAATCTTAATTAATAAAACAAGGCCAAAAATTTGGGGTGTCACAATTTGATGGTGCGGGAGTATGGATCGGAGCACAGCAGCGGAGCAGATAAACTGCGTCCAATCGGGTGTGTCTGTGGTAGAAAGTTGATGGTTGCCGCAGTTCAGCTGGCCCGCATGTCATGCACACAAAGGCAGAGGAGCGGTGGGGCCGAGAGGGATGAGGAGCACGTCGGGGGGATGAGGATCCCCTGACGCGAACAATCCTACCATTCTGTCACTGAAATGTGGGACCCATAAGCGTGGGTCCCACCTGTCAGCGAGGGAAACGCAGGGCAAGGCAGTGATAGCCATGTCAGAGGATCCATGTCCACGTCAGGGGACGTCGTGCCATGGGTTGGAGCGGCATCGTGGGAATCGCGTGTGGGTGTGGTAGTGGTAGAAACAAGAAACGTGATGGTCGCCATGGTTCAACTTCCATGGACAAGCTGTCATGTCTGCTGACACATGTATATCAAAACTAGAGTGTTTATATTTCAAGCATGTGAACAAGTATTATTCTACTACTTTGGATCCATTGCAACGCACGGTCCAGCACGTTGGTAGTAGTAGTGTCCATCTCTATCTCTAGAGGCCTTCCCTCGTTCATCCTTTTCTCTCACAAGATAAACTACTCATACAAATGCATCTTGATGTTCCGTGGAACACACGAGGATGTTTCCTTGGGGGTCTCTCCAGCACGGTGTGGCCGTAGTTGCAAGTTGATGCCCCTTGAGATACCGACATTGAGGGGCACTCAGATTTCCTTCGATGAGCAGGTAAGATGAGTTTGATCACGTAGTAAATGCATTCTAAAGACTACTTCAGTGTCCATTTCCTAATTCTCCCCCTGCCCACTGTTTCATAGGTTAGGCTCGGTGCGAGTGGAGATTGGCTTGCATATGTACAGGAGGGTACCAACATCAATTTGGACAACATTTACAACGGTGACACCATTCCCGTAGAACCTTTGTCCAACATTGGCATCAGCCATGCAATGGGCCACCGCATGAATTGGTACGATGGAACCACGGTGAGATTGAATAAGATAGCATGAACCTTGCACATGGCGGTCAAAGGCGGACCATGCTGTCTGCGGCCGATTTGTTGCCGTACGAGTAGGAAGACGCTGTGCTCCTTTCTAACCGCATCTTCGCGGTGACAAACCAGGGGACTTATTTTGTATTGGACACATCCTACGATATACTCCCTCTCTCCCAGTTTATTTGTTTTGAATCTTTTCGTTTTATAAGTTTCAAATTCAAATTTAGAGCTCTCCATCACATGCTGAGATTACAATGTCCATTAAATCGTTGCGTGCATGTATAGTAAAGAAACAAATCTCGAGTTTGGCACGAGTTTGTGCTGCGGGAGCACCACAAGCCCTGGCGCAGGTGTTACATTTCCCTCTCAGGGCCGTCGGGACTGAGCTTCAGCGCCTTACTACACCTACCTTTGAGTCAATAACATGTGGACCCGATAGGTGAGTTGTCCACATGTAATGCTCCCATAGGTAGAGGGGCAGTGGGGCCAAGAGGGGTGAGCCGCAGGTCGGGGGACATGTGGTTTCATGGGTTCGAGCGGCGTCGTGGGAATCGCGGGTGGCTGTGGTAGAAACTTGATGCTCGCCGCATTTTAGGCGTGGGTCCCACCTGTCAGCGAGGGAAAGGCAGGGCAAGGCAGTGATAGCCATGTCAGAGGATCCATGTCCACGTCGGGGGACGTCGTGCCATGGGTTGGAGCGGTGTCATGGGAATCGCGTGTGGGTGTGGCAGTGCTAGAAACAAGAAGCGTGCTGGTCGCCATGGTTCATCTTCCATGGACAAGCTGTCATGTCTGCTGACACATGTATATCAAAACTAGAGTGTTTATATTCCAAGCATGTGAACAAGTATTATTCTACTACTTTGGATCCATTGCAACGCACGGGCCAGCACATTGGTAGTAGTAGTGTCCATCTCTATCTCTAGAGGCCTTCCCTCGTTCATCCTTTTCTCTCACAAGATAAACTACCCATACAAATGCATCTTGATGTTCCAAGGAACACACGAGGATGTTTCCTTGGGGGTCTCTCCAGCGCGGCGTGGCCGTAGTTGCAAGTTGACGCCCCTTGAGATGCCGACGTTGAGGGGCACTCGGATTTCCTCTGATGAGCAGGTAAGATGAGTTTGATCACGTAGTAAATGCATTCTAAAGACTACTTCCGTGTCCATTTCCTAATTCTCCCCCTGCCCACTGTTTCACAGGTTAGGCTCGGTGCGAGTGGAGATTGGCTTGCATATGTACAGGAGGGTACCAACATCAATTTGGACAACATTTACAACGGTGACACCGTTCCCGTAGAACCTTTGTCCAACATTGGCATCAGCCATGCAACGGGCCACCGCATGAATTGGTACGATGGAACCACGGTGAGATTGAATAAGATAGCATGAACCTTGCACATGGCGGTCAAAGGCGGACCATGCTGTCTGCGGCCGATTTGTTGCCGTATGAGTAGGAAGACGCTGTGCTCCTTTCTAACCGCATCTTCGCGGTGACAAACCAGGGGACTTATTTTGTATTGGACACATCCTACGATATACTCCCTCTCTCCCAGTTTATTTGTTTTAAATCTTTTCGTTTTATAAGTTTCAAATTCAAATTTAGAGCTCCCCATCACATGTTGAGATTACAATGTCCATTAAATCGTTGCGTGCATGTATAGTAAAGAAACAAATCTTGAGTTTGGCACGAGTTCGTGCTGCGGGAGCACCACAAGCCCTGGCGCAGGAGTTACATTTCCCTCTCAGGGCCGTCGGGATTGAGCTTCAGCGCCTTACTACACCTACCTTTGAGTCAATAACATGTGGACCCGATAGGTGACTCGTCCACATGTAATGCTCCCATAGGCAGAGGGGCAGTGGGGCCAAGAGGGGTGAGCCGCAGGTCGGGGGACGTGTGGTTTCATGGGTTCGAGCGGCGTCGTGGGAATCGCGGGTGGCTGTGGTAGAAACTTGATGCTCGCCGCATTTTAGGTGGCCCACATGTCATGCACACAAGCTGTCATGTCTACGGACACATGCACTGCATACCGATCACTGGAAGGAGTAGTAGAGAAAGCTATATATGCGGATAAATAGTTCCTTATAGTCAAGCGGACCCATGCTACTACTCTGTTCCAGAGACATGCACACCACTGAAATAGTCCATCTATATCAATATACATCGAGAGGGAATAATTTTTTTACAAGAGAGGAAATATTTCATCCATCCATAATGCCCTCCTGCTGGTGCAGCCTTTTCTTCTTCTTCTTCCTCTTCTTCTTCTTCTTCTTCTTCTTCTTCTTCTTCTTCTTCTTCTTCTTCTTCTTCTTCTTCTTCTTCTTCTTCTTCTTCTTCTTCTTCTTCTTCTTCTTCTTCTCATTCTCTATGGGAGACGGCTTCGCAACAAGCTCTTTGGACTTTGCAGCTATCTCGAAACTCACACGGGCATCGAGGGCAGCATATTTTATCCGCTCGTACGTCAAGGGATAATTCTCCCATCCAGACGACCTTAATGCCACCGTCTCGTCACCCTTCTGAAGATTTCTACCGAGCACAAAATTTGCTACGTCGAATAGGGATGGTGTCTGTTTATCACAATCTTCTACAGGAATTTTGATTCTGGTTTGTAGGTCAGCGATGCTTTTCAAATCAAGGTTGTACGGCTTCAGCTTCTGTTTGTCCCCTTTGATGGCTGCCCCACAGAAGTATACGTCCCCCTGAGACAAGAAATCGTGAAGCTCACGTGGTATGGAGGGCGAGTGTATGATGTGGTACACCAAAACATCATCTTCGTGGCACAGCTGAAGGACGGCGGCGCACTGGATCTTCCTAGGGGCACGCTCCGTGTACTCTGCGTCGAGACCGATGACCCTCATCTCTACCTTTTCGAGGGAGTTGGATACATTGTTGATCCACTGCCGAACAACCCTTGGGTGGACGGTGACGGTGGCAACTATGCGCATCGAGCCTTCGACGAGGACATGTTGGACGCTAAAAACCTGCATCTCAATCTCTTCCGCCATTTGGAACCGCTGGAACGGAGGGCTATGGTTTGGAGAATTAGGATTAGATGGCTAGTCTAACTGAAGTAGTAGATGATTATTTAAAGAGGTTAAAACAATGTGAACGCAGTGGGGTTTGGATGCAAATGAAGACGGAGGGGAGGTGAAGAAGCCAAGGAGAATTGGTTCCCGATGGAGAAGTAAATGGGAGAAGTGGCGTGCAGGCAGTTGTTTAGACGGCTAGGTAGACTAAATGAAAAGGCTATGCGGGTAGACTGATGAGTCGTACCTGTTCGTGTACGTGCCCATCCTTCCTGATAGGTGGGACCTATGCATGCAAACAGATAAAAAAATGTCCTGGATACAGAACATGGATAACACTGTATATTTAGTGTAGAATCTTTTTAGTACTTTGAATTTTGGCCACTACTTCTGCTGTTTAGTAACTTTTCTGAATTTTGGCCACTACTACAGTAAGTTCAAGTGAGTAACTATAGTAACTTCAAGTGAGTAACTCCATTTCTGATTTTTTTTACATAAAACTAACCATGATATTCATTCCTCTGTTCTTGCCATAATTATAATCTGATTGCTAAACCCTTAATCATTCTCATAATGTTTACATGATGCACAATTATACTGCCGTCAAAACTACTCCATACACACACTGTTGAAACTGACAAGATGGTGGTGGAGGTGGGAATAAATGTTCAGTATTGGTGCATTTTCTGTGCTTACAAAATTCAGATTGAATTTCACTACCAAAAGAAAAGAAGTGGAGATTAAATGTTGCTTTCCACTTACTTCACCTGTGTGTAACTGTTTTGGTGCATTTTCTGCAGAACCTATGTGTAGCTGCAGCATACAAGCCAGTTCATCAACTGCTCGAAGAAGAAAAGAAGGTGGCATTTCCTTGCCTTTAGCATACAAGCCAGTTCACTTAATGTCCTCTAGTGCTATATTTCTGAGAACATCCAAGTTTTTACTTATCACTTTGCTAGCATTCACAAGTCTATTGAAGCATGCATGTCTCTGTGAATCTTGCTATCTACTCCAAGTAGATGGTGTGTAGCCTGGCAAAGGATATTAGTACTTGATGTATTCTAAGTTTAAAACCACTCTAAATTTACAAGTGTTTACTGAAGATGACAAGTGTTTATTTAGTTCTAAATTTGAAGTAACTAGTAGACGAACAATATTCATCTTTTTCTGTATATGAAGAAGAATAAACCTAGCTAATTCAAATAATTCCAATTTTAGGGACATGTTTTTATCAACTCTTAGTTAAGGGGTTGTGGCAGTTTTCAGTTTTCAGTTTTGTGCTGCTTGAATTGATTCTACAGGAATATTTAGGGATGAGTCATGGCTATGCTTAGCTCTCTGTAAAATGAATGACTAAAATTGGATAATTGGAAACTTTAGGTATGTTTGCAATTGGACAAATGGTGTATAAATCCAAATAAAGCAAATAAATTCAAATGATTTGAATAAATCCAAATAAATCCAAATAAATATGGTTGATCTTCATTTTGCATAAACCTGGTTGAGTATTACAGAGTAATAGACAACAAATTGACCTGGTTGGAATTCATATAGCAACAGTAACAGTTAACTGAACTTCTTTTGCGTGCATTTATCAGTCCAGAAAACTTTCAGTAACAAGTGAGCAGCCTTTGCATTTTCTCAGTGAACTTTTGAGTGCATTTATCACTTGTTGGAGTATGCTACAACTTCTCCAAATCACAAACTCCTTTAGTTTACATCTCAGTTTTATCAAACACTACAATTTTAGTAAAGGAGTCATAACTGAATTACATGCACTGTAGTTTCTCTACAATATTGGAACACTGAACATTTTTAGTTAACTGTAGCAAGAAAAACTTCCAAAAACTAGCAGATCTCCAAGAATGCCAAGAGTATTACTTAATGAATTTGATGGCATCAAACTAAATTTTCACTATAATCTGTTCATCATTTAGCAGCAGTGTACAACCTTTGTCCTGGATTATTTCTCTAGCTTTGTATCCCCTGACTGAATTTTCTCCGCCTGTATTGAGAACAGCAAATTCAGACTCACAGCAACAAATTGAACAGTAGCAGTAGCAGAGGCGGGCGGGGCAGACTCACCAGCACAGGCGGGAGTGGCAGCAGAGGCGAGGCAGGGGAAAATGCAAAAGCAGCATCAGAGGTCCACGTCGCCGGTGTCGTCCACCAGTAGCAGCATGAGAGGCGGGAGTGGCCGGAATTGTCCACGGCGCCGCCGGCCGAAGCGGACGAAATCGGAGGCGCATGTGGGCGGTGAAGGTGGGCGAACGTGGGCGGTGACCTTCAACGGGGCCGGCGGCGTAGCTCGAGGAGGGCGCCGGCGCAGGTCGCCTTCACGGCGGGCGGTGCAGGTGGTAAACCGCGGCACAGGTGCAAGCGTGCGGCGGCGCTGTTGTTGGTCGCAGCCAGGCCACAGTTCTGGTGTTGGTCGCGGCGTAGATCCAGGAGGGCGGCGGCGCAGGTGGGTAGCCGGCGATGGCTGCAAGGCGCGGGCGATGGGGGAGGAGGAAGGAAGGAGATGGACTTCTTTGTGACGTGTTTAAAACTCTGTTGGGGTTTTTTGCAAAAAAAAATACACTGCCCTGTGGACAACTTTTCCCGGATGGAGGGAGTACTAGTTAAATCCGAGCTATGGGTGTGAAGCACTGATATGCCAGTACATTTGATTGTGACCTGTTCTAATTTTGTACCTGAACTTTTTTTAGAAAGGGTGTACGTCAACTTAATGTGCTAGCAGAACTTATTGTGCCGTCTGTCTGTTTTCTTTGCACAACATTCAAGATATTTCCCCGTCATTGATAAAGACGATGAACCGTTATGTACGACTTCGTTGCTTTCAACATAGCCCTTCCCGTAGCAATCCACTGCTTCCATCCTGATTGTGCCGCCTGCGTGAAATTTTTGTATGCAAGTTCAGTGTGCTATGATGTTCTATATGATTGTGTCAACTATATAAGTTTTTACTGAGCATCAGCAATGCATATGGCTCAAAGATGTATTTACGAGCATCGACCGATGGGTCTCTCTCTCTCTCTCTCTCTCACACACACACACACGCACACACACGCGCAGACGCACATGTGGGACCCGTTGAATTATTTATTTGCTCGTGACAGCTTTTAACTAGGTTCCACTGTAATCTAACTACTTTCTTAAGTTATTAATTGAGCTCAGTGACTTCAAAAAGTTGTACAGAAGCCTTGTTTGGGCCTTTTCGGCGTCACTGAATGTGGGCTGAGCAATCATGTTAGGTTGTACTGTACTATACAGGCCTTTTTTTCAACATCAGCAATGCAACTGGGCCGACAGTTGTACACAATATCCGGGTCAACTTGTTATTCTCCGCCCCGTTGGGCTGCAAACTTTCCTAGGAGGTATGCATTAGGCTTAACAAGAAAATGGACTTTAAGAAATAATAAATGGGATGTAATTAGAATAACTGGACATTTACTATGCACCAAACACGTAATTAGTTTGAAAAATATATTATTTTTGGAATTTGAAAATTTTAATTTCATTTCTTGTTGCGTGCGCAATATTTCGTTGGATTTTAATGTAATACAACTTTATTTTGAAATTATATTTGACCTGACTAGAAATTTCGGATAAAAATATTTCGGATCCCATCAAAATGTGGGAATTTTTTTGAATTCTGTTTTGAGCGGTTGTTTGAAATTATTAATCGTTGTCCTAGCTAGAAGTTGGGCTGTACTTTTAACAAACTGTAAATGGGCTGTAGTAAATTCCATTAGAATTAAAAAATGGGCTATACATTCTTACAAATCGCAAATGGGCTATATGTTCTCTGCCAAATCCGAGCTGTGGGCCTACTAAGTTGACGCGTACCAAGGGCTTTGTCAACTTAGTCAATATAAACGATTCTAGCTGCAGTGATCGTACGATGTCCATCCAACGGCCGTAGTGCTTCTTCAACCTCTGGTCTTTTTGCTCCGGCCACCCAAAGCAGCGCCGGTCGTGTCGCGTGCTCCTGCCTCCCGTGGCCGACTGTGATGTCGCGGAGGCCTCACCGCCCCGTACTACTCCCACCGCTGGCCAGGCCATCCCTCTACTCACCGACACCCCCTGTTATTCTACGGCGATGGCAGCCTCACACCGCAGCCGAACCAGTGAACCCTCGTACTCCTCTCCGCGTGGGCTTCCACTTCTGCGTCTTCCCCGGCTCCGCGTCGTCCCCTTCCTAGGCCTCGCCGTCGTCCAGACCACCACCCTGGTGCTCTCGGCGCGGTGTGGTCAACATGGTCAACGACCGACTTCCATCGGAAGAGTACTATACGCGAAGAGGCTAACAGCTGGGTCTTGGCGGCCGCAAGGAAGTGCCTCCTTATTACGTGCAAAATAATTATTCCTCCACCTGAGAGCAGGGACCCACCGGATGGGCCACCTTATTTCGCGAAAAAACGTTTCCCCCCTGACTGCTGGGACCCACCGGACGGGCCAGCGTATTTCACGAAAAAAACGTTCCCCCGCTATCAGCTCGGACCCACCGGAAGTGCCTCCTTATTACGCACAAAAAATGAATACTCCCCCTGCTAGCTGGGACCCACCATGGTGGGAGGCTGACATGTGGGCCTACTAAGTTGACTGGGACGGGGGCCTTTGTCAACTTTAGTCAATATGAACAATTCTAGCTCCAGTGACCATACGATGTCCATCCAACGGCCGTAGTGCTTCTTCAACCTCTGGTCTTCTTGCTCCAGCCGCCCAAAGCAGCGCCGGTCGTGCCGCATGCTCCTGCCTCCCGTGGACGGCTGTGCTGCCGCGGAGGCCTCACCGCCCCCTACTATTCCCACCGTTGGCCAGGCCCTGTGGCGACGGCAGCCTCACACCGCAGCCGAACCAGTGAACCCTCGTACTCCTCTTCGCGCGGGCTTCCACTGCCGCATCTTCCCCGGCTCCCCATCGTCCCCTTCCTAGGCCTCGCTGTCGTCCACCGCCCTGGTGCTTTCGGCACGGCATGGTCAACGTGGTCAAGGAACGACTTCCATCGGACATGGACTGTACGTGGAGAGGCTGACAGCTGGGTCCACGGCCGTAGTAAGGAAGTGCCTCCTTATTACGCGGACAATAATAATCCTCCACCTGATAGTTGGGACCCACCAGACGGGCCACTGTATTTCACGAAAAAAATGTTTCCCCCTGACTGCTAGGACCCACCAGCTACATCTTCGCATGCAAGGAAGTGCGTCCGGGCAAAAAAAAACGATTCGCCCCCCTGACTGCTGGGACCCACCAGCTACATCTTCGCAGGCAAGGAAGTGCCTGACAGTCGGGACCCACCTGGTCGAAGTGTACGTAGCGTTGTCATTCTGGTCGCGAACGTGTACGTACATATATACTGGTGGATGTACAGGCACGCACGTATCGTAGTAGAGGCGCGTACATGTCATAGTGGAGGCGCACACGTAGCATGTACACATACATACAACGGCCAGGGTGCAAGAAAGAAAATACGGCCACGTATGTGTACATACGGGCGGGATCTCGAAGGCCTACTCGCGCATACGTACGGCCATGGCTCGTGTACATGGCTGGGTCGGAACGGAGAAACTGCGTCGTCGTCATGTTCATGGGGAGGCAACGGAATGCATCGTGTTCATGGGGAGGCAACGGAATGCGTCATGTTCATCGGGAGGCAAAGAAACGCGTGGGAGCCAACCGGCTGGGTCGGAACGGAATGTGTGGTCATGTTCATCGGGAGGGCTTGGACGGAACATGCGATGGAAACGAGGCCTGGCGTACCGCACAACGGAGGAAACGGACCTCCTACGTTCGGAACGGGGTCCTGTTGATCGGGAGGGGTCTGGCGTACCGCAAAACGGAGGAAACGGACCTCCTACGGTCGAAACGGAGGTCCTGTTGATCGGGAGAGTGTGGCGTACCGCAAAACGGAAGAAACGAACTTGTGTTGGAGCGCTACAATCGAAACGGGGGTCCTGTTCATCAGGAGGGGTGTGGCGTACCGCAAAACGGGACTCCACAGGATACTGTTCATCTCCACCGTCGACCTCCTCCAACCTTCACTGGCTACCGTCGACCTCCTCCAGCCTCCACGGGCTCCTGTTCATCCAGCCTCCACCGCGCGCTACTCCACCGGCTACTGTTCAACCACCCCTCCACCGTCTACTATTCATCTAGCCCTCCACACCACGGGGTGCTGTTCAACCACCCCTCCACGGGCACCCCTCCACCATCTACTGTTCATCCAGCCCTCCACCACACCACGTGGTCCTGTTCATCCAGAGGCAACGCCACCGCTCACTGTTCATCCAAACCGCCCGCAACGCTCACTGTTCATCACAGAGGCAGCATCGATCGGCTTCAGTTAGCAGCAGTAGCGAAGGAATCGCTCGATCGGGTTCAGTTAACAGCCATCGATCGATCGCTCGGGTTTAGTAACGCGTAGCCTGCAGTGCAATCACTCGGGTTAGTTAGAGCTCAACGCCTCGCTCGGGTTCAGTTAGAGCCAACGCCTCGCTCGGGTTTAGTTAGAGCCAACGCCTCGCACACACGCGCATACGTGTACGAGAGAAACACGCTTCGCTCGGCCCCCGACCTCCCACCGTAACCGGGAACTCCCCGAAATTTTCCTCCCCCTCGCTTCTACCACGGTTTTTTCCGTCATGGACGGCCCAAAGAATGTCATGCAGCTGCGTCTCTAGCCCGCCCAGGACGAACAGCCCATTTTCTGTCATGATTTTTTGTCATAGAAGTAGGAGCCCACTGTCGGATTTCGGGTTCCGGCAGACCCTTGAGGTTCGAACACTGGGGTGCGCGCGGAGATTTCGCCTCCTACCTACCTGCACTCCACCGCCTTGCTAGGATCTAAACTCAGGAAAGAACAACACAAGAGACACAGGGTTTATACTGGTTCGGGCCACCGTTGTGGTGTAATACCCTACTCCAGTGTGTGGTGTGGTGGATTGCCTCTTGGGCTGATGTTGATAAACAATACAAGGAAGAACATCCTCGCGAGGGTCTGTTCTTGGCTGGGGTGATGAACTTCTGGGAGGAGCTCAGTCACCCTTCTCTCTCTCTCTACCTGATCTAAACCCCTCTCTCAAGAGCCTCCTTCTCTCCACCCCCCAGCACTCTGGGTGGCTGGTCCTATTTATAGAGGCCCTGGTCCTCTTCCCAAATATCGAGCGGGAAGGGAGCCAACAATGGCGGGCTAATTTGAAGGGGGACAGCTAGTATCAGCTATCCTGACAAAAGTAGTCTTCGCCTGCGCAAAGCTCTGGTGATGACGCCGTCTTGGGCTCCACGGTGACCTCCCTCTCGTAGTCCTCATGGTCTTGGTCTCGTTGCACCGAAATGGCAACCTTTGCCTGATGCCTCGGTACTCCGCGGCTGCACTTGCCCCCTTTTCACCAAAGAGGAAAGGAGGACACTGTGCGGGCTGGCACCTGCCTGGCGCCCACGGTCGTCATGGCTTGCGTCACGGGCACCTCGTGAGGTACCCCGCCTTGATCTCTCCGCCTCCTCGTGAGCCAGCCTGACGAGGCCGTGCCTGAGGAAGCTCCACGTCGTCCGCCCGGCGAGGCTTGGCCCCTCGCGAGGGTCTTGGGTTTGTGTTGGTGAAGATGGGCCGCGCTGGGCCCCCCTTTTGAGCCACGCCGTAGGCCGCAGGCAGGCAAGTCTGGGGACCCCCGTTCCCAGAACGCCGACAGTAGCCCCCGGGCCCAAGGTGCGCCCGGACTTGGCCGTGCAGGGAGGCGGAAGGGAAAGAGCGAAGCGTCGCAGGCCCTAACAGCCTGCGGCCTTGGGGCCGCGTGGCGGTTGATGGGACGTGGGCGGCACTGTTCCCCCATGCCTTCCTTATTTTGCGCCATGCTAGGCGGACCCGTAGTCGTACCCAGCCGTTCCCCTTTTAGTTGCTTGAGCGCCCTCTGTCCTTCCTCCGCTCGAACTCCGGTTTCTGTTTTCAACTCAATCTTGAACCTCCCCCCTTCCCATCACCATGGCTCCGACGAAGAAGGGAAGAGGGAAGAAACCCGTGTCTCCGCCTTGCCCGCCGCCGCTGGCGACCCCCGCCGAGGGCTTGGGCAAGGTCAGCTTGGCTTTGGCCACCATCTTCAATGAATGCGGGAGGACGACGGCCTGGCCCGTGTCCCACTTCTCCATCGACAGGATAGCCACCGAGGTCCCGTATTTTGCCGACGCCCTGTGGGCGGGTCTGGTTCCTCCCTTTTCTGATTTCTTCAATGCCATGCTTTCCCACTATCAGATCCACATGATGCATCTGGGTCCTGAATCCATCACTCTCCTTTCGGTCTTCGCCTTTGTTTGCGAGGCTATGATGGGCATCCTTCCTTCGGTCGCCTTGCTGCGCCACTTCTTCTCGCTGCGCCTTGTTGACCCTACCCAATGTTGGGCGTGTGTGAGCTTCGTTGCCGCATCTGAGACGGCGGCCTCTGGGATTTGACTTCAAGCTCCCTCCGCCCGCGGCTGGGTTCCGCGAGCGGTGGCTATAGTGGATGCTGGGGTGCCCAGCCCCCTGCTGTCGGAGCCAACTTCACCTGCTGTCCCCAATTCGGGCTGGGGCCAGGAGACGCTTGAGAGCCCCCGGCTCGTCTTCGTCTGGCACCGCTTCGCGTTCTTGAGGTCGCTTGGCGTGACAGTGCCCAAGGTGGTGAAGGAGTTCCTGCTACGCCGCGTTGCTCCTCTCCAACGCCACTCCCGCCGGATGTGGGCCTTCAGCGGGCGCGATGATCGTATGAGGCTCCAGGAAGAGGACCTGCGCTGAAGTGCTGAGGACGGCGCTCTTGACCCTGACGGGGACCCCAACCCTGGCAGTATCCAGCAGGGAGGGGCCTTGTTGTACCTCTGCCAGAGCGGGGGCGATTTGTGAGGCAGATGCCTATCTTCGATGAGTGGGGGCCGCGCCCCCGGCCTCCAGGGGCCTCGCGAGAACCCAGTGGTGGTGACCGCCCTTCCAGTCGGCCAAGGCGTCTCTTCCTCAAGTGGCGGAGCAGGGAGGCACGAGGCGCCAGAGGCCGAGGGGGCTTCCGGCGGGGTGACAACGCCGGGCGAGGCTCATGAGGAAGCAGTTATCGGGGCCCGTGCCACTGAGGCTGAGGGTGACAAGCAGCAGCCCTCTGCGCCTACGACCGAGGCCACTGAGGTCCCGACGGCTTCTCTTGGCGAGGCGATTGGCGGCGCACATCAAGCAGGCACCCCTGACGCAGATCGCCTTGACGCTCCACCTTCGTCGCAGGTTGATCCTTGCGCCCGACTCTTAGGCCGCTTCCGCGTGGACTTTGAGGCCCTCTAGAAGAGAAGGGAGGCCCTGGGCGACGATTACCCTTGTCACCTGCTGAAGCGTAGGAAGTACTTCGCCACTGATGAGTAAGCCTTCTCCTTTCCCAGCTCCCGATCCTTCTGTTGCTCTTACTGACCCTTGCTCCGCAGGCCCCTTCCAGCCGAGCTTGCGGAGACGACTGAGGAGCCGTCCTCCTCGGCTTCGCCCCCTCCATCGTCTTCAAGGGCTCCAAGCAGTGGAGCCCTTGTGGTGAGGGCGATTGACGATGCGAACCGTCCCGAGGCGTATCGTGGCCCCGCGCACCTCGCGATCCTTCGCAGGCCTTCTCGTGGCATAGCCAGCCTGCCGTGGGCTTCTCGCCTGGTCGTGGACTGTGATTGGCTGAGGCGCTTCCTGCGCTCTTCACCTGGGGACAGGCTGGCCCTAGGCCGGGCTTATGACACGGCGTGCCCGGCCGTCGCGAGGGTGCCAGCCCCCAGCCCCCAGCCCGGAGGGGGAGTGCTGACTCGCGGCCCCCGGCGCTTGCTTGGGGCAGATGATGGTGTGGAAGACGTGCTCGAGCGCGCTCGGGAGCGTCGCGCTCTCCGCCAAGGATTCCTTCGAAGGGCGGCTGACGCGGTAAGCCTGCTTGGAGGGGAGCTTGCCGATGAAGACGTGCGCCTTGAGGCCGAGGGCCTGCGCCTGGCTGCAGAGAGGCGCGAGCTGGAGGGCGCCATCGCCCTTGCGCGCCGTCAGCGCGATCTCGACGACGCAGAGGCCAAGGCGTCGCTGGTGGCTTCTCGGGAGGCCCGATCTTGGGCCGCTGAAGAGCCTCGGGAAGCTGACCGGCGACGAACGGCGGCCGAGTGGGCCCGGGAGGTCCTAGCCTGGTGCCACTCACTGGAGGAGCAGGTGGAGCTGCACGAGGCAGCCCTCGCGTCGATGAAGGTGGCCTCCGGCGACTCAGCGAAGCTCCAGAAGCATGAGGAGGCGCTGATGCTGGAAGCCGCCGAACATACCCAAGAGTACGAGCGTCTGGAGACGAGGGAGCTCTTGGTGACGCAGGCGGAGGATGATGTTGCTGCACAGGAAGCCCGCGTCCTGGAGGAGGTCGGACGTCGAGTGGCGATGGCGCATTTGAACCTCGAGCACGAGTTCGAAGAGAAGCTGGGGTTGATCCGGGCCGAAGCTGAAGGCAGGACTGCTGCCTTGAGGGCCAAGCTGGAGGAGGCGACGCGGCAGGCCGACGCTTTCCGGGCCGCTCTTGAGGTGGTGCAAGGTGAGCTAACCGCCTCCCAGGCCGAGGTGCTCCTTCTCCGCCAGCGGGTGGAGGAGGCCGAGGTCATCGCGGGCCAGAACGCGGACGAGATACGTCAGCGGCGGATCTTGGAGCATGAGCACGGCCCCATGCTCACCACGCTCCGGGAGAGAGCCAACGCAGCCTTGGGCAACATCTGCGAGGCGGCTGTTGGCGAGCCGCACGCAGTCAACTATGCTGGCAATCTTCAGTTCTTCACTGACGTGGTGACGCAGCTGGAGGCGCGGTCGGTCAGGGCTGACAGGTTGGTGGAGGAGAGGAGCCGTGCCCTGCTCGGACGCGCCTTTTCTCGCGTCTTCAGCCACCTCTGAAACATGGATCCCCACTTTGATTTTGACGCCGCCATCGCCCCAGTCCCCCAGGCCGTCCGAGGCGATCTGGCGCACTGGGTGGAAGAAAATGTGGATGCTCTTATCAGGGCCTTCGCCTCAGACAACGACGACGTGATCGTGGCGGCCGACGAGGGCAGCGTGGTGAACGGCCCTGCCGCCGCTGGCGGCGACGCGGACAGCGATGGCGAGTTCAGCGACGCCAGCAAGGGCTCGGGTGGTGCTCCTGAGAACGCATTGGGGGATTCATCCGACTGATCGTGCATCGCTGCTACTTCCTTACCCTGCATGAATAGAACTCAGGTTTTGTCCTGATTGCAGTGAGAGCATTTTGGAGGGGGATCCCCTCATGTAAAACTTGCGTTCATCGTATTAGTAGACACTACATTGCCCATGCGCCCACGCCAAGTGGTTGGCCCAAGCGACGCGCTGGTCGGCTAGTTTACCTTTGTCCCGTGCTGGCCCTGAGGCAGCCCGAGGGAGGTTGTGGTGTCTCGAGTGTTCTCTGATTGGCTTCATAGGATCTGTAGTAAAACGCCCTCCTGAGAGGTCACGTCGGCGGCAGTCTGGGCTGCGCGCAAGCTAGGCCTGACCCGGCTCGCGAGGGGCTCACGAGGGGAGGCAGCTGAGGCGAAGTGGTAACCAAAACGCGAGAAACTGCTCGAACGAGACTAAGCACCCCTTCCCTGAACACATGCAAATCTCAAATTCAAATCCAACTTGAATCCAGCGAGGGAAAGCAACAACAAAGGGAAGAGCAATGAAAGCAAACAAAAGGCCGCGTCCGGCACCTAGTCTAGTCTTGGACGTCTTCTCACCAGCGCGGAGCTAAGTGCTGCCACTGGGCGTGGCAGGGAGCCCCAGGGCCTGAGGCCGGCACCCCTGAGACTCCAGGGCGTGTACAGCCCCACTCATTATTACGTGAGAGTGTCACGGGGCGGCGAGCATCACAGGCACTGGGCCTTCTTCACAGGTACTGGCCTTGCTTCATATCACCAGATGAGGGCCCCACCTTGCGCCACACTCTAGTGCCATCAACAACGACCGGAAACCAGGATGCTGCCGATGGGGTAGACTGGTCGCCAGCGGTTCCCCCGACGACCACGGGTCCTCCGCCGGGGGCAGGCCCTGAGGCACCTCCCCAGCGGAGGGCCTACCTCCTGAGAACACCTTGCTCCGAACGCTGCGGTGGTGATGTCGGATCCCGGCCCCTCTCCTGCAGCCCCCTGCGCCCTCCTCCCGAGGGGCAGGAGACTATGGGAGTGGGGCAGCTGCTCGCTGTGGCGACCTGCACCTCTTGCGATCCATGGTTAGCGTATGTCTGCTCCTGAATAATTAGCGGTACCCGATAATCGTTGCCCCCAGCGTGGCCAGTGGGACCGTCCCGGGGCTCTCGGAAAGGCTCCGCTTCTGGCGCCTCGTCCCCCCAGCTTGGGCTGAGGAGCGAGCCTTGTTCGCTCTCGTGTGGGTGTCCTTGGTCCATCATGAGGGGCACGTATTCCTCCGGCGCCGTCATCCCGAATGCCACGCTGTAATGCCCCGCATGCCACGCGATCCTGCCTGACGCGCCCACCATGGGGTGGCAGCGCGGCTGTCCATTGGGGCCGCGGGTCGCGTCGAGTCCTTCTTCTTCGCGGACCGGGAGCGGGGGCAGCGCCGCCGCCGGTCCGGCGTTGACAGCTTCGCTGGCGTTGGAGTAGCCTTGGAGCTCGCGGGCGCGCGCGGAGCCCCCGCGCGGGCCGCCCTAGGCTTGAGATGGGAGCTGGGTGGAGAAGGGGTGAGCCCCCGAGGCGGCGAAGCCCAAGAGCTCCGCCACTCGCTCTAGCAGCACGTCGTGGCCGCCCTCCAGCAGCCTGCACTGCAACAGCTCTCGGGCCACTGTGAGCGCGGCCCTCGAGTTCGCCTGCTCCCTGCGGGTGTACGATGTCGCGGTCGCGGCGTGATTGGAGGCCCTTGCTGCCGACCGCGCCTGCCGCGGTGTGAGAGCTGTCGAAGCCTGTCCGCGTCGCCCGCGGCCCGCAGCGCCCTGCGGACCGCGAGCTGCCTGGGCACGGGGTCGCCCAAGGCAAACGGCTCTACGCAGGCGGGCCACGCCGCCCACGGATCTGGGTTGCCCGCCTGGTCGCCGGACATGGTGATGACGACGCGACGGGGCGCGAAGCGGTAGAAGGTGGATTCCGGCGCACCCCTACCTGGCGCGCCAAATGTCGGATTTTGGGTTCTGGCAGACCCTTGAGGTTCGAACACTGGGGTGCGCGCGGAGATTTCGCCTCCTACCTACCTGCACTCCACCGCCTCGCTAGGATCTAAATTCAGGAAAGAACAACACAAGAGACACAGGGTTTATACTGGTTCGGGCCACCGTTGTGGTGTAATACCCTACTCCAGTGTGTGGTGTGGTGGATTGCCTCTTGGGCTGATGATGATAAACAATACAAGGAAGAACAGCCTCGCGTGGGTCTGTTCTTGGCTGGGGTGATGAACTGCTGGGAGGAGCTCAGTCACCCTTCTCTCTCTCTCTACCTGATCTAAACCCCTCTCTCAAGAGCCTCCTTCTCTCCACCCCCAGCTCTTTGGGTGGCTGGTCCTATTTATAGAGGCCCTGGTCCTCTTCCCAAATATCGAGCGGGAAGGGAGCCAACAATGGCGGGCTAATTTGAAGGGGGACAACTAGTATCAGCTATCCTGACAAAAGTAGTCTTCGCCTGCGCAAAGCTCTGGTGATGACACCATCTTGGGCTCCACGGTGACCTCCATCTCGTAGTCCTCATGGTCTTGGTCTCGTTGCACCGAAATGGCAACCTTTGCCTGATGCCTCGGTACTCCGCGGCTGCGCTTGCCCCCTTTGCACCAAAGAGGAAAGGAGGACACTGCGCGGGCTGGCACCCGCCTGGCACCCTCGGTCATCATGGCTTGCGTCACGGGCACCTCGTGAGGTACCCCACCTTGATCTCTCCGCCTCCTCGTGAGCCAGCCTAACGAGGTCGTGCCTGAGGAAGCTCCGCGTCGTCCGCCCCGCGAGGCTTGGCCCCTCGCGAGGGTCTTGGGTTTGTGTTGGTGAAGATGGGCCACACTGGGCCCCCCTTTTGAGCCACGCCGCAGGCAGGCAAGTCTGGGGACCCCCGTTCCCAGAACGCCGACACCCACCACATCTATGATGATACCGGGTTTTGTCACAATTATCGTCATAGAAGTGTCATATGTATGACAGAAAAAAAATTACGTTCGACCCAAAATGTCACGGATGTGTCTTTTTTTTGTAGTGTTGACATTCATTCCCATTTCTTGCATGGGACCTAAGCATGCACCCAAGGACAAAGATTTGATTTTCAACCAATTTATATGCACAGGAGCATGTGCATGTAGTTCAAATTTGAATTATGCACATAAATGCATTGAAAACACACTTAATGCATAAAAGTGTCCAAACAAACCCTGAATAATTCCAATTCTTTTATGACACACATATAGTTGCATGTTCACTGCAGATAAAAGGTCTAGAAATTCAAACACCGTCCATGGTTGATGTGACCCCATTATGTAATTGAAATCAAGACAAAAAATCAAGTAGATCCCACACAGTTTATTATAACCAACCGTGTGAGATGCAGCACAAAATATCTTGGAGCACGGTCGGAGTATAGTACGCATACGGCTTACGCGAGAAGGTGCGACGGCTACAGTCCACAGCCCGCTCTGAATAAGGGACCGTGTCTGATGAGACTTTGCGCGCCAATTTTTACGCTGAAGCGATTCCAAATTTTCGGCTTCCATGGAAATATCTACCTCCCTGCCCCCCCCCTTACCAAAAGCCACATTTCCCCTGTTTCCTCCTTCCTTTCCAAGTTGAAAACTTCACTCCTTGCTTGCAGCGCCGCCTCCTCGTCGGCGACCCTCCTTCACGCTACTCGGCCTTGCCTATCCAGGAAAGTAATCCACACCCGACCCCCGTCCCCTCCTTCCACATCCCACATGCCCTGACCGCTGGCGCCAGCGCGACACCTTCCACCCAAATCACCGACCCCTCCACCAAATAAGCGCCACCCTAAACCATGGTGCATGCAGTATAGCCAGGATCTCAAGGAGCATTTGGCAGCGGAGAAGCAAATCGCGGCTGCACATGCGGATGAGGTCGCGGTGGCTGCCATTCATGCCAACCCCCAGACCTGGGAGGAGCACCTTGCCATTTGCTAGCTACGCCGGCTAAGCATGCTTAGTTTACCCGCTGTGTGTGCTGCTCCTGCCTTTCCTTCACAAATTCCAATGAATTATGCTATCTAATTTTACCATGCAATCTATTGCTCTAGTGTATATGTTCTATATGTCATGAAATGTGGTGTTCAATTAACTGCTTGGTTCAATTCTGCAAATGTGATGTTCAATTCTTCAGGGTGCAATATTTCCAAGTTCTTAAGCATGCTTGGTTTGGTTAACGGTCTGATCTTCTATTACGAGTATGTTATATTGTGCAATGTGGTGCTCAGTTAATGTTTGGTTCATTTGTTGTGGTGTTTAGTTAACTGCTTGGTTCAATTCTCCAATGCGATGTTCAATTGTTGTGGCTGCATTCTGTTATTGTATACCATGTGAGGAATAAATCGAATTTGGCTGCACTTAATACATGAGAAACATATACAAGTGCTATATTTCCTAGTTCTTAATAATGCTTGGTTTGGATAAATGGGTTTTCCATGTGGCTTGAATTAATCTGATGAATCTGCAATGTGCTTATTTAACATCAACATATTTTACTGATAGCATGCGAACCCTTACTTAACCTATGACTAACTACCTTATATGTGTTGCAGGGAAACAATGGGAAGCATTGAGGTTTACAAGATGGTACTAACTATTATACCTTGCCTTTTTTATTCCTTTGCCCCATTTCCAATATAGAGAAGATATTTATGCACATCCTTGTTTTCAGGATTCACTGATGATTACCTCTCAAACCACCTCTGTGGTCAGGAGGTAAGGAAAGTTTTCATACAACACCCACGGTTCAATATTGAAGTGTTCCTGAAGAGGTCGAAGGATGGACGGTCAATCATCCACACGCACTGGCCTAAAGTTGAAAAGACCTTCAACATGAATGAAGTCTCAATATTCGCCTTCTGCTTCAGCAGTTTTCCAGATGAGATGCATCTCTCTATGTACTGTCTATGATGCTCATTTCGAAAGGTTCTAGATGTTGCATGTGAAAATTGTTGCTGGTGCAGTTGTGTAATGTGGTAGTTGAGTGCTAAAGGTATATCATGTTGTACTCCGATATATTTCAATATGGAAATGGAATATATTATGTGCTTAATATGAATGTCAATTAGATTAGTAAATGGATTATTAATAATAGGGCAATTATCCTACTAATAGGCCAATTAGCTTGCTAATTGGGTTTTCCTATTGCAAACGGTTATTGAGAAAACACCGTGCGCGATGACCTCAGGCAACGCACACCGTTTCTAGGAATAAACCATGTTGGATCAATGAACAATTACACACGACATTCTCTTGAAAACTGTTTGCGTTATGCCACCTTGCGCAAACGTTTTCCTTGGAGTGACTGTGTGGGATGTATATACGAACGAAAATTTTTAGCGGGGACTGACTGTGTGGGATGTACTTACGACCGGAAATGATTTTGCCTGTATAATTGTATTTTTTAGCACTACTGTACGTATAGCTATATTTGGTCGCTCGCCGGTCGCACATGACCTCATTTTGCCGAGCGTGTGTGCCAGGAGGGCATATCCCCGATGGTTTCTGGGTCATGTGAGGACCCCCCTATCGCCCACACTCACTAGGTGACAGTTCCGAACGCCGTCGCGGAAAGGGGTTAAAAACCGTTTGTATAGCACCGACGTGTACCAGTGTTCTTTCGAACTCCTTCAAATGATCGATTGTGATTTTCCTTAGGCTTGTATAAAGAGTTTCAATGATCTTTGAATCAAAAGTAATTCTTTTTGCCACTTCAAAGAATAATTCTACGAGTCGCCTTTCCTAAGGTATCCCGTTATGGAACCATGGCAATTATCTCCTCGCTACTTTGAAACCATGTACCATCCTACTCCAGCGTGGAATGGTTGCCTACCAATTTGAACCCTTGTCATCTACTTCTTCCATTGCTCCTGGTGTGTGTTTTGTGTATCAACTCAAGAGGTGTTCTTACGTCTCACTCCGTGAGTTGGTCTTGAATGCTCGATCTTCGAGGAGATCTTTTTCTGTAGAGTTTCCTTCTGTCGTCTTTGTGTTGGATAATGATCTCGAAAGCAAAGACGTCAAGATAAATTTGAGCAATGAATCAACTGTTGGAAATATGCCCTAGAGGAAATAATAAAATGGTTATTATTATATTTCCTTGTTCATGATAATTGTCTATTGTTCATGCTATAATTGTATTATCCGGAAACATAATACATGTGTGAATACATAGACCACACCATGTCCCTAGTAAGCCTCTAGCTGTCTAGGTCGTTGATCACTAGATGGTTGTGGTTTCCTGACCATGGACATTGGATGTCGTTGATAATGGGATCACATCATTAGGAGAATGATGTGATGGACAAGACCCAACCCTAAGCATAGCGCAAGATCGTGTAGTTCGTTTGCTAGAGCTTTTCTAATGTCAAGTATCATTTCCTTAGACCATGAGATTGTGAAACTCCCGGATACCGTAGGAGTGCTTTGGGTGTATCAAACGTCACAACGTAACTGGGTGGCTATAAAGGTGCACTACAGGTATCTCCGAAAGTGTCTGTTGGGTTGGCACGAATCGAGACTGGGATTTGTCACTCCGTATGACGGAGAGGTATCTCTGGGCCCACTCGGTAATGCATCATCACAATGAGCTCAATGTGACTAAGAAGTTAGCCACAGGATCATGCGTTACGAAACGAGTAAAGAGACTTACCGGTAATGAGATTGAACGAGGTATGGGGATACCGACGATCGAATCTCAGGCATGTAACATACTGAAGGACAAACGGAATTGTTACGGGATTGATTGAATCCTCGACATCGTGGTTGATCCAATGAGATCATCGTGGAACATGTGGGAGACAACATGGGTATCCAGATCCCGTTGTTGGTTATAGGCCAGAGAGATGTCTCGGTCATGTTTGCATGGTTCCCGAACCCGTAGGGTCTACACACTTAAGGTTCGGTGACGCTAGAGTTGTAATGGGAATAGTATGTGGTTACCGAAGGTTGTTTGGAGTCCCGGATGAGATCCCGAATGTGACGAGGAACTCCGGAATGGTCCGGAGGTGAAGATTGATATATTGGACGATGGGTATTGGAGTCCGGAATTGTTCTGGGAGTACCGGGTGACGACCAGCGTGACCGAAAAGAGTTTCGGAGGCTTATGGGCCAAGGGGAGGGGCACACAAGCCCAGTAAGGGGCTGTGCGCACCTCCCACCCATATTATGTAACCTGGAGAGGTGGGGGCGCCTCCCCTAGGGCAGCGCACCTCCCGGCTTGGGGGCCAAGTTTCCTAGGGGTGGGGGCGCCCAAACCCATCTAGGGTTTCCCCTGTGGCCACCGCCCCTCCCCTAGGGAAACCCTAGGGCACCTCCTCCTCCCCCTTCCCCCTATATATAGTGAGGGAGAGAGAGGGAAACCACAAGCCTTCCATTGCGCAGCCCCTCCCTCCTCCAACACCTCCTCCTCCTCCGTAGTGCTTCGTGAAGCTCTGTCGGAGAACCATGAGCTCCACCACCACCACGCCGTTGTGCTACCAGAGTTCTCCCTCAACTTCTCCTCTCCCCTTGATGGATCAATAAGGAGGAGACGTCCCCGGGCTGTACATGTGTTGAACGCGGAGGCGCCATCTGTTCAGCGCTTGATCGAATCTTCCGCGATTTGAATCACCGCGAGTACGACTCCGTCAACTGCGTTCTTGTAACGCTTCCGCTTAGCGATCTTCAAGGGTATGAAGATGCACTCCCTATCTCTCATTGCTAGCATCTCCTAGATTGATCTTGGTGACACGTAGGAAAATTTTGAATTATTACTATGTTCCCCAACATTAACATCTTCTATAAGGACATTTGGATCATGAAGATGGTGTTAGCTTTATGTCCCCTCTGTCTTCCTACCTCACGCTTGAATCTCGGGACTAGATTCTTGTTTAGTGGGGGTGAGCTGTCACATTCCCAGTTTTTGCTTGTAATTATTTGCATCAGTGTGCACTCATGCATGATGTTTAAATTTCTGAATTTGGAATTGAGGGAATTCTCAAAGCCTCAAAATGAAACAAAGGGCAAGAACCCTAAAAATTTCATTCAATGAACCAAAAATGCCCTTCATTGATGTGTGGTATTTTTGGCAAGGGCTTAGACCCAAACAAAAATAATGAACATTTTTAAAGAATAATTTTGGGCATTGAATTTAAATCATATTATATTTGAATTTGGAATTATATTCATAATATATGGAATATATTTTGAAATAACCCTGAGTTATTTTATGTGCATCTAGCCTAGTCCAAAGTATCTGCATAAAAACATTTAGAGTAGTTTGGCACTATTTTAGTTCATGTGAATTTGCGAACAGTGGCAAATATTAAATAAAAACAGAAAACATAATTGACACAGAAAGAAAAGGAAAGAACAGAAATATACCTCGTGGCCTGCTACTGTAGTCGGCCTAGCTCATGTGCAGCCCACCCGAGCCCAACTGCCAGTCATCTCCCTCCTCTCGCCAGGAGGACAAGAGGCGCGTGCCCGGAGCGCGCGAGCACGCACTCGGCCACCTCCTGCCTGCTTACCGCTACTGGAGTCGGCCCCGAGTGCCACGCAACCCCCTGGACCCCTCGCTCTCTCCCTCTCCCTTGTTCCCCTCCTCTGTCTTGCTCTCTCACGCACACCGAACGCGCCATCGACGCCGCTCGCTGTTGCTGCGTCCACCGCCACCCCCTCGCCTCTCCGACGCATCCCTGAGTTCCGCCGTGTCATCCTCTTCGTCGGCTCACGCGACCGGAAGAGCCCCGACGCGTTGTCCTCGACCACATCTTCTTCCTCGGCCACAGGAGATGCCGTCGGGATTCCGACGCCGTCAAGCCATCCTCGGGCCTACTAACCCTCTCTTCGTCCTCCTTGTGAGCTGCTGCATCCTCCCCCTCTCTTTCCTCTGCCGTTCATGCACCCTAGCTAGCTCCACCACCGAGCCCGAGGGCTCATCACCGTCGGCCATGTCACCGCTGCCGCTGCAGCCACTAGAGCTTGCGTCTGAGCATGTCTTTGTGCTCAGAGCATCTCCAGGAACCTGTAGCACTCGCGGGTTCGCCCTGCCGTGCCCTATAGCGCTACCTCCGAGCACGCCCGAACTCCAGCCACCGTGCAAGTTGCCGCCGTCGTCGATTTAGGTCACCTGAGCTGCTGCTGCGCGCACCACAAGACGCGGACAAGCTCCAGCATCACGTAGAGCCTCTCGGCCCTCGATTTGGTCACCGGAGGAGCGTTTCTGACGCCCTCCGCCGTCTCTGGCGTCATCGGCGATGAGCTGCGGGTCAACTGCGGCGAGTTTGACCTCGGTTGACCAGATTTGACCTCCCCCCTAGAGTCACCGACATGTGGGCGAGGCACCCCCAGGTTAATTAAGTTAACCACCAAATTAGCACTAACAACCACTGTTAGCTAGATGTGACACTGACACATGGGTCCCACCGGTCAGGTTTGACCTGGACCACCCTGTTTACCTGCTGACATCACAGTGACGTAGTGCCGACACAGTAGATGTTTTCTGTAGATTTAATTAAATCATAAATGATTTATTTATTCCAGAAAATAGTTAAAACTTCTAAAATTCATAGAAATTCAACCGTAACTCCAAATGAATTAATTTATATATGAAAAATTATCAGAAAAAACCAATCTATCCATCTATAACTTTTCCATGCATGTTAGAACAACTTATAGTTGCTGAATTGGACAAATCAAATAAATGGCATTTGCATATCCACATATGGAGTTTGAATTTGAATCTTGGATTCGAACCAACTTCATTTAAATTGTTGCTAGTTGCAGTAGCTCAACCCACAACATATTGCCATGTCATGATCATGCATCATATTGTTGCATTGCATTGATTGTGTTTCTTCTCTGTTGTCGGTATTTGTCCCCTCTCAGTAGATGTGGTTCCGACGATGAGATCGATGACACCGATGAAGAACTATACTATCTTCAGAAGTGCCAGACAAGCAAACCCCCTTGTTCATTCCGATACCATCCCACTCTCTCGCTTCTGCTCTCTTTTACATCATTAGGACAACAACAATTCAACCGTTACATGCTGCGGTAGTTGAACCCCTTTCCTCCGCATGACCTGTCATTGCCACAGTAAATAGATGAAACCCACTAGCATGAGTAGGAGTTGTTTGAGCCCTGATGTGCCTACTCATTCATGCTTGTTGTCATGCTTGCTACTCCTTAGAGTTGAATCAGGTCTGATTCATCGGGGATGAATTGGTATGTGGTGAACATGTCCTACTATTGAGAGCTAAGTGTGTGAACACAATTTGGTAAAGGTAGCGGTGAGAGGCCATGTAGGAGTACATGGTGGGTTGTCTCATTGAAACCATCCTTAGAAACTGAGTTATGTGTTTGTGATCCATGACCAGCTACTACACTACTGTAGGATGCTGCTAACGCGACACTACCATCAGAGACCCTTCGACGAAATTGTGTGCGATGCCATAATCGTAAACGGTGGTGTAAAAACCGTCAAAAAAGGTGCAAAACATTTGCGATGGAGGATGCATCAAACACGGTTTAGATTTTAGTTGCGTGTGCGATTGAGGGCATACAGTTTAGTTCAGTTAACCGTTTGCGACGAGGAGGAACAAAAGAAACGGGCAGCCAGATGAAGGTGTGTGCGATGTACAACATACGGTTCACTCAGATGAACTGTTTGTGATTAGGCAACACAAAAGAAACGGTCAACTAGGTCAAAGGTGTGTGCGATATATGGTATGCGGTTGACTCAGATGAACTGTTTGCGTTGAGGAGAACAAAACGGTTCAAATAAACAAGATGTGTGTGATACGAGGCAAAAATGTCTGTAATCAGAAACGTGTGTGAAGACCGATAACAACACAGACGATTACTGCTAACAAGCCATGTGTGTTGTGAGCAAACGATTGCTGGTATACAATTGTGAGTGATTGATGAAAACATCACCGACTGGTTCCATTGTTTAGTCCGTGTGCGATGTGATTTTCTTTGTCCGCACAACAACTACGCTCTGTGTACAGAGCATCAATACATATACTTAAAATGACAGCATTGCATAACCAAATTAAGCATACAATTACACAAGTGACTACACACATAACATTTCCACACACCAAAGAAAGCAATTACATGCATACTAAAGTAGGAGAAACGAGGATCTAATCATCTACTTATTGTTGTGACGACGCTTTCCATTGCTCTGCTTCCAGCTGGATCCCTGGCCATTTTGGGGAAGGAGACACTTCCTCATGTCAACGATCCGCCTGTACATGTCATAGCTCGTGTATGCCTCCTTGGCGGCGTACACGATGTGAGCTTTGTCGAGTTTCTCCATCCAGGCCGAGTGCCAGGCATGCTTGTCCTTGTTGCACGAATCCTTCATGTCTCTGTAGTAGGGGTCGATGATGGCCTCGGTGAGGTGAACCAGTGAGTCCTTCTCAAGCTCCTTGCTACCCTAGATCTTCTATTGGCCCTAGATGTTGACAAGATTCTAGCAGGAAATGCCCGAATTCTCGAGCGCCTTTACATCGTTAGTGATGTCCACCATGGCGAACTTGTAGTGGGGGCTGTTGACAAACCTGGCGAAACACTCGCAATGCCTTGTGGCCAGGCAGTAGTGGTAGATGAGGACGTGGTGGCGCACGCACATCTGGGCGAGGGCGACCTTCCGACGAGACCTATCACAAGCGCAGGTGTACTCGAGGTCGAACCCGACCACCTTGTACTTCTCCGTGGCAAGAAACCGCTCCATGATGTGGATGGAGTGTTCCACCCAGACCGGGTCGTTGGTGTACACCACCGAGAGGTCCATGAAACTTCTATGGGTGTCCACCACGGCATGCATGGTGAACTGCTGCTCGTCGTCGGCAACCGCTCGGAGCCCCATTGGAGCCGCGCAGGATACCCTCTAAGAATTTCTCGTGGTGGGTGTGCTTCTTGCAATGGTGGGGCGCGATCAAAAGGTTGAACAGACACAAGGGTAGGTTAAATGGCTCCTGTAATAAATGGGGGCCGTCCTGTAATCGTCACGTCTTGTCACGGCGTTCATAGCGGAGGATTCCAGTGCACGCTTGACAACACCGCACCGCACGCGCGGGCTTCAAGAGGTGCCAAATATATCGTCGGTGAGCCTGTTCCCATGCTACCGCGCTGTTTACCGTGCAAGCTTCCCGCCCAGCTAGTTTGGCCATGCGTCGGCTAGAAGAGGGACAAATCATGGGTGTCGGTGTCAAAACCGGCGGATCTCGGGTAGGGGGTCCCGAACTGTGCGTCTAGGCCGGATGGTAACAGGAGGCAAGGGACACGAAGTTTTACCCAGGTTCGGGCCCTCTTGATGGAGGTAAAACCCTACGTACTACTTGATTAATATTGATGATATGGGTAGTACAAGAGTAGATCTACCACGAGATCGGAGAGGCTAAACCCTAGAAGCTAGCCTATGGTATGATTGTTGTTCTGTATGTTGTCCTACGGACTAAAACCCTCCAGTTTATATAGACACTGGAGAGGGTTAGGGTTACACAAAGTCGGTTACAATGGTAGGAGATCTACATATCCGTATCGCCAAGCTTTCCTTCCATGCCAAGGAAAGTCCCTTCCGGACACGGGACGAAGTCTTCAATCTTGTATCTTCATAGTCCAGGAGTCCGGCTGAAGGTATAGTCCGGCCATCCGGACACCCCCTAATCTAGGACTCCCTCAGTAGCCCCTGAACCAGGCTTCAATGACGACGAGTCCGGCGCGCAGATTGTCTTCGGCATTGCAAGGCGGGTTCCTCCTCCAAGTACTTCATAAAATATTTTGAACACAAAGATAGTGTCCGGCTCTGCAAAATAAGTTTCCACATATTGCCATAGAGAGAATAATATTTACACAAATCTAATTTGCTGATGTATTCCGTAGTGTGACATCGCACCACGGCCAAGCCTTTATTCGAATCGTTTTCTTGTCCCACCTCAGCGTGTCACGTGAGGCGGTTTCCATGGCACGTCTTGTTAAAGCAGAGATCGTGTCCCCTTATTCCGGGATTCTCATCAATACGGGTGTGGGTAACCCAACCGCTTCTAGGACTCCTAGACTATAGGCAAGTCCAAACGGCCACAGAGAGGACGCTTGATATTCACCCTCTTTATAAAGGGACAAGGCTTTTACTTTTTTCCCTCCCGTGTTCAATCGAATCCTTCCCCCACCTCAAGCTCAAACACCCAAAGTTCAGGTCAGGTGCTTCGAACCTTCAATCATGTCCGGATCTAGCCTTCAAGTCCGATGGGTGCCTTGCTCCATCACGGAAGAAGACATCAAAAAGTTGAGGGAGGCCAAATATCTGACCGCCGAGGTTTTGCATCGGCTGCCTGCCCGAGGGCAGGCCGTCCTCTCCCCCGAACCCAACGAGAACGTCGTGTTCGTCTCCCACTTCCTCCGAGGTCTAGGCCTTGCTCTGGATCCTTTCGTCAGGGGTTTGATGTTTTATTACGGGCTAGATTTCCATGATCTAGCTCCAGACTCCTTTCTTCATATCACGACATTTATCGTTGTGTGTGAGGCCTTCCTCCGGGTTACCCCTCACTTTGGCCTGTGGCTCAAGACCTTTGAATTAAAGCCGAAGATGATCGAGGGGCAACATGCAGGGTGTGGAGGTGCCTCAATACGCAAGATGACGGGAGCTCCATGGCCCAAAGGTTCCATTCCAGAGGTGTCTGAATTGTGGCAACTGGAGTGGTTCTACATCACGGCTCCTAGAAGTGCCAAGTGGGCGGCCGCCCCTATTTTCCGCTCGAGCCCTCCACCACAGCTGATGTCATGGATCAGCAGAGGTCTGAGCTGGGGTCCAGCCAAGGACGTGCCTATACTGCAAAGCCGCATTCGAGATCTCTTCAATGGAGATTTCAGTTTGGTTGCGGTAATACAAGTTATGCTGGTTCGTCAAGTCCAGCCTTGCAAACACCGGCCCCTTCGCTTGTGGGAGTTCAATCCCGAGGGACCGCGCGTCATTCAAAATTTCCTCGGCCTGACGCACGAGGAGATGTACAAGTCATTCTTCGGACCTCAGGTAGAGTGTCCGGAAATCACCGAGGACGTGGCCTGAGTAGTAACCGCGCCGCCGAATAGGTAGGGAATCTTCCGGACGAACATACTATCTCTCATTTGTTACGAAGTTATTTCTGAGAGTTCGCTTTTTGACCAGGACTGGCTAACAAAGGCAAAGTTGATTTGGTGTTTGGCCCCCCTCCCTGAGGGTTTGGACAATCCCGTATTGGAAAAGATGCTCCAGGTCGCACCTTGCCCGGAGCCTTTGAAGGAAGATACTGGGAGGATAATACGGGCGGACGCGGGCCCCCAATGCTGCCCATTCTAACCGAGGGAGCGAGCGTCCCCATGAAGGAAGACGACCGGAGGAGGAAAAGGACTATGCCCGGGGATTCGGAAGCCGAAGCTTGCAAACGAGAGAAGAAGTCTCCCACAGAGGGTCCTACCTTGTGGGTGCCTTTGCCGCACAAAGTCCGCAGGGGGGTCAATTCTCCAGCGAGTCGTAAGTGACCCGAAATACTTTAATAGTACAGGTATGTCATATTTTTCTTCTGAGAAAATAACCACCGCATATATCTTTGCTGTTCGGGCCTTAGCCCCTCTCAAATGAGCCCGTCTTTGGGGGATCTTCTTCCAGAGATGATGGAGAGCGAAACGCCTCCTCCGGACTCTTCCGCTCCGGAAGCGGGCAACCCCGAAGTGTCGTCGCGGAGGGCCTCTCCGAGTCCGGTGAGGCCAGAAGATAATCCCATTGACCCCCGAAGGTCCCAGTGTCTGGCTCTCGAAGAGAGCGGACAAAAGAGTCCGACACCGTATGGTGTGCGATCGGATGTTCTGAGGGAGTTGGTGGGGTGAGCGGCCATCTCAGATGAACACCGTGTGCTGATGAATACGGTGATGGAGAGAATCTTGTCCGCCGAAAGCGGATTTCATGAAGCTTTTATGAGTCTACTGACAGGCTTTGAGGTACGTAAAATAACGTATGATAGTCCTGCACATGCTAGGTGTGCCCTGTGTAGATAGTAGCCCCTGAGACTCTGGTTGTCGTCGGAAACAACGACGAACAGATGATCATATTCCCAGGTAATAACCATACTGCCTCTATGTGCAGGTGATGGAAGCTCCGGTGGCTAGCCGGACTAGCGAGTTTGCCCATTTAAAACGGCAGTTCGATGCGGCAGACGCCGACATCGAGCTTGTTAACAAAAGGCTTGACGAGGCATAGGGTAAGTGTCATTATCTGGTAAACGCCACATGGTAAGAGCAGCATGATGCCAGCATCTTTAATATGTTGTGACTGCAGATGGAGCTGCGACTGTTGAAGCCTTGCGGGCAGAACTTGCCCGAGCCAAGGAACAAGCGAGGTTTGGTAATGCGGCTGCTTTGAAGGCGGCCGAAGAGTTGAAAGCCAAGAAGGCCGCGCATGGCGAGAGCCGACATAAGATGGCCAATATGGCCATAGAATTAAAAGCCGCCGCCGACCGTTGCCGGGTTCTTGAAAAGGAAAACCTAGCGAAGGCATCGGACCTTGAGAAGGCTGCTGCGACTGGAAAAGACATCCGATCTGCTATGAGGGCGAAGAAGGAGGAGCTGCGGGAAGCCGGGGATATTGTGGCTAGGAAATCCTTTATGTCGCGGAGGAAGTTCGGAGATCCACGGTATGCCTCTCTGGATCGGCTGTGGAGTTCGGAGGATGTGTATATGGATTTGGCGGCGAGCGCTGCCGATGCGGCCAAGTACTTCCAGGGTCAGACGGACCGTGAAGTGGACCAGCTATTTTGGACACAATTCCATTCTCCCGAGCGTCCGCTTTCATTGACTGACCAATTAGCCGAATGGGCCGAACTGAATAGGTTGTGCGGCCTCGCCATGAGGTCTGTTGTGGATCAGCTATGGCCGGAAAGGCCAAAACCGAACAACTATTTCAGCTTGGTGCAGCAGTTCCTTGATGCGGTGCCGCGCATTAATGCGATGAAGAGGTCGGCGTGCATAGAGGGCTCACGGATGGCCTTTGCCCGTGTTAAAGCATACTGGGCGGAGATGGATGCTACCACTGTTGCAGCGCGGGATTCGGCCATAGGCCGAATGGCTGCTGAGCACTACTTTGAAGAAGTTCTTGAGGGTGCTCGTTTGATAGAGACCCAGTGCTCAAAAAATATTATGTTTGAGTGACATGTAATCTCATTGTAAGCGAAATGCTTTTATAAATTTTTATAAGGCTATTTTTATACTTTTGCCTGAAAGTAATATGATGCCTCCTGGGCATCCGTTTATGTATACATGTGTATAACCTGAAAGATTGCAGCCGTCGGCTTCAACCCCCACGCATATAATGTGGAGGTGCTCGCAAAAAACACGCGTTCACACTTAACCCAACGTCTTGGTCCTATTAAGGAGGTGATAGCGGAGCGAGCGAGGCAACCGGACTATAATGCTTTAGCACTTTCACTTAGCCATAGGAGTTTGACGGTGGGGCTACTAGATAGCCCCTGGTGGCTCCGCACTCTCCTGATCCCGGGGTGCGTACATGCCTGGCCGGAAAACGACCCTTCGTTAAGGCGGAGGAATTCTAACATTCCAACAGGTCATCGAGTTGTTGACTAGTCTCACGCTATATCATGACAGTCAGTTTTCGGCTTTCTCTACTGAGGTGCTCATCCGGATGAACCAGGGCACAATCGTAGTAGTTCTCCTGGTGCTACCTTAGCCGGTAAAGCGGAACGTAAGGCACCAAAACACAGGAGCCAGGCAAACCCAACATTTGACCAAAGACAATGATTCGGAGCTGATGCATATAGGGCCAAACTCGCGACGCCGAACACTCCCTAAGGTATTCGGTCTTTGTGGTATAAACCGGGCCTAAATAATGGCCTTTGTAAGAAGCCCCTTGTGTCCAGGTACGTGCATTTTTCTGGTGTGGCCACATGCCAAGACGTCAGCATCCTTCTCAACGGTGGATATGTATCAACAAGACACAGTAAAAAAAGGTTTACGCAGGGTCTTAATCTAAAAAGAATCCTTGGAGCGGGTCCCTGCTGCACGTCTGTGCCTGTGTCTCCGTTGTGCCGTATCCTGGACGGGTGTAGCACGATGATTGTCTGTAAAAGAGAGGAATTTAGGTGAAAAAGTTGTCGTGCAAAAAGATAGTTTTTAAAGAAACCATGTATAATTCAAGATGAGAAGAAATTGCCACTTGTCTGCGCGCGTTGAGCCCCTTGTATTGACAAATAGGGGTGTGACCATTTATTAGGTATAAATAGCAGCGCCGGACTTGATTAGTTGTGTCTGAGGTCTTGACGACCTATTGGATGCTTTCGCTGGTCCGGGCGCCTTTAGTGTGCGGCTGCCAAGGCAGCCGCACTCTCTTCGGCGCGCAGAGATCGCTTGATATTTCCTTTCACTGAAATGATGCCACGTGGACTGGGCATCTTGAGTGTGAGGGAGGCGTAGTGTGGTATTGCATTAAAGCGAGCGAAAGCTTCGCGTTCGAGCAGTGCTTGATAGCCACTTTGGAACGGAGCGATGTGGAAGGTTAAATGCTCGCGATGGAAGTTATCGGGGGAGCCGAATATAACTTGTAGTAGGAGGGAGCCCGTACAACGAGCCCCCGGGCCTGGCATTACTCCTTTAAAGGTAGTATTGCTATGGCAAATTTTTGTTGGGTCTAACCCCATCCCGCGGATTTTATCCTGATATATTAGGTTTAGACTGCTGCCACCGTCCATCAAGACTCGTGTGAAGTGATATCCGGCAATTACTGGGTCTAATACCAGGGCAGCCCATCCCGCGTGTTGGATACTTGCTGAGTAATCGCGATGGTCGAAAGTGATCGGTTGAGACGACCAGTGGCAGGACTTCGCGGTGACAGGCACTTGGGTATATTTTCTTGGGAGTGCCGCGTTGTTTTTTCCCTTGATCACGTGTAACACGTTTACTGTTTTGACTTCTGGTGGAAATTTCTTTTGTTCCCCAGTGTCTTGCTTGGGAGGCTCGTCCTCGTCTTCACTTGGTGTATCCTCCCCCTTGTGTACGGCGTTGAGCTTGCCGGACTGCTTGAAGACCCAACATTCTCTGTGGGTATGATTAGCCGGTTTACCAGGGGTACTATGGATCTGACATACTTGGTCCAGAATTTTGTTGAGGTTGGACAGTTCATCCCTGGTGCCTTTAGAGGGCGGCTTTTGCTGACCTGGCCGAGAGTTTTTGAATCCGGCGTTTACTGTCGTTCCCTTCGTGCTGTCTTCTTTATTCCGGCGTTTGTTATTGCTGTTGCGCCGTGATTTCCCGTTTCCATCTCTAACTTCATATGTACTGGGGTCGCTGGTGCTGCATCTGGCTAGCCAGCTCTCCTCACCCGCGCAAAAGTGGGTCATGAGGCTTGTTAATGCGGCCATCATTCTCGGCTTATTTTGGCCGAGGTGTCTGGCGAGCCATTCATCATGGACGCTATGCTTAAAGCTACCAAGGCTTCGGCGTCCGGACAGTCGACAATATGGTTCTTTTTAGTAAGAAACATGTTCCAAAGCTTTCGGGCTAACTCTCCGGGCTGTTGAGTTATGTGACTCAAATCGTCCGCATCCGGAGGTCGGACATAAGTCCCTTGAAAATTTTCCCGAAAGGCGTCTTCGAGCTCTTCCCAACTTCCAATGGAGCTTTCGGGGAGGCCTTTAAGCCAGTGACGAGCTGGCCCTTTGAGCTTGAGGGGTAAGTACTTGATGGCGTGGAGATCATCTCCTCGAGCCATATGGATATGAAGGATGTAGTCCTCAATCCAGACCCCAGGGTCTGTTGTTCCGTCGTATGTCTCTATGTTTACGGGTTTGAATCCCTCTGGAAATTCGTGGTCCAGCACCTCATCGGTGAAACATAAGGGGTGTGCGGCACCCCTGTAGCTGGGTGTACCGCGTTGTTCGGATGTTTGTTGTGTTGCATTGTATGCTGGGGCACGCTTGCGTGGTCCATAGATGGATCTTGCTGCGCTGTCCTTTGGGTGCGAGCCCTCGCATGGGTCACGTGTTGTATTGTGAGTGGCGTTGTATGCCGCTCTGTGTTGGTAGAGGGGTCGTTTATCCGGCCAAGTGGCTGCTTTGATATTTGGTTGTGGGGGGTCTGAGGCCTCCTCATCGAATTCAGGTAGCAGCTTCCGCTTTGGGTAGCTCTTGGAGGGGCGATTGTTGCCGTACCTCGTTGCTGTGTTGAGTATTTTACTCCATCTGATTTGGAGTGTGTCTTGCGCGGCCTTGAGCCTTTGCTTCTGCTTTTTAAGACTCCTCGCGGTGGCAACAAACCTTTTACGGTCATTCTGCTGCTCCGGGTGCCTGTCCGGCGTTATATCGTCCGGACCATTATCCTTGATAGAATTTGTTTGTTCGGTTTGATTATCCGGATTGCCGCTGTCCGGCAACGGTTCCGCCTGCTCCAGCGCTGGGTCTGTGTGATCGTTATTTCTGTCGAGGCGGGATTTGGGGCGGCGCTTGCGTCGCCGCTTTGACTGCTTCTCGAGGGAACAAGCCTTCGGTGCGTCCTTCCGCTCCTCGTCGTCATCTTTTGGTGCGTCCACCATGTATACGTCATATGACGAGGTGGCTTTCCAGGGCCCAGTAGGCGCTGGTTCTTCATCGGCGTCCATACCGTCGATGTCTTCAGGGTCGAAGTCGAGCATGTCGGTTAAATTGTCGACAGTGGCTACAAAGTGGGTGGTGGGTGGGCTTTGAATTTCTTCATCGTCCGTATCCCAACCTTGCTGTCCGTAGTCCAGCCAGGGCTCTCCTGATAAAGAGAGAGACTTTAGTGTCTTCAGAATATCACCGAAAGGCGAGTGCTGAAAGATGTCCGCGACAGTAAACTCCATGATCGGCGCCCAATCGGATTCGATCGGCAGGGGCGCGGAGGGTTCGGAGTCCGGAGAGGAGTCTGGCTCCTTGGAGTCACGAGTCTCGCGGAGTGCGGGGCTGGTGTTTGGCTCGATCGCCGTTGGGATCGCAGCCCCCGAGGCGGCGTCCAACCACCCATCCTCGATCGGTGCAGTTGGCTCCGAATTAAGGGTTGAAGCCGATGTGGGTGCGACCTCCAGGGCACTGTTCGGCGGCAGAGCTAGATCATGCTCGTCGTGATAGTGCGGCGCGCTCGGCAGTGGCTCGAATCCGTCGAGGATCAAGTCCCCGCAGATGTCAGCCGTGTAGTTTAAACTTCCAAATCTGACCTGACGGCCAGGGGCATAGCTTTCGATCTACTCCAGATGGCCAAGTGAATTGGCCCGCAGTGCGAAGCCGCCGAAGACGATGATCTGTCCGGGGAGGAAGGTCTCACCCTGGACTACATCGCTATTGGTGATCGTAGGAGCCATCAAGCCTAACGGCGACGACACAGAGGAACTCTCAATGAAAGCACCAATGTCGGTGTCAAAACCGGCGGATCTCGGGTAGGGGGTCCCGAACTGTGCGTCTAGGCCGGATGGTAACAGGAGGCAAGGGACACAAAGTTTTACCCAGGTTCGGGCCCTCTTGATGGAGGTAAAACCCTACGTCCTGCTTGATTAATATTGATGATATGGGTAGTACAAGAGTAGATCTACCACGAGATCGGAGAGGCTAAACCCTAGAAGCTAGCCTATGCTATGATTGTTGTTCTGTATGTTGTCCTACGGACTAAAACCCTCCGGTTATATAGACACCGGAGAGGGTTAGGGTTACACAAAGTCGGTTACAATGGTAGGAGATCTACATATCCGTATCGCCAAGCTTGCCTTCCACGCCAAGGAAAGTCCCTTCCGGACACGGGACGAAGTCTTCAATCTTGTATCTTCATAGTCCAGGAGTCCGGCTGAAGGTATAGTCCGGCCATCCGGACACCCCCTAATCCAGGATTCCCTCAATGGGCGTTTATTGGCAAAAAGCTTTGTAAAAATGAAGTGTGTGGAATTACTTCGGTCATAAGTTTACCCTTGGGTGATGATGTCAAAGTTACACAGAAGGGTGATGATGGACACTCGAGTGTGATAATTAATTACGCACTCTAAAGTGCACACGGTGGAAGAAACCAACTATGTGCAATAATGTCGAAGATCGCAGTCGAGTTAGCTATACAGATTGTGTGCTGTGAGATCGACAAGGTAAAATGATTCAAGAATGGTTAATAAAATCTAAGACCATTGCATATTAAGGTAAAAATATTGCTAGCAATATATGAGTCTCATAGGATGCCATTTCAACGATTGTACCACAAAAGCTCGAAATGTTACAAGGTTCAAATTCCAGAGTTATATGGCTCAAATTCGAATATTACAAGGTTCAAACTGATATTAGAAATGAAATTCAACTCATCAGCTGCAAACGCTCGCGCTGATCCGCTGAACATGGATATCAGAGAGGTTCAAACTAATATCACTGCTTCTATGTCTGGCTTTGAAACCTCACAATTTTTGCAAAGGGGTCAGCCACTGAGAAGTCATTATGGGGTTGACATGATGACTTCTGATTACTCTGTCATCTCAAGTTCCAAAATGAAATTCAACAATTTTGGATCCTACTCCATTCCGCCGCAGGCGCCGACACTGATCAACAAACCATTCATATTTGCTAAATAAATGTAGGGCAAACCTCATTTCCTTTAGCACCCTTGTTCTGAGAACAAAGAACCAGGCGAATATAATCTCCGGTAAGGTCCCTCGGTTAGGATTTCAAAGTAATTTCGGAGAGATGCAGATCTAGGCATTCGACGTGATTGTTATATTGTATCACATTATCCACCACTGGGCCTAATCTTATCTGCAAAAGAAGAAAATGTGTTAGTGCCTACATGCAATTTTGAACATTACTATAACCCTAGCTATTTGGTTTGCAGGATTTGTAAAATGCACTAACATGCCATCGTCGAGCTGACATGATTAACATGGGCATTTGATTACATTCTAGAAAAATGTAGCCTTCTTCACATGAGGTTGGAGTGGATGAAAATTTCCCTAAGAAAAGTAGTATAGATGAATCCAAAGGAGAAATGCTTATTGATTGTAACCATATGGATCAAGAAACCAATATGGGGGGCATGTATGTACTGAAATCGTCCAAAAGAACCTTCAGAAATCATAGTACATTGTCACTGTAAACTTGGAAAAAGGTGTCACAAATTGAACTCCCTTATGGTTAACATTTAACAGGAAAGGAACATCACCTCTATATATAGCTTCTCCAGGCAAAGCATCTCAGGAAACAGATAACTTGCTCCAGGTTGAGCCAGATAGGTTGTAGTTCCAAGACCTTCACTACGCGCAGTTTCGGGGTCAAGCTTGTCGGAATCATTTTCTGAATGACAGACGAACAAACATCTTCAAAATTAGAAATAATGTTAATTTATAGAAGGAGACTTAGAAGGCGGCTGTTGTACCTGAACGAGTGTGGATCCAATAACAAGTTCGGAGCATTTGTCAGACGAGTAGCCCACCACTATCAATTTCGGCGTAGAAATGACATTGATTCTTGTTGGACCTTCTTGATCAACTACAAGTAACCTCTCAAGTGCAGGTGTGTCCTGGATGACGATACCGTGGTACACATCTTGTGATGTCTTCTTGCCGCACCAGCAACCCACATAAATAGTACGAAGAGCCATGGAGGTGATGTGGAAGGTACTCAACCCATTGATCGCCTCAAGACGAAGGTACTCGAGTGCAGTACAGCCACGGAGCAGGCGCTCCACGTCACCCTTTGATAGGCAGACGGCGACGAGCTCGAGGTGCTTTAGTCGTGGTAGAATAAGAGCGGGCGCGTCATTAAGGGGCAGGAAATGGCAGTTCCTGAACTTGGCGATGCGCAACGTGGGCGCGAGGTGGAGTGCAGATGTTGGCAGCGACCGCATATTCCCATCATCAAAAGTGAGCTCCTCAAGCTGATCTAGGGCGGGGGATCGAAACCAGTCATCAAGCTTGGCTCAGTCCTTGCGATGGAACGGAACTTGCCCATTCTAAGGCCTTTGGTTGGGCCAAGGTGACTGCCGAGGATCTTGGAGAACGCATCCAAGCTTTTGCGATAGCCATGGCAGAGCTCATGGGTGTTGATGAAGTCGAGAGGGATGGAGTTCCATAGGGGGCGCCACCGTCGAGAAAGGAGGGTCGTATGCGCCCCATATTTGATTGGGAGGAGGGAGATGATGACTCTCAACATATCATCGGGGAGGCTGCTGATTAAGTCTAGGCTTGCTGGAGTCGCTTGCGGTTCTAGCTTGCCCTGCCTCCGCTTGTTGGCAGCCCTGTTCTCCACTAATAACCCACAAGTATAGGGGATTACAACAATTTTCGAGGGTAGAGTATTCAACCCAAATTTATTGATTCGACACAAGGGGAGCCAAAGAATATTCTCAAGTATTAGCAGCTGAGTTGTCAATTCAACCACACTTGGAAACTTAATATCTGCAGCAAAGTATTTAGTAGCAAAGTAATATGATAGTAGTGGTGACGGTAGAAAAAGTAATATTTTTGGTTTTATAGTGATTGTAACAGTAGCAACGGAAAAGTAAATAAGCGAAGAACAATATATGAAAAGCTTGTAGGCAATGGATCGGTGATGGAGAATTATGTCGGACGCGATCGATCATGCAATAATTATAACATAGGGTGACACAGAACTAGCTCTAGTTCATCAATGTAATGTAGGCATGTATTCCAAATATAGTCATATGTGCTTATGGAAAAGAACTTGCATGACATCTTTTGTCCTACCCTCCCGTGGCAGCGGGGTCCTATTGGAAACCCGGACCAGAGCATTAACACATAGTCAATACATGAACTCCTCAAACTACGGTCATCATCGGGAGTGGTCCCGATTATTGTCACTTCGGGGTTGCCGGATCATAACACATAGTAGGTGACTATAGACTTGCAAGATAGGATCAATAACTTACATATATTCATGAAAACATAATAGGTTCAGATCTGAAATCATGGCACTCGGGCCCCAGTGACAAGCATTAAGCATAGAAAAGTCATAGCAACATCAATCTCAAAACATAGTAGATACTAGGGATCAAACCCTAACAAAACTAACTCGATTACATGATAAATCTCATCCAACCCATCACCGTCCAGCAAGCCTACGATGGAATTACTCACGCACGGCAGTGAGCATCATGGAATTGGTGATGGAGGAAGGTTGATGATGACGATGGCGACGGATTCCCCTCTTCGGAGCCCCAAACAGACTCCAGATCAGCCCTCCTGAGAGAGTTTAGGGCTTGGCGGCGGCTCTGGGTCGTAAAACACGATGAATCCTTCTCTCTGATTTTTTCTCCTCGAACATGAATATATGGAGTTGGAGTTGAGCTCGGTGGAGCGTCAGGGGGCCACAAGGCAGGGGGGCGCGCCCAGGGGGGTAGGCGCGCCCCCACCTTCGTGGATAGGGTGTGGGCCCCGTGACGTGGATTCTTCTTCCAGTATTTTTTATATATTCCAAAAATAATCTCCGTTGATTTTCAGGTCATTCCGAGAACTTCTATTTCTGCACAAAAATAACACCATGGCAATTCTGCTGAAAACAGCGTCAGTTCGGGTTAGTTCCATTCAAATCATGCAAGTTAGAGTCCAAAACAAGATCAAAAGTGTTTGGAAAAGTAGATACGATGGAGACGTATCAACTCCCCAAGCTTAAACCTTTGCTTGTCCTCAAGCAATTCAGTTGATAAACTGAAAGTGATAAAGAAAAACTTTTCAAACTCTGTTTGCTCTTGTTGTTGTAAATATGTAAAGCCAGCATTCAAGTTTTTAGCATAGATTATGAACTAACCATATTCACAATAACATTTAGGTCTCACGTTTACTCATATCAATGGCATAATCAACTAGCGAGCAATAATAACAAATCTCAGATGACAACACTTTCTCAAAACAATCATGATATGATATAACAAGATGGTATCTCGCTAGCCCTTTCTGAGACCGCAAAACATAAATGCAGAGCACCTTTAAAGATCAAGGACTGACTAGAAATTGTAATTCATGGTAAAAGAGATCCAGTCATAGTCGTACTCAATGTAAACTCACAGTAATGGATGCAAATGACAACAGTGCTCTCCAACTGGTGCTTTTTAATAAGAGGATGATGACTCAACATAAAAGTAAATAGATAGGCCCTTTGCAGAGGGGAGCAGGGATTTGTAGAGGTGCTAGAGCTCGGTTTTGAAATAGATAAGAATAATATTTTAAGCGATATACTTTCATTGTCAACATAACAACCGAGAGATCTCGATATCTTCCATGCTACACACATTATAGGCGGTTCCCAAACAGAATCGTAAAGTTTATACCCCCATCCACCAACAAGCATCACTCCATGGCTTGCTCGAAACCTCGAGTGCCTCCAACTAACAAGAGTCCCGGGGGAGTTTTGTTTGCATTTATTTTGATTTGATTTGTATAAAGCATGGGACTGGGCATCCCGGTGACTAGCCATTTTCTCGTGAGTGAGGAGCAGAGTCCACTCCTCTTGAGAATAACCCGCCTAGCATGGAGGATATAGATAGCCCTAGTTGATACATGAGCTATTCAAGCATACAAAACAGAATGTTTATTTGAAGGTTTAGAGTTTGGCACATACAAATTTACTTGGAACGGCAGGTAGATACCGTATATAGGCAGGTATGGTGGACTTATATGGAATAACTTTGGGGTTTATGGAATTGGATGCACAAGCAGTATTCCCTCTTAGTACAAGTGAAGGCTAGAAAAAGACTGGGAAGCAACCAGCTAGAGAGCGACAACAGTCATGAACATGCATTAAAATTAATCAACACCTAATGCAAGCATGAGTAGGATATAATGCACCATGAACATAAATATCGTAGAGGCTATGTTGATTTTGTTTCAACTACATGCATGAACATGTGCCAAGTCAAGCCACTCGAACCGTTCAAAAGAGGATACCACCCTATCATACCACATCACAACCATTTTAATAGCATGTTGGCACGCAAGGTAAACCATTATAAGCTCCAAGCTAATTAAGCATGGCATAAGCAACTACAATCTCTAATTGTCATTGCAAATATGTTTTTCAATAATAGGCTGAATCAGGAACGATGAACTAATCATATTTACAAAAACAAGAGAGGTCGAGTTCATACTAGCTTTTCTCATCTCAATAAGTTCATCATATTATCATCATTACTGCCTTTCACTTGCACGACCGAACGATGTGGATAATAATAATAGTGGACGTGCATTGGACTAAGCTGAAATCTGCATGCATTCAATTCAAGAGAGAAGACAAGGTAATATGGGCTCTTTGTTAGATCAACAATAATGCATATGAGAGCCACACAACATTTCCATTATGGTCCTCTCCTCTTGACCCCCGAAGAAAAGAAACAAAACTATTTACACGGGAAAGCTCCCAACAAGCAAAAGAAGAACGGGAAATCTTTTTGGGTTTTCTTTTAATTACTACTACTACATGCATGGAAAGTAAACTAACTAAAAGCTACAACTAATTTTTTTGGTTTTTTTCTTAAGGTTTATTAAGGCACACAAGAAGAAAACGAAAAAGGAAATAAACTATCATGGATGATACCGTGAAAAAGTATGAGCACCGACAACTAGCATGAGTGTGTGAGCATGAATGTAATGTTGGTGAGAAATACATACTCCCCCAAGCTTAGGATTTTGGCCTAAGTTGGTCTATGCCCATGGATCAAAGTGGCCCTCTCTGGTGTAAGGAGGAGTGTCCTCTGGGTGCCTCTGGTTGGCGATCTCCTCCGGATCCCACTGGTAATCTGACTGTCGATAAGGGTCCAGGGGTGGTTCCGGCTCAGGCTCTGGAGCTAGTGTCATGCTCAAGTATGCATAAACGTCCTCTGACAAAACATGGTGCTTGCATGAAAATATGTTAAACAAAGAGGGAGCAGGTAAGGTAATAGTCTCAAAGTTATTCTTACCAAAAATCAATCTATAGTTAAGCATCTTTTTCTTATTCTTAACAATAAAATCATGTGCTATCATGCTCTTATAATCTACAAAAATATTAGGCAGCAAATTTTCCTCTTTCTCATAATGCCTAATAGGTATGTTAAAGTGTGCAGCAAGGCGCGAGGCAAAGATGCCTCCTGAGACGGGGCCCTTAGTACGGTTCAGATTTAACTGTTTAGCAACAATAGCGCCTAAACTGAAAGTGGTATCCTGAAATAAGGCATGGCACAAAATAACAATATCAGGAGCACTAAGGTTCCCACAGTTCCCGCGACCAATTAAGCATCTACTAGCAATTATTGCAAAGTAACATAGAACAAGAAAATGTATGCTAGTTATTCTTGCATCGGAAACTTTCCTCGTTTCCCCTACAACAATCATATCAATAAATCCCTCCACATCATCACGATGTGGTCGTCTATGCTGCCCTCAAAAGATATCAAACAAACCTGACAAAAATCACGAAGTGACATTTCCTTATGGTCATCATATAAATAAAATTCCATGGAAGGTGGCGAGCTTCTAGCATGGAAATGAAAGTTTTGAACAAATATATTGGTGAGTAAGAGATACTGTTCGCGCTGGTCGTGGAGGAAGGCGGTGAGGCCTGCATTCTCAGCTAAATAATAAAAATCTTCATAAATCCTGGCCTCTTTCAAGAACTCATCACAAGGCCATTCACATGGCCGAACCTCCGCAATACGAGGGAGATTATACTTGGTGAGGGAGTCCTAGATTAGGGGGTATCCGGACAGCCGGATTATATCCTTTGGCTGGACTGTTGGACCATGAAGATACAAGATTGAAGACTTCGTCTCGTGTCCGGATGGGACTCTACTTGGCGTGGAAGGCAAGCTAGGCAATACGGATATGTATATCTCCTCCTTTGTAACCGACCTTGTGTAACCCTAGCCCCTTCCGGTGTCTATATAAACTGGAGGGTTTTAGTCCGTAGGACAACATACAATCATACCATAGGCTAGCTTCTAGGGTTTAGCCTCTCCGATCTAGTGGTAGATCAACTCTTGTAATACTCATATCATCAAGGATAAATCAAGTAGGACGTAGGGTTTTACCTCCATCAAGAGGGCCCGAACCTGGGTAAAACATCGTGTCCCCTGCCTCCTGTTACCATCCGCCTTAGACGCACTGTTCGGGACCCCCTACTCGAGATCCGCCGGTTTTGACACCGACATTGGTGCTTTCATTGAGAGTTCCTCTGTGACATTGCCGTAAGGAAGGATGCCTCGTCTCGTTGTTAAAAGCAACATTACCGCCGGGGGAGCTCTGGCTATCGGCCAAACTCTCCGGCTAGGTAGTTTCGTCATGACTACCTGTTCGGCCGCTGCACCGACGATGACTTCTCGGGTCATCAAAAACAGCCTCCACGTCGGCTCAAAAGTCTCCGAGCAGATGGATCCAATGGAGGTCTCTTCCCTAAACGAACTCTTGGATCGCATTGTCGCCTTGGGAGTCGCTACGAACTATGATCGTATTGGTCTTAAACACGATCAAAGGGAGATTAACTCTCCACCGGTCACTGTAACGCCCCGTGACCGATGTGCCAGGTGTCGTGCAGTTATTCGCTGTTGCTGTGTTGTCATTGCTTGCGTTTCATGCATTGCATATCATGTCATCATGTGCATTTCATTTGCATACGTGTTCGTCTCATACATCTGAGCAATTTCCCCGTTGTCTGTTTTGCAATCCGGCGCTTCGTTCTCCTCCGGTGTCCATTTCTACCTTCTTCTTGTGTGTGGGGATTAAACATTTCCGGATTGGACCGAGACTTGCCAAGCGGCCTTGGTTTACTACCGGTAGACCGCCTGTCAAGTTTCGTATCATTTAGACTTCGTTTGATACTCCAACGGTTAACCGAGGGACCGAAAAGGCCTCGTGTGTGTTGCAGCCCAACACCCCTCCAATTTGGCCCAAAACCCACCAAAACCCTCTCCATCCTCTCGGTTGTTCGATCACGATCGCGTGGCCGAAAACCGCACCTCATTTGGACTCTCCTAGCTCCCTCTACCTATAAATATGTGCAACCCTCCGAAATACGCGGTGCAAACCCTAGCTTCTCCTACCTCGCGCCACCGGACAAAAATTCCACGCGCCCGGACATGTCCAGCCGCCGCCCCAGCCAATCCACCGGTGCCACGTCATCTCGCCGGACCTCCTCTCTCCTCCCCGCCGCCAAAGCCCGCCGGCACAGAACCGGCCCGCGCGGGGCCGAACCGGGCCAGATCCCGCGCCGCCGCCTGCCCGTACGCCGCCTCACCGCGCCTCCGCCGCCATCGCCAAGCTCCGCCGCGGTGCGCTCGCCGGCGCCGCCCACGGCCACCTCGCCGCCCCTTCGTGCTCGCCGCAGTCGGTAGCGGCTCGCCGGCCGCCTTCCGCGCCCCTGCCATGCCCTCCGTCACCGATCCTCCCCTGCCACGCCCTCCGTCACTTGTATAACGGATGCTTTTCGAAGGTTGAGGTAGATGGTTTCCGAAGGTTTCTTGGTTATGTGTTGAAGGATGGATACAGCTGGATGTAGGATTTGCTAGTTTGGGTGAGATATTATGCTTCCCCTTTATCCCCAACACCTGATTGCATAACCGGAAAGGTTCGGGAGTTTCATAGGTGGGAATTCAAGTAACTCTTAGGATATCTCTCCAACAGATGTATGCTATGAAATTGGGGTTCGACGTCTAGTGGTCCGCCTATTCACGGTCGGTTTTACAGTGGTCTCGTTGTGTCTTAAAGAGTCCTTGGCTTTGCCGACTCGGGGACGCTTCGTATGTCATGTGCACTGCCTTGTACATGATGGTGCTGTACGATCGAGCCCGTGTAGGCCCCACCACGAAAACTTCGGACGAAATCTCTATCATATGTTTGTTCTGGCTTATTCTGCAAGCCAATCCTTTGTTTTGTTTTTGAGTTGTGGTATTCGAGTTGCTTCAAAGTCAAATGTTGATTCCATACCTTCCCCAAATGGTGTCCTCATACTCCGTTATGAATACCAATCCTTCTTGATCATCAAGGTTGTTTTTGTCAATCCTTTTTAACCGGCGTGTTTCTCTTCAAGTGGATCCGATCATTTCAACATCCGCAAGATCAAATATCAGTTTCTTCTGAACGTTGTTTGTTTCATCTGTCTCCAAGTTTCCTTTGTTTTCCCTCCCTCCCACCCTTGTTTTTCTTCAAGGACTCAAATTTATTATTCAAGTATCCTTCATTGATGTGAAGTCTCTCCATTCTTTTCCTTCATGTTCTTACCCGGTGATTCTCAAGAAGATGCTAACGAAGCTTCAAGTTCGTCTCTCGTCACTCATTTTCTTCTCCGGTGGAACCAATTCAAGCTTTCGGTGTTGATCATATCTTTTTCCTCGTTTCAAATATCTTCTCATGCCGGTGCACCTCATATTCATTCACTTCTCGCCATTTGATTGTTTCAGAGTGCTCAAGATATCTCGAAGATTCGTGTTTCCACTCTGCATTCACTCAAGCTCTTTCGTGGTTGTTATCTCATACAAGTCATTTAATTCAACCGGTGCAACCTCTCTTTTAAACCATTTCAACGGTGCTTCTTTTGAGTGGGCCCTAACCCACAGGTCTTTTCCCAGGATCTTACCTGACTCTTCTTATCTCCCGGAGCTATCCTAAATTCCTTTTAAAGTTTGACGTAAGAATGAGTTATCATCAGTCAAATGTCTTCTCCAAGATCTTCCAAATTCTTTTCATCGTTGGTTCAACCTCTTCGTTTTGATTCTTCCGGAGTACCTAAACGATTCTTGGTGGTGTTTCTCATTGTCATTCTCATCTTTTGAAGACCGAAGAAGAGTTTCTCTTTAATCTTGCTCCATTCTCTTCAAGATTCGTGATTCTAGATTGTTGCCATCCTCTCGTAATTGTTTTGATCGTGAGAATTCTTTTCACCTATCTGGAGTAATTCAAGATTCTTCTCAGTTTGTTCATCCGGAGCCCATCATCTAAGAATTTATTCATTCTCAGCTTTCAGCTCTCTTTCTCTAAATCTTACCGATGCATCCTTTAAGTGTTCTCTAATCAGTTCTTGATCTCTACGTTCTCATGTATCTAGTTTGTCTCAAGTATCTTCATTCTTTTTATAATTCTTACCGGTGTTGCACCCCTACTTCGATCATTTTCAATTCTTACAGTGGTTCCTTCAAGATCTCTTTTCCTTATCAATTTATTCGGTTTTTTCAATTCTACAGGTGGTTCATCAAAGACCTTCTCGAGTTTACGCGATATCTATCTTAATCCTTTCTTTGAGAATAAGTAGTATGCCAAATCCGTTTGCTCGTCATCAATTTAATTGGTGAAGGATAAGCATAATATAATTCTTATTCTTGTTTCATCCTAATGATTAATTCTTTATTCCGGAGGTCCTTCAAATTCTCGTTTTCATTTGTTTCATTTTATCTTTTTCCCGGAGTTCCAATCTTTTTCAACTACCTTCAACAAGGAGATCCATCTAAATCATTACAAGGTTTCACTTTGTGTTTTCAACTTCTTTTTCTTTTCATTTGATACTCCTTGTCAAAGTGTTCATCGAGATTCTTTTCTAAGGAGCTCAAGCATTCTTCATCTTGCAATCCGGAGTTCAATTCTTTCTACCGTATCATTTGAGGTGGTATTATGTCATTCTTGATGATTTCCCTATGTGGTTCATGATTCACATGTGGTCAAGATTGAGATATCTTAAATCCATCTATCTCTTCATTGGAGTTATCTTGGGATATATTTCGCCTAAAGCCTTCCCTAAGGATTGTTGCTTTAATGGTGCTCATAAATGATCCAAGCTCTTCTTTATCCTCCCGGTGAAATACTTTCTCGTCTCCTTGTTCAGATAAATACAATTCTTTCCCGTGAGTGGCAGGTTGTCACCTCATAATTTGAGATGTATTCCATAAGACCATATCAACCTTATTATTTTCATTGGTGTTTTTTTCCAAAAACTCCATTCGACCCTTCTCCTAAAGATGCCTTCTCAAGCTCTTTTGTGGCGGAAGTTGGCATTTTCTTCTCCATTCTTTTATTTCAATAATCTATCTTCTATTCTTTTCTTCCGGAGGCATTGCGATGTTGTTTTTATTTCACCCGTCATCTCGTTTTGTCAAGATCATGTTCAATTTCTTCCATTTACAGTCGAAGTGCTGTCCAAATTATATCAGTCTTATCCCTTCTCTATCTTGTTTAACCGGAGTGTCGTGTCCTCTGCTCAAGTTCTTTTTCATCGTATCAAGTCTTGCATAACTTCTCAACCAGAGTGCTGCTCGAAGTTGTTCTTCCTTGTCCCTCTTTTCTAACAGAGTGTTTTCAACTTCGTTCATTGCCGTTGTATTCTTTTCTCGAAATGGCTTAACCTTTTCAAGGTTCGTGGTTTCACTCGTTTGTCAAAGAAGCAACTTAGTTTTACCTCTCCTCTTCCTCTTTCGTTTTCCCTCCGGTGCCATTCTAGATCTCGGGACGAGATCCTCTCGTAGTGGTGGAGTGTTGTAATGCCCCGTGACCGATGTGCCAGGTGTCGTGCAGTTATTCGCTGTTGTTGTGTTGTCATCGCTTGCGTGTCATGCATTGCATATCATGTCATCATGTGCATTTCATTTGCATACGTGTTCGTCTCATACATCTGAGCATTTTCCCCGTTGTCCGTTTTGCAATCCGGCGCTTCGTTCTCCTCCGGTGTCCATTTCTACCTTCTTCTTGTGTGTGGGGATTAAACAATTCCGGATTGGACCGAGACTTGCCAAGCGTCCTTGGTTTACTACCGGTAGACCGCCTGTCAAGTTTCATATCATTTGGACTTCGTTTGATACTCCAACGGTTAACCGAGGGACCGAAAAGGCCTCGTGTGTGTTGCAGCCCAACACCCCTCCAATTTGGCCCAACACCCACCTAAACCCTCTCCATCCTCTCGGTCCTTCGATCACGATCGCGTGGCCGAAAACCGCACCTCATTTGGACTCTCCTAGCTCCCTCTACCTATAAATATGTGCAACCCTCCAAAATACGCGGTGCAAACCCTAGCTTCTCCTACCTCGCGCCACCGGACAAAAATTCCACGCGCCCGGACATGTCCAGCCGCTGCCCCAGCCAATCCACCGGTGCCACGTCATCCCGCCGGACCTCCTCTCTCCTCCCCGCCGCCAAAGCCCGCCGGCCCAGATCCGGCCCGTGCGGGGCCGAACCGGGCCAGATCCCGCGTCGCCGCCAGCCCGTACGCCGCCTCACCACGCCTCCGCCGCCATCGCCAAGCTCCGCCGCGGTGCGCTCGCCGGCGCCGCCCGCGGCCACCTTGCTGCCCCTTCGTGCTCGCCGCAGTCGGCAGCAGCTCGCCGGCCGCCTTCCGCGCCCCTGCCGCGCCCTCCGTCACCGATCCTCCCCTTGGCGCCCGCCTCTGGCTGGTGCTCGCCGGAGCCCGTCACCGGTCATCGCCGGAATGGCCGCCCCTCGCCGGAGTTCCGAGTGGGATCAGATCCACCCACTCGTCCATCCAAACGCAACGTCCTCCGTCCCGGATCCGCTCCGTCCCGCTCCACTTCGTCCCGGTTTGACTTTTTTCGGAGGTATATTTTCACTAAGTCCCCAAAATTCCCAGATCCATATGCCCATGTTCTTCATGTCGTAACTTTGCATCCGTAGCTCCGATTCGTGTATATAGCATATCAAAATGTTCATATCCAAGAGTACATCATTTCAGTCCATTGCATCATTTTCATTTGGGTTCATCTTGATGCCCGAAATGCTGTTAGAAGAGGGCTACTTGAGTTAATTGTCAGATCTGCTACTCCGTTTAGCTTTTTGTCATTTTTGCCATGATTAATGTGTGCATGATATGCCCTGATGCTCTACATGTGTTTTGTTAAGGGTTTTGTCATCTTTCCAGAGGTGCAACCCATGTATTTTTGTGATGTGTGTGGTGTCTTGTGCAAGCTTGCAAAGTGGTGCACTTGCTAATTCTGTTTTCAGGGACTTAGTAATTTCACCAAGTCCCGGAGCTGTTTATCTCATGATGCCATATGTTCATGTTGTTTCCTAGTGATCCGTGCCTCTTTTGAGGATGATCAATAAGGATGTTTTGTTAATATTGTAGTGCTCTATCCATCCATACCTTTGTTTGCACTTAAGGAGCACCCTAGCTTGAGTCAATCGAGCTCTACTTTTGCTACTTTGTGAATCTGGGCAGATTGTCAACTTGTTTGCAATTTTGCCGGTGATGTTGTAGTTAATCCGTGCATGGTATGCTATTGTTCTTGCCATGTCTTGGTTGCATTTTGTGCCTTCTTGATGGATGTATGCTTGTCTTGCCATGACTTGCACCATAGTGAATGCGTCGAGCTCGTGAACATGCCTACTTGAGTTATGTTTCAGCATGTGCCAGTTTTCACTAAGTCTGAAAACTGATTATGTTTTTGCTATGTTCACATGCTTGTAATTGTATTTTCTGATCCCTTTTGGCTCAAGGTCACTAAGGGACTTTTGATAAGCTCTTTGAGTAGCTCCAGGCCATGATTTACTTTTCCATGTTCAGGTCTTTAGCATGTAGTTTTGGGGCTCCGAAGAGTGCTACCTGATCTGAAATTCCAGACAAGTGTTGATTTCACTAAGTCTGAGATCGGTTTGTCATATGCATTTTTGCCATGTTTGTTTGAACCTGTTAATGGATGAATTGGCCGAAGCTCAGCGCTAGACTTTTGTTAAGCATCTTGTGGGCATCCCTGCCATGTATTTTGTTGTCATGTTTGGGTGCTGTAGCATGTTCATTTCGTTGCGTTTAGATGCCTACTTGCTGTAAATCGTAGACCGGTGTCATATTTGAATTGCTTGCCATTTCCAAACCGTAACTCCGATTCCGGCGTTCTTTATATCGTTTCAAGCGATTTCATCTCATCTTTCCAGTGGCACACTTGGATTTCCAAGTTGAGGCCAGGTTCCTTCATCTCTTGTCAAATCATGCATATGCATTGCATACCGCATCCCGCATATCATACCATGTTCATGTGTGGGTTGTTTACTATGTCGTGTGCTTCTTTTCCGGTGTTTGCTTCTTCGGGTTGGTTCCGGTAACGTCGTGTTTGTGAGGACCCGTTCGTCTACGTGCGTTTGTCTTCTTCATGGACTCGTTCTTCTTCCTTGCGGGATTTCAGGCAAGATGATCATACCCTCGAAATCACTTCTATCTTTGCTTGCTAGATGCTCGCTCTTTTGCTATGCCTATGCTGCAATACCTACCACTTGCTTACCATGCCTCCTATATTGATGAACCAAGCCTCTAATCCACCTTGTCCTAGCAAACCGTTGATTGGCCATGTTACCGCTTTGCTCAGCCCCTCTTATAGCGTTGTTAGTTGCAGGTGAAGATTGAAGTTTGTTCCTTGTTGAAACATGGAGATGTTGTTCCTTGTTGGAACATGTTTACTTGTTGGGATATCACTATATATCTTATTTAATTAATGCATCTCTATACTTGGTAAAGGGTGGAAGGCTCGGCCCTATGCCTGGTGTATTGTTCCACTCTTGCCACCCTAGTTTCCGTCATATCGGTGTTATGTTCCCGGATTTTGTGTCCCTTACGCGGTTGGGCTATAATGGGAACCCCTTGACAGTTCACCTTAAGTAAAGCTCCTCCAGGAATGCCCAACCTTGGTTTTACCATTTGCACTAACAACCTACCACCTTCCCTTGGGTTTTCACGAGCCCGAGGGTCATCTTTATTCTAACCCCCCCCCCCGGGCCAGTGCTCCTCTGAGTGTTGGTCCGAACTAGAGTCCTGTGCAGCGCCCCCTCGGGGAAACTCGAGGTTTGGTTTTAGTTGTATGGAGCGCTCATCTGAGTGTGCCCTGAGAAAGAGATATGTGCAGCTCCTATCGGGATTTGTCGGCACATTCGGGCGGTGTTGCTGGTTTAGTTTTACCCTGTCGAAATGTCTTGTTGTACCGGGTTACCGAGTCTGATCGGAATGTCTCGGGAGGAGGTCTATTCCTTTGTTGACCGTGAGAGCTTGTCATGGGCTAAGTTGGGACACCCCTGCAGGGATTTGAACTTTCGAAAGCCGTGCCCGCGGTTATGGGCAGATGGGAATTTGTTAATGTCCGGTTGTAGAAAACCTGAACTTGACCTTAATTAAAATGAATCAACAGCGTGCGTAACCGTGATGGTCTCTTTCCGGCAGAGTCCGGGAAGTGAACACGGTTGTTGGAGTTATGCTTGACGTAGGTTGTTATAGGATCACTTCTTGATCATACTTTTATCGACCGTGCTTTGCCTTCTCTTCTCGCTCTCATTTGCGTATGTTAGCCACCATATATACTAGTCGCTTGCTGCAGCTCCACCTCATACCTTTTACCTTACCCATAAGCTTAAATAGTCTTGATCGCGAGGGTGCCAGATTGCTGAGTCCCCGTGGCTCACAGATACTGCCAAAACCAGCTTGCAGGTGCCGATGAGTCCTTGCTGATGACGCAATCAAGCTCAAGGAGGAGCTCTATGAAGATCTTGTCCTTTATGTTGTTTCGTTGATCAGTAGTGGAGCCCAGTTGGGGTCGATCGGGGACCTTTGCGCATTTGGGGTTCTTCTTTTATTTTTGTTCCGTAGTCGGACCATGAGTGTTTTTGGATGATGTAATGCTTTATTCTTATAATTGTGTGAAGTGGCGATTATAAGCCAACTATGTAATCTCTTTCCCTTATTATATTACATGGGTTGTGTGAAGATTACCTCACTTGCGACATATGCCTTCAATGCGATTATGCCTCTAAGTCGTGCCTCGACACGTGGGAGATATAGTCGCATCGAGGGTGTTACAAGTTGGTATCAGAGCCTTCCCCGACCTTAGGAGCCCCATTGCTTGATCGTTTTTAGCGGCCGAGTTGTGTCTAGAAAAATGTTTTGAGTCTTTTAGGAATTATATATCGGAGAGTTTAGGAATTCTTTTTACATCCCAGTCTCCTCATCGCTCTGGTAAGGCATCCTGACGTAGAGTTTTGACTCTTCTCTTCTCAAATTTCACTAATTTTTTTTAGGAGCACGCAGGTATCTTGGAATCGTTCCGATGGTTTTATGATGAGAACATTGTCTTGGTGCCTCCTGTCAGGGGTTTAGTGGAAGTGTCCCGGGGAGTTGAGCTCTGAGGTGTTGTCATCATAATTTTATCGTTGCAGTTCTGGAATACCTGAGTTTAGTACGCCGACATCGAAAATCTCTTTTATGCAGTTCGTTGGTGAGATAACCTCGACGCCACCCAGTACTGGGGCGGGAGTTGGGGAGTACCGCCATAACTTGTATAACGGATGCTTTTCGAAGGTTGAGGTAGATGGTTTCCGAAGGTTTCTTGGTTATGTGTTGAAGGATGGATACAGCTGGATGTAGGATTTGCTAGTTTGGGTGAGATATTATGCTTCCCCTGTATCCCCAACACCTGATTGCATAACCGGAAAGGTTCGGGAGTTTCATAGGTGGGAATTCAAGTAACTCTTAGGATATCTTTCCGACAAATGTATGCTATGAAATTGGGGTTCGACGTCTAGTGGTCCGCCTATTCACGGTCGGTTTTACAGTGGTCTCGTTGTGTCTTAAAGAGTCCTTGGCTTGGCCGACTCGGGGACGCTTCGTATGTCATGTGCACTGCCTTGTACATGATGGTGCTGTACGATCGAGCCCATGTAGGCCCCACCACGAAAACTTCCGGTGAAATCTCTATCATATGTTTGTTCTGGCTTATTCTGCAAGCCAATCCTTTGTTTTGTTTTTGAGTTGTGGTATTCGAGTTGCTTCGAAGTCAAATGTTCATTCCATACCTTCCCCAAATGGTGTCCTCATACTCCGTTATGAATACCAATCCTTCTTGATCATCAAGGTTGTTTTTGTCAATCCTTTTTAACCGGCGTGTTTCTCTTCAAGTGGATCCGATCAATTCAACATCCGCAAGATCAAATATCAGTTTCTTCTGAACGGTGTTTGTTTCATCCGTCTCCAAGTTGCCTCTGTTTTCCCTCCCTCCCACCCTTGTTTTTCTTCAAGGACTCAGATTTATTATTCAAGTATCCTTCATTGATGTGAAGTCTCTCCATTCTTTTCCTTCATGTTCTTACCCGGTGATTCTCAGGAAGATGCTAACGAAGCTTCAAGTTCGTCTCTCGTCACTCATTTTCTTCTCCGGTGGAACCAATTCAAGCTTTCGGTGTTGATCATATCTTTTTCCTCGTTTCAAATATCTTCTCATGCCGGTGCACCTCATATTCATTCACTTCTCGCCATTTAATTGTTCCGGAGTGCTCAAGATAACTCGAAGATTCGTGTTTCCACTCTGCATTCGCTCAAGCTCTTTCGAGGTTGTTATCTCATTCAAGTCATTTAATTCAACCGGTGCAACCTCTCTTTTAAATCATTTCAACGGTGCTTCTTTTGAGTGGGCCCTAACCCACAGGTCTTTTCCCAGGATCTTATCCGACTCTTCTTATCTCCCGGAGCTATCCTAAATTCCTTTTAAAGTTTGACGTAAGAATGAGTTATCATCAGTCAAATGTCTTCTCCAAGATCTTCCAAATTCTTTTCATCGTTGGTTCAACCTCTTCGCTAATTAGTGCAAGCTTGCAAAGTGGTGCACTTGCTAATTCTGTTTTCAGGGACTTAGTAATTTCACTAAGTCCCGGAGCTGTTTATCTCATGATGCCATATTTTCATGTTGTTTCCTAGTGATACGTGCCTCTTTTGAGGATGATCAATAAGGATATTTTGTTAATATTGTAGTGCTCTATCCATCCATGCCTTTGTTTGCAATTATGGAGCACCCTAGCTTGAGTCAATCGAGCTCTACTTTTGCTACTTTATGAATCTGGGCAGATTGTCAACTTGTTTGCAATTTTGCCGGTGATGTTGTAGTTAATCCGTGCATGCTATTGTTCTTGCCATGTCTAGCTTGCATTTTGTGCCTTCTTGATGGATGTATGCTTGTCTTGCCATGACTTGCACCGTAGTGAATGCATCGAGCTCGTGAACATGCCTACTTGAGTTATGTTTCAGCATGTGCCAGTTTTCACTAAGTCTGAGAACTGATTATGTTTTTGCTATGTTCACATGCTTGTAATTGTATTTTCTGATCCCTTTTGGCTCAAGGTCACTAAGGGACTTTTGATAAGCTCTTTGAGTAGCTCCAGGCCATGATTTACTTTGACATTTTCAGGTCCTTTAGCATGTAGTTTTGTGGCTCCGAAGAGTGCTACCTGATCTGAAATTCCAGACAAGTGTTGATTTCACTAAGTCTGAGATCGGTTTCTCATATGCATTTTTGCCATGTTTGTTTGAACCTGTTAATGGATGAATTGGCCGAATATCAGTGCTAGACATTTGTTAAGCATCTTGTCGGCATCCCTTCCATGTATTTTGTTGTAATGTTTGGGTGCTGTAGCATGTTCATTTCGTTGCGTTTAGATGCCTACTTGCTGTAAATCGCAGACCGGTGTCATATTTGAATTGCTTGCCATTTCCAAACCGTAACTCCGATTCCGGCGTTCTTTATATCGTTTTCAAGAGATTTCATCTCATATTTATAGTGGCCCACTTGGATTTCCAAGTTGAGGCCAGGTTCCTTCATCTCTTGTCAAATCATGCATATGCATTGCATACCGCATCCCGCATATCATACCATGTTCATGTGTGGGTTGTTTACTATGTCGTGTGCTTCTTTTCCGGTGTTTGCTTCTTCGGGTTGGTTCCGGTAACGTTGCGTTTGTGAGGACCCATTCGTCTACGTGCGTTTGTCTTCTTCATGGACTCGTTCTTCTTCCTTGCGGGATTTCAGGCAAGATGATCATACCCTCGAAATCACTTCTATCTTTGCTTTCTAGATGCTCGCTCTTTTGCTATGCCTATGCTGCGATACCTGCCACTTGCTTACCATGCCTCCTATATTGATGAACCAAGCCTCTAACCCACCTTGTCCTAGCAAACCGTTGATTGGCTATGTTACCGCTTTGCTCAGCCCCTCTTATAGCGTTGTTAGTTGCAGGTGAACATTGAAGTTTGTTCCTTGTTGAAACATGGAGATGTTGTTCCTTGTTGGAACATGTTTACTTGTTGGGATATCACTATATATCTTATTTAATTAATGCATCTATATACTTGGTAAAGGGTGGAAGGCTCGGCCCTATGCCTGGTGTTTTGTTCCACTCTTGCCGCCCTAGTTTCCGTCATATCGATGTTATGTTCCCGGATTTTGCGTCCCTTACGCGGTTGGGCTATAATGGGAACCCCTTGACAGTTCGCCTTAAGTAAAGCTCCTCCGGCAATGCCCAACCTTGGTTTTACCATTTGCACTAACAACCTACCACCTTCCCTTGGCTTTTCGCGAGCCCGGGGGTCATCTTTATTCTAACCCCCCCCCCCCCGGGCCAGTGCTCCTTTGAGTGTTGGTCTGAACTAGAGTCCTGTGCAGCGCCCCCTCGGGGAAACTCGAGGTTTGGTTTTAGTTGTATGGAGCGCTCATCTGAGTGTGCCTTGAGAAAGAGATATGTGCAGCTCCTATCGGGATTTGTCGGCACATTCGGGCGGTGTTGCTGGTTTAGTTTTGCCCTGTCGAAATGTCTTGTTGTACCGGGATACCGAGTCTGATCGGAATGTCTCGGGAGGAGGTCTATTCCTTCGTTGACCGTGAGAGCTTGTCATGGGCTAAGTTGGGACACCCCTGCAGGGATTTGAACTTTCGAAAGCCGTGCCCGCGGTTATGGGCAGATGGGAATTTGTTAATGTCCGGTTGTAGAAAACCTGAACTTGACCTTAATTAAAATGAATCAACAGCGTGCGTAACCGTGATGGTATCTTTCCGGCAGAGTCCGGGAAGTGAAGACGGTTGTTGGAGTTATGCTTGACGTAGGTTGTTATAGGATCACTTCTTGATCATACTTTTATCGACCGTGCTTTGCCTTCTCTTCTCGCTCTCATTTGCCTATGTTAGCCACCATATATGCTAGTCGCTTGTTGCAGCTCCACCTCATACCTTTTACCTTACCCATAAGCTTAAATAGTCTTGATCACGAGGTTGCTAGATTGCTGAGTCCCCATGGCTCACAGATACTTCCAAAACCAGCTTGCAGGTGCCGATGAGTCCTTGCTGATGACGCAATCAAGCTCAAGGAGGAGCTCTATGAAGATCTTGTCCTTTATGTTGTTTCGTTGATCAGTAGTGGAGCCCAGTTGGGGTCGATCGGGGACCTTTGTCGCATTTGGGGTTCTTCTTTTATTTTGGTTCCATAGTCGGACCATGAGTGTTTTTGGATGATGTAATGCTTTATTCTTATAATTGTGTGAAGTGGCAATTGTAAGCCAACTATGTAATCTCTTTCCCTTATTATATTACATGGGTTGTGTGAAGATTACCTCACTTGCGACATATGCCTTCAATGCGATTATGCCTCTAAGTCGTGCCTCGACACGTGGGAGATATAGTCGCATCGAGGGTGTTACAGTCACCCATCATGTTGCGGTGGTGGAGGAACAATGCGGCCACTCTTCCTCTATTTTGAGGACTAACTATGTCCGGATTCCTGAGCTCTCCGAGCCAGATACCCACTTACGGGAGGACATTACCCAAGCCCTGAACCGAGAATCAGGCAGCGGGCCAGACTTATCGGGTAACACTCCAGAACCCGAACTTCCAAGATTGGAAACTCCTCGGCCCCAGGGTCTCAGATTGGGTAGGGGTTCGGACTCAAATCGACCCACCCACCCAGACATAAACGATCTTTCCCACAACAGGCAAGAGCCCCATGAAACAGTACATCATTATTGGGCCAGATTCCTCCTTGTGATGAACAAGGTTAAGGACTGTCACGAGGAAGATGCAGTCTCACTTTTCTGCAATAATTGCACGGTCAAGGGAATCCTTAACTCCTTAAGTCACCGTGACATATCATGCTTCGCTGACTTGGCGTCCATAGTACGAAAGTATTGTGCGATGGAAAGCGCCTGGAAAACCGAAACAAAATTTTGGGATAATCCGGCTCCGAATATACACCCAGTCCGAAGTAAAAGGGTGCACTATCATAAGACGCCCGAGCTAGTTGCAAAGAAAAAAAAACCCTCTACAGGGCATGGAACCGTACTGGAGGGATGTCTTAACGGACCCTGCAAAATTCACAGTACAACAGATACAATACCAACACACAACCTTAGAGCATGTTGGATACTCCGGCAGGTGGCCTAAAGTGGTGAGGATCTTCTTATCGCAAATGCCACAGAGCACCATCCCGTGGATAACAATACGGTGTTAGCAGTCTTTGAGAACTTTGCGTCAAATAATAGGCGCAAGCAAACACTCCGCAGCATGGCTGAAATCTGCCACGTAGCAGCAATAAATCCATGGAGTGACAAGGCTATTACCTTCAATGCCAGTGACGAACCTAAATTCCGAACAGGCCGAGCACCAGCCGTACTGGTCCTCAGTCCAATTGTGGACGACCTTCGACTCACCAAAGTACTCATGGACGGCGACAACGGATTAAACCTCATCTATGAGGAAACTCTTCAAAAAATGGAAATAGACTGGAACCGCATTGAGCAAAGTAGCACAACCTTCAGGGGAATCATACCCAGTCGGGAGGCATGATGCGCTGGGAAAATCACACTAGATGTGGTATTCGGTACACCAGAGAATTACAGGTCCAAAGAAATTACATTTCAAGTGGCCCCGTTCACCAGTGGATACCATGCCCTTTTAGGACGTGAGGCGTTCATGATCTTCCAAGCCGTACCCCATTACGGGTACATGAAGCTCAAAATGCCCGGGCCCAACGGAATCATCACCCTCGCTAGTGATCCAGACATAGCCCTCCGAGCCGAAAACAAAACAGCCGCACTGGCCCTCGAGGCATTATGCGAAGCCCTCTCGGCCGAGGAGCTAACCATGCTACGCTCCACAGTGGACAGGGACGACGTGATACTCGATAAGAGATCCAAGTCCACCTCTTTTAAACCAGCGGATGAAATAGTCAAATTCCAAGTCCACCCAACGGACCCTACAAAAACAACCTCCATCGGGGCACAGTTAAAACCCGCCGGGGATGCCACACTACGAGAGTTCCTACGCGAGAATTGGGACATACTCGCTTGGCACCCCTCAGACATGCCAGGAATCCCATGCAGGCTGGCCGAGCATAGCCTCAATATCCTAAAGGGATTCAAGCCGGTCAAGCAAGCTCTTCAGCGTTTCTCCGAACCTAAGAGACAGGCCATGGGAGAGGAACTAGCGGGATTCATCAGAGAGATAAAACACCCGGACTGGCTAGCAAACCTGGTGATGGTACCAAAGAAGGATAAATCCTGGCGCCTTTGTGTCGATTTCAAGGACCTCAATAAAGCTTGCCCAAAGGATCCCTTCCCCCTCCCCTACATCGAGCAAATTATCGATGCTACCGCAGGACATGAGTCATTGTGTTTCCTCAATGCATACTCCGGTTACCACCAAATCAAGATGGCGGAGTCCGACCAAGACGCAACGGCATTCATCACACCATACAGTCCCTTATGTTTCAACACAATGCCTTTTGGGCTCAAAAACGCCGGCGCAACATATCAGCGCATGATTCAAACATGTCTGGAGAAACAAATCAGAAAAACAGTAGAGGCATACGTAGACGATGTGGTTGTCAAAACCAAACACGTCGACTCTTTGATAGATGACTTGAGGCTCACATTCGACAACCTCCGAACATACGACATTAAGCTCAATCCGGATAAATGTGTTTTCGGCGTACCAGCTGGAAAGCTCCTGGGTTTCATTGTCTCCAGTAGAGGTATTGAAGCTAATCCGGCCAAAATCCAAGCTTTGTCACAGTTGGCTACCCCAATAGACCTCAAACAAATCCATAAGTTAACAGGATGTGTGGCGGCTCTAAGCAGCTTTATCTCCCGCTTAGGAGAAAAGGCTTTACCCCTTTATCGCCTCCTTCGGTGCACCGAACACTTTGAGTGGACGGACGCTGCCACAGCCGGATTGGAAGAAATAAAGGCCATTTTGGCAACCAACCCAATCCTGGCTGCGCCAAACATCGGCGAACCAATGCTGTTGTACATTGCAGCAACTCATCAAGTTGTAAGCGCAGTGCTCGTCGTCGAACGAGAAGCTGACGGACATAAATTCCCTCTTCAAAAGACAGTATACTATGTATCCACTGTCCTCACCCCATGCAAATCGCGGTACCCACATTATCAAAAGATAGCCTACGCGGTATTCATGGCATCCCGGAAGCTGCGACACTACTTTCAAGAGTGTTCGATTACAGTAGCCTCGAAAGTGCCACTTAATGATATTATAAACAACCGCGACTCTACGGGCCAGATTGCCAAATGGGCTACTGAGCTTCCCCCGTTCGACATAACATACAAACCTCGACGAGCCATTAAGTCACAAGTATTGGCTGACTTTGTCACCGAATGGACGGAGGCAGAACTCCCTAAAGAGTACGACACATACTCCAATTGGATCATGCACTTCGACGGTTCTAAAATGATGGCTGGTCTAGGGGCTGGCGTCGTCCTGACGTCCCCAACCGGAGATACTGTTCAGTATGTACTGCAAATATTGTACACAGACTCCAACAACGCAGCCGAATACGAAGCTCTGTTGCATGGTCTTCGGATGGCAGTCTCCATGGGCATTCAACTCCTGGAGGTGCGCGGGGATTCAAACCTTGAAATATCCCAAATAAATGGAGACTTTGACGCCAAGGATCCGAAAATGGCGGCCTACCGAAACTCCGTCCTAAAAATGTCAGCTCGGTTCGAGGGGCTCGAATTTCACCATGTGGCTCGGGAAAACAATCAGGCGGCGGATATCCTCGCCCGCATCGGTGCAAAACGCGATGCGGTCCCCCCCAACATCTTTCTAGAAAGGCTGTTCAAGCCATCCGTAGTATGGGAAGGGGACACTGGTAACCGTAGTCCGGACCCGGCCAAAATGCCCGATACCGAACACTCTGACACAATCGGAGGCTCCGCCACCGAAATCACACCTTCAGCCCACGTAATAATGGCCATTATAGCCCCATGGATAGAACCATTCCTAGCCTACCTAACTAGGCAGGAACTTCCGGAGGACCAAAATGAGGCACGCTGCATAGTGTGGCGATCTAAGGCCTACAGGGTCCACGAGGGAGAATTGTATAAAAATAAGCACTACCGGAGTCCTTCAAAGATGCATCTCCGAAGAGGAAGGGCGAATCCTTTTGGCAGAAATCCACGCCGGACTCGGCGGTCACCACGCCGCAGCCCGGGCTCTTGTAAGCAAGGCCTTCCGTACAAGATTCTATTGGCCAACGGCCCGGGCAGATGCACATGACTTGGTCCAACGTTAAGCCGGTTGCCAGCTCTTTGCAAATCAAAGCCACATGCCACCCACCGCCCTTCAAACAATCCCCATTACGTGGCCCTTTGCGGTCTGGGGGCTTGACATGGTTGGACCCCTTAAAGGGGGAACCCACATGAAAAAAATACTTACAGGTCATGGTGGATAAATTCACCAAATGGATAGATGCCAAGCCTGTTAAAACAGCCGAATCCGGACCAGTGATAGACTTCATATCTGGGGTCGTACACCGTTATGGCGTCCCCCACAGCATCATCACTGACAACGACACAAACTTCACAGCCGATGAGGTAAAACTCTGGTGCAGCAAAATGGGCATCAAGCTCGATTATGCTTCAGTCTATCACCCACAAACCAACGGCCAAGTCGAGCGAGAAAACGGTCTTATAATGAGCGGCATTAAACCCAGATTAGTGCGCTCCTTAACGGAGTATAACACGCACTGGGTAGAGGAGCTCGACTACGTACTCTGGGGGCTGCGGACCACGCCGAATCGTAGTACCGGATACACACCCTTCTTTATGGTGTATGGCGCAGAGGCAGTCTTGCCCTGTGACATAATTCATGACTCACCTCGAGTGCGCATGTACGAAGAAAGAGAAGCCGAGCTCGATCGGCAGGACAGTCTGGACACCCTGGAGGAGGAGCGCCACTAGCGAAAGCCTGTTCCCCATTTTATCAGCAACAGGCTCGTAGATACCAAAGCAGAGAAGTACGGACCAAAACTTATAACGTTGCGAACTAGTTCTACGCCTGCCGGATAAGAAAAAGAACAAGCTCAAGCCCAAATGGGAAGGTCCCTTCATTATTGACCAAGTTCTGGCTATTGGAGCGTACCGACTGCGGGATGCATCGACTCGAGCCGAACCCATGGAACGCGGCCAGGCTCCAAATATTCTACACCTAGTGCCGGACCCTATGTTCGTCCCCTCCCTTTGTCCATTTTTTACATACACATTATCTGTCTTTTTTTTTCTTCCTTTCTCTTATTATTTCTCTAGGCCTTTAAGGGCCAACTTGTGCCTCGCTTGCACATTATAGATGCGCTACCCGCGCTCATAATACCTGGGGGCTTCTTTCACAGAAGCTTAATTATTTATCTCGGCCTCAGCCCCGAACATGTGTCATGCTTCCGCATGTACCTTTTTTCGCCATTATCTGCATCGATATGACTTAAGTTTTGGCCAAGCTGGGTTGCCTGGCTCTTGTATTTATGCCCTACGTTCCCATTAATTCGGCTAGGGCATAAGGGGAGAACCTCTGCGATTGTTACTGCCGGGTCAGCCGGACGTGTACCTCAGACCGGGTGAAGCTGAAAGCTAGCATTCTTAAGGGAATATTCGGTCGGTGAACAAAAGATAATTTTTATTTATTGTCCATATCTGCCCCCAGATGTTTTTCCTGCATTTCCTATCGCAGTCCGGACATGCACTTTAGGGCATGCTTACCCAGGGAAAGGAACCCTTAACGGTACTATTCTCCCTGGAAGATGTTTCTTACTACCCATGTAATATAACATAACTAGTTGGGCACTTGTCTGTTCAAGCACTTATGACCCCTACGCCTGGTCTCCACGCATACCCCTATTCTTATATAACTGTGCGGGTATACGGATACACTCCGGACTATCGGGTGCCGAGGTTGAAGCGAAAAGGTCCGCCAAGACAAATGATCTACAATCCGGCTAGCAGGCATTATACATGTCACTTTCAGTACATAGTCATGCAGACTGACTAAATTCCTCTTCTATACCATCCAACAGGCGGTCTAGCTTACAATCCTGTTGGGAATACTTTGCGGCTATTTCTACTTGCCCATAAACTAAGCTAACGGGGATCTCTTTTCCGTCGGGCCCCACAGGTCCGACCTCGGCCATGTGATTTGGGTCTGCCTTGGTATACCGCGTCTTCACCATGGCCCAGGCTTCTCTGGCACCCTATCGGAAGGCCGATATCTTCCATAATCGGAAGCGCCACCGTGCTCCCTTGAGCTTCTCTGCAAGCTCTGCAACGCCCTCTGGCAGGGAGACGGGTGGCCACAAGGCCTGGGCAACACCCTGCATCACCTGCCGAACTTGTTCGTGCAGATGTGACAGCTCGGATAGAAGATCACCCGCAGACCCGGGCATTTCCTCCGCGGGACGACCCGTCAGCATACCTACAGACATAACGCAATTAGTCGGCTTCTTCGCCGAACTCCTTTAAAAGGATTCGTTCAAGCACTTACTGAAAATGCCACGCCGAAGCCGCTTATTCTCCTTCTCAGAGTCCACAAGCTGGCCCCGAACGTCTTTTAGCTCCACGCTCAGCTTAATATTGGCGTCTTGGAGATTTTTTTCTCCCGCCTAACCTTAGTCAGCACGCGTTTGCCAGCCTCTAGCTGTCGTATAACATGCTGGTCCTCCGGATTTTCTCCAGATTCATTTGCAACATCTATTGTTAGATCTGCAGCCATGCCGCACATTATATGGTGACCATCATTCTTTAAAATAAATGTTACCAGCAGGTGACTTTTTTGGTTCCTGCAATGCGGCCACAGCAGCCCGCAGTTGGGTCTTGCATTCCTCTAGCTCTTGTGACAGCCTAGTATTTTTCTTTGTAAGAACCTGCATAATAAAGATGATCCTTAAATCAGTTCTGCTAACTGTTTCAAGTCTCAGGGGCTACTGATACATATAAATCGTTAGATTTACTTACCCGTACATCCTTTACATACTAATCCGTGGCTCTGGCTAGACCATCTTGAGCAGCTCGGAGGTACGCCTCTCCAGAATTGAAAGCATCAAATGCCTCTGGTGAGAAACAAGCATCACGGAGTACGGCCCGACGGTGCCTATGATTCATGGCGCTTTCCACCTCTGAGTTTGTAGCGGATAATCTATCCGCATCCTCTGTAGGGGGATTATCCGGCGCCCGCCCCATATCGGCTTCCGCCTCTACGTCCGGTCCTGGCGCCCGGCTGGTGGAAGCGTGATTAGTAACATCGCCGGACATATTCCGGTGAGCGTTTTTTCTGTTAAAGAAACACAGGCGTCATTATATTTCGAGAAAGACGACAACCACGGAGCGCCGGCGTCGCCGTCCCGACCGCCTTCCTTTTTGGCCTACCCGGCCTCGGTGCCTCCTGTTGGCGCGTTGCTGCGGGTTCGGCAGGGCGTCCCGAATGCCATCCCTGTAAAAATGCCATGTGTATATGGTGGGTGAAGTGTCTAAAAGGGGATCCTAGTTTTGGAGTTGGGATTTTTGGTTTTTCTTACGTGCGATGCAGGGAGCAGTCCGGGATAGTCGGCCGTAATTGCCATCATGGAATCGTCGCAGCTTAACTGATAGAACTGCCGGTCTATCAGCTGCAGGAATATAACCGAATCTTCTTCAAGTCCGGAGTCGAGGGCCCGGTCAGGGTCCTCTGGTTGTGGAGAAGGGCTGCTGACCTCCTTTATGGCTTTTCGCAGTTCCTTCCACAAAAGTGGCAAGGTGAATACTTACGACAAAGAATGCGGGAAAAATGGGAGCAGGGAGATATAACTTACCCAGCTCGGAGGATTGTACATGGAGAATCCATCCCGTGGCTTGATGCGGGTGAACTCCTCTTCCTCACCCTTGAACAATTCGGACAGAATTTTTGCTAAAGCGACAACATTGTCCGGACCCTTACGCCCGCAGCGGGTGCCGTCATCCGCCACGTTATAACACCACAAGGGGTGCCCACGATATTGAAGTGGTTGCACTCCCCGCATTATGCAAATCGACATAACTTGGATTACTGTCAATCCTGATCGAGCCAGTGCTTTAATTCGGTTCATCTGATAGAGGACTTCTCCATTGTCTTCCACCTGGGGGCTCCATGGGCGCCAACTTCGGTGTTTCTTCAGAGGAGCATTGTTGAACTCAGGAAGACCCCGCTGAACAGGGTCCGGAAGGGGAACGTCCTCCATATAAAACCATTCTGAAGGCTAGTCTTCGGATGACTTCTACGGAGTAACGGACAGGTATCCGGTATTGGCGATGCGCCATATTTCGGCTCCGCCCACTTGATAAAGTGACCCCCTCTATGTGCGAGGGACGAGGCAAAATAGCCTTTTCCACAGCTTGAAGTGAGCCTCGCAGCCCAGGAACAACTCGCAGAGAGCCACATAGCCGGCGATATGTAGGATGGAGGCGGGGGTGAAATTGTGTAATTGGAGGCCGTAGAACTCTAGGAGCCCGCGGAGGAACGGATGAATTGGAAATCCGAGTCCCCTTAATAGATAGGGAACAAGGCAGACCCGTTCCCCCATAGAGGGACATGGAAAGCTTTCCGCTTGCTCCCCACCATTATAGGTGGCAAGCCTGGCTCGAACGGGCACCATGTACGTCGGAGGGAGAAGTCCCTTAGTTTGCAGTTCGACTAAATGACTGTGTGGGACTAAACACCTCTCCCAATCACTGGGCTTAGGGCTTCGGGGGCGGGAGGAGGAGCTGCGAAGGTCGGCCATGCTGGAATGGATCTTTCCGAAACGCGCCCTGATGGACCCTCACTGGGGGGAGGATGGTATGGATCGGATCTATGGATCCCCATCCCTTTAATAGACAATTTATTTATCTGGCTAGGGGGGTGAATGTAAAAACGCCATGGCGCCTCGTATTCATTCGACGCGTGGGAGAAAGCCCTTATTGGGCACAGAAGCCAAGAGGTCCAAACATTCATGGGACCAGACACTGCTTTACAAACGTTTGAAAGATGGAGAAGAACCCGCCTTGCAATGCCGAAGACAATACTGCGCGCCGGAGTCATCGTCATTGAACCATGGTTCGGGGGCTACTGAGGGAGTCCTGGATTAGGGGGTATCCGGACAGCTGGATTATATCCTTTGGCTGGACTGTTGGACCATGAAGATACAAGATTGAAGACTTCGTCTCGTGTCCGGATGGGACTCTACTTGGCGTGGAAGGCAAGCTAGGCAATACGGATATGTATATCTCCTCCTTTCTAACCGACCTTGTGTAACCCTAGCCCCCTCCAGTGTCTATATAAACCAGAAGGTTTTAGTCCGTAGGACAACATACAATCATACCATAGGCTAGCTTCTAGGGTTTAGCCTCTTCGATCTCGTGGTAGATCAACTCTTGTAATACTCATATCATCAAGAATAAATCCAGCAGGACGTAGGGTTTTACCTCCATCAAGAGGGCCCGAACCTGGGTAAAACATCGTGTCCCCTGCCTCCTGTTACCATCCGCCTTAGACGCACTGTTCGGGACCCCCTACCCGAGATCCGCTGGTTTTGACACCGACACTTGGGCTTCTTGTTCTCTTCACTTTGCTTATGCTTCGAGCTTCGGCTCGATGAGCCCCTCAAAAATCTCTTCATCTTTTTCTGAAAATTTATGAAATTTTTAGTAACTTAAAATAAAAGTGAACGAAACTCAACAAAATTGCTAGCAATTACTCCTACAAGTGCCTAGAGGCCATATCATGCATTAAAACTACTTTTGACCACATAAATTTGACATGCAAGCTCAAGAACAGGGTCACCTAAGCATCAAAAATTTCCAATGAATAAAGCACTAGAACAAAAACTAATTGGACCATTGGAGGAGTCACATACCAAAGAACAATCCGCCAAAGCAGTTTTGTGAATGGAGCTTTGAGCTAGGAGATCGAAAATGGCAGCAAGATGAGCTAGAACTCGGGTTTGAGCTGGTTGGTGATTTTTTGGGAGGAAGAAGGAGTGCGTGGTGGCTGGAATAAGTGGAGGGGGCCACCAGGGGCCCACGAGGCATGGGGCGCGCCCGGGGGGGAGGGGGCGGTGGACCCTCGTGGCCAGGTGCTTGCTCCCCCTAATGTGTTCTCAGTGCCAGATATTCTCAAATATTCTAGAAAAAATCATATTAAATTTTTAGGGCATTTGGAGAACTTTTATTTTCGAGGTATTTTTTATTGCACGGATAATTAAGAAAACTCACAGAAATTACTATTTTTTACTTTATTGTCAGGACCCCGATTCCAAGTCACATCGATCTAGCTGGTAACACCTCATATCACTTTGCGGCCTCACGCACGGTATTCCCACGGGTGTCGCCTTACCAGGGCACGGGACCGTTTGCGTATTTTGGCTCACGTATATGATAGTGTCGCTAGCATCCATATGGCAGAGAACCCGGGCCGACCTGGCTAGTCATGAACCCAAAGCGGCACTAACCCATGGGGACAGGCATACATGAATCAACTTCGAGCATGTCGGTCAGCAGCGTGTGAATCCGGGCTGTAGCACTGGGCTAACAGGACTCCGGCAACCCGAGCTGTAGCAGGCTAGGCAGGACTCCGGATGTCACCGCGTGACATTTCCCCGAAGGGACAGACATAGGAACAAAGTGAAACACATGCCGGCCAGTCAAGTGTCCTAAGCAGTAGTGCTGGGCTAGCAGGACTCCGGTGAACCGGGCTGTAGCGGACTACTATTGCTCATGGAAGCACAAGACTACATTTCCCCATAAGAGAGGCTACCAAGGATAAACCACTAGGTTGTCGGATCCCACACATACCAAGCATTTCAATCATACACACAATATGCTCGATATGTGCAAATACAACATGGCATCACAACATAACTCTATGACTCAAAGTATTTATTCATTAGGCTCCGAGGAGCGAGATATTACAAACATGGGTCTCATGACCCAACATTCAGAGCATACAAGTCAAACACATGCGGAAGCTTAACATGTCTGAGTGCAGACATCTACAAATGAAAAAGGCTAAGAAGCCTGACTATCTACCAGATCCTGCCGAGGGGACAAGATCATAGCTGAGGTAGCAAGCTAAACGTCTAAGCCCACACGGAACTACTAGCGAGACTGACGTCTCTCTGCAAAACATAAATTAAGCAAACGTGAGTACAAATGTACTCAACAAGACTTACATCAGAACTAACTACATATGCATCGGTATCAACAAAGGGGGTGGTGGAGTTTAACTACAGCAAGCCAGCTTTGACTCAGTGGCTAACCTGAACTACGACTGCAAGCAACTCTTTGAGGTGGCTCACACGAGTCCACATATTCACCATATCAATACACCACTATGGATCCGCTCCCGTCTCCCTACGAGAAGGCCATCCATAGCACTCATGCTTATCTTGCGAGTTTTAGAGTATCCTATTTCACTTGTCTATGAACTATGCAAGGGGTCCAAGTTTCCATATCCGAGGAATCCGGCTATTCGAATAGATAATGATAACCCTGCAGGGGTGTAATTCGTCACACACGCTCTCGCCACTTATCACCCTATACATGTCATGTACCTCGGCAACCTTCAAGCTGAAGCCGGGCGAGGGAGTCGGCCACGACCTGACTAACCAACAAGTCTCTAGTCCAGGTTTATCTCCTATTCGGGTTCCATCCGTAAGGAGATCCGGCCGGGGTGTCGCTCACGGCCCCAAACAATGTGTGCAGGGTTCCCAAGCCCACCATCCGGGTGCCACTTGGTACACCGTGCCACTGTGCCTAGTCTGTCCCAAGCCCACCTGTACCGGGTGCCACTTGGTAGACTACTAACACTACCTACAAACACCAGAAACTAGTTGCAACTCCTGGACAGAGATCGAGTTGATTAATAAGCCGAGAGGGGCCGAGTTACCGGAACCCAATGTGTGGTAGTAACTGTTCATGGATCACAAACACAGGACTCAGTTCCTGAGGACGGATGCAATGAGACAACCCACCATGTACTCCTACATGGCCTCTCACTGCTACCTTTACCAAATCGTGTTCACACACTTAGCTCTCAACGGTAGGACATGTTCACCACATTCCAATTCATTCCCGATGAATCACACCAGACTCAACTCTAAGCAGTAGTAGGCATGACAAACAAGCATGAATGAGTAGGCACATCAGGTCTCAAACAACTCCTACTCATGCTAGTGGGTTTCATCTATTTACTGTGGCAATGACAAGTCATGCAGAGGAAAGGGTTCAACTACCGCAGCATGTAACAGTTGAATCGGTGTTGTCCTAATGCAGTAAAAGAGAGCAAGAGCGAGAGAGTGGGATTGTATCGGAATGAACAAGGGGTTTTTTGCTTGCCTGGCACTTCTGAAGATAGTAGCTCTTCATCAGTGTCATCGAACTCATCGTCGGAACATACGTCTACTGAGGGGGAACAACCACCGACTAGCAAAGAAGGAACACAATCAATGCAATGCACCTTCACGTGAATGACATGTCATGTTAAGGTACTGAATTCGCCTAATGCAATATCTAGCCAAGTTAATTGAAGTGGAACTCAAACAAGATCAAATTCCAACTCCAAATGTTATTTCGTAAATTGCCCTAATCATCATTTGTCCTATTCAGTGAGGTTAACTTGTTCAAACATGCAAGAAAATGACATATTCAGATTCTTTGGATTTTTCTGATCATTTTTCATATATAATTTATTTCATTTGGAGCTATAGATTAATTTCTATGATTTTTAGAAGTTTTGGGCATTTTTTGGAATTTCCTGAATAAACTTAAATCCAGAAAATGATTTATAGTGTCAGCATGATGTTTGTGTGACATCAACAGGTCAACTGAGCTGTTATAGGTCAAAACTGACCAGTGGGTCCCACTGGTCAGTAACACGGTGCTGGCCAGGGTCACTGACAGGTGGGCCCAGTCAACGGCCACGTCAGCGTAGTCAAAACTGACACGTGGCCCCATGGTAATTAGATTATCCTTAAACTATTTAGTTAGCCGGTTAGTAATGCGGTGGGGCCCAGCTATCATTAACTGCAGGGGGTAATTAGCAGGGTGCTTAGGCCCTAATGGCTGGTTACGCCGGCGGTTAGTCACCGGCGACCACAGCCGACGGCGGAGGTACTTCGATCGGCCGATTCCGGCAGCCATTTGAAGCACGGCTAGGCTCTTTCGAAAGCTCGCAGAGGGGTGCGTCGGGTGGTGCAAGTGGCTGCTGCAAGGGAGTGCTGTGGCTTCGCCGGCGTTGAGGTGGGCGGCGTCGACGCTCGGGCACATGCGGGCAGCGGTGCTACGGGGCACGGGCGAGCTAGCAAAAGGGATAGCCGGCCTCCTGGAGGCACGACGAGCTCGTTGCCGTGCTCTGCAACGACGGGCACGGGCTGTAATGGTGGCGCACGACAAGGCAGGCGGCGGCGGAGCTCGGGCATGGCGGCAGCACTAGCTAGAGGTCGAGCGAAGCAAAGAGGTTAGGGGTAGGGGAAAGAGGGCCTCACGAAGGACTCGCAGAGCAGCTCAGAGTGCTCGGGGAGGTCCTGTAGCTCCTGAATCGGCGGCGAGGATCCGCGGCGACCGACGAGGGGAACGATGGTGTTGGCGAGGCTTCAGGGCGTTCGGCGTTGCGTGGCTCAGCGAGGGGGTCTAGGACGAAGTGTCAAAGCTTCTCGGCGCATCGGTGAGGCGTGGGGTGGCCGGTGGCCGCGGTGGCAGCGAGCGGCAGCGACGAAAGCACTCGGACACGTTCGAGCGAGGGGGCTAGAGGCCAAGAGAGGGGGCAGAGAGAGAGGGAGAAGGTTCAGGGTGTCCAGGGCGGCTCCACGGTGCAAGATGAGGGCGCAGGACGCGTCGACATCACGAAGCAGGAGGTGGCCGCTCGGGCGCGTGCGCTGGCTACCAGCAGGCGCAAGGTTGAAGACAACCTTTCCCCCGGTGACTGGGGTAGGTAAGTGGGTTGTCAGGTGAGCTGGGCCGGCCGCTTGGGCTCTAGGTAAGGCCACGTAAAACCTTTCCCTTTTCTGATTTGTTTTCTATTTCTGCAATTTGTTTTGGTTTAGTTCAAAAACCAAACCATTTTCTTAACTTCTGAAAATTATCATGTGGCTAGATATAAAATATTTGGAGCCACTCACCATTTTTCAGAATTATTGGATTCATAAACTAGTTATTATGAATATAAATCCAATTCAAATAATCATTGGTTTGATTCAAAGTCCCAAAATAATCATTTCTGTGATTCCAAAAATATTAGTTTGAGTTTTAGCTCTTGCCAATATTTTCAGAGATTAGCAGGAACATTTTGTTGGGCTCATTTGAAAATATTTTGATGTTGATCATTTTTAAAAGATTTCGAGGCTTGAGAATTCCCTCAATTCAATTTCCTTGAATTTAAGATGATGCATGGATGCATATGCAAAGACAAGCAAAGGCCATAGCTAGGGCTGTGACAACTCACCCCCACTAAACAAGAATCTCTTCCCGAGATTCAGGACGTGAGGTAAGAAGACAGAGGTGACACAGAACTGACACAGTCTTCACAATCCATGTTGCACTTCATAAGAACGTTGATTCGATCATCATCTTTGATTATGACATCCTTTCCTTCGAGAACTTCATCCAACATGGCGACAAGGAAAGAAAGTCTACAGTGATCGATCTTCATGAAGATCAAGGAAATCATGATCAACTCACGGAATGAGATGTTGAAACATCTCGAGTTGAGACATAAAACACATCGAGAGCAATGGAAAAAGGTAAATGACAAAGGTTCAATTGGGTAGGCAACAATTCCACGCTGGAGTAAGATGGTGCATGGTTTCAAAGTAGCGAGGAGATAATTGCCATGATACCATAATGAGACATCTTAAAGAAGGTGACTCGCAGAAATATTCCCTTAAGTGGCAAAAAGAATTACTTTAGATTCAGAGATCATTGAAACTCTTCTCACCAGCCTGAGGCAATCACAAACGATTGCGTGAAGGGGCTTAAAGAAATGGCATACTAGAATGGATGATGTGGACTACCTTGTTGAAGACAACACAATGGATGATTTCTTCTTATCATCAAGAAAGGATAGGGTCTAGGGTAAGCCCACTTTTGAGGATGATCCTAAAATAAAAATTACTGAGAAGGCAGACCATAGTAAAATGGCACAAAGGCGGGTGCAAGCTGGGAACAAAATGCAAATGCTGGGAATGATTCTAGTAACTGGAGAAAAACTCAAAGTGATTCCACTTTTGAGTAGTTATAGAATAACTGAAGAAACTAAGAGCACAAGAATCCCCAGGGAACAACTCCTAGAATAAGTTGCACTAAATCCTCATGGAGAAGATGGTCAAATAACTCAATCAAGTTACTACAATGATAGACCTTCTGGCTAGGTGTGTCAGCCAGAACATCATCCTTGTTGGGGCCTACATCATAGATCTTGGAAAAATTCCAACCATCATATCTGCCCAAGATTCAGATCTGGTTGGTAACACGATATCCCAGACTCATCAAGTCTAGAAAGACAATGAAAGTTTGCAACACAAATCGACGAGATGACATTGCGAGATTCTCAGGAAATAGACTATGGTAGTAAGCTCCAAAACACGAGCTGGTTCTGCTAAACACACATGAACACGCTGTCCCAGACAAGCATGACCACATGGTGGTCTTACAATGAAACACTACCGAGTCCTGGTTGGGAACCATCATCAAGGATATTGAAGTCCTTGCATAAGTCATATGATTAGCTCTTATGGAGAACTTCTTCTCCCTGAACAAGTTAATCAGTGGCTTGGTGTTCTAGGGATACATATGGAATGAAGATGATCTGTCTATCAGACCATAGAATACTTCGCACGTGCATGAATGACTTGGGATGATTCCAGAGGAAGGAAAACAAACTTTCCCGAATTCACGGCGGCAACTTACATCAAATGCACGTGAATCAAAGGAAGTCACTTCTTTCATCCAACATATACTTCATGAATGGGGCGTGAAGAAAATGCTTACACAAGTTTCCAACACTAGTTGGATGTTAAACACAAATCATGGAGGAGACAAAATGCTGCTGATGGGCTCAACAGCAACTCATCGGAATTTCCATATCACTAGACTTCCACCACTATGTGAACAATATGATAGTATTGGTCAGACCAAAGATGTAATGGTGTATGCTCGAGGAGTCAACCACGAGTAAGACAACATTACGAACATTGTTGGTTCTGATTTGATTTGAGGATAGCCCACACTCAAAACAAAGTTTGGACAAGACAATAGATCCCAGAACTGATCGCGAGGACCAATCGATGAAGATATCATCTTTCTTCAACACACACACAAAAGATATCCCGTGACACGAACTAAGTCAGAAAAGCTTTTATCTTCCAACTCACCAAGTTGTTGTTTAGCTTAACCAACTAGCTCAGGGGTATCCAACACAGATTCTTGGGGAATGGGTGGTTTGGAGGAAAACCAGCATGATCACGAACTCAACATAGCGGTCAGGTGTCAACCTGGTAATACTTCCGAGAAGATATTCGGAACATCACAAACCACCGATATGTTACTATGCTGGAGAACAATCTTGCTTTCGAGGCAAGATGATATGATCAAATAAGAAAGGGGTTGAATAATCCTAACTCATTGATCGAAGAGTGCACCAGAAATAAGGACTAGGTAGCACAATCAACCTTAGGGTGATGATTCAATAATCAGCACACTAAGAATGATATTAATGTCCATTAACTACCAAGCAGCGGAGTTGCTAGGAGTATTTATTTCACACATCATAGTTCACTTGCCGACATTCCGGTTGCGACAACACGGGACCGAGGAATGAAAAATGATGGCAAGAAGTATCACTGCATCAAGAATTCATAAGAGATGGTGCAATTCTCACGATATTCTTGACATAAAGTGGGTAATACGTAGAACAGAATCAAAAGCTTGATTGCATTTGATCTGCGGAATACAACTGCTTTGACCCAATCTTAGAAATGGATGAGGTATTGGAGCTTGTTTCTCCTAGTCATTCTGGAATAGAATGGCTTGACGGACCACAAGAATAATAAGCATTGATAGACACGGATGCACAATTACTCCTGACTATCAATTGATAGACGATGGTCGGAATAGAAATGAAGAGGGAGAACTCAAGAGGACATATATCTTTTTGAGTTGTGGATGCATAGATTAATATGTCAAACCAAGTTCAATAGGTTTCTTCCAGATAACCCATGCAGGAAGGTAGAACTGGCAGAATCACAATTATGAATGGAGAACTCCTCAAGAGTACTCTGATTGTGATATTTTGGTTCAAAGAACTTCTGCCTTAATGATTCATGGTATTTGGAAGAAAGAAATACCACAAACCTCGAGGACTGTCGCAAGGTTACTAATATCCTAAAGGATCGAGCAGACACTATCAACATGAAGTAGGGGAATCTCGGGTTCAAAACCCAGGAGTAGAATACCTACTAACTAAATGGCATCACATGATGCTTTTGAGAATGATGGCCAGAATCATCACATTGGGAACATAGAACATGGCTAGATTATATTACTAGGTGACTCCGTAAGACACCTAAGGTCATAACAATAACTCCAACAGATATGTCGAGGTAGTGGCGTACCTCAACACACCGATTAGTGTGCTTAATCTGGCCCAAAAGGACATCGGGAACACGGAGGAAAGATTTGCAAGTGCATCAGATTATTTAGAGAACCTGGGATGACTCGGACAGCATAACGACTGTAAATTCTCAAAAAGATTTGAGACATCCTGCAAAATGGTGGCATAACCACTCAGAAGCACAAAATCAAGGTTTCGAGACCAACTATGAACACACAGGGGTGGTAGAAACTGAACCGGGGCTTAAATCCATCAATCCTATAAGTCTCTAGCATAGTAACTCGTCATCCTGATAGATAGATGAGAAGGCCTAGTTCTTAATCCCCGTAGAAAGGAATAGGATGACTCAGCTCAGAGGGCATGAGGTATAAGGAGTAAAAAGAGCCTTACGTTCCCTTCCACGATCAATTCCCTTATATAACTAAAGCATTTCTAGACTCAACTTCGACCAGTATAGCTTGGTAATCCTACAGGCAGTCAGGCTCTAATACCAACGCTGTCAGGACCCCGATTCCAAGTCACATCGATCTAGCTGGTAACACCTCATATCACTTTGCGGCCTCACGCATGGTATTCCCACGGGTGTCGCCTTACCAGGGCCTGGGACCGTTTGCGTCTTTTGGCTCACATATATGATAGTGTCGCTAGCATCCATATGACAGAGAACCCGGGCCGACATGGCTAGTCGTGAACCCAAAGCGGCACTAACCCATGGGGACAGGCATACATGAATCAACTTCGAGCATGTCGGTCAGCAGCGTGTGAATCCGGGCTGTAGCACTGGGCTAACAGGACTCCGGTAACCCGGTCTGTAGCAGGCTAGGCAGGACTCCGGATGTCACCGTGTGTCATTTCCCCGAAGGGATAGACACGGGAACGAAGTTAAACACATGCCGGCCAGTCAAGTGTCCTGAGCAGTAGTGCTGGGCTAGCAGGACTCCGGTGAACCGGGCTGTAGCGGACTACTATGGCTCATGGAAGCACAAGACTACATTTCCCCATAGGAGAGGCTACCAAGGATAAACCACTAGGTTGTCGGATCCCACACATACCAAGCATTTCAATCATAGACACAATATGCTCGATATGTGCAAATACAATATGGCATCACAACATAACTCTACGACTCAAAGTATTTATTCATTAGGCTCCGAGGAGCGAGATATTACAAACCTGGGTCTCATGACCCAACATTCAGAGCATACAAGTCAAACACATGCGGAAGCTTAACATGTCTGAGTGCAGACATCTACAAATGAAAAAGGCTAAGAAGCCTGACTATCTACCAGATCCTGCCGAGGGGACAAGATCGTAGCTGAGGTAGCAAGCTAAACGTCTAAGCCCACACGGAACTACTAGCGAGACTGACGTCTCTCTGCAAAACATAAATTAAGCAAACGTGAGTACAAATGTACTCAACAAGACTTACATCAGAACTAACTACATATGCATCAGTATCAACAAAGGGGGTGGTGGAGTTTAATTGCAGCAGGCCAGCTTTGACTCAATGGCTAACCTGAACTACGACTGCAAGCAACTCTTTGAGGTGGTGCACACGAGTCCACATAGTCACCATATCAATACACCACTATGGATCCGCTCCCATGTCCCTACGAGAAGGCCATCCATAGCACTCACGCTTATCTTGCGAGTTTTAGAGTATCCACTTTCACTTGTCTATGAACTATGCAAGGGGTCCAAGTTTCCATATCCGAGGAATCCGGCTATTCGAATAGATAATGATAACCCTGCAGGGGTGTACTTCTTCACACACGCTCTCGCCACTTATCGCCATGTACACGTCATGTACCTCGGCAACCTTCAAGCGGAAGCCGAGCAAGGGAGTCGGCCACGACCTGACTAACCAACAAGTTTCTAGTCCAGGTTTATCGCCTATTCGGGTTCCATCCGTAAGGAGATCCGGCCGGGGTGTCGCTCACGGCCCCAAACAATGTGTGCAGGGTTCCCAAGCCCACCATCCGGGTGCCACTTGGTACGCTGTGCCACTGTGCCTAGTCTCTCCCAAGCCCACCTGTATCGGGTGCCACTTGGTAGACTACTAACACTACCTACAAACACCAGAAACTAGTTGCAACTCCTGGACAGAGATTGAGTTGATTAATAAGCCGAGAGGGGCCGAGTTACCGGAACCCAATGTGTGGTAGTAACTATTCATGGATCACAAACACAGGACTCAGTTCCTAAGGACGACTGCAATGAGACAACCCACCATGTACTCCTACATGGCCTCTCACCGCTACCTTTACCAAATCGTGTTCACACACTTAGCTCTCAACGGTAGGACATGTTCACCACGTTCCAGTTCATTCCCGATGAATCAGACCGGACTCAACTCTAAGCAGTAGCTGGCATGACAAACAAGCATGAATGAGTAGGCACATCAGGGCTCAAACAACTCCTACTCATGCTAGTGGGTTTCATCTATTTACTGTGGCAATGACAGGTCATGCAGAGGAAAGAGTTCAACTACCACAGCATGTAACATTTGAATCGGTGTTGTCCTAATGCAGTAAAAGAGAGCAGGAGCGAGAGAGTGGGATTGTATCGGAATGAACAAGGGGGTTTTTGCTTGCCTGTCACTTCTGAAGATAGTAGCTCTTCATCGGTGTCATCGAACTCATCGTCGGAACATACGTCTACTGAGGGGGAACAACCACCGACTAGCAAAGAAGGAACACAATAAATGCAATGCACATTCACATGAATGACATTTCATGTTATGGTTCTGAATTCACCTAATGCAATATCTAGCCAAGTTAATTGAAGTGGAACTCAAACAAGATCAAATTCCAACTCCAAATGTTATTGCATAAATTGCCCTAATCATCATTTGTCCTATTCAGTGAGGTTAACTTGTTCAAACATGCATGAAAATTCCATATTCAGATTCTTTGGATTTTTCTGATCATTTTTCATATATAATTTATTTCATTTGGAGCTATAGATTAATTTCTATGATTTTTAGAAGTTTTGAGCATTTTCTGGAATTTCCTGAATAAACTTAAATCCAGAAAATGATTTATAGTGTCAGCATGACGTTTGTGTGACATCCGTAGGTCAACTGAGCTGTTCTGGGTCAAAACTAACCAGTGGGACCCACTGGTCAGTGACACGGTGCTGGCCAGGGTCACTGACAGGTGGGCCCGATCAACGGCCACGTCAGCCTAGTCAAAACTGACACGTGGCCCCCTAGTAATTAGATTATCCTTAAACTATTTGGTTAGCCAATTAGTAATGCGGTGGGGCCCGGCTATCACTGACTGCAGGGGGTAATTAGCAGGGTGCTTAGGCCCTAATGGTTGGTTACGCCGGCGGTTAGTCACCGGCGACCACAGCCGACGGCGGAGGTACTCCGGCCGGCCGATTCCGGCGGCTGTTTGAAGCGCGGCTAGGCTCTTTCGAAAGCTTGCAGAGAGGCGCGTCGGGTGGTGCAAGTGGCAGCTGCAAGGGAGGGCTGTGGCTTCGTCGGCGTTGAGGTGGGCGTCGACGGAGCTCGGGCACATGCGGGCAGCGGTGCTACGGGGCACGGGCGAGCTAGCAAAAGGGATAGCCGACCTCCTGGAGGGTGATCTGCAACAACGGGTGCGGGCTGTAATGGTGGCGCACGAAAAGGCAGGTGGCGACGGAGCTCGGCCATGGCGGCAGCGCTAGCTAGAGGTCGAGCGAAGCAACGAGGTTAGGGGTAGGGGAAAGGGGGCCTCACGGAGGACTCGCAGAGAAGCTCAGAGTGCTCGGGGAGGTCCTATAGCTCCTGGATCGGCGGTGAGGATCCACGGTGACTGACGAGGGGGACGACGGTGTTGGCAAGACTTCAAGGCGTCCGGCGTTGCGTGGCTCAGCGAGGGGGTCTAGGACAAAGTGTCGGAGCTTCTCGACGCGTCGGTGAGGTGTGGGGTGGACGATGGCCGCGGTGGCAGCGAGCAGCAGCGACGAAAGCACTCGGACGCGTTCGAGAGATTGGGCTAGAGGCCGAGGGAGGGGGCAGAGGGAGAGAGGGAGAAGGTTCAGGGCGTCTAGGGCGGCTCCACGGTGCAAGATGATGGCGAAGGACGCGTTGACGGCACGAAGCAGGAGGTGGCCGCTCGGGCGCATGCGCTGGCTGCCAGCAGGCGCAAGGTTGAAGACAACCTTGCCCCCGGTGACTGGGCCAGGTAAGTGGGTCGTCAGGTGAGCTGGGCTGGCCTCTTGGCCTCCAGGTAAGGCCACGTAAAACCTTTCCCTTTTCTGATTTGTTTTCTATTTCTGCAATTTGTTTTGGTTTAGTTCAAAAACCAAACCATTTTCTTAACTTCTGAAAATTATCATGTGGCTAGATATAAAATATTTGGAGCCACTCACCATTTTTCAGAATTATTGGATTCATAAACTAGTTATTATGAATATAAATCCAATTCAAATAATTATTGGTTTGATTCAAAGTCCCAAAATAATCATTTCTGTGATTCCAAAAATATTGGTTTGAGTTTTAGCTCTTGCCAATATTTTCAGAGATTAGCAGGAACATTTTGTTGGGCTCATTTGAAAATATTTTGATGTTGATCATTTTTAAAAGATTTCCGAGGCTTGAGAATTCCCTCAATTCAATTTCCTTGAATTTAAGATGATGCATGGATGCATATGCAAAGACAAGCAAAGGCCATAGATAGGGCTGTGACATTTATTTAATATAAATAATAGAAAGTAAAAAGAGGGTACAGAGGGTTGTGTTTTCTAACTTCATCCATCTCATGCTCATCAAAAGGAATCCACTAACAAGGTTGATCAAGTCGTGTTAACAAACTCATTCCGAACAACATGGAACCAGAGAAATTTCGAATAACACTATGTTACCTCAACGAGGATATGCACATCCCCAACAATAAGAATATCATATCTCTATGTGACAGTAGGAAGAGGAAATTCAAAACCTCCAATAGTAATCAATGGAATTTTTCCAATAGAATTGATACTGTGGACTTGAGGTTGTTTCCTTGGAAAGTGTACCGTATGCTCATTACCATTAACATGAAAAGTCACATTGCCTTTGGTGCAATCAATAACAGCCCCTGCAGTATTCAAAAAGGGTCTTCGAAGAATAATAGACATACTATCGTCCTCGGGAATATCTAGAACAACAAAGTCCGTTAAAATAGTAACATTTGCAACCACAACAAGCACATCCTCACAAATACCGACAGGTATAGCAGTTGATTTGTCAGCCATTTGCAAAGATATTTCAGTAGGTGTCAACTTATTCAAATCAAGTCTACGATATAAAGAGAGAGGCATAACGCTAACACCGGCTCCAAGATCACATAAAGCAGTTTTAACATAGTTTCTTTTAGTGGAGCATGGGTATAGTTGGTACTCTTCGATCTCCAAGTTTCTTTGGTATTCCACCCTTAAAAGTATAATTAGCAAGCATGGTGGAAATTTCAACTTCCAGTATCTTTCTCTTATTTGTAACAATATCCTTCATATACTTAGCATAAGGATTCATTTTAAGCATATCAGTCAAACACATACGCAAAAAGATTGGTCTAATCATTTCAGCAAAGCGCTCAAAATCCTCATCATCCTTTTTCTTGGATGGTTTAGGAGGAAAAGGCATGTGTTTCTGAACCCATGGTTCTCTTTCTTTACCGTGCTTCCTAGCAACAAAGTCCCTCTTATCATAACGTTGATTCTTTGATTGTGGGTTATCAAGATCAACAGCAGGTTCAATCTCTACATCATTATCATTGCTAGGTTGAGCATCAACATGAACATCATCATCAACATTATCACTAGGTTCATGTTCATTACCAGATTGTGTTTCAACATCAGAGATAGAAATATCATTAGGATTCTCAGGTGTGTCTACAACAGGTTCACTAGAAGCATGCAAAGTCCTATCATTTTTCTTTTTCTTCCTTTTAGAAGGACTAGGTGCATCAATATTAATTCTATGAGAATCTTGCTCAATTCTCTTAGGATGGCCCTCGGGATACAAAGTTTCCTAAGTCATTTTACCACCTCTAGTCATAACTCTAACAGCATTATCATTTTTCTTATTATTTAGTTCATTGAGCAAATCATTCTAAGCTTTAAGCACTTGTTCTACTTGAGTGGTAACCATAGAAGCATGTTTGCTAATAAGTTTAAGTTCACCTTTAACACTAGCCATATAATCACTCAAGTGTTCAATCATATAAGAATTATGTTTCAATTGTCTACCAACATAAGCATTGAAGTTTTCTTGTTTAACAATAAAATTATCAAACTCATCTAAGCATTGGCTAGCAGACTTATTACGAGGAATATCACCTTCATCAAATCTATAGAGAGAATTTACCTTTACTACCTGTGTCGGGTTATCAAGACCGTGTGTTTCTTCAATAGGTGATGAATTAAGACCATGTATTTCTTCAACAGGAGGTAAATTCTTAACATCTTCAGCTTTTATACCTTTTTCTTTCATAGATTTCTTTGCCTCTTGCATATCTTCGGGAATGAGAAATAGAATACCCCTTTTCTTCGGAGTTGACTTAGGAGTAGGTTCAGGAAGTGTCCAATTATTTTCATTGGTCAACATATTATTCAATAGAATTTCAGCTTGATCAACCGTTCTTTCCCTGAAAACACAACCAGCACAACTATCCAGGTGGTCTCTGGAAGCATCGGTTAGTCCATTATAAAAGATATCAAGTATTTCATTTTTCTTGTGAGTATGATTAAGCAAAGCATTAAGTAATTAGAGAAGCCTCCCCCAAGCTTGTGGGAGACTCTCTTCTTCAATTTGCACAAAATTGTATATTTCCCTTAAGGCAGCTTGTTTCTTATGAGCGGGGAAATATTTAGCAGAGAAGTAGTAAATCATATCCCGGGGACTACACACACAACCAGGATCAAGAGAATTAAACCATATCTTAGCATCACCCTTTAATGAGAATGGAAATAATTTAAGGATATAATAGTAGCGAGTTTTCTCATCATTAGTGAACAAGGTAGCTATATCATTTAATTTAGTAAGATGTGCCACAACAGTTTCAGATTCATAGCCATAGAAAGGATCAGATTCAACAAAAGTAACTATATTAGGATCAATAGAGAAATAATAATCCTTATCAGTAATACAAATAGGTGAAGTAGCATAAGCACGATCATATTTCATTCTAGCATTCAAAGATTTTTCTTTCAGCTTAGCTAATAGTTTCTTAAGATCACTTCTATCATTGCAGGCAAGAAAGTCTCTAGCAGTTTCTTCATCCATAACATAACCCTCAGGCACAACAGGCAATTCATATCTAGGGGGAGAATCTTCATCATCACTTTCATCAATATTATCAGTTTCAATAATTTCATTCTCTCTAGCCCTAGCAAGTTGTTCATCAAGAAATTCACCAAGTGGCACAGTAGTATCAAGCATAGAAGTAGTTTCATCATAAGTATCATGCATAGCAGAAGTGGCATCATCAATAACATGCGACATATCAGAATTAATAGCAGAAGCAGGTTTAGGTGTCACAAGCTTACTCAAAATAGAAGGTGAATCAAGTGCAAAGCTAGATGGCAGTTCCTTGCCTCCCCTCGTAGTTGAGGGAAAAATATTGGTTCTTTGATCTTTCAAGTTCTTCATAATGATAAGCAGATATAAATCCCAAGTGACTCAAATAATAGAGCTATGCTCCCCGGCAATGGCGCCAGAAAATGGTCTTGATAACCCACAAGTATAGGGGATCGCAACAGTTTTCGAGGGTAGAGTATTCAACCCAAATTTATTGACTCGACACAAGGGGAGCCAAAGAATATTCTCAAGTATTAGCAGATGAGTTGTCAACTCAACCACACCTGAAAATGTAATAGCTGCAGCAAAGTATTTAGTAACATAGGGTGACACAGAACTAGCTCCAGTTCATCAATGTAATGTAGGAATGTATTCCAAATATAGTCATACGTGCTTATGGAAAAGAACTTGCATGACATCTTTTGTCCTACCCTCCCGTCGCAGCGGGGTCCTATTGGAAACTAAGGGATATTAAGGCCTTCTTTTAATAGAGTACTGGACCAAAGCATTAAGACATAGTGAATACATGAACTCCTCAAACTACGGTCATCACCGGGAGTGGTCCCGATTATTGTCACTTCGGGGTTGCCGGATCATAACACATAGTAGGTGACTATAGACTTGCAAGATAGGATCAAGAACTCACATATATTCATGAAAACATAATAGGTTCAAATCTGAAATCATGGCACTCGGGCCCTAGTGACAAGCATTAAGCATAGCAAAGTCATAGCAACATCAATCTCAGAACATAGTGGATACTAGGGATCAAACCCTAACAAAACTAATTCGATTACATGATAAATCTCATCCAACCCATCACCGTCCAGCAAGCCTACGATGGAATTACTCACGCACGGCGGTGAGCATCATGGAATTGGTGATGGAGGAAGGTTGATGATGACGATGGCGATGGATTCCCCTCTCCGGAGCCCCGAACGGACTCCAGATCAGCCCTCCCGAGAGAGTTTAGGGCTTGGCGGCGCCTCCTTATCATAAAACGCGATGAATCCTTCTCTCTGATTTTTTCTCCCCGAACACGAATATATGGAGTTGGAGTTGTTGTCGGTGGAGCGTCAGGGGCACACGAGGCAGCGGGGTGCGCCCAGGGGGGTAGGCGCGCCCCCACCCACGTGGACAGGGTGTGGGCCCCCTGACGTGGATTCTTCTTCCAATATTTTTTATATATTCCAAAAATAATCTCCGTTGATTTTCAGGTCATTCCAAGAACTTTTATTTCTGCACAAAAATAACACCATGGCAATTCTGCTGAAAACAGCGTCAGTCCGGGTTAGTTCCATTCAAATCATGCAAGTTAGAGTCCAAAACAAGAGCAAAACTGTTTGGAAAAGTAGATACGATGGAGACATATCATCCACCTCCAGAGTCTCCTTGTCAGCGGCACTTTCTGATAGAAATGGGAGTACAGGAAATATTTAGTTAAAACAGGGCAATAGAAAAGTGTATTGGTAAGTAGAAGTTATTAGGTAGGAATATAGTAAGAAAAGGGAATAACAATTGGTTCCTTAAATACTACACAATTCATTTGACATTGCGGGGTAAGTCAACATATGCAGATAGTTGAAAATAAAACTTACTTCGAATAAAGTCTGGACGAATGATTTTGTCGGGGAAGTTAGCATATATCTCATGGCCAGGCGCTTTTATGTGCAGTGCAATTTTAGTGACAGCTTTTAGTACATAAAACTTTGCAATTTCATTCCAAAAGCCAGTGCCAATATAGGAGTCACCACGTTCATCAAGTCCTACAGTAGCAACGATTGTAAATCCATGGTTTGTGTGTAGTATGGCATCCGTGGAGCGTTGATGTATGTAAAGGGAAAAATTGTGCACTACATAATCTGTTGCATAGCAAGGGATGTTCTGCAGAAAATGGTAGGATTGTTAAAGAAAATATGGTAACATGCAAATATGGGCCCAAATTGAAAGAACTATACATCGGTTGAAATCTAAGGACAAAAATCTATAACTAAACAGATAGGGTAAGCATGATGTCATGGAAAAATGAGAGTAATTGAAAGAACAATACATCATTAATTTCCTAATATAGAAAGAAGAGGGGGAAAATTCCCTTTGACGTATATGGTGCATGTGGCACCATTTATCCAAATGTAGCAATATTTAGAATATGTTCAGGAAAGTAGGCCATGCCAACAGATTTAGGGTCAGATTGAACATACTGCGCACGTGCTCAAGTTATCTGGTACGGAGAGATGGAATATCTGGCAGCGGTGGAAAAATCCTGAAGTGTCGGCGCACTATACATTCTACGAATGAAAGAAAACCCTCAAATCAGCTTGAATAAAAATGAATTCACGGTGATTTCCGTCGGGTGATTAAAGGAGGCAGATGAACTGGGATAAGAGATGAGATAATATCTCGTTAAACTAGTTACCTTGTCATCCATGAGAAAGAACCCTCAGTACGGCAGATTCCCCAACCGAGCGGAGTTGGGTCGACCGCGAGCAGCATCGAGAAAGTCGATGGCGATAGGCGGTAGCAAGCGGAAGTGGTGAAATGCGGTGGGCTTTGCCAGCAGCCTGGCGGCGGCAGGCGTCGAGCTAAGTGTTTACCGTCGCGGTAGGCGGTGCCATGGCATAGACGCGAGGAGCTTATGCAGGTGTGAATGGGGAATGTACCGGAGGGGCCGAGGGGGTGAGGGTTTCGTGACGTGGGGATGGTGAGGGTTTTCTTTTTTCTTTTTTGAATTGGGTGGTGAGGGTTTTCTGTCCCACAAAGAATTTTGGGGGCGATGGTTTGCTAGAGCGAACCGTGTGTGATTGACGCAGTAGGCAAAATGAAAGTCATTGCATAGGGTTCCAATTTTGGGAACCATGTGTGATTGACGTACTACCTCCGTCCTGGTTTATTGGTCCCCCGTTGTAATTTTTACCAAAATTTGGCGAAATATTTAACATACTCAGACATAGATAATAAGCGTACATGTAGATAAGCATAGTTCAACCATAAGTAGTACATAGTTCAACAGTATTAAGCATACTGAAGCGTACATATGTGGTTCCATCCATCCCACATCTCATCTCACAGGCCGGCACGATCCTGAAGCTTCTCCAGGTACTCGGTGTACGCGTCGTGCGCCACCCTGCGAGAATACTTCTGCATGAAGGAGCCAACGGCCCGTCCTCTTGCATGCGCCAGAACACTTAGATACACGTCATGAAGCTTCTGGTTGCAAAATGGGCATCCATAGCCGCCGTTCCAGGTCCTAATAGGCCTGTTATGCATTCCCACATAAAAGCTCCCTCAGGATCTGCCTGTTGTACCTCCTCTGGACATCTTCATCCTCGTTGTCCACATCGTCAGACATCACCAATACAAATAGTAAAACAAATTTGTCATCAAATCAATGATTACATGCCCTAAAGTAGGATTCGGAATTTATGGCTATTTATTTATACATATCCAGAGATTATGGTTCGATTTTTAAGCGTAGTCGTCTATGTACAGAACAATCTTGAAGAAAATAATGGCACAAACATATGTAGGTCATTGAAAATCAATTGTCAAGCCCTAGCTAGGAATTATTAGCACGAACACTAACCCTAGTCGGATTACTAGCAGAAATCATTTGCACAGATGAAACAACTAATCACTTATCACCTGTACCATTCAAACAATCAATACACTACATGGATCTAACGAAACTTACTCAGATTTCATGGATTGGGAGAACATAACCATAGGATTTCTATTCCAAAAAGGGGGAGGCAGGAGTAACCAGAGAAACCCAATGATCTATTTGACACATAAATGGGTATGGATGACTAACCAGCTGCCCGTCGTTGTCGGAGTCGTCGCCGGAGTGGTGGTCAGAGTCGTCGCTGGAGTGGTCGTCAGAGTCGTCGCTGGAGTGGTCGTCGGAGTCGGGGTGGAACTCCGCCTCCGGCTATGGAAGCTCGACGCCGTCGATGACGTCAGGGTGCAGCGATAACTCGCCGATGGTGACGGCAACCTCTGTCTCCATCTCCACGCCGTGCTCTGGTGCTTTAGCAGCCCCGGCGTCGCCACTCCCTCCTATGAGGCGCTTCGGTGGCATGCTCATACACTGATGGCTTTGAGGACTGACAGAGGCGTCGAGGATGCAAGCGGAGAGAGAGGATTGTGTGTGTGGCGAGGATGGGGGGTGCGGCCGCTCAGGCGCACCATTAATATGGAGTAGTGGGAGTTGTGGGAGAGAGGCGGGCGGCGGTCAAAACAATGGCTCGCCTCCCGGTGAGCCTGCGCACCAGACTGTTGGCATGCCTACCAAAGTTTCACACAGCTACTCGCACGCCTCCCGATGACACTGCGTAGCGAGCACGCCTCCGTCAATTCACACACCTGCACGCACGCCTCCCCGTGTGCCTACGCGCCAGACGCATCCCATCACCTCACGCCTGCTTGCATGCCACACGGGTCGCGTGGCGGCACGTATATTGTTTTTCTATTTGGATGATTAATGATGTCGCTTTATTTCTTAATCGAAGCATGGCACATATCCATTGTTGGTCTAATGCTCACGGTTCGAATAAATAATCTGTTTGGGATATTGGTTCCCAATTATTAATAATCTCCCATCTGTAATTAGATAAAGATTATGTCGGTGTTCTGGGAACGGGGGTACCCGGACTTGCCTGCCTGCGGTCCAGGGTGTGGCTCCACCAGCGGCCTGGTACGGCCCATCTTCATCAGCAAACACTCAAGACCCTCGCGAGGCGGATGACACAAGACCTCCTCGGGGGCAGTCTCCCTAGGATGGCTCGCGAGGAGCGGAGAGATCAAGGCAAGGGGCACCTCGTGAGGTTTCTGTAACGTGAGCCATGACGACCAAGGCCAGGTGGGAGCCAGGCGAGCGCCGGCGGGCGCAGAGCGCCAATTTCCTCTTTGATGCTAAAGAGGCAAGCGCAGGCGAGGAGTCTCGAGGCATCAGGCAAAGGTTTCCATATCGGTGTAATGATACCAAGACCACCAGGACAGTAGGACAGAGGTCATCATGGAGCCCACGATGCCGTCACCACCAAAGCCTTTGGCAGGCGAAGACCACCTTTTTTCAGGATAGCTTGTACTAGCTGCCCCCCTTCAAATTGTCCATTGTGGTATCCCTTCCTGCCTAATATTTGGGAAGAGGACCCTGGCCTCTATAAATAGGACTAGCCACCACCGTAGAGGTCATCTCATCCAATCTGGAGAGGAACCAGACCATCCACACATAAACAAGCTCGTCGAGCTTAAGAACGCCTCTCCTTAGGAGGATGTTCTTCCCTTCTACTTGTTCATCCCCAGCCTACAAGGCAATCCACCACACCACACTGGAGTAGGGTATTACACCACAACAGTGGCCCGAACCAGTATAAACTCTTGTGTCTCTTGTTCCTCGGGTTCGGCGAGCTAGGCTTTGAGATCGTTGCGAGAGTGTGAGCTAGGGGGAGAGAGATCTTCGTGCGCACCCCAGAGTTCGAACCTCAAGTGTTTTGCCGAAACCCATAATCCGACATTTGGCGCGCCAGGTAGGGGTGCGCCAAAGTTCCATTCCTCCATCGGCTCCGCCTCTCTGTCCGGTCCCCATGGCCAGCGCTGCTCCTCTGACTGGATCGACGGGCGACCATGGCGGCGCCAGGGGGATCAGGGCTTTCACCCCCCACCTTGCGGCGGGTGCAGTGGTCGCACAAGTTCAAGCCAGAGAGCCCGCCTCGCTACGACGGCGCAGCGGATCCGTCGGCCTTCCTGTTGGCATACGAGGAGGCCATCTTGGAAGCTGGAGGCGATGACAAGGTCATGGCCAACTGGTCCCCATGGCCCTCGCTGGTGCGCCACGCGCCTCGCTGCTCAACCTGCCAGGATCCTCTGTGTAACATCCCAAATTTTCAATTTGGAATGTTATACATAGGTCATACATGCATATCATATTTTATTGCATTTTCGTTTCGCAATCCTCAAAATCCTAAGCATCTCAAGGACCCTCGGAGAGAGTTGGGGATTTCCCGGTTTTCATATTTGATTTTTATCAAATAATGAAACAAGGATTTTTGATTTTAATTATTTTTCTCCGAAAAATATTTAGTATTAAAATATAAGAGAGGAGATCATATGACTTCTCCAAAATAATTGAAATATTGGAGGAAAAATTTTAAAATCGTTTATTTGATTTTTATTTGGATTTTATTTGCATTAGAAAAATTGCATGTTTTCAAATTTTCATTTTAGGGCCAAGAAAATGTTCATCTCGTTCTAAATATTTTATTTAGACGGTGAAAATTTGTTTTGGTATTTTTAGATTTTTATTTTATTTTCTAGGATTTTTTTTCTGTCGGCGAACTTGTTTAAAAAAAACTCCCCGCGCCCGACTGGGCCGAAGCCCAGCCGAGCCAGGCCGGCCCGCCCGCGCCACCGCCTCCCTCGCCCGCGTCGCCGTGCCCGGCACGGACGCCGAGGAGAGTCCGGCTCGGACTCCTCCCCCGGCGCCCCCTCTCCCAAGCAAGCCGCCGCCCCCCTCTTTAAAGCCCGCCGCCGAGCCCCCACACCACCACGCCGCCGCAGCTGCCGCCCCGCGCTGCCGCCGCCCGCAACGCCTGCCACCCGCGCCGCCGCGGAGCCCCGCCGCCCCGCCGCCCAACCCCACCTCGCCGGAGCCCCTCGCCGGAGGTACCGCGCCGGATCCGAGCCGCCGGTTTTTTTAAGGAACCGTTCGGTTTTTTAGAAACCCTAGGTCGTTTTTTAGATCGGTTCGCCGGTTTTTCTCGGTTCTTCTAATTAGTGGAGGTTTGTCCATACGTTCGTTTTAATGAACGGTTTTCGCCCGTTAGTTACAGTTAACGAACGCTCGTTCATTAGTCTGTTCGTTAGTTTCTTTTATCGGATTAATCCGCGATTATTCTCGATCGTGATTTCTGATCCGATCTTAGTTTCTGTTTATCTTTTCGCTCGTTGGTCGGAATCAAGTGATTCAAGCGCCTAGATCTTCGTCTCGAGATCCTCTTTTCGTTTAACCAACTTGCACAAGTTTTTGCTACTGTAAAATTTGACCTATGTCCAGATTAGTAAACGGATCTTGTTTCTTTCGCCGTTTGAGTTTCGTTGCTCCGTTTGATTTGATTCATTTTGCTAACCGGAGTTCTTAAGTTGAACTTTCCGGTCAACCTCTCTTATTTGAGTTTTGCTTGTGCATCTTTGCTTGTTGCTTATGTATGTTATTGTTTGTTTGCGATAGAACACCCGGAGTGCGAAGCGTGTTACTACAAGTCCCTAGGATTCGCGGATCGTCAGCAAGGCAAGTAACACATTGATCATACTCTTTCCATACCCAGTTTTTATGCATTAGTTCAAATCCTCAAACATTGCATGATTAGGATGTCATTAACCAAGGCAAGTAACACATTGATCATACTCTTTCCATACCCAATTTTTATGCATTAGTTCAAATCCTCAAACATTGCATGATTAGGATTTCATTAACTTGTGGGTTGGGAAGTAGTTATTGAGGTAGAACCTATTGCCATGTTACTATCAAACCTTGGGAGTTACTTCTACGTGTTGCTTATATTACTATGCTATGCTATGCTCGTAGACGTGGTTTGGGTTTGAGTGAAATCCATGACAGATGTGAGATTGTTAATTAATGGTTCAACTTAAGGTGGCAACTTAAATTAACATCTGGGTGGATTGAGGCACCTGGGGAACCCAGTGTTGTCTGTATTTTTTTGGAAATCCCGGGGTACCCGTGTGATCTTCCTATGGACCGCCACCCAGGCTCAAAGGGAACTGAGATGATGCATGCTAGAAACTTCCGTGTGCAGCCACAAGCTATTATGGGCTCTAGCATAGTTGAGTAAGTTACGTGAAGCTCTCGAAGAGGTGGATCAGCAGGTAGTGGGTTTTGTAGGTTCGGTATGGTCTGCCCGGAGTAGAGAGTTAATGTTTCTGAAAGACTGTGTCTCAGTCATCCGTTTCTCAAACACCTTGTAGTGCGAGAAATACATCGGAGGCAATCGAGTCTTGTGGGAAAAAGTGCACAAACCTCTGCAGAGTGTACAATCTAATCATGGTTAGTCGTGTCCCCGGTTATGGACAATCTTGAGTATCTAGTACTTGGGTTATCGCATGTATCTCGTCACTTTTAATTAATATTGTTGGGTTGTTAACTACTTTAATTTGGGATTGAGTTGGGGGTACCTTCTCAATATTGTTCAACTACCATGATAGTTAAATTAAAATCTATTCCTTTGTTGTAGGGAAAAAAATGGCTTTTCGCAAAACTATAACTATTGAGCTTTCCAGCCGCCAAATATGCATATAGTTATAGCAATACTCTGTTCATGCTCTACTATGTTACATTGCCAGCATATTCCATGTGCTGACCCGTTTTTGGGCTGCAACATATTATGTTGCAGACTTTTCAGACGAGGAGTAAGGTTCGTTAGGTCGTTGCCGTGCAGCTCAGCTATGCCGTTGGAGTTGATGGACTCGCTTTATCTTCCAAGCCTTCCGCTGTTATTGCATTAGATGGCCTTAAGCCATATTATTGTAATAAGTTCTCTCTTGAGACATTCGATGTAATAAGTGTGTGATTGCTACTCTGCTATAAATCCTCGAGTACTGTGTGTGTCAGCATTACCGATCCAGGGATGACACTGAAGCACAGAGACTTGACCGTTTGAGGTCGGGCCGCGACAAGATGGTATCAAAGCACACACTGAGTGTAGGACACGAACACTAAGATAAACCATAGGTCACACTTCTCTACTCATTTCTGACTCCTCTCCATCTTCTACTCTTTAGGATGACGGAGATGAAGAACAAGTTTGCACAACCGGATGAAGACACACCTTTTGGACGCCACTTGAAGGAAGTCACTAGGTACTTGAACATTGGAATACCAAGCTTCACCGGGACGTACAACGCCACCTTACCAGAAGAAGAGCGTTGGATGATTCAAGTTCAAGTTCCAGGAAGGACGTTTTCGCCAACCTCTAAACCCATAGAATTTTCTTTCGAAGCACCCACCTGGAATCTAGGCAAGAGCATGGCAGCCCACATTATCATGGGACGCATTGGAGAAGTCTACAGCAGGGAACTGAAAGACACTATCTACCAAATATGTGGGCGCCGAGACGAGCAATGGGAAGTAATCAGCACCAAGAAGGATAGATCCATTGCAGCTTTCATCCAGGAGTTAAACCAGCACATTCAATGTCAGGAGAACCAGATGTGCGCAGGCATGATGGACTTGAAGATGGCCAAGACTAGGATCATCGAGCTGGAGGAAGAACTCAAGTTTACACGCGATGGATATGAGGAGGAAATCAAGACACTACTGGAGAAGAATGACGACCTGATTAAGAAGATCAGAGTATTCATGGGAGGACCAGCACCGGGAGTAGAAGACGACGATTCCACTTGCCTGGACAACTACATCATCATCGACGACACCAATTCCGATCCTAGTGATGATGACTTCAAAGACGAAGCTAGAGCAGATATTATGGAGTCTTCCACCGATCAAAAATTTCTAGATGACCACCATATATTATTAGTATTTTCCCCATGTATTCATTAGTAGTTGAGCACTTTTGCAATAGTTCTAGACCGCTTGTATGCCCTTGATTGATTGATTGAGTGAGTGAAATGATTGTGTTTGTCTCATATGCATATGGGTAGTGCTTTCTCATTAGACCTTATTCTATTCTAATCTCTCCCCTCTAAACCCATCAGATGCCTCCGAGACGTGACACCGGTTTTGCTTTCCCGCCGGAGCTCACTCAGTTGATCCAACAGCAGAATACCCTGATGTAGTTGTTAGTTCATACCAAGGCAACAACAACAACAACAATCCACCACCACCGGTTGACAACTTAGCCCGTTTTCTGAGGTTGCAGCCGCCGGTGTTTTCCAGTAGCACCGAGCCTATAGTTGCTGATGATTGGCTACGCCGTATTGGAAGAGAGTTGACCACCGCAGGTTGCACAGATGCTGAGAAGGTGCGCTTTGCCGCACATCAATTGGATGGACCAGCAGCCTCATGGTGGGAGAATTACACGACCACTTTCTGAAGGAAATATGCCCTAGAGGCAATAATAAAGTTATTATTTATTTCCTTAAATCATGATAAGTGTTTATTATTCATGCTAGAATTGTATTAACTGGAAACATAATACATGTGTGAATACATAGACAAACAGAGTGTCACTAGTATGCCTCTACTAGACTAGCTCGTTAATCAAAGATGGTTATGTTTCCTAACCATGACCAAAGAGTTGTTATTTGATTAACGAGGTCACATCATTAGTTGAATGATCTGATTGACATGACCCATTATATTAGCTTAGCACCCGATCGTTTAGTATGTTGCTATTGCTTTATCCATGAATTATACATGTTCCTATGACTATGAGATTATGCAACTCCCGTTTGCCGGAGGAACACTTTGGGTACTACCAAACGTCACAATGTAACTGGGTGATTATAAAGGAGTACTACAGGTGGCTCCAAAGGTAGATGTTGGGTTGGCGTATTTCGAGATTAGGATTTGTCACTCCGATTGTCGGAGAGGTATCTCTGGGCCCTCTCGGTAATGCACATCACTTAAAGCCTTGCAAGCATTGCAACTAATGAGTTAGTTGCAGGATGATGTATTACGGAACGAGTAAAGAGACTTGCTAGTAACGAGATTGAACTAGGTATTGGATACCGACGATCGAATCTCGGGCAAGTAACATACCGATGACAAAGGGAACAACGTATGTTGTTATGCGGTCTGACCGATAAAGATCTTCGTAGAATATGTGGGAGCCAATATGGGCATCCAGGTCCCGCTATTGGTTATTGACCGGAGATGTGTCTCGGTCATGTCTACATTGTTCTCGAACCGTAGGGTCCGCACGCTTAACGTTACGATGACAGTTATTATGAGTTTATGCATTTTGATGTACCGAAGGTTGTTCGGAGTCCCGGATGTGATCACGGACATGACGAGGAGTCTCAAAATGGTTGAGACGTAAAGATTGATATATTGGAAGCCTATGTTTGGACATCGGAAGTGTTCCGGGTAAAATCGGGATTTTACCGGATTACCGGGAGGGTTACCGGAACCCCCCGGGAGCCAAATGGGCTAACATGGGCCTTATTGGAAAGGTGAGAAGGCAGCCCACATAGGGCTGCGCCTCCCCCCCTCTCCCTAGTCCTATTAGGACTAGGAGAGGGGCCGGCCACCTCTCTCTCCCTCTCCCCTTTAAGGAATCCTATTAGGAATAGGATTGAGGGGGGGAGTCCTACTCCCGGTAGGAGTAGGACTCCTCCTGCGCCTCCCTCCTTGGCCGGCCAGCCTCCCCCCTTCATCCTTTATATACGGGGGCAGGGGACACCCCAAGACACACAAGTTGATCCTTGAGATCGTTCCTTAGCCGTGTGCGGTGCCCCCTGCCACCAAATTCCACCTCGATCATACCGTTACAGTGCTTAGGCGAAGCCCTGCGTCGGTAGTACATCAAGATCGTCACCACGTCGTCGTGCTAACGGAACTCTTCCTCGACGCTTTGCTGGATCGGAGCCCGAGGATCGTCATCGAGCTGAACGTGTGCTAAGAACTCGGAGGTGCCGGAGTAACGGTGCTTGGATCGGTCGGATCGGGAAGAAGACGTACGACTACTTCCTCTACGTTGTGTCAATGCTTCCGTTGCGATCTACAAGGGTACGTAGATCATACTCTCCCCTCGTTGCTATGCATCACCATGATCTTGCATGTGCGTAGGAAATTTTTTGAAATTACTACGTTCCCCAACACTTTTCCCATAGCCAATGTCACTTGGGACCAGTTTCAGCAAGCTTTCCGCACAACCCATGTCTCAACTGGAGCTATGCAGATGAAGAAGCGGGAGTTCCGCAACTTACGCCAGGGAAACCGTACTATGGCTTAGTACGTGGATGATTTTAGCAAGTTATGACGCTATGCCCCTGATGATGTGGCCACAGATGCCGCGAAGCAGGAAAAGTTTATGGAAGGGCTGAATGATGAGATGAGCATGCAGTTGATGGTAGCAACCTTCAACAACTACCAGGAGTTGGTAGATAAGGCTCTTATGATTGAAGGGAAGCAGCAGCAGATTGAGAGCCGTAAAAGGAAGTACGGACAAGGGAAGTATAACTCAGGAGCTCAGCAGAAGCCTCGCCTAACCACGAACTTGGGAGGACTTGTTCATAACCATGGGGGTCACAACCACACTGGAGGAGGATCTCATAATCACAATGGTGCCAAGAATGGAAATGGGAATGGAGCTAACAACAATCAGAACCGCTCCAACCTAGCCACACCCGTCAAAAGAGACCTAAGTCAAGTTACTTGCTTTAAGTGCGGGAAGACAGGGCACTATGCCAACGATTGCCCCAAAGGAAGGAATGAAAACGGAAATGGGAGCGCTGGGAAGAAGCCTAATCCCTTCAACAAAGGACAAGTGAACCACGTTAACGTGGAGGAGGTTGAAGAGCAGCCGGACGCGGTAATAGGTAAGTTTTTGGTTAATTCATTTACCGCTCTTGTTCTTTTCGATACTAGTGCATCACATTCATAAATATCAAGGGATTCATGGATAAGTTTAAACTACCAACCCAAACCCTTAGGACCCCTCTCCTAGTGAGTTCACCTGGAGCAGAGTACATGGCTAGCCGATGGTGCGACCAGGTACCCCTAACCATTGGCACACATGTTTTTCCGTCCGACCCGATTATCTTGGAGTCACAAGGATTGGATGTGATATTAGGTATGGACTGTATGTTAAAGTGTGGAGGAAGTATTGACTGTGCTAGTAAGTCGATTTATCTCACCACCCCGGAGGGAAAAAGGATTAAGTATGTATGTAGGCATGTGCCTAGGAGGGGCCAAGTGAATGCCCACACGGGAGTTGGTCAGTAGGAAGTGCCTGTAGTGAAGGACTACCCGGATGTTTTTCCAGAGGAGTTACTAGGCATGCCACCGGATAGAGACATTGAGTTTTTGATAGAGCTATTGCCAGGTACAGGGCCAATATCCAAGAGACCCTATCGGATGCCCGCAAATAATCTGGAGGAAATTAAGAAACAGATCAAGGAGTTATTGGAGAAAGGTTACATTCGAAGAAGTTCATCACCTTGGGGAGCCCCAGTACTTTTCGTTGAGAAGAAGGATAAATCCCTAAGGATGGTTGTTGATTATCGGGCTTTGAATGAAGTAACGATTAAGAACAAGTATCCACTGCCGATGATCAATGATCTGTTTGATCAGCTGCAAGGAGCTAAAGTGTTTTCAAAGATCGATCTACGATCAGGATATCATTAGTTGAAAATTCGAGAGAAGGATATACCAAAGACAGCGTTCACCACGCGGTATGGATTATATGAGTATACCAAAGACAGCTCCCAGTACTTTTCGTTGAGAAGAAGGGTAAATCCCTAAGGATGGTTGTTGATTATCGGGCTTTGAATGAAGTAACGATTAAGAAAAAGTATCCACTGCCGATGATCAATGATCTGTTTGATCAGCTGCAAGGAGATAAAGTGTTTTCGAAGATCGATCTACGATCAGGATATCATTAGTTGAAAATTCGAGAGAAGGATATACCAAAGACAGCGTTCACCACGCGGTATGGATTATACGAGTATACAGTCATGTCGTTTGGACTGACTAACGCCCCTGCCTATTTTATGAGCATGATGAACAAGGTGTTCATGGAATATTTGGACAAGTTTGTTGTGGTGTTCATTCATGATACTATGGTATACTCGAAGAATGAAGAAGAGCACAAGGAGCATTTGTGGTTAGTTCTCAAGAAACTCAGGGAACATCAGTTGTATGCTAAGTTTAGCAAATGCGAATTTTGGTTGAAGGAAGTCGGATTCCCTGGACATGTTATATCAGGAGAAGGTATAGCAGTAGACCCCAGCAAGGTTCAGTCAGTCACGGAATGGTTGGCACCCACTTCAGTTAGCGAGATCCGCAGTTTCCTTGGACTCGCAGGTTAATACAGGAGGTTCATTGAGAATTTTTCCAAGATTGCAAAGCCAATGACTGAACTATTGAAGAAGGATAGTAAGTTCAAATGGACGGAAGATTGCGAGGCAAGTTTCCAGGAGTTGAAGAAACATTTGACTACAGCCCCAGTGCTAACATTGCCAAATATACATAAGGAGTTCCAAGTGTATTGCGACACCTCTCGCTTAGGACTTGGATGTGTGCTTATGCAGGACGGAAGAGTTATTTCGTATGCCTCACGAAAACTAAAACCTCATGAGTTGAACTATGCCACGCATGATTTGGAGCTAGCAGCCTTAGTGCATGCATTGAAGACTTGGAGACATTACCTTATTGGAAACCGTTGTGATGTGTACACGGATCATAAGAGATTGAAGTACATCTTCACACAGAAGGAGCTGAACCTTAGGTAGAGGAGATGGTTGGAACTTATAAAGGATTACGACATGAAGCTACACTATCATCCAGGAAAGGCCAATGTCGTAGCAGACGCTTTGAGCCGGAAGAGTTATGCCAATATCCTTGAAAGTAAGGGATTGCCGAAGGAGTTAGCAGATGACATCATGGAACTTCGATTGGAGATTGTTCTAAGAGGCTTCATTGCAACAATGGAGGTTCAGTCTACATTATTAGGCAAGATTCTAGAAGCTCAGAAGGATGACAAAGAGATTGCCGAGATAAAGGAGAAGATGAGCAAAGGAAAGGCCAAAGGTTTTCGTGAGGATGAGCACGATACCTTATGGTTTGAGGACCAAGTTTATGTGCCCAATAACACTGAGATCAGGAAGTTGATACTTCAAGAGGCTCATGACTGACCATACTCGCTACACCCCGGAAACACCAAGATATATTTGGATTTGAAGGAACGTTTATGGTGGACTGGTATGAAGAAGGATATTGCCGAGTATTTAGCCGTATGTGATGTATGTCAGAGAGTAAAGGCAGAGCATCAGAAGCCAGCAGGACTGTTATAGCCTATGCCGATACCCGAATGGAAGTGGGATAAACTTGGCATGGGCTTTATCACTGGATTGCTGAGAACCAAAGCAGGATATGATTCTATATGGGTAGTAGTTGATCGCTTGACCAAAGTGGCTCACTTTATCCCAGTGAAAACTACCTATACAAGTGCGAAGTTGGCCAAGATATATATGTCCAGGATCATATGTCTACATGGAGTTGTGAGGACTATCATATCAGATAGAGGAACACAGTTTACTTCAAAGTTTTGGCATCAGTTACAACAGACTTTGGGAACAAGATTGGAGTTCAGCACAGCGTTTCACCCGCAGACGGATGGACAGACTGAGAGAGTCAATCAGATTTTGGAAGATATGTTGAGAGCCTATGCGCTAGATTACGGATCTAGCTGGGATGAAAATTTGCCTTACGCAGAATTCTCATACAACAATAGCTACCAAGCCAGTTTGAAGATGGCACCGTTTGAAGCCCTGTATGGACGCATGTGCAGAACGCCGTTGATGTGGGATGAGGTAGGAGACCGACAGTTGTTTGGACCAGACTTGATCAAGGAGTCCGAGGAGAAGGTTAAACTGATTCATGATAGACTGAAGATTGCTTAGTCCAGGCAGAAGAGTTACGCAGATTCAAAACGCAAGGAGGTAACCTATGAAATTGGAGACAGAGCATATCTGCGAGTATCACCCTTGCGAGGAGTGAAACGTTTTGGAGTTAAGGGAAAGTTAGCCTCGAGATTTGAAAGACCGTATCATGTTTTGGAACGGATGGGAGAAGTTGCCTACAAGTTGGAATTACCCGAGGGATTGTCAGGAGTTCACGTTGTGTTTCACGTTTCACAGCTGAAGAAGTGTCATGCTGATATGGACGGTATACCGTTAAGAGATACAATACCCTTGGAGGTGATTCAGTTGGACAGTGATTTGACTTATGAGGAGAAGCCAGTTAAGATTCTTGAGTTTGCCAGCCGAGTCCCCCGCAGCAAGGTTATCAAGTTTTGCAAAGTTCAATGGAGCCACCATATCAAGGATGAAGCCACCTGGGAACGAGAGGATGATCTACTCAGAGACCACCCACACCTATTTTCTAGCCAACCCGAATCTCGAGGGCGAGATTCATCTTAAGGGGGGTAGGTTTGTAACATCCCAAATTTTCAATTTGGAATGTTATACATAGGTCATCCATGCATATCATATTTTATTGCATTTTTGTTTCCCAATCCTCAAAATCCTAAGCAACGCAAGGACCCTTGAAGAGAGTTGGGGATTTCCCGGTTTTCATATTTGATTTTTATCAAATAATGAAACGAGGATTTTTGATTTTAATTATTTTTCTCCAAAAAATATTTCGTATTAAAATATAAGAGAGGAGATAATATGACTTCTCCAAAATAATTGAAATATTGGAGGAAAAATATTAAAATCATTTATTTGATTTTATTTGGATTTTATTTGCATTAGAAAAATTGCATGTTTTAAAAATTTCATTTTAGGGCCAAGAAAATGTTCATCTCGTTCTAAATATTTTATTTAGAGAGTGAAAATTTGTTTTGGTATTTTTAGATTTTTATTTCATTTTCTAGGATTTTCTTCCGTCGGTGAAATTGTTTTTTTTAAACTCCCCGCGCCCGACTGGGCCGAAGCCCAGCCGAGCCAGGCCGGCCCGCCCGCGCCACCGCCTCCCTCGCCCGCGCCGTCGTGCCCGGCACGGACGTCGAGGAGAGTCCGGCTCGGACTCCTCCCCGGGCGCCCCCTCGCCAAAGCAAGCCGCCGCCCCCCTCTTTATAGCCCGCCGCCGAGCCCCCCCACCACCACACCACCACCACCGCCGCAGCTGCCACCCGTAGCCGCCTGCCGCCGCCTCGCCGCCCGCGCCGCCGCCGAGCCCCGCCGCCCCGCCGCCCAACCACGCCTCGCCGGAGCCCCTCACCGGAGGTACCGCGCCGGATCCAAGCCGCCGGTTTTTTAAGGAACCGCTCGGTTTTTTTAGAAACCCTAGTTCGTTTTTTTAGATCGGTTCACCGGTTTTTCTCGGTTCTTCTAATTAGCGGACGTTCGTCCGTACGTTCGTTTTAACAAACGGTTTTCGCCCGTTATTTACAGTTAACGAACGCTCGTTCGTTAGTCTGTTCGTTAGTTTCTTTTATCGGATCAATCCGTGATTATTCTCGATCGCGATTTTTGATCCGATCTTAGTTTCTGTTTATCTTTTCGCTCGTTAGCCGGAATCAGGCTATTCAAGCGCCTAGATCTTCATCTCGAGACCCTCTTTTTGTTTAACCAACTTGCACAAGTTTTTGCTACTGTAAAATTTGACCTAGGTCCATATTAGTAAATGGATCTTGTTTCTTTCGCCGTTTGAGTTTCGTTGCTCCGTTGGATTTGATTCTTTTTGCTAACCGGAGTTCTTAAGTTGAACTTTCTGGTCAACCTCTCTTATTTGAGTTTTTCTTGTGCATATTTTCTTGTTGATTATTTATGTTATTGTTTGTTTGTGATAGAACACCCGGAGTGCGAAGCGTGTTAGTACGAGTCCCTAGGATTCGCGGATCGTCAGCAAGGTAAGTAACACATTGATCATACTCTTTCCATACCCAGTTTTTATGCATTAGTTTAAATCCTCAAACATTGCATGATTAGGATGTCGTTAACTTGTGGGTTGGGAAGTACTTATTGAGGTAGAACCTATTGCCCTATTACTATCAAACCTTGGGAGTTACTTCTATGCGTTGCTTATATTACTATGCTATGGTATGCTTGTAGACGTGGTTTGGGTTTGAGTGAAATCCATGACAGATGTGAGATTGTTAATTAATGATTCAACTTAAGGTGGCAACTTAAATTAACATCTGGGTGGATTGAGGCACCTGGGGAACCCAGTGTTGTTTGAATTTTTTTGGAAATCTAGGGGTACCCGTGTGATCTTCCTATGGACCGCCACCCAGGCTTAAAGGGAACTGAGATGATTCATGCTAGAAACTTCCGTGTGCAGCCACAAGCTATTATGGGCTCTACATAGTTGAGTAAGTTACGTGAAGCTCTCGAAGAGGTGGATCACCAGGTAGTGGGTTTTGTAGGTTCGGTATGGTCTTCCAGGAGTAGAGAGTTAATGTTTCTGAAAGACTGTGTCTCGATCATCCGTTTCTCAAACACCTTGTAGTGCGAGAAATACATCGGAGGCGATCGAGTCTTGTGGGGAAAAGTGTGCAAACCTCTGCAGAGTGTACAATCTAATCATGGTTAGCCGTGTCCCCGGTTATGGACAATCTTGAGTATCTAGTACTTGGGTTATCGCATGTATCTCGTCACTTTTAATTAATATTGTTGGGTTGTTAACTACTTCAATTTGGGATTGAGTTGGGGGTACCTTCTCAATATTGTTAAACTACCATGATAGTTAAATTAAAATCTATTCCTTTGTCGTAGGGAAAAATTGGCTTTTCGCAAAACTATAACCATAGAGCTTTCCACCAGCCAAATATGCATATAGTTATAGCAATACTCTGTTCATGCTGTACTGTGTTACATTGCCAGCATATTCCATGTGCTGACCCATTTTCAGGCTGCAAAGTATTATGTTGCAGACTTTTCAGATGAGGAGTAAGGTTCGTTAGGTCGTTGTCGTGCAGCTCAGCTATGCCTTTGGAGTTGATGGACTCACTTTATCTTCCAAGCCTTCCGCTGTTATCGCATTAGATGGCCTTAAGCCATATTATTGTAATAAGTTCTCGCTTGAGACATTCGATGTAATAAGTGTGTGATTGCTACTCTGCTATAAATCCACGAGTACTGTGTGTGTCAGCATTACCGATCCAGGGATGACATTGAAGCACAGAGACTTGACCGTTTGAGGCCGGGTCGCTACACTCTGTGGCTTTTTCGGAGGAGTTGTGTGGACTTTTCGTCGCACGCTTCACGGCACCGGCGCCTGTCGGCGTCGCGTCCCTCATCCTTGGCTCGCTAGCGCCACCCTCGGACCGCCACGCCAAGCAGTTCTTCCGCCAGATCGGCGCCGCCTCTGTGCAGCGGGGAGCCCCTCCAGGATGGGCGACGCCCAAGGCCAACCTCACCTTCGACTCAGGGGATCACCCTGCTACCACTGCCGGCTCGGGTGCGCTCCCAATGCTTTCCACGCCAACCATCTGCAACGTCGCCATGACCAAGACTATCATCGACGGCGGAGCAGGCCTCAACGGATGGCTCCGCCCAACCAAGCCTTTCTCCAGAGTCGGCAGCGGATCTACCAGCCCCTTAGGGCAAATACGCCTCCCGGTCACATTCGGTACCCGGGACAACTACCGTACCGAGCTCATCTACTTCGACATCGCCCGCATCGGCCTCCCGTACAACGCCATCCTCGGGTACCCTGCTTTGGCTCAGTTCATGGCAGCGACCCATTCGGCCTACAACCTCATGAAGATGTCGGGCAGTAGCGGCGTACTCACCGTGGCTGGAGACACCAAGGAAGCTCTGGCAGCCCTCAAGCTTACGTTCAGGGCCGCAGCGGCAGCACGCCCGGCTGGTGAAGCCACCCCAGGGGCTAAGGAGGCCGCGCCGGCGAAGAAGAAGCAGCTGTTCACTCAAGACCGGGCCGAAACGAAGCAAGTGCCGGTCGAGGAAGGTGGACCATCGGGAGCCACCTTCACCATAGGCGCCAACCTCGACCCGGATCAAGAGGAGGCATTGGTGAAGTTCTTGCGCGTGAACAAGGAGGTATTCGCCTGGGAACCCAAGCAGCTGGTAGGGGTCCCAAGGGGGGTAATCGAGCATCACTTAATGTAACACTCCAAAAATTTTGATTTTGTTTTTATCAAATTATTTAATTAATTGGAAGGAGGTTATTTAAATTTTTTTCTAAAAGACTCTCCTTCTCAAAAAATTCCTTTCATGACAAGTATTTTTATGGGTTCTTCCCAACCTTGATTGTTGGTCTTGTAGATTTTTCATCTTGTGTTGGCTCAACTCAAATAATTTTGGAAGGTTTTTACAATTCTTTTTTTATTAAAAAGAACTCCTATAAATTATGATTTTCCCCCATTCAAAAAGTACTCTCTTGCCATGGCCTATGTAGAAAACTTTCTTCCAAAACCCACCTCCCTTCTTTGGGTCAAGCCAAGCATCCAATTCCAACAAGTTTCAACCTATTTTAGATTATATTTCTATTACTTTTATCCTCAAACCTTTTTCTGTAATTTATTTTGGACTCCTAGGATTTACAAAGGAGTTACCAGATTCCTTAAGTTTCTAAGCCCAAGTAACTTACCCTAGCTACTCCTTAGTACCCTCAACCTAGATCCATCAAGATCTGCTGGTCCACAGTTCAAATTTTTCAAAATTTACTTGCTGCAAGTTTGGACCAGATTTGCCATTTTTGGTGAAATTCATTCTTTTCCTTTTCCAAAAATTCAGAGAAAATTCAGGCCATCTCACCAAGTTTCAACTCAAGAAAAAAATTTCCACGTGCCCCAAACATTTCGTCCAACAGCTGGTGTGCATTGTTCTTGTTCAAATTCAGAGTTTCAGTGTTAAGCTTCAGTCGTCAGTGTCGTTTTCTTCAGAGCTTGGCGTCAATCTCGCCAGTGCTCGCCCTGGCCTCTTGCTCCCTGTTCCCCCACCTTATCCAGTGTGCCGCACGGTTGTTTGGCCGGTCGTGAGCGTCGGTGGCGATGTGTCACGTCAACTCCGGCACCTCCGCGGTGGCAGAACCGCCCGTGGCGGCCAGCAGGGGCCAGCCCTGTAGTACGGCACCGTCCAGCACCGCCCACACCACCAGGAGCCTCTGCGCGGCCGTCCTCTTCTCTTTGCGCACTGCAGAACCATCGCCGTGGCCAGAGAGGCGCAAAGCGCGCTCTCTGCCGCCGACGAGCCCGTGAGCTCCGTTCCGTCGAAGCCACGGGAGCAGGCCAGATCCGATCAAGCTTAGCTGCTGAATGGAGTCAGTGGACCAATCCGAAGATGTTCAGTCACCTAAACCTCCAGCCCGACCACTGCCTCGCCGTAATCGCTCGCTGGAGTGATCCCGTTCAAGGCAACCGCCTCGGGCTGGCTATAAATGGAGGCCCCGAGCTCGCCTTCGACCCAGCACCACTCCTCCACCTCACCAGAACCGTGCCCGGCCACTAGGAGGACCTCGAGGAGGCCTTCTTCCCCAACTCCGGCCGCCCCGATCTGCTTCGGGCTCCGGCAAGATTCTCTCTAGTGAGTGCACCCCCGCCCCCCAAATTGTGCCAGTAGCATCCTAGTGCACCCACTTGCCTGACCCGCGCTTCAATTTGGAGTTTGCAGCTCCCTTCGGAGAGAATCATCCTCGACCGAACCACCGTCCGTCGGAGTGGAGGCCGCCGTCGACGTGGTGCTCGCCTACGACCAACTCCACCACCCACAGACGCGGGAGAACTCCGTGAGTCCGTAGGAACCTTCCACTCCCCCTACCTTGCCGTGGATCGACGCCGGCGACCACCGCGTGCCTCGGGCGCCGGTGGGACTCTATTCTGAATTTCAAACCTGACGGGTGGGACCCCCTCATCAGCCTCACCCTCCCCCTTCGAACCATTTTCCGTTGGCACCTTCGGCCCGGATACGTTTTCCCCTCTGGAAGGCGTATTCCAACTGAAACATTTTCCGTTTTTCTAAACTATCCCCTGGAAAGTTTCTGTTTCATCACAGATTAGTCCCTGGACCAAAACCTTTATAACTTTTAAATAAAAGGTGATTTTGAGCTGATTCTTTTTCTGTCATCTTTATTTTTCTATCTAGTTTTTTTATCATATTTATTTGAAAAATATTAGGAACAATTTTATGCACGCACGGTACTTACGTTAGTATCCGATTTCTTTTATAACGTAGATACCAAAGGAGGTGACGGAGCCGCAAACTTCACCGAGCTAGACTCCGACCACTCTGAACCAGGCATGCAAGTTTGAACCTTTGATATGGCGGGTGTTTTTCATGATTGCTTAAGTGGTTTTCTCATGACACGTTTATATAAGCATTTGTGAATGTTATATTTCATGCAAGCAAGCTGCAAGTGACCTTCGAAATTCGATGTGTTCTAATGATGGTGAGATAACCTGATCATGTGGTGGCATGATAGGTTGCAAGCTGGTATTGTTGAAGCATGCCAGTTTTATATCAATTGTTTAACTCGAGTATTAACATGGAGCAAGTCTTGTTCCCGTTCATCCCCTTCCGTGCTACCACATGTTTTTTGCAAAGAATATGGTTTAGTAAGTTGCAAACCTCTTTCCTTGTACACACCAAATAGAGGGGCCGTGATGAGGGTTCCATGGCCCTGGATTAAAGCCCATCATCCGGTCAGGGGGCATGAGTGTTTCTGGTTGGGATCGAGAGGGGGGCACCCCTTAGAGCGGGCGATATAAATTTGATCCCATGCTATTCGAGGTTGTAGCCTCCCGGTCTTAGAGTTTTTCTTGAACGTTGCCTAGGGTGATTCCTGGCAGCGGAATGTGAAATGGGTGTGTACTGGTTAGATGTGTTTCTCCTAAAATACCGTAGACGGAACTAGTCCTTTGTGACTACTGAAATCCGTTGGCTGTGGTTAAACAGTACAAACTTTGCAGAGTCATAACCATTCGAGTAACCATTTCCATGGTCAAGGACTTGAACAAGATCTCAGTGTCTGTGTCAGTCTCAGTGTAAATCTCAGTGCTAGCCCTAGTGACAGTCTCCGGAGAATAAGCACGAAACCGAGAGTGGTAAACCCGGCTGAATGTTATTCCTGTGGATGGACTAACCAGTTTATTATCATGTATCGAGTATTCCGTGGAATGATATTACCTTCATGAGCTACTTGAATTCGAATGATGAGATATAAGCCCTTTATGTGATGTCGCTCAAACGTCCGACTGTGGCATTCTTGTTATTTACTTTTGATATAAGCCCTTTATGTGATGTCGCTCAGACGTCCGACTGTGGCATTCTTGTTACTTACTTTTGATATAAGCCCTTTATGTGATGTCGCTTAGACGTCCGACTGTGGCATTCTTGTTATTTACTTTTGATATAAGCCCTTTATGTGATGTCGCTCAGACGTCCGACTGTGGCATTCGAGTTATTTACTTTCATTATAAGTCCTTTTTGAGATGTCGCTTAGACGTCCGACTGTGGCACGTACTATCATTTACGTTTCAATATAAGCCCTTTATGTGGTGTCGCCCCGACGCCCGACTGCGACATGTTGATTTATTTTACCTTTCGAGGCATCGCTTCAGACACCCGATCGGTCTTCAGCTATTTTATTGGGATTTCGGGAGGACTACCGCCTGACTTCCTTTTTATTTAACATGCAGTGCAAATTTATTATCTGAGTGCGCATTACTAGTCTGCTCATGTGCATCATGTTTGCATTTGTTATATCTTATGTCCAAACTGTCTTGCGAGTACATTCCAAAGTACTCACCTGGCTTGTTGATTTGGCCAGATGTTGACGAAGGCTCTTATGGATGAAGAGTACGATAGCGAGTCCCGACGCCTAGAGGAAGTCCCAGTCAGTCTCGCGTGCGATCCCTGGAGTTGGTCACTTGTGTTATATACCTTCCGCTACCCTAATAAAATCATCGAGCCTCCATCCGGCGCTTTGATGAGCTTGTAAGATTTTTGGGAGTCATGTCACCCACTTCTCTAGTGACATATCCACCACCACTTTTTTTACGAGTAGTAGTTTATGCCACCATACCCTTTGTATCATTTTCGCCTTTATGTGTAATATCGGCGTTGCTTTGTAATAAATTGTTTGAGCAGCCTCAGCTCAAACCCTGTATAATAATATTTAAGTACTTCTGGATTCTGTATCAAGGATTGTCTACCAGTAGGAGGATTTTTTATACGTCTGATAAAAATGGTCGATTTTTCAATAAATAGTTTATTGGAAAACCGGTCTTGACAACCTTGGTATCAGAGCCAGGTTGACTGTAGGAAGCCACTAGGTGCGATCGCTAATCGGTTATTAGCGTAATAAGTGCTATTTTAACATTTTGCAATTGTAGCAATTTTTTGTTAGTCATCATAAATTTATGAATTAACTATCTGGAATTTTTGTCTAGTTTTGTAGATGGCTGGCAGTGACTGTGAGTCACAGGTGTTCGCCAATGTACCTGAGGGGTTTATCAAGCTTCTCATCTCCATCACCAAGGTCGCCATCGGGCCATCGGCTCGTCCGGAGTTCACACTCTACCAGCACAAGATCAGTGACAGCATGTCTATGCACTAGGCCGCGGTGCAATTCAAGGGAGGATGTTCCGAGTCATGCTGCTTCCGATTTGTGGGAAGGGCCATGCCTACGGAGAGGCATGCCATGCAGATGGCTGCCCGTGAGGCGATAGCTCCTCTCCGGGATGCCCTCCCTTCGATGAAGGCTCGTCGCTACCGCTACCTCCCATGCCACGTGCCATACACATGTCACTATGCGTTCGCTTGTGCTAGGGGGGAGAGAGATGAGGCTATTGAAATGTTGGTTCAGTATCTCAAAGCTCTTGAGGCAGCTTTTGATAACCTCGTGGACGACTTTGTGGCTGCTCGTATGGACTTAGTTCAGGGCTGTTCCGCCAACAGGATGGAGCTCCTCCGTACAGCACCACCATTGACTTACGTCTCGTCCTCAGCATCCTATACACCTACCATCTTAGCCACAGCTCACCACCTGCCTACCACTGAGGAGTTTGACCAAGTCATTGCTCCTACTCCAGTCAGTCCTGCACCACCTGTCGCGCCCGCACCAGCTCCTCAACCCAGTACTTCGCGCCTAGAGCCTATTAGTGAGGAGGAGGTTGAGTCTCCAGCATCATTGGGTCTTAGCCTCGGCAGGCCGAGGGAAGTTTTTACCATCTCCGAGTGAGCGCGCAAAGCAGCCGTGCGATGTACCAGCTTGTATGATATGTTTATATGTATATAGGTTTGGTGAGAAGTAGTTTGTGTGCGCATCATGTAGGCACTCAGAGAAGTGCACTAGCCTAAATAACTTGTCAGGAATGTGTACGCACATCATGAGTGATGTATTGTATAATTACGGCTTGCGTGTAAGATATGTACTGAGCGGTCCTTCTCCATGCGCAATCAAGTATTTTCTTGAAAAAATTTGGAGTTTTTTTTAAAATCCGCCTTTGTAAAATTATTTATTTTTGCCACTCAGCTTTTCTCATGAGTTCTGCAAAAATACCCCAGAGTGGAAAATGCCTTGTCCCTAGACTCGTTCCATGCCAAGTCTGCCGGAAGAAAATTATGGTACCCAGACAAGTAACAATTACACACAGGGGCGGTCAAGTCAGCAAGGCAGTGAAGCAGCATTTTCTCAAGTATGCCGCCTTTATGAGCAAAGCCAGAAGCAGCATCAAGAAATGATGAACCATGTTATCAATATGGGAAATCACCATGAACCATATCAACAGCATTCCAAATTTTCTGAACTACAAAAGACACGTCCCCCAACGTTCTCTCACACTGATAGACCTCTTGAGGCTGATTATTGGCTTCGAGACATTGAAAGGAAGTTAATTATTGCACAATGTTTGGACCGTGAGAAGGTACTTTATGCACCTCACTACCTCACCAGACCAGCTGCATCATGGTGGGAAAATTTCATACACATGCACCCCAATGAAAATAAAATCACCTGCGAAGAATTTAAAGAAGGTTTTCATGGGGCGCACATTCCCAGAAGCATTATGAGGATCAAGAAAAGGGAGTTTCATGACCTCAAGCAGAGAAGCATGACAGTGACTGAGTACAATAGTCAGTTTACTCAATTATCTCATTATGCCAACGAAGAGCATATGACTGAAAATAAAAAGATGGAAAAATTTCTGGACGGTCTGGCATCAGCACTTAAATGCTAGCTGGTCGTACACACCTTTCTGGATTTCAAAACACTTGTGGACAAAGCTATTACAGTGGAAAATGAGCGCCACAGCTTGGAGGATTTTCGCAAGCGCAAAAGGGACAAGACTACTCATGCTCGCAACAATCGGAACAAGACTGATTTTCAGAAAATTGGAGCGAACAAATCCACAACCATTGTTCCACACCCAAACAAAAAATTTCATGCAAGAGACAAGGATTTTACATATCACCCAGGTGTTACTTGCTACGCTTGTGGAGAGGAAGGACACTATGCCAAACAGTGCCCAAAGCCAAGAAACTCGGCCCCCAAGTCGAACAACAGTGGAAATAATTCAACACCCAAGCGTAACAACTTCAACCCTAATAACAATCACAAGAAGGGTCACTTGAACCATGTGACCAAGGAGGAAGCATAGAATGCCCCGGATATCGTACTCGGTACGTTCCCTGTCAACACAATACCTACCACAGTTTTGTTTGATTCTAGAGCTTCTCACTCGTTCATTTCAAAGAAATTTGCTTTGCAACATGATTTTTCGATGCTTCCCTTCGAAAAATCCATGACCATCAAGTCCCCCGGGATTAAGCAAATCACTCAGAGTTACTGCCAAGGTGTGGTTATTGAGATTGAGGGACTTAAATTTTGGGCAAACCTCATTGTATTGGAAAATAAGGGACTAGATGTCATCCTAGGAAAGGACTGGTTAACGACCAACAAGGGATTTATCGACTGCTTCAATCGGACTATAATTCTTACTCATCATCACGGGAAGACGATAAAAATTGCAGCTCAAGAAAGACCAATATCACGGCAACCAAGGTTGAACAAGGTGGACATTTCAGAGTTAAGAAAAGTTCTAGTGGTGTGTGAGTTCCCTGACGTATTTCCCAAAGAACTACCAGGCATGCCACCAGACCGGGAAATAGAGTTCATCATTGAACTAGCACCTGGAACCACCCCCATTTACAAGAAACCCTATAGAATGGAACCCTCCAAGTAGGTAGAATTAAAGAAGAAAATAAAAGAATTACTAGACAAAGGGTTTATATGGGCCAGCTCCTCACCTTGGGGTTCACCAGTATTATTTGCCAAGAAAAGGATGGGACACTGAGATTATGTATAGACTATCGAGCACTCAACATGGTCACCATCAAGAACAAATATCCGATGCCACGGATAAATGATTTATTTGACCAGCTTGCACAAGCCAAGGTTTTCTCAAAAGTTGATTTAAGGTCGAGGTATCATCAATTAAAAGTACGGACAGAAGATATCCCTAAGAAAGCATTCACCTCCAGATACGGATTATATGAATTTACAGTAATGCTGTTTGGACTGACAAACGCCCCCGCATATTTTGTCCACCTCATGAACAAAGTGTTTATGAAATTTATGGACAAATTTGTTGTGGTGTTCATTGATGATATTCTGGTATACTCCAAGACACCATAAGAACATGCTGAACATCTCAGAATTGTACTGGGAGAATTATGGAATCATCAATTATATGGTAAATTCAGCAAATGTGAATTTTGGTTAAGACAAGTTGGTTTCTAGGCCACGTATTGACCCAAGAAGGAGTTGCCGTGGACCCAGAAAAAGTCAAGGCCGTACTTGGCTGGAAACCACCAGCCAACGTAACAGATGTACGAAGTTTCCTGGGAATGGCTGGATATTACCGAAGGTTTATTGAGGGGTTCTGCACCATAGCAAAACCAATGACACAGTTACTCAAGAAGGATAAGAAATTTCTATGGAATAAAGCTTGCGAGAAAAGTTTCCAAGAAATCAAAAGGAAATTAAAAACAACACCCGTATTGGTTGTACCAGATATACACAAAAGTTTTGAAGTATATTGTGACGCATCCCGGAAGGGCCTCGGATGCGTACTAATGCAAGAAGGAAAATTAGTCGCATACGCTTCCACGCAACTATGAAAGCATGAAGAAAATTATCCTACTCATGACTTGGAATTGGTAGCAGTCATTCATGCACACAAAGAGTAGAGGCACTTTTGCTTGGAAATCATTGTGAAATATATACGGACCATAAAAGCCTCAAATATATTTTCACACAACCAGAACTCAATTCACGACAATGGCGCTGGTTGGTATTAGTGAAAGATTATGATGTTGGCATTGACTACCATCCAGGAAAGGCGAATGTAGTGGCAGATGCTCTTAGTCGAAACCCCAGCTCGGGCAACGACAGTCTACAAAACTTGAGACCTGAATTTCAGCAGGAGTTCGCCAAACTCAACATGGTGATGGTCACTAAAGGCAATGTGTCAAATTTGGAAATACAACCCACCCCAATGAAATAGATTAATAAGGCTCAACATGGACACCCCAGCATCGAAGGCATAAAAAGAAAAGTGAGTCTGGGCAAGGCTTCAGAATTCGTCGTAGATGATAAGGGAATATTATGGTACGGAGACAGACTTTGCGTACCAAATATAGAGGACCTCAAACAGCAAATTCTAGCCGAAGGCCACACCGCTCCATATTCAATCCACCTTGGAGGAACCAAAATGAACAAGGACATTCAGGAAAATTTTTGGTGGCACGGTATGAAGAGGGATATAGCCACATTCATTGCATGTTGTGATTCATGTCAGCGCATTAAAGCCGAACACCAAAAACCAGCAGGACTATTACAGCCAAATAGCATACGTGAGTGGAAATGGGATGAAATTGGAATGGATTTTATTGTCGGACTACCTCGGTCACGACACGGAAATGATCCCATATGGATCATCACAGATAGATTAACTAAGGTGGCACATTTCATCCCAGTAAAGACAACCCACACCACTCAGAAGCTTGCCAAACCTTATCTCTCCCGTATAGTTCATCTGCATGGAATTCCAAAGACTATAATATCCGACAGAGGCACTCAATTCGTCTCTAGATTTTGGGATCATTTACAACAAGCTCTGGGAACTCAACTAGTATTCAGCACACCATACCACCCCCAGACTGGAGGACAAACTGAACGTGTGAAAGAAATTCTAGAGGACATCCTGAGAGCATGTGTTCTCACCTATGGAACCAGTTGGGAAGAAAGATTGCCGTATGCCGAGTTCGCATACAACAACAGTTACCAAGCCAGTCTACAAATGGCACCTTTTGAAGTCTTGTACGGGCGAAGATGCCGTACCCCATTAAATTGGTCAGAAACAGGAGACAGTCGTATCTTCGGCCCAGACATGCTCAAGGAAGCTGAGGAGAAAGTTAGACTAATCAGGGATCGACTCAAGATAGCCCAGAGCCGACAAAAGAGTTATTACGATCAAAAACATCGTGAAGTCAGCTTTGAACCCGGTGAATATGTGTATCTATGAGTATCTCCTATGAGGGGCCTGCAACGATTCAAAGTTAAAGGAAAGCTAGCACCACGGTTTATTGGACCCTTTTGTGTAATTGCACGAAGAGGCACAGTGGCCTACCAGCTAGACCTACCCGAAGAACTGTCAGACATCCACGACGTGTTCCACGTCTCACAGTTGAGGAAATGTCTAAGCAACCCAGAAAAGCATGTATCTCATGAGAACATTGACAAGCAACCATACCTCACCTACACGGAACGTCCAATAAAAATATTGGAGGAGTCTGAAAGAAGGACCCTACAGAAAACAATTAAGTTTTTCAAGGTCCAGTGGAGTAATCACACCGAGGATGAAGCAACATGGGAAAGAGAGGATTTCCTTCGGGCGGAGTACCCACACCTATTTGAGGATCAGCTGAAATCTCGGGGACGAGATTTTTCCTATGGGGATAGGTGTTGTAACACTCCAAAAATTTTGATTTGGTTTTTATCAAATTCTTTAATTAATCGGAAGGAGGTTATTTAATTTTTTTTCTAAAAGATTCCTTCTCAAAAAATTCTTTTATGAAAAGTATTTTTATGGGTTCTTCCCAACCTTGATTGTTGGTCTTGAATATTTTTCATCTTGTGTTGGCTCAACACAAATAATTTTGGAAGGTTTTTACAATTCATTTTTATTAAAAAGAATTCCTATAAATTATGAATTTTTCCCCATTCAAAAAGTACTCTCTTGCCATGGCCTATGTACAAAACTTTCTTCCAAAACCCACCTCCCTACTTTGGGTCAAGCCAAGCATCCAATTCCAGCAAGTTTCAACCTCTTTTAGATTATATTTATATTTATTTTATCCTCAAACCTTTTTCTGTAATTTATTTTGGACTCCTGGGATTTACAAAGGAGGTACCAGATTCCTTAAGTTTCTAGCCCAAGTAACATACCCAAGCTACTCCTTAGTACCCTCAACCTAGATCCATCAAGATTTGCTGGTCCACGGTTCAAATTTTTCAAAATTTACTTGCTGCAAGTTTGGACCAGATTTGCTGTTTTTGGTGAAATTCATTCTTTTCCTTTTCCAAAAATTTTGAGAAAATTCAGGCAGTCTCTGGATGCATCAAGAGACCATCTCACCAAGTTTCAGCTCAAGAAAATTTTTCCACGTGCGCCAAACATTTTGTCGAATAGCTGGTGTGCACTGTTCCTGTTCAAATTCAGAGTTTCAGTGTTAAGCTTCAGTCGCCAGTGTCGTTTTCTTCAGAGCTTGGCGTCAATCTCGCTAGTGCTCGCACTGGCCTCTTGCTCCCTATTCCCCTCCTTATCCAGTGCACCGCACGGTTGTTTGGCCGGTCACGAGCGTCGGTGGCGACGTGTCACGCCAACTCCGGTGCCTCCCGCGATGGCAGAACCGCCCGTGGCGGCCAGCAGGGGCCAGCCCTGCAGTACGGCACCGTCCAGCACCGCCCACACCACCCACACCACCAGGAGCCTCCGCGTCGCCGACCTCTTCTCTGGGCGCGCTGCAGGACCGTCGCCGTGGCCTGAGAGGCGCAGGGCACGCTCTCTGCCACCGACGAGCCCGTGAGCTCCATTCCGTCGAAGCCACGGGAGCAGGCCAGATCCGATCAAGCTTAGCTTTTGAATGGAGCCAGTGGACCAATCAGAAGATGCCCAGTCACCTAAACCTCCAGCCCGACCACTGCCTCGCCATAATCGCTCGCCGGAGTGATCCCGTTCTCGGCAACCACCTCAGGCCGGCTATAAATGGAGGCCCCGAGCTTGGCTTCGACCCAGCACCACTCCTCCACCTCACCAGAAACGCGCCCAGCCGCTAGGAGGACCTCGAGGAGGCCTTCTTCCCTGACTCCGGCCGCCCCGATCCGCTTTGGGCTCTGGCAAGATTCTCTCTAGTGAGTGCACCCGCGCTCCCCAAACTGTGCCAATAGCATCCTAGTGCACCCGCTTGCCCGACCCGCGCTTCAATTTGGAGTTCGTAGCTCCCTTCGGAGAGAATCATCCTCGACCGAACCACCATCCGCCGGAGTGGAGGCCTCCATCGACGTGGTGCTCGCCGACGACCAACTCCACCATCCACAGAAGCGGGAGAACTCCGTGAGTCCGTAGGTACCTTCCACTCCCAGTACCTCGCCGTCGATCGACGCCGGCGACCACCGTGAGCCTCGGGCGCTGGTGGGACTCTGTTCTGAATTTCAAACCTGACGGGTGGGACCCCCTTGTCAGCCTCACCCTCCCCTTTTGAACCGTTTTCCGTTGGCACCTTCGGCCCGGATACGTTTTCCCCTCTAGAAGGCGTATTCCAACTGAAGTGTTTTTCTGTTTTTCGAAACTAGCCCCTGGAAAGTTTCTGTTTCATCACAGATTAGTCCCTAGACTAAAACCTTTATAACTTTTAAACAAAAGATGATTTTGAGCTGATTCTTTTTCCGACATCTTTATTTTTCTATCCAGTTTTCGTATCATATTTATTTGAAAAATATTTGGAACAATTTTATGCACGCACGGTATTTACGTTAGTATCCGATTTCTTTTATAACATACATACCGAAGGAGGTGACGGAGCCGCAAACTTCGCCGAGCTGGACTCCGACTACTCCGAACCAGGCAAGAATGTTTGAACCTTTGATATGACGAGTGTTTTTCATGATTGATTAAGTGGTTTTCTCATGACACATTTATATAAGCATTTGTGAATGTTATATTTCATGCAAGCAAGCTGCAAGTGAGCTTCGAAATTCGATGTGTTCATATGATGGTGAGATAACCTGATCATGTGGTGGCATGATAGGTTGCAAGATGGTATTGTTGAAGCATGCCAGTTTTATATCAACTGTTTAACTCCAGTATTAACGTGGAGCAAGTCTTGTTCCCGTTTGTCCCCTTCCGTGCTACCACATGTTTTCTGCAAAGAATACGGTTTAGTAAGTTGCAAACCTCTTTCCTTGTACACACCAAACAGAGGGGCCGTGATGAGGATTCCATGGCCCTGGATTAAAGCTCGTCATCCGGTCAGGGGGCATGGGTGTTTCCGGTTGGGACCGAGAGGGGGTAACCCGTTAGAGCGCGCGATATAAATTTGATCCCATGCTATTTGAGGTTGTAGCCTCCCCGTCTTAGAGTTTTTCTTGAACGTTGCCTAGGGTGATTACTGGCAGCGGAATGTGGAATGGGTGTGTACTAGTTAGATGTGTTTCTCCTAAAATACCATAAACAGAACTAGTCCTTTATGACTACTGAAATCCGTTGGCTATGGTTAAAGAGTACAAACTCTGCAGAGTCATAACCATTCGAGTAACCATGTCCATGGTCAAGGGCTTGAACAACATCTCAGTGTCTGTGTCAGTCTCAGTGTAAATCTCAGTGTCAGCCCGAGTGACAGTCTCTGGAGAATAAGCACGAAACTGAGAGTGGTAAACCCGGCTGAATGTTATTCCTGTGGATGGACTAACCAGTTTATTATCATGTATCGAGTATTCCGTGGAATGATGTTACCTTCATGAGCTACTTGAATTCGAATGATGAGATATAAGCCCTTTATGTGATGTCGCTCAGACGTCCGACTGTGGCATTCTTGTTATTTACTTTTGATATAAGCCCTTTATGTGATGTCGCTCAGACGTCCGACTGTGGCATTCTTGTTATTTACTTTTGATATAAGCCCTTTATGTGATGTCGCTCAGACGTCCGATTGTGGCATTCTTGTTATTTACTTTTGATATAAGCCCTTTATGTGATGTCGCTCAGACGTCCGACTGTGGCATCCGAGTTATTTACTTTCATTATAAGCCTTTTTCGAGATGTCGCTTAGACGTCCGACTGTGGCATGTGCTGTCATTTACGTTTCAATACAAGCCCTTTATGTGGTGTCGCCCCGACGCCCGACTGTGGCATGTTGATTTATTTTACCTTTCGAGGCGTCGCCTCAGACACCCGATCGGTATTCAGCTATTTTATTGGGATTTCGGGAGACTACCGCCTGACTTCCTTTTTATTTAACATGCAGTGCAAATTTATTATCTAAGTGTGCATTACTAGTCTGCTCATGTGCATCATGTTTGCATTTGTTATACCTTATGTCCAAACTATCTTGCGAGTACATTCAAAGTACTCACCTGGCTTGTTGATTTGGCCAGATGTTGACGAAGGCGATCTTATGGATGAAGAGAACGATAGCGAGTCCGACGCCTAGAGGAGTCCCAGTCAGTCCCGTGCGATCCTGAAGTTGGTCACTTGCATTATATACGCTTCTGCTACCCTAATAAAAACATCGAGCCTCACTCCGGCGCTTGATGAGCTGTAAGATTTTCGAGTCATGTCACCCACTTCTCTGTGACATATCCACCACCAATTTTATTACGAGTTAGTAGTTATGACACCATACCCATTGTGTGATTTTCGCCTTTATGTGTAATATCGGCGTGCTTGTAATAACTTATTGAGCAGCCTCAGCTCAACCCTGTATAATATTTGGTATTTCTGGATTTATGTATCAAGGATTTGTCTACCAGTAAGGAGGATTTTTTTATACTGGTATGATAAAATGGTTGATTTTTCAATAAATATTTTATTGTAAAACCGGTCTTGACAACCTTGGTATCAGAGCCAGGCTGACTGTAGGAAGCCACTAGGTGCGATCGCTAATCGGTTATTAGCGTAATAAGTGTTATTTTAACATTTTGCAATTGTAGCAATTTTCTGTTAGTCATCATAAATTTATGAATTGACTATCTGGAATTTTTTTCTACTTTTGTAGATGGCTGGCAGCGACTGTGAGTCACAGGTGTTCGCCAATGTACCTGAGGGGTTTATCAAGCTTCTCGTCTCCATCACCAAGGTCGCGATCGGGCCATCGGCTCGTCCGGAGTTCACACTCTACCAGCACAAGATCATTGACGGCATGTCTATGCACCAGGCCGCGGTGCAATTCAAGGGAGGACGTTCTGAGTCACGCCGCTTCCGATTTGTGGGAAGGGTCATGCCTACGGAGAGGCATGCCATGCAGATGGCTGCCTGTGAGGCAATAGCTTGTCTCCGGGATGCCCTCCCTTCGATGAAGGCTCATCGCTACCGCTACCTCCCATGCCACGTTCCATAAACATGTCACTATGCGTTCGCTTGCTCTAGGGGGGAGAGAGATGAGGCTATTGAAATGTTGGTTGAGTATCTCATAGCTCTTGAGGCAGCTTTTGATAACCTTGTGGACGACTTTGTGGCTGCTCGTATGGACTTCGTCCAGGGCTGTTCCGCCAACAGGAGGGAGCTCCTCCATACACACCACCACTAACTTACGTCTCGTCCTCAGCATCCTATACACCTGCCATCTTAGCCACCGCTCGCCACCTGCCTACCACTGAGGAGTTTGACCAAGTCATTGCTCCTACTGCAGTCAGTGCTGCACCACCTGCCGCGCCCGCACCAGCTCCTCAACCCAGTACTTCGCGCCTAGAGCCTATTAGGAACAATTTTATGCACGCACGGTACATACGTTAGTATCCGATTTCTTTTATAACGTAGATACCAAAGGAGGTGACGGAGCCGCAAACTTCACCGAGCTAGACTTCGACCACTCCGAACCAGGCAAGCATGTTTGAACCTTTGATATGGCGGGTGTTTTTCATGATTGCTTAAGTGGTTTTCTCATGACACATTTATATAAGCATTTGTGAATGTTATATTTCATGCAAGCAAGCTGCAAGTGACCTTCGAAATTCGATGTGTTCTAATGATGGTGAGATAACCTGATCATGTGGTGGCATGATAGGTTGCAAGCTGGTATTGTTGAAGCATGCCAGTTTTATATCAATTGTTTAACTCGAGTATTAACATGGAGCAAGTCTTGTTCCCGTTCATCCCCTTCCATGCTACCACATGTTTTCTGCAAAGAATATGGTTTAGTAAGTTGAAAACCTCTTTCCTTGTACACACCAAATAGAGGGGCCGTGATGAGGGTTCCATGGCCCTGGATTAAAGCCCATCATCCGGTCAGGGGGCATGAGTGTTTCCGGTTGGGATTGAGAGGGGGGCACCCCTTAGAGCGTGCGATATAAATTTGATCCCATGCTATTCGAGGTTGTAGCCTCCCCGTCTTAGAGTTTTTCTTGAATGTTGCCTAGGGTGATTCCTGGCAGTGGAGTGTGGAATGGGTGTGTATTGGTTAGATGTGTTTCTCCTAAAATACCGTAAACGGAACTAGTCCTTTGTGACTACTGAAATCCGTTGACTGTGGTTAAAGAGTACAAACTTTGCAGAGTCATAACCATTTGAGTAACCATGTCCATGGTCAAGGACTTGAACAACATCTCAGTGTCTGTGTCAGTCTCAGTGTTAATCTCAGTGCCAGCCCCAGTGACAGTCTCCGGAGAATAAGCACGAAATCGAGAGTGGTAAACCCGGCTGAATGTTATTCCTGTGGATGGACTAACCAGTTTATTATCATGTATCGAGTATTCCGTGGAATGATGTTACCTTCATGAGCTACTTGAATTCGAATGATGAGATATAAGCCCTTTATGTGATGTCGCTCAGACGTCCGACTGTGGCATTCTTGTTATTTACTTTTGATATAAGCCCTTTATGTGATGTCGCTCAGACGTCCGACTGTGGCATTCTTGTTATTTACTTTTGATATAAGCCTTTTATGTGATGTCGCTTAGACCTCCGACTGTGGCATTCTTGTTATTTACTTTTGATATAAGCCCTTTATGTGATGTCGCTCAGACGTCCGACTGTGGCATCCAAGTTATTTACTTTCATTATAAGACCTTTTCGAGATGTCGCTTAGACGTCCGACTGTGGCACGTACTATCATTTACGTTTCAATATAAGCCCTTTATGTGGTGTCGCCCCGACGCCCGACTGCGACATGTTGATTTATTTTACCTTTCGAGGCGTCGCTTCAGACACCCGATCGGTCTTCAGCTATTTTATTGGGATTTCGGGAGGACTACCGCCTGACTTCCTTTTTATTTAACATGCAGTGCAAATTTATTATCTGAGTGCGCATTACTAGTCTGCTCATGTGCATCATGTTTGCATTTGTTATATCTTATGTCCAAACTGTCTTGCGAGTACATTCAAAGTACTCACCTGGCTTGTTGATTTAGCGATATGTTGACGAAAGACGATCTTATGGATGAAGAGTATGATAGCGAGTCTGACGCCTAGAGGAGTCCCAGTCAGTCCCGTGCGATCCTGGAGTTGGTCACTTGTATTATATACGCTTCCGCTACCCTAATAAAATCATCGAGCCTCACTCCGGCCCTTGATGAGCTGTAAGATTTTGGAGTCATGTCACCCACTTCTCTGTGACATATCCACCACCACTTTCATTACGAGTTAGTAGTTATGCCACCATACCCTTTGTATCATTTTCGCCTTTATGTGTAATATCGGCGTGCTTGTAATAACTTGTTGAGAAGCCTCAGCTCAACCCTGTATAATATTTAGTACTTCTGGATTTCTGTATCAAGGATTTGTCTACTAGTAAGGAGGATTTTTCATATACTGGTCTGATAAAATGGTCGATTTTTCAATAAATATTTTATTGGAAAACCGGTCTTGACAACCTTGGTATCAGAGCCAGGCTGACTGTAGGAAGCCACTAGGTGCGATCGCTAATCGGTTATTAGCGTAATAAGTGCTATTTTAACATTTTGCAATTGTAGCAATTTTCTGTTAGTCATCATAAATTTATGAATTGACTATCTGGAATTTCTGTCTACTTCTATAGATGGCTGGCAGCGACTGTGAGTCACAGGTGTTCGCCAATGTACATGAGGGGTTTATCAAGCTTCTCGTCTCCATCACCAAGGTCACGATCGGGCCATCGGCTCATCCGGAGTTCACACTCTACTAGCACAAGATCATCGACAACGTGTCTATGCACCAGGCCGCGGTGCAATTCAAGGGAGGACGTTCTGAGTCACGCCGCTTCTGATTTGTGGGAAGGGCCATGCCTACGGTGAGGCATCCCATGCAGATGGCTGCCTGTGAGGTGATAGCTCGTCTTCGGGATGCCCTCCCTTCGATGAAGGCTCGTTGCTACCGCTACCTCCCATGCCACGTGCCATACACATGTCACTATGCGTTCGCTTGCGCTAGGGGGAGAGAGATGAGGCTATTGAAATGTTGGTTGAGTATCTCAAAGCTCTTGAGGCAGCTTTTGAGAACCTCGTGGACGACTTTGTGGCTGCTCGTATGGACTTCGTCCAGGGCTGTTCCGCCAACAGGAGGGAGCTCCTCCATACTGGACCACCACTGACTTACATCTCGTCCTCAGCATCCTATACACCTGCCATCTTAGCCACTGCTCGCCGCCTGCCTACCACTGAGGAGTTTGACCAAGTCATTGCTCCTACTCCAGTCAGTGCTGCACCACCTGTTGCGCCTGCACCAACTCCTCAACCCAGTATGTCGTGCCTAGAGCCTATTAGTGAGGAGGAGGTTGAGTCTCCAGCATCACTGGGTCTTACCCTCGGCAGGCCGAGGGAACTTTTTACCATCTCCGACTGAGTGCGCAAAGCAGCCGTGCGATGTACCAGCTTGTATGATATGTTTATATGTATATAGGTTTGGTGAGAAGTAGTTTGTGTGCGCATCATGTAGGAACTCGGAGAAGTGCACTAGCCTAAATAACATGTCAGGAATGTGTACGCATATCATGAGTGATGTATTGTATAATTACGGCTTGCGTGTAAGATACGTACTGAGCGGTCCTTCTCCATGCGCAATCAAGTATTTTCTTGAAAAAATTTGGAGTTTTTTTTAAAAAATCCGCCTTTGTAAAATTATTTATTTTTGCCACTCAGTTTTTCTCATGAGTTCTGCAAAAATACCCCAGAGTGGAAAATGCCTCGTCCCTGGACTCGTTCCATGCCAAGTCCGCCGGAAGAAAATTATGGTACCCAGACAAGTAACAATTTCACACAGGGGCAGTCAAGTCAGCAAGGCAGTGAAGCAGCATTTTCTCAAGTATGCCGCCTTTATGAGCAAAGCCAGAAGCAGCATCAAGAAATGATGAACCATGTTATCAATATGGGAAATCACCATGAACCATATCAACAGCATTCCAAATTTTCTGAACTACAAAAGACACGTCCCCCAACGTTCTCTCACACTGATAGACCTCTTGAGGCTGATTATTGGCTTCGAGACATTGAAAGGAAGTTAATTATTGCACAATGTTTGGACCGTGAGAAGGTACTTTATGCACCTCACTACCTCACCAGACCAGCTGCATCATGGTGGGAAAATTTCATACACATGCACCCCAATGAAAATAAAATCACCTGGGAAGAATTTAAAGAAGGTTTTCATGGGGCGCACATTCCCAGAAGCATTATGAGGATCAAGAAAAGGGAGTTTCATGACCTCAAGCAGAGAAGCATGAAAATGACTGAGTACAATAGTCAGTTTACTCAATTATCTCGTTATGCCAACGAAGAGCATATGACTGAAAATAAAAAGATGGAAAAATTTCTGGACGGTCTGGCACCAACACTTAAATGCCAGCTGGTCGTACACACCTTTCCTGATTTCAAAACACTTGTTGACAAAGCTATTACATTGGAAAATGAGCGCCGCAGCTTGGAGGATTTTCGCAAGCGCAAAAGGGACAAGACTACTCATGCTCGCAACAACCGGAACAAGACTGATTTTCAGAAAATTGGGCGAACAAATCCACAACCATTGTTCCACGTCCAACCAAAAATTTTCATGAAAGAGACAAGGATTTTACATATCACCCAGGTGTTACTTGCTACGCTTGTGGAGAGGAAGGACACTATGCCAAACAGTGCCCAAAGCCAGGAAACTCGGCCGCCAAGCCGAACAACAGTGGAAATAATTCAACACCCAAGCGTAACAACTTCAACCCCAATAAAAATCACAAGAAGGGTCACTTGAACCATGTGACCAAGGAGGAAACACAGAATGCCCCAGATATCGTACTCGGTACGTTCCCTGGCAACACAATACCTGCCATGGTTTTGTTTGATTCTGGAGCTTCTCATTCGTTCATTTCAAAGAAATTTGCTTTGCAACATGATTTTTCGATGCTTCCCTCGGAAAAATCCATGACCATCAAGTCCCCCGGGATTAAGAAAATCACTCAGAGTTACTGCCAAGGTGTGGTTATTGAGATTGAGGGACTAAAGTTTCGGGCAAACCTCATTGTATTGGAAAATAAGGGACTGGATGTCATCCTAGGAATAGACTGGTTAACCACCAACAAGGGATTTATCGACTACTTCAATCGGACATTAATTCTTACTCATCATCATGGGAAGACGATAAAAATTGCAGCTCAAGAAAGACCAATATCACGGCACCTAGAACCACCCCCATTTACAAGAAACCCTATAGAATGGCACCATCCAAGTTGGTAGAATTAAAGAAGCAAATAAAAGAATTGCTGGACAAAGGATTTATATGGGCCAGCTCCTCACCTTGGGGTTCACCATCATTTATTTGCCAAGAAATAGGATGGGACACTGAGATGATGTATAGACTATCGAGCACTCAACATGGTCACCATCAAGAACAAATATCAGATGCCATGGATAAATGATTTATTTGACCAGCTCGCACAAGCCAAGGTTTTCTGAAAAGTTGATTTAAGGTCGGGATATCATCAATTAAAAGTACGGACAGAAGATATCCCTAAGACAGCATTCACCTCCAGATACGGATTATATGAATTTACAGTAATGTCGTTTGGACTGACAAACGCCCCCGCATATTTTGTCCACCTCATGAACAAAGTGTTTATGAAATTTATGGACAAATTTGTTGTGGTGTTCATTGATGATATTCTGGTATACTCTAAGACACCAGAAGAACATGCTGAACATCTCAGAATTGTACTGGGAGAATTAAGGAAACATCAATTATATGCCAAATTCAGCAAATGTGAATTTTGGTTAAGACATGTTGGTTTTCTAGGCCACGTATTGACCCAAGAACGTGTTGCCGTGGACCCAGAAAAAGTCAAGGCCGTACCTGCCTGTAAACCACCAGCCAACGTAACAGATGTACGAAGTTTCCTGGGAATGGCTGGATATTACCGAAGGATTATTGAGGGGTTCTCCACTATAGCAAAACCAATGACACAGTTACTCAAGAAGGATAAGAAATTTCTATGGACTGAAGCTTGCGAGAAAAGTTTCCAAGAACTCAAAAGGAAATTAAAAACAACACCAGTATTGGTTGTACCAGACATACACAAAAGTTTTGAAGTATATTGTGACGCATCCCGAAAGGGCCTCGGATGCGTACTAATGCAAGAAGGCAAAGTAGTCGCATACGCTTCCAGGCAACTACGAAAGAATGAAGAAAATTATCCTACTCATGACATGGAATTGGCAGTAGTCATTCATGCACTTAAAGAGTGGAGGCACTTTTCGCTTGGAAATCGTTGTGAAATATATATGGACCATAAAAGCCTCAAATATATTTCCACACAACTAGAACTCAATTTACAACAACGGCGCTGGTTGGAATTAGTGAAAGATTATGATGTTGGCATTCACTACCATCCAAGAAAGGCGAATGTAGTGGCAGATGCTCTTAGTCGAAATCCCGGCTCGGGCAACGACAGTGTGCAGAACTTGAGACCTGAATTTCAGCAGGAGTTCGCCAAACTCAACTTGGTGATGGTCACTGAAGGCAATGTGTCAAATTTGGAAATACAGCCCACCCTAATGGAACAAATTAAGAAGGCTCAGCATGGACACCCCAACATCGAAGGCATAAAAAGAAAAGTGAGTTTGGGCAAGGCTTCAGAATTCGTCATACATGATAAGGGAATATTATGGTACAGAGACAGACTTTGCGTACCAAATATAGAGGACCTTAAACAGCAAATTCTAGCCGAAGGCCACACCGCTCCATATTCAATCCACCCTGGAGGAACCAAAATGTACAAGGACATTCAGGAAATTTTTTGGTGGCACGGTATGAAGAGGGATATAGCCACATTCATTGCATGTTGTGATATATATCAGCGCATTAAAGTCGAACACTAAAAACTAGCAGGACTATTACAGCCAAACAGGATATGTGAGTGGAAATGGGACGAAATTGGAATGGATTTTATTGTCGGACTACCTCGGTCACAACACAGAAATGATGCCATATGGGTCATCACAGATAGATTAACTAAGGTGGCACATTTCATCCCAGTAAAGACAACCCACACCTCTCAGAAGCTTGCCAAACTTTATCTCTCCCGTATAGTTTGTCTACCTGGAATTCCAAAGACTACAATATCCAACAGAGGCACTTAATTCATCTCTAGATTTTGGGATCATTTACAACAAGCTTTGGGAACTCAACTAGTATTCAGCACAGCATACCACCCCCAAACTGGAGGACAAACTAAACGTGTGAACCAAATTCTAGAGGACATGCTGAGAGCATGTGTTCTCACCTATGGAACCAGTTGGGAAGAAAGCTTGCCGTATGCCGACTTCGCATACAACAACAGTTACCAAGCCAGTCTACAAATGGCACCTTTTGAAGCCTTGTACGGGCGAACATGCCGTACCCCATTAAATTGGTCAGAAATAGGAGACAGTCGTATCTTCGGCCCAGACATGCTCAAGGAAGCTGAGGAGACAGTGAGACTAATCAGGGATTGACTCAAGACAGCCCAGAGCCGACAAAAGAGTTATTACGATCAAAAACATCGTGAAGTCAGCTTTGAACCCGGTGAATATGTGTATCTACGAGTATCTCCTATGAGGGGCCTGCAACGATTCAAAGTCAAAGGAAAGCTAGCACCACGGTTTATTGGACCCTTCTGTGTGATTGCACGAAGAGGCACAGTGGCCTACCAGCTAGACCTACCCGAAGAACTGTCAGACGTCCACGACGTGCCACGTCTCACAGTTGAGGAAATGTGTAAGCAACCTAGAAAAGCATGTATCTCACGAGAACATTGACATGCAACCAGACCTCACCTACACGGAACGTCCAATAAGAATATTGGAGGAGTATGAAAGAAGGACCCGTCAGAAAACAATTAAGTTTTTCAAGGTCCAGTGGAGTAATCACACCGAGGATGAAGCAACATGGGAAAGAGAGGATTTCCTTCGGGCAGAGTACCCACACCTATTTGAGGATCAGCTGAAATCTCAGGGACCAGATTTTTCCTAAGGGGGTAGGTGTTGTAACACTCCAAAATTTTTGATTTGGTTTTTATCAAATTCTTTAATTAATTGGAAGGAGGTTATTTAAATTTTTTTCTAAAAGACACTCCTTCTCAAAAAATTTCTTTTATGACAAGTATTTTTATGGGTTCTTCCCAACCCTGATTGTTGGTCTTGAAGATTTTTCATATTGTGTTGGCTCAACGCAAATAATTTTGGAAGGTTTTTACAATTCCTTTTTATTAAAAAGAATTCCTATAAATTATGAATTTTTCCCCATTCAAAAAGTACTCTCTTGCCATGGCCTATGTAGAAAACTTTCTTCCAAAACCCACCTCCCTACTTTGGGTCAAGCCAAGCATCCAATTCCAGCAAGTTTCAACCTCTTTTAGATTATATTTATATTTATTTTATCCTCAAACCTTTTTCTGTAATTTATTTTGGACTCCTGGGATTTACAAAGGAGGTACCATATTCCTTAAGTTTCTAAGCCCAAGTAACTTACCCTAGCTACTCCTTAGTACCCTCAACCAAGATCCATCAAGATCTGCTGGTCCACAGTTCAAATTTTTCAAAATTTACTTGCTGCAAGTTTTGACGAGATTTGCCATTTGTGGTGAAATTCATTCTTTTCCTTTTCCAAAAATTCGGAGAAAATTCAGGCAGTCTCTGGATGCATCAAGAGGCCATCTCACCAAGTTTCAGCTCAAGAAAAAATTTCCATGTGCGCCAAACATTTCGTCGAACAACTGGTGTGCACTGTTCCTGTTCAAATTCAGAGTTTCAGTGTTAAGCTTCAGTCGTCAGTGTCGTTTTCTTCAGAGCCGGCTATAAATGGAGGCCCTGAGCTCGCCTTCGACCTAGCACAACTCCTCCACATCACCAGAACCGTGCCCAGCCGCTAGGAGGACCTCGAGGAGGCCTTCTTCCCCGACTCCGGCCGCCCCGATCCGCTTCGGGCTCCGGCAAGATTCTCTCTAGTGAGTGCACCCCCGCTCCCCAAACTGTGCCAGTAGCATCCTAGTGCACCGGCTTGCCTGACCCACACTTCAATTTGGAGTTTGCAGCTCCCTTCGGAGAGAATCATCCTCGACCGATCCACCGTCCGCCAGTGTGGAGGCCGCCGTCGATGTGGTGCTCGCCGACGACCAACTCCACCACCCACAGACGTGGGAGAACTCCATCAGTCCGTAGGTACCTTCCACTCCCCCTACCTCGCCGTGGATCGACGCTGGTGACCACCGTGAGCCTCGGGCGCTGGTGGGACTCTGTTCTGAATTTCAAACCTGACGGGTGGGACCCCCTCATGAGCCTCACCCTCCCCCTTCGAACCGTTTTCCGTTGGCACCTTCGGCCCGGATACGTTTTCCCCTCTGGAAGGCGTATTCCAACAAAAGCGTTTTCTGTTTTTCTAAACTAGCCCCTGGAAAGTTTCTGTTTCATCACAGATTAGTCCCTAGACTAAAACCTTTATAACTTTTAAACAAAAGATGATTTTGAGCTGATTCTTTTTCTGACATCTTTATTTTTCTATCTAGTTTTCTTATCATATTTATTTGAAAAATATTTGGAACAATTCTATGCACACACGGTATTTATGTTAGTATCCGATTTCTTTTATAACGTAGATACCGAAGGAGGTGACGGAGCCGCAAACTTCGCCAAGCTAGACTCCGACTACTCCGAACCAGGCAAGCATGTTTGAACCTTTGATATGATGAGTGTTTTTCATGATTGCTTAAGTGGTTTTCTCATGACACATTTATATAAGCATTTGTCAATGTTATATTTCATGCAAGCATGCTGCAAGTGAGTTTCGAAATTCGATGTGTTCATATGATGGTGAGATAACCTGATCATGTGGTGGCATGATAGGTTGCAAGATGGTATTGTTGAAGCATGCCAGTTTTATATCAACTGTTTAACTCCAGTATTAACGTGGAGCAAGTCTTGTTCCCGTTCGTCCCTTTCCGTGCTACCACATGTTTTCTGCAAAGAATACGGTTTAGTAAGTTGCAAACCTCTTTCCTTGTACACACCAAATAGAGGGGCCATGATGAGGGTTCCATGGCCCTGGATTAAAGCTCGTCATCCGGTCAGGGGGAATGGGTGTTTCCTATTGGGACCGAGAGGGGGGCACCCCTTAGAGCGCGCGATATAAATTTGATCCCATGCTATTCGAGGTTGTAGCCTCCCCGTCTTAGAGTTTTTCTTGAACGTTGCCTAGGGTGATTCCTGGCAGTGGAATGTGAAATGGGTGTGTACTGGTTAGATGTGTTTCTCCTAAAATACCGTAAATGGAACTAGTCCTTTGTGACTATTGAAATCCGTTGGCTGTGGTTAAAGAGTACAAACTCTACAGAGTCATAACCATTCGAGTAACCATGTCCATGGTCAAGGACTTGAATTACATCTCAGTGTCTATGTCAGTCTCAGTGTAAATCTCAGTGCCAGCCCCAGTGACAGTCTCCGAAGAATAAGCACGAAACTGAGAGTGGTAAACCCGGCTGAATGTTATTCCTGTGGAAGGACTAACCAATTTATTATCATGTATCGAGTATTCCGTGGAATGAAGTTACCTTCATGAGCTACTTGAATTCGAATGACGAGATATAAGCCCTTTATGTGATGTCGCTCAGACGTCCGACTATGGCATTCTTGTTATTTACTTTTGATATAAGCCCTTTATGTGATGTCGCTCAAACGTCCGACTGTGGCATTCTTGTTATTTACTTTTGATATAAGCCCTTTATGTGATGTCACTCAGACGTCCGACTGTGGCATTCTTGTTATTTACTTTTGATATAAGCCCTTTATGTGATGTCGCTCAGACGTCCGACTGTGGCATCCGGGTTATTTACTTTCATTATAAGCCCTTTTTGAGATGTCGCTTAGACGTTCGACTGTGGCACGTACTGTTATCTACGTTTCAATATAAGCCCTTTATGTGGTGTCGCCCCGACGCCCGACTGCGGCATGTTAATTTATTTTACCTTTCGAGGCGTCGCTTCAGACACCCGATCGGTCTTCAGCTATTTTATTGGGATTTCGGGAGGACTACCGCCTGACTTCCTTTTTATTTAACATGTATTGCAAATTTATTATCTGAGTGCGCATTACTAGTCTGCTCATGTGCATCATGTTTGCATTTGTTATATCTTATGTCCAAACTGTCTTGCGAGTACATTCAAAGTACTCACCTGGCTTGTTGATTTGGCCAGATGTTGATGAAGGCGATCTTATGGATGAAGAGTACGATAGCGAGTCTGACGCCTAGAGGAGTCCCAGTCAGTCCCGTGCGATCCTGGAGTTGGTCACTTGTATTATATACGCTTCCGCTACCCTAGTAAAATCATCGAGCCTCACTCGGGTGCTTGATGAGCTGTAAGATTTTGGAGTCATGTCACCCACTTCTCTGGGACATATCCACCACCACTTTTATTACGAGTTAGTAGTTATGCCACCATACCCTTTGTGTCATTTTTGCCTTTATGTGTAATATCGGCGTGCTTGTAATAAGTTGTTGAGCAGCCTCAGCTCAACCCTGTATAATATTTAGTACTTCTGGATTTCTGTATCAAGGATTTGTCTACCAGTAAGGAGGATTTTTTTATACTGGTCTGATAAAATGGTCGATTTTCAATAAATATTTTATTGGAAAACCGGTCTTGACAGTTAAGGGTTTGCCCCAATGTGCACCATGTGAAGTAGAAGGTGCGGCGACAGTCTACGGAGAAACAGTCCTTCATTGTCTAGGAAACTCACAAGTTGGAGGCGGCAGGTGTCATTCGCGAGGTCCGATACCCGGAGTGACTAGCGAACCCTATCGTCGTGCCAAAGAAAGGTGGGAAGGAACGCATGTGCGTCGACTTCACCAACCTCAACAAGGCCTGTCCCTAAGAGCCATTCCCGCTTCCGTGCATCGACCAGATTGTCGACCCCACCATCGAGTGTGACCTGCTGTGCTTCCTGGATGTCTTCTCGGGCTACCACAAGATCAAGATGGCAGTGGAGGATGTAGAGAAGACCACCTTCTTGACCCCGTATGGGGTGTACTGCTACACCTGTATGCCATTTGGAATGTGCAACGCCGGGGCGACCTTCCAGCGGCTGATGCACATCGCCCTGGGTCAGCAGCTCGAGAGAAACACCGAAGCCTACGTTGACGACATCGTGGTAAAATCTAGGGAGGCGAGAACCCTGATTCAGGACCTGGAGGAGACCTTCGCTAGCCTGCGCCAGGTGGATTTGCAGCTCAACCCGAAGAAGTGTGTGTTCGGTGTCCCCTCCGGCAAGCTACTAGGTTTCCTCGTGTCTCACAGGGGGATCAAGGCTAACCCCGAGAAGGTCAAAGCAATAGAAGACATGAGCCCATTGCAAACTCTCAAGGAAATGTAGAAACTTACAGGCTGCGTGACCTCGCTGGGCGCTTCATCTCCAAGCTCGGAGAGTGCGCTCTGCCATTCTTCAAGTTGATGAAGAAGAAGGGCCCGTTCGAATGGACCCTAGAGGCCGATCTGGCGTTCCAAGACCTCAAGAGACACTTGACCAGCCCACCAGTGATGGTCGCGCCTCGCCCCCTCGAGCCCCTAGTGCTCTACCTGGTGCCACGCCCCACTCCGCCAGCGCGGCGCTTGTGCCTGTCCATGGGGAGTGCCAGGCTAAGAGCCCGCTGAGGAATGCTGAACCTTCGGCGGGTATGATGCGGCACCAAGGCAGCGCCACTGAAGCCATGACTGCATCAGCTGATGATCAGGCCTTGCAAGACGACGCTCTCGGGCCTTAGGAGGCCCCGATGGGTGATCGGGCCCCTGAGGTCCCCCCACCTCAGGAGGCACCACAACCTCCGGAGGACACAGGCTCCATCGATGCTCCCGCCCTCGTCGAGCACCCAATATACTTTGTCAGTATTGTGCTACAGGATGCGAGAGCACGGTACCCAATGTCGCAGAAGCTCTTACTCGCACTCCAGGTGGCCTCACGCAAGCTACGCCATTATTTCCAAGGCCACCCAATCAAGGTCGTCTCAGCCTACCCCCTGGAGAGGGTGCTCTGGAGCCCTAATGCCGTGGGGGGAGTCGCTGAATGGAACATTGAACTGCAAGCATTTCAGTTGAAGTTCGGCACGACCAGGGTTATCAAGGGAGCCGCGCTTGTCGACTTCATTGCAGAATGGACCGATGCTCCAGAGCCCGAAGAGGTGAGAGTCGATCCCTCTCGCCGGGACATGAAGCACCGGATGGCTGGGTCATGTACTTCGATGGTGCTTTCGCATGACAAGGCACGGGGGCTGGCGCTATGCTCATCTCACCCACCCAAGACAAGCTATACTATGTCGTGCAGCTCTGCTTCCAGCAGGGTGAGAAGGTCTCCAACAACATCGCAGAATACGAAGGGTTGATCACCGGCCTCAAGGCCTCCGCATCCTTGAGGGTGAAGCGTCTCACCATCAAGGGTGACTCGCAGCTCCTCGTCAACTTCTCCAACAAGGTGTACGAACAAGGGACGAGCGTATGGAGGCATACCTCGCAGAGGTGCGCAAGATGGAGAGGCAATTCCTAGGCCTAGAGCTACAACATGTGCCACGCTGCACCAACAAGGAGGCCGACGAGATCGCCAAGAAGGCATCAAGGCGTCTATCCCAAGAACCTGGTGTCTTCGAAGAGCGACTCTTCAAGCCTTCGGCAACCCCCGCGGAGACTACATCATCTCGAGAGGAACTCCCCCAGCCACCAGCCTCGGGGGCTCCCCGCTTGCGGTCCGACCTCAGGAGCATGTCTACTCCTGGCGCTTGAGCCCCAGCAGGGGTGCTGGACCGAGGAGTTCAAGGAATATGTGTTGCATGGGATGCTACCGGAGAAGGAGGAGGATGCGGTGCATGTGGCCTGGCAGGCTACGACATACTGCATCCAGGACGGTGAGCTGTATAGAAAATGACCAAATGATGTTTCCTTCCGATGCGTCTCCAGGGAGCAGGGGAACGAGCTGCTGTCTCACATAAACGATGGAGACTGCGAGCATCACTCATCGTGGCGTACCCTGGTTGGCAAGGCGCTCCGCAGCGGGTTCTACTGGCCCATGGCACTCAGCGACCAGACCGAGCTGGTAATGTCCTGTGAGGCCTGCCAGTTCCATGCCAAGCAAATCCACCAACCAGCCCAGGGCCTCCAGACTATCCCTCTCCCGTGGCCATTCGCGGTATGGGGGCTGGACATCCTGGGTCCGTTCCCACGAGCTCCTGGGGGCTACCGCTACCTCTACGTCGCCATCGACAAGTTCACCAAATGGGAAGAGGTGGAAGCCGTCCGCACCATCCCGGCCGGTTCAGAAGTTAAGTTCATCAAGGGCCTCATGAGCCGGTTCGGGGTCCCTAACCGCATCATCACCGACAACGACTCATAGTTCACTAGCAATCTCTTCAAGACCTATTGTGATAACCTTGTAACGTAGATTTGCTATGCCTTAGTGGCACACCCCAAGAGCAATGGCCAAGCTGAGCGCGCCAACGCCGAGGTCTTGAGAGCCCTCAAGACTCGGACCTTCAAGGAGAAGCTAGAAGCCTGCGGCAGGGGCTGGCACGACGAGCTCCAATCTATGCTATGGTCCATCCACACCACCTCTACCAAGCCAATAGGCGAGACCCTGTTCTTCCTTGTCTATGGAGCAGAAGCGATTCTCCCTCATGAGGTCAGGCATCGCTCCGCGCAGGTCCTGGCGTTTGATGAGACGCAGCAGGACGCCATGCGAGGGATGGACCTTGTGTTGGGGGAGGAACACCACCGTGAAGCCTCGCTCCGAGCAGCATGATACCAGCAGGCGCTGCGACGGTACCACTGTCGCAGCGTCGCGTCCAGGACGCTCGAGGTGGGTGATCTCGTCCTGAGGCGGGTGCTCTCTAGGGAAGGGCTGCATAAGCTCTCACCCATGTGGGAGGGCCCATTTAGGATTGCCTGCGTCTCCAGGCCTGGCGCCACGCGCCTGGAGATGTAGGACGGGATCCCCATCCAGAACGCCTGGAACACACAGCACCTCCAGAAGTTCTACCCATGAAGCAAGGCCAAGTGCCTGTGAAGGTCTCCGCTCGTGACACTCTCACGTAATAATGAGTGGGGCTGTACACGCCCCGAAGTCTCCGGATTGCTGCCCTCAGGCCTCGAGGGCTCCCTCCCATGTCCTAGTGGCAGCACCTAGCTCCACGCTAGTGAGAAGACTAGACTAGGTGCCGGACGCGGCTGTTCATTTGCTTTCTGTAGTTGGCTTGCCCCTTTTCCTTTAACGAAATTTGGAGTTCTGGCGTTTCTCGATGGTTTGGTTGAACCCCCTCTTCTTTCTGATTCTTCCCCCGATTCTTTGTTTTTTGCCAGGGAGGGCGGCAGTTGCCCGACGCTCTCCCTCGCACGCCCCGCCAGGGGGGCTGGACAGGTGGTATGCGCATGTGCACTCCCCTGGTCCATGTGAGGCGTTCCCGTCTGTGCTTGTGATCGACGCATCCCCTTTCAGTCCGTGCCCCACGGGTACCGTGACGCGGTGCGTTTGGCCATAACCAGCCCATACCCGAGGCCTCGCGCAAGAAGGGTTAAGGATTTCTTAACGAAGTTTTGCAGTTTCGCGATGTCACCCAAATCAACAGTGTGGAATCCCCACCAGGTGCCCAGAGACGTGCGCCCTCGTGGGGACAAAGCTACCCCGGATGAATCGAGCTAAGTTATCCCTCTACACCCGTATAAGGCATAGATCTCACAACACAACCTGGAAGCAATAAACACACCACAAAAGCAACATAAGCGCCATGGTTCATTACACACCCTTGCAGGGCCCCATATCCGTTTCTGACAATGCAGGGGAAAGGGAAGGAGAGGACAAGCAAAAGTGGCTCCTATGACGCGGCTGCTCACGAGGATCGGCCCCTCGTACTCAGCCACAGCACTCCTCGTGCTTCACCAGGGCGCGATGACGGAATGACCCGCCACCGTCCTCTAAGCGAGCCCGACAGTGTGGCGGTTGGTCGTAGCCGCCGCTGCTGGAGATTTCGCCGGAGGAGGAGCTGCCATAGCTGGGCGAGCTGCGGCCGCCACCGAGGGCGAGGTCACCCTCGTTTTCGTCATGGCCATCGCCAAGGACAAGCACCTCACCACCATCATCGTCATCTTCAGGGCAGCATCCGGCACGGCGACCGTCTTCCCCGAACACCCTCATGAAAAGGGTCGCTGTGCCGTCGTACTTGAAGTGGAGGGTGCACCACTTACCTAGGCCGCGCGCGCGGGCGAACGTCTGCCAGCCACGGGCTAGGGCTACGTTGCCCGTAGCGGAGATCGCCACCGCGACCCACGAAGCCTTGTTGCAGCAGCCGTCGGCCTACAACCAGAGGCCGCCGGGACCTGGGGCTAGCAGTTCTGTGACGAAGGAGCGCGGAAGTTGAAGCCAAGTACCGGCTGGGTTCTCCGACCACACGACAAACTCCGGCAGCACCTCTGACGAGTGGAAGCACGGCCGAGGAGGCCGAGCGACCATGGTGCATCTCCCTTCATTGACAAGGCTGCCACACCCTAGGTGGCACCCGCCGCGCGAAGAGGCGCCGCCGCAGCTGCCAGCAATGGTGCCGGACCCCGGGGAAGTTCGCCCACTTCCTGTAGGGACCATAGTAGGGGTTGCAGCATGCTTGTGGGGGCAACCATGCCCCCTCTTAGGCGGTGGCGAGCGAGGCCCCTCCTGGAAAGCTTTCCCCTTCTCTGCGGCCAAGAACCTCTTCACCGGCGCCATGAGTGTCGCTGCCGGGCAGTGGAGCAAGAAGGAAGAAGGAAAAAGCGGGCGGAATGGAGGAAGAGATGAGCGACGGGGGCTCTGCCCCTCCCCTCATTTATAGCCAAGGGGAGGCCAACCACCGGCCTCCATGATCTAAGGTAATGATGACCTTTTTCTGCATGCAACAGGGACTCGTCAAGTCGGGCAGTTGCCAAGGCAGCGTGGGGAAGCGGAGACGCCCACGTCTCTTCAATCGCCATGTGTCAATCAAGGCCGCGGGCTGTTAGGGCCTATGGCGCTCCGCACGTGACCCTTGGCTTCGCCGTGAAGCCAAGCACGAGCATGCCTTAGGCCCGGGGCTACTGTCGGTGTTCTGGGAGCGGTGGTACCCAGACTTGCCTGCCTGTGGCCCAAGGCGTGGCTCCACCAGCGGCCTGGTACAGCCCAACTTCATCAGAAAACACTCAAGACCTTCACGAGGGGCCAAGCCTCGCGAGGCATATGACACAAGACCTCCTCAGGGGCAGCCTCGCTAGGCTGGCTCACGAGGAGCGGAGAGATCAAGGCGAGGGGCACCTCGTGACGTTTCCATGACGTGAGCCATGACGACCAGGGCCAGGAGGGCGCCAGGCGAGCGCCAGCGGGCGCAGAGTGCCAGTTTCCTCTTTGATGCTAAAACTTGCTTATTAACATCTCGGAAATATTCCGCCATAGTTAGGGCAGTTAAACCAACTCTCATACGAGCTCCCGGTGGTTCATTCATTTGGCCATAGACTAGAGCTGTGCTAAAGAGGCAAGCACATGCGAGGAGTCCTGAGGCATCAGGCAAAGGTTTCCATATTGGTGCAACAAGACCAAGACCAGCAGGACGGCAGGAAGGAGGTCATCACGGAGCCCACGATGGCATCACCACCAGAGCCTTTGGCGGGCAAAGACCACCTTTTGTCAGTATATCTTGTACTAGCTGTCCCCCTTCAAATTGGCCATTGTGGGATCCCTTCTCGCCTAATATTTGGGAGGAGGACCCAGGCCTCTATAAACAGGACTAGCCACCACCGTAGAGGTCACCTCATCCAATCCGGAGAGGAACCAGACCATCAACACACACACACACAAGCTCATCGAGCTCAAGATCACCTCTCCTCAAGAGGCTGTTCTTCCCTTCTACTTGTTCATCCCCAGCCTACAAGGTAATCCACCACACCACACTGGAGTAGGGTATTACACCACAACGGTGACCCAAACTACTATAAACTCTTGTGTCTCTTGTTCCTGGGGTTCGGCGAGCTAGGCTTTGAGATCATTGGAAGAGTGTGAGCTAGGGGGAGAGAGATCTTCATGCGCACCCCAGAGTTCAAACCTCAAGGGTTTTGCCGGAACCCGTAATCTGACAGATTACAACAAAACTGGTCTCAAATTTGACCCAAAAAAGTACAATGCCACTTTGTATTGGTGTCCATATGACAACACGATAAGTTTCATGAACTTCAAATAAGTTATGGATGTACTAGAATTTAAAAATCAAGATTATGTTAGAAATTTGTTGCACGGGGAGTAAACATGCACCCAGTGAGACACATGTGTTTTGCAATCCATTTAGGTGCACTGTCACGTGTGCATGTAGCTCAAATTTTATTTTTGCACATTATACCCGTAGAAAATCAATCAATCAATGTACCAAAACGTCTTAATGATCTCTGTGATTTTTTTAAAATAAAACGTCCCTCATTTGGTAACATGTATGTTTACCGCGGGATAATTAATTTAACATATATCCTAGTTGCGGTAGATTCACGGTGTGTGTGAGTGTGTGCGTCTGGGGGTGGCGGGTGGCTCTCGGTACACTACTAGTTGTGAGCCACCGTGTGGGTTGGCCGTTTTGTTAGGCAGGCCGGTGCCACATCAGAGTCGTGAACTCGTTATTTAAAACATTACACAACCATGTCATACATAAATGTTGTGACCACATGCAGTCGATGGTTGTCCTACACGACACTCAATACTCGCATGTGACGCTTTCTGTGGGCCCACGAGGTCGTTGTCCATCACTTTGACGAACAAACGGCAGTGAGGTTAATTTGACCAGCAAGGTACACTACAAAAAAAGACACTTCCGTGATGATACATGTTTGTCGCAGTAGGTCACATTTTCTGTCATGCATGTACATCCATGACGATTTTATGATAGAATCAAGATAGTCATACCTGTGCTGTCGTAGAAGTGTTCCATGACATTACCAAAATTATCATCACGAAAGTGTCCACTTCCATGACAATAAATCACGCGTCACAGAATTGCTTTTGTCAAGGGTGACCGACACGTGGCATCCACCATAACGGGTCACCGTTAAGCTACTGAGTCTGGTTTTGGATCCGATAACCCGTTAACAGCCCGGACCAATGGGAAATTTCCACGTGTAAAATTCTGGTTGGCCGGAGGAAACACGTGTCATCTCATCAGTGGGTCAGATAGGCGCCTATGATATGTCGACACGTGCGACGACCCACTACCGGCCCATTTAGCTGACAAAGGCTGGCCCGTTTGACTTGGTCAAAAGTTAGCGGGCTGGCCCATGAAAATCCTACTAACGGTCTCTTCGCAAATAGCCCATTTTACGGCCCGGTAACTCACGGCCCGTTAGGGCCTACCCGAAATCGGCCCAACAACATCATGTGGGTCATCAAATATAACACTAGCCCATTTCACTTTCGGCTCATGTATGGCCCACGACGTCTTTCAGCCCATATGAGGCCTTCATATCTTTAGGCCCTTTAAAGGCCCACGGTGACTCTAGCCCAGAATGAACAGTAAATTTCTTTATACCCGTTAACGGCCCATGATTCACATGGGCCATTTCCAGTCCGTGTTAGCTTTCGGCCTACTGACGGCCCATACGTTCTTGGGCTCCTTTCCGACCCTCGATTACTTCTGGCTCGTTACTGGCATGTTCCCCTAATGGGCCAAATTCGGCCAGTGGCAAGAGTCGGCCCGTTCCTGGCTTGTTAACCCGTTGCGCTGTTTCCAGCCCTTCCTATATTCTGGCCCATTAATGACCCATTATGCCTGTGACAGAATTAAGCCTTTGCTGTCCTCCGGCCTGTTAATGGCCCGTTACCGTGCTGGGCCGATACCAATTAAGCCCGTTTACGGCCCATGTAGACCCATATATCTGATGGCCCGAGGCCCACCAATTCTACGGCCGTGTTGGAGGCCCATTTTAAGATGGCCCGTAGGAGGCCCGTGGATCCTACGACCCATAGCAGGGTCATGGTTACCATGGTGCGTATATGGCCCATGGTTGTTGCGGCCACTAGCAAACCAGGGAAAACGAAGACTAGGAAATAAATAAGCCCAAAACTATCACTAGGCTATTAAGGCGGTTGTACAAATTACATCCACTGGGCATCAAAGATTGCCACCAGTGCAAATATAGGGAACACCCTACACTATACAAAAATGGCTTGATGTTTTCTTCAGCCGGTGGCTGCACATTAAGAACAAATTTTGTATCGCAACAAAACAAATTACAACTATAAAACAAAAGGAAGGTTGGCATAAAAGTTAACAGTTTGGCAGATAAATGCACCACAAAAAGTTCAGAAGCTCAGTTCATTTGACCTGACTGTTACATTTTCATCCTGTATTGTCCGATGGAGCACCATAACCTTCACCTTCATTTCTCCTAGGCTCCTAAACAACATGTCTGATAGTCTGGTTTCAAAACCCTGCATATCTTGACGACATCGAACAATGTCTGTCCTTGTTTCACAAAGGGTCTCTGTTAGGGAACACACTTGTGTCTGGAGCGCAGATATAACATTGTTTTGAGCTTGCATATCTTGATTATGAGGCAGTTTGGACAAGATTGCCTTAACAACCAACCCAGTATTACGCAGGAACGTGCTTTTGGCACTGTTAGTGGACAGGTACTAACCCACTACAGCAAGAGCTGACATTGCGGTTATAGTTGCCTCGCCACCTTCAGAAGGTTGCGGTTCCACCATTATTTCCATGGCTTGCTGAAAAGTTGAGTTTTTACATTAGTACCAGAACAAAAGATATTAAGGAGGCAACAAAACCAAACAAAATAGCTTTGGTCTGTATACAGAACTTATTCTGGTGAACCCATGTAAAATATTAGTTGTATTTTACTGCAAAGTACATAATAAAACCAGGTTCCAAACATATGACCATGTACCATGGCTAATGTATTGTCTATTTCTTCACATTGTATTGATAATTAAGGATAAAGAGACAAAGTTTATAATATGGTAAGCATAATATGACATCATTCATATCACAAAACAACTGAGAACAGACAAACAGGAAATTGTAACGTTGTGTGGGCAAGTCCAGCATGGAACTAGATTACAGGTCAAGATCAAAGGAACATCACTCCTCTCTTTTAAACCTTGTAAGGTGCAATGATACGCTAAGACAATTGTGTATAAAATTGAAAAGAGTAATAGACATTGGCTGCAAACCATGCAGTTCAAGGCACGAGTCAGAGTAAGTAGTAGTTAAAAGGCATGAGGATTAAGGACTTACAACAGCGGCTTTGACTGGTGTAGTCATGCCCTTTGTCTTGCTGGTGTGACAGTCCTTGAAGATTTCCACAGCATTTGGTTAAGGTACTTTTCGGTCCTTGCAGGCTTTCCTCTGCATTTGGAACAAGTCAATATAGATATGATAATATGGTACAGGGAAAAGAGTGAAACAGCAGCTAATTACAAGAGCCTCGTAGTGTGCAATATAGCTACGAGATCCCGTCGTCTGTTGGAATTTCACTTTCGTACGGTTGGCCTTGTTCTTTGAACAGTTCACCTACAAGAAGATAGATTTGTGTGGCACATGCGTAAATAGGACTTCAACATGTGATCTGATCACATATATATAATGTACCTGATACTTCGGATCGGACCAGTGTTTAACGAGGCCTCTCCAGTCTTCATCCGATATATTTTCCACTGGAGATGTTTGGGCAAGTTCACTGTTAGCCTTGCCTTCAAAGTGAGTTTTCCTCAAGTTATACCTATACTGTCGCAGAGCAGACTTGGAAACATGGGTAGAAGCTTGTCTAGTTGCATCATCTTAGCTATCCAACTTGAACCTCATATGTTGAAAATTATGGGAGTCTCATTACCAGCAACCTAGAAAGTATTGGATAGAGCAAGACGATATTACAAGTTTCCATACATAACCATACTTATTGATAAATGGTCGAGGAAGGTGTTGAACTGGGTTTCGTCTTTGTCATTCCTGTACTGAATCCATGTTGGGAGGATACGTACATGACACCTAATAGCAACCGCTGCCTCTGATACTAACTTGGCTAACTCTGTAGCATCATGTGGCCTTTTAAAACCTACCTCAAAATGGATCTCCATTCTTCCTCCTCTAGATTTAGTTAACCTATCGAGCATTATCCCTGATGTTTGTTTCCTCTTGCGCCTAGGTGCTAGTCCAACAAAAAACATAGGAAGTGTTAGTGTACATCAAACTGTCAGACTACATATAAAGAAGCATGCAATTGTAACTTGGCTCCAGCAACTACCTTCTTGCTGTTGAAGCTCACAAAGTTCATCTAATCTTGCCAACTCATCTTGTGTCAAGAGTGCTTCGGAAGTAGTGTCAGGTGGCAAGGGAGCTTGGGAACGTGCTACTAGCCGAGTTAACCAATGAGTAAATCGTGCAGGTGGTGGTACTATGGAAGGTGTTGCAACAACTAGGGTTGTCTCTGCTTGTTTGGTGGCAGCTATTTGTTTCTGTTTGGCTTGTTCTGTAGCTTGTGTAGCATCGGATACCCTATCGGTACAATTTTCCGCTAGACTTTGACCTTCTATTGCACCATTAGTACCAGCAGAATGTGCAGGATTCTTCCGCTTCCCTTTCCCTGTCATTTTGTCTTGCTTCCTCTTTCTCCATGCCATGTTAAGTCAAGCCGACAAGAAAAACAAATAACAATTTAGTTCTTCAGAACAAATTGATGTGTGATACAGACGAACTGAACTTTGATGTTAGACAACCACATGATAGGAGGATGTAATATGTACGAAAAATAGGACGACATGAGATAACCAGAACTATGATGTGTAAACTAAGCAGAAGACATTTCAATAAATTGGAAGCAATGCAATGGAAGGTAGACACCATATGAAAGATGCTACAAATATCGCTCTGCCAAGTTAACAGTGTCTCATCATAAATGTCGTTTAAACAAATGTGAAGCAGTACAAGAAATAAATCATATGCAATATGCAAACAACATCACACTACCAAGTTAAAGGTCTCTCGTCATTAGTGCCATTGCATATTCACAAGATTGCATATTCACAACTTATGATGTGTAAACTGAGAAGGCATTTCAACAAATTAGAAGCAATGAAAGCTAGACACCATATGAAAGATGCAATGAATATCACTCTACCAAGTTAAAATTGTCTCATCATAAGTGCCATTTCAACAAATTAGGAGTAGTGCAAGCTAGAAAACAATGCGAGATGTAACCTATATCACACTCCCAAGTCAAACGTGTCTTATGATAAGTGATTGTTGCATGTTACACAATAGTAGTACTTTGATGTAAGAACATGTTGTGATAGACAAATATTGTATGTTCTAGAAACAGGAACACGTGTCTTATTCACAAGTACAATGTGTAAAGTAAGCAGATGAAATTCAACAAAATTAGAAGCAACCACATATAACAGTGCCAAGTTAGAGGGAGCACTTGTGATGGTGCACTAGGGGAGACGTGCTCATCATCAACACAACTACGTTGAGTGTCTATGCATGTGTTGTCATGGAAATCATCTTGGGGGGATGGAGGAGTAGAATCTGTAGAGGCCCTCCGTTTGGAAGGAGCACCATCATTCGGTGCCTTGCTAACTTCCTTCCGCTTTATTGATTTTGAATTGTCAAGTAAAGCCGACAAGAAAAATCAATAAAATTGACTCTTCAGAACTCATTCGTGCATGATACTGACAATCACTACTTTGATGTAAGGCAAACACATGATTCCAGGATGGAATATTATGAAAAACAGGACATCATGGCATATTCACAACTGTTTGTGTAAACTAAGCAGAAACCATTTCAACAAATAAGAAGCAATGCAAGCTAGACACCACATGAAAGATGCGACCAATATGTCTTTGTCAAGTTAAAAGCGTCCCATCATAAATGGCATTTCGACAAATTAGAAGCACCGCATGCTATAAATCATATGAAAGATGCAACTAATATCACACTGCATATACTAAAGGTGTCTCGTCATATTGATTTATGCGGGATACAAAAAACAATAGTTTTATGTAAGGACATGCTTAATAGACAGATGTACTATGTACTAAAAACAGGAAGGCATGTCACATTAACATGTATAATGTATAAACTAAGCAGAATAGCACATGCAATTTAACCAGATTGGAAGAATTACAATCTAGACACCATATGCAACATGCAACCACATATCACGCTGCCAAGTTAGAGCAAGCACCTGCGATGCTAGTGTAGGGGAAATGCGGTAATCAACTATAGAGCTACGTTCACTATCTTCATCTGGCCTTGTTGTTTCTTGAGAATCCTGTGGGGAGGCTGACGCTGCAATGTTTAAATGAGGATATTTTCTCACAGTAGTCCACTTGCCTTACTGCCTCATCATAACTGATTGATGAGGGATACAAAAGAACATTAGTTTGCTGTAAGAACATGGTTAATAGACAGATGTACTAGTATGTACCAAAAACAGGAAGGCATGTCATATTCAAAGCTATAGTGTGTAAGCTAAGCAGATGCGATTTAACCAAATTGGAAGCAATACAAGCTAGACATCCGGCTAGAGTGGTGAGCATGATCATCTAAGACCCAAGAGCCCGGTGAGAGGCGGACTGCTTCGCCACCATCGTGGATTTTTAGTTGGCTTCCAGGTGATGCATATCTGTGTTGGGCTTATCACTGGCTCGGCCAGTGCCCTGACTAGCCATTTGACTTCTGGTGCTCCTGGGATGGTGGTTCATGTAAAAATTATCTTTCCTTACCTTAATAAAGACCGACTTTGGCCTTTTGAATACAAGCTAGACACCATATGCAACATGCAACCACATATGACACCGTGAAGTTAAAGCAGGCACCTGGGATGGTGGTTCATTGGGAGCGAGGTCATCAACTCCAGAGCTACATTTACCGTCTCCATCTGCTGACACTGCAGCCTTTAAATGGCTGAAACGTGTCTGACCTAGTCGTGTACCATGCTGGAGCAAATTCTCGCTTTTATTTTCTGCTTCTGTGAAGGCAGCAGAGTTTGAAATACCCTTGCATAAAAACACCATAGTGAGAGTATGGGTGAAGTGTGTGCAGAACTAGTGCACTGTAAAAGTAGCAGATAGCAGGTGGCTGAAAAATAAATGACAGGAGACATATGATAGCTCTACAACATTGCATGGCAAACAAAATTAGATTCTACTTCGTATGATTTTGTAATTTATGAGCACAGGAAATGCAGGTACTCCTCCAGCACACCACCACATGTGGTCCTATCAAGATAATAGTCGACTGAAAATAAATTGGTCAGTCAATTTTTTATAAACCGTCCGATCTATAGGAACGGGCAGATGGCCTTCGTCTACCTCCCACCAGTCACTGTTGACGATCTTTCACGAACGGCCAGCGACCACTGGCCTAGAGCCCTGCCTCCACCGCCCCGCCCTCCCCTCGACCTCACACCACCGCTGTGCTTGGCAGCACCCCTAGGCCATACCTTTAATCCCAGCTGACCTCCAGATCGAGCGCCAGCAGCTCTAGGCCCCACACGCCCCTAAGATAAACACTGAGGCGCTGCTTCCCCAGCGTAATAGGTGGACTATCGCCTGTTACGCCAGGGAATGCTTTCGTTAATTGGGAATCAACTGAACAGAAATTGAAATCCAGGGGGGCGACAGACCACTAGCTAAGGTGAAATAGTATATGAGGAGAAACCTTGTGCATCGCGAGTAACTAGGAACATCTAGTATCAAGAAGAAGCGGTCAACCAGTGTCTTCTGTGGGATGAATACCATGCAAGCAGACACATAAGATTTGCATGAATAAGGGAAGAGGAGTACCATTTCCGGTTGCCAGTGTGGTCGCCTCCACATGTCGCACCGATATTATTCTTTTGGCAGGGAAACTGATGTTGGAGGAGGGTGCAGGCTTGGACGAACCCATGGCCAAATTGTTGACTATGTAGCCATGGCCGTATGTCGGCGAAGGGGATGCAGATCCGATCCGGCGAAGGACGGCGTAGCAGGAACAACTCCAGTGCGGTGGACGGTGGCCAAGTTGGAGCAATAGCAGTGAGGCGCAGGACGGTGTGGTTGAATTGGCTCGGGTACGGACGGCTCGGCCTTGGCTTCAACTACTAGCCTTGGAGGGCGTTGCGGTTAAGGTTGAGGTGGACGATGACGTTGGGGTATCGGCTCCGGCGTGATGGAGGAGGGTGGCGGTTGATGGGTGGGATGGGGTGGCGGACGGAGGACGCCAGGGTTCGCGGCTAGTGGAGAGGTAGTTTTAGCGCCCACGGAGGACGCCAGGGTTCGCGGCTAGTGGAGAGGTAGTTTTAGCGCCCACGGAGTACAAATGGGGAAACAGACGGGGGGGGGGGGAGCTAAGGGAGAACCATGCTTCGGTCTGGGATGCGCTTGTTTTTGGCTTTTTTGAATAGATGGGATGCGCTTGTTTGAAATTTGGGGAAAGTACAAACTTTGTCCCCCTCTTAAATTTCGGACCTACTACGGGTCGGGGGTAGGATGGTAATCCCATGCGTCCCAAATAGTGGGCGGGAGCGATTTCAGCCGCGCGCATGTGTGCTTAGGATGCCACTGTGTATGAATGTTTTTCGGAGGCGATTGCGTGGCGTCTAGATGAAGCTACAAACCTACCCCTGTTTAGACCTTTGGACGTCGGGCCGGTAGGTTTCACGGGTCGGAGTTGGAAAAGTAATTTCCTTCTACTACCAAACATTGGTCTCACGTGGTTTCGGGCGAGTAGAGGCTCTTTCGGCGCTTCATTCGAAATTTTGAAACAGAAGCATTCATGTTTAGAGTACTCTTGAACTTTGAGGATTAACCTAAATAGACAACGTTAAATTTGACATTGTATGTTTGAAAATCTCATTAAATTATCCGCTTCTTTTTGAAATTTTGACACTTGAAAATCCTATAACTATGATTATTTTGGAATGGAGGAGCTAAATTTGAATCTATTTTGTACACGACTATATATGCTATTATGTACAAAATCAGAGCAAAGATTGGTGCCCCCATAATTTAGGTTTGATTTACAAATGCCATGATATCAAATTCAAATAATTGAATGGACTTCATGTTGAATTCGATTTTTTAAACCACCTTAAGTTGAATTCAAATGTATACTAGTTCATAGCTAGCTATTTATAATGTTCACTGTGCAACTTTAGTATGTATAATATGCTTTACGCACACAACATGAACTATACTCACGTTTATATTCGATTGCTAAAGGATGCATTGTTTGGAGTTCAAAATACTAACTATGTGGATCAATTATGTCGAATAATAACGTAGACATGCTCAAATTCGATGTAATCTAGATGTCTGATGGATCAATGACAGTTCCTTACTCGAATTGCAAATATCATGATCCCATCCTAATATTTGGATACAATTCATATCTTTAATCAGTGTGTACATTAGTCTTGTACATGTAGTTTCACTCTCCATCGGTGGTCTCTCACACATGCTCACACACTCTCTCCCGAGGTGTCTTTCTCGCATACATGCTCTCGATATAACCCTCCCTCCCCTCATAACCATTTACAATTGTTTTCACTAACCTTTATCACAAGCACTCTTCCTCTCACAAGCATACACACGCACAATCCCCATCGACCCTTTCTATATACATAGACCTGCCTATGTGTCTCCTGTACGCACATTATCTTTAGGTCTGTCTCTCACGCAATGTCTCACACCTCTCTTCCTAATCGACGAGTATGATTCTAGCAGAGCATTCTGTAGGATGCCCCTTAAAGTTAGGTTGGATGAATAGTAATATCAGAGATAAGGGGTTACCTTAGTACGAGAACCCAGGGTTACAAATCCTAGCTGGCTTTGTCAGTGGACACAGAGTCCTTCATAATTCTGCTATCATTGTCTTATACGACAGGTCATCCATGGGTCTCCCTAAATGAATCACGGGCCGACCAATGTGGCGCAGGAAATTAACCAAGGGCCTCACCTCGACCCACCGGACCTCACGCGGTGACACACCCTCTGCCCCTAGGTCTCGTTATCTTCTCACACCCACACAGACCAACATAGACACCACACAGAAAAATTTCCTTGTGCTTCTATCCCCTCCCCCCTTGCATATACACACTCAAGGGAATCTCTCGTCGTGACATCATATTAGTCTCTCTCTCTCTAGACCTCTCTCATTTCTCGTGCTATCTCTCCCACGCCCCTCCCCCCGTCGGCCCCTCTATCCATGCATCTCTCGAATACGTAATACACACACATACCTCTCTAGGCCCTGCCAAATACATCAACTAAACATTCACACATGTTACATCACCTACCCCATTTATCTAAAAAGCCCTCTCTTCACGTTTATTTCGCATACAACATTCCTTTTGAATAAAGTGTGGCCAAAAAATTATTTTAGAATTTCTACATATATACAACATTACAAAGTTATATGGAGGAGTATGAACGTTAATTTGTTGCATGGTGCCCACAATGATATGTATTCCACACTGTGAATTTTTATATTTTCATACTATATATAAAGTTAGTCATAATAAAGAGAAACGAAGAGCATCTCTCTCCCCATCGCATACACCCCCTCTACGCCCCTTCCACGTACGCACACAAACTATCTCCAGGTCCTCTAAAATTAAGCCCCCAGCACATTCACGCATGTTTCATCCTTCTCTCACGATATATACAGCGACGATCATTGTATTTGGAGCGAAAGCATGATACGTACATTGGACTTCAGAATCCACTCATTACGGTCACCATTTACGTTTTGTGGTTATTATACAGTCACGGGCTCACCGTACATCTCTGTATTTGCTCAAGGCACGATTAGTTGACCAGTTAAATGATCCACGTGGCACCTCTAGTGTTGCATCACATTATCTCACTACCATTGGGCCCACCTGTCGGCTTGTATCTACTCTTCTACACTCTTATAAAAAAACAGAGTTGGTGATGATGGTGTGCCTGCCATCCTGCAATATAGGTCGTCCGATTTATATCTGACGGATAGGAAGGAAACTATGGCAATTTTGCAAAAATGTACCCACACACCTCTCCAAATTTGCAAATAAGACCTTCCCTCGTTCGTCCTTTTCTCTCACAAGATAAAATTGTCATACAAATGCATCTTGATGTTACGTGCAACGCACGGGCATCTTGCTAGTAAGAACGAAAACAAACGACAAAAAAATATTGGACGGTGGTTCGAAGTCATGACCGTGGGCACAACAGACAAGGTGGCCTTGTATTGGTATGCTGAGCCGTCTGTTTTAACACACACGAGCTGGTGTGGTGATTATACACACACGCACGCATGCACACGAACTGCATGCACGCAACACTCACATGAACACATGCAGCCACGCACGCACGCAAAACTCACACGCACACACACACGCATGCATGAACACACCGCACGACCAACACACACTCTCACGCTCAATTGCTCAACCAACACGTGCATGTGCACACATCAGGCCCTGACAGACACATACATAACTAGGTGATTCCCGCGCATGGGTCTGAGTCTTGTTGCGCCTACATAAATTTGTGTTTATCTGACCTTTTTCCTATGCGAACTGACAGGTGGGACCCACAAGGAACATGGTCAATTTTAACTAGTCAACATGGTGCCACGCAGACTATTTGGTCAACAGAGTGCAATCCGATGCTGAACGGTGAGCAAGTGACCGTATGATCACCGCAAAACGTATATAGTGACCGTAATGAGCGTATTCTGAAGTTCGGTGACCGTATTATGCTTTCTCTCTATAGGCCCTCCAAAACTACATCTCTACACGTTCTCGCATGTTACATCTAACAACTATGCAATACAGCACTACTACTACACTCTAACAAAATAAATCATATGTGTTTTTAGTTTTACTAGATATCATATTGTTACTTAATTATTCAGTTTGCATACATTAAAATTGCCTTTGAAATATATGGCCAATATCATCTACCCCGCGGGAAAAATCCTGCCCTTTCCTGTTTAATTGGGTTTGTATCGATGGATCGTGCAAAACAACAAAACTATAGTACTAGTATATAGTACAAGTGACAGTTCACTAGGCCGCCGTGTCGTGTACTCCTCCGTCGTAAGAGTGAAGCGCTCTCTTTCATAAATGGTCTAGTCCCTTTCGCCAACATGTGGGACATCAAGCTATACCGGGTCCACATGCCATACCGAAATACAGTGCAGAGCAGCAGGGGTGAAGCACCCCAGTCATGGCGCCGGAGTAGTAATGAGCAATGAGGCGTCAAATCAGAAAGATGCACCTTTCCCGCAGTTAAGTTGGAGGGACGAAGTAATAATAATGCTAGTAAAAAAGAAAATAAGTTGGAGGGACGAAGCAACCATCATTTCACTCATTGCTGAATCCGCTTCTCCCTCATCTTCTTCAAGTTAACCACATGTTGCTTCTGCCGTTGTTCTGCCTCATGTGGGACGCGGATTGGCTTGGTAAAGCACTCAAACATGGGACCGCATGTTAGCAAACCGCCAGGCCAATGTCCTCTAAAAATAAGAAACCTCCCCTGCCATCCGCGCGGCAAAATCACCTCCTTTTTACTAATCTTGATTCTATAATTTTTTAGATCAATATAATTGAGATTTGTATAGATAGCAGACAGGAGCAAAACCAAGTGGTACGGTTAAGGGCATCCACAATGTGTAGCCAAATGTGAAAATAGCTTTTGTCATCGATGGGAATCATTTGTGGACGGTGCTGCCAAAGCCAAAAAGATGGAACCGAAGCTCCCTGATTGATTGATTGATTGAAGGAATTGAAAAATGCAATATCTCCCCTCTTTCTCCCGTGCTTAGACGCATGTACAGTATAGAGCATAGAGTCTACTCCCCTGTCCCTTCTATCACAAATCACAAAGCAGTGAGGCGTCAAATCACAAAGAACGGATGAAGCAACGATCATTTCACTCTTCGCTGACTCCGGTTATCCATCGTCTTCTTCAAGAAACCACCTCACTGCACTAAGCTAGACGGACGATGCTATTGTGTACTAGTAGTATTAGTACATTTATGCGTACTTTGGTTCAACGGACTTCCTAGATGCAAATAAGGCAGTTGTCTCGGCTTGCAGGCGGCACTTCCGAGCGACTTATCGTGGTCTCCCTCAATGGTGTTCTCCGTCGAACGCACTTCGCCAAACCACAATGTTCGAGATATCATCGATGTCACCGCAATGGGGAAGGAAGTCAAATAGTTGCTACCTCCATTTTTTGTACACCATGCCAGTATACCAAAATTACAATTTGCAAAAGGCCACTAACACTAATCGAGGCAAAATTCATGGGGTTTGCCTCGTACTAGCAACCAAGGACTTTAATATACCTTTGCATGCATGCGGAAGTGAGAAGGTTTGTTTGCATGGCGCTGCATTAATCAAGCGATGAGGAGTGAGATGGTTAGCTCTTTAGGATTTGGAGAAGAAAACACCCATTAATTGACACGTTAAACAACGATTTGTAACGAACCACACCCTCACACGGTAGCTCCTGCACGTCACGGTCGCACCGCACCCTAACACATGCTACCGCTGACAGATAATTTTCGTTCATACATTAGGTTTATCCAACCGCATGTTGGGGTGGATCCGTACAGCCCGTGCGGTGTTCTGTTGGGGAAGAAGAAGAGGTGAGGAAGAAGGGTCAGGAGACGTAGGATATTCATCCAACCACCTGAAATGGTAGACTGACCCAAATCACAAAAGTCAGGCAACTTGCATAAAAATATACGTTTTTACACAGCAAAAGATCCCTAAAAACAACAACACAAAGAAAAATTATCACTGCTCGCGAAATGAGACGGCCTCGTCGTCTTTGGCTACCAGAGCGAATCAGCCGTAGCTGCCGACGTGTGTCTCCGCACCGTGGTTGTCCTCGGCCTCCAGCTACTCATTCATGCGGAGCGTGCGGGCGCTCTGCACAGACGAGAGCACCGCCTGGTTCAAGTCGAGGACGTCTGGTTCCGCGTGTAGGAGGGCCTCGATGGCAGCGGCATCCACACGCTCCGCTTCGAGTTGAGCCTCCGCCGCCAGTTCAAGTCGAGGACGTCCGGTTCCGCCTGCAGGAGGGCCTCGATGGCAGCGGCATCCGTGCGCTCCGCGTCGAGTTGAGCCTCCGCTGCCCGGTTCACATCCACGACATCCGGTTCCTCCTACAGGACAGCCTCGATGGCAGCGGCATGCGCGTGCTCCGCGTCGAGTTAAACCTCTGCCTCCCAGTCCTTCTTTAGTATCGCGAGGTTGAACCGCTGGTCTGCCTGCACCATGGGGGATCCGGACGCCGGCACGAAGTCGACGTCCATCCTCTCATAATCATCGGGGGCCTTCTGCGCCGCGACCTCCGCCATGAACATTGGATCGGCTTCCTCCTTGTAGCTTGGCTCTAGAGAACTCAGGGATTGGCCCGCCGCAAAGCGAGCTTGGGAATGGAGGTCCATGGCGCCAACCGCCGCCGCGATTTATGCGCGGCGCTTCGGCATTAGCATCTTGTAGTACGTGATCTTGCGGCGCACCATGGATTTCCGGCGAACTAGGGAACGTTTGATGAGGGCTAGGGGATCAAAAGATGGGGGAATGGTCTGGAGAGGAGGTGTTGTTTTGGGGCAGTGGCCGGCGTAGGCCAAGCAGCGAAGGTTCTGGTGTGAATAATGGTTCCGGTGACGACTGGTCAATTGGTTTTGACTGTACATCGCTCTTGTCGCGTTCTGTTGCACCCCGGCACGCTGGACCCTTAACGTTGTTCACCGAATGGAACACGCTTTGTCTTGCATTTTCACTCGCTTGTGGGACCGCAATTGAGAGCAAACCGACGTCCCTACCCCTCCCCCGCCCACGTCATTTATACTACCACTCCCTCCATTTTATGCGAAGTAAATAAAAACAGAGGGAGTATACTGCGGATGAGGATCCCCTGACATGGCTGAACCCATTGAGTAACTGACATGAGGGGCCTAGCAAGCATGGGTCTGCCAGTAAGTGACTGAAAGGGAGGGTAAGGCAGGGATCCTACGTCAGAGGATCCACTTCCACTACTACTCCCTCCTTCCATCTACAGGGCCTAATGCATTTTTCGAGGCTAACTTTGACAAAATGTTAGAGTAATAATATATGACATGCAATTTACACAAAGCATACAGTCAAATTCGTATGTGAAAGGAGCTTCCAATGATATAATTTTCACATTATACATCTCATGTACTATTAATCTTGTCAATAGTCAAAGGCGGTTTTGAAAAACGCATTAGAGCATGGTTAATAATATAGCCAGCCGATGGCTATAAGGAACTGCCATGTCATCTATAGCCATCATCTACATGCACTCATACAATAGTGTGGGCTATAAGGTTGGCTATTTCCCACAAAAAAATAACATAAAAGGTTGGCTATTGTATTAGTACTTTTTCCCATCTCCTCTCTACTATCTCTTTCTTCATATTTATTGTATTTACCTAGGAATGTGTATATAGCTGGGCTCTTGCATGAGAGCTCCCTCCCCTTCGTTTTTCACATCTCTCTCCTTCACATCGGCAAAAGTGCCATGTAAGTTGGCTATTAATGGCTATTAGGTTGGCTCTAAGCATTTAATATTTTCATGAGCAAGGTATATGATTGGAAGAGAGTTGCATGCATGCTTTTTTTCTTGATCTATGTCTTATGGCCGGGCTGTAGAATATAAGAGCCCACTTCACTCTCTCTCCTCTCTTCTCACTCCTCCAAGTAGCAAGATGCCCGTGCGTTGCACGAACATCAAGATGCATTTGTATGAGTAGTTTATCTTGTGGGAGAAAAGGATGAATGAGGGAAGGCCTTATTTGCAAATGTGGAGAGGGGTGTGAGTATCCTTTTGCAAAATTGCCATAGTTTCCTTCCTATCCGTCAGATATAAATCGGACGGACTCTTATAGAAAACAGAGTTGGTGATGATGGTGTGCATGCCATCCTGCAATATAGGTCATCCAATTTATATCTGACGGATAGGAAGGAAACTATGGCAATTTTACAAAAAATTACCCACACACCTCTCCACAATTGCAAATAAGGCTTTCCCTCGTTCATCCTTTTCTCTCACAAGATAAACTAGTCATACAAATGCATCTTGATGTTACGTGCAACGCACTGGCATCTTGCTAGTAAGAGTAGAAATATGAACATTTACAATAGCAAATATATATGATGTGTATTCAATAATGAATCTAATGGTATTGATTTGTTATTGTATATGTTATTATTTCTGTCTATGAACTTTGTCAAAGTTTAACAAGTTTGACTTTGAGCAAAGCTAAAATGCGGAGTAAATAAGAACAGAGGGAGTATGCAGGGACTAGTATAGTTACTACTGCTGGGACATGGTAAGTTGGACCCCTAAATGCGGGCATGGACCGGGCACACCTCAATTATTCTTTCAAACAGTCAGACACCTACATTTAGCACACCATCCGGCTACTTAATCAAGTGTTACGCTTCACTACTTGAAAATGAAAAGGGTGGCACCGTACCCAAAACCACTACACTTGGGGCTAGGGTAACAACTTGGTACTGTACCACATTTGAACCAGGGCACAAAAACCACTTGTTCTACGCCTAATGCGCAACACAGAGCACTGAAGCTCGATTATGGCCGGGAAAACAGGGAAACCGACATGTGGGGCACACCTGTCAGAATGACGTGGCGTAGACTAGCCCAATGGAGGAGCTGTCCCACCACCTCCTCGCCACCGGCAACCATTCATGTGGGTCGTGGGGGGCAGCAACGTGGCGCAGCTCCAGCACCACCTCTGGACAGGGCGACCGCGGTGAGCGACACGGTCGTCGATGCTGGACGCGGTCGGTTTCAGTGTGCCGAGGGTGGAGTTAGAGCTGTGGCACGACCAACAGATCAACACCTGGCTCGTCAAGGATGCATGGGGCGCCGAAGTGCACGCGCGCCGCGGCCCGTCCATGGAGTGGTGTAGCGCGGCCAACTACATCCCTAGGACCTAAGACCATGCCAGGTCGTCTTGCTTTTTCAATGACATGTGGGGTCCCATGTGAGCAAAGGGCATCTCCAACGTTGCCACGACCGCAGCTGACTACCCTGGCACACCAAAAACCATCGTCCCTCGCGCCGTCGCGTGGTGCGTTCCCAGCCGGTGCTAGCTGCCCGCATTCATGCCGTCTGTCCGTATACCATCATTAAGAGGCTCGGTGCCCGAGGAACAAACTCCGGCGACTTAATGACGCGCCCGGATGCTTTGGCCTCACCGGAATGCGCTACTTAAAGCGGCAATGCCAAGCTAACCTCCACATCATAGTGCATCGTCCTGCTACCTGGCACCATGTCCGCCATGACCGCGAGCGCGAACGCTCTGCGGGAGAGCTTTGTCTTCAGGGATGAAGCTCGAGGTCGCCGCCCTCGCTCAAGTCGCAGCTCGCGAAGGAATAGCGGCGTAGCCGGATGCGGACGCGACCGCACAAGCGGTGGCCACGATGGCGGACGATGATGGGAGCACCGTTAGCCATGCGTCCTACTTGCCGCCGTCCAACGTCCGGCACCGCCGAGGTCGGGGACTCCTCCGAGGATGAGTAGGGCATGGGAGGCGGCAGGGCATGGTGTGCCAACTGGCCGGTCCGTCTCCCATGTTCTACTCTTCTTCGCCGGAGACCGCACCTTTGTCTTGAACCCCGCCCCCGTACATGGAGATCGTAGATGGAGGACGTCGGTCGCCGCCGTAGAATAGGTTTAGGGTCAGGTTTGTTTTATTTTTCTGTCCTATAAACGTTTGAAATGCAATGAAAATCTGCCGTGTTTGCATTAATCTCGGCCGGTGTATATGAACTTTCACAATAGTATAGTATATTGTAGGAGTACTAGCAAGATGCATGTGCATTGCATGGAACATCAAGATCTTGTGGGAGAAAAGGATGAACGAGGGAAGGCCTTATCTGCAAATGTGGAGAGGAGTGCGGGTAAATTGTCATAGTTTCCTTCCTATCCGTTAGATATAGATCGGACGGCCTATATTGCAGGATGGCAGGCACACCATCAGCACCAACTCTGCTTTTTATTGAAACAAGATAAAGTTAACATGCGAAGTAAATAAACACATAGGGTCTACATACATAATTTATCTTAGGCACTCCAATAGTACGTCCACTACACATTCACGCATTTCACATCTTTCTACATCTACGGGAACCTACAAACGGGTTAACGTAAATTGCCTCTCTCTCTCCTCCCTGATTTTCATGGTGGTGGGCCCCTCCCTCCCCCCCCCAATCTACAATCAACACCTCATATGTTTCATATTACGTTAATTATGTAACTGGGATTACATAGGTGTAGCATTACTCGTCCGAAAAAACCCAACTAAGCCAACCTCCCAGCATATCGCACGGAAAAAGACCCGGTCGCGCCGTTTTAGTCGGGATTACCGAATTACTAGTAGTAGTATCAATGGATCGCACGAAGCACCAAGTTTTTTTAGGGGGCGAAGCATCTAGTTTAAAAGGAAAATGGGGGGTACACTCACAACACCCCTGTCGCGGTCGCATTGCACCCCACACACGTTCGGTCCTGCACACGGCTCACACAAACGGAACGCGCTTCAGCTTGCCTCTTCACACCAAACCCCCTCGCCCCGTCCCCCTCCACTCCATTCGCTCCGCCAAAGCCGCCCTCCCCACCGCGTCGATACATCGGCGCCGCGGTTCGTCGAGGGGACACACAGCGATCCTCTCGCTCCCACAATATGCTCTCGTAGACTGCCATCCTCGGGCCGCGCCACCATCACTGGCGACGTTCTTGTGGAGGCGCATGGCGGTCAGTGCCACCACCACTGGCGACGTTCATGTGGAGACGCACGGCGGTCAGCTTCTCTCATGGTATGCGCATTCTAGACTGAGGCCCCATGCATGTCGGTGTAGAGCTGAATGTTAGCTGATAGACGTTGTTAATCTCACTGTTTGCCGAAGTAGTGTACAATCAATATGCTCTGCTTAAGAAGCTTCCTTGCCCTGTTCTGCACTTAACCTGCTTAGCTGAGATGGCATGCCAGGCCCGATTAGTTGCTAAAATATCCTGCCCTATATTTATTGTGATGTAGATTGCCAAGGTCTAGTAGCCAATCTGTTAGGTGAAATAGCTCTACATCGTTTTATACTCGATCTTTGTTGCTGCGATGGCCTTCGATAGCTCGATGGTTGTGTGCTCGGCCTCATTGACTGCTGAAACAGCCTGCCATAATTTAGCACTCAAATATGTTTGCTGAATTAGCTTTAAATATATTTCGTTACTTAGATCTGCTTGTCCAAATATCTTGCCATAGCTTTAGACATCGACCTAGGTATTTTTTTTCTGCACTTCATAAAAAAGCATATATGTTTTTCCTGTAATATCTAGTAGAAGAACTAATTTGTATGTCTAATAGATGGACATAACTTGCATAACTTTTGCTCGAAGATTCTCCGCTACATATGTCGAGGGGGTTGAAAACTTCATGAACTTTATCAGAGCTAAGTACGGTTGTCCGAAATCAGATGTGCTCTGCTCGTGTAGCAGTTGTATGAATTCAGTTACAAGACCCCAGTCAACTATGAAAAATCATCTAACTTGTATGGGATGTCGGTCACATATACTAGGTGGGTTCATCATGGTGAAGTTGTGAACGTCAATGTTACTGACTACATGGAAGCAGCAGATCACCATCTTGATCTGCCTGATGCTCAGGTGGAACAGGAGGAGGTGGTGGTGGTGGAGCCAGTGAGTTTGACCAACATTGAAACAATGCTACGAAATGCTCGTGCATTTCGTGAACTTTCACCTGCAGAAGGAAAACAGTGGGCCTGCATGTTGGAACAATGCAACGTGGCTGTCACCCCAGGAAATAAGCTGTCAGTATTCTCAGCTATGGTCACCTTTCTTCAGGTGAAGACATCTGAGTGAATGACCAACAAATCATTCGATGCGATGTTCACTGCTTTCCGCAAAGCTTTCCCAGATGCGTCTGAGCTGCCACACACCTACAGTAAAATGACGAATTTCCTTTGTGCAATTCGAATTGGATATGATATGATCCATGTTTGTAAGAATAATTGTGTTCTGTTCCGGAAGGATTATGCCAACTTAAGTGAATGCTCGAAATGCAATTCATCAAGATGGAAAGATGGCGATGCTGTGAAGAGGATTCGTCATAATGTTCTAAGACATTTTCCAATTACACCAAGATTGCAGAGGTTGTTTCATGATGCTGAAACAAGAGAGGATGTACTGTGGCATTCTAGGAACCAGGAGTATAGAGATCAGAATGTAATGAGCCATCCATCACATGGTAGTGAGTGGAAAAGCTTCAATCAAAAACACAAAAAGTTTGCTGCTGACCCAAGAAACATTAGAGTTGGCTTAGCTTCAGATGGATTTAACCCATTTGGCCACCAGAGCGCCACATATAGCATGTGGCCAGTGCTTGTTATCCCTTACAACATGCCTCCAAATGTCTGCACCAAAGAATCAAACTACATGATGGCCTTGCTCATCCCAGGTCCAAAAAGTCCTAGAAAGGATTTTGATTTATTCATGGAGCCTCTTATGGAGGAACTTCAACAACTACGGAGGGGTGTTCTCACTCAAGACCTATATAGCAGCCCACCAGCTGATTTCTTTCTGCGTGTTGTTATAATTTGGTGCATCCATGATTATCTGGCTTTGGGCACTATGTCAAGGCAAACGACACATGATTACAATGCATGTGTTCGATGTGACAGGAATCCGCTGTCATATGCAATACTTAGCAAGATCTGTTACATTGGACACCGCCGTTTCCTTGCCAAGGACAAGCCGTGTCCTACAAAATACCGAACACATGTGCTCAATGCAAAGCATGAAAACCGCAATGCGCCAAAGAGTCTCACCACCGATGAGTTGCAAGTGGAATTAGAGAAGGTCAGGCATATTACACCAGGAAACCATCCTGATAATGGTAGCGGGAAAAGGAAGTGTGGTAGGGCAGAAGAGAGATTATTGTTTACCTGTAGGTCCACTTTGTGGGACTTGGAGTATTGGAAATATTTGGATCTGTGGCATAATCTTGATGTGATGCACATCAAGAAAAATATATGTGACAGCATTATCAGCACACTTCTTAATATTGAAGGCAAGATGAAAGATACCTTAAAATCTAGGATTGATTTGACACACCTGGGTATCAGAAAGGATTTGCAGGTGCAAGATAAAGGTAAACCACGGGATATGGCACCAGCTGTGTACGTCTTGGACAAGGCAAAAAGAAAAGAATTATGTGAGGTCCTGTCACGTGTGAGATTCCCACATGGATTTGCTTCCAACCCTGAAATGAGAGTCAGTGCAGATGGAAACAAGGTACAAGGGTTGAAAACTCATGACTGCCACGTCCTACTTGAAAGGGGTTTACCTGTTATCCTTAGAGTATTGGGCTGCCCTGACTTATACAGAGCAGTTGCAGAGTTGGGACAATTCCTTAGGGAACTCTGCAGTAGAAATATCAGGGTAGATGCTTTGGAGCGTCTTAGAGACAAGATACCAACTATCCTATGCGACCTTGAGAAGATATATCCTCCAGCCTTATTTGATGTGATGGTGCATTTGGCTGTTCATCTACCTGATGAGGCACTACTTAGAGGTCCAGTATAGTATGGCTGGATATACCCTACTGAAAGACGGCTCGGCACTTTCAAGGGCTATGTTCGGAACAGAGCTAGACCTGAGGGTTCCATTGTAGAGGCTTACATTGCAACAGAAGCATTGACATTCTTCTCAAAATACATGGAACAGCTGATGAGCTTAGCAAAGAGGTGGGTGAAGACAATCCCGGCCTCAATGTTTTCGATTATTCTGTTCGAGTTACAGGGAAGAGTCGACAAGAGGACAAACCTAAAGATTTGGACAAAATGGTTTGGTATGTGTTGAATAACTGTCCTGGGATACTATCTTATATCAAGTAAGTGCTAAGTACTGGAGCTTATACATTGTAATCTACTAAACTTGCAGCACATTCTTATATATTTAGATGTTTGACACGATCACTGTGTTGTGCAGCATCTACAAAAAGGAGTTACTGCTGCAATCCATGTAAGCTTTTGAATTGCACTGTCAGTTTTTTTAATATATTGAGTACATAAGATGATCTGCTTGTCAATTTTCTAACCATAGGTTAAGAAGATGTGGGAGGATGGGCGGGTAGTTGATGATGCCCTTTACGCACTAGCAATGTGTCCTGATACTCAGCTAAGACATTATGAATCTTGCGTTGTTGGAGATGTGCGCTACACCACCCTTGCACGCGACGAAGGCAGGAAGACAAGAAACATTGCCATCATGAGCACGGATAAGTATGGCACAGAGACAACTGAAATGTATGCTAACATAACAGACATTGTTCAGTGGAAGTATATCTCCAATTTCGAGGATCATCGGTGTGTGATTCTGTTGTGATGTCGCTGGTATAACCTATTTTCCAGAATCGCAAAACCCAGAGTTGATGATTATTTCAAATCCATCAATGTCAAGGCGGCGTACCAGACCAACGAGCCTTTTATTTTGGCAAATGAAGCAACACATATATTCTTCTTGGAAGACAAATTTGCATGTAGAGATGACTGGAGAGTATTGCAAAGGTTTGAGCAGAGGAATTCATTTAATGAAGTTGCACAACAAGATGATGCTTACACTGCTCTTGATGTACAAGATTCCACAGATGTTCCTAGTATCTTTGAGAACCATCACGTCAATGACACTGGCGTAAAGGTCGCCTGTCGTGCTATGGACATACAAGAGTTGATCAAGAAGAAGCCAACGTTCAAGGACATTGAGGATGAAGAAGAAGATGACACTCTGGGGAATTACGATTCAGACTGATACACATGGCGAAGATGTTGACGCTGCTGCTGCGGATGATGATTAGGTTGCTTTTGTCGTATTTGCCTGTCAGAAGACATTTTTTTATCTACTATGTGAAATTGTCTCAACTGAAACCTGATGAACGTGTTGTTTAGTATTTTGCTGTGAGAACATCACTTGTTATGTATGTTCATTTCTGTTTGGTGATTGTATGACGACTAAAACATGATGACATTGTTGTTTAGTTGTACTCATATTTGGATGTGAAACTTGAATTTGATGACATAGTTTGCTGTTGGACTACAATTTGCTCAACGTCTTTGAATGGGAACAAAGCTAACCCGACAGGGCCTCTGCTAATTTATTTATTTATTACCAAAAGGGCCTATGCTATTTATTTATTTATTTATGAGCAAAAGGGGATACCCCCTGATTTCTGTTAATAGAAATCATTAAATGTTCACAACACTATGCCCAGGCTGCTACACAGGTTTCATTCATTACTAGTTTCAGCAAAGTGCTCATGTCATAGCCACTGAATACATCACGAGTGCTACATACACTGCAAATAAAGATACAATCATCCTACAGAGCACATCGATTTTGCCCATTATCATCACAAGCTCTTTCATCTCCTCATTGCTGTCAAGGCCATTTAGCAGCTATTGCTTGGCCATGATCAGAGGAACTACATCTTTAACCTTCTGCTCTGCATCTTCCTCTTCTGCCATTCCTTCCATTACTTGTCCAACACCCCAACCTACTGGTATTGGGATTCCTCGGCTAACAAAATAATCAGCGTAGTTGCATTCCCCCACATCAGCAACTTCCCAGAAATACAAACCACATGAATCTTCCCTTTTCTGCATGAATCAAATTGGAAGAGCATCAACCAAACTATTAAAAATATCAGCAACTAAAAGCAGCAGAACAACACTTAAACATATTATTACCCCATGATTCGGGCATTTGTAGAAGACTCGATCGGGGTTGAGGATTGTGGTTGAGACGCGATGGGTGACTCTGCGTGATTTGCAGCAGTGGCACAACACCAACGGCAACGGGTTGCGATGAGCAACCGGCTGTGGTGCCTGTGCCCGCGGGGTTGTGATGAGACCCACAGGCGATGGTACGGGTGGCGACTTGGCACATATATGGTTGTTGCCTACTGAAGAGCAGGTGGACGAGCAGCTAGCGAACATGGTTGCTGCGGCCAGAGCTTCTGATGCTAGGCAGAGTAAGTAGAGAAGAGGAGAAGTGAACGTTGGATATGTCAGTTTCATTACTTGCAGAGTAGCATAGCACCATATATAGTCATAGTCTAGGTTTGGATTTGAACCAGCTACAGGAGCACGTCTCTCTTTTTTCTAAAACTCAGCAACATCTCTTTACTGGTAAACTAGCTTGTGCTGTACGCCTTCTCAAGTCTTTGATTTTCTTTCTTTTTTGCGAGGAAGGAAGGAGGACAAAATTGAGATTTCCTGTGACTCGAACCCAAACCTCTCGGTTGAAAACCAAGGGTGCTAGTCACTTATGTGGTGAACATTCCCTGGGAGGAGGATGGCAGACGAACGCATTTTCCTCGCAGTTTCAGTTGAGACGCAAGATCAAACTGTTGTAGTTTCGGGAATGTTATCAGGCGAACAAGCCCGGTTTTTCTTTTCTTCCTATATATAAAAAGGTATGCTACTCGGTGTCAGCTTAGTCAACAAACGATTGTGCCAACCTTGACCGTTGGATTGACATTCAACATCTGTCGCGTTTCTGCAATCTCTTCTTCCTCCAGCCGCCAAAGCCAAACCAGCGCCGGCGGGACCGCCTGCTCTTGCCTCCCACGGCTGGCTGTGCTGCCGTGCACGCATCGTGGCCACATCATACCCTAAAACTCTGCGCATCATCCCCAGCTCCTATTTATTCCCGTCCGAGGCCTCACCATCGTCCTCCGCCTTGGTTTTCTTGCCGTGGCGCCGCCCTTCGGTGTTGTCAACATGGTCAACAACCGAGAGGAATAAGGAGACGACTATACATGGTGACGATGACAGTAGGGACCCAATAGCGCGCGTAGTAATTTTGTTTTTCGGGACAGAGAAGGGTATCAACTGGGTTGTTCGGGAGTTGTAGCCCGTCTAGCACATGACCAGCCCAGTTCATTTTTTCCTTTCTGAAAATGGCTAGCCCAGCTATTTTGTTTTTTGCAGAATAACCAACATAGGCCTACTTGTTTTTCTATGCCCTGCTGGGCCGGAAATCTCTCAAGACGAGGAGGGATGCATTTTGCCTAGAAAGTGGGCTATAAGTAATAAATAATGGGTTATAAGTAATATTAAATGGGTTGTAAAATTAAAAATATAGCAAACATGCAATTAGTTCCAAAATATTTTTTCTTTCGGATTCTCATATTTTAAATTTCATTGTTTTTGTGCGAGTAAAATTTCATTGGATTTAAATTAAGGTATGTTTACTTTTTAAATTAATTTGAATCTGGCTAGAAATTTCGGGCTGTATGCTGTTTGGGACAGATTTGGAGGCTGACTTGTGGGTCTACTAGGTTGACGTGTACGAAAGGCTTTGTCAACTTAGCCACAAACGATTCTAGCAGTAGTGACCGTTGTATGTTAATCCAACGGCCGTGCTGGTTCTTCAATATCTTATCTTCTTGCTCCAGCCGCCCAAACCAGTGTAGGTGGGACTGCCCGCTCCCGCCTCCCGTGGCCGGCTATGCTGCTGCACAGGCTGCACCGCCCCACCCTACTCCATTGCTGGCCAGGCCATTCCTCTACTCACCCACACCTCCTGTTATTTTCCGGTGACGGCAACCGGACCAGTAAACCCTCATACTCCCCACCGCGTGAGTCTTCCCCGGCTCCATGTCGTTCCCTTCCTAGGCCTCGCCGTCGCCCACCACCCTCGTGCTCTCGGTGCGCCGTGGTCAACGAACGACATCCATCGGACGTGGACTGTACGTGGAGAGGTTGACAGCTGGGTCCACGACCGCACACAAGGAAATGCCTCCTTATTACGCACAAAATAATGATTCATCCACCTGACATCTGAGACCCACCGGAAGGGCCTCTGTATTTTGTGAAAAAAACGTTCCCCCCGCTGATAGATGGGACCCACCAGCTATATCTTCGCACGCAAGGAAGTGCCTCCTTATTACGCACAAAAAAATGAATACTCCCCTGCTAGCTGGGACCAGCATAGTGGGAGGCTGACATGTGGGCCTACTAAGTTGACGGGGATGGAGGGCTTTGTCAACTTAGTCAATATGAACGATTCTAGCTGATGTGACCGACGATGTTGATCCAACGGCCGTAGTGCTTCTTCAACCTCTGGTCTTCTTGCTCCAGCCGCCCAAAGGAGCGCCGGTCGTGCCGCCTACTCCTGCCTCCCTGGCCAGTTGTGTTGCCACGGAGGCCTCACTGCCCCCTACTACTCCCACTACTAGCCAGGCCCTGTGGCGACGGCAGCCTAACACCGGAGCCGAACGAGTGAACCCTCGTACTCCTCTCCATGTGGGCATCCACTGCCGCGTCTTTCGCGACTCCGCATCGTCCCCTTCCTAGTCCTCGCCGTCGTCCACCGCCTTGGTGCTCTCGGCGCGGTGTGGTCAATGTGGTCAACGAACGACTTCCATCGGAAGAGTACTGTACGTGGAGAGGCTGACAGGTGGATCCACGGTCGCAGCAAGGAAGTGCCTCCTTATTATGTGCAAAATAATGATTCCTCCACCTGACAGCAGGGACCCATCGTATGGGCCAACGTATTTCACAAAAAAAAAGTTTCACCCCTAACTGCTGGGACCCACCAGCTACATCTTCGCACGCAAGGAAGTGCCTGACAGTCAGGACCCACCCAGTCGAAGTGTATGTAGCATTGTCATTCTGGTCGCGAACGTGTACGTACATACGATCGGTCTGTCTGCAGGCTGCAGCGATGAACCGTGGCCGTGCAAGGAAGGGCACGTGTCATAGTAGAGGCATGCACGAGTCGTAGTAGAGGCGCGCACGTAGCATGTACACGTACGTACAATGGCCAGGGTGCAAGAAAGTAAATACGACCACGTACATACATACGGGCGGGTTCTCGAATGCCTACTCGCGCATACGTACGGCCAGGGCTCGTGTACATGGCTGGGTTGGAACGGAGAAGCTTCGTCGTCGTCGTGTTCATGGGGAGCCAACCGGCTGGGTCGAAACAGAATGCATCGTCGTGTTCATCGGGAGCCAACCGGCTTGGATGGAACAACCGATGGAAACAAGGCCTGGTGTACCGCAGAACGGAGGAAATGGCCTTGTGTTCGACCGGCCATGGTCGAAACACGATCCTATTCATCGGGAGGGGTCTGGTGTACTGCAAAACGGAGGAAATGGACTTGTCTTGGACCTCCTACGGTCGAAACGGGGTCCTATTGACCGGGAGGGGTGTGGTGTACCGCAAAACGGAGGAAACGAACTTGTGTTGGAGCGCTACGGTCGAAACGGGGGTCCTGTTCATCAGGAGGGGTGTGGCGTACCGCAAAACGGGACTCCACGGGATACTGTTCATCTCCATCGTCGACCTCCTCCAGCCTCCACGGGCTACTTTTCATCCACCGTCAACCTCCTCCAACCTCCATGTGCAACTGTTCATCCACGGGCTCCCGTTCATCCAGCCTCCACCGCACGCTCCTCCACCGGCTACTGTTCAACCAGCCCTCTCCACGGGGGTCCTGTTCAACCACCCCTTCACTGGCTACTGTTCATCCATCCCTCCATAGGCTACTGTTCAACCAGCCCTCCACCTGCTACTGTTCAACCAGCCCTCCATGGGGCCCTGTTCATCCAGCCCTCCATGGGGTCCTGTTCATCCACCGGCTTGATCGATCGGGGTATTGTTCATCCAGCGGCAACAGCCACTACTACCACTGGTTCCTGTTCATCCAACCCCCACCGGAAACTGTTCATCCAAAACCCCCCAACAACGCTCACTGTTCATCCAGAGGCAGCATCGATCGGCTTCAGTTAGCAGTAGTAGCGAAGGAATCACTCGATTGGGTTCAGTTAACAGCCATCGATCGATCGCTCGGGTTCAGTAACGCGTAGCCTGCAGTGCAATCGCTCGGGTTCAGTTAGGGCCCAATGCCTCGCACACACGCCCGTATGTATGAGAGAAACGCGCATCGCTCGGCCCCCGACCACCCACCATAACTGGGAACTCCCCGATATTTTCCTTTCCCTCGCTTCTACCACAGTTTTTCCGTCATGGACGGCCCAAAGAATGTCATGCAGCTGCGTCTCCGGCCCGCCCAGGACAAAAAGCCCATTTTTCTGTCATGATATTTTTTCATAGAAGTAGGACCCCACCACATCTATGATGATACCGGGTTTTGTCACAATTATCATCATAGAAGTGTCATAAGTATGACAGAAAAAAATTATTCAGCCCAAAATGTCACGGATGTGTCTTTTTTTGTAGTGGTAGAATCTTTTTTGTTTGTGTTATGGTAGTATATAGTACGCGTCGAAGAGGTGGGAGGGGACTAACATATATACTATACATACGCGTCCGTGAACAAGTACACCTCACTCGGTGTCGGGACTTTTTGCTTTTCGAGGCACGTGCCACATCAAAAATGTGAAATTGGTTATTCAAACATCATACAACACCTTTTTGGCCCACATGCATATCCTAGCTAGGACATTCACGTGCGACGCTTCCATCTATGGGCCCACGAGGCCATCGTCGATGCATGCATACATCACTTTGACCTACATCGGGAGAGGTTAATTAATTTCAACATCGATGAGGATTATTTTGGGTTACATATATTACGGCAAGAGCATATAGTATGCTGTGAAGAGCGGGAAAGGGGACCATCATATGTAGTACGCTTGATATGAACCTCTCTTTGTGTGGGTGCATGGTTTATAGTTTTTGAGGCATGCGGCACATCAAAGTTGTGCATTTTGGGTATTCAACATATATATGTTTGGCCCACATGCAAAGCGGTGGTGGTTGTCCTCTCGCACCCACTTAAGCGGTTATCAGCGATATCGATGCTTTCCATTTGTGGGCCCGCTTGGTCCATCACTACTTTTTGCCTGACAACAAGAGAGGTTAATTTGACTTAGGAGGGGATTGTTATTTTTTTCTCTGGGATGACATGCATGATACAGCTTGAGCACACACACATGCATGTGTACGCATGAATCCCTCCCATCGAGTCGAAGAGGCTAGTACAACGACACATCATGAACTGATCTCGCTCTGTGTGGGGAGATAGTGTATGATTTTGTACACACATGCCACATCAATGTTGTGTATTCAAACATGCATGCATGCATCACCTCCATACATATGCATGTAGTGGTTGCCTTCGAACGGTACACTCCCTCGTGTGGTTATCGGCGACAAGCCTATATATTCGTAGGCCCGCATGGGCATCCATGATCACCTGACCAACAACAAGATAGGTTACCATGGAGGATTCTTCGTTTGGTTCGTGTTATCGTAGTATAGGTCATGGTGAGATTCAGACCTAAGTACGTTTGAGCGCATATACTATGCATGCATGCGTGCATGAATTCCTATCATTGGCTTGAAGTGTGGTGTAACATACATATGCATCATCAACCTAACCCTCACTCAGTCTGGGGATTTCTAGTTCGAAATCACGGTGTCACATCAAAGTTTTTCCATTGTTACTCAAAAACACACCTCTCCATACATATGTTTGGGCCACACGCATGCAGTGGTTGTCCTCGGGGACTAGCTACTTGCGTGATTATTGGTGATCTAGCCCATCTCCGGGGTCGCATGGACAGCCATCACTTTTACCAACAACAAGAGAGAGGTTGTACGACCAAGGTGGATTATTCTTGGTCTGCTTTACGATCCATCTTGGTGATATATATGCATCTCTGGCCCGCCGACTGAAAGTGTTTGTGTGTGGGGGGGGGGGTTGCTACTTCGCACTTGCTGGTGAACCGGTTGTCATCTCTCGACGATGGCTACTTCGCAATTTGCTAGGTGAACCTCGGTTGGGGGGAGGGGGCATGCATTCATAGCTTAGGACTCCCTTCGTGCCAACACGAGAGGGGGGGTGCTAGCTACTTCGCACTTTGCTAGGTGAACCTCGGTCGGGGGGAGGGCATGCATTCATAGCTTAGGATTCCCTTCGTGTTGACAAGAGGGAGGGGTGGCTGCTAGCTACTTCGCACTTTGCTAGGGTGAACCTCGGTTGGGGGGGCATGCATTCATAGCTTAGGATTCCCTTCGTGCTGACACGAGGGAGGGGGCTGCTAGCTACTTCACACTTTGCTAGGTGAACCTCGGTTGGGGGCATGCATTCATAGCTTAGGAATCCCTTCATGCTGACACGAGGGGGGCTGCTAGCTACTTCACACTTTGCTAGGTGAACCTCGGTTGGGGGGCATGCATTCGTAGCTTAGGATTCCCTTCGTGCCGACATGAGGGAGGGGGGCTGCTAGCTACTTTGCACTTTGCTAGGGTGAACCTCGGTTGGGGGGGGGTGTCGGTGTCAAAACCGGCGGATCTCGAGTAGGGGGTCCCGAACTGTGCGTCTAGGCGGATGGTAATAGGAGACAAGGGACACAATGCTTTTACCCAGGTTCGGGCCCTCTCGATGGAGGTAAAACCCTACTCCTGCTTGATTAATATTGATGGTATGGGTAGTACAAGAGTAGATCTACCATGAGATCAAAGAGGCTAAACCCTAGAAGCTAGCCTATGGTATGATTGTCGTTCCTCCTATGGACTAAAACCATGAGATCAAAGAGGCTAAACCCTACAGGGCTAGGGTTACACAGAGTCGGTTACAATGGGAGGAGATCTACATATCCGTATTGCCAAGCTTGCCTTCCACACCAAGGAAAGTCCCATCCGGACACGGGACGAAGTCATCAATCTTGTATCTTCATAGTCCGATAGTCTGGCCAAAGGTTATAGTCCGGCTATCCGGACACCCCCTAATCCAGGACTCCCTCAGTAGCCCCTGAACCAGGCTTCAATGACGACTAGTCCGGCGCGCAGATTGTCTTCGGCATTGCAAGGCGGGTTCCTCCTCCAAATACTTCATAGAAGATTTCGAGCACAAGGATAGTGTCCGGCTCTTCAAAATAAGTTCCACATACTGTCGTAGAGAGAATAATATTTACACAAATCTAATCTGGTAACGTATTCCGTAGCGTGTCATCACGCCACAGCCAAGCCTTTATTTGAACCGTTTTTACTGTCCCACCTTAGCATGTTTTGCGAGGCATTTTCCTTGGCACGTCTTGTCGAAGCAGAGATCGTGTCCCCTTATCCCGGGATTCTCATCAATACGGGCGTGGGTAACCCAACCGCGCCGTTGATTACGGCGCTTGGGAGATAAGCGAGTTTTACCGGGCTGGTGGGGACGCATAGTTTCGTCCGCGCATATAAGGGGATAAGGATCCGCCTTTCCATCCACGCCTTCTTCCTCCTTTGCTCATCCATTTTCGCGCACTCGAGCTCCAGCGCCCAAGTCTGCATTCCCCACCTCAACCTTCTCCAGCCATCTCCGGAGCGGGAGGCAAGTGGATGGTTTCCTCCGTTATGGAGGGACACATCAAGAAGCTGAGTAAAGTCGGATACTTGTTTGACGACATCGCGCATCGGCTCCCAGACGAGGGGCAGCTCATCCCCACCCCCAGGCCCCATGAGAGGGTGGTGTTCCTCACCCATTTCCTCCGCGGACTAGGCTTTCCTCTCCATCCATTTGTCTGGGGACTCATGTTCTACTACGGACTGGACTTCCACGATCTGGCCCCGAACTTCATCCTCAACATCTCAGTGTTCATTGTCGTGTGCGAGGCCTTCCTCTGCATCCAGTCCCACTTCGGCCTATGGCTGAAGACCTTCAATGTCAAGCCGAAGGTAGTGGGCGGCCGCCAGGCGGAGTGCGGAGGCGCCATGGTGGGCAAGATGCCCAACGTCCTATGGCTCGAGGGCTCCTTTGTGGAGACCATAAAGGGGTGGCAATCGGGGTGGTTTTAAATCACCGATCCGTGTGAACCTGAATGGGTCGCAGCCCCCGAGTTCCGATCCGGAATCCCTACGCGGCTCACCTCCTGGAAAGAGAAGGGCCTACCGTGGGGTAAAAAAGGATAGTTGACCGGACTCCAAACATTCGTCCAAAACCTGGTGAGCAAGAAGCTCAAACTTGTTAACGTAGTCCAGGTCATGCTCATCCATCGGATCCTCCCGTGCCAACAACGGGATTTCAGCTTGTGGGAGTTCAACCCGGCCCAGCACCAAACTCTGAGCAGGCTCTTCGACACAACATATGAAGATGCCTGGAAGGTGCTATTCAAGGGCGCCCAGGCTCCCGCATCTGCTACCGAGGATCGCGGATTTAGTGCGCAGCGTCAAGCCAACGCGGTAAGCTGTTTTTACCTCTTACAGGATATTTGTCTTTCATAGTTTGACTCTATGCATGATCTAAGCCCCCATGCCTTTGACAGGACTGGCAGAGGACGACCGAACAGATCAACTGTCCGGCTCCTTTGCCCGAAGAACCAGCGAACACCCGCTTGGCGGAGCTGCTGGTTCCGGCACCGTACGTGGTGCCGGAGAAGAAGGCCAAGAAGAAGGCCACGGGAACCTGGAAGAGTTCCCGGCGCCCGGTGGAGTCGGACTCATCGTCCGATGACTCCGAGGTGCACTCCTCCCATGAAGACGAGGAGGAGGAAAGAGAGGTCTCTTCCCTAGCAGGGGAAGAAAAGAAAAGGAAGGCCGCCCCATCTGGGGAGGCCGGAGGGTCCAAGAAAGGAGGACCCTCCCTACGAACTACTCCACCAACGCCGACGACGGCGAAGAGGAGTGGCCGCTCAGGGCCAAGACCCTGGCAAAATCGTAAGTATTCGGATACCTGAGTGACTCATGGCGTTTCTTTATTGCATAGCTTCTCCTGACGCCGAATATAATTATGCAGTCCGCCCAAAGCCCGGCTCGATGTGCCGTTGAGCGGCTCCCTGGATTCGTCGGTTGTGAATAGTTTTTCACTTTCGACCGCTACCTCCCCCCGCCCTATGGACGGCGCCGAGGTGTTGTCCCAAAAGGTTTCAAGCCAGGAGGAGGTGGTCCTGGAGGCGCCGCAAGGCGACCTCCCGGACTCCAAGCGCAAAGGGGAAAAACCCCAAGGGCTCCAAGTCCGGCCCTGGGCCGGACACCGCACCGGAACCTTCAATGGTTCCGGAGTCCGGCAGGCGGCCCCCTAGTAAGAAGGGCAAGCCTACGACGCCGGTGACCTCCGTCCAACCGGAGGCACCGGATAATTTGCTGGAGGTGCTTAACGGCGCCTCCATCGACGAGGAGCACCGCACTATTATGAGTGTGGTGATCCAGAAGGTTCAGTCTGCCAAAAGCGGGCTGACTGAAGCCTGTGCCAGCCTGCTAATAGGCTTTGAGGTATGTGAAAAATATGTGAAAATATTACCGCATAGACAGTAGCCCATGATGCTCTGTTTGGCGTTCGGAAAGAAAAGCCGAATAGAGGATCTAACAACATTCGCAGGAGTCTAACATAATTAAGTCAATATGCGTATGCAGGCTACGCTGCTGGCCTCTGCCGCACTGACTGCGGAGGTGGATGCGCTGAAGCAGAGCCTCGAGCGGTCCGAGCAAAAGCTTGGCCTTGCTAAAAACAAGCTCGAGGAAAAAGAACGTAAGTAATACCTTGTGGAGTATATTTAAAAAGATGCAGTTGCAAAAAAATGATAGGATCGCTATTGGTGTCCTGGGGGCCACAACTGAGGTGGTGACCCTTAAGCAAGCGCTTTCCGAGGCCGAAAAGAAGGCGGCCACGGAGCACACCGAGTAGGAGAAACATGAGGCGCGGGTTGGCGAGGTGCAGCAAGAGCTCCAGGCTCTCATGAAAAAACATGAGAGTTTGGAGTTTGACTAAAAGACACGAGAGTCCGAGCTCGCGGCGGCCCTTGAAAGCGCCAAGTCTGCCAAGGCCGAAGCCCAAAAAGCCCTCCAGGAAGTTGAGGCGATGAAGAAGATAGCGGCGGGTAAGGCATTCTTTATGCAAAGCAAGCACGTGAAAGTGAATTACTTGTTACTTACCCGAATCGAGAGCTCCCCAGGAGCATTCACAGATTTGACCCATAGCGTGTCAAATGCTGCCACCTTCTACCGGGCCGAGGAGGGTAGCTCGACGGAGAAGGTGTTCTGGTCTCAGTATGCTGAGGCCGGACACTCGGTGCCCTTGAGCGACCAGCTAAAGCAACTGGTCGAGCTCCATAAGGTGGCCTAACAGGCCATGAAGGGCCTTATAGTCCGATTGTGGCCTGGAGAGGCCCTGCCTGGGAGCTACTTCGGGCTTGGTGATGCGGCTGGTGGATGCCTATCCATGGCTTGAAGTCGTCAAGCGCTCCATCTGCATCGAAGGTGCCCGTAGGGCGCTTGCCCGTGGTAATGTGCACTGGGACAAGATGGATGCGGAGAAGCTTGTGAAGGACGGGCCACCGCAGGGCAAGGAGCATTGCCACCCCGAGATGTATTATGAGGGCGTCCTGAAGGGCGCCCGCCTTGTGGCGGACGAATGTTCCAAAGATGTAATATTTGAGTGAACTTGTTCGTTTTATCCCGTGCGCTGAAAACTTGTTCATATGCGCTATGCAACGCTTGTTTTAATTTAAAATATTACGTTCTATGCGGCCGTTTATCGAGTCTGAGAGATGGCGAGTCGTCGGCTTCTGCCCCCATGCCACGAGTGCTGGGGTGTTTGGGATAAACCTGATCACTCCTTTTCCCATTCTTGGGTCCTTCGAGGGAGGTGCTCAGCACAACGAACAAGGCAATCGGACTATAATGCATTATCACTCTCACTTAGCCAGAGAATTCTATAATTTTAAATTTCGGCGAAGCCCCTAGTGTTCGGAAGACCGAGTTCGGGGCGCTATACATGCCTAGGCTGGACAAATCCGACTCCTCGCTCTAAGCGGCATAAGTCTTTAGGGACTCAAAACCTCCCGAATAGCGACCAGCTCTCGCCCTATCATGACAGTCAGTTTTAGCTTTCTCTACTGAGGTGCTTAGCCCAGCTCAACCGGGGCACAATCGCAGTAGTTCTCCCAGCGCTACCTTAGCCGATATAGAGGAACGTAAGGTACCAAAACATGGGAGCCGGGCAAACCCAACTATTGACCAAAGACATGATTCATAGCTGATGCATATAATGCTATAAGTTTGGAGGGCCGCACTTTGTGAAAGTGTTCGGACTTCTCACGCCGTATTATGGGGTGCTTGAGCCCCTGGCGTATGGACCGTACCAAAGTGTACGGGTGCTAAATGTCATAACTGAACATATGTATTGAAAAAGAAATGAATAGAGAATGCATTAATAAGCTGAAGCTAAGCATTGTTTATTTTAACAGGCTGCTGTGAAAGCAGAACGATACAAATAGTGCGATAAGCAAGAGATGGGACTATTTGACATGTCCCCCTCCAGGGGCGAGCTGCAAGACTATAACACCCTCGATGCGGCTATATCTCCCACGTGTCGAAGCACGACTTAGAGGCATAACCGCATTGAAAGCAATGTCGCAAGTGAGGTAATGTTCACACAACCCATGTAATACATGAGGGAAAAACATACATAGTTGGCTTACAATCGCCACTTCACACAATTGCAAGAATAAAGCATTACATCAACCAAATACAATCAAGGTCTGACTATGGAACCAAATTAAAAGAAGACTACCCCAAATGCTACACAGATCCCCGATCGTCCCGACTGGGCTCCACTACTGATCAACTAGAACGAAACAACACAAAGGACAAGATCTTCATCGAGCTCCTCCTTGAGCTTGGTTGCGTCATCTGCACGGCTCAACAGCACCTGCAAGCTGGTTTTGGAAGTATCTGTGAGTCACGGGGACTCAGCAATCTCACACCCTCGCGATCAAGACTATTTAAGCTTATGGGTAAGGTAAAAGGTATGAGGTGGAGCTGCAGCAAGCGACTAGCATATATGGTGGCTAACATATGCAAATGAGAGCGAGAAGAGAAGGCAAAGCACGGTCGATAAAAGTATGATCAAGAAGTGATCCTAGAACAACCTACGTCAAGCATAACTCCAACACCGTGTTCACTTGCCGGACTCCGCCGAGAAGAGACCATCACGGTTACACACGTGGTTGATGTATTTTAAATAAGATCAACTTCAGGTTTTCTACAACCATACATTAACAAATTCCCATCTGCCCATAACCGCGGGCACGGCTTTCGAAAGTTCAAATCCCTGCAGGGGAGTGCCAACTTAGCCCATGACAAGCTCTCACGGTCAACGAAGGATATACCTTCTCCTGAGACATTCCGATCAGACTCGGTATCCCGGTTCTACAAGACAACTTCGACAAGTTAAAACAAATCCAGCAACACCGCCCGAATGTGCCGACAAATCCCGATAGGAGCTGCACATATCTCGTTCTCAGGGCACACTCAGATGAGCAATCCGTACAACTAAAACCAAACCTCGAGTTTCCCCGAGGGGGCGCTGCACAGGGCTCTAGTTTGGACCAACACTCAGAGGAGCACTGGGCCAGGGTGGTTTAAATAAAGATGACCCTTAAGTTCGCGGAACCCAAGGGAAAAAGAGGCTAGGTGGCGAATGGTAAAACCAAGGTTGGGCATTGCTGGAAGAGTTTTATTCAAGGCAATTTGTCAAGGGGTTCCCATTATTACAAACCGCGTAAGGAACGCAAAATCCGGGAACATAACACCGATATGACAGAAACTAGGGCGGCAAGAGTGGAACAAAACACTAGGAATAAGGCCGAGCCTTCCACCCTTTACCAAGTATATAGATGCATTAATTAAATAAGATATAATGTGATATCCCAACAAGTAACATGTTCCAACAAGGAACAACATCTCCATGTTCCAACAAGGAACAAACTTCAATCTTCACCTGCAACTAACAACGCTATAAGAGGGGCTGAGCAAAGCGGTAACATAGCCAAACAAAGGTTTGCTAGGACAAGGTGGGTTAGAGGCTTGGCTTAACAATATGGGAGGCATGATAAGCAAGTGGTAGGTATTGCAGCATAGGCATAGCAAAAGAGCGAGCAACTAGCAAGCAAAGATAGAAGTGATTTCGAGGGTATGGTCATCTTGCCTGAAATCCCGCAAGGAAGAAGAACGAGTCCATGAAGAAGAAAAACTGACGTAGTCGAACGGTTCCTCACAAACGCTACATTACCGGAACCAACCCAAAGAAGCAACACCGGAAAGAAGCACACAACATAGTAAACAAACCAACACATGAACAAGGTATGATATGCGGGATGCGGTATGTGATGCATATGCATGATTTGCAAAGGAATGATTGAACCTGGCCTCAACATGGAAATCCAAGAGTACCACTGGAAAGAGGAGATGATTTCGGTTGAAATCGATATAAAGATCACCGGAATCGGATGCACGGTTTGGAAATGGCAAGCAAAACAAATATGACACCGGTCTGCGATAAACAGCAAGTAGCCATCTAAATGTATCAAGATAGTTATGCTACAGCACCCAAACATGGCAACAAAATACATGGCACGGATCCACTCATAATGCTTAACAAAAGATGAACACTGAGCTACGTCTAATTCATCCATTAACAGGTTCAAAAAAGCATGGCAAAAAATGCAAACGATAACAGGTTTCAGACTTAGTGAAATTAACACAAGCCTGGAATTTCAGATCACGTAGCACACTTTGGAGCATGAAAACTATATGCTACAGGAACTTAACATGGCAAAGCAAGGCATGGCATGATGCTAATCAAAGAACTTAACAAAAGTCCCTCAGTGACCTTGAGCCAAAAGGGATCAGAAAATACAATTCCAAGCATGTGAACATGGCAAAAACATAATCAGATTACAGACTTAGTGAAAAACTGGAGCATGCAAATCTGTTAACGAGTAGGCATGTTTACGAGCTCGATGCACTCACTACAGAGCAAGGCATGACAAACTAAGCATACACCCATCAAGAATACATACAATATAAGCTAGACGTGGCAAGAATAACAACATAGCATGCACGGATCAACAACAACATTCTCGGCAAAATCGCTAACAAGTAGACAATCTGCCAGGATTCACGAAATCTCAAAAGTAGAGCTCGATTGACTCAAGCTAGGGTGCTCCATAATTGCAAACAAAGACATGGATGGATAGAGCACCACAAGGTTAACAAATCATCCTTACTGATCATCCTCAAAAGAGGCACGGATCACTAGGAAACAACATGAACATATGGCATATTGATAAAAACAGATCAAGGACTTGGAGAAATTCTAAGTCCCTGAAATCAGCATTAACGAATGCACTACTTTGCAAGCTTGTGCTAGTCACCACACATATCACAAAAATACATGGCAAGCACCTCTGTAAAGATGGCAAAGCATATAACAAAACTCATGTAGAGCTCAGGAACATATCATGCACACATTAATCATGGCAAAAATGACAAATAGCTATTTGATGCAGCAGATCTAACAATTAACTCAAATAGCTCTTTTCCAACAGCATTTCGGGCATCAAGATGGCCTCAAATGAAAATGATGCAATGAGATGAAATGATGTGCTCTCTGAGGTGAACATTTTGATATGCTACACGCCCAAAACGGAGTTACGAGTGTTGAGTTATGATGCGAGGAAAAATTCCAAAAATACTGGGGACTTAGCGAAATTACCACTCCGAGAGAGTCAACGGGACCGGACGGAGCTGGATGGCGAGATCCGGATCGGGAGATGCACGTTTGGATGGATGAATGGGTGGATCTAGTCCACCTTGCCCAGATCCGGCGAGGGGCGTCTCCGGCGAGGTGACGGCGGGGCGGCGGCGGCGAGATGCGTGGAGGCGCAGGCCGGGCGGCGGCGAAACCGAGGCGCCGGCGGGCGGTGCGGGATTCGGAGCGCGCCGGCTCAGCGGAGGAGGAGGGCGATCGCCGGCGGGAGAAGCACGCGGAGGCGGGGAACGGCGAGCCGTCGCGGCGGCGCGGCGGAGGAGGAGCGGAACGCCGGCGGGAGAAGCACGCGGCGGCGGGGAACGGCGAGCCGTCGCGGCGGCGCGGCGTGGAGGACGGCGCCGGGGCGCGCGAGATCGGGCGGCGGCGGCTCCCAGGCGCGCGGGGCGGCGAACGGATGGGCCGGGCGGGCCCGCGATGGGCTCCGTCGGGCCACGCGGTGGGAGGACGCCGGCTGGGCAGGTGGCGCTGTCCGGTTGGTGGAGGGCGGCGGCCGGCTGACGTGGCGAGGCCGGATTGGCCGGAGCAAGGTGGCAGCGGTGACTGGACATTGTCCGGCGCGGTGAGGACGCGTCCGGCGGCGCGAGGGAAGGAATTTTTAGGGTTTCGTCCGCGAATTTGGAAGGGTTGCACATATATATAGGTAGAGGGAGCTAGGAGAGTCCAAATGAGGTGCGGTTTGCGGCCACGCGATCGTGATCGAACGCTATAGGTGATAGAAGGGGTTTTGGTGTGTTTTGGGCCACTTTGGAAGGGTGTTGGGCTGCAACACACGCGAGGCCTTTTCGGTCCCTCGGTTAACCGTTGGAGTATCAAACGAAGTCCAAATGGCACGAAACTTGACAGGCGGTCTACCGGTAGTAAAGTAAGGCCGCTTGGCAAGTCTCGGTCCAATCCGAAAACGTTTAACACCCACACACGAAAAGAGGTAGAAAGGGACACTGGGTGACATAGGAGCGCCGGATTGCAAAACGGACAACGGGGAAAATGCTCGGATGCATGAGACGAACTTGTATGCAAATGAAATGCACATGATGACATGATATACAATGCATCACACGCAAGCAATGACAAGGCAACAACAGCGAATAACTGGAGGACACCTGGCACATCCGTCTCGGGGAGTTACAGAGACGGTATGTAAGACATGTATTTTTCTCGTTATAGAGACCACCTGGGAATTCGACATAGCTTTCTGCCTCCTTGGTTGTTGCATCGTGTGTTCGGCGGTTGTACTGCCGGACAGGCCTTCCGAAGAGTGGAGTCCTGAAAGTAGGAAATAATGACAAAATCGGGAGCCCCTAGTGTGGTTGAGCTGCATTTTTGGGCGTTCCATGGTCGTGCCCCTCCCCCTGTGCCCATGGTATTTTCAGAGCGTAGTTATGTACGCGTAGTACTGATTTCGCAGTTTCGTGAGGGTTGGGGTTGGGGCCGTATTGCTATGCTTGCTCGGAACGTGCCAGGCAGTCTTGTTGTAGGTTACTCCGGGCGCGCTTGACAGTGTCTAGACGTTTAATAGCCGGACTGGAGAATTGCCTTGAGAGGCTGCTTTGTACTTCCACTGCGAGGGCCGCCCTGTGCTCCTCCGTTCGGAGAGAGCGTTTGGTGTTTCCATTGACCGTAATGACTCCTCGAGGGCCTGGCATCTTGAGCTTGAGATATGCATAGTGTGGCACCGCATTGAACTTTGCAAATGTGGTTCGTCCGAGCAGTGCGTGATAACCACTACGGAACGGGACTATGTCGAAGATTAACTCCTCGCTTTGGAAATTATCCGGGGATCTGAAGACCACTTCAAGTGTAACTGAGCCTATACAGTTGGCCTCTACACCTGGTATGACACCTCTAAAGGTTGTTTTTGTGGGTTTAATCCTTGAGGGATCTATGCCCATTTTCCGCATTGTATCCTGATAAAGCAGGTTCAGGCTTCTGCCGCCGTCCAAAAGGTCTCTAGTGAGGTGAAATCCGTCAATGATTGGGTCTAGAACCAATGCGGCGAATCCTCCATGGCGGATGCTAGTGGGGTGGTCCCTTCGATCAAACGTGATCGGGCAGGAGGACCATGGGTTGAACTTTGGGGCGACTGGCTCCAACGTGTATACGTCCCTGAGTGCACGCTTCCGCTCCCTTTTGGGGATGTGGGTTGCGTATATCATGTTCACCGTCCGCACTTATGGGGGGAAGCCCTTCTGTCCACTATTGTTCAGCGGCCGGGGCTCTTCGTCCTCGTCGCTGTGCAGCCCCTTGTCTCTGTTTTCGGCATTTAACTTGCCGGCCTGCTTGAACACCCAACAATCCTTGTTGGTGTGATTGGCTGGTTTTTCGGGGGTGCCATGTATCTGGCACGAGCGATCGAGTATACGCTCCAAACTGGACGGGCCCAGAGTGTTCCTCTTAAATGGCTTTTTCTGCTGACCGGGCTTAGAGCCTCTGAATCCGCCATTAACTGCCGTATCTTCAGCATTGTCGCTGTTAATGCAGCGCTTGTGCTTGTTGTGACGCGACCTGCCATTGCTGTCCTTGGTATCCGAATTACCAGGGCCCTTGGTCATGTTATTGCTACGAGCCAGCCATCTGTCTTCTCCCGTGCAAAAGCGGGTCATGAGTGTCGTGAGGGCTGCCATAGATTTCGGCTTTACCTGTCCAAGGTGCCAGGCAAGCCACTCGTCACGGATGTTATGCTTGAAGGCTGCTAGGGCCTCTGCATCCGGACAATCAACGATTTGATTTTTCTTGGTTAGGAGGCGTGTCCAGAATTGTCTGGAAGATTCTTCTGGCTGCTGAATTATGTGGCTCAGGTCATCGGCGTCTGGTGGTCGCACATAAGTGCCCTGGAAATTGTCGAGGAATGCGGCTTCCAGGTCCTCCCAACAACCAATGGATTCTGCTGGCAGGCTGTTAAGCCCATGCCAAGCTGGTCCTTTAAGCTTGAGTGGGAGGTATTTGATGGCGTGTAGATCATCGCCACGGGCCATGTGGATATGAAGGAGATAATCCTCGATCCATACCGCAGGATCTGTTGTGCCATCGTATGATTCAATGTTTACGGGTTTGAAACCCTCTGGGATTTGATGATCCATTACTTCATATGTGAAGCATAGAGGGTGTGCGGCGCCTCTGTACTGGGCTATATCATGACGTAGCTCAAATGAGCTTTCTCTGCTGTGTTCGGCCCGGCCGGATTTACTGTATCCGGCGTGACGGTTATCGTCTCGTGTCGTGGGGTGCTCGCGTGATCCGTAGATCGATCTTATTTGCTTTGCCCTGTCTTCCAACATATCTCGCAGGTCTAGCGCATTTCCCCGTGCCTTGGTATTTTTTGAGCGACACTAGGGTGCGGCTTGAGTGGAGGGCTGGGAGGACTCTCTGTCGCGGCCGTGAGGTGGCCGGTCAGCCGCATCATGTGCTGGTGATGTAGGTTTAAATGCTTCCTCCTCTAGACGGGGTAGCAACCTGCGCTTTGGGTAGCTCTTGGAGGGGCGTTCGAGTTCGTATTCCTCGGCCGCAAGGACTTCCGTCCATCTGTCGGCTAGCAAGTCTTGATCAGCTCTAAGCTGTTGCTGTTTTTTCTTAAGGCTACTCGCCGTGGCCATAAGCCTGCGCCTAAAGTGCTCTTGTTCGACGGGATCCTCAGGCATGACAAATTCGTCGTCGCCGAGGCTTGCCTCATCTTCGGAGGGAGGCATGTAATTATCATCCTCTTCTTCTCTGTCTGCCGCTCTCTCAGGGGGGCTGGCTTCTCCATCCTCCTATGCTAAATCTTGCTGGAGGGAATTGTCTTCGGCACTGTCCGGGGTGTTATTATCTCCCGTGCCGGCATCACCATTTTTGCTTTGGCGGGACTTAGAGCGGAGCCGCTGACGCTGGCACTTGGGTTGTTTCTTGGAGGGGTCGTCCCCCGTTGTTCCGTCGCTATTGCCTTCTTTGGGTGTATCCACCATATATATGTCATATGATGAGGTGGCTTTCCAGTGCCCTATAGGCGCTGGTTCATGTTCGTCTCCTACATCGTCGTCCATACCGTCGATGTCTTCGGAGTCGAAGTCGAGCATGACGGTTAGATCATCGACAGTGGCTACGAAGTGGGTGGTGGGTGGGCGTCAATTTCTTCGTCGTGCGCATCCCAATCCTGTTGGCCATAGTCCGGCCAGGGCTCTCCTAACAAAGAGAGAGACCTTAGTGAATTCAGAATGTCGCCGAAGGGCGAGTGCTGAAAGATATCTGCGGCGGTGAATTCCATGATCGGTGCCCGTTCAGATTTGGTTGGCAGGGGCGCGGAAGGTTCAGACTCCGGAAAAGAGTCCGGCACCTTGGAGTCACGGGCTTCGCAGAGGATGATGCTGGTGTTCGGCTCGATCGCCGTTGAGACTGCAGCCCCCAAGGTGGTGTCTAGCCACCTGTCCTCGATCGGCGCAGTTGGCTCCGAGCTAAGAGTCGGAGCTGATGCGGGCGCGGCCTCTAGGGTACTGTTCGGCGGCAGAGCTAGGTCATACCCATCGTGACAGTGTGGCGTGCCCGTTTGTGGCTCGAATCCGTGAAAGATCAAGTCTCCGCGGATGTCGTCCGTGTAGTTCAAACTTCCAAATCTGACCTGATGGCCAGGGGCGTAGCTTTCAATCTGCTCCAGATGGCCAAGCGAATTAGCCCGCAGTGCAAAGCCGCCGAACACGACGATCTGTCCGGGGAGAAAGATCTCGCCCTGGACCGCATCATTGTTGATGATCGGAGGAGCCATCGGGCCTAAAGATGACGACACAGAGGAACTCTTAATGAAAGCACCAATGGCGGTGTCAAAACCGGCGGATCTCGGGTAGGGGGTCCCGAACTGTGCGTCTAGGCGGATGGTAACAGGAGACAAGGGACACAATGCTTTTACCCAGGTTCGGGCCCTCTCGATGGAGGTAAAACCCTACTCCTGCATGACTAATATTGATGATATGGGTAGTACAAGAGTAGATCTACCAGGAGATCAAAGAGGCTAAACCCTAGAAGCTAGCCTATGGTATGATTGTCGTTCATCCTATGGACTAAAACCCTCCGGTTTATATAGACACCGGAGAGGGCTAGGGTTACACAGAGTCGGTTACAATGGGAGGAGATCTACATATCCGTATTGCCAATATTGCCTTCCGCGCCAAGGAAAGTCCCATCCGGACACGGGACGAAGTCTTGAATCTTGTATCTTCATAGTCCGAGAGTCCGGCCAAAGGTTATAGTCCGGCTATCCGGACACCCCCTAATCCAGGACCCCCTCATGGGGCATGCATTCATAGCTTAGGATTCCCTTCGTGCCGACATGAGGGAGGGGGCTTCTAGCTACTTCGCACTTTGCGAGGTGAATGAACCTTGGTTGGGGGTTGCATTCATAGCTTACGATTCCCTTCATGCCGACACGAGGGAGGAGGGGGGCTACTAGCTACTTCGCACTTTGCTAGGGTGAACCTCGGTTGGGGGGGAGGGGGCATGCATTCATAGCTTAGGATTCCCTTCGTGCCGACACGAGGGGGGGTGGGGGCTAGCAATACAGTGCACTTTGCGAGAGAGGTGCCACATCAAAGTTGCATTTGGAATTTGAAAATCAAACCACCCTTTTGATACATAAATTTGGTCCACATGCAAGTGTGTTCGTGTTATGACCCTCTCCCGTGTCATTTTTCGCCAAATTTATGAACATTATATAAGTCGGATGACGCAACAGACATGGTTCACTCAAACTAACCCTGTGCCACGCCGGTGCACCTGTCACGCACACATCTGCACAGTACATTGGGCTCCACAAGACTCCCCCTCTCAAAAATATATGCCCGCCTCAAGGGTTTTTCTGTTTCATAACACACGGTTGTTATCTCCGGACCGTGTGCGATGTTTATTTTGTTCCCAATCTCGCCTGCATCCCTAGAAAATATCTTCCCGCCTCGAGGGTTTTTCTGTTTCATAACACACGGTTGTTATCTCCGTACCGTGTCCGATGCACTATCAACAAAATTTTCAATAGCCCGGCATTTCAATCCCGTGTTTGACTCCCACGTAGTAAAATTTTCAGTACCAGCGTCATTTCCTCAAACACCCCGCCCCCCTCCACACACACACACCCTCCCTCACTCCAAACCCTAGCAAGGTCCCCGCCGTCATTGCCGCCGCCACAGCAAGGCCTCCATTGTCAACATCTGTCGGTTTGCCCGTGCAGCTTACCCACCGATCTCCATACCCAGGCCGCCCTGAGTTTCTTAGATGACGCCTGCCAAATGCCCCCTTTCCCACAAATGCCCATCCCCATCCCCGTCCCCCACTCCAGAGCGTTGTAGCCTAAGCCCGGCTACGCTTCCCGTGGAGCTCGAGGAGTGACTGGCGTAAAAGAGGTGTATAGCGGTCTCTTCGCCCGATGTCGCCAAGGAAGCTGACAACCATTACTGGTGGCAGACACTCAAGCAGTGGGCTAGAGTATGCGGGAATGTCTTGTCCATCGGCTACAACATCGAGGTCATCAACAATGACAGCCTGAGGCATGCTATGTCACAGGTTGAGTGGCCCACACGAAACCCCTCGGGTTCAACCGCTGTCGATCTCATCCATGGCCCCGCCGCTGATCGCCTCTCGCTCGATGTCAACAATTTGCCATTCTACATCGCCATCGAGCCCCTTTTGTCATTTCTGAAGGACACGTTCTACGATACTGGCTTGGGATCCATAGCTTCCAAGTCAGACCATATCGACGACTACCACGAGGAGGGCACCCTCTCCGGCTCTTCCAAGGGGAAAGAGCCCATCAGATCTTCCTGGGGGAAAGCGCCCGTCTACGACATCAGGGAGGGCACCCTACAGCCGTGCTCTTCCAAGGGGAAGGAGCCCATCTACGACAACATGGAGCGCATCCAGTGTCTGGGCTCTTCCCACGGGAACGAGCCCATCTGTGACAAGTGAGGAAACCCATGATTTGTTTTTCCGTGCCTCTTCACAAGGGGAAACCCATGATTTGTTTTGTCGAGTCCATTTTGTAGTGTAGTGAGAATATGTTCAGTTTTAATTGCTATATCTGGTTGTTTGTAGTATGCCTTGTTTATTTCAGTTGTTCACATTGTGATGCTCTATATGTGCAATTATTTACTAGGCAGTACATTTCATCAATCCAGTTTTAAACATACCAATTGGAATGCATATATTTGCTTGTTGTTAAGCCTGTTATAGCTAGCATATGCCTCCATTAAAGTGTTTTGATTGTTCGGTTGTTTGTAGTTAGCATATGTCCAGTTTCAAATGCTATGTTTGGTTGTTGTAGTATGCCTTGTTTATTCCAGTTATTCACAACGTGATGTTCTATATGTGCAAGTATAAAATGTTGTGCTTAACATGCTTCTTGGTGTACCTACACAGGACAATTTTGGGAACGACTGTTGTTTTCCATCGAGGTTAGTTTCATCCCATGGCTTATATCTGCTCACTGTTCAGGATATCAGTAGTTGGTACCATATAGGCCGACGGCTGATAAGGGACTAATTAGTGAATCGGACTTTTAACTAAATATATCTGCAACCCATTTATCGTTAGGTTAACTAGGGCCATATGTAATATATCTGAGGCTACATAGCAACATGCACTGTACTTAATGTCTAAATATGCAATCCTAGGCTACATAACAACAAGGAAGAGTGTTACATTAATGTTCTAATGATGTCTAGATATACATAGAAGAGCAACAGCAACAACAACAACACAACCTTGTTTGGATACTCAACTCAGCTAGAGGATAGAGTTAGTTTCTAGCTCATTACTAACCTTCAACTAACTCCATCCAAAGAGTTGTTTGGATGGCAGGGTTAGATTAACAATAAGTGCACTAGGAGAACTAGCTCCAATTAGCACCTCTTGGGTTGGATAGTTTTTTTGGGTGGGTTATAAATGCAACTAGCTCAAACTAGCCCTCATGTTTAGATATACTTTAGGTCTATTTGAGCCCGAACTAGCTCAAACTAACTGTAACCCCTGGATACAGCAACATTTAATCAGCCGATAATTTGTAAGAATGCACTAAACTCCTTCCGGCCCATAATATAAGATGTAAATTCATCTAATATGTGAGTATATTGGATGTTATAAGATACTCCATCCATTCCTGAATATTTGTCTTTTTAGAAATTTCAAATGGACTACCACATATAGATGTATATAGACATATTATAAAAGAGTGTTATGCTACATCATTGTGCATTTGTTGTTTAGCTTCTAATATTAACTTGGTGGTTTTAGGTACATATGTCATTGGTAAAGATCCATGCTTCATCCCTTTCTACGTATGTGGCAATGAGATATCGATGAACCAGCATCAAGTGAGGAAGCTGATAAAGATTGTTATTAAAATGGGTCCAAATATGGAAATTAAGCTATTTGTTTACACTTTATCCAAGACAACAATGGACTGCAGGATGGTAAGTAAGAACTCCGCAGCCTTCTTTTTACTGCCCATAATGAGTTGTGTTAGATGACAATGTCTGAATATTTTTCCTTTGCAGTGGTTGCCAAAGCAGTTTACTCAAGATTACCTCTCAAACTACATGATTGGTGGGCGTGCAAAGGTTAAAGTATTTCTACCAGAACACGATGATTATCTAGATGTTTTCATGAAGACCATGAAGGATGGGCGGTCGACCATTACAAGGGGTTGGACTAGAGTCGTGCGTGCCTTCTGCATGGAGGAGGGCACAATATGGGCATTCCGCTTCACCTTATTCAGCAACCAGAATATGTTTCGCCTATTTCTTTACCATCTTTAATAGTACAAGTATAAAACGTGGTTCATCATTCTTTATTTGGTTCTTATGTAATTCTTGAACATATGTACCTATGAATCGAATAATGCATTGGTTGTTCGAACATGATGGATATGAATAAAGTTGTAGCATACATTCAAATCCAAATCCAAACCTGGTACAATTTGGAAAAGCAGCAATTAAATTAGGGTGAAATTACACTCTCCAGGTTGTTATGGCACACACGGTTGGTAAAACACAAATGTTTGCGATATGCACCATAATCCGAGACGGTTCACAGAGAGGAAACTTGTGCAAGCATGCACACAGTTGCCGTTTGCAAACCATGTGCGATGTCAGACAATATCACAAACAGTGCGGGCAAACTAAACGTTTGTGTTAGTTGCCTTATCGTACACGATTCGCAACCATGAACTGTTTCTGATGAAGTATGCATCGTAAATGTTGCACCACAGGATAGCATGTGTGATAGTTGTCGTGTACGACGATGTTACGATGGTCCAACGTTTCGTAAACCTGTCTGACACTCGTATGATGATTACCTAATCTTCTTAACGGTGAATCGTTTGTGATGGGCCGAGCATCATACACGTTCTATAATAGTGAACCGTTTGTGATGGGCCGTGCATCGTAAACGTAGCACCACAGAATACCGAGTGCGATGGCAATGCGAGTAGAAACGAGTAGGCACACTGTGGGGACCCTATCCCCAATGGTTTCTGGGTCGTGTGGGAAGGACCCCCCTATCGCGTGCACTCACTTAGCGACGGTTCCAAATGCCGTCGCGGAAAGGGGTTAAAAACCATTTGTTTAGGACCGACGCGCACGAGTGCTACCACACGTTGGGCCCTGGAATATGACCCTGCTCGACTTATTAACCTCCCTTGTCCTCTATCCAGGAGTTGCAAGTAGTTTATGGTGTTTGTAGTATGCTGGAGGCCGTGCAACGTGCTGACCTGAGGGGTGTGCTGTGATGCGGTAGGCACGTGCCACAGTGTACCGGAACACCCGTTTGGTGCCTCGGGAACCATGCACACATTGTTCGGGGCCGTAATGGAAACCTCAGCCGGACTCCCAGCGGATGGAACCTGAATAGGTGATAAACCTGGACTAGGGACTTGTGTGGTTAGTCAGGTCGTGGTCTACACCCACGCCGGCTTTCGCTTGAAGTCTGCCGAGCACATGTCATGTGCAGACGCTAAGTTGTGGAAACATGTGTGAATAAGTACACCCGTGCAGGGTTATAAATGATCTATTTGAATTGCTGTGTCCGTGGTAAAGGACTTCTGGGTTGCCTATACAGTTCATAGACAAGTGAAAGTGGATACTCGAAAATGCGCAAGATAAGCGTGAGTGCTATGGGTGGCGTTCTCGTAGGGAGAAGGAAGCGGATCCATAGTGGTGTATTGATTTTTGAATATGTGGACTCTTGTGCGCCACCTCAAAAGAGTTACTTGCAGATGTAGTTCAGGATAGCCATTGAGTCAAAGCTGGCTTGCTGCAGTTAAACTACACCACCCCCTTTGTTGATACTGATGCATATGTAGCTAGTTCTGGTGTAAGTCTTACTGGGTACATTTGTACTCACGTTTGCTTCGTTTATGTTTTTGTAGAGAGACTTTAGTCTCACTAGTAGTTCCGCGTGGACTTTGACATTTAGCCTGTTACCTCAGCTACAATCTTGTGCCCTCGGCAGGGTCCTGTAGATAGTCGGGCTTCTCAGCCTTTTTCATTTGTACTTGTCTGTACTCAGACAAGTTAAGCTTCCGCATGTGCTTATTGCTTGTATGACTTGAATGTTGGGTCATCAGACCCATGTTTGTAATATCTAGCTCCTCGGAGCCTAATGAATAAATACTTTGAGTCATAGGGTTTTGTTGTGATGCCATGTTGTATTTGCACATATCGAGCATATTGTGTATATGATAATGAAATGCTCGGTATGTGTGGGATCCGACAACCTTGTTGTTTATTCTTGGTAGCCTCTCTTGTTGGGTTCTATGGTAGGGTGCGTTGACTGCAAATTAAAATTTTCCTACGTGCAGAACAACCAAGAACATGCTACCGGAGATGGATCACAGTTTGTTACCACTAGACGCGCAGTGCCATGCAGTGGAAGAAGAGTTGGGGCAGCGAGTCCGCGTGGATCATCTCCTCCTCGTCCGATCTCCCTCGTACAGCTGGTAGTCGGTTCCCACGTATAGGTTCACCGGAGCGGCACAAGTGCACCGCCTCTAACGGTATCCGCGCCTGCAGGAGGAACGTCGTGTGGCGGACTGCTAGGTCCGATCACACAACCAGCGGCGAGTGGAGGTATCTATTCACAACACATGCAAACCCTAGTGACAACGCCGAAGCGATCAATCGCGTGAGTGTGCGGCACCTCCACTTTATATAGGCGTCCGTCGCGGGCTCAACACTTGGGCTTTGCATGGACCCTAAAGCCCATAAGTCTACTCAGCCACAATCCGAATACAACTCGGATCACATCCGACCATTGTCCTCGGATCCGACCTCGCAGGTTCCTTCCCTTAAGCACGCGACCCCTTAGGTTCAAGCCGGCTTGGTCGCAGTTCGGATCACCTCTGAACTGCACAGTTGGTAGCGGCCTCAAGCAAGGCATGCCGAACACCAAATAGACTATGAAGCTGGTTAGGCGAACATGTACATCATACTTCCATTCCTTTTGCCACACGATATATGTTGTTGGGCTCAAGGCGAGTCTATCATCCTTGTGATAGCCCGACCTCTTTCTCGTTCCAATGATGCCGACCACAAACCGGATTATCTCATAATCCTTGTCGCATGGCCATGCTTATCCTGGTCGGATCACACGAGGGGCCCAGAGTATATCTCTCCTGATCGGAGGGGCAAATCCCATCTTGCTTGACCACATCTCGCAGCATGGTTCTGGACAAACCCGAAACCTACGTTTATAACTACCCAGTTACGGAGTAGCGTTTGGTCGGCCCAAAGCAAGTATGTCACCATCCCGAGTACATGCATTAGCTCAGGTCTTAGAACATAGAACATATGTTGTACTTGAGACTGACGGATGACTTATCGATGCGTCTCATAGTTGGGCATGTCCGACTCGGACCTTATCTCGACTTCGATCCGACTACGTCGAATCCGACCAGATCCTTCCAAGTCCATATTATCCGGTTGGCATCCAATGCTCCATGGCTAGTGAGACCAAGACATTGACTGTGTCATATGCTAGTCTAGTTTGCTGCGCGTCCACACAACCCTTTCGACTAGGGATCTTTTAGGATAGTCATCATACAATGCATAGTCCCACAAATAAGTCACGTACTTGCTGATACACATCATTGATAATGTCCAAGGACTATCTTTATTCATAAACACATAGGAAATATCATCATACATGATTGCCTCTAGGGCATATCTCCAATATTCTCCCACTTGCACTAGAGTCAATCAAATAGAATCGAATGCCCATAGCTCTAACGTGCCCCTCATGCTTGGGTTGTGGAAGCGGCTTAGTCAACGGATCCGCAACATTTGTATCCGTGTGAATTTTGCATAACTCTACATCACCACTCTTTACGATCTTTCGTATCAGGTGATATTTCCGATCTATGTGTCTCACCTTGTGGTGATTCCTCGGCTCCTTGGCTTGTGCAATGGCACCAGAATTATCACAATAAAGGTCCAACGGTTTTACCGAGGCTGGGAAAATACCAAGATCATCCAGAAAGTTCTGGATCCAAACACCTTCCTTTGCAGCTTCACAAGCCGCAATGTATTCGGCTTCTGTAGTAGAATCGGCCACCGTATCTTGCTTGGAACTCATCCAGCTCATTGCTCCTCCTTTCATGACGTACACGAATCCGGACTGTGATCGACAATCATCTCTGTCGGTTTGGAAACTAGCATCGGCGTAACCCCTTACGACGAGCTCTTCCTCACCTCCATAAAATAGGAACATCTCTTTAGTCCTTTTCAGGTACTTCAAAATAGTCTTTATCGCTGCCCAGTGACTCTCACCTAGGTTGGCCTGGTATCTACTTGTTAGTCTTATTGCAAAAGCAACATCGGGCCGCGTAAATATCATGGCATACATGATGGATCCGATTGCCGAGGCATATGGAATCCTACTCATCCTGCTTTGCTCATCACATGTCGAAGGACTCTGAGTCTCGCTTAGCCTTATACCATGTGAGAGAGGCAAGAACCCTTTCTTTGCCTCACTCATGTTGAACCGCTTCAACACTTTATCTATGTACGTTCTCTGGCTTAAGCCGAGCAGCCTCCTTGATCTATCTCTATAGATCTTAATGCCTAAAATGTACATTGCCTCACCAAGGTCCTTCATCGAAAACATGCCATTCAATGACTCCTTGACCGAGTTCAGCATCGAAATATCATTTCCGATCAGTAGTCTGTCATCCACATACAAGATCAAAACACTATCGAGCTCCCACTTAACTTCTTGTATAAACAAGAGTCCTCTTCACTTTTAATGAAGCCGAAACCAGTGACGACCTCATCACAACGAATGTTCCAGCTCTGAGATGCTTGCCTCAACCCATAAATGGATCTCTTGAGCTTTGCATACCTTACTAGTGCTAGTCGGATCGACAAAACCCTCGGCCTGTATCATATACACATCCTCGATTAATTTTCCGTGAAGGAAATCCGTCTTGACATCCGTCTGCCATATCTCATAATCGAAATATGAAGTTATAGCTAGTACGATCCTCACTGACTTCAGCATCGCTACTGGCAAGTAAGTCTCGTCGTAGTCAATTCCTTGAACTTATCCATAATCCTTAGCGACAAGCCGAGCTTTGTGGATCTGAACATTTCCATCCACATCGGTTTTATTCTTAAAAACCCATTTGCAACCAATGGCTGTTACGCCAGGCGGCGGATCAACCAAGTCCCAGACTTGATTCTCATCCATGGACTTTAACTCGGATCTCGTGGCCTCCAGCCATGCCACGGAATCTGGACTCACCATCGCTTCCGCGTACATGGCCGTCTCGTCACTTTCTAGAAACAATACATCACGCACTCTGCGTAATCTTTCCGACCTCCGTGGTTCCGGTGCCGCTTCTACTACGGGTTCCCTGACTGACTCCGGTATGATCTCATTACCAGCCGAGCCGTCCCCGAGTGGTCCTTGAATTTCTTCGAGTTGGACCGTCCTCCCACTGGCCTCCTGACCGAGAAACTCTTTCTCAAGGAAAACTCCGTTCCGAGCAACAAAGACTTTGTTCTCTTCCCGGTTGTAGAAGCTATATCCCAAGGTTTCCCTCGGATATCCCACGAATATGCATTTATCCGACTTGGGTGTAAGGTTGTCTGACATAAGTCTCCTAACAAATGCTTCACAACCCCAAATCTTTAGAAAAGACAAACTGGGACTCTTCCCGGTCCACATCTCATGTGGTGTCTTGTCTATGGATTTTGATGGTACCCTGTTAAGTGTGAAAGCTGCAGTTTCTAGAGCATATCCCCAGAATGACAAAGGTAAATCCGACTTGCTCATCATAGATCGAACCATGTCCAACAAGGTACGATTCCTCCGTTCCGATACACTATTTCTCTGTGGTGTACCCGGAGGTGTGAGATGAGGTACTATACCTGTGCTTTTCAGATGATCATCAAACTCCTGGCTCATGTACTCACCTCCACGATCAGATCGTAGAAGTTTTATAGTCTTTCCAAGCTGATTCTCAACCTGGTTTTGAAACTCTTTGAACTTTTCAAAAGTCTCCGACTTGTGCCTCATGAAATAGATATATCCATATCTACTCAAGTCGTCGGTAAAAGTCACGAAGTACTGATAGCCACCTCTGGCAGTTGTGCTCATTGGTCCACACACATCACTGTGTATCAGTTCCAATAGCTCGGATGCCCTCTCACAACTCTTTGCGAAAGGAGACTTAGTCATCTTGCCAAGCAAGCATGATTCGCATGTCTCGAAACCCAAAGTCGGTCGAAGTTAGGAGTCCATCATCATGGAGCTTCTTCATGTGTTTCAGACTAATGTGTCCAAGCCGGCAATGCCAGAAGTATGTCGGATTTATCTCATTAGGCTTATACCTCTTGATATTCACGCTATAGACCGGTTCCTGTTCTAGATTCAATATAAATAACCCATCAACAATGGGTGCATAGCCCTGGAACATACCATTCAAATAAATTGAACAACCATTGTCCTTTAAATTGAATTCATAACCCTGACTCATCAAGCATGAGGCAGAAATAATGTTCCGACTAAGTGCAGGAATGTAATAACAATTATTCAATTCCAAAATAAATCCAGAAGGAGGATGGAGCTGCATCGTGCCGACCTCCAATGCAGCAACTCTTGCTTTGTTGCCAACCCTGATATCAATCTCCCCTTGCGCCACACGCCTAGTTCTTACCAGCCCCTGCATCGAGTTTCAAATGTGAACAACCGATCCGGTATCAAATACCCAAGAGCTACTAGGTATGTCAGCAAGTTAAATGTTGATAACATATGCAACAAGTGTACCTTTGCCTGAAGTAGCATTCCCGGCCTTCTTGCCATGCTCTGCAAGCCACTTGCTACAGTTCCTCTTCCAGTGACCAGTTTCCTTGCAATGATAGCAAATGGTCTTTGAGTCTGGTCCAGACTTCGGCGCAGTGGCGGAGGTTACCGTCTCCATGCCCTTTGCCTTAGCCTTTTTCTTGGACCAACTCTTCTTGAACTTAGCCGATTTCTGCACCATCAACACTTGATGCGTGCCTTTATTAATATTCTACTCTACCAGTTTGAGCATCCCATGCAATTCAGTGAGCTTCTTATCCATGCCATGCATATGATAGTTCGAGATGAACGTCCCATAGCTGGGCGGAAGAGAACCCAGAACTGCATTAGTAGCCAGCTTATCCAAGAGCGGGAAGCCCAACCGATCCAAAGCTTGCACATATCCGATCATCTTGATCACATGCTAGCTCAGTGGATCACCTTCCTTCAGCTTACAATCCATCAATGATCTCCAGCCGTTGAACCTTTCGGTCCTAGCCTGCACCTGAAAGATGCTCTTGAGACTCTCGATCATATCGAAAGCCCCAACGTCTTTGAAATGTTGCTGCAAATCGGGCTCCATACAAGCCAGCATGAGGTAGCTAATCTCGTTTGATTCATCAACGAGTTTCTGGTAGGCATTCTTGGTTGTGGTACTAGCATTATCGGCAGGTTCCTCTGGAAGCGGATCCTCTAGAACATGTTCCTTTTTATCATGCTTGAGAACAATTCTCAAATTTCTATACGAGGTAGTAAAGTTTGTTCCATTCAGTTTATCCTTTTCCAGAATTGATTTCAATGCAAAGTTGGGTTGAGCAGGTGGTGCCATTGATCTACAACAGAAAATATGCAATCACTAAGCAATGTGTTTACCTAGAGTAATTCTAGCCTTAAACAGAAATACTCCCACTAAAGTCAGCATCCCTCCGGAAACTCTCAGTGATTCAGGATCTGACTAGCACATGTGACTAGTGAGCTTTCGCATCACTGCTAGACAACATGCCTATCCGGTAAGCAACTCCTTACTAATCGTATCTCTATACGACTCCTGTCGATCGGGTAGGTATCTCATACCCCGGCTCCCGACCTCTTTTGCCACAAGGCCCAAAACCGTTTTGATAGCCTTTTCAAGTTAACCTAATGCAGTGCATGTCCGTGTCCGACACGAACCCTTCAGTTCAAGGACACCTAGCAGCACCCCAATTTTATGAGCCCACTACTAGACGTACTTGACGTGCGAAGGTGCAACATCGGGAATGGAAATTTACTTGATATTTATGAGGGATCTTTCTACCATTCTAACATGCATAGAAACAAAGAATCATAACAATCACAAGTAAAACAAATATTGTGAAATAGTATGGATCCTTCATGGATGTTCTTCCAGGTCGGCTCCAACTCCGATGACCATCTAGAAACTCCATCTTGTTTGTCACGCCGGGCCGCCAAGCCGCCAACCTGATCTCTATTATCGAAATACTACAACTAGTAATGAATTTTACATAGAGTCATAAGTCGACACGCAGGTCATTATACAATAAAATGACAGCACTTTGGCTCCTGCCGGCTGACAAACATGACACGCAGGCCATGTATAATTTACACACATGTATCACATACACATGAGCCATACTATTCACATCAAACCCTGCAAAATAAAGTTATGCATAGAATCGCATTCTACCAGTTTTGAGTGATCGTGTACGAAATAGAACGCGCTACGCACCCGGCGGTCACGCCGAATTTTCTGATCTGACCGATCTTATCGATCATCACGAGCCCGATTCGGATTTACGTTTCACTGTTAACCCCGATGGCGGATACCGACCGGTAGGGGTAGGTTGTATCACGACGTCATCGATTCTAATCATCAGAAAACATAGCCACATCGATTCCCATGTGCAGTTGATCTCATCAACCATGCACACAGCCGATCTTATCAACGACAACAGATCTCATCTATCGCCTCCACATATCTAATATGCATACTATCTGAATCCAAATCCTATAGCAGAGGCTCTGATACCACTGTTGGGTTCTACGGTAGGGTGCGTTGAGTGCAAATTAAAATTCTCCTACGCACAGAACAACCAAGAACATGCTACGGGAGATGGATCACAGTTTGTTACCACTAGACGCGCAGTGCCGTGCAGCGAAACAAGAGTTGGGGCAGCGCGTCCGCGTGGATTGTCTCCTCCTCGTCCGATCTCCCTCGTACAGCCGGTAGTCGGTTCCCACGTACAGGTTCGCCGGAGCGGTGCAAGTACACCGCCTCTAACGGTATCTGCGTGTGCAGCAGGAACATCGTGCGGCGGACTGCTAGGTCCGATGACACAACCGGCAGCGAGTGGAGGTGTCTATTCGCAACACATGCAAACCCTAGTGACAGCGCCGAAGCGATCAATCGCGTGAGTGTGCGGCACCTCCACTTTATATAGGCGTCCGTCGCAGGCTCAACACTTGGGCCTCGCACGGACCCTAAAACCCATAAGTCTACTCGGCCACAATCCGTATACAGCTCAAATCACATCCGACCAGTGTCCTCGGATCCGACCTCGTAGGTTCCCTCCCTTAAGCGCGCGACCCCTTAGGTTCAAGCCGGCTTGGTCGCAGTTCGGATCACCTCCGAACTGCACAGTTGGTAGCGGCCTCTAGCAAGGCATGCCGAACACCAAACAGACTATGAAGCTGGTTAGGCAAACCTGTACATCATACATCCATTCCTTTTGACACACGATATATGTTGTCGGGCTCAAGGCGAGTCGGTCGTCCTTGTGATAGCCCGACCTCTTTCTCGTTCCAGTGATGCCGACCACAAACCACATTATCTCATAATCCTTATCGCATGGCCATGCTTATCCTGGTCGGATCACACAAGGGGCCTAGAGTATATCTCTCCTAGTCGGAGGGGAAAATCCCATCTTGCTCGACCACGTCTCGCAGCATGGTTCTGGACAAACCCGAAACCTACCTTTATAACTACCCAGTTACGGAGTAGCGTTTGATCGGCCCAAAGCAAGTCTGTCACCATCCTGAGTACATGCATCAGCTCAGGTCTTAGGACATAGAACATATGTTGTACTCGAGACTCGCAGATGACATATCGCTGCGTTGCATAGTTGGGTCTGCCCGACTCGGACCTTATATCGACTCAGATCCGACTACGTCGAATCCGACCAGATCCTTCCAAGTCCATATTATCCGGTTAGCATCCAATGCACTATGGCTAGTGATACCAAGCCATCGACCGTGTCATGTGCTAGTCTAGTTGGCTGAGCGTCCACACAGCCCTTTCGACTAGGGACCTTTTAGGACAGTCATCATACAATTCATAGTCCCACAAACAAGTCACGTACTTGCTGATACACATCATTGATAATGTCCAAGGACTATATTTATTCATAAACACATAGGAAATATCATCATACATGATTGCCTCTAGGGCATATCTCCAACATCTCTTACCGGGAAATGTCTCCTAGTGCTTCAACTGAGCCATGGTAGCTTACTACTGCTCCGGAACACTTAGGCTGGCCGACATGTGTCCTTCTTCGTTCCTATGTCTGTCCCTTCGGGGAAATGTCACGCGTTGTTCCTTTAAGTCCTTGTAGCTTGCTACGACTTGGGTTCATACGTTGATGACCGACATGTTCGTTGCTGGGTCATGTATGCATGTTCCTTTAAGTTGGTGCCACTTTGGATTCACGACTAGTCATGTTGGCCCGAGTTCTCTATCATATGGATGCTAGCGACACTATCATATACATGAGCCAAAAGGCGCAAACGGTCCTGGGCCAGGTAAGGTGGCACCTGTGGGAATACTGTGCGTGAGGCCGCAAAGTGATATGATGTGTTACATGCTAGATCGGCGTGACTTAGGACCGGGGTCCTAAAACCTATTGCGTGCCTTCGGCGCCCGGAAACGCAACCGGTGCTCACAGCCGCGTCCGGGTGGGCCGGCCCAAGAAGAAAAATGTGGCGCGTAAAAATTACGCAAAAATTGCTAGAGAGAGGAATCAAACTAGTGTTGTCGCCCTATAGTACAGGAAGCCTAACCACTTCACCACCTATCTATAATGGACTCTTTCAGTGCAAAATCTTTAATAACTAATGATATACGCGCTATTTATTGCGCATTAAATAGTACCATTCAGATTTTTGAATTATCTAAAAACATGTTCACAAATTTCAAATGAAGATTACGAACATGCAAAAAAATTCACCAAAATGGAAAGAGTTCATGAATTCAAAAGAAGTTATCTTTAAAAAAATCAATGAAATAATTGCAAGTTCGAAAACTGTTTATGAATTTGAGAAAAACACAAAAATGAAAAAATGTTCGACGATTTTGAAAAAAGTTCATTGAAATTGAAAAACTTTCATCGAATTTGAAAAAAAGTTCATCCAATTTTTAAAAAGTTCATTCAATTTCAAAAAAAAGTTCACTGATTTTGAAAAAAGTTCATCAATTTTGAAAATAAGATCATCAAATTTAAAAATATTGATTCGTTTGAAAAAGATCATCGATTTTGAAGAAGTTTCATCAAAATTGAAAAACTTTTGTTGAATTTTGGGAAAAATTCATCCAATTTGAAAAAGTTTCATTGTACTTTAAAAAAAGTTCACCAATTTTGAAAAAAGTTCATCGATTTTGAAAATAAGCTCATCAAATTTAAAAAAGATTCATTCATTTGAAAAAATAGTTCAAATTGTTAAAAAAAAGTTCATGGAATTTTGAAAATCTCATTGAGTTTGAAAAAATAGGTCATCGCATTTGAAAAAATTTCACCGAATTTAAGAAAAGTTCGTCTATTTTGGAAAAATGTTCATGAAATTTGAGAAAGAATCTGCGCATTTAGGAAAAAAAAGGAAAAACAAGAAAAAAGAATAAAAACATGTGAAAATTAAAGAATTGGGAAAAACCCGATGAATACAATAATAAAAGAAGTATAACGCAAGTTGCACAAATTGAGGATGTTGTTGTAGGGGTTTGTGTTTTGACCTAGGAGCGCAGGGATCCCGAGGTTCGCCTCCTATCAGTGCGACTTTTTTAGGTGTTTTAGCATAGGGAAAAAATGCTACATGGGCCGGCCTAGCGCATGCGCCCGTTTGCGGAATACATGTTAATGGGCGCGTGCAGCATCAAATAGGATTCGGCGCGCCCGGGGGTGCTGGGCGGAATGAATTTGGCACGAAAACTAGTGGACACCCTGAGTCAGCGACTGGGTGACTTCGAGAACCTTCGCCGTCCTCATCGCCTTGGTTCCCGCGGAAATCAATGCGAAGGCTGTCGTCGGTCAGCCTTCCATCGATTCACGGGCAGCATAGTGAAGGCGTGCCGCCGGGTGTCCCGCCCCCTCCCGTCACGCGTCCCCACTGCTGCTGCCAACTCGCCCTATAAAAGCCACCCTCCCTCGCCGCTGGCCGCACACTTGCCTCGCCACAACCTCTCTCTCTCGCCGCTGACGCCCCTCTCTACTTTGCCGCCGACGCTCTCTCTCTCTCTCTCAAGCCACGACCGATGGCGGAGAGGTTCCATGGCAACGGAGCGACGGCCAACGGCTTCAGCCGCTGCCATCTACATGAGTGGGAGGCACGCCTCCTCTCAAGGCGAACTACCCGGCGCCGCCCGACATGCAGGTGCCGGGCTCATGGACGCTCAGCGTCGGCGGCATCCCCGTGCCCCCGCAGCCCTCCGTTGCCGAACGCCGCGCTGAGATCGCGCTTATTTTTGCGGTGCTGCCGGAGGAAGCGCGGCCGCAGCTGAGGTACGCCACCGACAACCACACGATGTGGATGGCGTACTTCGCTCGCCGCCACACCAACCAGCTCGCCTCCACGAACGGCGCGCCTACGCCATGAGGGCACGATGATGACCCACAAGTATAGGGGATCAATTGTAGCTCTTTTCGATAAGTAAGAGTGTCGAACCCAACGAGGAGCAGAAGGAAATAACTAGTGGTTTTCAGCAAGGTAATGTCTGCAAGTGCTGAAATTGTAAGTAACAGAGTAATTTGATAGCAAGATATTTTGTAACAAGCAAGTAGTGATAATAGTAACTAAAGTGCAGCAAGGTACCTTAATCCTTTTGAGGCAAAGGACAGGCCAAAACGGTCTCTTATAATAGGAAAAGCGTTCTTCAGGGTACACGGGAATTTCATCTAGTCACTTTCATCATGTTGATTCGATTCGTGTTCGCTACTCTCATAATTTGATATGTGGGTGGACTGGTGCTTAGGTGCTCTTCTTACTTGAACAAACCTCCTACTGATGATAACCCTCCTGCAAGCATCTGCAACTATGAGCAAAGTATTAAGAATAAATTCTAACCATAGCATTAAACTTTTGGATCCAATCGGCCCCTTACAAAATAGCGCATAAACTGGAGTTTATGCTTCTGTCACTCTCGCAACTCATCATCTAATAGCTACTCCACAATGCATTCCCTTAGCCCAAATATGGTGAAGTGTCATGTAGTCGACGTTCACATGACACCACTATGGGAATCACAACATACATACTATCAAAATATCGAACACATATAAAGTTCACATGATTACTCGCAACATGATTTCTCCCGTGACCGCAAGAACAAAAGTAACTACTCACAAGTGATAAACATGCTCAAGATCAGAGGGGTATTAAATAGCATAATGGATCTGAACATATAATCTTCCACTAATAAACCATATAGAAGTCAACTACAAGATGTAATCAACACTACTAGTCACCCACAAGCACCAATCCATAGTTCCGGTAATAGGATTGAACACAAGAGATGAACTAGGGTTTGAGATGAGATGGTGCTGTTGAAGATGTTGATGGAGATTGCCCTCCCCAAGATGGGAGAGTTGTTGGTGATGATGATGACGATGATTTCCCCCTCTGGGAGGGAAGTTCCCCTCGCGGAATTGCTCCACCGGAGGGTAGAACTGCTCTTGCCCAAGTTCCGCCTTGAGATGGCTGCGCTCCGTTCCGAAAGTCCTCTCCTTATTTTTTCTAGGTCAAAATGACTTATATACCAGAAGATGGGCACCGGAGGTGGGCCTGGGTGAGCACAACCCACCAGGGCGCGCCTGGGCTCCCTGGCGCGCCCAGGTGGGTTGTGCCCACCTGGTGGGCCCCCTCTGGTACTTATTTGCTCCAATATTCTTCATATATTGCATAAAAATTCTCCGTGAAGTTTCAGCTGGTTTGGAGTTGTGCAGAATAGGTAGCCTGACGTAGCTTTTCAGGTCTAGATTTCCAGCGACCAGAATTCTCCCTCTTTGTGTGTACCTTGCAAATTATGAGAGAAAAGGAATTAGAATTACTCCAAAAAGCATTATTATGCATAAAAACATCATAAATAATAGAAGGAAAACATGTTGTAAAATGGACGTATCAACTCCCCCAAGCTTAGACCTCACTTGCCCTCAAGCGAAAAACCGAAATCGAGAAACATGTCCACATGCTTAGAGAGAGAGGTGTCGATAAAAACAAAATACGGACATAGAAGCGTCATGTTGATTATTACAACAGCAACAAACTTAAAAAAAATAAGATTTTATCATAGAACTTTTATCATAGACTTCTCATGAATAAGCGACAATTCATCACACTATCAAAGTATAAAGAAAAAACTCTATTAGAAACCAACAAACTATGTTCTTAGTCAACTTTGCAACTACAATTCATCATCTTTTCAAGAAGGGACACGTATCAGAGCCTTTAGGCAACTCCACATACTCAACCATCATATAGTCTTCTATGATTGCTAACACTCACCGCATACACATGAGCAAAACATTTCAACTCGACACATAGAAAGATAGGGGCTTATTGTTTCACCTCCCAACGTATTCACCTCAAGGGTGATGTCAACAATAATAACTCAGGCTACCCATATTCAACTGGACATATGTGCCTAGATCTTTCCTCACCACATGATGCTTGCCAAAGGAGAAAAATAAAAAGGAATAGAGAGAAAACTTTGACTCTTTACATAAAAGTAAATACATAAAAGTAAAACATAGGCCCTTTGCAGAGGGAAGCAGAGGTTTCCATGCGCTTATTTCTTTGTATGCTCAACTCCTTAGTGCTAGAGAGCGTCATGTTGTATTGCCCCTTGTGATGGCAACCTTTATTATGAAGTCTGTCGCTTTTATTCTTCACCATCACAAGTTCGTACAATGCTCAATTTTCTCTCACACTTTTAGAAGCAATTTTTATTGCCATATTGCACCGATGACAACTTACTTGAGGGATCTTTCTCAATCCCTAGGTAGGTATGGTGGACTCTCGAAAATAAGATTTGGGTTTAATGGTTTTTGGATGCACAAGTAGTATCTCTACTTAGTGTGGATTTTTTGGCTAGCAAAGATAGGGGGCAAGCACCACATGTTGAAGGATCTATGACAATATAACTTCTATGTGAATAACAAACATAAATCATTAAGTTGTCTTCCTTGTCCAACATCAACAATTTTGGCATATAATATTTTGATGCGGGCTCACAATCACACAAGATTTCTAGGATAGTGTATTTATATGTGAATCTTCTCTTCCCTTATTAATTCTTTCATGAGTTGCATCATTCACTAATGCTATGTTTGTCAATCTCTAAGAAAGTTTTGTACTTATACTTTTCCTTATGTGGTGTCATCACCTACCATAAGGATAGCATATGATTTTCTTGATTTATTTCTTTTCCTTTTATTTATTTCCTTTCTTTTTATTCTAATAAGAAAGTAAAGAAAGCAAAAACTCAACTAAACTTTATTATATATTTCGCACACGATTACAAGGATAGATCACTAAGCAAACTCTCGAAAAGAAAGGATCGAACTAAACTTTATTCATCTAAAGCAAAAGATTGAACTAAAATAAGTAAAGGCAAAAGATAGTGGGGATGATATGATACTGTGTAGGATCGAAAGTATGTCTAGAGGGGGGTGATTAGACTCCTTGACCAAATAAAAATCTAGACTTTTCCCACTTTTAATTCTTGGCAGATTTTATCAACTTAGCACAAGTCAAGTAATCAACCTACACATGCAATTCTAAGAGTATAGCAGCGGAATGTAAAACAATTGCATATGAAGGTAAAGGGAGGAGTTTGGTGGGAGCAAACGCGATGTAGACACGGAGATTTTTGGCGTGGTTCTGATAGGTGGTGCTATCGTACATCCACGTTGATGGAGACTTCAACCCACGAAGGGTAACGGTTGCACGAGTCAACGGAGGGCTCCACCCACGAAGGGTCCACGAAGAAGCAACCTTGTCTATCCCACCATGGCAATCGCCCACGAAGGACATGCCTCACTAGGGTAGATCTTCACGATGTAGGCGATCTCCTTGCCCGTACAAACTCCTTGGTTCATCTCCACAATCTTGACGGAGGCTCCAAAGTGACACCTAACCAATCTAGGAAACACCACTCTCTAAAAGGTAATAGATGGTGTGTTGACGATGAACTCCTTGCTCTTGTGCTTCAAATGATAGTCTCCCCAACACTCAGCTCTCTCTCATAGGATTGGATTTGGTGGAAAGAGGGTTTGAGTGGAAAGCAACTTGGGGAAGGCTAGAGATCAAGATTTATGTGGTTGGAATGGAATATATTGACCTCAACACAAGTGTAGGTGGTTCTCTCTCAGAAAATGTATGATGGAAGTGTAGGCATGTTCTGATGTCTCTCTCCATGAATGAAGAGTGGGTGGAGGGGTATATATAGCCTCCATACAAAATCTGACTGTTACACACAAATCACCAAACTCGGTGGGACCGAATCAGAAAACTCGGTCAGACTGGTTTAGTTCAAAATGTGAACGTTAGGATTTTCGATGGGACCGACATGTCAACTCGGTGGGACCGATTCCATTAGGGTTAGGGCATAATGTAATCTTGGTGAGACCGATTACACAAACTTGGTGGGACCGATTTTGATAATAGCGAAACAGAGAGTCAGCCAGGCAAACTCGGTGGGACCAATTCGCTCATCTCGGTTAGACCAAAACATTACGAAGGAGAAACAGAGAGTTTGCATTGCAATCTCGGTGGGACCGATCGCTCATCTCGGTTGGACCGAAACGTTACAAAGGGAAACAAAGAGGTTGCAATCCCATCTCGGTGAGACCGAGATCCCTATCGGTGAGACCAAAATGACTAGGGTTTGTGGCAGTGGCTATGTCAAGTGAACTCGGTGGCGCTGGGTAGGAAATTTCGGTGGGGCCAAGTTTGACTTTTGGTTTGGGACATATATGGATATGATAAAGTGTTGAGGGTTTTGGAGCATATCACTAAGCATTTTGAGCAAGTAACTCATTAAGCAACACCTCATCCCCTTTTAATAGTATTCAGTTTTCCTATGGACTCAATGTGATCTTGGAACACTAAAAGTAAAATGTAGAGTCTTGAGCTTGAGCTAACATGTCTTCTTAGTATTTTGAGGGTCCACTTTCTAATCCATGCCATGCCAAACATTTAGCTTTCCTAAAATATATATCTTGAAATAGCATTAGCTCAATAGGAATTACCAAAACCACCTAGGGATAGTTGCACTTTCAATCTCCCCCTTTTTGGTAATTGATGACAACATATATATCTAAGCTTCGACAGATGATAATAAGATTGAAAAACATTGTCGCTTTGAGAAGTTTGTGATAAGCAAGAGATCCCCCTAAATTTGTGCATTATTTAAAATTTGCTTTTGAATGCAAATGCACAACCGATTAGGATCATGGGTTACTCTTCCATGTCACATACATCTTGGTGGAGTGCTCAAAATGATAGAAATTAAAAGCATGCACTCATCACCAAGCAAGTGAATGATCATATATGGATATAAAAGATAGTATCATCTAAACAAGCATTAAGGTAGCAAATGATCAATCACATGATCACACAAGTATCTCACACAAGGACATAAAGTATCTCACACAATAAAAAGGTTCAACCAAAGGCAAAGAAGCAAAACACTCTCTCGAAGCCTATGATCTATAAATATCTCTCCCCCTTTGGCAACAAGTTACAAAAAGTTCAAATATGCACATTGCTATGCGTCTCTCAGGCTTGGTCTTTGGGAAGTGGTGTAGAGAGAACTCCAAGGACGAAGGCATCTGTTGATGTAGTTGGAGTTGGTGGAGTGGTTGCTGGAGGTGGTACTGTAGCTGTAGCTACTGGTGCTGATGTTGTAGCTTTAGAATCTGTCACTGGCACGACAGCAGACCTCTGTCCTCTAGGCACTCGCTGAAATGCATCTGTGGTTGCCTTGCCTATCTTCTCTTCTGCTTCCTCCTAGAGCTGCTCAACTATTGTTTGAATCTCAATTACCTTTAGATCAAGATCATAAAATTTAGTTTCTACGATCCTCTCCAAGCTCTCCTGGTTTTGAGTCAGGGTGGCCAAGACCTTCTCAATCCTCAGTGTAGACTGGATCAGATATGCAAGTTGATCTTGCTTGCTCTTCAGGAAATCCTGAGATGCCTCTTCAACACTTGGCATCTTGGTAGCTTTCTCAGCCTTTGCTTTGGCTCTCTTCTCCTGTGCTTGAACTGATGATGATTCCTCCTCATTCATCACAACAGTATTATCTTCAAAATCAGGATACATGGGTAGATGCTCCTTATCCAACAGATCTGTTCATGTGCCCATCTTGGAATTGATGAGCTCATGAATGTGTGGAGCATACCCACAGCTTCTCTTTTGGTCAGCAGCAGTCCTCTTGATTGTCTCTACAATTAGACTCATGACCTTGAACTTCTGAGTGACATCAAAGAGCTGTAACAGGTTGATAGAGTACCCTCTGATCATCTTGTGATCTCCTGACTTGGGTAGCAGAGTGTGCCTTAGGATCCAGTTGATAGTAGGCAGACCACACAACAATAAATGTACAGATCCAAGCTTGTGAGTCTCCAAAGCTTTATCTGGGATCTCCTTGTACATGTTAGCCAAAGTGTTGTGGTCCTCCTTCTTCTTGGCATACACATCCAAGTCATCTTCATGTTCTGTTGGGGCATTTATCAATTTTGCCCATTCTTCAACTGTGGATTGGTACCTAGTACCTTCTGACATCCAAACAATCTTCCCATCTGGGTAAAAGTGAGCAGTGGAGTAAAACTGCATGATCAGCTCATCATTCCATTTTGTGAGCTTCTGAACAACAAACTCATCTACTCCACATGCTTTGAAGCATTCATAAACTCCTGGGAAGTGATCTTCATTCTCCTGGATGAATTCCCAATCAACCCATCTCATGTCACACACAATGGGCTTCTTGTCAAGCAAAATGGTTTCATAGAAGTCTTGTTGTTCCTTTGTATGAAACCAGTAGTCAACTGCAGTCCTCCTCCTAACAGCATAGGGATCAGACTATCTCCACAATCTCAGTCCTGAATCTTTCCTGATGTGCATGTTCTCAGCGACTGGATGAGCATCATTGTGGTCTGGGATCTTGGGCTTCATTTTTCTCAAAATACGAGACTTATCATCTTCATCTTCAGCTTCAGGCACTGGGGCCTTGTTCTTTTCTTTAGCAGGTATACTTCTGGTGTTCCTCTTGGGCTTAGGAGGCTTCTGAGCTTGAGCTTTGGTGGCAGCTTTGGGCTTCGATGTTGCAGCCGCTGACTTTATAGCATCTCCCATAAGCTTCTGAGCTTTGGGTGCTGGAGCATCCTCTTCTTCTTCATCATCCTCAGAGGGATCTTTCATCATGGAGGGCTTGCCAATGAATGCCAATGGTCTTCTTGACCCTTTCCTTTCTTTTCTTTCCCTCTCCAGCTTCTTTGGGTTCAAGAGTGAACTCCATTGTTTCTTGAGTAGAGGCTCTGGCCTTAGACATAGGAATTCTCTATGCTAAAGCCTTCCCGTTCATTCCTGGCTTAACTGTAGTAGCTATGCCATACTCGTTTTTCAGCATCTTCTTCTTGGAGCTTACTTCCTCCTCAGTGGCAACATAATCCTCATCCTCAAATTCCGAGGTTCTCTTCTTCTCGGATCTGGTGGATTCCTTTGGCAAGTTGCTGTGAGTGCTCATGCTACCATCATCAGAAGTGCTCGAGGGATCTGAACCCTCACTCAGCTGCACATGTTCCTCAGACTTGTTCTGACTATCACTCTGATCAGACATCTCTACAAACTCACTGACAGCAGACCCTGTGAATAGATGTAGATGGGATAGAGTGGATGAGAATCACAAAGTGCAGAGTTTTTGCAAAATGGATAACTTAAAAACTTAGTTTTAGTTCTCCACAGAAAGCATTTCGGAGCTACCAATTTGTAAACTCGGTGATACCGAAGCAGCTTTTGGACCTAAACTAGTGAACTCGGTTAGACTGAGTCACAGTTCGGTGGCACCGAGACTGCTAGGGTTTCACAGAGAATCGAACTCGGTCACACCGATTTGCAGTTTTCGGTCAGACCGAAAATTGTAAGTGCTATGGCCTAAGCCAAATCGGTGAGACCGATTTCTACAACTCGGTCGGTCCGAGATGAGTTCAGCGGAAACCTAACCCTAAATTTTCAAATCAAATCTAGCCTAAAGGATGTTTTCAGTGGATAGAGTGTTTGCATACATGGTAAGGATCATGGCAAAACAATGTGCTATGAATCAGAGGTAAAAAGAATAGCACAAAGGTCGAACCCATACCCTAGTTCGGTGGGGGTTTGCTACAGCGACAACGGTGGGGCAGGTAACCATTGATGGCGACGGAGACCAGCGGCGGGAGGTCGCTGGCGGCAAGGAGACGATCCGGAGGCCCGAGGAGGCAAAGCAGGACACGCGTGGGGTGAAGAGTTTTGGAGAAATTTCCAAAATTCAACCCGTGAGTATATATATGCCGACCCTGTTGGTGTGAACGATTAGAACAACTTGGATGGCACCTAGATGTAGAATCTGAAGCGGTTATTGCAACTCGGTGTGACCGAAAAGTTCAAATTGGTTGCACCGAGATTGAAAACCTAGATCAACTTAGTGATCTCAGTGTGACCGAAATGAATGACACGATCATACCAAAATGCGCAAAGAGGTTTTGGAAGTTTAAGTCGATGATGAATCAGGGACTCCAAGTGCTCCTCACACAGAGTGGTTCAAATCTGACTTGATCAAACTTTGTGATATAGCATGAATAGAGTTTGAGATGAGAAAAGCATAGATAGCTAGAGGAAGTCCTTAGGCATTCTTGTCCATCCATTTGGCAAAAGAGAAAAAGCCAAACAATCAAGGCAACAAATGGATGTCCTCGAATGAGTAAAACATGCAACCAACATGCTCACACAATAAGATGGCAAAGGAAATATGTGGCAAAGCATGCACAATCACTCTAGCATCTTATCAAGAAATTTGGCGATGACTAGGTCATCTATATATGAGTATATTGACTGAGGAGTCAAATGAGAACATTTGATCATAGGTCATACTCATCATTTAAGCACAAGTGGGGTTACCACTTTTACATAATGCATTGTTGTGTTCACATCGTTAGAGTTGCTTTAGCTCAATTGATTAGAGTAAAGCTCCCCCTAGATGTGATATCCCCCCTAGGAGGGATGAACTAACCTTGGGTTTTGTCGATGATGACTTCATGTAGGTGTTGAAGATGTCGGTGCTCAAAGTTGATGTAGATCATTTGGAGCAATCCTTTGGAGTGAGTTGCACTTTCAATACCTACACGGGTTAGTCCCACAAGGAACAAACAAGGATATCCATAGACATAGAGTGATATTCACATGATATGATGTCCATGAATGCATTAGGTTACCTTGTCCCTTGTCTTACCAACAAGAGGGTTTGTGACTCCTTAAACTAGTGCAAGGTATGGAAGTTGTTTGCACTTGTCCTTGCCAAAATGATATGAGTGAAGTATGTTGGCAGAGTCACCCTCAAGAAGTCTCTAGTTCTTCTTCTTCGGGATCCACACCATCTTGATGGGAATCCCTGGAGTTGTAGTCATACTTGATGAAGTAGAACTTGATATAGTCTTGGGAACCCACTTGACCAATGCCATAGGGGCTTCTTCAAATGCATCAATCTCCTCTTGAAGCTTGTCCTTGCCCTTTAGCTTGTGGTCTTTGGTGGAAGATCATCTTGAGCTTGTGTTTCTTGGAAAGAAGTAGGATCATACTTCTCTTGTTGAGGAACAAACTTCCTCTTGGGGTATTGATCTTCTTCCCACTCAACTCGATTGGCATTGAACTTTCGTTCAAAACCAACACCTTGATTCTTCCAGTGTCTTCCTTGCTTGCGTACAATTTCCTGAAATTGCTTACTTCCGGCAAGACTCTTGTAAACACCTTTCTCTATAATTCCCTTCAATAAGCTATTTTCTTGCTCAAGTGTAACTTTACTAAGAGAATCATTAGGGGAATCAAGAGAACTACTAGAAGCAACAACATTGGTTTTAGCATGATTATTGTCACTACTAGAAGAAAAATCTAGAGTTGTCAACAAGTAAATCATCATCACCTAGCAAATCTTCTTCGTCACTATTGAAATCAATGTACTCGGGGTGTGATACCTTTGGGCCTTTAGCCATGAAGCATCTTCCAATTCCTTCATTTGGTGACTCAAATATGTCGTAGGAGTTGGTTGACACAAGTGCTAGACCGACAACACCTTCATCTTGAGTATATTCGGAGTCGGAGTGATAACTTCTCTCGGAGTGACCGTAGGAGTAGGAGCCGGATACCCACTCACCAACATGAGCTTAATGTCTTCATTTTGTGTAGCTCTTTGATGTCTTGTCCTTCCTTTCCGAATCCTTGCTTCTCCGTGATGTTCTTCGTTCATAACGGTCATCTCTACTCCTTCTCTCTCTTGGTGGTGATTCTTCTCTTCTACTTCTTCTTCTGTAGGGAATCTCTTCTTTTGTAGGGAGCCGTACACTCATTGGAATAGTGTCCGGGTCTTCCACAATTGTAGCAATTGCGCTGACGACTAGAAGATCTTTTGTCATTGTAGGACCTTGACTTGGAACTTCTTTCCTTGCTTCTTCTCTTGTAGAATTTCTTGAAATTCTTCACCATTAGGCTCAATTCTTCACTGAAGGCTTGTTTCTCACTTGATGATGTGGGAGCGTCACATGAGGCTTTGTAAGCACCACTTGACTTGTTGTGGAGCTCTTCCTTATCCTCAAGTGACATCTCATGAGCAACAATTTTTCCAATGACTTCCGTTGGCTTGAGATCTTTGTAATTGGGCATCATTTGGATAAATGTGCACACGGTATCATATTTTCCATCCAAGGCTCTTAGGATCTTCTTGATGATGAATCTACCAGTCATCTCTTCACTTCCTAAGCCGGCAATCTCATTTGTGATGAGAGCAAGCCTAGAGTACATTTCAGTGACACCTTCACCATCCTTCATTTTGAACTTGTCAAGTTGACTTTGAAGCACATCCAATTTGGATTCCTTGACGGAGTTCGTACCTTCGTGCATATCAATCAAAGTATCCCAAATTTCCTTAGCATTCTCAAGACGGCTGATTTTGTTGAATTCTTCGGGGCACAATCCGTTGAAGAGAATATCACAAGCTTGAGCATTGTATTGCTGAAAGTGCGTTATATCGACTAGAGGGGGGGGGTGAATAGGTGATTTTTATGAAATTCTTCACTGAGGAATTTGCCGGTGAGGAAATTCCTTAGCGAAGAACTACTAGCAGCGGAATAAGTACTCAATAGTAAACATAACAGAATACAAGCATAGTCATGATGATGAAATGAAGACAGGCACAGAGTACAGGAAGCGTAAGCACATGATAACACAGGACGAAGACAAACAGACTGAGGAAATTGAACTGAGGAAATTGAGAAAGTCTTCAATCAAAGTCTTCAAACACAGATATGAACAAGCACACAACACAGTTGTGAGGAAATGAAAGAGTTGAGGGAATAGAACCAGTAAGCTTGGTGAAGACAATGATTTGGTAGACTAGTTCCAACTACTGTCTTAGTTGTACGTCTGGTTGGAGCGGCTGAGTATTTAAACTCGAGGACACACAGTCCCGGACACCCAGTCCTGAACACGCAGCTCGGGACACCCAGTCCTCACCGTATTCTTCTTGAACTAAGCTCACACAGACCTCGTCCAGTCACTCGTGGTAAGTCTTCAGGCGACTTCCAAACCTTCACAAACTTGGTCACTCAACGATCCACAATTCCTCTTGGATGCTCTAGACCATGACGCCTAACCGTCTGGAAGAAGCACAGTCTTCAAAGGTAACAAGCATCGGATCCACGCAGGATCAATCTCTTCAGTGATGCTCAATCACTTGGGGTTTGTAGGTGTTTGGGTATTGGGTTTTACCACACTTGATGATTTTCGCTCAAAGTCCCCGGAGGATGGGTTGCTCTCAAATGACAAGTGTCAGTTTCTCTCGGAGCAGCCAACCAGCTAGTGGTTGTAGGGGGGCGGCTATTTATAGCCTAGGGAGCAGCCCGACATGATAAGACATAAATGCCCTTCAATGATATGACCGTTAGGTGGATAGATATTTTATGACAGCTGGCGCATAGCACAGCAACGGTCGGAATTTTGAGTAGCAAAATCCTCAGGGCTATCATGTTCCTCACTGTGTAGGTAATCCGCACTGGCGAATTCCTAACTCCTTAGTCAGAACAAATTCCGCAGAGACCAAAAGAACTTCGTCTCTGTCACTGAAGAAATTGACTGAACTGTATGAGATTTCCAATGGCTTCACTCGAAGGGATTGGTAGGTGTAGGATTTTGAGTTGAGCATCACATGGAAATTTTCCTTAGTATTTCCTCGACCCCCTTTAACAGTATGGTGTTTCCTATGACTCAAGAAAGAGAAAATGAAACTACGAAAACAAAAGTCTTCACGCTTCATGTTCCTCGAATGAATACTAAGTCTTCAAGGTCACACCATTTTCTTCACTTTCAAAGTCTTCAGAAAGTCTTCAAAAATACAAAGTCTTCAGTCGAAGAACTTCATTTTTAGGGGTCGACTTTCTCTATAAATATTAAACTCCTCATAGACTTATAGACCTGTGTACACTCACAAACGCATTAGTCCCTTAACCTATAAGTCTTCAATACACCAAAATCACTAAGGGGCACTAGATGCACTTACAATCTCCCCCTTTTTGGTGATTGATGACAATATAGGTTAAATTTTCAACGGGGATAAATATATGAAGTGTAACTACTGATATTGAGGAATTTGATTGCAAGATATAGAAGAACTCCCCCTGAAGATGTGCATAGTGAGGAATTTGCTATTGAAGCAATGCACACTTGAAGAGTTGAATCATGGAGATCTCCCCCTATATCTTGTAATTCATACACGCATTTGACATATAACAGTGAAGAATTTGAAATGCATGATGAAATATGGTGACTGATGTAATTCAGCATGCATGCAATAATATTTAACAAGGAATAAGCATGCATAAAAACGTATCAAGAGTATTAGAGCACCATCGGGTTTAAGTTTACAACTTGATCCAATAAAAGTCTCAGAAGAACAAGAGTTGTAACTTAAAAAAAATGCCCATATAGAAAGACCCGCTTGAAGACTAACTCAAAATTCCCCCCCTTTGTCATCAAATGACCAAAAGGATCGAATATGAGGACTAACGCCCCTGAAGTATATCAAGTTAATGAAGGAGCGCCAGCGTTGTTGGGGTCGTTTGATGTACTAGGGCCTGCCGCAGTGTCGTCCAAGTCTTCATTTTCATCAGTGTCGCATGATGAAAAATATGAACTGGCCACCAGAGAAGGAACCTTGACCTTCTTGAATTTCTTCAGCGGAGGTGCAGACCAGTCAAAGTCTTCTTTGAGACCCATTTTCTTCAGATCGTCTTCACCATACAGATGTGACAGGATTGCCCAGGTGCGACCGAAGACTTGATGGAGGTAGTAATGGTTTTTCTTCACTGCACTGTGTGTGGCAGTCATGTTGTGAAGAAGTGAACCAAACTGACGCTTAACTCATTTGTGATTTCGATCCACCTTCTGGTGAAGACTAAGAAGAAGTTCACGGTCAGTCATCATGCGCGGAGCAGCGGCTTGAGGAGTGGACTTGGGTGCATTGGCAGAGTCATGTGTGGCAGAGTCATCATTGGTGGAATAAGAGGCAGCTTTGCGAAACTGTCCATCCAATGGACGAATGCCTTCATCTATAATAGCTGGAGCCTTGCCCTTTTCATCAACTGAGGAATAGGTCTGCTTGAGGACTTCAATTGGGGGCAAGTAGCTGAGGTGATTCTGAAAATCAGCTTTGTAGTTGAGTGAAGACCTTGTCCTGAGGAATCTCATAATCCAAGGTGCATAAGGCTTCAGCTCAAACGGAGACAGTGCAACATTTGCCATAGTCCTCATGAAGAAATCGTGATAATTGACAGGAATGCCATGAACAATGTTGAATACCAGATTCTTCATGATGCCAACAATTTCCTCATCAGATGAGTCGTGGCCTTTGATAGGACTGATTGTCCTCGTAAGAATACGATAGACAGTTCTGGGCACGTACAACAATTCCTTCACGAGGAATTTGGTTCTTGGTGCTTGACCTGGCTTCAAAGGTTTCATCAGCACCTGCATGTAATGATGTGTGAGCTCATGTTCACTGTAGATGCAACGAGCTTCTTCAAGGGGAGGACTGAGTGGTAGAGCATGAAGCAATTCAGATGCTGGTGCAGTGTAGTGAGTGTTTTCAGACATCCAGTTCAACACCCATGAATTCACATCTTCAGCATCTCCGGTGATGTGCAGCATTGCATAGAATTGAAGAATCAGTTCTTCATTCCAATCGTAGATGTCAGAGCAAAAGTTTAGCAGTCCAGCGTCGTGAAGAACACTGAGGACCGGTGCGAAGCACGGCAGAGATTCCATATCCACGTGAGGAATGTACTCATGGTAGAAGATCTTGTCCTTGTTGAACATCACCGAGGAATAGAAATTGGCATGACTGGTAGTCCAGAAACGCCTCTTCCTAATGCGAGCAGAGTTATATGGGTTGTAATCTTCGAAGAATACGTGCTCGCCGAAGAAATCATCAGCCTTGAACTTTTGCTTGCGTGAGAATGGATCCTTTGGCTTTGGCAGAGGAGTGTTAGTGAGTTGCATCACGACCTCAGGAATCTCAACCGTAGGTTCTTCAGGCTGAGGAATTTCTGGTTCCTCCTCAGTGGCAGTCTGCGTCGTTGGTTGTTCAGCAGCAGCAGTTCCTTCAGCGCTAGTGACTGGAATTTCCTCATGGACAGATGCAGTGGGATGAGTTTCTTCAGAGCCCATTTGTACAGTTTGTGTGGGGGACTAAGGAATTTGCTGTAGAGGGGTGAACATTGGAGAGTTTGGATGCTAACTTTCCCAGAATTCATCACTGATTACGGGTGTGGAGCAGCCAACGTCCACATCTTCATCTTCCATTTATTCAATGCCAGCCTCTTCAGCTGTGAACTGAGGCATAGGCAAGGAGATGATAGGTGTTGAAGGGATCGCATCCACTTCAATTTCTTCATCCAATGGTTCAGACGAAGCAGCAAAAGGAGTTTCTTCATCAGATCCGCTAGGGTTCACATATTCTTCATCAAAAGGAACAAGGTCCTTTGATGGCCTGGTTGAGATAGGAACAACATCAATCGGATTTGCAAATGAACTTGTCATAGGCTTCATTTTATTCGGAGCTGAAGAATCTGAAGCAACTGATGCTTTCCTTTTCTTCACTGTAGCATGCTCTGCAGCCTTGGTCTTCTTCAAATCTGATGCAGATGGAAGAATTGGAGTTGAAGTTGGTGCAGGAGCGGCTGAGGAATCTGGTTGATTTTCTTCATGCATAACTGATGCAGTTGCCCTGAGTTCTTCATTTGGACTTGTCAAGCGACCTTGGTTTACTACCGGTAGACCGCCTGTCAAGTTTCGTACCATTTGGACTTCGTTTGATACTCCAATGGTTAACCGAGGGACTGAAAAGGCCTCGTGTGTGTTGCAGCCCAACACCTCTCCAAGTTGGCCCAAAACCCACCAAAACCCTCTCCATCATCTAGAGCGTTCGATCACGATCGTGTGGCCGAAAACCGCACCTCATTTGGACTCTCCTAGCTCCCTCTACCTCTATAAATAGACCTTCCCCGAAATTCCGGATCTCCCCCGTCCAAACCCTAAAAAAATCCCCGTCGCCGCCGGACATGTCCGTGTCCTAGCGGACGAAATTCCGCCGCCGCGCCCGGCCTGTCAAGGAGTGCCACGTGTCTCGCCGGGGACTCCCGCCACGCCGGCCCGCCCGGCCCAGGGAGGGCCCTGCCGAGCCCGCGCCTGCCGCCGCCCTCCTACCTCGTTGCGTCGCCCGGGACTTCTTCTCCCCGCGCTCCGGCGGCCGAGCCACCTCTCCGACCTTCGACGCCGGCCGCCGTGGTCGCCGTCGCCGGCCGCCGCCGCCTCGCCCGGTCGTCGCGCCGCCCGGCCGTCGTGCCGCCTCCGCAGCACCGCCCCACTCCGACGCCCTCCGTCCTCTCCTCGCCGGCGCCAAGTTCAGCTCCGGCCGGATCCGGCGACACCAACTCCGGCGAGCTACAGTAAATCCAGCGATACTCGTTTTCCGCGCCCGGCCAGATCCAGATCTGGGATATTTTTCTCTCGGTTGACTTTTTGCCCCGAAACCCTAATTATCTTGCCATGTTCATTGCATCGTAACTTTGCATCTGTAACTCCGTTTTGGGCATATAGCATATAAAAATGTTCGTCTCAGAGAGTACATCATTTCATTCCATTGCATCATTTTCATTTGAGTTCATCCTGATGCCCTAAATGCTGTTAGAAGAGGGCTACTTGAGTTAATTGTCAGATCTGCTACTCTATTTAGATATTTGCCATTTTTGCCATGATTATTGGGTGCATGATATACCCATGAGCTCTACATATGTTTTGTTAAGGGCTTTGCCATCTTTCCAGAGGTGCAACCCATGTATTTTTGTGATGTGTGTGGTGACTAGTACAAGCTTGCAAAGTGGTGCACTTGTTAGTGCTGATTTCAGGGACTTAGCATTTCCACCAAGTCCTTGAGCTGTTTATCTCATATGGCCATATGTTCATGTTGTTTCCTAGTGATCCGTGCCTCTTTTGAGGATGATCAGTAAGGATGTTTTGTTAATATTGTAGTGCTCTATCCATCCATGTCTTTGTTTGCAATTATGGAGCAACCTAGCTTGAGTCAATCGAGCTCTACTTTTGCTACGTTGTGAATCTGGGCAGATTGTCTACTTGTTACCGATTTTGCCGAAGATGTTGTAGTTGATCCGTGCATGCTATGTTATTGTTCTTGCCATGTATAGCTTGCATTTTGTGTATTCTTGATGGGTGTATGCTTAGTTGGTCATGTCTTGCTCCATATTGAGTGCATCGTGCTCGTAAACTTGCCTACTTGATATCTGTTTTCAGCATGCTCCAGTTTTCACCAAGTCTGAGAACTGATTATGTTTTTGCCATGTTCACATGCTTGCAATTGTATTTTCTGATCCCTTTTGGCTCAAGGTCACTAAGGGACTTTTGTTAAGATATTTGAGTAGCTCCATGCCATGCTTTACTTTTTCATGTTCAGGTCTTGTAGCATATAGTTTTGTTGCTCCGAAGAGTGCTATCTGATCTGAAATTCCAGACAAGTGTTAATTTCACTAAGTCTGAAATCTGTTTACCATATGCATTTTTGCCATGCTTGTTTCAACCTGTTAATGGATGAATTGGCCGTAGCTCAGTGCTAGACTTTTGTTAAGAATCTTGAATGCATCCCTGCCATGTATTTTGTTGCCATGTTTCGGTGCTGTATCATGTTCATCTCATTGCATTTAGATGGCTACTTGCTGTAAATCGCAGACCGGTGTCATATTTGAATTGCTTGCCATTTCCAAACCGTAACTCCGATTCCGGTGTTCTTTATATCGTTTTCAAGCGATTTCATCTCATATTTCCAGTGGAATGCTTGGATTTCCATGTTGAGGCCAGATTCATGCATTCCTTGTCAAATCTTGCATCTGCATCCCGCATCGCATCCCGCATAGCATACCCTCTTTGCATCATATTGTTTGAGCTTTGCACGTGGTTGATTGTGTTTCGTTTGCTTGTTTGTCTTGTTTGGGTAGATCCCGGAGATGAGTTCGCTAACGAGGAGCCCATTGAGTTTGCTTTCGAGGATCCAGTCAACTCTGACAACTTTGCAGGCAAGATGATCATACCCTCAAAATCACTACTATCTTTGCTATGCTAGATTGCTCGCTCTTTTGCTATGCCAATGCTACGATGCCTACCACTTGCTTTCAAGCCTCCCAAATTGCCATGTCAAACCTCTAACCCACCATGTCCTAGCAAACTGTTGATTGGCTATGTTACCGCTTTGGTCAGCCCCTCTTATAGCGTTGCTAGTTGCAGGTGAAGATTGGAGACCGTTCCTTGTTGGAACATTTATTTACTTGTTGGGATATCATTATATTGCCATGTTGTCTTAATGCATCTATATACTTGGTAAAGGGTGGAAGGCTCGGCCTCTCGCCTAGTGTTTTGTTCCACTCTTGCCGCCCTAGTTTCCGTCATATCGGTGTTATGTTCCCGGATTTTGCGTTCCTTACGCGGTTGGGTTATAATGGGAACCCCTTGATAGTTCGCCTTGATTAAAGCTTTTCCAGCAATGACCAACCTTGGTTTTACCTTTTTCCACCTAGCCTCTTTTCCCTTGGGTTTCCGGAGCCCGAGGGTCATCTTATTTAAACCCCCCCGGGCCAGTGCTCCTCTGAGTGTTGGTCCAAATAGAGCCACTTGCAGCGCCACCTCGGGGCAACTCGAGGGTTGGTTTTAGTTGTACGTAGTGTTCATCTGAGTGTGCCCTGAGAACGAGATATGTGCAGCTCCTATCGGGATTTGTCGGCACATTCGGGCAGTGTTGCTGGATTTGTTTTAACCTGTCGACGTGTCTTGAAGAACCGAGGTACCGAGTCTTATCGGAACGTCTCGGGAGGAGGTCTATTCCTTCGTTGACCGTGAGAGCTTGTCATGGGCTAAGTTGGGACTCCCCTACAGGGTTTTGAACTTTCGAAAGCCGTGCCCACGGTTATGGGCAGATGGGAATTTGTTAATGTCCGGTTGTAGATAACTTGAACCTTATCTTAATTAAAATGAATCAACTGAGTGTGTTGCCGTGATGGCCTCTTCTCGGCAGAGTCCGGGGAGTGGAGTAATGTTTGCGCAGGTTATTCTCTAGTTTCTCGCTCGCGCTTTGCCTCCTCTTCTCGCTCTCTTTTGCGAATAGGATAGTCACCATATTTGCTAGTCGCTTGCTGCAGCTCCACATATTTACCTTGCCTTACCTATAAGCTTAAATAGTCTTGATCGCGAGGGTGCGAGATTGCTGAGTCCCTGTGGCTCATAGATTACTTTTACACCAGATGCAGGGCCTGATGATTCCGCTCCAGGTGACGCGCTCGAGCTCAAGTGGGGGTTCGACGAGGACTCTCAGCGATACTATGTTTCCTTTCCTGATGATCAGTAGTGGTGCCCAGTTGGGGGTGATCGGGACCGTGTCGCATGTTGGGTTATCTTTTATTTTGGCGCCATAGTCGGGCCATAAGTGTTTGGATGATGTAATGTTATTTATGTATTTGATTGGCGTGGCGAGTGTAAGCCAACTATGTTATCTCCCCTTTATTATTTTTATTACATGGGATGTTGTGAAGATTGCCTTACTTGCGACACATGCCTTCAATGCGATTATGCCTCTAAGTCGTGCCTCGACACGTGGGAGATATAGTCGCATCGAGGGTGTTACAAAAGGTAACAAGCGTCGGATCCACGCAGGATCAATCTCTTCAGTGATGCTCAATCACATGGGGTTTGTACGTGTTTGGGTTTTGGGTTTTTCCTCACTTGATGATTTTCGCTCAAAGTCCTCGGAGGATGGGTTGCTCTCAAATGACAAGTGTCAGTTTCTCTCGGAGCAGCCAACCAGCTAGTGGTTGTAGGGGGCAGCTATTTATAGCCTAGGGAGCAGCCCGACATGATAAGACATAAATGCCCTTCAATGATATGACCGTTAGGTGGATAGATATTTTGGGACAGCTGGCGCATAGCACAGCAACGGTCGGAATTTTGAGTAGCAAAATCCTCAGGGCTATCATGTTCCTCACCGTGTAGGTAATCCGCACTGGCGAATTCCTAACTCCTCAGTCAGAACAAATTCCGCAAAGACCAGAAGAACTTTGTCTCTGTCACTGAAGAAATTGACTGAACTGTATGAGATATCCAATGGCTTCACTCGAAGGGATTGGTAGGTGTAGGATTTTGAGTTGAGCATCACATGGAAATTTTCCTTAGTATTTCCTCGACCCCATTTAACAGTACGGTGTTTCCTATGACTCAAGAAAGAGAAAATGAAACTACGAAAACAAAAGTCTTCACGCTTCATGTTCCTCGAATGAATACTAAGTCTTCAAGGTCACACCATTTTCTTCACTTTCAAAGTCTTCGGAAAGTCTTCAAAAATACAAAGTCTTTAATCGAAGAACTTCATTTTTAGGGGTCGACTTTCTCTGTAAATATCAAACTCCTCATAGACTTATAGACCTGTGTACACTCACAAACGCATTAGTCCCTTAACCTATAAGTCTTCAACAACAACAACAACAACAACAACAACAAAGTCTTTAGTCCCAAACAAGTTGGGGTAGGCTAGAGGTGAAACCCATAAGATCTCGCAACCAACTCATGGCTCTGGCACATGGATAGCAAGCTTCCACGCACCCCTGTCCATAGCTAGCTCTTTGGTGATACTCCAATCCTTCAGGTCTCTCTTAGCGGACTCCTCCCATGTCAAATTCGGTCTACCCGCCCTCTCTTGACATTCTCTGCATGCTTTAGCCGTCCACTATGCACCGGAGCTTCTGGAGGCCTGTGCTGAATATGCCCAAACCATCTCTAAGGGGCACTAGATGCACTTACAATTGCAGCATCTTGAACTCTTCCGCGGTAGCTTCACGGTTCGGTTCTCTCCCATCAAAGAATTCACCTTGCAAGCTGAGGGAGTCCTGGATTAGGGGGTCTCCGGACATCCGGACTATATCCTTTGGCCGGACTGTTGGACTATGAAGATACGAGATTGAAGACTTCGTCCCGTGTCCGGATGGGACTCTACTTGGTGTGGAAGCCAAGCTAGGCAATACGGATATGCATATCTCCTCCTTTGTAACCGACCTTGTGTAACCCTAGCCTCCTCCGGTGTCTATATAAACCGGAGGGTTTTAGTCCATAGGACAACATACAATCATAGCATAGGCTAGCTTATAGGGTTTAGCCTCTCTGATCTCGTGGTAGATCAACTCTTGTACTACTCATATTATCAAGAATAATCAAGCAAGACGTAGGGTTTTACCTCCATCAAGAGGGCCCGAACCTGGGTAAAACATCGTGTCCCCTGCCTCCTGTTACCATCTGCCTTAGACGCACAGTTCGGGACCCCCTACCCAAGATCCGCCGGTTTTGACACCGACATTGGTGCTTTCATTGAGAGTTCCTCTGTGTCGTCATCATTAGGCTTGACGGCTCCTTCGATCATTGATAGCGATGCTGTCTAGGGTGAGACTTTTCTCCCTGGATAGATCTTTGTATTTGGCGGCTCCGCACTGTGGGCCAACTCGCTTGGCCATCTAGAGCAGATCGAGAACTACGACCCTGGCTATCAGGTTAGATTTGGAAACTTGAACTACACAGCCGACATCCATGGAGACTTGATCTTCGACAGATTCGAGCCCTTGCTGAGTGCGCCGCACGGTCATGATGATCACGACTTAGCTCTACCATCGGACAGTGTTCGGGAGATCGCACCGGCGACCGCTCCGACCCTCAAATCGGAGCCAATTGCGCCATTCAGTGACGGGTGGATAGACCCCGCCGCGGAGGCCGCACTCTCATCGGCGATTGAGCTAAGTATCGACCTTACCCTTCACGAGAGCCGTGACGCCAAACTGTCGGATTCTTCCCCGGTCATGGACTCCGAACCGCCTTCGCTCGGGCCTATCGAATTCAACTGGGCGCCGATCATGGAGTTCACCTTCGCGGATATCTTTTAGCACTCGCCCTTCGGCGTCATACTGAACTCATTAAGGTCTCTCTCTCTCTCTGTCAGGAGAGCCCTGGCCGAACCATGTCCGGCAGAATTGGGATGCGGATGACGAAGAAATTCGCCGCTCACCCACCACCCACTTAGTAGCCACTATCGATGATTTGACCGACATGATCGACTTCGACTCCGAAGGCATCAACGGTATGGACGATGATGTAGGAGATGAACAGGAACCACTACCCACAGGGCACTGGACGCCCACTTCATCACATGATGTATACATGGTGGACACACCCAAAGAAAACGACGACGAAGAATGGAAGGACGCAGCGAAGGGTTGTTCCCTCGAGAAGCAGCCAAAGCGGCGGCGTAAGCGCCGCTCCAAATCCCGCCTTGGCAGAAGCAGCGATCATATAAACCCAGCGATAGAGCAAGGCGAGCCAACGGACGACGAACACGACATTGAACCATCGTCTGACCATGACAACATGGAGAATCAAACCGAACAACCCGACTCCGTCCAAGATAACAGTCCGGATAACATCACACCGGACAGGCACCCCGAGCAACAGAATACCCATAAAAGGCTTATTGCCACTGTGAGGAGTCCAAAAAAGCAGAAGCAAAGGCTCAGGGCTGCACAAGACACACTCAGAATCAGATGGAGTAAAGTACTCAACACTGGCGCGAAGTACGGCGGTAATCGCCACACCAAGAGCTACCTGAAGCGAATGTTGCTACCTGAATTCGATGAGGAGTTAGATCCCCCGCAATCAAAAAACAAAACAGCCATCCAGTCGGATAGACGACCTCGTGGCCAACATAGAGCGGCAAACAACGCTGCACATAAGCCAGTACCGATCCGCATGAGGGCTCGCATCAAAAGGACGGCGCAACCAGATCCATCTACGGGCCACGCAAGCGCGCTCCAGCATGCAATGCAACACAACAAACATCCCAAGACCACGGTACACCCAAATACAGGGGTGGCGCACACCCCCTATGTTTCACCGATGAGGTGCTGGACCACGAATTTCCAAAGGGATTCAAACCCGTAAACATAGAGGCGTACGACGGAACGACAGACCCTGGGGTTTGGATTGAGGACTACATCTTCCATATCCATATGGCTCGAGGAGACGATCTCCAGGCCATCAAGTACTTACCCCTCAAGCTCAAAGGGCCAGCTCAGCTCTGGCTTAAAAGCCTCCCTGAAAACTCCATTGGAAGCTGGGAAGAGCTCGAAGACGCTTTTCGGGAAAATTTTCAAGGGACCTATGTCTGACCATCGGATGCAGACGGTTTGAGTCGTATAACTCAACAGCCCGGAGAGTCAGCCCGAAAGCTTTGGAACAGGTTCCTCACTAAAAAGAACCAAATAGTCGACTGCCCGGATGCCGAAGCCTTAGCAGCTTTTAAGCATAGCGTTCGAGACGAATGGCTTGCCACACACCTCGGCCAAGAAAAGCCAGGAACAATGGCAGCATTAACAAGCCTCATGACCCGCTTTTGCGCGGGCGAGGATAGCTGGTTAGCCCGATGCAGCACCAGCGACCCAAGTACATCCGAAGTCAGGGACGAAAACGGGTAACCATGATGCAGCAAAAACAAGCGCCGGAATAAAGAAGATAGGCCAAAGAGCATGGCAGTAAACACCGGATTTAGAAGCTCACGGCCAGGTCAACAAAAGCTGCCCTCCAAAGGCAACAGAGAGGAACTGTCCAGCCTAAACAAGATTCTAGATAAAATATGTTAGATCCGCAGCGCCCCCGATAAGCCTGCAAATCATACCCATAGAGAATGTTGGGTTTTCAAGCAGTCCGGCAAGCTCAACGCCGAACATAGGGGGCAGGATACACCAAGCGAAGACGAGGACGATCCTCGCAAGCAAAGCACAGGGGAACAGAAGAAATTCCCACCAGAAGTCAAAACCGTAAACGTGTTACACGTAACGAAGGGGAGAAACAAAGCGGCACTCCTAGTGACACATGCCCCAAGGCCTATCACCATGGAGTTCTGCCACTGGTCATCCCAACCGATCACCTTTGACCATCGGGAATAATCGGCAAGTATCCGTCATGCAGGATGGTCTGCCTTGGTATTAGACCCAATTATTGACGGATACCACTTCACATGAGTCCTGATGGACGGCGGCAACAATTTAAACCTGATATATCAGGACACAATCCGCAAAATGGGGATAGACCCAACAAAAATTAGCCACAGCAATACTACCTTTAAAGGAGTAACGCCAGGCCCAGAGGCCCATTGCACGGGCTCCCTGCTACTAGAGGTTATATTCGGCTTTCCCGATAACTTCCGCAGCGAAAATTTAACGTTCCACATCGCTCCGTTCCAAAGTGGTTATCAAGCACTACTCGGACACGAAGCTTTCACTCGCTTTAACACAATACCACATTACGCTTCTCTCATGCTTAAGATGCCCGGTCCACGTGGCATCATTACAGTAAATGGAAGTATTGAGCACTCCTTGCGCGCGGAAGACCGTGCGGCTGCCTTGGCAGCCGCACACTAAGCGGCCTCACCAACTAAAGCATCTGATAGGTCATTAAGACCACGGATGCGGTTGGACGAGTCCAGTGTAGCTATATGTAATTGATATAGGTTTGATGGCTATACCCCTATTACAATACAAGGGGCTCAATGCATGCAAACAAGTGGCAATTAGGCTCAACCTTACTCATTTTGAACTGTACATGGTTTATTTAGTATAACCTACCTTTGGCGCGACAACTTTTCAATTAAGTTCCTTTCTTTTTCAGATGACCATCGTGCTACACCCATCCAGAATACGGCACAACGGAGACACAGGCGCAGACGTGCAGTAGGGACCCGTTCCAAGGATTCTTTTTAGATTAAGACCCTGCGTAAACCTTTTTTACTGTCTCTTGTTGATACACATCCCTTGGATTCTCAGTACAATTGAGAAGGATGCTGACGTATTGGCTTGTGGCCACGTCAGAATATTGCACGTACCTGGACACCAGGGGCTTATTACAAAGGGCACTGTTTAGGCCCGGTTTACATCATAAAGACTGAATACCTTAGGGAGTGTTCGGCATCGCGAGTTTGGCCTTATAGGCATCAGCTCCGAATCATGTCTTTGGTCAAATGTTGGGTTTGCCTGGCTCCTGTGTTTTGCTGCCTTACGTTCTGCTCTATCGGCTAAGGCGGCACCAGGAGAACTACCGTGATTGTGCCCTGGTTCATCCGAACGAGCACCTCAGTAGAGAAAGCCGAAAACTGACTGTCATGATATAGCGTGAGACTGGTCAACCACTCGATATCCTAGTAGAATCTTCGGGATTCCTCCGCCTTAACGAAGGGCCGTTTCCCGGCCAGGCATGTACGCGCCCCGAATCCGGATGAGCACGGAGCCACCAGGGGCTATATAGTAGACCCACTGTCAAACTCCTCTAGCTAAGTGAAAGTGTTAAAGAATTATAGTCCGGTTGCCTAGTTCGCTGCGCTATCACCTCCTTAATGGACCAAGACGTTGGATCAAGTGTGAACATATGTCTTCTGCGAAAACCCCCGCATTATATGCGTGGGGGCTGAAGCCGACGACTGCCATCTTTCAGGTTATATACATATATACACAAACAGCCGCACAGGAGGCATCATAGCACTTTCGGGAAAAATTATAAATACAGCCTTGATAAATTCAATAAAACAATGTTTGTACAATGGGACTACATGTCACTGGAAAATAATATTCTTCGAGCACTAAGCCTCTATCGAACGAGCGCCTTCAAGGACTTCTTCAAAGTAGTGCTCGTTAGCCACTCGGCCTATGGCCGAACCCTATGCCGCAACAGTGGTGGCCTCCATCTCTGCCCAGTATGTTTTGACACGGGCAAGGGCCATCCGCGCACCTTCTATGCACGCTGATCTCTTTACAGTATTGATGTGTGGCACAGCTTCAAGGAATTGTTGCACTAAGCTAAAGTAGCTACTCGGCCTTGGCCCTCCTGGCCACAGGTGATCCACAACGGACCTCATGGCGAGTCCAGACAACCTATGGAGCTCGGCCCAACCGGTCAATCGCTCATTCAGTAGAGGCTAAACCCTAAAAGCTAGCCTATGGTATGATTGTATGTTGTCCTATGGACTAAAACCCTCCGGTTTATATAGACACCGGAGGGGGCTAGGGTTACACAAGGTCGGTTACAAAGGAGGAGATATACATATCCGTATTGCCTAGCTTGCCTTCCACGTCAAGTAGAGTCCCATCCGGACACGGGACGAAGCCTTCAATCTTGTATCTTCATAGTCCAACAGTCCGGCCAAAGGATATAATCCAACTGTCCGGATACCCCATAATCTAGGACTCCCTTAGTAGCCCCTGAACCAGGCTTCAATGATGATGAGTCCAGCACGCACTGTTGTTTTCGGCGTTGCAAGGTGGGTTCCTCCTCCGAATACACCACGGAAGAATTTGAATACAAGGATAGTGTCCGACCCTGCAAAATAAGTTCCACATACCACCGTAGAGAGAATAATATTTCCACAAATCTAATCTGCTGACACGTTTTGGCAACATGACATCACGCCACGGCCCGGTAAATTTGAACTGTTTCTCTTTAACCAGCCCCGCACATAACGCGAGGCGGTTTCTTGACACGTCTTGTCAAAGCAGAGATCGTGTTCCCCTTATCACGGGATTCTCATCAATACGGACGTGGGTAACCCAACCGCACCATCAATTATGGCGCTTGGGGGATAAGCGACTTTTACCAGGCTAGTGGGGGCGCATAGTTTAGTCCGCCCTTATAAAGGGATAAGATCTCTCCTTTTTCTACCCACGCCTTCTTCCTCCTTGCTCATCCATTCTCGCACACTCGAGCTCCAGCGCCCAAGTCCGCATCCTTCTCCTAGACTCTCTTCAAACATGTACGGAGCAGGAGGAAAGTGGATGGCTTCCTTCATCACGGAGGGACACATAAAAAAGCTACATGGAGCCGGATACTTAGCCGCGGATATCGCGCACCGGCTACCAGCCGCGGGGCATATTGTCCCTACCCCGGAACCTCACGAAAGGGTGGTTTTCCTCCCCAATTTCCTCCGCGGATTGGGGTTCCCCCTCCATCCATTCGTCCGCGGCCTCATGTTCTATTACGGGCTGGACTTTCATGATCTGGCCCCGAGTTTCATCCTCAACATCTCGGCGTTCATCACCGTGTGCGAGGCTTTCCTCCGCATCCGGCCCCACTTCGGCTTATGGCTGAAGACCTTCAATATCAAGCCAAAGGTAGTAGGCAGCCAACAAGCGGAATTCGGCGGAGCCATCGTGGGAAAAATGCCCAACGTTACATGGATCGAGGGCTCCTTCGTGGAGACCATAAAGGGGTGGCAATCGGGGTGGTTCTACATCACCGAGCCGCGCGACACCAACTGGGTGGCGGCCCCCGAGTTTCGATCCGGAATCCCCACGCGGCTCACTTCCTGTAAATGAGAAGGGCCTGTCCTGGGGTTCATCGGTGGAGCTGGACGGACTCCAGAAGTGTATCCGGAACATGACAAGCAAAAAACTTAAGCTTGTCAACATAGTCCAGGTTATGCTCTTCCACCGGATCCTCCCGTGTCAACAACGGGCTTTCAACTTATGGGAGTTCGACCCGGCCCAGCACCAGACTCTAAGCGAGCTCTTCGACACGATGCATAAGGACGTCTGGAAGGCGCTATTCAAGGGCGCCGAGGTCCCTCCTTCTCTTACTGAGGACCGCGGGCTAAGCGCGAAGCGCCCTGGGAATTCGGTAAGCTCTGAACTCCCATGCCTTTGACAGGACTGGGTGGAGGCATCGGAGCAGATTAACTGTCTGGCCCCACTGTCCGAAGACCATGAGGACACTCTCCTGACGGAGATGCGAACTCCGGCTCCTTATGAGGTGCCGGAGAAGACCAAGAAGAAGGCCAAGGGAACTCGAAAGAGTTCCCGGTGCTAGGTGGTATCTGACTCATCATCCGATAACACCGAAACACACTCCTCCCATGAAAACAAGGAGAAGGAAGATGAAGATTCTCCCCCTCCAGCCGGGGGAGACAAGAAAAAGAAGGCCGCCCCAACCGGGGAGGCCGAAGGGTCCAAGAAGGGAAGGACTCTCCTTCCGGACTGCTCCACCACCGCCGCCGACGGCGAAGACGAGTGGCTGCTCAGGGCCAAGCCCCTGGTGAAGTCGTCAGTATTCGGATACCAGAGTAACTCATAGTATACCTTTGTTGCGCTGCTTCTCCTAACGTTGAATATGATTATGCAGTCTGCCCCAAGCCCGTATCGACGTATCCTCGTCGGGCGGTTCTATGGACTCATCGGACATGGATAGTGATACACTTCCAACTGCCTCCTCTCCTTGCCCTGCGGATAATGCCGAGGTATTGTCTCAAGGGGCACCAAGCCGGGGGGAGATAGTCCCGGAGGCGCCTCAAGGCGACCTTTCGGAATCCAGGAGCAAAGGGAGCAAGGCTCCCAGGGGCTCCAAGTTCGGCCCTCAGCCGAACACCGCGCTGGAACCTCCAGTGGTTCCGTACTCGGGCAGGCGGCTCCCTTCCAAGAAGGGCAAGCCGTCCATGCCGGTGACCTCTGTCCAACCAGAGGCACCGGACGACCTACGGGGAGCACTTCACGGTGCTTCCATCGACGAAGAGCACCACCCTATTATGAGTGTGGTGATCAAGAAGGTTCAGTCCGCCAAGAGCGGACTGACTGAAGCCTGTGCCAGCCTTCCAACAGGCTTTGAGATAAGTATTTAAAATATAGGGAAAATAGTACCACATAGACAGTAGCCCCTGATGCTCTGTTTGGTGTTCACAAAGAAAAGCCGAATAGAGGATCAAATAATATCTGCAGGAGTCTAATATAAGTATGTCTGTATGCGTATGCAGGCTTCGCTGCTGACCTCTGCCGCACTGACCGCGGAGGTCGCCGCACTGAAGCAGGACCTTGAGGGGTCCGAGAAAGAGCTCGGCCTTGCCAAGAGGCAGCTCGAGGAGAACAAAGGTAAGTAATACCTTGTCTATATAAAAAAGAAAATGTGGTTGCGAAATGACAGGATCATCGTGAATGTGCCAGGGGCCACGACCGAAGTGGTGACCCTGAAGCAAGCGTTGTCCGAGGCCAAGAACAAAGCGGCCAAGGAGCGCACCGAGCGGGAAAAACAAGAGGCACGGGTGGGCGAGGTGCAGCAAGAGCTCCAGGCTCTCGTGAAGAAGCACGAGGCTTTGGAGCTTGACTCGAAGACGCGAGAGTGCGAGCTTGCCGCGGCCCTCGAGAGCACAAAGCATGCCAAGGCCGAAGCTCAAAAGGCCCTCTAGGAGATTGAGGCGATGAGGAAGATAGCGGCGGGTAAGGCTTTCAATATGCAAGCAAGTATGTGAAAGTAAATTACTTGTTACTTACCCGAGTCCACAGCTCTCTAGGAGCATTCGCAGATTTGCCCCGCAGCGTGTCGGATGCCGCGAAATATTACCAGGCCGAGGAGGGAAGCTCGACGGAGAAGTTGTTCTGGTCTCAGTATACTGGGACCGAACACCCGATGCCTATGAGCGACCAGCTGAAGCAATTGGTCGAGCTGCACAAGGCGGCTGAACAGGCCATGAAGGTCTTTATAGTCCGGATGTGGCCTGGTGACTCCATTCCCAATAGCTAATTTAGCCTGGTGAGGCGGCTTGTGGATGCCTACCCACGGCTGGAAGTCATCAAGCGGTCCGTCTGTATCGAAGTTGCCCGCCGGGCTTTTGCACGTGCAAAGGTGCACTGGGCCAAGATGGACGCTGAGAAGCTGGTGAAGGAGGGGCCGCCGCAGGGCAAGGAGCATCGCCACCCCGAAATGTATTATGAGGGCGTCCTGAAGGGTGCCCGTCTTGTGGCGGACGAGTGTGCGAAGGATGTAATTTTTTAATAAACTTGCTCATGTGATCATGTATTATGAAAACTTGTTCATATGCGCTATGCAACGCTTGTTTGAATTTAAAATATTACCTTATGTGCGGCTGTTTATCAAATCTGAGAGATGGCCAGCCGTCGGCTTCTGCCCCCATGCCACGAGTGCTGGGGTGTTTGGGATAAACCTGAGCACTCTTTTTCCCATTATTGGGTCCTTCGAAGGAGGTGCTCAGCACAACGAACAAGGCAACCGGACTATAATGCTTTATCACTCTCACATAGCCATAGAAGTCTACAGTTTTAAATTTTGGCGAAGCCCCTAGTATTCGGAAGGCCAAATTCGGGGCGTTATACACGCCTTAAGCCGGACAAAGCCGACTCCTTTCTCTAAGCGGCATAAGTCTTTAGGGACTCGAGACCGCTCGAACAACGACCAGCTCTCGTCTTATCATGATAGTCAGTGTTAGCTTTCTCTACTGAGGTGCTTAGCCCAGCTGAACCGGGGCATAATCGCAGTAGTTCTCCCAGTGCTGCCTTAGCCGATATAGCAGAACATAAGGTACCAAAACATGGGAGCCGGGCAAACCCAACTATTGACCCAAGACATGATTCGGAGCTGATGCATATAATGCTATAAGTTTGGGGTGCCGCACTGTCAGAAGTGTTCGGACTTCTCACGCAGTATTATGGGGTATGCTTAAGCCCCTGGCGTATTGGCCGCACCAGAGTGTACGGGTGCTGAATGTCATGAATGAATATATATATATATATATATATAAAGAAGAATAGAGAATGCGGTAATAGTCTAGTGCTATGCATTGTTTATTCAAAAAGGTTCGTTGAAGCAGAATGGTACAAGTAGTGCGATAAGCAAAAAGTAGGACTTTTTGACATGTCCCCTCCAAGGGCAAGCTGAGGAATGGTATTTAAAGCAGGTATTTCACTCGTTATTAGAGACCACCTGGGAGTTCCATGGTGCGACGTAGCTTTCTGCCTCCTTGGTTGTTGCATCGTGTGTCCGGCAACCGTACTGCCGGACAGGGCTTCCAGAGATTAAAGTCCTGAAAGAGAGAAAAATAACAAAGTGGGAAGCCCCTGGTGTGTTTGAGCCGCGTCTTGGGGCGTGCCGTAGTCGTGCCCCCCTCCCCACCTGTGCCCATGGTATTTTCAATGTGTAATTATGTACGCATGGCACGGATTTCGCCGTTTGGCTGGGACTGGGGTGGGGGCCACATTGCTATGCGAGCTTGAAATATGCTAGGTGGTCTTGCTGCCGATTACTCTGGGCACGCTTGATGGTGTCCGGGTTTTTAATCGCCAAACTGGTGGATTGTCTTAAGAGGCTGCTTTGCGCTTCTGCTGCGAAGGTCGCAGTGTGCTCCTCCGTGCGGAGAGAGCGTTCTGTGTTTCCATTGACTATGATGACCCCCCGAGGTCCTGGCATCTTGAGCTTGAGATATGCACAGTGTGGTACCACATTGAATCTCGCAAATGCGGTTCGCCCGAGCAGTGCATGATAGCCGCTACGGAACGGGACTATATCGAAGATTAACTCCTCGCTTCAGAAGTTATCCGGGGATCCAAAGACCACTTCCAGTGTGATTGAGCCTGTGAATGGGCCTCTACACCTGGTATGACACCTTTGAAGGTCGTTTTTGTGGGTTTGATCCTTGAGGGGTCTATACCCATTTTGCGCATTGTGTCCTGATAAAGCAGGTTCAGGCTGCCGCCGCCGTCCATAAGGACTCGAGTGAGCTGAAATCCGTCGATGATTGGTTCTAGGACTAGTGCGGCGAATCCGCCATGACGGATACTAGTGGGATGGTCCCTGCGATCGAAGGTGATCGGACAGGAAGACCATGGGTTGAACTTTGGGGCGACTGGCTCCAACGCATATACATCCCTTAACACACGGTTCCGCTCCCTCTTGGGGATGTGGGTTGCGTATATCATGTTCACCGTCCGCACTTGTGGGGGGAACCTCTTCTGTCCTCCAGTGTTCGGCTGCCGGGGCTCCTCCTCGTCATCGCTATGTGACCCCTTATCTTTGTTTTCTGCATTTTAACTTGCCGACCTGCTTGAACACCCAACATTCCCTATTGGTGTGGTTGGCTGGCTTGTCGGGGGTGCCATGTATTTGGCACGAGTGATCGAGTATTCGGTCCAAACTGGACGGGCCCGGAGTGCTTCTTTTGAATGGCTTTTTCCGCTGACCGGGTTTAGAGCCTCTGAATCCGGCATTGACTGCCGTGCCCTCGGTATTGTCGCTATTGACAGGATGCTTATGTTTGTTGCGATGTGACCTGCCATTGCTATCCTTGGTATCTGAAGTACCATGGTTCTTTGATATGTTATTGCTGCGAGCCAGCCAGCTGTCTTCTCCCACGCAAAAGCGGGTAATGAGTGTCGTGAGGGCTGCCATAGATTTCGGCTTTTCCTAGCCAAGGTGCCAGGTGAGCCACTCGTCGAGGATGTTGTTCTTAAAAGCTGCTAAGGCCTCTGCATCCGGACAGTCGACGATATGATATTTCTTTGTCAGGAACCGTGTCTAGAATTGCCTGGCCGATTCCTCTGGCTGCTGAATTATGTGGCTCAAGTTATCGGCATCTGGTGGTCGCACATAAGTGCCCTGGAAGTTGTCGAGGAATGCGGCTTCCAGATCTTCCCAACAGCCGATGGATTCTGTCGGATTTCAGGTTCCGGCAGACCCTTGAGGTTCAAACACTGGGGTGCGCGCGGAGATTTCGCCTTCTACCTACCTGCACCCCTCCGCCTCGCTAAGATCTAAGCTATGGAAAGAACAGCACAAGAGACATAGGGTTTATACTGGTTCGGGCCACCGTTGTGGTGTAATACCCTACTCCAGTGTGTGGTGTGGTGGATTGCCTCTTGGGCTGATGATAATGAGCAATACAAGGAAGAACAGCCTCGCGAGGGTATGTTCTTGGCAGGGGGGGGGGGATGAACTGCTAGGAGGAGTTCAGTCACCCTTCTCTCTCTCTCTCTGATCGATCCCCTCTCGATCGACCTCGAACCCCCCTACCCTGTGGGTGGCTGGTCCTATTTATAGGCAAAGGCCCTGGGCCTCTTCCCAAAATTGAGCGGGAAGGGCGCCAACAATTGGCCATTTTGAAGGGGAACATCTGGTACACTTATCCTGACTAAAGTTGGTCCTCGCCTGCCAAAGACTCTGGTGGTGACGCTGGCTTGGGCTCCACAATGACTTCCTCCCTGCCGTTGGACTGGTCTTGGTCTCGTTGCACCGAAACGGGTGCCTTTGCTTGATGCTCTCGCCTGCGCTTGCTCCCTTTGCACCAAAGAGGAAAGGAGGACACTGCACGGCTGGCGCCCGCCTGGCGCCTTTGGTCGTCATGGCTTGCGCCACGGGCACCTCATGAGGTACCCCGCCTTGATCTCTCCGCCTCCTCACGAGCCAGCCTGATGAGGCCGTGCCTGAGGAAGCTCTGTGTCGTCCACCCCGCGAGGCTTGGCCCCTCGCGAGGGTCTTGGGTCTGTGTTGATGAAGATGGGCCGTGCTGGGCCCCCTTTAAGCCACGCCGCAGGCCGCAGGCAGGCAAGTCTGGGGACCCCCGTTCCTAGAACGCCGACAGTAGCCCCGGGCCCAAGGCGCGCCCGGACTTGGCCGTGCAGGGAGGCGGAAGGGCAAGAGCGAAGCGCCGCGGGCCCTAACAGCCTGCGGCCTTGGGCGCCGCGTGGCGGTTAATTGGACGTGGGCGGCACTATTCCCCCACGCCCCCTTATTTTGCGCCATGCTAAGCGGACTCGTAGTCATACACAGCCGCTCCCCTTTCTGTTGCTCGAGCGCCCTCTGTCCTTCCTCTGCTCGAACTCCAGCTTCTGTTTTCAACCCAATCTCGAACCTTCCCCCCTTCCATCGCCATGGCTCCGACGAAGAAGGGAAGAGGGAAGAAGCCCGTGCGTCCGCCTTGCCCACCGCCGTTGGCGGCCCCTGCCGAGGGCATGGGCAAGGTCAGCTTGGCTTTGGCCACTATCTTCAACGAATGCGGGAGGACGACGGCCTGGCCCGCGTCCCACTTCTCCATCGACAGGATAGTCACCGAGGTCCCGTATTTTGCCGATGCCCTGTGGGCGAGTCTGGTTCCCCCCTTTTCCGATTTCTTCAATGCCGTGCTTTCCCACTATCAGATCCACATGATGCATCTGGGTCCTGAATCCATCACCCTCCTTTCGGTCTTCGCCTTCGTTTGCGAGGCTATGATGGGCATCCTTCCTTCGGTTGCCTTGCTGCGCCACTTCTTCTCTCTGCGCCTTGTCGACCCTACCCAATGCAGGGCGTGCGCGAGCTTCGTTGCCGCGTCTGAGATAGCGGCCTCTGGGATTGACTTCAGGCTCCCTCTGCCCGCGGCTGGGTTCCGCGAGCGGTGGCTGTATGTGGATGCAGGCGTGCCCAGCCCCCTGCTATCGGAGCCAACTTCGCCTGCTGTCCCCAATTCGGGCTAGGGCCAGGAGACGCTTGAGAGCCCCCGGCTCGTCTTTGTCTGGCACCGCTTCGCGTTCTTGAGGTCGCTTGGCGTGACAGCGCCCAAGGTGGTGAAGGAGTTTGAAAGTGCAACTATCCCTAGGTGGTTTTGGTAATTCATAACAACATATAGCTCATTGAGCTAATGCTATTCCAAGATGATTATTTCAGGAAAGCTCAATGATTGGCATGGCATGGATGTGAAAGTGGAACCCTCAAAATGCTAAGGACAAAGGATTGACTCAAGCTCAAAAGCTCAAGACTCTTCATTTTATATTTTAGTGATCCAAGATCACATTGAGTCTTTAGGAAAAGCCAATACTATTAAGGAGGGATGAGGTGTTGCTTAATGAGCCTCTTGCTTCATGTGCTTAGTGATATGCTCCAAAACCCTCAACTACTTTCCCATATCCACATATGACCTAAACCCTAAGCCAAACTCGGTCCTACCGATTCTTCCTATCCGGCGCCGCCGAGTTTCACTTGTCATTAGCCACTGCCAAACCCTAGCAATTCGGTTCTACCGATAAGGATCTCGGTCTCACCGAGATGGGGTTGCAAACTCTCTGTTTCCCTTTCGTAACTTTTGGGTCTCACCGAAAGAGCGAATCGGTCCCACCGAGATTGCAATGTAAACTCAGTGTTTCCCCTTTGTAACTTTTCGGTCTCACCGAGTTCCACTTGGTCTCACCGAAAGAGCAAATCGGTCCCACCGAGTTTGCCTGACCAACTCTCTGGTTAGCTAATTACCAAATTCGGTCTCACCGAGTTTGTGTAATCGGTCTCACCAAGATTACGTTATGCCCAAACCCTAACCATATCGGTCCTACCGAGTTGCATGTCAGTCCCACCGAAAATCACTAATGGTCACTAGGTTTACATTTTCGGTCCGACCGAGCTTATTGATTCGGTCTCACCGAGATTGGAAAACTGTGTAACGATTGGATTTTGTGTGGAGGCTATATATACCCCTCCACCTCCTCCTCATTCTATGAGACAGCCATCAGAACACACACACCATTCCAACTCATATGTTCTGAGAGAGAACCACCTACTCATGTGTTGAGACCAAGACATTCCATTCCTACCATATGAATCTTGATCTCTAGCCTTCCCAAGTTGCTTTCCACTCAAACCTTCTTTCCACCAAATCCAAATCCTATGAGAGAGAGTTGAGTGTTGGGGAGACTATCATTTGAAGCACAAGAGCAAGGAGTTCATTACCTACACACCATTTGTTACTTCTTGGAGAGTGGTGTCTCCTAGATTGGCTAGGTGTCACTTGGGAGCCTCCGACAAGATTGTGGAGTTGAACCAAGGAGTTTGTAAGGGCAAGGAGATCGCCTACTTCGTGAAGATCTACCGCTAGTGAGGCAAGTCCTGTGTGGGCGTTGGCCATGGTGGGATAGACAAGGTTGCTTCTTCGTGGACCCTTTGTGGGTGGTTGCTTCTTCGTGGACCCTTCGTGGGTGGAGCCCTGTGTGGACTCGCGCAACCGTTGCCCTTGGGTGGAGCCCTGTGTGGACTCGCGCAACCGTTACCCTTCATGGGTTGAAGTCTCCATCAACGTGGATGTAGGATAGCACCACCTATCCGAACCATGGGAAAAACATCCGTGTCTCCAATAGCGTTTGAATTCTCCAAACCCTTCCCTTTACATTCTTGCAAGTTGCATGCTTTACTTTCCGCTGCCCATAAACTGTTTGCATGCTTGCTTAAATTATGTGATGATTGCTTGACTTGTCCTAAAATAGCTAAAATCTGCCAAGGACTAAAATTGGGAAAAGGCTAAGTTTTTATTTGGTCAAGTAGTCTAATCACCCCCCCTCTAGACATACTTTCGATCATACAAGTGGTATCAGAGCTTTGGTCTCCATTTGCTTGATCTCCATAGCTTTTGGTGGTCATAGCCTTGGTTTCACAACCTAGGAGAGTATGGCGTCTAGCGAGGGAAATTATCACCGTAGAGGTCCTTACTTTGATGGTACTAATTTTGCTAGTTGGAAGCATAAAATGAAAATGCATATTCTTGGACATAACCCCGCTATTTGGGCTATTATGTGTGTTGGTTTGCAAGGTGACTTCTTTGATGGGAGAGAACCAAACCGTGAAGCTACCGCGGATGAGTTGAAGATGTTGCAATACAATGCTCAAGCTTGTGATATTCTCTTCAACGGATTATGCCCCGAAGAATTCAACAAAATCAGCCGCCTTGAGAATGCAAAGGAAATTTGGGACACTTTGATTGATATGCACGAAGGTACTGACTCCATCAAGGAATCCAAGTTGGATGTGCTTCAAAGCCAACTTGACAAGTTCAAGATGAAGGATGGTGAAGGTGTCGCTGAAATGTACTCTAGGCTTGCTCTCATCACAAATGAGATTGCCGGCTTAGGAAGTGAAGAGATGACCGATAGATTCATCATCAAGAAGATCCTAAGAGCCTTGGATGGAAAATATGATACCGTGTGCACATTGATCCAAATGATGCCCAATTACAAAGATCTCAAGCCAACAGAAGTGATTGGAAGAATTGTTGCTCATGAGATGTCGCTTAAGGATAAAGAGGAACTTCACAACAAGTCAAGTGGTGCCTATAAAGCCTCATGTGAAGCCCCTACATCATCAAGTGAGAAACAAGACTTCAATGAAGAATTGAGCTTAATGGTGAAGAACTTCAACAAGTTCTACAAGAGTAGAAGCAAAGATAGAAGCTCCAAATCAAGGTCCTACAATGACAAAAGATCTTCTAGTCGAGAGAGAAACTGTTACAATTGTGGAAGGCCCGGACACTATTCCAATGAGTGTACGGCTCCCTACAAGAGAAGAGAAGATTCTCCAAAAAGAAGAAGAAAAGGATCACCACCAAGAGAGAGAAGGAGTAGAGATGATCGTTATGAACGAAGATACTCACGGAGAAGCAAGGATTCGGAAAGGAAGGAAAAATCATCAAGGAGCTACACAAGACGAAGACATCAAGCTCATGTTGGTGAATGGGTATCTGGCTCCGACTCCGACAGCCACTCCGAGAGAAGCTATCACTCCGACTCCGAAGATACTCAAGATGAAGGTGTTGCCGGTCTAGCACTTGTGCCAACCAACTCCTATGACATATTTGACTCACCAAATGAAGGAATTGGAAGATGCTTCATGGCCAAAGGTCCTAAGGTAACACACCCCAAGTATGTTGATTTCAATAGTGATGAAGATGATTTGTTAGGTGATGATTTGCTTGGTGACAACTCTAGTGATGAATACTATGATGAAAGACCAATTAATCATGCTAATCAAGATAAAACGAATGACAATGATAAGGAGATGATTGAGGCTCTAACTAAAGAACTAAAAACTCTTAAGTTAGCTCATGACACTATCTTCGAAGATCATCGAGAACTTTTAAGAGCTCATGAGAAACTACGCTTTTAAAAGCTCAATCTTGAGCAAGAGCATGAGTTCTTAAAGGCAATCAATGATGATCTTCGCAAGAAAAGTTCTTCTTACATTGCCAAGCGTTTACTCTTATCCACTTACATGCCTCAAGTCAAGTCTAACAAGAAAGATTCTTCCTCTAGTAGTAACAATGATCATGCTAAATCCAATATTGTTGCTTCTAGTAGTTCTCTTGATTCCACTAATGATCCTCTTAGCCAAGTTACACTTGAGCAAGAAAATAGCTTATTGAAGGGAATTATAGAGAAAGGAGTGTACAAAAGCCTTGCCGGGAGTAAGCAATTCGAGGAAATTGTGCGCAAGCAAGGAATGCACCAGAAGAATCAAGGTGTTGGTTTTGAACGAAAGTTCAATGCCAATGGAGTTGAATGGGAAGAAGGTCAATACCCCAAGACAAAGTTTGTCCCTCAACAAGAGAAGTATACTTCTTTCAAGGGGACACAAGCTCAAGATGATCTTCCACCACAAGACTACGAGCAAAAGGGCAAGGACAAGCTTCAAGAGGAAATTGATGCATTTGAAGAAGCTCCTAAGACCTTAGTCAAGTGGATTCCCAAGACTTCTTCAAGTTCCACTTCATCAAGTACGACTACAACTCCAAGGATTCCCATCAAGATGATGTGGATCCAAAAGAAGAAGAACTAGAGAGTTCTTGAGGGTGACTCCGCCAACATACTTCACTCTTATCATTTTGGCAAGAACAAGTGCAATCAACTTCCACATCTTGCACTAGTTCAAGGAGTCACAAACCCTCTTGTTGGTAAGACAAGGGACAAGGTAACCTAAAAGTTTTCATGGACATCATCTTTTGTGTGCATCACTCTATGTCTATGGATATCCTTGTTTGTTCCTTGTGGGACTAACCCATGTAGGTATTGAAAGTGCAACTCACTCAAATGGATAGCTCCAAGAGATCTACATCAACATTGAGCATCCACATCTTCAATGTCTACATGAAGTCATCATCGACAAAACCCAAGGTTAGTTCATCCCTCTTAGGGGGGATATCACATCTAGGGGGAGCTTTACTCTAAGACTTGAGCTAAAGCAACTCTAAAGATGTGAACAAAACAATGCTTTATGAAAAAGTGGTCACCCCACTTGAGCTTAAACGATGAGTATGACCTACGATCAAGTGTTCTCACTTGACTCCTAAGTCAATATACTCATATATAGATGACCTAGTCATCGCAAATTGCTTGATAGATGCTAGAATTGGTTGTGCATGCTTTGCCACATATTTCATTTGCTATCTTATTGTGTGAGCATGCTGATTGCATATTTTACTCATTCGAGGACATCCACTTGTTGCTTTGATTGTTCGGCTTTATTTCTTTTTTGCCAAGTGGATGGACAAGAATGCCTAAGAACCTCCTCTAGCTATCTATGCTTTTCTCGTCTCAAACTCTATTCATGCTGCATCACAAAATTTTATCAAGTCAGACTCGAACCACTATGTGTGAGGAGCGCTCGGAGTCCCCGATTCGTCATAGACTTAAACTTCCAAAACCTCTTTATGATTCTCGGTCGGACCGATACTCCACTTTCGGTCCTACCGAGATCATTTAGTTGATCTAGGTTTTCAATCTCGGTGCAACCGATTTGAACCTTTCGGTCTCACCGAGTTTCAGTAACTGCACGCAGTTATGAATCTCGGTGCCACCGAGTCGTTCCACTCCGTCACACCGACAGGGTCGGGCTATATATCACGGGAAAAATTTGGAAATTTCTCCGAACCCCTTCGCCCGCGCGATAGCCTGCTCTGCCCCCGAGGTCTCCGGATCGTCTTCTCGCCGCCAGCAGCCTCCAATCGCTGGTCTCCGTCGCCGTCAACGGGATTTCTGCCCCGCCGTTGCCGCCGTAGCAAGTCCCCGCCGAACTAGGGTATGGACTTCATCTTTGTGCTATTCCTCAATCTGATTCCTAGCACATTGTGATCACATTGTTTCTGGCCACGTTTGATAAACTTCTATCCAGTCAAAACGCTCATTGATTAGGTTTGATTCGAAAATTCTAGGTTTAGGTTTCCGCCGAAACCATCTCGGACCCACCGAGTTGAAAAACTCGGTCCCACCGATTTGGCTTGTGCCATTGCACAAGTAAAACTTGGTCTGACCGAGAATTACTTATCGGTGTGACCGATTTTTGAACTCAGTGAAACCCTAGCAGTCTCGGTGCCACCGAACTGTGACTCGGTCCTACCGAGTTCACTAGTTTAGGTTCCAAAACTGCTTCGGTATCACCGAGTTTGAAAATCGGTAGATCCGAGAAGATTTCAGTGGGAAACTAAAACTAAGTTTTTGGATCATTCTTTTTGCAAAAATCTCTGCATTTTGTGATGCTCATCCACTCTATCTCTTCCATAATCTATTCACAGGGTCAGCAGTCAGTTTGCAACTTGTCTGATCAAAGTGACAGCCAGAACCTCTCAGAGCAGCAAGTGGTCATGAGTGAGGGCACTAGTCCCTCCAGTTCATCAGATGATGGCAGCAGGAGCACACCCAGGAACCTGCCTAAGGCTGCCACACGTCAAAGGAAGAAGAGAACGTCTGATTCTGAAGATGAGGACTATGTGGCAGAGGAAGAGGCCACTTCCAAGAGAGTTGAGCCAGCTCAAGGCTCAAAGCCAGGCCTGAAAATCAAAAGGCCAGCAGGCAGGCAGCCCATGTCAAAGGCTAGAGCCTCCACTGAGAAGCCTGCTCCCATTGAGCCCGTTGCAGCTGAGGGCAAGAAAAGGAAAGAGAGAGTGAAGAAGACTATGGCTAGAGTGCTTGGGAAGGCCTCCATCATGGTAGAAGAGGAGGAGGAAGAAGAGGCAGCTGCACCAGCGCCCAAGGCAGCCAAACTTATGGGAGATGCCATAAGGTCAGGGGGAGCTGCATCCAAGCCCAAGGAAGCACCTAAGGCTGCATCTAAGCCTAAGAGTGCACCAAAGAGAAACACAAGAAGCATCCCATCCACTGAGAAGAACAAGGCCCCAGTGCCTGAGACTGTTGCAGAGGAAGAGGAAGAGAGTGTCCTTCGGAAGCTCAAGCCCAAGATCCCAGACCACAACGATGCTCATCCTGTGGCTGAGGATATGAAGCTCAGGAGAGACTCAGGGCTCAGGAAGTGGAGAGAAGCAGACCCATATGCTTCAAGGAGAAGGACTGCCGTGGACTACAGGTTTCACACCAAGGAGCAGCAGGATTTCTATGAGACGGTGCTGCTAGATAAGAAGCCCATTGTCTGTGATATGCGATGGGTTGACTGGACATATATCAAGGAGAATGAGGAGTACTACCCAGGAGTATTTGACAGCTTTAGTGCTTGTGGAGTAGCTGACTTTGTTGGGCAGAAGCTCACAAAGTGGAACGAGGAACTTATCATGCAGTTCTACTCCACGGCACACTTTTATCCAGATGGGAGGATCACATGGATGTCTGAGGGTACAAGGTACCAATCTACAGTGGCTGAGTGGGCACAGATCATTAATGCCCCAGAGGAGCAAGATGAGGACTTGGATATCTATGCCAAGAAGAAGATGGACCATAGCTCTTGACACATTCAAGTTTGGCTCAGTGCACTATCTGCTATCAGGATTGCCTACGATCAACTGGATCCTTAGGCACACCCTTCTGCCCAAGTCTGGAGATCACAAGATGATCAGAGGTCACGCGATCAATTTGCTTCATGTTTTTGATGTGCCTCAAAAATTCAAAGTTATGAGCCTCATAGTGGAAACGATCAAAAGGACTGCGGCAGATCAGAAGAGGAGCTGTGGATATGCCCCTCAGATTCAGGAGCTCATCAACTCCAAGATGGGCACGGGCGTATATTTGTTGGATAAGGAACACCTGCCCATCCGTCCAGATTTCGAGGACAATGAATTGTTATGACTGAGAACGAGCCATCATCTGCCCAAGCATTTGCAAAAAAGGAGAAGGCGAAGAAGGAAAAAGCTGCCAGGATGCCTACTCAAGCCGAGGCATCTGATTACTTCTTGAAGACCAAACAAGAGCAGCTTGGTTAATTGATTGCATCCACGCTGAGAATTGAGCAAAGTCTGGCCAACCTCACTAAGAATCAGCAGAGCCTAGAGAGGATCATGGAATAGAAGTTCTATGACTTGGATGTCAAGGTAACAGAAGTTCAGTCTGCAGTGGAGCAGCTCTAGGAGGACATGAATGAGAGGAGAGGCAGGACCACGACTCATGCTTTTTCTAGAGTGCCACGAGGCCCGAGGTCGTCTGCCCTGCCAGTTGCTGACACCAGAGCCACCACCTCAGCACCAGCTACAGCCTCAGCTCTAGCATCTACTTCAGCTCCAACTCCAGCGACTACTTCAACATCTACAGAAGCCTTCGTCCTTGGAGTGATCCGGACTCCACCACCACCTGAGATCAAGCCTGAGCGACGACTTAGCACTATGCATTTTCTAGGAACTTTTTGGTCACTTGTTGCCAAAGGGGGAGAAGATGTATAGATCATAGGCTTCGAGAGAGAGAGAGTGTTGCTTTTCTCTCTTGCTTTATTTGGTGGTTTTTCGAACTTTGTTTGCTTGTGTGTGAGATACTACGTCCTTATGCCTGTGAGACATCGATGATCATGTGTTTGATCATAAGCTACACTTAATGTTTGCTTAATGCTTGCTTAAATATTATCATTCTATCTATCGTTTGTGATCATCCACTATTCTTGGTGATGAGTGCATGTATTTCATTCTTATCATTTTGAGCGCTCCACCAAGATGTATGTGACATGGAAGAGTAACCCATGACTCTAACTCTTTGTGCATTTGCAGTCCAAAGCAAATTTTAAATATGCACAAATTTAGGGGGAGCTCTTACTTATCACATACTTCTCAAAGCGACGATATATTTCATGCTTATTATCATTTGTCGAAGCTTTGATCTATATGTTGTCATCAATTACGAAAAAGGGGGAGATTGAAAGTGCAACTATCCCTAGGTGGTTTTGGTAATTCATAACAACATATAGCTCATTGAGCTAATACTATTCCAAGATAATGATTTCAGGAAAGCTCAATGATTGGCATGGCATGGATGTGAAAGTGGAACCCTCAAAATGCTAAGGACAATGGATTGGCTCAAGCTCAAAAGCTCAAGACTCTTCATTTTATATTTTAGTGATCCAAGATCACATTGAGTCCATAGGAAAAGCCAATACTATTAAGGAGGGATGAGGTTTTGCTTAATGAGCCTCTTGCTTCATGTGCTTAGTGATATGCTCCAAAACCCTCAACTACTTTCCCATATCCACATATGACCTAACCTCTAAGCCAAACTCGGTCCTACCGATTCTTCCTATCCGGCGCCACCGAGTTTCACTTGTCATTAGCCATTGCCAAACCCTAGCAATTCGGTTCTACCGATAAGGATCTCGGTCCCACCGAGATGGGGTTGCAAACTCTCTGATTCCCTTTCGTAACTTTTCAGTCCCACCGAAAGAGCGAATCGGTCCCACTGAGATTGCAATGTAAACTCAGTGTTTCCCCTTTGTAACTTTTCGGTCTCACCGAGTTCAACTCGGTCTCACCGAAAGAGCAAATCGGTCCCACCGAGTTTGCCTGACCAACTCTCTGGTTAGCTAATTACCAAATTCGGTCTCACCGAGTTTGTGTAATCGGTCTCACCGAGATTACGTTATGCCCAAACCCTAACCGAATCGGTCCTACCGAGTTGCATGTCAGTCCCACCGAAATTCCTAATGGTCACTAGGTTTACTATTTCGGTCAGACCGAGTTTTCTGCTTCGGTCCCACCGAGATTGGAAAACTGTGTAACGGTTGGATTTTGTGTGGAGGCTATATATACCCCTCCACCTCTTTCTCATTTAGTGAGAGAGCCATCAGAACACACACATCATTCCAACTCATATGTTCTGAGAGAGAACCACCTACTCATGTGTTGAGACCAAGACATTCCATTCCTACCATATGAATCTTGATCTCTAGCCTTCCCAAGTTGCTTTCCACTCAAATCTTCTTTCCACCAAATCCAAATCCTATGAGAGAGAGTTGAGTGTTGGGGAGACTATCATTTGAAGCATAAGAGCAAGGAGTTCATTACCTACACACCATTTGTTACTTCTTGGAGAGTGGTGTCTCCTAGATTGGCTAGGTGTCACTTGGGAGCCTCCGACAAGATTGTGGAGTTGAACCAAGGAGTTTGTAAGGGCAAGGAGATCGCCTACTTCGTGAAGATCTACCGCTAGTGAGGCATGTCCTTCGTGGGCGATGGCCATGGTGGGATAGACAAGGTTGCTTCTTCGTGGACCCTTTGTGGGTGGTTGCTTCTTCGTGGACCCTTCATGGGTGGAGCCCTTCGTGGACTCGCGCAACCGTTGCCCTTGGGTGGAGCCCTGTGTGGACTCACGCAACCGTTACCCTTCGTGGGTTGAAGTCTCCATCAACGTGGATGTAGGATAGCACCACCTATCCGAACCACGGGAAAAACATCCGTGTCTCCAATAGCGTTTGAATTCTCCAAACCCTTCCCTCTATATTCTTGCAAGTTGCATGCTTTACTTTCCGCTGCCCATAAACTCTTTGCATGCTTGCTTGAATTGTGTGATGATTGCTTGACTTGTCCTAAAATAGCTAAAATCTGCCAAGAACTAAAATTGGGAAAAGGTTAAGTTTTTATTTGGTCAAGTAGTCTAATCACCCCCCCTCTAGACATACTTTCGATCCTACAGAGTGTTCCCTGATTGAATCCGTAGGATCTACAGTAAAACACCCTCCTGAGAGGACGCGGCGGCGGCAGTCTGGGCTGCGCGCAAGCTAGGCCTGACCCGGCTCGCGAGGGGCTCACGAGGGGAGGCAGCTGAGGCGTAGTGGTAACCAAAACGCGAGAAATTGCTCGAACGAGATTAAGCACCCCTTCCCCGAACACATGCAAATCTCAAATTCGAATCCAACTTGAATCCAGCGGGCGAAAGCGACAACTAAAGGGAAAAGCAACGAAAGCAGACAAAAGGCCGCGTCCGGCACCTAATCTAGTCTTGGACGTCTTCTCACCAGCACGGAGCTAAGTGCTGCCACTGGGCGTGGGAGGGAGCCCCAGGGCCTGAGGCCGGCACCCCTCACACTCCGGGGCGTGTACAGCCCCACTCATTATTACGTGAGTGTCACGGGGCGGCGAGCTTCACAGGCACTGGGCCTTCTTCACAGGTACCGGCCTTGCTTCATATCGCCAGACGAGGGCCCCGCCTTGCGCCACACTCTAGTGCCATCAACGACGACCGAAAACCAGGACGCCGCCGATGGAGTAGAGCGGTCGCCAGCGGTTCCCCCGACGACCACGGGTCCTCCGCCAGGGGCAGGCCCTGAGGCACCTCCCCAGCAGAGGGCCTACCTCCTAAGAACACCTTGCTCCGAACACCTCGGTGGCGATGTCGGATCTCGGACCCTCTCCTGAAGCCCCCTGCGCCCTCCTCCCGAGGGGTAGGAGACCGTGGGAGTGGGGCAGCTGCTCGCTGTGGCGACCTGCACCTCCTGCGATCCATGATTAGCATATGCCTGCTCCTGAGGAATTAGCGGTACCCGATAATCGTTGCCTCTAGCGTGGCCAGTGGGACCGTCCCGGGACTCCTGGAAGGGCTCAGCTTCTGGCGCCTCGTCCCCCCAGCTTGGGCTGAGGAGCGACACTTGTGCGCCCTCATGAGGGTGTCCTTGGTCCATCATGAGGGGCACATATTCTTCTGGTGCCGTCATCCCAAAGGCCATGCCGTAGTGCTCCGCGTGCCACGCAGCTCTGCTTCATGCGCCCACCGTGGGGTGGTAGCGCGCCTGTCCACTGGGGCCGTGGGTCGCGTCGAGTCCTTCTTCTTCGCGGACCGGGAGCGGGGGCAGCGCCGCCGCCGGTCCGGTGCCGACAGCTTCACTGGCGTTGGAGTAGCCTTGGAGCCCGCGGGCGCGCGTGGAGCCCCCGCGCGAGCCGCCCTGGGCTTGAGATGAGAGCTGGGTGCAGAAGGGGTGAGCCCCCGAGGCGGCGAAGCCCAGGATCTCTGCCACCCGCTCCAGCAGCACGTCGCGGCCGCCCTCCAGCAGCCTGCACTGCAGCAGTTCCCGGGCCACCGTGAGCGCGGCCCTCGAGTTCGCCTGCTCCCAGCGGGTGTACGGTGTCGTGGTCGCGGCGTGATTGGAGGCCCTCGCTGCCTACCGCGCCTGTCGCGGTGTGAGAGCTGCCGAAGCCTGTCCGCGTCGCCCGCGGCCCGCAGCGCCCTGCGGACCGTGAGCTGCCTGGGACACGGGGTCCCCCGAGGCGAGCGGCTCTGCGCAGGCGGGCCACTCCGCCCATGGATCTGGGTTGCCCGCCTGGTCGCCGGACATGGTGATGACGACGCGACGGGGCACGAAGCGGTAGAAGGTGGATTCCGGCGCACCCCTACCTGGCGCGCCAAATGTCGGATTTCGGGTTCCGGCAGACCCTTGAGGTTCAAACACTGGGGTGCGCGCGGAGATTTCGCCTTCTACCTACCTGCACCCCTCTGCCTCGCTAAGATCTAAGCTATGGAAAGAACAGCACAAGAGACACAGAGTTTATACTGGTTCAGGCCACCGTTGTGGTGTAATACCCTACTCCAGTGTGTGGTGTGGTGGATTGCCTCTTGGGCTGATTATGATGAGCAATACAAGGAAGAACAGCCTCGCGAGGGTCTGTTCTTGGCTGGGGGGGGATGAACTGCTAGGAGGAGTTCAATCACCCTTCTCTCTCTCTCTCTCTGATCGATCTCCTCTCGATCGACCTCGAACCTCCCTACCCTGTGGGTGGCTGGTCCTATTTATAGGCAAAGGCCCTGGGCCTCTACCCAAATATTGAGCGGGAAGGGCGCCAACAATTGGCCATTTTGAAGGGGAACATCTGGTACACTTATCCTGACTAAAGTTGGTCCTCGCCTGCCAAAGACTCTGGTGGTGACGCTGGCTTGGGCTCCACAATGGCTTCCTCCCTGCCGTTGGACTGGTCTTGGTCTCGTTGCACCAAAACGGGTGCCTTTGCTTGATGCTCTCGCCTACGTTTGCTCCCTTTGCACCAAAGAGGAAAGGAGGACACTGCGCGGCTGGCGCCCGCCTGGCGCCTTTGGTCATCATGGCTTGCGTCATGGGCACCTCGTGAGGTACCCCGCCTTGATCTCTCCGCCTCCTCGCGAGCCAGCCTGATGAGGCCGTGCCTGAGGAAGCTCCGTGTCATCCACCCCGCGAGGCTTGGCCCCTCGCGAGGGTCTTGGGTCTGTGTTGATGAAGATGGGCCGTGCTGGGCCCCCCTTTGAGCCACGCTGCAGGCCGCAGGCAATCAAGTCTGGGGACCCCCGTACCCAAAACACCGACAGATTCTGCAGGCTGTTGAGCCAATGCCGAGCTGGTCCTTTGAGTTTAAGTTGGAGTTAATGGTGTGTAGATGATCACCGCGGGCCATGTGGATGTGCAGGAGGAAGTCCTCGATCCATACCGCAGGATCGGTTGCGCCGTCGTATGATTCTATATTTATGGGTTTGAAACCCTCTGGGATTTGGTGATCCATTACTTCGTCTGTGAAGCATAGGGGGTGTGCGGCGCCTCTGTACTGGGCTATGTCGCGACGCAGCTCAAATGAGTCTTGTCCGCTGTGTTCGGCCCAGTCGGATTTTCTTTTACTGTATCCGGCGTGACGGTTATCGTCCCGCGTGGTGGCGCGCCCTCGTGATCCGTAGATCGATCTTGCGTGTTTTTCTTTGTCCTCCAATATGTCTCGCTGGTCTAGCATGTTTCCCCGTGCCTTGACATTTTTATTTGAGTGGCGTCGGGGTGCGGGCTGAGCTTTTGGCTGAAATGTCTCTCTGTCATGGCCACGAGGTGGCTGATCAGCCGCGTCATACGCTGGAGATGTAGGTTTTAATGCTTCCTCCTCCAATCGGGGTAGCAACCTGCGCTTTGGGTAACTCTTGGAGGGGCGTTCGAGTTTATATTCCTTGGCCGCAAGGACATCAGTCCATCTGTCAGCTAGCCAATCTTGATCAACTTGAAGCTGCTGCTGCTTTTTCTTAAGGCTATTTGCCGTGGCTATAAGCCGGCTCTTGAAGCGCTCTTTTTCGACAGGATCCTCGGGCACGACATATTCGTCATCGTCGAGGCTTGCCTCGACTTCGGAGGGAGGCATGTAATTATCATCCTCCGCCTCTCCATCCTCTACTCTCACTATCCTCCTACTCTAAATCTTGCTGGAGGGGATTGTTGTCGTCTTCGGCACTATCCGGAGTGCTATTATCTCCTGTGCCGGTGTCACCGCTTTTGGCGAGACTTAGAGCGGCGCCGCTGACGTCGGCGCTTGGGTTGCTTCTTGGAGGGGTCATCCTCCGCTGTCTCGTCTCCATTGCCTTCTTTGGGTGTGTCCACCATGTATATATCATATGATGAGGTGGCTGTGCAGTGCCCTGTGGGCAGTGGTTCCTCTTCGTCTCCCGCATCGTCGTCCATACCGTCGATGTCTTCGGAGTCGAAGTCGAGCATGTCGGTCAAATTGTCGACGGTGTCTACTAAGTGGGTGGTGGTGGGTGGCGAATTTCTTTGTCATCCGCATCCCAATCCTGCCGAACATAGTTTGGCCAGGACTCTCCTGGTAGGGAGAGAGACATTAATGAGTTCATTATGTCGCCGAAAGGCGAGTGCTGAAAGATATCCGTGGAGGTGAACTCCATGATCGGCGCCCAGTCGGATTCGACAGGCACGGCCGCAGGCGGTTCGAAGTCCGTGGTCGGGGAAGAATCCGTTAGTTCGGCGTCACGGCTCCCGTGAAGGGTAAGGTCGATACTCGGCTCGATTGCCGCTGAGGATACGGCCTCCGTGGCGGGGTCTATCCACCCGTCCATGGACGGCACAACTGGCTCCGAATTGAGGGTCGGAGCGGTTGCTGGCGCGAACTCCTGAACACTATCCGGCTAGCCACCGGAGCTTCAACTACCTGCACATAAAGGCGGCTTGGTTATTACTTGGAACTATGACCCTCTGTTTGCCGCCATTCTCGACCACAACCAGAGTCTCAGGGGCTACTATCTGCATGGGCATACCTAATGTATGCGGTACTATTGAAGCCATACATTATTTTACGTACCTCGAAGCCTTTCAGCAGAGTCATAAAAGCTTCGTGCAAACCGCTTTCGGTGGATGAAATCCTTTCAATTACCGTACCCATTAGCGTATGATGCACTTCCGAGACGACAACTTTCCCCAGAAGATCCTTCAGCGCGTCCGACCGCACACAGTACGGACCCTTGTGAACGTGCGTTATATGGACTAGAGGGGGTGAATAGGCGATTTTTACGAAATTCTTCACTGAGGAATTTGCTGGTGAGGAAATTCCTTAGCGAAGAACTACTAGCAGCGGAATAAGTACTCAAAAGTAAACACAACAGAATACAAGCATAGTCATCATGATGAAATGAAGACAGGCACAGAGTACAGGAAGCGTAATCACAGGATAACACAGGATGAAGACAAACAGACTGAAGAAATTGAACTGAGGAAATTGAGAAAGTCTTCAGTCAAAGTCTTCAAACACAGATATGAACAAACATACAGCACAGTATATGAGGAAATGAAAGAGTTGAGGAAATAGAACAAGTAAGCTCGGTGAAGACAATGATTTGGTAGACCAATTCCAACTGTTGTCTCAGTTGTACGTCTGGTTGGAGCGGCTGAGTATTTAAACTCGAGGACACATAGTCCCGGACACCCAGTCAAGGACACTTAGTCCAAGACACCAAGTCCTCACCATATTCTCCTTGAACTAAGGTCACACAGACCTCGTCCAATCACTCGTGGTAAGTCTTCAGGTGACTTCCAAACCTTCACAAACTTGGTCACTCGGCGATCCACAATTCCTCTTGGATGCTCTAGACCATGACGCCTAACCGTCTGGAAGAAGCATAGTCTTCAAAGGTAACAAGCGTCGGATCCACTCAGGATCAATCTCTTCAGTGATGCTCAATCACTTGGGGTTTGTAGGTGTTTGGGTTTTGGGTTTTTGGTTTTTCCTCACTTGATGATTTTCGCTCAAAGTCCTCGGAGGATGGGTTGCTCTCAAATGAAAAGTGTCAGTTTCTCTCGGAGCAGCCAACCAGCTAGTGGTTGTAGGGGGCGGCTATTTATAGCCTAGGGAGCAGCCCGACATGATAAGACATAAATGCCCTTCAATGATATGACCGTTAGGTGGATAGATATTTTGGAATAGCTGGCGCATAGCACATCAACATTCGGAATTTTGAGTAGCAAAATCCTCAGGGCTATCATGTTCCTCACTGTGTAGGCAATCCGCACTAGCGAATTCCTAACTCCACAGTCAGGACAAATTCCTCAGAGACCAGAAGAACTTCGTCTCTGTCACTGAAAAAATTGACTGAAATGTATGAGATTTCCGATGGCTTCACTCGAAGGGATTGGTAGGTGTAGGATTTTGAGTTGAGCATCACATGGAAATTTTTTCCTTAGTATTTCCTCGACCCCCTTTAACAGTACGGTGTTTCCTATGACTCAAGAAAGAGAAAAACAAAACTATGAACACGAAAGTCTTCAAGCTTCATATTTCTCGCATGAATATCAAGTCTTCACGGACACACCAATTTCTTCACTTTCAAAGTCTTCATGAAAGTCTTCAGAAATACCAAAATCTTCAGTCGAAGATATTCATTTTTAGGGGTCGACTTTTCCTGTAAATATCAAACTCCTCATAGACTTATAGACCTGTGTACACTCACACATGCATTAGTCCCTTAACCTATAAGTCTTCAATACACCAAAATCACTAAGGGGCACTAGATGCACTTACAATCTCCCCCTTTTTGGTGATTGATGACAATATAGGTTAAGTTTTCAACGGGGATAAACATATGAAGTGTAAATAGTGATATTGAGGAATTTGATTGCAAGATATAGAAGAACTCCCCCTGAAGATGTGCATAGTGAGGAATTTGCTTTTGAAGCAATGCACACTTGAAGAGTTGAATCATGGAGATCTCCCCCTATATCTTGTAATTCATACACGCATTTAACATATAATATGAAGAATTTGAAATGCATGATGAAATATGGTGCCTGATGAAATTCAGCATGCGTGCAATAATATTAACGAGGAATAAGCATGCAGAATAGTGCATCAAGAGTATTAGAGCACAGTGCATCAAAAGTATCAGAGCACCATCGGGTTTAAGATTACAACTCGATCTAATAAAGTTTCAGAAGAACGAGAGTTGTAACTTAGCAAAAAAAACGCCCATATAGTAGACCCGCTTGAAGACTAACTCATATTTCTCCCCCTTTGTCATTGAATGACCAAAAGGATCGAAAATGAGGACTAACGCCCCTGAAGATAATCATGCTGATGAAGGAGCGCCAGCGTTGTTGGGGTCGTTGGTTGATGTAGGGCCTGCTGCAGTGTCGTCCAAATCTTCATGTCCATCAGTGTCGCGTGATGAAGAATATGAGCTGGCCACCAGAGAAGGAACCTTGACCTTCTTGAATTTCTTCGGTGGAGGTGCAGACCAGTCAAAATCTTCATTAAGACCCATGTTCTTCAGATCTTCTTCACCATACAGATGTGACAGGATTGCGCAGGTGCGACCGAAGACTTGATGGAGGTAGTAGTGGTTTTTCTTCACTGCATTGTGTGTGGCAGTCATGTTGTGAAGAAGTGAACCAAACTGACGCTTAACCCATTTGTGATTTCGATCCACCTTCTGGTGAAGACTAAGCAGAAGTTCACGGTCTGTCATCACGCGCGGAGCAGTGGCTTGAGGAGTGGACTTGGGTGCATTGGCAGAGTCATGTGTGGCAGAGTCATCATTGGTGGAATAAGATGCAGCTTTGCAAAACTGACCATCCAATGGACGAATGCCTTCATCAATTACAGCTAGTGCCTTGCCCTTTCCATCAACTGAGGAATATGTCTGCTTGAGGACTTCAATTGGGGGCAAGTAGCTGAGATGATTCTGGAAATTAGCTTTGTAGTTGAGTGAAGACCTTGTCCTGAGGAATCTCATGATCCAAGGTGCATAAGGCATCAGCTCAAACGGAGACAGTGCAACATTGGCCATAGTCCTCATGAAGAAATCGTGATAATTTACAGGAATGCCATGAATGATGTTGAATACCAGATTCTTCATGATGCCAACAATTTCCTCATGAGATGAGTCGTGACCTTTGATAGGACTGATTGTCCTCGTAAGAATACGATAGACAGTTCTGGGCACGTACGACAATTCCTTCACAAGGAATTTGGTTCTTGGTGCTTGACCTGGCTTCAAAGGTTTCATCAGCACCTGCATGTAATGATGTGTGAGCTCAGGTTCACTGTAGATGCAGCGAGCTTCTTCAAGGGGAGGACTGAGTGGTAGAGCACGAAGCAATTCAGAGGCTGGTGCAGTGTAGTGAGTGTTTTCAGACATCCAGTACAACACCCATGAATTCACATCATCAGCATCTCCGGTGATGTGCAGCGTCGTGAAGAACACTGAGGACTGGTGCGAAGCACGGCAGAGATTCCATATCCACATGAGGAATATGCTCATGGTAGAAAATCTTCTCCTTGTTGAACAGTACTGAGGAATAGAAATTGGTTTGACTGGCAGTCTAGAAACGCTTCTTCCTAATGCGAGCAGAGTTATATGGGTTGTAATCTTCGAAGAATACGTGCTCGCCGAAGAAATCATCAGCCTTGAACTTTTGCTTGCGTTAGAATGGATCCTTTGGCTTCGGCAGAGGAGTGTCAGTGAGTTGCATCACGACCTCAGGAATCTCAATCGCAGGTTCTTCAGGCTGAGGAATTTCTGGTTCCTCCTTAGTGGCAGTCTGCGTCGTTGGTTGTTCAGCAGCAGCAGTTTCTTCAGCGGTTGTGGCTGGAATTTCATCATGGACAGATGCAGTGGGATGAGTTTCTTCAGAGACCATGTGAACAGTTTGTGTGGGGGACTGAGGAATTTGTTGTAGAGGGGTGAACATTGGAGAGTTTGGATGCTGACTTTCCCAGAATTCATCACTGATTATGGGTGTGGAGCAGCCAATGTCCACATCTTCATCTTTCATTTCTTCAATGTCAGCCTCTTCAGCTGTGAACTGAGGCATAGGCGAGGAGATGATAGGTGTTGAAGGGATCGCATCCACTTCAATTTCTTCATCCAACGGTTTATACGAAGCAGCAGAATGAGTTGCTTCATCAGATCCGCTGGGGATCACATATTCTTCATCAAGAGGAACAAGGTCCTTTGATGGCCTGGTTGAGATGGGAACAACATTAATCGGATGTGCAAATGAACTTGTCATAGGCTTCATTTTGTTCGGAGCTGAAGAATCTGAAGCAGCTGATGCGTTCCTTTTCTTCACTACAGCACGCTCTGCAGCCTTGGTCTTCTTCACATCTGATGCAGATGGAAGGATTGTTGTTGAAATTGGTGCAGGAGCAGCTGAGGAATCTGGTTGATTTTCTTCAGGCACAACTGGTGCAGTTGCCCTGAGTTCTTCAGTTTCTTCAGGCGGACCACTAGTGGGTGCCCTGGCAATTTCTACAGTGGCTAGAATGCAGTCATCAGCCCTGGAACTCACATTTTCTTCAGCAGCCTGATTGTCATCAGCGGTGCTAGCATTTTCTTCAGTAGGCTGAGTAGATGCTTCAGCCTAAGGAATTTCCTGTTGCGTTGGGGCAGCAACATTTGAAGTGAACTGTTCAGTTATCTCTAAAAATATAACTTTGGCTCCTTGCCAATCAGCATAGTAGGCTTTGAAGTCATCGCTGAGGGTTTTGATTTCAGATTGGATTTTTACAAGTTCATCAGTTGTCATAGTAACAACGTTGTTCTTCAGAAATTTCTCCTTCTTGTACTGTGCTTTCTTGATCTACCTGGCCTTCTCAAATTTCCACTTTTCTTCTTGAATGAAGTGGGTCAGCATGTGACTTTGGCCAGGAGTCAGCCCTAAGTCAGGCAAGGGAGTGTTGGGGTCCTTGTGCCAATCATCAATGTAGTCGAGGATCATCTTGGTATCCAAAAGCAGTGGCACCTCTGATCCTTTGGCTCTAGCGGCCCTGACTTGCCTGTCTCTGATGATTTCTACAAGTTCATCATCATCAGCTTCGTCTTCATCAGACGGCACTTGGAAAGCGACTTTCTTCTTTTCAGGACTTGGGCGTGGACCTCGTCCAACAGTGGCCTTTGTCTTGAGCAGTGAGGGGCCAGCTGAGGAACATGGTGCAGTTGAGGAACTAGCTGAGACACCTGTGGCAATGGAGATGCCGGCAGTCCTTTGGCACGAAGCGAGATGCACAGGTGCTGAGGATTTGGTCGGAACAGCTAAAGGCTTTGGCGGAGGAGCTGAGGACTTTGGAGGAATAGGAGCAGCATGAGGAATTGGCCGTGAGGGCTTTGATGATTCTGGACGTAAGGGCATTGCTGAGGAAGCACTTGGCTTGTGCGCAGGCTTATTTAACATAGCCTTCTTTGGCTTGACAGCAAGGACCTCAGCAGAGGCAGCAGCAGCAGAGTCTTCATTAAATTTCCTCACTGCTTCTCTGGCTTGCTTAGCCAACTTGCCTTGGCACTTGGCCCATTCATCAGGATAGTCCTCACCTTGCTTGAGGCTGGTGGGATCAGCAATTTGGCCAGGTGCCAGTGGTGCTCTTGGGCATGGAGGATTGAGTGCGAATTTCTTCATGTACTTAGGAGTGACATATCTGTACTCCCTCCATTCTCTTGCCCATCTCCTCTCTATCTTCTGAATGCGCACTTTGCGCTCATTCTTGGTTTCCTCAGGAGGTGTGCAGTACCCAGCATATATGTCATCAGGGATTTCAAACGCTGTATTTACCTCAGGCCTCTTTCCTCCCTTCTGTGGCCTTTTACCATCAGCCATTTTCTTCAGTTGAGGAATTTGAACAATTGAATTCTCTGAAGAAGTATGCAACTTTTCTTCGAGGAACGTTGCAAATGAGTTAAGTTGATGAGAACCTAGTGATTCAGCAGCTGACATGTGTACCTGTGAACAGAGTATAGTTGCGAGGAATTTGGAGAGGTCATATGCGTTCTCAGAAGGTTTTTCAAAAAGAACAAGTTTGAGGAATTTGACCAGATGAGTCTTGAAGATTTTCACTAAGCGTTCTTTGTCTTAGGTTCCAGAGTTGTATAGATCGAAGATCCACACAATTGAGGAATCTTGAAGAAAAATGATGCTTAGAGAAATGAATCAAGAACAGATGACTTTGTGAGGTTTTCAGTGTGTGAAGATATGAAGAAAAACACTTTTGAAGATTTTGTAGATAATCATTCGAATCAACAAGGGCAGTAAAAGTAACTTTTATTTACCCTGGACGAAAAACACGATGAACTGGAGTGAGGAGATGTGAAGTTCGTCTGTGCAGACCTTCCATGCCCTAACTTGGCGGAGGAAGACGGCTACGGCGGCGGCGGAGTGAAGATGTCCGCGGTCGGCGCGAGTACGTCGACGACGAGGTCAAGGCAGTGAAGCTCTTCCTCACCGGCGGCGATGAAGTAGCGGTGGCGCTAGGGTTTGAGAAGCTCGAGCTGGAGAGAGAGGTCGAGCAGAGTAAAAGATGTGAGGAAGGGAAGGAGGGGTATTTATAGCCATGGTGAAAAACTACTCGCCCGAAGAAATTGACGAACGTGCCCCTGACCCTTCTCATTCGCATGACATGTGTTACCCACGTAGTGAGAGGTGGAGATCATGTTAGATCATGGGTGAGTGGATAAGTGTATCGTGGGATGCAGAACGGTTTGAGTGGCAACGCCGAAAATTTAGATAAAATAGATTTTAAAGTTTCGTTCGCAATTTCTTCAGCTGACAAGGACACAGTGAAGATTTTGAACGAGTTTCAAATAGAATGCACATGAAGAGTTTGTGAACAGATTGGGTTGAGTAAAGCATAGAGGGGAAGGGTCCGATCACATTCACTTAGCAGAAAACCAACTTGAGGAAATAGCAATAAGTGAATGTTGTAGAGGACATAAACTCATATATATATATATAGCCAATGAAGAAAAACGACGGAACCAGTGAAGACGTTGCAAAGTTGAAGAATATGAATAATTTGAGGAATTTCAACTTTTGGTGGTGGCGTGACCCACCGTATAAGAATGATGGTTTTAGACACCACGTACAATTATCGTAGGGTTCTGAGAATCAAATTCTTCGTTAATTTCTTCACACTAAGAGTGTTATTCTCCATTGATTGAAGTAAAACGTTTCTTCATGTGTTGCACATCTAAGTCATCAATTTTGCATAAGTGTTAGGACGAGTGTCCTTTTCACAGAACATTCGAAGATTCTAGGATATTTAGCTCACACCGCAACTTGCTAAATCTCTTCTCATCCAAGGGCTTTGTGAAGATATCGGTTAGCTGTTCTTCAGTCTTCACATGATCAATAGAAATGTCGCCCTTCAACACATGATCACGAAGAAAATGATGATGAATCTGAATGTGCTTTGTCTTCGAGTGCTGAACTGGGTTGTGAGCAATCTTGATGGCACTCTCATTGTCACAGAAGAGAGGTACATTCTTCATGTTGACGTCGTAGTCCTTGAGCGTTTGCTTCATCCATAGCAATTGGGCACAGCAAGAACCAGCGGCAATGTACTCAGCTTCAGCAGTAGATAGTGATACGTAGTTCTGTTTGTTCGAGGACCAACAGACCAAAGATCGTCCGAGGAAATGACATGTACCAGATGTTGACTTGCGATCCACACGATCACCAGCATAGTCAGAGTCAGAATATCCAACAAGATCAAAAACCGAGCCCTTGGGGTACCATAATCCAAGTGTTGGTGTGTGAGCTAGATATCGAAGAATATGCTTCACAGCCTTATGGTGTGATTCCTTCGGTGCAGCTTGAAATCGGGCACACATGCAAACACTAAGCATTATATCCGGCCTAGATGCACATAAGTATAATAAGGAACCTATCATGGAGCGGTATACCTTATGATCGAAGTCAATACCATTTTCATCAGTGCACAGATGGCCATTTGTGGGCATAGGAATTTTGACGCCTTTGCAATCTTGCATGCCGAATTTCCTCAGTACATCCTTGAGGTATTTCTCCTAAGATATGAATATGCCATTGTGTTGTTAACGAATTTGAAGACCTAAGAAGAATTTCAACTCTCCCATACTAGACATTTGATATTCTTCACTCATCATATAGGCAAATTCATCACTATAACGTTGGTCAGTACAGCCAAAGATAATATCATCAACATATAATTGGCACACAAACAATTCACCATCATAAGATTTAGTGAAAAGAGTAGGGTCGAGTGAACTGGGTTTGAAGCCTTTCTTCATGAAGAGTTCCTTCAAAGTATCATACCAAGCCCGTGGGGCCTGCTTGAGGCCATAGAGGGCCTTGTTGAGTCTGAAGACTTTGTCAGGATTCTTTGGATCTTCAAAACCTGGGGGTTGAGCAACATATACTTCTTCCTCAAGCTTACCATTGAGGAATGCACTTTTCACATCCATTTGATATAGAGTGATATCATGATGGTTAGCATAAGAAAGTAATATGCGAATAGCCTCAAGTCTAGCAACAGGTGCAAAAGTTTCATCGAAATCAATTCCTTAAACCTATGTGTAGCCTTGAGCTACAAGCCGTGCCTTATTCCTCACCACAAGGCCATTTTCATCTTTCTTGTTGTGGTAGATCCACTTTGTGCCGATGATATTGTGCTTGCGAGGATCTGGACGTTTGACCAGTTCCCAGACATTGTTGAGCTCGAACTGATGTAATTCTTCTTGCATGGCCTGAATCCACTCAGGCTCCAGAAATGCTTCATCTACCTTAGTGGGCTCTGTAATAGAGACAAAAGCATACTGCCCACAAAAGTTAGACAAATGTGAAGCTTTTGAGCGTGTGAGAGGACCTGGTGCTTTGATGTCATTGATGATCTTTTCAATTTGCACTTCCTTTGCAATGCGAGGATGAGCTGGTTTGTCGTTGAAGAGTTTGATCAGCGTTTTCTTCAGCATTTTCTTCAGGTGCATTAGCTCGACGTTCTTCATGTTCTGGAATGAATTCTTCAGCAGATTCTTCAGTAGGAATGACATCCTCAGTAGCCTTGAACTTGATAGTTTCCTCAGGTGCTGGTTCATCTATCACAGTAGGTAGGTGCTCTCTTTGCGAGCCATTAGTTTCATCGAACCGCACATCTACAGTTTCAACAACTTTGTGAAGAACGTTGTTGAAGACTCTGTAGGTGTGCGAGTCCTTTCCGTAACCAAGCATAAAACCTTCAGGTGCTTTCGGTGCAAATTTTGAGTTGTGATGAGGATCCCTAATCCAACATTTATCACCGAAGACTTTGAAATAACTTACATTGGGTTTCTTATCAGTGAGGAGTTCATAGGCAGTCTTTTTGAAGAATTTGTGAAGATATACTCTGTTGATGATGTGCCACGCAGTATCAATTGCCCCAGTCCAGAAACAACAAGGCGTTTTGTATTCATCAAGCATAGTGCAAGCCATCTCAGCAAGAGTCCTGTTCTTGCGCTCCACGACGCCATTCTGCTGAGGAGTGTAAGGAGCAGATAACTCATGAGTGATACCAAGTTCATCAAGATAGTCATCGAGACCAGAATTCTTGAACTCAGTGCCATTGTCACTTCTGATGTGCATGATCTTCACACCAAAGTTGGTTGAAGCCCTCGAGGAAAATCGTTTGAAGACTTCCTGCACTTCATGTTTGTAAGTAACAAGGTGTACCCATGTGTAACGAGAATAATCATCAACAATAACGAAGCCATATTGAGATGCTTCATTTGAGATAGCAGAATAATGATTAGGACCAAAGAGATCCATGTGAAGCAATTCAAATGGGCGAGTGGTGGTCATGATAGTCTTCGCTGGATGCTTGGTCTTGGTCGTCTTCCCAGCTTCACAGGCTCTGCATAGGTGATCCTTGAGGAATTTGACATTCTCGATGCCAATGACATGCTTCTTCTTCGCAAGCGTGTGCAAATTCCTCATGCCTGCATGACTAAGTCGTCGATGCCAGAGCTAGCCTTCTGAAGCTTTTGCAAGTAAGCACACGGCTGGTTGTGGTCCTGTAGAGAAATCAACAATATACAGGTCTCCTCTCCTAAAGCCTTCGAAGACTTTGGAATTGTCAGCTTCCATAACCACAACACAACGGTACTTGCCAAAGACAACAACCATATCAAGATCACAAAGCATTGAGATAGACATAAGGTTGTATCCTAGGGACTCAACAAGCATGACTTTGTCCATGTGTCGATCCTTTGTAATCGCAACCTTACCTAGACCCAATACCTAACTTTTTCCTTTGTCAGCAAAGATGATATGCTTCAGATGCGACGGAGATAATGGAGCATCCATCAATAGATTTTTGTCACTAGTCATGTGGTTTGTATATCCACTATCGAGGACCCACTCAGTGGCTTTGGGTTGATCATCCTGCAGATGAATTAGTGCAGCTTACAAACTCATATACTTCATCAGATAAGAATATGACATCAATTCATCACATAAATTTCATCAAGTAAAAGAACTGATAAAGCAATATGAGGACGTGAGAAATGAAAGTTCATTTCTTCATGGTTAGCCTGCATCCTTTCAGGCATGCTCAGGTCTCCAGCAAATTCTTCAGGAGATTATGTGCGTCTGGAGACCTGACCCTGCAGAAGAGATTAGTTCTTTTTCTTCACCACCCACATCTGAAGGGGTGGCAAAGAGTTCATCATTCTGCGAGCTCCATACGAGAAGGATGGCATAGAAGCCAGTCCATTTCGTCTCACATAAGAGGGGTTAGCGTAAGCATAAGAGTATGCAGAGAAATTCTTTGAGGACTTATGGACATAATGATTTGAAGAATAATGCACATATCCATAATCCTTAGATCTTCCATGCGAAACAAACGGGTTAGCACGATGATGTTCATATGAGGACTTTGATCCATATGAGGAATTTGGTCCATATGAAGAATTTGATCTGGGGTTCCTATTCTTCACAGGTGGTGTCATGATGACATTCACCTGAAGATTTTCAAGACATCTTTTGGGAACCTAGATTTTCTTCATAGGGGAGCCGTTCCTGTAGTTAGTGCCAACATATCTAGCAAATACTTCACCATTCTGATTTTTGAATAGCTTATAGTTGGAGTCAATTGACTCATCATCAGAATGAGGAGATTCACATGCAAATCCAGATAAGTTAGATGGATCAACTAGAGGTCCCTTTGCAGCAACCCATGTATTTTTGGGGTACTGCTAAGGCTTCCAATATGTACCATCAGCATTGAGTTTCCTCTCAAAGGCGATACCCTCTTTCCTAGGGTCTTGCTTTCTTTGAAGAAATTCATAAGAAAGCTTCTCATGATCCTATAAGAGAGTGTTATGATGACTTTGAAGTTTGTCAAGCTTGGACTGAAGTCTCTGAAGATTTTCAGTCAAAGTTTCATGTCACACCCTTGTTAGTTCAAGCATTAGAGTAAGCATCATGTTTAAATTCCTTTTAATTTTGAAACGGGGAAGACAGAAACCCCAGCACCCCCTGGAAACAACTAGGGTTTACTAAAATTATTTTCAATGAACCTGAAATTCCCTTCTAAAAAGTTCACTCTCTTTGTCTTGGGTTAGAACCTCTGGCAAAATTGGTGCACAATTTTCTAGGTCAACGGAAGGTCATTGAATTAAATCATAAGTATTTGAATTTGGGCATTTAAATGCTATAAAATAATTTAAATGCTCAAATAATTCTGGAAATAAGTGTGGGCTGTTGGAAATAATCTAAACAGAGCCCCTGATTATTTTCAGGATTTTTAAAGATGTCTAGGTATTTTTAATAAAGCCCAACAGTTGCAGAAAAAATAGAAAAGAAAACAAATAAGAAAAAGAGAGAGAGGGAAACCCACCTGGGCCACACCTGTGCTGGCCCACCCGACCTGGCTCGGCCCAGTCGACTGGCCTTGCCAGTCGTCCACCTCCTCCCGCCTGGAGGATGAGGAGCGCGTGGCCGGCGCCCGCGGCCACACGCCGGCCACCTCCTGCTTCTGCCGACGCCCTGGAGGTGTCTAGGGGTGCCACGCCGACCCCCACGTCCCCCTCTCTTTCTTCCCACTCTCCCCATGGCCTCTCTCCCTCTCTGGCTCTCTCCCCCTCTTCCTGCCAAGCGCAGCCATCGCAGCCGACAAGCTTCACCGCAGCCACCGCCGTCCATTTGCTGCCCCGACATGCTAGTAAGCTCCACCGTCATCGACTGCATCAAGTAGGCTGAGCCCCATGCGCTCGCTCGCCCCGGAGACGCCGCACCGAGCTCATTCTCAACTCCGGCCACCGGAGATCCCCCTCGGCGCCCCGCTCGCTCCACCCCTTCCCCGAGCTCGCCGATCGCTCCCCTGCAACCGCTGTGAGCTCTGCCACTGTTTCCCCTCTCCCCGCACTCGTCCGCGTCCTCCAACCCCCTCTGCCATCGAGGCCGAGAGCTCGGCTCCGCCGGCCATGTCGCCGCCGTGGCCACAGGCGTGTAAGCTCGAATCCGAGCACGCCTTCGTCTTCCACGTGCTCCTAGGAGCCTAACACACCACTCCCCATGCCTCGTCGTGCCCCGTAGCGTTGGGTTCATCCACGCCCGAACTCCGGCGACCGCCAAGGTCGTCACCGGCGTCGTTCCAAGCCTCCCCGAGCTCCACTTTCTCCACCAAACGACGCGGCTCGCTCCCCGCGTCACGTAGCTGCTCTCCGCTGTCGATTTGGTCGCCGGAGACGCAAACCCGAGCCCCTCCGCCGCGTCTGTCGTCACCGGCGTCAAGCCACCGGCAAGTTTGACTCAGTTTGACCCCTGTGCGGGCCCAGGTAGACCCCCTAGGTCTATGATAGGTGGGGCCGGTCTGCTAATCAGTTTAAGATTAGTTTTAACTAATTCTAATTAGTTTAGACGCTGACATGTGGGCCCAGGCCCCACTGACAGCTAATTAGTGTTAATCTAATTCTGTTAACTAGTTGTGACACTTACAGAGAGGGCCCACCAGTCAGGTTTGACCTGGCCGACCCGGTTGACCGCTGACGTCACACCTATGTCATGCTGACGCATTAATTCAATTACTGGAATTATTCTTATATAGGAAATTCCAGAAAATATCCAACACTTCTAAAAATCATAGAAAATCAGCCATAGCTCCAAATGCAAAGATTTATATATGAAAAATGATCAGAAAAATTCAATCTATCCATCTGTACTGGTTTCATGCATGACAAAGCAAGTTAACCTTGCTGTTTAAGCAGAATAAGGTAATGCACTAATTAGGCCATGTTTAATGAGCTAATATTTGAATCTTTGATTCAAATGAGTTCATCCCCTTCTGTTATAGCTTGCATTAGGCCAAGACACTTTCATCTTGCCATGTCATAGCATGCATCACATTGTTGCATATTGCCATGTGTTGATTATGTTCGGTGTGTCTTTCGTGGTAGGTTCTGCCTCCGAGGATAACCCCGAGTATCCGTCTGAAGGGCAGTACCCTACTACCTCTACAACAGGCAAGAAACCCATTGATCATTCCGATACAAACCCATGTTCTCGCTTCTGCTCTTGTTTACTGCATTAAGACAACGCGATTCAAACTGCTGTGTGCTACGGTAGTTGAAACCTTATCCTCTGCTTGACCTGTCATTGCCACAGTAACTAGATGAAACCCACTAGCATGTGTAGGAGTTGATTGAGCCATGTATGTGATTCCTACCTTGCTATGCCTGCTATGCTTAGAGTTGTGTCAGGTCTGGTTCATCTGGGTGATGGGCTAGAGTGATATGATTATGTCGGTAACGTGAGGAATGTGTTGAACATGTTTTGGTAAAGGTATCGATGAGAGGCCATGTCGGAGTACATGGTGGGTTGTTTCATTGAGACCGTCCATAAGAACTGAGATCTGTATGCATGATTTAAGGTTCAGCTACTACCACACATTGGTCCCTGAAATATGACCCCGCTCGACTTACTGACCCCTCTCGCCCTCTGTCCAGGAGTTGCAACTAGTTTCTGGTGTTTGTAAGTTATGTGTTGGCGGCCGTGCGTAGCGCTGACCCTAGGGGTGGGCTATGATGCGGTAGATACACTATGGCCGGGTATGCCGGGTGCCCGTTTGGCGTCTCGGGACTCTGTACACATCGTTTGGGGCCGTTGAGGACACCCCAGCCGGATTTCCTTGCGGATGGAACCTGAATAGGCGATGAACCTGGACTAGAGACTTGCGCGGTTAGTTAGGTCGTGGTCTACACCCACGTCGGCTTTCACTTGAAGTCTGCCGAGCACATGTCGTGTGCAGACGCTAAGTGGTGGAAACATGTGTGACGAAGTACACCCCTGCAGGGTATAAAACTATTCGAATAGCCTCGTCCGCGGTAAAGGACTACTTGGTTGCCTATACAGTTCATAGACAAGTTAATGGTTACTACTAAAAGACTCAAGATAAGTGTGAGTACCGAGGATGGCCCTCTCGTAGGATGACGAGAGAATCCCCGGTGGAGTATTGTGTTGGTGAGTAGTGGACTCGTGTGCGAAAACTATTTTACTAGTGGAGTTCCGTAGGATAGCTTAGCCAAGAGTCAAAGCTGGCTTGCTTGCAATGCAATAACCCCACCACCTTCTTGAGAATAAGCTTGTAAAGTAGGTTCTGTTGTAAGACTTGTTGAGTACCTTTGTACTCATGTTTGCTTAATTACTGTTTTCAGACGACAACACCGCCCCCTCCGATGGGTTCTACGTAGACCTTGACGTCGACGAGTGACTAGCCACCCAGGTGGTGATCCTGGCCATGGAGGGCCCTATGTAGATAGACAGGCTTCGAGAAGCCTTCTTTCTTTCTAGTGTCTGTACTCAGACTAGTTGCTTCCGCTTGTGCTTGTATGATTGTATGACTTGAGTGTCGGGTCATGTGACCCCTATCTGTATGAACATGTTATGTATGGCTCTCTGGAGCCTTTAAATAAAGTACTTGAGTTGTAGAGTTTTGTTGTGATGCCATGTTGTATGTACTCATATCGGGCATATTGTCTGTATGATTGAAATGCTTGGTATGAGTGGGATCCGACAATCTAGTTGTTTATCTTTGGCAGCCTTTCTTATGGGGAAATGTAGTCTAGTGTTCCTCGAGCCATAGTAGTCCGCTACAGCCCGGTTCACCGGAGTCTTGCTAGCCCAGCACTACTGCTCAGGACACTTGACTGGACGGCATGTGTTTCATGTCGTTCCTATGTCTGTCCCTTCGGGGAAATGTCACGCGGTGACATCCGGAGTCCTGCCTAGCCTGCTACAGCCCGGGTTCCCCCGGAGTCCTGTTAGCCCAGTGCTACAGCCCAGAATCACTCGCTGATGACCGACATGCTCGATGTGATTCATGTATGCCTGTCTCCATAGGCCTATGCCGCTTTGGTTTCACGACTAGCCATGTCGGCCCGGGTTCTCTGTCATATGGATGCTAGCGACACAATCATATACGTGAGCCAAAAGGCGCAAACGGTCCCGGGCCATGGTAATGCGACACCCGTGGGATACCGTGCGTGAGGCCGCAAAGTGATATGATGTGTTACCGGCTAGATCGATGTGGCTTGGAATCGGGGTCCTGACATTTCAGTGCGATCCATTTCTTCACCCAACATATCATCACTTTTATTTAGCATGTTTTGAACCTTTTCTAAAGCCCTTTGTTGTTTTATAGCAATCTTAGCAAGTTTAGAATAGCTGGGTTTAAGGTTTTCATCAGATTCATTCTCACTTGATTCAGAGGAGGTATATTTGAGTACCTTGGCACCCTTTGCCATGAAGCAATAGGTGGGAGCGTAGTCATCATCCCCTTCATCATCCTTGTTGGTGAGGTCATTTTCTTCAGTGTTGAAGATAGACTTGCTGACGAATGCAGTAGCGAGAGTAAGGCTCGCCACTCCGGATTCGGACTCCTCAGATGACTCCTCTTCCTCATTTTCTTCAGATTCAGCCTTAGAGTCCATTTCCTTGCCAATGAATGCCCTGGCCTTCTTGGAGATGCTCTTCTTGTGATATGAATTCTTGGAGGATTTTGTTGATGAGGATTTTGTTGATTTCTTCTTTTTCTTCGCATCATCAGAACTGTAATCCTTGTATTCTTCTTCTTTGATTCCTTTTCCCACAGAGGACAATCTTGAATGAAATGTCCAGGTTTCTTGCATTTGTGACAGAGCATCTTCTTGTAGTCACTGGATGAGGAATCATTTCTCCTTGAGGATCTTCCAAGGCGACAACGTCTTGAGAACTTTTGGAACTTCTTCATGAGTAGAGCCAGATCATGGCTCAGTTCTTCAGGATCACCAAGGCTGCTACCAGAGTCTTCATCTTCGGACTCAGATACTGCCTTGGCCTTCAGTGCACGTGTTCTGCCATAGCTTGAACCATAGAGATCTCTCTTTTCAGCAAGTTCGAACTCATCAGTATTTAGCCTCTCGAGAATATCAGTGGGATCAAGTGACTTGTAATCAACACGTTCTTGTATCATCAATGCCAGAGTGTCAAATGAGGAATCAAGAAATCTCAGCAATTTCTTCACCACCTCATGGTCGGTGATGTCAGTGGCACCAAGTGCTTGAAGCTCATTTGAGATGTCAGTGAGGCGATCGAAGGTTTGTCCGAGCTCAGCACCAGCCTCACAACTCTCCTCCGGTCCCGCCTAGCCACCCCCTCGAGCCCAAGGAGCTCTCTGGAGTCTCCATTGCCGCCATGGCCGCGGCACGGCCTTAGCTAAATTCGGACGACCCGAACCCTCTCCCTCCCTCCTGACCTCACCAGAGGACTGCCCGGACCCCATAGCTCCTCCCCCAACCCAATCGTCAGCATCGGTTGCCTCAACACAATTGCTGAAAGTCTTTAGCCCGTTAGCAAGGAACTGGTTGAGTGTAGAAAAGTGATTCTGATTGTTGCCTTGATTCCCTTGGTTGCGCTCTTGAAGAATTTGCATGATCAACTGTGTGTTTGCATTGGTTGCGGCCATCACAGCTTGCCATGCCTCCGGAGGAGGTGGAGGTGGTGGTGGATCTTGATTCTGATTCTGATTGCTGCTCTTAGCGGGAGCCATCCTGAAGAGGTTGACCACCGTTAGCACATAGACAGATAAATATTGAAGCTGAATCCAACGGAATGAAAATTACAACATAAAGTCTTCACATCCGAACAAAATGAACGAATGCATTCCTCTTGAAATGGTCACATATCCATAAATTGAGAAGCCACGTAGAATTAAGGTAGAGAAATAAATCAACAAGGTACGGATCGAGAACGAATAATCGGTAAGAAATCCCAATCTCAAACCAATATCCGTGGAAGAAGAACTAGAGCTACAAGAATTCCCACCTATGAAACTCCCGAACCTTTCCGGTTATGCAATCAGGTGTTGGGGATACAGGGGAAGCATAATATCTCACCCAAACTAGCAAATCCTACATCCAGCTGTATCCATCCTTCAACACATAACGGAGAAAAACTTCGGAAACCATCTACCTCAACCTTCGAAAAGCATCTGTTATACAAGTTATGGCGATACTCCCGAACTCCTGCCCCAGTACTGGGTGACGTCGAGGTTATCTCACCAACGAACTGCATAAAAGAGATTTTCGATGTCGGCGTACTAAACTCAGGTATTCCAGAACTGCAACGATAAAATTATGACGACAACACCTCAGAGCTCAACTCCCCAGGACACTTCCACAAAACCCCTGACAGGAGGCACCAAGACAATGTTCTCGTCATAAAACCATCGGAACGATCCCAAGATACCCGCGTGATCCTAAAAAAATTTAGTGAAATTTGAGAAGAGAAGAGTCAAAACTCTACGTCAGGATGACTTACCAGAGTGATGAGGATACTGGGAAGTAAAAAGAATTCCTAAACTCTCCGATATATAATTCCTAGATGACTCAAAACATTTTTCTAGACACAACTCGACTGCTAAAAAGATCAAGCAATGGGGCTTCTAAGGTCGGGATGGCTCTGATTACCAACTTGTAACACCCTCGATGCGACTATATCTCCCATGTGTCGAGGCACGACTTAGAGGCATAATCGCATTGAAGGCATATGTCGCAAGTCAGGCAATCATCACAAACATCCCATGTAATATAGATAATAAAAAGGGATAACATAGTTGGCTTACACTCGCCATGTCAATCAAGTACATAAATAACATTACATCAACCAAACACTCAAGGCCCGACTACGGCACCAAAATAGAAGATAAACCCAACATGCGACACGGTCCCGATCATCCCCAACTGGGCACCACTACTGATCATCAGGAAAAGAAACATAGTATCGTTGAGAGTCCTCGTCGAACTCCCACTTGAGCTCGAGCGCGTCACCTGGAGCGGAATCATCTGGACCTGCATCTGGTGTAATAGTAATCTGTGAGCCACAGGGACTCAGCAATCTCGCACCCTCGCGATCAAGACTATTTAAGCTTAATAGGTAGGGTAAGGTGAATATAAGTGGAGCTGCCGCAAGCGACTAGCATATATGGTGGCTAACCTATTCGCAAAAGAGAGCGAGAAGAGGAGGCAAAGCACAAGCAAGAAACTAGAGACAACCTGCGCAAACATTACTCCAACACCGTGTCCACTTCCCGGACTCCGCCGAGAAGAGGCCATCACGGTAACACACTCAGTTGATTCATTTTAATTAAGTTAAGGTTCAAGTTATCTACAACCGGACATTAACAAATTCCCATCTGCCCATAACCGCGGGCACGGCTTTCGAAAGTTCAAATCCCTGCAGGGGAGTCCCAACTTAGCCCATGACAAGCTCTCACGGTCAACGAAGGAATAGACCTCCTCCCGAGATGTTCCGATCAGTCCCAACTAGGGAATGTTATGGGCGTGCGTACCCTGGCCCGGTTAGCAGACATAACCTTGTGTGCCAGTTGTTTTTATGGATCCGGCCCCGTGAGGGAGTTTTCACCCTGAGAGAGTTTTACCACGACGGTGGTCGGGGTGTCTTTGGTAGACACGGGACCACCCAGGACTAACCTAGTTGGGAGTGGCTCGGAGTGGCCGGGAGAGTTTCATGACAATAGATCGGTTTTGTCGGAACGCCATTGGTCCACCCGAATGGGAGTGCAAGGCCATGGGTTCCGTGGTGTGGGTACAATGTGCTAACCTCTGCAGAGTGTATATTAATCTATCGATAGCCGCACCCGCAGATAAGGGCCCAGTTCGTGTCGGTGCCACCGTGAGTCAACAGTATTAATAATAACTTGATTAATAACAACCCCGGTTCAAAGATGAGATAAGTTGGTTGTGATCGTTGTAAGGATCACGAGCCAAATATTGGTCGTGGTTGTGATCGCCGTAAGGATCACGGGCCAAATATTGGTCGTGGTTGTGATCGCCGCAAGGATCATTGTTTGAGACCAAGTGTTGGTCGTGGTTGTGATCGCCGGAAGGATCACGGTGGTATCGAGGATACCGAGTTGTTGGATATTCGTGATGTTGTGCGAGAATCATGGGTAAAGATCAAGCTCCTTGTGGTCATTTAATGATTACTATGGTATTGTTTATACCAAGCTTGATTTGATCCTGAGATGATCGTGTGATGTCCGAGGTTGGTAAGTGCTGCGTGTGATGGTTACGAGATAACCCGAGCAGAATAATTGGTGCATGTAGTGTTATCATGTTGCATGCTAGTATCATCAGATTCATATGTTCATGCTTCCTTATATTGTTCTAGCGGTATCATGTTCATGTTGGCTTTGGATTCTTAGTGGCTATTATGATTATTTTCATGATGGTAGTTGGTATTATTTTGGGAGTACTAATTTGGATGTCATGTTGTTCATGTCATGTTATTATGAGGATCTCATGTTAATTCCTACTTAACCTATAATTTCCATGCTGTTGTTTGTCTTGAATGCTTCTGGTTTATTGTGAGCTTGCAAGTACATTCAATGTACTGACCTGGCGTGTCATGCCAGCATGTAGGTCATGCCTGGATTGCATGCTTGTTTGCCATGGATTCTTTGTTTGCGAGCTAGGATAAGCGTTCCAGCCAGAGTCCCTGTGGATTGGAGTTCACCACCATCATCGTTGTTCCGCTGCCAGTAGTTTTTCCGCTGCTAGAGTTATTCCGCTGCTTCGAGTTGTTCTGCTGCTTGCATAGAGCAACTTAGGATGGCGTAGTGTCGCCGTACCGATGTTATTCATTGTAATATCGGAGACCTTGTAATCATATTCGTGTAATAATAGAAAGCTGGTTTGTTCTATGCTAAGCAGTGCCGTATTCCAGAAGACTTCTCCTCGATCTCTGGGCTGGAATACGGGGCGTTTTGGTTTTCTCTGAGCTGGGGTGCCACACCTTCCCATTTGGAGAGGAGTTTTCCTGCAAAGAATATAAAATGAGAGTTCTACAAAAGAACATATTCTCCAACTTTAAACTCACGCTTTTGAATTCTTTTGTCATGCCATCTTTTAACTTTTTATTTAAATAACTTGGCATTTTCATAAGCTTGGGTTCTCCATTCATCTAATGAGCTAATATCTAATAACCTCTTTTCACCATCAAGTTTGAAATCATAGTTGAGTTCTTTGATTGCCCAATAAGCTTTAAGTTCTAACTCAAGAGGCAAATGACAAGCTTTTCCATAAACCATTTTATAAGGAGACATACCCATAGGATTTTTATATGTTGTTCTATAATCCCAAAGTGCGTCATCTAATTTCTTAGACCAATTCTTCTGGTACCTATTGACAGTCTTTTGAAATATTAATTTTATTTCTCTATTGCTAAGTTCAACTTGACCACTAGACTGAGGATGATAAGGTGTTGCAATTCTATGGTTAACATCATACTTGGCAAGCATTTTACAAAAAGCACCATGAATAAAGTGTGAACCACCATCAATCATCAAATATCTAGGGACTCCAAACCTTGGGAAAATAACTTCCTTAAGCATTTTAATAGAGGAGTTGTGATCAGCACTACTGGTTGGAATAGCTTCTACCCATTTAGTAACATAATCAATAGTAACCAAAATATGTGTATACCCATTAGAGGAAGGAAAAGGTCCCGTGTAATCAAATCCCCAAACATCAAATAGTTCAACAACAAGTGAATAATTACATATTCTTTGGCATTCATCACAAGATAAGACGAACTTACGGGCATCCTTGAAGAGAGTAAGCCAATGAAATCCAGGTTTCAATACCTTGTGAGCAGTTCTGTCTCCTGCATGGTGCCCTCCATATGCTTCGGACTGACATTTCCATAGGATTTGTCCCTGTTCTTGCTCAGGTACATAACGTCTAATAATACCATCTACTCCTTATTTATAAAGATGTGGGTCATCCCACAAGTAATGTCTTCAATAATAGAAGAATTTTTTTCTTTTGTTGGTATGTAAAACTAGGTCGTAAATATTTAGCAACAATGTAATTAGCATAGTCAGCATACGGAGTGCTACGAGAAACATTTATTGTAGCTAACTGCTCATCAGGAAAACTATCATCAATAGGTAGTGGGTCATCAAGCACATTTTCAAGCTTAGACAAGTTATCAGCTACGGGGTTCTCAGCTCCTTTTCTATCAGTGATATGTAAATCAAATTCTTGTAGCAAGATAACCCATCGAATAAGTCTAGGTTTAGTATCTTTATTTTCCATAAGACATTTAATAGCAGCATGGTCGGTGTGAACAATAACTTTTGAATCAATAATGTAAGATCTAAATTTATCACAAGCAAACACCACTGCTAGAAATTCTTTTTCAGTAGTAGTATAATTTCGTTGAGCACTGTCTAGAGTTTTACTAGCATAATGTGACATTCAGTTTCTTATCAACTCTTTTCCCTAGAACAGCACCAACAACATAATCACTAGCATCACACATAATTTCAAAAGGCAAGTACCAATCAGGTGGTTGAACAATAGGTGCAGAGATTAAGGCTTTCTTAAGTGTTTCGAAGGCCTGTAAACAATCATCATCAAAAACAAAAGGTACATCCTTTTGCAAAAGGTTTGTAAGAGGCCTAGAAATTTTAGAAAAGTTTTTGATAAATCTCCTATAGAAACCAGCATGACCTACGAAACTATGAATACCTTTGATATCTTTAGGACATGGCATTTTCTCAATTGCATCAACCTTAGCTTTGTCCACTTCAATACCTCTTTCAGAAATTTTATGACACAAGACAATACCTTCATTAACCATAAAGTGGAACCTCTCCCAATTCAAGACAAGATTTGTTTATTCACATCTCTGCAAAACTCGATCAAGATTGCTTAAACAATCATCAAAAGACTTCCATAAACAGAGAAGTCATCCATGAAAACCTCAACAATCTTTTCACAAAAGTCAAAGAATATAGCAGTCATACATCTTTCAAAGGTAGCAGGTGCATTGTATAAACCAAAAGGCATACGTCTATAAGCATAGGTTCCAAAGGGACAAGTGAAAGTGGTCTTGATCAGGTTGAGAAATAGGTATTTTTTGAAAAAAACAGAGTATCCATCTAGGAAGCAAAAATTTCTGTGCTTAGATAATCTTTCTAGCATTTGAGCAATAAAAGTTAGAGGGTAATTATCTTTTCTAGTTCCTTTATTTAATTTTCTGAAATCAATTACCATTCTATAGCCTGTAATATTTCTTTGTGGAATAAGTTCATTCTTATCATTGGGAACAACAGTAATACCTCCTTTCTTAGGGACACAATGAACATGACTTACCCATCTACTATTAGCTATATGATAGATTATACCTGCTTCTAGAAGTTTTAATATTTCCGTTCTTACCACTTCTTTCATTTTCGAATTTAACCGACATTGGTGATCAACAACAGGTTTAGCATCAGGTTCCATATTAATCTTGTGCTGACATAGAGTGGGACTAATGCCCTTTAAATCATCAATAGTATATCCAATAGCAGCTCGGTGCTTCCTTAGAACTTTCAATAATCTTTCTTCTTGATGTTCTGAAAGGTTAGCAATAATAATAAAAGGATATATCTTCTTTTCATCAAGATAAGCACATTTCAAAGTGTCTGGTAATTGTTTTAATTCAAACACAGTATCACCTTTAGGTGTAGGAGGATCTCCTAGAGTTTCAATAAGCAAATTGTGTTTAAGTAGAGGACATTGTTCAAAGAAAATCTTATCTATTTCATTTCTTTCATGCATATGTAAATCATTTTCATGGTCTAGCAAATATTTTTCTAGTGGATCAATAGGTGGCACAACAATAGAAGCAAGACTAATTATTTCATCCTTACTAGGCAATTCTTTTTCATGAAGCTTTCTACTAAACTTGGACAAATTAAACTCATGAGACTCATCACCAAAACTAACACCGACAGTTTGTTTCTCATAATCTATCTAAGCATTAATGGTGTTCAAGAAAGGTCTACCAAAGATAATGGGACAAAAGTCATCTTGTGGGGAACCAATAACAAGAAAATCAGTAGGGTATTTTATTTTCCCACTCAAGTCTTCAACATCTCTAACAATCCCAAGTGGTGTGATGGTGTCTCTATTAGCAAGTTTAATAGTGGCATCTACTCTTCTATTTCAGCGGATGCTATGTCATTCATAATTTCTTGATATGAGGTAAAAGGAATAGCACTCACGCTAGCACCTATGTCACATAAACCATGATAATAGTGATCTCCTATTTTAACTGAGACAACAGGCATGCCAACAACGGGTCTATGTTTTTCTTCTTTATTAGGTTTGGCAATTCTTGTAGCTTCATTGCAGAAGTAAATAGCATGCCCATCTATATTTTCTTCCAGGAGATCTTTGACCATAGCAACACTAGGTTCTACTTTGATTTGTTCATCAGGTTTGGGTGTTCTAATATAACTTTTGTTAACCATAGTTGAAACTTTAGCATGTTCCTTTATCCTAACAGGGAAAGGTGGTTTCTCAATATAAGTAGTAGGAACAACTGGATCAACATTATAAAGTATAGTTTCTTCCTTACCTAGTACCGGTTCTTTAATTTCTTATTTAATAGGTGGGTGGTATTTAAACCACTTCTATTTAGGGAGATCAACATGAGTAGCAAAAGATTCAAAAAAGGAGGCTACTATCTCAGAGTCAAGTCCATATTTAGTGCTAAACTTTTGAAAAGCATCGGTATCCATAAAAGATTTAACACAATCATATTTAAGCTTAAATTCCTGACTCTTTACCTTTGTCGAGTTCCCAAGATTCAGAGTTGCATTTAATTCTTTCCAAAAGATACCACCGGAATTCAATAGTCTTCTTCATAAAAGAACCAGCGCAAGAAGTATCAAGCATGGATCGATCATTATGAAAAAGCCGAGCATAAAATTTTTGGATAATAATTTCTCTTGAGAGCTCATGATTGGGGCATGAATATAACATTGACTTAAGCCTCCCCCAAGATAGAGCGATACTTTCTCCTTCATGAGGCCAAAAATTGTATATGTAATTCTGATCACGATGAACTAGATGCATAGGATAAATCGATTCCAATTCCAAGATCCAATATCATCGCATAGCCTATACCATGCCAATGCTTTTCCCTTCAAAGATAAAGAGAAAACCTTCTTCTTGACTTCATCTCTGGGTAAACCTGCAAGCTTAAACAATCCACAAATTTGTTCCACATATATCAATTGCATACCAGGATGTTAGGCTCCATCTCCTCCATAAGGATTAGATAGCCGTTATTCTATCATACCCGAAGGAATTTCATATTCAATATTTTTAGTAGGTGCAGTAGGTTGAGGGGTAGCTAATTTTGGTCCCGGTCGATGTGAAGATACCCCGAACAAACCCCTCAAAGGATTGTTTTCCATAGTAACAAGTGACAATAAATTTCAACACACTATATAAATGTTTCCTTACCACATTCCACTTACCAAAGGCGCTTCACTCCTCGGCAATGGCGCCAGAAAATAGCCTTGATGACCCACAAGTATAGGGGATCAATTGTGCTCTTTTCTATAAGGAAGAGTGTCAAACCCAATGAGGAGCAGAAGGAAATGACAAGTGATTTTCAGCAAGGTAATGTCTGCAAGTGATGAAATTGTAAGTAACAGAGTAATTTGATAGCAAGATATTTTGTAACGAGCAAGTAATGATAATAGTAAAAAAAGTACAGCAAGGTAGCCCAATCCTTTTGAGGCGGATAGGCCAAAACGGTCTCTTATAATAGGCAAAGCGTTCTTGAGGGTACATGGGATTTCATCTAATCACTTTCATCATGTTGATTCGACTCGTGTTCGATACTCTCATAATTTGATATGTGGGTGGACCAGTGCTTAGGTGCTATTCTTACTTGAACAAATATCCTACTTATGATTAACCCTCATGCAAGCATCTGCAACTAATAGAAAAGTATTAAGAATAAATTCTAACCATAGCATTAAACTTTTGGATCCAATCGGTCCCTTACGGAATAGCGCATAAACTGGGGTTTAAGCTTATGTCACTCTCGCAACCCATAATCTAGTTGCTACTCCACAATGCATTCCCTTAGGCCCAAATATGGTGAAGTGTCATGTAGTTGACATTCACATGACACCACTAAGGGAATCACAACATACATACTATCAAAATATCAAACACATATCAAGTTCACATAATTACACGCAACATGATTTCTCCTGTGACCTCAAGAACAAAAATAACTACTCACAAGTGATAAACATGCTCAAGATTAGAGGGGTATTAAATAGCATAATGGATCTAAACATATAACCTTCCACCAAATAAACCATATAGTAGTCAACTACAAGATGTAATCAACACTACTAGTCACCCACAAGCACCAATCTATAGTCCTGGTAACAAGATTGAACACAAGAGATGAACTAGGGTTTGAGATGAGATGGTGTTGTTGAAGATGCTGATGGAGATTGCCCTCCCCAAGATGGGAGAGTTGTTGGTGATGATGATGACGATGATTTCCCTTTCCGGGACGGAAGTTCCCCTGGCGGAATCGCTTCGCCGGAGGGCAAAAGTGCTCCTGCCCAAGTTCTAGCTTGAGACGGCGGCGCTCCGTCCCGAAAGTCCTCTCCTTATTTTTTTTCTAGGTCAAAATGACTTATATACCAGAATATGGGCACCAGAGGTGGGCCTAGGTGAGCACAACCCACCAGGGCACGCCTGGACTCCCTGGCGCGCCCAAGTGGGTTGTGCCCACATGGTGGGCCCCCTCTGGTACTTATTTTCTCCAATATTCTTCATATATTCCATAAAAAAATTCTCCATGAAGTTTCATCTTGTTTGGAGTTGTGCAGAATAGGTAGCCTGACGTAGCTTTTCCAAGTCCAGATTTCCAGCTGCCGGAATTCTCCCTCTTTGCGTGTACCTTGCAAATTATGAGAGAAAAGGCACTAGAATTACTCCAAAAAGCATTATTATGCATAAAAACATCATACATAATAGTTGGCAAACCTGATGCAAAATGGACGTATCATGCCACAACTCCGACGGCCGCCGTCAGTGGTGGGGCATCCGCGGGCGCATGCTTCACTTCATCCTCGAGCACATCGAGGGTGGCAGTGCGTCGGGGCTGGAGTACCCGGTGCTATATTTTCCGCTCCAGAGCGGCATCTCATGGCTGCCATGGTGCATGGTGGGGGTGTCGTCCTCGTCCTCCGGCTCCTACTCCTCCGTCATGATGACGACGGTCGCTTCCGTCAAGGCCGAGCCCCAGGAGACGTCGGAGCACCGGCGCAGCCGCCGCCAACCTTCCCCTCCTCTCCACGGCCATCTTCGCGTGGTCAGGCCGAAGAAGGATCTGGCGACGCCGCCCATTGTTGTCAAGCAGGAGCATGTCGACATGGCCGTCAACCTCGAAACCAGCCTCAAATGGGTGCGGGCGACTATGTCCAAGAGGAGATGGAGTGCCAGCGCCGCGCCCTCGAGGAGATCGCCGCTTGGAGCCGCAGCTGCAAGGAGGGCAGCATCGTCATCCTCAAGGACAGCGATGAGGAGGCACCAACGCCGACCAACCCCGTCCGCTAGGGAAACTCATGACAGGGCTGTAGCAAGGACGACGATGGCGTGCATGACGACGACGATGACGACAGCAGCACGACGGTGGTGACTACACCGCCTTCTACAAGCTCCTCGACATGCATTAGGCTCGGGACGGCGGTAGAGGGGTAGTTTTATTTTTATTTTCCTATGTTTTTTGGTTATGTCTTTAATTTTGTACAGATGTCAATGAAAACAGCCTGAATTTTGACCAAATTCGTGCATTTTCTTCCAAATCTAGCCGAATTTGTATTTGAAAATATGACGTCTTGGGCCATATTGAGGCGGTGACTGAGAACCCAAACCCACCGTAATTTTCACTGGTTTGCAATGACAATTAGAGATTATAGGTTCTCATGCCATGCATAAGTAGCTAGGAGTTGATAATGATTTATCTTGGACATCAACATTGCGTTAAAATGATTGTGATATGATGTAGTATGATGATATGGTATCCTCCTTCGAATGTTCGAGTGGCTTAACTTGGTACATGTTCATGCATGTAGTTGAATCAAAACCAACATAGCCTCTATGATATTTATGTTCATGGTGATCATATCCTACTCATGCTAGTGTCCAATGTTACTTATGCATGATCATGATCGTTGTTGCTCTCTAGATCGCCGCTTCTCAATCTAATTTCTAGCCTTCGCCTGTACTAAGTGGGAACTCTGCTTGTACATCAAAAACCTTGAACCCAAAATTATTCCAGATGAGTCCACAATACCTACCTATATGCGGTATTACCCTGCCGTCCTAAGTAAATTTGCATCTGCCACCTCTAAAAACTTCTAAAAATACATCATTTTTGTGTGCCTAGACAGTTCATGGAACGACAGGAGCTGGTCGGTATCTTCAATGCTAAGCGGGTTATTCTCAGGCCGAGTGTTTATTCACTCGCCATCGCACGAGAAAAGGGCGGTAATAGGGATGCCCTGTCCCAAACTGCAAACAAAAAAAGAGTTAATCTCTCAAATAATCAAACAAAAACTCCCGACGGAGTCAAAACCTTTACTTTTTATCGCTTGGGAACCGCCACTAGCTTGTTTAGCATGGGAGATATTGATAACTGATGGTCGTGAAGTAAATGAGAAGGGTGCATGTCTCAAAATATCATTTATCTCTGTTTTAAAAACTTGAGCTCTGGCACCTCTGCAAATCACTGCTTCCCTCTGTGAAGGGACTATCTATTTACTTTTATGTTGTGTCATCACCTTCTAAAACAAGCACTAGAACCTGAGAGCACAAGGTTCATGACTTATGCATTGTGCGTAGCTAATGTTGGGTGCATCATGACTGGATCTATTTGATGTCTACTACACAACCTTCTTCTTGTAGACGTTGTTGGGCCTCCAAGTGCAGAGGTTTGTAGGACAGTAGCAAATTTCCCTCAAGTGGATGACCTAAGGTTTATCAATCTGTGGGAGGCATAGGATGAAGATGGTCTCTCTCAAACAACCCTGCAACCAAATAACAAAGTGTCTCTTGTGTCCCCAACACACCCGATACAATGATAAATTGCATAGGTGCACTAGTTCGGCAAACAGATGGTGATACAAGTGCAATATGGATGGTAGATATAGGTTTTTGTAATCTGAAAATATAAAAACAGCAAGGTAACTAATGATAAAAGTGAGCACAAATGGTATTGCAATGCTTTGAAACAAGGCCTAGGGTTCATACTTTCACTAGTGCAAGTTCTCTCAACAATAATAACATAATTGGATCATATAACAATCCCTCAACATGCAACAAAGAGTCACTCCAAAGTCACTAATAGCGGAGAACAAACGAAGAGATTATTGTAGGGTACGAAACCACCTCAAAGTTATTCTTTCTGATCGATCTGTTCAAGAGTCCGTAGTAAAATAACACGAAGCTATTCTTTACGTTCGATCTATCATAGAGTTCATACTAGAATAACACCTTAAGACACAAATCAACCAAAACCCTAATGTCACCTAGATACTCCAATGCCACTTCAAGTATCCGTGGGTATGATTATACGATATGCATCTCACAATCTCAGATTCATCTATTCAACCAACACAAAGAACTTCAAAGAGTGCCCCAAAGTTTCTACCAGAGAGTCAATACGAAAACGTGTGCCAACCCCTATGCATAAGTTCACGAGGTCACGGAACTCGCAAGTTGATCACCAAAGCATAAATCAAGTGGATCACATAAATCAAGTTGTTCTCAAATCCTTAAAGACTCAATCCGATAGGATAACTTCAAAGGGAAAACTCAATCCGTTACAAGAGAGTAGAGGGGGAGAAACATCATAAGATCCAAATAATAGCAAAGCTCGCGATACATCAAGATCGTGCCAAATAAAGAACACAAGAGAGAGAGAAATCAAACACATAGCTACTGGTATATACCCTTAGCCCCAAGGGTGAACTACTCCTCGTCATGGAGAGCACCGGGATGATGAAGATGGCCACCGGAGAGGGATTCCCCCTCCAGCAGGGTGCCGGAACAGGGTCCTGATTGGTTTTTGGTGTCTACAGAGGCTTGCGGCAGCGGAACTCCCGATCTAGGTTATTTTCTGGAGGTTTTTGTATTTATAGGAATTTTTGGCATCAGGAACAAGTCAGGGGGTCCCCGAGTCATCCACGAGATAGGGCGGCGCGCCCCGGGGGGGGGGGGTAGGGCACGCCCACCACCCTCGTGGATGGCCCGGGACTCTTCTGGCCCTATGCTTTTACTCCGGGGGCTTCTTTTGGTCCATAAACAATCATCAAAAATTGGCACGTCAATTCGACTCCGTTTGCTATTCCTTTTCTATAAAACTCAAAAACAAGGAAAAAACAAGAACTCACACCGGGCTCTAGGTTAATAGGTTAGTACCAAAAATCATATAAAATAGCACATAAATGCATATAAAACATCCAAGATGGATAATATAATAGCATCGAACAATAAAAAATTATAGATACGTTGGAGACGTATCAAGCATCCCCAAGCTTAATTCGTGCTTGTCCTCGAGTAGGTAAATGATAAAAATAGAATTTTTGATGTGGAATGCTACCTAACATATTTATCCATGTAATTCTCTTTATTGTGGCAAGAATATTCAGATCCAGAAGATTCAAGGCAAAAGTTTAATATTGACATAAAAATAATAATACTTCAAGCATACTAACAAAGTAATCATGTCTTCTTAAAATAACATGGCCAAACAAAGCTATCCCTACAAAATCATATAGTCTGGCTATGCTCTATCTTCATCACTCAAAATATTTAAATCATGCACAACCCCGATGACAAGCCAAGCAATTTTTTCATACTTTTGATGTTCTCAAACTTTTTCAATCTTCACGCAATACATGAGCGTGAGCCATGGACATAGCACTATAGGTGGAATAGAATGGTGGTTGTGGAGAAGACAAAAAGGAGAAGACAGTCTCACATCAACTAGGTGTATCAACGGGCTATGTAGATGCCCATCAATAGATATCAATGTGAGTGAGTAGGGATTGCCATGCAAAGGATGCACTAGAGCTATAAGTGTATGAAAGCTCAAAGAGAAACTAACTGGGTGTGCATCCAACTCGCTTGCTCACGAAGACCTAGGGCATTTTGAGGAAGCCCGTCATTGGAATGTACAAGCCAAGTTCTATAATGAAAGATTCCCACTAGTATATGAAAGTGACAACATAGGAGACTCTCTATCATGAAGATCATGGTGCTACTTTGAAGCACAAGTGTGGTAAAAGGATAGTAGCATTGCCCCTTCTCTCTTTTTCTCTCATTTTTTTGTTTTTTTGGGCCTTCTCTTTTTTATGGACTCTTTTTTCTCTTTTTTATTTTACGTCGGGAGTCTCATCCCGACTTGTGGGGGAATCATAGTCTCCATCATCCTTTCCTCACATGGGACAATGCTCTAATAATGATTACCATCACACTTTTATTTACTTACAACTCAAGAATTACACCTTGATACTTAGAACAAGATATGACTCTATATGAATGCCTCCGGCGGTGTACCGGGATGTGCAATGAATCAAGAGTGACATGTATGAAAGAATTATGAACGGTGGCTTTGCCACAAATACGATGTCAACTACATGATCATGCAAAGCAATATGACAATAACGATGGTGTGTGTCATAATAAACAGAACGGTGGAAAGTTGCATAGCAATATATCTCGGAATGGCTATAGAAATGGCATAATATGTAGGTATGGTGGCTGTTTTGAGGAAGGTATATGGTGGGTGTAAGGTACAAGTGAAAGTTGCACGGCACAAGAGAGGCTAGCAATGGTGGAAGAGTGAGAGTGCATATAATCCATGGACTCAACATTAGTCATAAAGAACTCACATACTTACTGCAAAAATCTATTAGTTATCGAAATTAAGTACTACGCGCATGATCCTAGGGGGATAGATTGGTAGGAAAAGACCATCGCTCGTCCCCGACCACCACTCATAAGGAAGACAATAAAAAAATAAATAATGCTCCGACTTTATCACATAACGGTTCACCGTACGTCACTATAAAAAATACGCTTCCGTGATGATACATGTTTGTCACAGTAGGTCACGTTTTCTGTCATGCATGTACATCCATGACAAAAATTTATGACAGAATCAAGATAGTCATACCTGTGTTGTCGTAGAAGTGTTCCATGACATTACCAAAGTTATCATCACGAAAGTGTCCACTTCCATGACGATAAATCACGCGTCACAGAAGTGCTTTCGTCAAGGGTGACCGACACGTGGCATCCACCGTAACGGAACACCGTTAAGCTATCGGGTACGGTTTTGGATCCAATAACCCATTAACAGCCCCGACCAATGGGGATTTTCCACGTGTAAAATCATCATTGGCTGGAGGAAACACGTGTAGGCTCACCGTTGGGACAGATGTCATCCACTCATTGGACCCAAAGCGCCTATGATACATCGACACGTGGAACGGCCCAACAGAGGCCCATTCCTGTGAAAAGACCGGCCCATTTGACTTGGTTAAAAGGTGACGGGCCGGCCCACGGCAAGCCTGCTAACGACATGTTCGCATATAGCCCATTTACAGCCCGCTAACCCAGGGCCCGTTTACGGCCTATCTGAATTAGGCCCAGTAGCGTCATCTGGGCCGTCCAATATAAATCCAGCCTGTTTTAACTTCCGGCCCATGTATGGCCCATGACGTCTTTTGGCCCATATGAGGCCCTTAGTAACCCTCGGCCCATTAACGGCCCGTGGTAAAACTGGCCCCTAATGAACAGTGTATCACTTTATACCCATTAACGGCCCATTATTCCGTTGGGCCATTTCCAGCCCATGTTATCTTTTGGCCTTCTCAGGGCCCATTTATTCTTGGGCTCATTTCCAATATTCGTTTACTTTCGGCCCGTTACTGTCATTTCTGCTTGTGGGCCAAATACAGCCCGTGGTTACAGTCGGCCCGTTTGTGGCCCGTTAATACGTTGGGCCGCTTTCATAGCGTCATCAAATACGGCCTATTAACGACGGCCCATTATGGTTGGCCCATGAATAGGCGATTTCAACTCTAGCCCATTTACGGCCATTATGTGGTCTATTATTGGCCCATGTTTGGCCAACCAATCATACGGCCCGTAGAAGGCCCATTGATGATACGGCCCGTAGAAGGCCCATTGTGTCTACGCCCCTTAGAAGGCCCATTGTTTCTAAGGCCCTTAGAAGGCCCATTGTTTCTACGGCCCGTAGGAGGCCCATGTTAACTACAGTAAATATATAGCCCATTGTTAATGTGGCCTAGTTTTAAAAAAATAGGTTATTGCAGCCACTAGCAAACCGCGGCAAAAGAACTACACTGACTACAAGAAAACAAATAAACAAGACAATGGAAATAAATAAGCAAGCAAGTTACGCTAGGCTATCATGGCTATTACACATATTACATCCACTGGGCATCAAAGTTCGCCACAAGTGAAAATATAGGGAACAGAGCAGCATATAAATGCCGCAGCAAAACAAGTCCAGAACTGAAACCACTTCAGAAGAGCTCAAGAAACAATATCCTGGGTACCCAAATGCTGGCAAGATGCTTAGCAAGCTTATTAACTTTCTCTTGTTTGGCGCTTAAATCCTCCAGCACTTGCTGTTGCACCAGAAAGTATGCATTTGAATTCTGCAGGGACTTCCTCAGTCCTTCGGCTTCCTGTTGCATAACATTTGATCGATGTCTTTCAACTTGAAGCTGAGACTCAAGAAGCCGAACTAATTCAGGCAGCGAGTTCAAAGAGCTAGTGCCAGCAGTAGTAGCCAGTAACTCGAACACTACATCAAGACAGGACTTTGGGGTTGTCTCAGTGTCTTCAATATAGTTTTTATCAGCTTTCTTGGAGAACAACAGGGATGTCTCACTATCCTGAACCTGATCTGCATTGCTTCCTTTACCATTGCATAACGGGGTACTCTTCTCCAATATTTTATCCGTGTTCTAAAGGAGAAACAAATAAACACATCACAGGTTTACAATGTAGTATATGAAACTCATTTTGGTAAACCAGTTCAGTAGTAAGGTGGACAGGATAACAGCATGAAACAAACATATATCTATGTAGTATGGTCACTGTATGGTCTATATCATTCTAGTTTATGTTGCCAAATCAAGATAGATACAGTTCGAATCATATCTATTTAAGACAAAGCAGCATAGACAGAATATAAGTGTGGGAAACTACACAGCAATAACAAAACTTGTAATGTGCATGGCATGAGAACATAACTGTTTATTCAATTGAAACTGAAATCAACTTAGAGCAAGTTACAACAGCAAACACATTAAAGAAACAGGTTTAAAACATACCTGTTGTGCCATTGGTGTTTCAATTGCATCCTTCAAATTTGAAATTAGTTGGTATGAGTAAATACAGTGATGCAAGAGCAAAGTAGTATGAACCATAGCTACAGAACCTGACCTGAGAACAATTCTTCTTCTGCTTTAAGCGTTGACTTGGGGTTCGGAGTGGTGGTCCTCGTGCTTTGGGCACTGCAGTTTCCTTACTAACTGCTCGTGTTTGGGTGCTCTGTGGTGGAGACGGTGTTGTGTCTACGGGAATAGGGTTACTATCTACTGGGGTTGGGGTTAGAAGGGGTGTAGCTAGTTCTCTGTCCAACTGGGTAGGGGTGCAATCTCCGTGAATCTGGGTTATGTGTGGTGGGGCTGGTTCTTGGGAAAGTACAACCGTCATTCTATCTCCATCGACCGGTAGCACGATCTTTTCTGAAGACCGCGTTTTTACTCCCATAGATACTGCCATCACCCCCTCCAATTGAAATGGCTGATAAACAAGAAAAGTAATTGAATGTACAGACCTTGTAAGATAGACATGTGCAATGGATAGTAGGGAAGAAAACATGGCATGACATAATTCACATTTATGTTGTCTAACTAAAGATAATAGCAGGACATAATTTCAAATACATGATGACTAATTAAACAGGATAGCATGAAACAATTTCGCATGTATGATGGCTAACTAAACATGATAGAATGACAGACTTCAAAATATGATGACTATGTAAACAGGATGACATGATATAACTATACGATGTGTCTATTAAAGTGGTTGGAATGCCATAAATCACAAACATGCCGTTGATGGAAACATGATGGCATGATATAATTCACGGATATAATGACATAATTCGAAATATGATGACTATGTGAACAGGATGAGATGATATAACTATATTATGTCTTTAGAAAATGGGTTGGCATGCCATAATTCAGATACATGATGTCTATGTAAACATCATGGCATGATATAATTCAAATATATGATTTATATACTAAGGAAGTGAGCAGAGGGCAATCACATATATGATGTGTCAACTAAGGAGATGGCATTCAATATCATGTATATGATGTAAAAACTAAGCATTGCAATACAACATATGCATGATATGAGTAATATAACCCTGCCAAGTTTGAGCATACACTTCAGGGGTATAATAGGACTGGTCATCTGCCTCTGAATCCTCCTCTGAAGAGCTATCTATAACCAGCAACATATCTGCTTCACCAGGTAGCATTGTCTGCTCTAAAGACCTTGTTTTCACTACTGATTTCTCCATCACCAATTCAAATGGCTGATGCATAGGAAGAGCAGTTGAATATACAAACATTGTCGACAAAAGCAATGAGAAATACAAAAAAAGGACGGCACGCTATAATTCACATATATGACGCTTGGCTAAACAACATGACATTGCATAATTCACATTTATAATGCCTTGCAACAAGATAGCATTGCATAATTCACATATATAATGTCTTGCAAAAAGATTGCATTGCATAATTCACATATATGGTAATTAGACACTAAACAGGTGGCATTCACACAAATCATGTCTAAACTAAGCAAATGGCATAGCAATGCAAGATACCATACGCACGATATGAGAAACATAACCCTGCCAAGTTAGAGCATGCACCTCAGGGGGGGAATAGGACTAGTCATCTGTCTCTAAGTCCTCCTCTAAGGAGCTATCTGTAACCAGCAAGACATGCGCTTCATCAGATAGCATTGTCTGCTCTGAAGACCTTGTTTCCACTCCAAATTTTTCCATGACCGTGCCGAATGGCTGATTCACGGGAAGAGTAATTTAATGTACTAAAATTGTTGACAAATTTAACACGTAATAAAAAATGATGTCATGATATAATTCACATATAAGATGACTGGCTAACCAGGGTGGCATTGCAAAATTAACATATATGATACCTGGCTAAACAAGATGGCATTGCATGATTCACATATACGATAAAGAAACTAAACAGATGGCATTGACACAAAGCATGTCTAAACTAAGGAGATGACATCTTTGATGTATATAGTAAGCAATGAAAGGCACCATATGCATGATATTACCAACACCAGCATGCCAAGTTAGAGCGAAGACCTCATGGGGTAAATAGGAGTGGCATCTACTTCTGAATCCCCCTCAGAATAGTTATCTTCCTCTTGATTACGATCTGAAATGGGTGGAGGGGGGTTGCCTTTGCGCCCACCATGGAGCGACGTCTGCATGAAATTTTATTGCCACGCAAGGCTCGTCTCTTTTGCTCTACATGTTCAGTTCCATTGTGTACAATAATTGACATGCATAGGAATAAAACATAATGAGATTATGTAAGGAGTGCATGCACAAATCCAGAGTGAAGGTAGCAAACTGTGGATAGACCCAAAACCAATCATAGTAGGAAGATAATAGCTTTAGTTAAAAAATACAGATAATGGCTCCTTTAATGTTTGTTTGCACCCAACATGAAACTCATAGTAGACACCCAAGATTAACCAGATAGTAGACAGATAGAACTGATTGCTGCCCCAATATGTACCCCACAACCATTTAAAAACTCAATTTTCAGCATAAGTTTGGACCCGAGTCAAAGTGTAATAGGTGAACACAACGATAAAGTAGCATGTCATCATATTAAGCGATGCATAACGTAAGTAGACACGGAAGAGTGCGACCTCTCTTGAGGACCCGTGTAGTCCTCAAGGTCATCTACTCAGTTGATGATGGTAATGTAGTTGTCGTGGCTGCCGGTGGCGAGGAACAAGATCTGAGGCGGCGAAAGACAGTCTGGAGAGTGGATCCCTGCTGTGGTGAACCCTTCTATCGTTGGAGCAGTTGCGCTGGGGTGGAACACATCACCGCAGGAGCAGGACAAACCACACAAGGTTTTCTTTGACACATATCTATAACAGAAGTAATTGTGTAAGGGCTTGTTTGAATTTGAGGATTCTAACAATGCAGGGATAGGAAATAGACAGGAATAGGATAGGGATGCACGTGCAAAACAGAGAATTAAAAAACACAGGATTTCTGCCAATCTGGGTGTTTGGTTCACAAGAATTGGAAAATCACGTGATGCAAAGAAGCATGGTGAGATTAAGCCAAACCACAAGAAGTGTACAACCTCTTTGGCGAAGCCATGTCGATCTCAGCGTGATTGGGTTGGCTGGTGAGGATGCACCAGCTGACTTGGCTGTCGGAGGAGGGAAGAAGATCTTAGGCGTCTGGAGATGGAGCCCGAGGTCTGTGATGGAGGGTTTCATCGTTGGAGCAGCTCCGGTGAGTTGTACGACGCCGAGGCTGAAGCAGGACAAGAGAGACAACATTAACCTGAGTGGAATTCTAATAGCATCTCCAATAGATGACGTAAAATACACAACCACAAACTGCTAGATGTATACATCAGCCGCTCATCTCTGAACTTAACTGCCGAAACTGACTGTCGAAACTGAAATTACCTATCAAAACTGAATTTTGCTGTCAAAACTGAATTTTACTGTCGAAACTGAATGCACTAGAGGTGAGGCTACAAGTCAGTCGACTGACTTTTTCATCTCTGGCCAGTCAATTTTGCAGCTGTTGGATACGAAATCAAGGGCCTGCAGTTCATCTTCAACCTCCGCCCCCCTGAGCCACCAGCCACCACCGGCCAAACAGCCGCCCCCCGCCGCTCGCGGCGGGCGGTGCACCGCCCCGCCCGCCCCGAAAACACTCCCCACTGCCGGTCCGCCGCCGCCCGGCCATCCCTGTAGGCCCCCTGTGGCAAGCTTTTTCTCCGGCGATCCCCACGCCACCGCCCCACCACCGCCCCCACCCTGAACCCTAAGATAGATAGTGGGGTACCTCTCGGCGAAGCCCCCCTCCCTTCTATGGCTGGTTCTTCCTTAACTCCGGCGAGCCCCCCCACCCCCTGAAAATCGACTGACCCAAAAGTCGATTCATTCGACTGAAGTGTAGCTAAATTGGAGCAGCATCGCAAGCAAGAGCCAGAGCGAGAGCAACAGAGCAAGCAAGAGCAGACCAGGCAGGGGACCGAGAGCAAGAGCAGAGCAGCACTGCGAGTGAGAGCTAAAGCAGCAGGAGCTCCTACTGATGTGGACGTCGCCGCCGAGGGAGTGGCGCCGTGGAGGAAGTGGCCGGCGATGCCGCCGTGGATGGAGCCGCGCTGTGTCGGCTCGGGACCAAGCGCCGGTAGCACCGTGAAATCGAATCAAGAAGAAAATGCGGCGATTAGTGTACAACCTCTTTGGTGGCGCCGATTAGGCCGTAGCTTCATCCGAGGTAACAGTGATGATGATGCTCTTCTGGTGGTGTAGGTGAAGACGGCGGTGTGGGAATGGAGGTGGCGCGAAAGACGAGGGTAATATCGGGGTAGCTCCTTGGAGTTGGAGGACGGGGTGGCTGAACCGAGGGGACGGCCAGATCAACGACGGATCCTCATCCGGTACGGTGGACGAGGGACGTCGAGGTGTTGCTGTGGATGACGTCGTCGGGGAAGAGGCTACGGCTGGGTGGCGGACGGAGGAGGGTGTGGGGCTTCGCAGGTTTTGCTGGCCTCGATGTACGAATGGGTGGGCGGATGGGATGGGAGTGGGGGAACCATGTCTTAGGGACGCACTTGTCCGAAATGTGGGGTAAGTTACGGAAGTACCCCCCACCGATTTGAGGCGGTTCTTTCGGTTCAGGGGTATCACGGGCATTTCGCATGTCGGGATTTCACAGGAGGTGGGAGTTTCCACACGTGTTGTAATTTTGGAATAGCAAGGCGCGGGTTGAGATGGAGGGAGTTGTCGGATCACAACGAGAGAAAGATATATCTTAAATATTTCAGGCTAACAAGGCGCGGATTGAAATTTCCGGACAAGCCTAACTTGTACTGTACCAAATTAATTCGCACTACAAATGTCATTCAAAACTTTGAATTCATGTTATGTTCAATTAAAATATTTTGCTACGTGTATAATGCACGCAACCTAGTACTCAAATGAACGTTTTAGTGCATTCCAAACGTATATACTACTGCTTCAATATGAACTAAATTTGTTCGTTTCTCTATTTGAATAAGATCTACAATAATTATTGTTGTGAAGTTAAAGCATTTGAATTCGTTTCTCTATTTTAATAAGATCTATAATCGTCATTATTTTCAAGTTAAACCATCACTTGTGTATTATCTTCATAGCACACCACATGATTAGTCTCGAGTTACATATGAACTATGTGTACTATATGAACTCGAACTCGAGTTTTGAATCCACTTTATGTTGATTTCAAATCATAGTACATTTCAAGCTCTAGCTAGATCTTCACAAACTAAACCATGTCTCATATGTATAATGTGTTTATCTCATTATGTATGGTGCCCCGCCCCTACGCCTACAAGTATTTAGATGTGAGTTGCAAACACCACACATTACCACAAATTCAAATAAAATGTGAGAATGTTCGATATATAGTATTGTTTAGATTGTTCAATATTTAGTTGTAAGCTGCAAATGCCACACATTATCACAAATTCAAATAAAATGTGAGATTGTTCGATGTATAGTATGGTTTAGCTTGTTCGACATTTAGCTATGAGTTGCAAACGCCATGCATTATCACATTATTGTATAACATGTGCAAAACCACAACACGCGTATCACTCCTATATTCATGCCTGCATATGTTTAAAACACTATGATCTCCTATTCAAATATATGAATCCACTTTCATATCAAATTATGATCTTTGTTAGTCTCTTACACCCACTCAATCCTCTAACCTTTGTAGCTACCACTAACTTTCTCTCATTCATGCACATGCCCTCCTCGCCCTCCCCCTCCCTCAGCATTTTATCCATCGCGCACATTCATTTTTTTTCTTTAGGTCGTTCTCCCATAGTCTCCACAACTCCTTTCCGACACACACCAATAGATAAACCTCTCCAGCGATGTCTGCCTACAACATACACACGCACCTTCAATCTCCTCCTTTATGTGTCCTTGCTTCGTGTCTCTCATATGGTCCCACACACGTGTAAACTCTCGCCCCTCTTTTCATCGATCTCACAACTGCACACTCCTCCCCCTATCTAGCTAGTAGCTGGGCCTCTCGCACCCCTCCTAGCTCCATTCTCTCTGTCTATCCATCTCGCCGGGCCTTATTTGCCTCTAAAAAATGGACGTACACCGATCGATCTCCCACTATACATATAGCTAGCTAGGTCCTGATAACTCGTTTTCCCCACGCGTCGATCGATCTACCTCATTAGTTGTGTCTCTCCCTTCCTCCGACAAACAACAATTGATCTACCGATCTAGTTAGGTTTGCTTACCAAACACATGGTTCCCTTCATCATCCACGGATGTGTCCCGGTAGATCTATCGCGCACAAGCACACACAGAAACACATCCCCACTCTTATTGATAATATTGCAGTTCCACCCTTAGTTTGTCTAGTAGGCCTCTCCCACCATCTTCGAGAAGCAACTCCATCACCCATCCAGCACTCTACCCCTCTCCCTCCCTCTCTATCTCCTCTCTCTCTATCTCATCCTATTTCCTGTCCTTCAGTTATGTATGGACGTCGATCGATCTCCCTCAAGACATAGCTGGGTCTCTCCTTCTCAACACATATATGAATCGTTCTACCTCTATAGTTAGGCCTCTGCCTACCCCTCCCCCACCCCCTCGCACACACACACATCGATACATTGAGCGCTCTAGTCATGTCTCCCTGCCACACACAAACTTGACGTGTGCCCTCTGACGTTCCGGTAGCTAGGTCAGTCGCCCTATATCTTTGACTTGCACACACACACACACACACACACAATTTCGATGGCTCTCTTCATCGATCTCGCACCCACCCACTTGATCCTCTCTTCGACTCTATCGATATCTATGACCCCTCCCTCTCATCTCGTGGATCGCCCGACCCTCTATATATGATATGGATAGGCCTCCATTTCACACACATTGCATGCAAAATTTTGTTTGAGATTTCATCAACACATATTCCCACAAATACATTCACGAAATCAACCCCCCCCCCAAAAAAACAAAAAACACTCACGAACGCACAAGCCATTTGTCTAGGTTTGTATCTCTCACACACACCCACATAGGTGGGGGATGTGCATGAAGAGAAGATGTGCACGCACGGCGCACGTACTCCCGTCTCTTTCCCAACCACACCCATGCGAGTACATGGTCGAGCTCATTTCTGTACGAAAAGGCAGCCCACGTGGTAATTTGACATGTGTACTGGTTGTCCACTAGATGGAGGGAGGATCGTCTACCACGGGTGAACAAACAAATTGTGACTTCACGCGTTATGTTAAAAAAGAGGCAAACCATGTGGGGCCTACCTTAGAGGCAAGGCTCTATACACTGGAGTACTTTTGATGTGTCTCGTCAACTCGCAGAACGAGGAGAAGCTTGCTTGTACATCGTCTCCCCCACCCACGGGCGTGGTGGCTCGCAGGATGAGGTGAAGCCTGCTTACTACGCCTTACGCCCGCTCCCTCGCCCATGCATGCGGTGACTCGCAGGACGAGGAGAAATTTTTACTAGTACTCCCTCCGTTTACTTCTCGTCCCTACCTTGGTTAGAGAGATTATCATATTGTTTGGAATATATGTCCTTTAGTAGATTTCAATATGAAATACTAGTACATACTCCAAACACTGATGTATATAGACGTATTTTAGAGTGTAGATTCAATCATTTTGCTCCGTATGTAGTCCATATTGAAACGGACGTAACAGTACGCACTCTCCCTCGCCCCTCGACCCTCGCCACATGGTGGACATGCAGCAATTCATTCGGTCTCATATAGCCAGAACGATATATACTGCAGTACCATTATTGCTTGACTTCCTGAAGAGGCAAAAAGCCAATCGCAAGGTTAATATTTTGGAGATGCCAAGCGCAAGGTTTATAGGAGAACGAGTAGTAGGTGCCGCGTCATTTATAAATAAAGTTGTAGTGTGAGGTGGGCCATGTAATCACTGAGCCTGCATGTTTTCACTGCTCTTGCACTCCTCCGCCGTAATAATGGAGAAAATTGTAATCTAGTAGTACCTCCTTTCGCTGAAAGCATGGGACATCCAGCATTCCTACCACCTCAGTAATAATGACCAATGAGCCGTCAAATCACATAGGTCCAGCAGTAAGTTGGACGGATGAAGCAACCATCACTCTTGAATCCGCTTCTCCCTTCATCACAGGCGCCAGTGAGAGGTCGCGTCCGCTCTTCCCGGTCATGAATGCGGCACCGATTCTTTGGAGCGGCGCTGACCGTTTCGGGCGGGAAGCGTGCGTGGGCAATGGAGGGGCTTTGGGTGGGCCAGGCTGGTCAGGAGCGGGCGTGGCAACTGTCCGCCTGTCCCTACCGGACGCTCGGAAACGAGAGGATGCACCGACTCTCGCGGCTAAAATCGTACACTACACACCATCTCTCTGTAGGAGTAGGTCGATCTGTCGCTCTCTCTAACACACACATTCTGTTAAACACACACATGCACACGCACACATAGGTTCATAGAATAGGAAAATCGTGCGAGTGCGAAGCCACAGGAAGTGAGATATAAATGGAGTACATACAAGAAGAGAAGAGGTGACGAATATTCTATCAAGCCTGGACTGAGGAGTAGTACTCCCTCCGTCTAGGTGTTAAGTCATCCTACGAAAATTATATATTCCCAAAATGTTTAGGCGTCGTCCATTAACGTCGCATCTCAATCCCCTCCTGGCCTCGTTGCTAGCAAGCGTTGTTACTTAGGGAGCGTTTGGATCCTTAGCAAGAATAGCTTATAGCATAGCTGGGCAAGGTTAGGTGTTTGTAACTGTTAAAATATATTAGCTTTTGTAGGCAATCTAGCTTGGGTGGGCTAGAAAAACCTTGCTAGGTCAGGAGAGCCAGATCGGCTCGCTTCCGACGGCAAACTACACGTAGTAGTAACATAGATTAGTAACATATGCATGTTTTACTAGTCCAAGTTACTCACCACTATAACCAGCCTAAGCAATGTAACCAAACGCTCCTTACTCTGCCTTGTTATCTCCCCCGGAAACCCAATGCATGGAGCGCAACTACGCGTTGATCAATCAAGAAATCAAAGTCGGCATGCATGCGAGTTAATAAGTGGCCCTGCATGGTACCTAAAACGGCATCTCTTAGTTGTTTGGATTAATTGTTGCGTTTGGAGACGGAAATCAGGGCTTTGATTGGAGGAATGACCGGTCAAGTTTCTCCTTCTCCTCCAATCTGCTTGCACCTTTGTCCTGCTGCACCTTTTAACATGACTTATTACACCTAGATGGAGGGATTCGTACGAGATACGGTGGCACACTAACTTAGGTCGAATACAAGTTCCCAAAATTGTGTGCATGTTATAATAAGGATTCACTTAAAATAGTACATGAGTGAACAGAGGGATCAATTGGACAGTGTTCCCGAGCAGTAGCGAGATGTGTGAGGTAAGATACACCGCTGGCGCTTCTAATTTTTCCTATTAATTTGTTTGTTTCACCCTCTGACTGGTGGGACCCAACGTACTACGTGGAGAGAGGTAAGGTGACTAAGGCTGCATTATTGATGCACCACTATGGGTAGTCTTAGCACCAAAGCCACATGACACGATTATGATTTAAATCACAATGACTCCCACACACAAAAAAACACGACATGCTTGTCACACGAATGCAGGAATGTATAAAAGTTTATTTTCCTCTCGTTGAATATAACGGGAGGGTTGTGTAGCTGGTTAGCATGTTCGCTCATCAAACTTGAGGTATCGGGTTCGATAACTACACTTGAGCATAATTGTGCCAGGAGGATTCTTTGATTGGTCAAAATGGATGGATACAGAGCTATACGATCTCGTAGTGACCGTATAATCACCTCATCACGTATAATCTGCAGCCTCGGCACTTGTTTTCTAAGGTTTGCACTCTTCACACTCTCTCCAGTATATATATACACGCTGGAGCCTCATCGCTTGTAGTTGCTCTCTTCACACACTCTCACCCTCTCCAGATCTAAACAAGACTTCGTTGGCCTCTCTCACTCCCCTCATTGGTGGTCTGCTTGTAGTTGCTCTCTTCACACTCTCTCACCCTCTCCAGATCTAAACAAGACTTCGTTGGCCTCTCTCTCCCCTCAGTGTTGGTCAAAGAGCTGGCAGGATCCGTCTGCCGGGAAGGGAAGGAGGCTTAACGTTGTCACCGTCGGCGAGGGACGGATTCCACTACCGGCGCAGTTGTTCACTTTCACCCAGCGGCGGCGCGGGAGGGCCTCCGACCCCTTCTTTTTTGCCGCCATACATAGTGTGGGTCGAACGACCTCCGGTCGCCCACCGAACCACACCCCAAGAACCTTAAGGTATAACTTACTTATTCCACATGCATTGCTCTAGCTGCATGTGGGCTTTTTCCACTTCTACACTTGAATCTAGGTGTTTGATCAAAAAGGAAAGTAGTGGGGAAATTTGTATACCATGAATCTAGGACGTGGTTCAAAGAGGAAAGGAATGGGGGAAAGTAGTGGGAAAAGTTGTATAACATGAATCTAGGACGTGGTTCAAAAAGGAAAGGAAGGGGGAAAGTTGTATCGCATGAATCTAAGACATGGTTCAAAGAGGACAGGAATGGGGGAATGTAGTGGGGAAAGTTGTATAGCATAAATCTAGGATGTGGTTCACAGAGGAAGGAAAGTACTAGTACAGACTGGCTATCCAGAACCTACGTTGATCGAAAAGGGAAAACAATGACAAACGCAGTACGCGCATCTATAACAAACTGATCTTTTGTTTTGGGGGACAAGGCTGTATTGTTTGAGAAGGACTAGATTTGTTGCGCTCACATAGGGAAAGGTGTCTAAAGATAACAAAACTGGGACCAACACAAATATGCTCCTTGGTTGTTTGTTCTTTCTTGCAACAGACTGTGCATCACCCCAGTACATCGGCAGATGCACATGGTGCTGGTGCATCCACTGTCCCGTGCAACTCTTTAGCTATTGTTAATCTAAGGCCCTCTTTGGTTAAAAAAACCTAGTCCCTACCTGCTTGGTTCCAGGGACTAAACATGGACTAGAGGTTATTAAATGACATGCTAAAAGACCATGTTACCCCTAGTAATGAACTAATAGAGACAAGGTGCGATGCGTGGCAGGGGCAACTATTGGAAAAAATCCCAAAAAGACTCTCCCTCGCGGTCTTCTTTCTTTAGTCCCAAATGCCCACTTTTAGTCCCTAAAAGTCCCTCATGTTTGGTTTAGATGGGACTGACACGGAGTTTTTTTAGTCCCTCCACCAAAATGTCCCTGTAAACAAGCACCCTCTAATAATGCCGCTGGAAAATTGATGCAATGCCACAGTTAAAAGCAAATTACATATTGAACAAATTTTATTGTTAATATAATCTCTCTGTTAATATTAATCAATGCCACCGTTTGAGAAATGCTACTGTCTTGCTTTCTTTCCTATTTAGATAAGGTAGATGCTTCTTTTTGTTGGCTTCTGTGTCATCCACCGTTATTGATCACTAGTTGTTTCCTTTGCACCTCTGTGTAAACAGGGTCATCTACTTCACCTCGTTGCCATTGTGACCTTTTGTTGCACTACACAAAACACTTTTGTTTTAAGAGTGTTTTGTGCAGTTCAACCAAAGTGTCACACCGACAACGTTGCTTGATTGCTTGATCTTAGTGGAACTGCACAAGAGGAGATCATACTTCCTATACGTGTTGGCAAATTTGGTTCAGATCTTCTTCTTGTGAGTTGTTTGAATTCCGCGTCATGAGAGGTCAGTACTAGCCTTCTTTCACATGATTCTGCAGTGTGCTTTCATATGTTGTGCTACTTGTATAGTAATGTTGCTTGATTTTAGTGAACTGCACAAATGGAGACAAGACTTCCAATCTGAATGTGCACCGCAATATCCCGTTGAGGTAAGATAAGGATATTTCACAACTGTTGGCTTGTATTTGCCACTTACATCCGAAAATTAATGTCATTGTTTAGTTCTACACTTGTGAAACCTAATTGACATGCCAAATCTTACATTGAAGGCGAAGCTTGTCTGTTATTGAACCAAGTGATGAAGGGGAAGAACAAGCGAAAGAAAAACAAAAATCAACTCCTAGTGCTGTAATGAAGCACTGGAACTGTGATGACACAATTAATGACATAGTTTTGCATCTTAATTTATTGCTATGGCTGGAACGAGCAATTGTTTTGCCATTGATTTGATGCCACTCTTAATGTAATACATAATTATCTCTACTTGTGCAAACATGGATCTTCTTTGAAGATACCATATATTTTAGTGGAACTGCACAAGAAGATGTTGGAAACATTAATCTAATCGAGGAGTATATAGTAAGCATGGCCACCACAGTAGATAGCAACAGATGGTCCCGGAGAAGTGCTTCATCTGTATGCTCTACACAATAAGCCTCCTGACAAAGGTTGGTACTCGCCCACTGATTTCATCCATATGATTGAGCTTTGTCATCTCTATTGGTGTTGTGCTATTGTTTAGATACTGTCATCGAAAAGTGGTATTGTCCTTGAGAAGTGCTTCATCTGTGTTGTTTTAAATATTTCCTTTCCTTTTTTTCGAGCAAACAGGGATGCTAGCATTTAGTTATCCTCTTGTCTTTGCACAACACGATCATCCTCCTCTCAAGAAGAATATGGAGTACGTGAAGTGACTAGTTCTGATTATGCCAGGATGAAGAAGCCCTGTCTATCTTCTCATCAGAAGGAGCAGTTGAAGGATGGTTACATTACCCCCCACAAGACCAAACTAACTTCAGCTTAGAAGGACTGACAAATCTCCATTTTCTTGCTGTGATGCGCGAGTACAATGTTGTTCTAGGATTCTTTCCGATGAATTCCATTTTTCTAAAAGTGTGTCTACATGGACCATGTAGGTGCTTGTTTAAACTGTCAATTCATGGTACAATTTGCTTTATACTAATCACTTTTTTGTATTTTTGCAAACAGGGGTGCTTAGCTTGATTTCAATGGGAACTGCACAAAATGTTCATGAATACATCGAATCATTCATTTCCACCACAAGAAAGGAGTTGCCAATAAGTTCAAAACTTTGCAACATATAAGGGCGAAATCATACAAGCTACACGTGAATTTGGTTGATTTTGGTGGAACTGCACAAAAAGAACAGCTGGTTTATTTAGCACGAGGTGCCATGTCAATGTCCAAACTGATGGCAAACCCTGCCCATTCCACAATGATAGGCATTTGATATTTTGGAATGGGAAAACCTTGTCAAATTTTGCTCATTGATTTTAGCAAGAAGACATGTGTTTGATATTTTCGAATGGGACGCCCTTCGCTGTCAGCAGCGTCGATCCATTTTTGTCTTTATTCTTTAGTTGTGAAGTAAATATTGGCTCTGACATATGAATTGCTGATAGTTTTGAATGTGCTCTATGAATTGCCAGGCCTATGTGTTTGATTGCAATGTACAGGAACGCTAAAAAGCTGCTCAAACTCTTTGTACTCCTTTTGTTCCTTTTTACTTCACACATTGTGAAAGTGAATACTTTTTTCTATAAGATTGGTCAAAGTAGACATACTTTGACTGCAGACAAAACTTGTATGCAGTCTAGAAAGGACCGAAGGGAGTACATGCGAACCTGCTGCAAACGAGGTGATCACCCTGGGAATAATGCTAGTACGTATTGTTTTGCATGTTCATCCAATGCCAGTGATACAAGAATTCGAACTAATCGAAATAAATTCATTCATACACGGTCGGATTTCATATAAACATGCCGGATTTCATTACATTTCATACATTCTTCAACTAAAAAGGGGTGCGGTGGAGGTATAATTAATTAACCAAAGCTACCCACCTGTGTCCGGCTGAGCTGAACACAAGCTTCAGTGACTTAACTGCAGGTGCAGTTGTGTAACTCACATGTGGCCCAGATGCCTGTTGGGCCCACGTGTCAGTCGGCCAACTGCACCAGCAGTTAAGTAGAAGCAGCGTCCTTCTCCAACATAGCTCTCCGACTCCCCGTCGCTTCCAAGAAGCTAACCGGCCGCCAATGGTCAACCCGCCTAGCTTGTCATAGCGATTAGGGCAACTAGGAGCACAATGATCAGGATCCCCACATGACAACCACCTTTCTTCTTGTCATTCTTCTTCTTGAAGTTCATGTGTTGCACAGCCTTGTTCTTCCCATCAAACTTTGCATTACCATCAAATTTGCTTTACCACTGAGTGCTCTTCAATCATCCTGTAAGCATAGAATTGCTCCATGATGTATAGCTCAGTGCCAGCAACCAGAGGGTAGCAGCAGTGGCCTTACTTGGACCCGAGCGGCGGCGACCTACCGTGTTCTACTCTTCCTCGTTTTCTGTGTGGCGCAGCCTCGTTGGCAGTGGGGTGGGGCCTCGGCGGAGCCAGCGATGTCCTCTATCTCGTTGTCGGCGGGCGGCGCCTCGGTGGAGCGGGGGAAATCCTCCCCCTTGTTGCCGGCAGGGTGGGGCCTCGGCGGAGCCGGCGGTGTCCTCTACCTCATTGTTGGCATCGCGGGGCCTCAGTGGAGCAGGGCCTTGTCGACGCCAGCGGAGCGGGGACTCGTCGGCGCCGACATTGTCCTCTGCCTCGTCCTCGGTCTTGCCAAACAGCGCCTCGCCCGCTTCATCGCCCTCTTTGTAGGCGGCCGCAGCCTCCGCCACCCGCATGCGGTACCGCTAGCGCTCGAGGCGGCCCTCGCGGGCGGAGAGGTACGAGTCGAGCAGCGCCTGCTGCTCCGCCCGCTCCGCAGCAATCTATTCCTCCGCCTGCAGGTGCTCCTGGAGGAGATGGTGGTTGTAGGCGGCGTCGGCCTGCGCCTCCCAGAACTACTCCTCACGCTTCTGCCTCACCGTGTCCATATATTGGCCATGGGCCTTGCCGATGGTCATGGTGCAATGCACCGGCGAGGATGGCGCGGAGGAGGGGGTTGGCGCCGGATCGTCGACTACCATGTTCTCCATTGGGACGTCGTCGTCCTCCGGCTGCCTGCCGGCCAGCCAGTCGGCAGCAATGGCTGCCATTTCCTTGTGGTCCGTCGTCTGCCCGTCCCGAAGAGCGCTGGAGCGCGAGGAATCCATGGTGGGCAGTAGTGGTGTGGACAGGAGAATAGGAACGGATGTAGATGGCTGCGTCTATGGCCGGCGCAGCAGTTTATATAGCAATGGTGGGCGGCGGAGGGACGGACGTGTGGCGCCAGAGTAGCCGCCTCGGCAACCGCAAATCATTAATGTGGGCGGCAGAAGGACAGATGGACGGCACTTGTGTCGTTTGAAGGTGGAGCAATCGCATGCATCGGGAAGCGGAGTGGGTGGCACTGACCGTTTCAGGCGGAAAGCACGCGTGGGCAAGGGAGGCAGTCTGGGTGGGCCTGGGCAGTCAGACTCGTGCTTGGCAGCGGGTCTGTCCAGCAGCCGGGCATGCTGGCTCGCCAGCTACCTCGCCGAGCTGAGCGATGACAATCAGACGATGGACGTAGCTTTCGACCAGGAGCCGGCGCCACTGTCTAAGCCGGTTCATGCCGTGTTCACCATAGAGGAGGTGCGGCCGCACTTCGACGCCCTAATGGCAGAAGAGCTACTAGCACAGGAGGACCTGTGCTGCAACCTCCGTCTCCTCAACGAGCACCGGTGAACAAGTGAACGACAATGCCGTCGCGGACATGAGGCCCTATGATCCTGGCTTCCCGGATGAGCAGCGGGCGCTGTATCAGACCATCCGTAGGGCCCGTGAGGCACTCTCTGTCGTCCTTCGAGTTGTTGCACTCGCTGTGGCGCCGCCGTCTCGCGTTGTCAACATGGTTAACAGACATGAGGATGAGGAGATGACTTTACTTGGAGAGGATGACAGTGGGGACCCACCAGGGCCATAGCCGCACGTACGCAAGTGCCTCCTTATTAGTATATAAAACTCTAATTTTTTTGCTTCCTCTTTGTTTCCTGACATCATGGCCCACACCATTGTCAACCTATGTAGTCAATAAACGAGAGAATTGCACAAGAAGCAGCCAACAGCTGGGACCAAGCAGCTCGAGCAGTATTAGTGTTTTTGACGTGTGAGCACTACAGAGTTTTTCTTGAGAAATGTTTAGCCCAGATATTAATTTTTCTCCTCTGAACAACAATGAAAACATCGCTGCAGCTATTAACTGGGCAGGCTGTGGCCCGTCTAGCCCAGGCCAGATATCCATCCCAGATCTTAATTTTTTTCAAGCTGAAAATGGCTAGCCTGGCTATACTTTTTTTAGGAATACCCACGCAAGGTCAAGTTGTTATTCTCCGCCCCGCTGGGCTGCAAATCTTTCCTAGGAGGGATGCATTAGGCTTAACAAGAAAATGGGCTTTAAGAAATAATAAATGGGATGTAATTATAAAAACTAGGCAGTAACTATAAAAAATGCACCAAACTAGGCAGTAACTATAAATGGGATATTCAAAATTTTAATATCATTAATTGTTGCGAGCGCAATGTTTCGTTGGATTTTTATGTAATATAAATTTATATTGAAACTGTATTTAATCTGACTAGAAATTTCGGGATAAAAATATTTTGGATCCCATCAAAATGTGGGAAATTTTATTGAATTATGTTTTGAACGATTGGTTGAAATGGCTGTACTTTTAACAAACTGTAAATGAGCTGTAGTAAATTCTATTACAATTCAGAAATTGGCTGCACATTCTTACAAATCTTTAATGGGCTATATGTTCTCTGCCACACACTTGTGGCCTTACTAAGTTGACGCGTCCCCTAAAAAAAGAGTTGACGCTTATGCAAGGCTTTGTCAACTTATAGTCAACACACGGTTCTAGCAGAAGTGGCCGTTGGATGTCCATCCAACGGATGCCGTGCATATTCTTCAATCTCGAATATTCTAGCTTTTCCCGCCCAGAAAATGATTCCTCCTCCTGACATCTGGGGCACTGTTTCGGAAGCTGACCTATGGGCCTACTAAGTTGACGCGTACCAAGGGCTTTGTCAACTTAGTCAATATAAACGATTCTAGATCTAGTGACCGTACGATGTCCATCCAACAGCTGTCGTGCTTCTTGAACCTCTGGTCTTCTTGCTCCAGCCACCCAAAGCAGCACCGGTCGTGCCGCCTGCTCCTGCCTCCCATGGCCAGCTATGCTCCCGCGTAGGCCTCACCGCCCCTACTAATCCCACCGCTGGCCAGGGAATCCCTCCACTCACCCACACGCCCTGTTATTCTGCAGCGACGGCAGACTCACACCACAGCCGAACCAGTGAACCCTCGTACTCCTCTCCGCGCGGGCATCCACTGCCGCGTCTTCCTTGGCTCCACGTCGTCCCCTTCCTAGGCCTCGCCGTCGTCCACCGCCAAGGTGCTCTCGGCGCGGTGTGGTCAACGTGGTCAAGGAATGACTTCCATCTGAAGAGTACTGTACATGGAGAGGCTGATAGCTGGGTCCACGGCAGCCGCAAGGAAGTGCCTCCGTATTACGAAGAAAATAAATATTACTCCACCTGACAGCAGGGACCACCAGGCGGGCCACCGTATTTGGCGAAAAAACGTTTCCCCTAACTGCTGGGACCCACCAGACGGGCCAACGTATTTCGCAAAAAAAACGTTCTCCCCGCTGTCAGCTCGGACCCACCGGAGGTGCCTCCTTATTACGCAAAAAAATGAATACTCCCCCTGCTAGTTGGGACCCACCTTGGTGGGAGGCTGACTTGTGGGCCTACTAAGTTGACGGGGACAGAGTGCTTTGTCAACTTAGTCAATATGAACGATTCTACCTCAAGTGATCGTACGATGTCCATCCAACGGCCGTAGTGCTTCTTCATCCTCTAGTATTCTTGCTCCAGCCGCCCAAAGCAGCGCCGGTCGTGGCGCATGCTCCTGCTTCCCGTGGCCGGCTGTGCTTCCGCAGAGGCCTCACCGCCCCCTACTATTCCAGGCCCTGCGGCGACGGCAGCCGAACCAATGAACCCTCATACTCCTCTCCGCACGGGCTTCCACTGCCGCGTCTTCCCCGGCTCCACGTCGTCCCCTTCCCAGGCCTCGTCGTCGTCCACTGCCCTGGTGCTCTCGGCGCGGCATGGTCAACATGGTCAAGGAATGACTTCCATCGGAAGAGTATAGTACGTGGAGAGGCTGACAGCTGGGTCCACGGCGGCCGCAAGGAAGTGCCTTCTTATTACGTGCAAAATAATTATTCCTCCACCTGACAGCAGGGACCCACCGGATGGGCAACTGTATTTCACAAAAAAATGTTTCCCCCTGACTGCTAGGACCTACCAGCTACATCTTCACACGCAAGGAAGTGCGTCCGGGTAAAAAAAAATGATTCGTCCCCTGACTGCTGGGACCCACCACCTACATCTTCGCACGCAAGGAAGTGCCTGACAGTCGGGACCCACCTTGTTGAAGCGTACGTAGCGTTGTCATTCTGGTCGTGAACGTGTACGTGCATACTGGTCGATATAGAGGCGCGCACATGTCGTAGTAGAGGCGCACACGTATCATGTACATGTATGTACAGGGGCTAGTGTGCAAGAAAGAAAATACGGCCACGAATGTACATACAGGCAGGGTCTCGAACGCCTACTCGCACATACATATGGCCAGGGCTCGTGTACATGGCTGGGTCGGAACGGAGAAACTGCGTCGTCGTCATGTTCAAGGGGAGCCAACCGGCTGGGTCGGAACGGAATGCGTCGTTGTGTTCATCGGGAGGGCTTGGATGGAACAACCAATGGAAACGAGGCTGGGCGTATCGCAGAACGGAGGAAACTACCTTGTGTTCGACCGGCCACGCTCGAAACAGGATCCTGCTCATAGGGAGGGGTCTGGCATACCGCAAAATGGAGGAAATGGACCTCCTACGGTCGAAACGGGGGTCATGCTGATCGGGAGGGGTGTGGCGCACCGCAAAATGGAGGAACGGACTTGTGTTGGAGCTCTACGGCCGAAACGGGAGTCCTGTTCATCGGGAGGGGTGTGCCGTATCGCAAAACGGGACTCCACGGGATATTGTTCATCTCCACCATCGACCCCCTCCAGCCTCCACGGGCTACTGTTCATCCACTGTCGACCTCCTCCAGCCTCCACCTGTGAGTGTTCATCCACGGGCTCCTGTTCATCCAGCCTCCACCGCGCGCTACTCCACCGGCTACTGTTCAACCAGCCCTCTCCACGGGCTCCTGTTCAACCACCCCTCCACGGGCTACTGTTCATCCATCCCTCTATCGTCTACTATTCATCCAGCCCTCAACGGGGTGGTCCTGTTCATCCTGCCCTCCATGGGGTCCTGTTCATCCAACCCCAACCGACTCGATCGATCGAGGTACTGTTCATTCAGAGGCAACACCATGGGGTCATGTTCATCCACCCCCACCGGGAACTGTTCATCCAAACCCCCCCAGCAATGCTCACTGTTCATCTAGAGGCAGCATCGATCGACTTCAGTTAGCAGCAGTAGCGAAGGAATCGCTCGATCGGGTTCAGTTAACAGCCATCGATCGATCGCTCCGGTTCAGTAACGCGTAGCCTGCAGTGCAATCGCTCGGGTTCAGTTAAAGCCCAACGCCTCGCTCGGGTTCAGTTAGAGCCCAATGCCTCGCACCCACGCGCATGTGTGTACGAGAGAAACGTGCACTGCTCGGCCCCGACCACCCACTGTAACCGGGAACACCCCGATATTTTCCTCGCCCTCGCATCTACCACAGTTTTTTCCGTCATGGACGGCCCAAAGAATGTCATGCAGCTGTGTCTCCGGCCCACCCAGGACGAAAAGCCATTTTCTATCATGATTTTTTGTCATAGAAGTAGGACCCCACCACATCTAAGATGATACCGGGTTTTGTCACAATTATCGTCATAGAAGTGTCATAAGTATGACAGAAAAAAATTCGTTCGGCCCAAAATGTCATGGATGTGTCTTTTTTTGTAGTGTTGGCGACCAACTATGAAGATTCCTTTCTCTGTAACCGACCTTGTGTAACCCTAGATCCCTCTTGTGTCTATATAAACCGGAGGGCTAGGTCTGTACATACTCTCCGAATAATCATAGCCAGGTTAGAATTTTAGGGTTTAGCCATTATGATCTCGTGGTAGATCAACTCTTGTAATACTCATATTCATCAAGATCAATCAAGCAGGAAGTAGGGTATTACCACCATAGAGAGGGCCCGAACCTGGGTAAACATTGTGTCCCCCGTCTCCTGTTACCATCGATCATAGACGCATAGTTCAGGACCGCCTTCCTGAGATCCGCCGGTTTTGACACCAACATTGGTGCTTTCATTGCGAGTTCCACTGTGCCGTCCTCAAAAGGTTTGATGGCTCCTTCAATCATCTACAACGATGCTTTCCAAGGAGAAGTCTTCCTCCCCGGACAGATCCTCGTGTTTGGCAGCATCGCATTGCGGGCCAACTCGCTTGGCCATCTGGAGCAGATCGAAAGCTACACCCCTGGCCACCAGGTCAGATTCGGAAGCTTGAGTTACGTCATAGATAACCATGGAGACTTGATCTTCGACGAATTCGAGACCACGGCAGCCGCTCCCAGCCACCACGATGAACATGACTTAGATCTGTCATCGGGCCATACCCAGGAAATTGCACCTGAAACCGCTCTGGCCTTAGATCTGGAGCAGGTCGCGCCATCCGAGGACAGGAAGCTCAACCCCGCCATGGAAGCCATACACTCCCCGGCGTTGGAGCCGCACACAGACTTAACTTCAAGTAGCATATGTGTCACCGGAGCTACGGACTCGTTTCCGGTTATATGTTTCGAACTATGTGCATCCGCGCACGAGCATGATCGGTCATCGATCGCCGAATTCAGCACCGCGGACATCTTCCGGCACTCGCCTCTGGGCGACGTGCTGAACTCGTTAAGAGCACTATCTTTAGCGAGAGGCTCACAGCCGGATTGTGTCTGGCTCGAACCGGAGGCTGGTGATGGAGAATTTCACTTCCCACCCACCGCCCACTTCATATCCACTGTCAAAGACTTAACTAACATACTTGATTACGGCTCCGACAACCTCGACGGTATGGACGATGATGCCGGAGAGGAAGAGGCCCAAAACCCGTCGTTCACCGGACGCTGGACGGCCACTTCCTTGTATGATGTATACATGGTGGATGCACCAAAGCAGAATAGCGACGATGACAAGGAAGATCTAGCTGAGGATAAACCTTACGAGATACAATCAAAGAGCCGGTGCCAGCGGTGCCACTCTAAGTCACGCCACGGTAAAGACAGCTACACCAGCACAGGAGAAGATAACACTCCGGAAGGTGACGAAGACAACGAAGACCCCATTGACGCAGCCACTGAACAGGATGAACGGGAAGATGGGCAGGTTAGCCCTGGTAAATAGGCCACGCATGAAGACTCGGAGGATGGTAGTTATCTTCCGCTATCCGAGTATGAGGCGAGCCTCGGCACTAACGATTTCATCGTGCCTGAGGAACCTCTTGAGCAGGAGCGCTTCAAGCGCCAGCTAATAGCCACTTCAAGGAGCTTGAAAAAGATTAGCGGCAGCTTCAAGCTAACCAAGATCTGCTCAACGACAAATGGACCGATGTCCTAGCAGCCAAAGAATACAGCCTCAAGCACCAAGCCAAAAGCTACCCGAAGCACAAAATGCTACCTCAGTTCGATGAAGAGGCGCCGGAACACATACCACCATCGCGCAATACGGCTGACCGACCACCACGTGGTCGAGATAAAACGGCAACTCAAGCCGAATACCAGCCCGCCCCACCTCATCGGAAAGGCAGAGGTAAACCAGCTCGCGGTCATACATATGACCTTCGGCAGGACCTGAACAATAAAGCAGGACATACCAGATCGATCTACGGGTCGGGAGGACGTGCCCTGACATGCGACGATGGCCATCTATTCGGGCGTGACAAACCCAGTCACGCGAGGGCTGAAAGCCGCAAACGGCCTCCATCAGAGCTACGTCGCGATATGGGCCGATATAGAGGCGTCGCACACCCTCATTGCTTCACCGACGAAGTCATGGAACATGAATTCCCAGAAGGGTTCAAACCCGTGAATATAGAATCATACGATCGAACCACGGACCCCGCGGTATGGATCGAAGACTTCATCCTCCATATTCATATGGCCCGCGGTGATGACCTTCATGCCATCAAATACCTCCCCCTAAAACTCAAAGGACCAGCCCGACATTGGTTGAACAGCTTGCCTGAAAATTCCATCAGCAGCTGGGAGGACTTGGAAGAAGCCTTCCTTGATAACTTCCAAGGTACATATGTTCGACCTGCGGACGCTGACGACTTAAGCCATATAGTCCTACAGCCTGGAGAGTCCGCCAGGAAATTCTGGACTAGGTTCTTAACTAAAAAGAACTAGATCGTCGATTGTCGGGATGCCGAAGCCCTAGAGGCCTTTAAACACAGCATCCGCGACGAATGGCTCGCCCGCCACCTCGGCCAGGAGAAGTCAAAGTACATGGTGGCCCTCACGGCACTCATGACCCGCTTTTGTGCGGGCGAGGATAGTTGGCTGGCCCGTAGCAAAAACAATGCAAGCGACTCCAGCACCCCTGAAGCTAAAAATAGCAACGACAAGTCCTGACGCAACAGATACAAGCGTCGAAACAACAATGACAACACCGAGGATACATCAGTCAATGCTGGATTTAGTGGCTCTAAGTCCGGTCAGCGGAAGAAGCCGTTCAAAAAGAACAATTCGGGCCCATCTAGCTTGGACCGCATACTTGATCGTCCGTGCCAGATTCATGGCACCCCAGACAAACCACCCAATCATACCAACAGAGATAGTTAGGTTTTTAAACAGGTCGGCAAGTTAAATGCCGAAAACAAGGATAAGGGATCGCAAAGCGAAGACGACGATGAGGAGCCCCGACCGCTGAACAAAGGGGAACAGAAGAAGTTTCCCCCTCAGGTCAAAACGGTGAACATGATATATGCCACCCACATCCCCAAGAGGGAGCGCAAGAGCGCGCTCAGGGACGTCTACGCGATAGAGCCAGTCGCCCCAAAATTTAATCCATGGTCATTGAGGGAGTCCTGGATTAGGGGGTCTCCGGACAGCCGGACTATATCCTTTGGCCGGACTGTTGGACTATGAAGATACAAGATTGAAGTCTTCATCTCGTGTCCGGATGGGACTTTACTTGGCGTAGAAGGCAAGCTAGGCAATACAGATATGTATATCTCCTCCTTCGTAACCGACCATGTGTAATGCTAGCCTCCTCCGGTGTCTATATAAACCAGAGGGTTTTAGTCCGTAGGACAACAGACAATCATACGATAGGCTAGCTTCTAGGGTTTAGCCTCTCAGATCTCGTGGTAGATCAACTCTTGTAACACTCATATCATCAAGAACAATCAAGCAGGACGTAGGGTTTTACCTCCATCTAGAGGGTCCAAACCTGGGTAAACATCGTGTCCCCTGCCTCCTATTACCATCCGCCTTAGACGCACAGTTCGGGACCCCCTACCCGAGATCCGCCAGTTTTGACACCGACATTGGTGCTTTCATTGAGAGTTCCACAGTGCCGTCACCGTAAGGAAGGATGCCTCGTCTCGTTGTTAAAAACAACATTACCGCCGGGGGAGCCCTAGCTGTCGGCCAAACTCTCCGGCTAGGCAGTTTCATCATGACCGCCCGTTCGACTGCTGCACCGACGATGACTTCTTGGGTCATCAAAAACAGCCTCCACGTCGGCTCGGAATTTGTCGAGCAGATGGATCCAATGGAGCTCTCATCCTGAAACGAGCTCTTGGATTGCATTGCCGCCTTGGGAGTCTCTACGGACTATGATCGGATTGGGCTTAAACCCGATCAAAGGGAGATTAACTCTCCACCGGTCACCCATCATATCTGGGTGGTGGAGGAACAATGCGGCGATTCTTCCTCTATCTTGAGGACTAACGATGTCCGGATTCCTGAGCTCTCCGAATTGTGTTTCCTCGACGCATACACCGGCTACCACCAAATCAAGATGGTGGAGTCCGACCAAGCCGCAACGGCATTTATCACACCATACGGCCCCTTCTGCTTCAACACAATGCCTTTTGGGCTCAAAAACGCCGGCGCAACATATCAGCGCATGATTCAGACATGTCTGGAGAAATAGATCGGCAAAGCAGTAGAGGCATACGTAGATGATGTGGTCGTCAAAACCAAACACGCCGACTCTCTAATAGATGACTTGAGGCTCACATTCGACAACCTCCGAACATACGACATCAAGCTCAATCCGGAAAAATGCGTTTTCAGTGTACCAGCCGGAAAGTTCCTGGGTTTCATTGTCTCCAGTAGAGGAATTGAAGCAAATCCGGCCAAAATCCGAGCTCTGTCACAGTTGGCTATACCAACGGACCTCAAACAAATCCAGAAATTAACCGGATGTGTGGCGGCTCTAAGCCACTTTATCTCCTGCTTAGGAGAAAAGGCATTACCCCTTTATCGCCTCCTTCGGCGCACCGAACACTTCGAGTGGACGAACGCTGCCACAGCTGGATTGGAAGAAATAAAAGCCATACTAGCAACCAACCCAATCCTGGCCGCACCAAACATCGGCGAACCAATGATGTTGTACATTGTGGCAACTCATCAGGTAGTAAGCGCAGTGCTCGTCGTCGAACGAGAAACGGACGGACATAAATTCCCCCTTCAAAAGCCAGTATATTATGTATCCACTATCCTCACTCCATGCAAATCACGGTACCCACATTATCGAAAGATAGCCTATGCGGTATTCATGGCATCCCGGAAGCTGCGACACTACTTTCAAGAGTGTTCAATTACAGTTGCCTTGGCAGTGCCACTTAATGATATTATAAAGAACCGCGACACCACGGGCCGGATTGCCAAATGTGTCGGCGTTCTGGGAACGGGGGTCCCCAGACTTGCCTGCCTACGGCCTACAGCGTGCCTCAAAGGGGGGCCCAGCACGGCCCATCTTCACCAACACAAACCCAAGACCCTTGCGAGGGGCCAAGCCTCGCGGGGCGGACGACGCGGAGCTTCCTCAGGCACGGCCTCGTCAGGCTAGCTCACGAGGAGGCGGAGAGATCAAGGCGGGGTACCAAACGAGGTGCCCATGACGCAAGCCATGACGACCAAGGGCGCCAGGCGGGTGCCAGCCCGCGCAGCGTCCTCCTTTCCTCTTTGGTGCAAAGGGGGTAAGCGCGGCTGCGGAGTACCGAGGCATTAGGCAAAGGTTGCCATTTCGGTGCAATGAGACCAAGACCAGGAGGACTACGAGGCGGAGGTCACCGTGGAGCCCAAGACGGCGTCATCACCAGAGCTTTGCGCAGGCGAAGACTACTTTTGTCAGGATTGTTGATACTTGTTGTCCCCCTTTAAATTAGCCCACCATTGTTGGCTCCCTTCCCGCTCAATATTTGGGAAGAGGACCAGGGCCTCTATAAATAGGACCAGCCACCCACATAGAAAGGGGTTTGGCCGGTTGGTTGAGAGGTTGGAAGGAAGAGGCTCGTTAGAGGGGGTCGATCGGTCGGTTGGTGGGAAGGAGAGAGAGAGAGAGAGAGAAGGTGACTGAACTCCTCCGAGCAGTTCATTACCCCAGCCAAGAACAGACCCTCGCGAGGCTGTTCTCCCTTGTATTATTCATCACCATCAGCCCAAGAGGCAATCCACCACACCACACACTGGAGTAGGGTATTACACCACAACGGTGGCCCGAACTAGTATAAACCCTGCGTCTCTTGTGTCGTTCTTTCCATAGTTTAGATCCTAGCATGGCGGAGGGGTGCAGGTAGGTAGGAGGTGAAATCTCCGCGCGCACCCCAGTGTTCGAACCTCAAGGGTCTGCCAGAACCCGAAATCCGACATTTGGCGCGCCAGGTAGGGGTGCGCTAGAATCCACCTTCTACTGCTTCGTGCCCCGTCGCGTCGTCGTCACCATGTCCGGCGACCAGGCGGGCAACCCAGATCCATGGGCGGCGTGGCCCGCCCGCGCAGAGCCGCTCGCCTCGGGCGACCCCGTGCCCCAGGCAGCTCGCGGTCCGCAAGGCGCTGCGGGCCGCGGGCGACGCGGGCAGGCTTCGACAGCTCTCACACCACGGCAGGCGCGGTCGGCATCAAGGGCCTCCAATCACGCCGCGACCACGACACCGTACACCCGCCGGGAACAGGCAAACTCGAGGGCCGCGGTCACGGTGGCCCGGGAGCTGCTGCCGTGCAGACTGCTAGAGGGCGGCCGCGACGTGCTGCTGGAGCGGGTGGCAGAGCTCCTAGGCTTCACCGCCTCGGGGGCTCACCCCTTCTGCACCCAGCTCCCATATCCAACCCAGGGCGACCCGCGCAGGGGCCTCGCGCATGCCCGTGGGCTCCAAGGCTACTCCAACACCAGCGAGGCTGTCAGCACCGGACCGGCGGCGGCGCTGCCCCCGTTCCTGGTCCGCGAAGAAGAAGGACTCGACGCGACTCGCGGCCCCAGTGGACAGCCGCGCTGCCAACCCATGGTAGGCGCGTCAGGCAGGACCGCGTGGCACGCAGAGCACTACGGCGTGGCCTTCGGGATGATGGCGCCAGAGGAGTACGCCTCATGATGGACCAAGGACACCCACACGAGGGCGAACAAGGCTCGCTCCTCAGCCCAAGCTGGGGGGACGAGGCGCCAGAAGCTGAGCCCTTCCAGGAGTCTCGGGACGGTCCCACTGGGCACGCTAGAGGCAACGATTATCGGGTACCACTAATTCTTCAGCAGGCATACGCTATCCATGGATCGTAGGAGGTGCAGGTTGCCACAGTGGGCAGCTGCCCCGCTCCCACAGTCTCCTACCCCTCGGGAGGAGGGCGCAGGGGGCTGCAGGAGAGGGGCAGTGATTCGACATCACCACCGCGGCATTCGGAGCAAGGTGTTCTCAGGAGGTAGGCCCTCGCTGGGGAGGTGCCCCAGGGCCTGCCCCCGGCGGAGGACCCGTGGTCGTCGGGGAACCACTGGCGACCGCTCTACCCCATCGGCGGCGTCCAGGTTTCTGGTCGTCGTTGATGGCACTAGAGTGTGGCGCAAGGCGGGGCCCTCATCTGGCGATATGAAGCAAGGCTAGTACCTGTGAAGAAGGCCCAGTGCCTGTGAAGCTCACCGCCCCGTGACACTCTCACGTAATAATGAGTGGGGCTGTACACGCCCCGGAGTCTCAGGGGTGCCGGCCTCAGGCCCTGGGGCTCCCTCCCATGCCTAGTGGCAGCACTTAGCTCCGCGCTGGTGAGAAGACGTTCAAGACTAGACTAGGTGCCGGACGCGGCCTTTTGTTTTCTTTCGTTGCTCTTCCCCTTGGTGGCGCTTTCCCCCGCTGGAGTCAAGTTGGATTCGAATTTGAGATTTGCGTGTGTTCAGGGAAGGGGCTCTTAGTCTCGTTTGAGCAATTTCTCGCGTTTTGGTTAACACTTTGCCTCGGCCGCCTCCCCTCGCGAGCTCCTCGCGAGCCGGGTCAGGCCTAGCTTGCGCGCAGCCCAGACTGCCGCCGCCGCGTCCTCTCAGGAGGGTGTTTTATTGCAGATCCTACGGATTCAATCAGGGGACACTGAGGACACCACAACCCCCGCGGGCTGCCTCAGGGCTAGCACGGAACAAAGGTAAACTAGCCGACCAGCGCGTCGCTTAAGCCAGCCACTTGGCGCGGGCGCATGGGCAATGTAGCTTCTACTGATACGATAAACACAAGTTTTACATGATGGGCTCCCCCTCCAAAATGCTCTCACAGCTATCAGGCCAAAACCTGAGTTCTATTCATGCAGGGTAAGGAAGCAGGAATGATGCACAATCAGTCGGATGAATCCCCCAATGCGTCCTCAGGAGCACCACCAGAGCCGTTGCTGGCCTCGCTGAACTCGCCATCGCTGTCCGCGTTGCCGCCAACGGCGTCAGAGCCGTCCATCACGCCGCCCTCGTCAGCCGCCACGATCACGTCGTCATTGTCCGAGGTGAAGGCCTTGATAAGAGCGTCCACATTGTCTTCCACCCAGTGCGCCAGCTCACCTCGGACGGCCTGGGGGACTGGGGCGATGGCGGCGTCAGAATCAAAGTGGGGATCCATGTTCCGGAGGTGGCTGAAGACGCGAGAAAAGGCGCGCCTGAGCAGGGCGTGGCTCCTCTCCTCCACCCACCTGTCAGCCCTGGTCGACTGCGCCTCCAGCTGCGTCACCACGTCAGTGAAGAACTGAAGATTGCCAGCATAGTTGACTACGTGCGGCTCGCCGACAGCCTCCTCGCAGATGTTGCCCAAGGCCGCATTGGCTCTCTCCCGGTGCGTGGTGAGCATGGGGCCGTGCTCATGCTCCAGGATCCGTCGCTGACGTATTTCGTCTGCATTCTGGCGCGCGACGGCCTCAGCCTCCTCCACTCGCTGGCGAAGAAGGAGCACCTCGGCCTGGGAAGTGGTTAACTCACCTTGCGCCACCTCAAGGGCGGCCTGGGAAGCATCGGCCTGCCGCGTCACCTCCTCCAGCTTGGCCCTCAAGGCGGCAGTCCTACCTTCAGCTTCGGCCCGGATCAACCCCAGCTTCTCTTCGAACTCGTGCTCGAGGTTCAAATGCGCAATCGCCACTCGATGTCCGACCTCCTCCGGGACGCGGGCTTCCTGTGCAGCAACATCATCCTCCCCCTGCGTCACCAAGCGCTCCCTCGTCTCCAGACGCTCGTACTCGCGGGTACGTTCGGTGGCTTCCAGCGTCAGCGCCTCCTCATGCTTCTAGAGCTCTGCTGAGTCGCCAGAGGCCACCTTCATCGACGCGAGGGCTGCCTCGCGCAGCTCCACCTGCTCCTCCAGCGAGTGGCACCAGGCCAGAAGCTCCCGAGCCCGCTCCTCCGCCGCCGTTCGCCGCCGGTCAGCTTCCTGAGCCTCCTCAGTGGCCCGAGACCAGGCCTCCCGAGAGGCCACCAACGACGCCTTGGCCTCTGCTTCATCAAGATCGCGCTGACGGCGCGCAAGGGCGATGGCGCCCTCCAGCTCGCGCCTCTCTGCAGCCAGGCGCATGCCCTCAGCCTCAAGGCGCGCGTCTTCATCAGCAAGCTCCTCACCAAGCAGGCTCACTGCGTCAGTCACCCTTCGAAGGAATCCTTGGCGAAGCGCGCGACGCTCCCGAGCGCACTCGAGCACGTCTTCGACAACATCATCTGCCCAAAGCAAGCGCCGGGGTCCGCGAGTCAGCACTCCCCCTCTGGGCTGGGGTCTTGGGGCTGGCACCCTCGCGACGGCTGGGCACGCCGCGTCAGAAGCCCGGCATGGGGCCAGCCCGTCCTCAGGAGAAGAGCGTAGGAAGCGCCTCAGCCAATCGCAGTCCACGACCAGGCGAGAAGCCCATGGCAGGCTGGCTATGCCACGAGAAGGCCCGCGAAGGAGGATCACGAGGTGCGTGGGGCCACGATACGCCTCGGGATGGTTCGCCTCTTCGATCGCCCCCACCACAAGGGCTCCGCTGCTCGGAGCGCTCGAGGACGGTGGAGGGGGCGAAGCCAAAGGGGACGGCTCCTCAGCCATCTCCGCATGCTTGGCTGGAAGGGGCCTGCGGAGCAAGGGTCAGTACAAGTAACAGAAGGATCGGGAGCTGGGAAAGGAGAAGGCTCACTCATCAGTGGCGAAGTACTTCCTACGCTTCAACAGGCGACAAGGGTAATCGTCGCCCAGGGCCTCCCTTCTCTTCCGGAGAGCCCCAAAGTCCACGCGGAACCGGACCAAGAGTTGGGCGCATGGATCAACCTTCGACGAAGACGGAGCGTCAAGGCGATTTGCGGCAGGGGCGCCTGCCTGATATGCACTGCCAATCGCCTCCCCAAGAGACGCAGCTGGAGCCTCAGGGGCCCCAGTCGCAGGCACTGAGGGCAGCTACTTGTCACCCTCAGCCTCAGCGGCACAGGCCCCAAGAGCTGCTTCCCCATGAGCCTCGCCCGGCGCTGTCACCCCGCCGGGAGCCCCCTCGGCCTCTAGCACCTCGTGCCTCCCTGCTCCGCCACTCGAGGATGAGTCGCCTTGGCCGACTGGAAGGGCAGTCACCACCACTGGGTTCTTGCGAGGCCCCTGAGGGCCGGTGGGGCGCGGCCCCCACTCATCAAAGACAGGCATCTGCTTCACAAAGTCGCCCCTGCTCTGGCAGAGGTACAGCAAGGCCCCTCCCTGCCGGACGCTGCCGGGGTTGGGGTCCCTAGCCAGGGTCAAGAGCGTCATCCTCAGCACCTCAGGATCCAGGTCCTCTTCCTGGAGCCTCATACGATCCTCGCGCCCACGGAAGGCCCACATCCAGCGAGAGTGGTGTTGAAGAGGAGCAACGCGGCATAGCAGGAACTCCTTCACCACCTTGGGCGCTGTCACGCCAAGCGACCTCAAGAGCGCGAAGCGGCGCTAGACAAAGACGAGTCGGGGGCTCTCAAGCGTCTCCTGGCCCCAGCCCGAATTGGGTACAGCAGGCGAGGTCGGCTCCGATAGCAGGGGGCTGGGCACCCCTACGTCCACATACAGCCACTGCTCGTGGAACCCAACCGCGGGCAGGGGGAGCTTGAAGGCAATCCCAGAGGCCGCAGTCTCAAACGCGGCAACAAAGCTCACGCAAGCCCAACATTGGGTAGGGTCGACAAGATGCAACGAGAAGAAGTGGCGCAGCAAGGCAACCGAAGGAGGGATGCCCACCATAGCTTCGCAAAAGAAGGCGAAGACCGAAAGGAGGGTGATGGATTCAGGACTCAGATGCATCATGTGGATCTGGTAGTGGGAAAGCACGGCGTTGAAGAAATCAGAAAAGGGAGGAACCAGACCCTCCCACAGGGCATCGGCAAGATACGGGACTTCGGTGGCTATCTTGTCGATGGAGAAGTGGGACGCGGGCCAGGCCATCATCCTCCCGCATTCATTGAAGATGGTGGCCAGAGCCAAGCTGACCTTGCCCAAGCCCTCAGCGGGGGCCGCCAATGGCGGTGGGCAAGGCGGAGACACGGGTTTCTTCCCTCTCCCCTTCTTCGTCGGAGCCATGGCGATGGGAAGGGGGGAGGTTCGAGATCAGGTTGAAAACAGAAGCCGGAGTTCGAGCGGAGGAAGGACAGAGGGCACTCGAGCAACAGAAAAGGGAACGACTCTGTACGACTATGGGTCCGCCTAGCGTGGCGCAAAATAAGGAGAGCGTGGGGGAACAGTGCCGCCCACGACCAATCAACCGCCGCGCGGCGCCTAAGGCCGCAGGCTGTTAGGGCCTGCGGCGCTTCGCTCTTGCCCTTCCGCCTCCCTGCACGGCCAAGTCTGGGCGCGCCTTGGGCCCGGGGGCTACTGTCGGCGTTCTGGGAACGGGGGTCCCCAGACTTGCCTGCCTGCGGCCTGCGGCGTGGCTCAAAGGGGGGCCCAGCATGGCCCATCTTCACCAACACAAACCCAAGACCCTCACGAGGGGCCAAGCCTCGTGGGGCGGATGATGCGGAGCTTCCTCAGGCATGGCCTCGTCAGGCTGGCTCACGAGGAGGCAGAGAGATCAAGGCGGGGTACCTCACGAGGTGCCCATGATGCAAGCCATGACGACCAAGGGCGCCAGGCGGGTGGCAGCCCGCGCAGCGTCCTCCTTTCCTCTTTGGTGCAAAGGGGGCAAGCGCGGCCGCGGAGTACCGAGGCATCAGGCAAAGCTTGCCATTTCGGTGCAACGAGACCAAGACCAGGAGGACTACGAGGCGGAGGTCACCGTGGAGCCCAAGACGGCGTCATCACCAGAGCTTTGCGCAGGCGAAGACTACTTTTGTTAGGAGAGCTGATACTTGCTGTCCCCCTTCAAATTAGCCCGCCATTGTTGGCTCCCTTCCTGCTCGATATTTGGGAAGAGGACCAGGGCCTCTATAAATAGGACCAGCCACCCACATAGCAAGGGGTTCGGCCGGTTGGTTGAGAGGTTGGAAGGAAGAGGCTCGTTAGAGGGGGTCGATCGGTCGGTTGGTGGGAAGCAGAGAGAGAGAGAGAGAGAAGGTGACTGAACTCCTCCGAGCAGTTCATCGTCCCAGCCAAGAATAGACCCTCGCGAGGCTGTTCTCCCTTGTATTGTTCATCATCATCAGCCCAAGAGCCAATCCACCACACCACACACTTGAGTAGGGTATTACACCACAACGGTGGCCCGAACCAGTATAAACCCTGTGTCTCTTGTGTCGTTCTTTCCATAGTTTACATCCTAGCATGGCGGAGGGGTGCAGGTAGGTAGGAGGCGAAATCTCCGCGCGCACCCCAGTGTTCGAACCTCAAGGGTCTGCCGGAACCCGAAATCCGACAAAATGGGCCATTGAGCTCCTCCCGTTCGAGATTAAATCACAAGTATTGGCCGACATTCTCGCCAAATGGACGGAAGCCGAACTCCCTAAAGAGTACGGCGCATACTCCAATTGGATCATGCACTTCGACGGCTCCAAAATGCTGGCTGGTCTGGGGGCTGGCGTCATCCTGACGTCCCCAGCCGGAGATACAGTTCAATACGTACTACAGATATTGTATACAGACTCCAATAACGCAACCGAATACGAAGCCCTGTTACATGGTCTTCGGATGGCAGTCTCCATGGCCATTCAACGCCTGGAGGTGCGCGGGGATTCGAACCTCGCAATATCCCAAATAAATGGAGACTTCGATGCCAACGATCCGAAGATGGTGGCCTATCGCAACGCCATCCTAAAGATGTCAGCTCGGTTCGAGGGGCTCGAATTTCACCATGTGTCTCAGGAAAACAATCAGGCGGCGGATATCCTCGCCCGCATCGGCACAAAACGCGATGCAGTCCCGCCAACATCTTTTTGGAGAGGTTGTTTAAGCCATCCGTGGTATGGGAAGGGGACACCGGTAACAATAGTCCGGACCCGGCCAAAATGCCCAATACCGAACACTCTGACATAATCGGAGGCTCTGCCACCGAAATAACACCTTCAGCCCATGTAATAATGGCCATCATCGCCCCGTGGACAGAACCATTCCCGGCCTACCTAACTAGGCAGGAACTTCCTGAGGACCAAAATGAGGCACGCTGCATAGTGCGGCGATCTAAAGCCTACAAGGTCCACGAAGGGAGAGCTGTATAAAAAAAGCACTACCGGAATCCTTCAATGGTGCATCTCCGAAGAGGAAGGGCGGAAGCTTTTGGCAGAAATTCACGCCGGACTCGGTGGCCACCATGCCGTAGCCCGGGCCCTTGTAACCAAGGCCTTCCGTACAGGTTTTTATTGGCCAACGGCCCGGGTAGATGCACAGGACTTGGTCCAACAATGCGTCGGTTGCCAGCTTTTTGCAAACAAAAGCCACATGCCACCCACCGCCCTCCAAACAATCCCCATTACCTGGCCCTTTGCGGTCTGGGGGCTTGACATGGTTGGACCCCTTAAAGGGGGAACCCATAAGAAAAAAATACTTACTGGTCATGGTGGATAAATTCACCAAATGGATAGAAGCCAAACCTGTTAAAACGGCCGAATCCGGACCGGTGATAGACTTCATATCCGGGGTTGTACACCGTTATGGTGTCCCCCACAGTATCATCACTGACAACGGCACGAACTTCACTGCTGACGAGGTAAAACTCTGGTGCAGCAACATGGGCATTAAGCTCGATTATGCCTCTGTCTATCATCGACAGACTAACGGCCAACTTGAGCGAGCAAATGATCTTATCATGAGCGGCATCAAACCCAGATTAGTGCGGTCCTTAAAGGAGTCTAACACGCACTGGGTAGAGGAGCTCGACTCCGTACTCTGGGGGCTGCGGACCACGCCGAATCGTACTACCGGATACACACCCTTCTTTATGGTGTACGGCGCAGAGGCAGTTCTGCCTCGTGACATAATTCATGACTCACCTCGAGTGCGCATGTATGAAGAAAGAGAAGCCGAGCTCGATCGGCAGGATAGCCTGGACACCCTGGAGGAGGAGCGCGACGTGGCAAAAGCCCGTTCCACATTCTATCAGCAACAGGCTCGCAAATACCAAAGCAAAGAAGTACGGGCCAAAAATTATAACGTTGGCGAGCTAGTTCTACGCCTGCCGGAGAAGAAAAAGACCAAGCTCTAGCCCAAATGGGAAGGTCCCTTCATTATTGACCAAGTTCTGACCGGTGGAGCGTACCGTCTGCGGGATGCATCGAATAATCGACTTGAGCCGAACCCATGGAACGTAGCCAGGCTCCGAAGATTCTACGCCTAGTGCCGGACTCTATGTGCGTCTCCTTCCTCTGTCCATTTTTTGCATATACATTATCTGTCTTTTTTCTCTTCCTTTCTTTTATTCTTTCTCAAGGCCTTCAAGGGCCAACTTGTGCCTTGCTTGCAAACTATTGATGCGCTAACCGCGCTCATTATACCTGGGGGCTTCTTACACAGAAGCTTAATTATTCATCTGGGCTTCATGCCCCGCACATGTGTTATTCTTCTGCATGTACCTTTTCTTCGCCATTATATGCATCGATATGACATAAGTTTTGGCCAAGATGGGTTGCCCGGCTCTTGTATTTATGCCCTACGTTCCCGTTAATTCGGCTAGGGCATAAGGGGAGCACCTCTACGATTGTTACAGCCGAGTCAGCCGGATGTGTACCTCAGACTGGGTGAAGCCGAAAGCTAGCGTTCTTAAGGGAATATTTGGTCGGTGAACAAAAGATGATTTTTATTTATTTTCCATATGTGCCCCCAGATGTTTTTGCCTGCGTCTCCTCTCGCAGTCCGGACATGCACTTTAGGGCATGCGTACCCAGGGAAAGGAACCCTTAACGGAACTATTCTCCCTGGAAGATGTTTCTTACTACCCATGTAATATAACATAACTAGTTGGATACTTGTCTGTTCAAGCACTAATGAACCCTACGCCTGGTTTCCACGCATACCCCGGTTCTTATATAACTGAGCGGGTATTCGGATACACTCCGGACTATTGGGTCCCGAGGTCGAAGCGAAAAGGTCCGCCATGACAAATGATTTACAATCTGGCTAGAAGGCATTATACATGTCACTTTAATTACATAGTCATGTAGACTGACTAAATTCCTCTTCTATACCATCCAACAGGCTGTCTAGCCTACAATCCTGTTGGGAATACTTTGCGGCTAATTCTACTTGCCCATACACTAAGCTAACGGGGATCTCTTTCCCATCGGGCCCCACAGGTCTGACCTCGGCCATGTGGTTTGGGTCAGCCTTGGTATACCGCGTCTTCACCATGGCCCAAGCTTCCCTGGCACCTTGACGGCAGACCGATATCTTCCATAATCGGAAGCGCCGCCGTGCTCCCTTGAGCTTCTCCGCAAGCTCTCCAATGCCTTCTAGCAGGGAGAAGGATGGCCACAAGGCCAGGGCAATACCTTGCATCACCTGCCGAACTTGTTCGTGTAGTTGTGAGAGCTCGGCTAGAAGATCACCCGCAGACCCGGGCATCTCCTCCGCGGGACGACCCGTCAGCATACCTGCAGACATAACTCTGTTAGTCGGCTTCTTTGCCGCACCCTTTTAAGGGTTCGTTCAAGCACTTACTGAAAATGCCGTGTCGAAGCCGCTTATTCTCCTTCTCGAAGTCCGCAAACTGGGCTCGAACATCTTTCAGTTCCACGCTCAGCTTGGTATTGGCGTCTTGGAGATTGTTTTTCTCCCGCCTGACCTTAGTCGCATTTGCCAGCCATTACCTGTCGTACGACATGCTGGTCCTCCGAATTCTCTCCGGAGTCATCTGCAATATCTACTGTTAGATCTGCAGCCATGCCGCACACTATATGGTACCTATCATTCTTTGAAACAAATGTTACCAGCTGGGGACTTTTTAGGTTCCTTCAATGTGGCAATAGTGGCCTGAAGTTGGGTCTTGCATTCCTCCAGCTCCTATGACAGTCGAGTATTCTTCTTTGTAAGAACATGCACAATAAATGATACTTAAATCAGTTGTGCCAACTGTTTCAAGTCTCAGGGGCTACTGATACATATAATCGTCAGATTTTCTTACCCGTACATCCCTTACATACTGGTCCGTGGCTCTGGCTAGACCATTTTGAGCAGCACGGAGGTACGCGTCTCCAGAATTGAAGGCATCAAATGCCTCTAGTGAGAAGCAAGCATCACGGAGTACGGCCCGGCGATGCCTATGATTCATGGCGCTCTCCACTTCTGAATTTGTAGCGGACAGTTTATCCACATCCTCTATAGGAGGAGTATCCGGCATCCACCCCATGTCGGCTTCCGCCTCTATGTCTGGCCCTGGAGCCCGACTGGTGGAAGCATGATCGGCAGCCTCTCTGGACATATTCTGGCGAGCGTTTTTTCTATTAAAGAAACATGGACGTCATTACATTTTGAGAAAGACGACAACCACGGAGCGGGGTTTTTGTCATACCTCTGTGATGGCGTCTCCGTCCTGACCGCCTTCCTTTTTGGCCTACCCGGCCTTGGTGCCTCTTGTTGGCGAGTTGCTGTGGGTTCGGCACGGCATCCCGAATGCCTTCCCTGTAAAACGCCATATGTATATGGTAGGTGAAGTGTCTAAAAGGGGATCCTAGTTTTTGGAGTTGGGATTTTGGTTTTTCTTACATGCGACGTAGGGAGCAGTCCGGGATAGTCGGCCGTAATGGCCACCATGGCGTCATCACAGCTCAATTGATAGAACTGCCTGTCTATCAGCTCCACGAATATGTCTGGATCTTCTTCGAGTCTGGGACCGAGGGCCCGGTCAGGGTCCTCTGGTTGTGGAGATGGGCTGTTGACCTCCCTTACGGCTTTTCGCAGTTCCTGTCGTAAAATGACAAGGTGAATACCTACGACAAAGAATGCGGGAAGAATGGGAGTAAGGAGATATAACTCACCCAGCTTGGAGGGTTGTACATGGAGAATCCATCCCGTGGCTTGGTGCGGATGAATTCCTCTTCCTCTCCCTTGAACAACTCAAACAGAATTTTTGCTAAAGCAGCAGCGGTGTCTGGTCCCTTACGCCCGCAACGGGTGGAATCATCTTCCCCGTTAAAACACCACAGGGGGTGCCCTCGATATTGAAGTGGCTGCACTCCCCGCATTATGCATATTGACATAACCTCAATAACTGTCAATCCTGATTGAACCAGCGCTTTAATCCGGTTCATCAGGTAAAGAACTTCTTCATTGTCTTCCTCCTGGGGGCTCCATGGGCGCCAGCTTCGGCGTTTCTTCAGAGGAGCATTGTTGAACTCAGGAAGACCCCGCCGAACAGGGTCCGGAAGGGGGACGTCCTCCATATAAAACCATTCCGAAGTCCAGTCATCAGACGTCTTCTTGGGAGTACCGGACAGGTATCCGGTTTCGGTGATGCGCCATATTTCGGCTCCGCCTACTTGATAAAGTGACCCCTTCTGTGTGCGGGGGACGAGGCAAAATAACCTTTTCCACAGCTCGAAATGAGCTTTGCGGCCCAGGAATAACTCGCAGAGGGCAACGTAGCCGGCGATGTGTAATATGGAAGCAGTTGGAGGCCGTAAAACTCCAAGAGCCCACAGAGGAACGGATGAATTGGAAATCCGAGTCCCCTTAATAAGTAAGGAACAAGGCATACCCGCTCCCCCATAGAGGGGCTGGGGAAGCTCTCCGCTTGCTCCCCGCCATTTTAGGTGGCGAGACCTGCTCGGACGGGCACCATATACGCTGGAGGGAGAAATCCCTAAGTCTGCAGTTCGACTAATCGATTGTGTGAGACAGAACACCTCTCCCAATCACCGGGCTTAGGGCTATAGGGGCGAGAGGAGGAGCTGCGGTGGTCGGCCATGTTGGAGTGCATTTTTCCGAAGCGCGCTCCGATGGATTCTCGCTGTGGGAGGATGGTATGGATTGGATCTAAGAATCCCCATCCCTTTAATAGACAATTTATTAACTGGCTAGGGGGGCGAATGTAAAAACGCCCTGGCTCCTCGTATTCATTCGACACGTGGAAGATAGCCCTTATTGGGCGCGGAAGCCAAGAGGTCCAACATTTATGGGGCCAGACACTACTTAACAAACATTTCAAAATTTGGAGAAGAATTCGCCTTGCAATGCCGAAGACAATACTGTGTGTCGGACTTGACGTCATTGAAGCCTGGTTCGAGGGATACTGAGGGAGTCCTGGATTAGGGGGTCTCCAGATAGCCAGACTATATCCTTTGGCCGGACTGTTGGACTATGAAGATACAAGATTGAAGACTTCGTCTCGTGTCCGGATGGGACTTTACTTGGCGTAGAAGGCAAGGAAGGCAATATGGATATGTATATCTCCTCCTTTGTAACCGACCTGGTGTAACCCTAGCCCCCTCCGGTGTCTATATAAACCGGAGGGTTTTAGTCTGTAGGACAACAGACAATCATACCATAGGCTAGCTTCTAGGGTTTAGCCTCTCAGATCTCATGGTAGATCAACTCTTGTAACACTCATATCATCAAGAACAATCAAGGAGGACGTAGGGTTTTACCTCCATCTAGACGGCCCAAACCTGGGTAAACATCGTGTCCCCTGCCTCCTGTTACCATCCGCCTTAGACGCACAGTTCGGGACCCCCTACCCGAGATCCGCCAGTTTTGACACCGACAGTCGTCATGCCCAATCACTTTTGATCGCCGGGATCATCCGACTAGTATTCGTCATGGTGGCTCAGCTGCACTGGTCCTGGACCCAATAATTGATGGGTTCCACATGACGCGAGTCCTGATGGACGGTGGTAGCAGCCTCAACTTGCTCTATCAGAACACAATGCGCAAAATGGGCATTAACCCATCACGGATCAAGCCCACAAAGACTACCTTTAAGGGAGTCATACCGGGCGTAGAGGCCCGCTGCACGGGCTCAATCACACTAGAGGTTGTCTTCGGATCTCCGGACAACGTCCGAAGTGAGGAGTTAATCTTCGATATCGTCCCCTTCCGTAGCGGCTACCACACACTGCTCGACGCATTTGCTCGATTCAATGCGGTGCCACACTATGATTATCTCAAGCTCAAGATGCCCGGACCACGCGGCGTCATAACAGTCAATGGAAACACAGAACGCTCCCTCTGCACCGAGGAACACACCGCTGCCTTAGCGGCAGAGGTACAGGGCGGCCTTTTCAAGCAGAACCTCAGTTCGGCGGCTGATCCCACAGACACTGTCCAGAGAGTCCGAACCATTCTGCAGAAGGACAGCTCGGCTCGTCAAGAGCTTGACTAGCAATTTGGCCTTCGTCCCAGTCCTGACCAAGTGACGGCAATTGTACCGCGCGTACATAATTACGCACTAAAACTACCATGGACACGGATGGAGGCATAATCATCTTGTGATCCGCAATACGGCTCGACCTCCCCGGACACACATAATTTCAATATTTCCTTTTTTCTCTTTTTTATTTTTCTCTTTTTCACAAGCCTTTCCTGGTGGCTTGACCATCGATTCTTTTCGAAGGATAAAAACACCAAGGTGACAAGAAGCATGGACGCACTGGGGAATCTTTAGGTGGTTTATTCAACGATCCCTTTTACCTGTTTTCAGGACGCACACGCAGCTTCCCTTGTTTAAGGCATAGTAAATAGCCTTCTGCTTACGGCATTATTTGTATAAATACGCTTTAACGCACCAAAGAAATTATCATAGAAACAGTTTGCGGCCCAAATTTTATGGCCCTAGCTTGCCACTTGTTCGTCTTTTGTTTCCTTTTTGTCTTTTCTTTTCTGGTAACTTTATCAGATAACACCCATACACTCTGGTGTGTTTCAATTTGCCAGGGGCTTCATAGGGCCCCACAACATGGCAACAAAAGTCCGAACACTTTTACAGTACAGTTCGGCACCCTGAATTTATCACTATATGCATTGGCTCCGAATCATGTCTTTGGTCAATAGTTGGATTGCCCGGCTCCTGTGCTTACTACCTTATGTTCCGTTGTATAGGATAGGGTAGTAAAGGGAGAACTACTGCGATTTATCCTGGTTTACCCAAGTGAGAACCTCAGTAGAGAAAGCCAAAAACTGACTGTCATGATGCGGCGAGAGCCGGTCAGCTCTCCGGAGGTCTCAAATCCTTAGAGATTTTTTCCGCATTATGCGAGGGATCAGTACTTACCCGATCAAGTGTTTACAGCTTCCTAGTCCGGATACTAGGGGCTGCGCCTATATTTCTATTGTCAAACTCCTATGGCTAACTGAGGGTGCTAAAGCTGCATAGTCTGATTGCCTGGTTCGTCGCGCTACACACCTCCTTCAAGGATCAAACAATTGGATCAAGAGTGTTTAGATTATATCAGAACACCCCCGTATTTCCTACGTGGGGGCAGAAGCCGATGACTAGCCAACTCTCAGATTTCACATAACACGGCCGCACAAGAGGAGAATTTTTTTAACAAAACATTATATTACATAGTGATTTTGTTTCATCATACACGCCAAAGACAACATGAATGTATTCATTCGAAAATAATGTCTTGCGCACATGGCGTTGCTACAATGCGAGACCCCTCCAGTACATCCACAAAATACCGCTCGGGCGTGTGGTGCTCCTTGCCCTCTGGCGGCTCTTCGGTCGTCAGCTTGATGGCATCCATCTTCGCCCACCACACCTTGACGCGAGCAAAGACCATGTGTGCACCTTCAATGCAGGCCAATTGCTTGACGACGTCCAGCCGAGGACAGGCGTTCACCAGCCATTTCACAAGCCCGAAATAGCTGCCGAGCATAGCTTCAGCGGGCCACAAACGGATTATCAAATCCTTCATGGCCAGTTCGGCCACCCTATGCAGCTCAACCAGCTATTTTAGGTGATCGATGAATGGCATGGGATGCTCTGGCGCAAGGTATTGCAACCAGAACAATTTCTCCATTGAGCTCCCTTCTTCGGCCTAGAAGAACTCCGCGGCGTCGGACACACTGCACGGCAGATCTGCAAATGCCGCTGGAGAACTCCGAATCCGCGTTAGTAGGAAATATTTCTTCTTCACATACTTGCTTTGCATACTAAATGCCTTACCCGCTGCGATCTTCTTGGCCTCCTGGATCTCCTAGAGGGCACCTTGGGCTTCAACCCGAGCTGCTTCCGAGCTTTGGCGAGCCTTTGAGAGTTCGGCCTCTCGAGCCGAAACATCTCCCTCCAATGCCTCATACTTCTTCACAGCATCTTGGATCTCTTGCTGGACCTCGTTCATCCTGGCCTTAAGCTTCTTACGAGCGGCCTGCTCCTTGACAGCTTTCCCCTCGGCTTCGGCCAGGGCCTTTTTTAGGGCCTCAACCTCAGTCGTCGCCCCTACACATATCATGACACTACGGTCAGTATACATTATTTATTCTTTCTGAATACATAGCGAGTCACTGCATACCTTGTTGGTCCTCCAACTGCTTCCTCGCCTGGACGAGCTCCTCTTCGGCCCGCTCTAGTTTGTGCTTTAGTCCAGAGAATTTGGCAGTGTGAGAGGTCGTGGCCAGCAGCGACACCTGCTTATTCAAATCAGACATAGTTTGGTTAGCTTCCTGCGAAATTTAATTGATCCACTGTCCGGCTTTTCTTTCCGAACACCGGACAGTGTCTCAGGGGCTACTGTCTATATTGGGATATTCTCGGTTAACGGCGCTTACCTCAAAACCTGTCAGCGGTCCACTGCAGGCTTCGGTCAGTCCGCTCTTAACGGACTGAACCTTCTCAATCACTGTACCCATAAGGATACGGTGTTCTTTCACAATGGAACCGCCCTGTAGCGCTACCAATAGATTATCCGACACCTCTGGATGGGCAGAGGTCGCCGGCGGGATGGGCACGCCTTCTTCTCTTGAAGGAGGCTGCTTGTCAGACTCCGGGGCCATATGGGTCTCCGGATCCGTTCTCAGAGGGGGCCAAATTGAGCACGACCCCCATCGTCAGTCTCCATGGGAGTCTGTTCCCCCACGTGTCCGACGGCCGAGGTGTCGCCCTCCGGCGCCGCCATGATAGCCTCCTAAACCTCTCCATGGCCTGGGAAGGTCCTTTGGGACAACACCTCGTCGTCTCGCTTGGCCTTGGGAGAGTAAGCGGCCGGAAGTGTCTCGCTGGCCATTTCCTTTGAGTCCAACGAGCCTCTTGATGAGGATCGCTGGGAGCTATCATGGGCCGGACTATAATAACATGATTAAATCATATAAAATACCATAAAGTGGAAAGGCTGGATAAATGGACGTGTACGGGTTCTTAGTACTCACGATGCGGCCAGGGGCTTGCTCTGGGGGTGTCGCTCCGGACTGCTGTCGACGTCCCACACGGAGCTGCCCACGAGAGGGCCTTTCCCCTTCTTGGGCGCCTCCGCCTCCAGATTTGTGGAGGCCGCCCTCTTCTTCCTCCCCCCATTAGGGGTAGAGTCACTCTGCTCCTCCTCCTCATCGCCGTCGTCTTTGGCGGCGGAGGAGCGGGTCCTTGTCTTCGGACGTCCTGTCCGAAGCGCCCTTGCAGCGGGGGCCACTCCGGGCCCCCTTGGCCTTCCCCTTGGCCTTCTTCTCCGGCGCCTTATAGGGCGCCGGCACCAGCATCTTCGCTAGACGTGGGATGACTAGTTCTTCAGGCAGCAGAGCCGGACACTGGATCCGCTTTGCCCTCTCCATCCATTCCTGGAGAAGCAATGATAATAAAAGCTCAGATATCATCCTTGAAGCAAGCAAGTAGAGGATGCGAAAAAAAACATACCTCGTTGGCGAGGTGGTTAATGTCGTCCCCGCGGTCCGAGTCTGTGGCTGGCGGTGTCTCGTCTCCCTTGAAGAGCAACTTCCAGGCATCTTCGTGAGTGGTTTCGAAGAGCCTCTTCATGGTATTGTGCTTCTTTGGATCGAACTCCCACAAAGGGCGACTTCGGCTTTGGCATGGGAGAATCCGGCGAACTTGCATCACCTGGATTACATCAACGAGCTAGATATCTTGGTCCACCATGCTTTGCACGCGCGTCTGCAGCGCTCTCAGCTCGTATGACGAAGACCAATTCAGGCTCTTCTCAACCCAGGAAGTGAGTCTCATGGGAGCACCGGAGTTGAATTCGGCAGCTGCGGCCCAATTGGCGCCGCGGGGTTCTGTAATGTAGAACCACTATTTCTACCACTCCTTGACAGTCTCCATGAAAGTGCCTTTTGGCCAGGAGACATTGGTCACTTTGCTCACCGTGGCGCCTCCTCACTCCGCGTGCTGGCCATCCACCACCTTCGGCTTCATGTTGAAGATCTTGATCCACAGCCCGAAGTGGGGTTGGATGCGGAGGAAGGCCTCACACACGATGATGAATGCCGAGATGTTGAGAAAAGAGTTCGGGGATAGATCATGAAAATATAGCCCGTAATAGAACATCAGCCCGCGGACGAAAGGATGGAGTGGAAACCCTAGCCCGTGGAGGAAATGAGGGATGAATACCACCCTCTCATTGGGCTTTGGTGTGGGGACGACTTGCCCTGGGCTGGAAGACGGTGGGCGATTTCCTTTGCCAGATACCCGACCGCTCGAAGCTCGGTAATGTCCTCTCCTTGATAGAGGAGGCCATCCACTTGCCTTGACCTCCGAATCCGGACATGGTTGAGTGCTTGCTCGAGTGGGAAAGAGGAGAACTTGGGTACTAGAGCTCAAGAGTGGAAGGGCATAGGAAGAGAGAAGGCGTGGGAGAAGGAGGGGAATCCTTATCCCCTTATAAAGGCAGTGAACATCGAACGCCTCCCCACTCGCCTTAGAACTCGCCTATTCCCAAGGGTTGTGTAAACGACATGGTTGGGTTACCCATGCCCGTATTGATGAGAATCTCGCGATAAGGGGGCATGATCTCTGATTTGACAAGACGTGCCAATGGAAACCGCATCTCGAAACGTGGAACGGCAGACAAAAATGGTTCAATATAATGGCCGGATAGACGTCATGTCATCTTGTATAAAGTTGTCATCAGATGGAACTAGTGAAATATTATATTCTCCAGTCGTGTGCGGTACTTATGTTGCAGATTGCTACCTCTTGAGCATGCGTTGGTTTTCCCTTGAAGAGGAAAGGGTGATGCAGCAAAGCAGCATAAGTATTTCCCTCAGTTTTTGAGAACCAAGGTATCAATCCAGTAGGAGACCACGCGCGATTCACCTCGTACCTACACAAACAAATAAGAACCTCGCAACCAACGTGATAAAGGGGTTGTCAATCCCTTCACGACCACTTGCAAGAGTGAGATCTGATAGAGATAATAATAATAAGATAAATATTTTTGGTATTTTTATGATATAAATTGAAAGTAAAGATTGCAAAATAAAATAGATTGGAAACTTGTATGATGGAAAATAGACCCGAGGGCCATAGGTTTCACTAGTGGCTTCTCTGAAGATAGCATAATTATTACGGTGGGTGAACAAATTACTATCGAGCAATTGATAGAATTGAGCATAGTTATGAGAATATCTAGGTATGATCATGTATATAGGCATCGTGTCCGTGACAAGTAGACCGACTCCTGCCTGCATCTACTACTATTACTCCACACATCGACCACTATCCAGCATGCATGTAGAGTATTAAGTTCATAAGAACGGAGTAACACTATAAGCAAGATGACATGATGTAGATGGATAAACTCATGCAATATGATATAAACCCCATCTTTTTATCCTTGATGGCAACAATACAATACATGTCGTTTCCCCTACTATCACTGGGATCGAGCACCGCAAGATTGAACCCAAAGCTAAGCACTTCTCCCATTGCAAAAAAGATCAATCTAGTAGGCCAAACCAAACTGATAATTCGAAGAGAATTGCAAATATAACCAATCATACATAAAATAATTCAGAAAAGATTCAAATATTGTTCATAGATAATCTTGATCTTAAACCCACAATTCATCGGATCTCGACAAACACACCACAAAAGAAGATTACATTGAATAGATCTCCGAGAGAATCGAGGAGAACTTTGTATTGAGATCCAAAGGGAGAGAAGAAGCCATCTAGCTAATAACTATGGACCCGAAGGTCTTAAGTAAACTACTCACACATCATCGGAGGGGCCATGGAGTTGATGTAGAGGCCCTCCGTGATCAATGCCCCCTCCGGCGGAGCTCCGGAAAAGGCCCCAAGATGGGATCTCTTTGGTACAGTAGGTTGCGGCGGTGGAAATAGGGTTTCGTGGTGCTCTTGGATGTTTTCGGGGTATGTGAACATATATAGGAGGAAGAAGTAGGTCGGTTGAGCCACGAGGGGCCCATGAGGGGGGAGGGCGCGCCCAGGGGGGTAGGCACGCCCCCTGCCTCGTGGCCACCTCGCTGGTTGCTTGACGTCCACTCCAAGTCCTCTGGATCACGTTTGTTCCAAAAATCACACCCAGGAAGGTTTTATTCCATTTGGACTCTGTTTGATATTCCTTTTCTGCGAAACACTAAAATAGGCAAAAAAACAGCAATTTGCAGTGGGCCTTGGGTTAATAGGTTAGTCCCAAAAATAATATAAAAGTGTAAACTAAAGCCCATTAACATCCAAAACAGATAATATAATAGCATGGAACAATCAAAAATTATAGATATGTTGGATACGTATCAGCATCCCCAAGCTTAATTCCTGCTCGTCCTCGAGTAGGTAAATGATAAAAACAGAATTTTTGATGTGGAATCCTTTCTAGAATATTCTTCAATGTATTTTTCTCTATTGTGGTATGAATGTTCAGATCCAGAAGATTCAAGATAAAAGTTTATTGTTGACATGAAAATAGTAATACTCCAAGTATGCTAATCAAGCAATTATGTCTTATCAAAATACCATATCCAAAGAAAACATATCCATACAAAGTCATATAGTTTGGCCATGCTTCATTTTCATCACACAAAATGCTCTCATCATGCACAAGCCCGATGACAAGCCAAGCAATTGTTTCATACATAGCCTTTTCAAACTCTTTCAACTTTTACGCAATATATGAGCACGAGCTATGGACATAGCACTATGGGTGGAATAGAATATGATGATTGAGGTTGTGTGAGAAGACAAAAAGGGAGAAAGTCTCACATTGACATGGCTAATCAATGGGCTATGGAGATGCCCACCGATTGATGTCAATGCAAGGAGTAGGGATTGCCATGCAATGGATGCACTAGAGCTATAAATATATGAAAGCTCATCAAAGAAACTAAGTGGGTGTGCATCCAACTCGCTTACTCACGAATACCTAGGGAATTTGAGGAAGCACATCATTGGAATATACAAGCCAAGTTCTATAATGAAAATTTCCCACTAGTATATGAAAGTGACAAAATAGGAGACTCTCTATCATGAAGATCATGGTGCTACTTTGAAGGACGAGTGTGGAAAAAGGATAGTAACATTATCCCTTCTCTCTTTTTCTCTCATTCTATTTTTTTATTTGGGCCTTTTTTTCTTTTGGCATCTTTTTTTTCGTCCGGAGTCTCATGACGACTTGTGGGGGAATCATAGTCTCCATCATCCTTTCCTCACATGGGACAATGCTCAAATGATGATCATCACACTTTTATTTTCATACAACTCAAGAATTACAACTTGATACTTAGAACAAAATATGACTCTATGTGAATGCCTCCGGCGGTGTACCGGGATTGCGATGAATCAAGAGTGACATGTATGAAAAATTAAGCATGGTGGCCTTGCCACAAATACGATGTCAACTACATGATCATGCAAAGCAATATGACAATGATGATGCACGTCATAATAAATGGAACGATGGAAAGTTGCATGGCAATATATCTCGGAATGGCTATGGAAATGCCATAATAGGTAGGTATGGTGGTTGTTTTGAGGAAGATATAAGGAGGCTTGTGTGTGATAGAGCGTATCATATCACGGGGTTTGGATGCACCAGCGAAGTTTGCACCAACTCTTAAGGTGAGAAAGGGCAATGCACGGTACCGAAGAGGCTAGCAATGATGGAAGGGTGAGAGTGCATATAATCCATGGACTCAACATTAGTCATAAAGAACTCACATAATTATTGCAAAAATCTACAAGTCATCAAAACCAGGCACTACGCGCATGTTCCTAGGGGGATAGCTTGGTAGGAAAAGACCATCGCTCGTCCCCGACAGCCACTCATAAGGAAAGCAATCAAAGGACACCCCATGCTTCAAATTTGTCAAATAACATTTTACCATACGTGCATGCTACGGGACTTGCCAACTTCAACACAAGTATTCATCAATTTCACAATTACTCAACTAGCACTCCTCTAATATTACCACCATTATATCTCAAAACAATCTATCAAGCATCCAACTTCTCTTAGCATTTAAAATTTATAACCAAAGTGAATTACCATGCTTTTCTAAAGGACTCTCAAAATTATATAAATGAACCATGAGAGATCAATCATTTCTATAAAATAGAACCACCGCCGTGCTCTAAAATATATAAGCGAAGCACTAGAGCAAAAATTATCCAACACAAAAGATATAAGTGAAGCACATAGAGTATTCTAATAAATTCCAATTCATGTGTGTCTCTCCCAAAAGGTGTGTACAGCAAGGATGATTGTGGTAAACTAAAAAGCAAAGACTCAAATCATACAAGACGCTCTAACCAAAACACATATCATGTGGCGAATAAAAATATAGCTCCAAGTAAAGTTACCGATGGACGAAGACGAAAGAGGGGATGCCTTCCGGGGCATCCCCAAGCTTAGGCTTTTGGTTGTCCTTGGATTTTACCTTGGGGTGCCTTGGGCATCCCCAAGCTTAGGCTCTTGCCACTCCTTGTTCTATAATCCATCAAATCTTTACCCAAAACATGAAAAGTTCACAACACAAAACTTAAAAGAAAATCTTCGGGAGCTCCGTTAGTAAAAGAAAACAAACCACCACTTCAAGGTACTGTAATGAACTCATTATTTCTTTATATTGGTGTTAAAACTACTGTATTCCAACTTTCTATGGTTCATAAACTCTATTAGTAGCCATAGATTCATCAAAATAAGCAAACAACACACGAAAAACAGAATCTGTCAAAAACAGAACAGTCTGTACTAATCTGTAGGTTTAGAATACTTTCGGAACCCCAAAAATTCTAAAATAAATTTCTTGACGTGAGGAATTTATCTATTAATAATCTTAAAAAATAATTAACTAAATAGCACTCTCCAGTAAAAAATGGCAGCAATTCTCGTGAGCGCTAAAGTTTCTGTTTTTTACAGCAAGATCAAAAAGACTTTCCCCAAGTCTTCCCAACGGTTCTACTTGGCACAAACACTAATTAAACAAAAAAACCACAACCAAAACAGAGGCTAGATAAATTATTTATTACTAAACAGGAAAAAAAAGCAAGGAATAAAAATAAAATTGGGTTGCCTCCCAACAAGCGCTATCGTTTAACGCCCCTAGCTAGGCATAAAAGCGAGGATAGATCTAGGCATTGCCATCTTTGGTAGGCAGTTCTTCAATAAGACACCTATTACTCTGTAACACCCCGGATGTAACTTTCCATATTTATACTCCGACTCTTGTCATTCTCGGCTTTAAGTTATGAGATTCCCTCGTGGTTGGGTTTTGTCTTCGTTTTGCATTTTGTTCATGTCATGCATCTCATATCTTGTTATCATGTGCATCGCATTTGCATATGTGTTCGTCTCATGCATCCGAGCATTTTCCCCATTGTCCGCTTTGCATTCCGACACTCCTACATCCTCCGGCATCCCCCTTTTGTCTCTTTTTGTGAGCGGGTGTCAAACGTTCTCGGAATGGACCGAGATTTGCCAAGCGGCCTTGGTACACCATCGGTAGACCGCCTGTCAAATTTCGTGTCATTTGGAGTCCGTTTGTTACTCCAACGGTTAACCGAGGAACCATAAAGGCCTCGTGTGTGTTGCAGCCTAACACCCATCCAAAACGGCCCAATAACCCTTCCAAACCACTTCCATGTACTCCGCCGTCGGATCACGATCGCGTGGTTGAAAACTACACATAATTTGGACACTCCTACCTCCTACTACCTACAAATAGGTGCCCTCCTCGATTTTTTCGCGCAGTCCAACCCTAACCTAGTCCCTCTCCGCCGCCGGACGTGTCCGCCGGTGCCGGACACGTCCACCGCCACCGCCACCGCGCCCAGCCAGTCGCAGCCTGCCACGTGTCCCCGAGCCCCACCTCCGCCGCCGGCCCGCCGCGGCCCGTAGCGGGCCCCCGAGGCCCCGTCACCACCGCCCCCCACGCTCGCGCACTCCCGCGTGCGCCGCAGCCCGTCGCCTCATCGTCCGGCCGCCACCCACCGCCTCCATGCCAGACACCGGCTTCGCCGCACCACCACGGCGCCTCCTCCCGACTCCGGCCGTGCCTCCCCGCGCCCGAGGTCGCCGGCGACCGCGCCCGGTCCCCGGCGCCGCCACCGGACCTTCTTCCGCCGGAGCTCCGCCCCGACCTCGACGACCCCATCTCCCTCCTCAACTCCGGCGACACCTCCGGCCGCCTCGAAGTCCGTGCCGGAAGCCCCCAGATCCAGATCCAAAACGAAGGTTGACCCTGAATTTTGCCTAAGTCCTTAAATTTTAGCATTCTAGATCCCTGTTCATCATGCCATAACTTCATGTGTGCTGCTCCAGTTTGTGCATGCAATATATAAAAATGTTCATCATGATGTGCTTTTCATTTTGTTCCATTGTGACATGCTTGTTTGAGTCCATCTTGATGCCAAAATCACTGATGCAAGAGTGCTATAAAATGTTTGCTCCTGTTACTTAGCAGTTTATCATGTTTTGTCATTTTTGCCACATTTGTTGTGTGCACCACATGGGCATGAGCTCTACATGTGTTTTGGGTTATGTCATGCCATATTTACAGGGGTTCTTGCCATGTATTTTTGTGATCAATGTGGTGACTAGCACAAGCATGCAAAGTAGCCTTCGTGTTATTGTTGATTTCAGGATCTCAGGATTTTGGCTGTCTTTTGTCTGCTGTTATTTTGATGCCATGTAACCATGTTGCTACAGTGAGATACATGCTTTATTTGAGTTGCTTCAGTAAGCATGATTTGGACATATAGTTATGCTCTATCCGTTCATGCCCCTGTTTGCAATTATGGAGATCCCTAGCATGACTTAATCTTGCTCTACTTTTTCTATAAAATGTTCCTGGCAGATTGTTTACATGTTAATCAATTTTGCCATGGATGTTGTAGTTGATCCAAGCATGATATAAACTTATTCTTGCCATGGTTAGCCTTATGATCATGTATTCTTGCTGGTAGTATGCTTATCTTGTCATGCAATGCCTTGTGATGAGTGAATCGAGCTCGCAAAGAGGCCTTCATAAGTCCGTTTATGCCTTGCCCAGTTTTCTGCTAAGTCTGAATCTGTTGACGAAACTTGCTATGTTTACATGGGTGCCATAATATCTTCTATACCTTTTTGGCTCTTGATCAGTAAGGGACTTTTGATCTATGCATTTATTAGATTCATGCCATGCCTTTGTTCGCTATGATCTATTCCTTTAGCATGTTGTTTGCTTGCTCTAAACCTGGCTTCCTGATGTTAATTTCTGGCATGTTAGTATTTTCACCAAGTCTATGATGCTGATTCTTTTGGACTTTTGCCATGTTTGTTTGAACCTACTCTTGTGTGATTTAGCCATAGCTCAGTGTTCATATTTTGTCAAGCATCTTGAGTAGATCACTGCCATGTGTTTTGTTGTTATGTTGGAGTGCAGTAGCTTAGTTTCTTGTTGCATTCTAGGTGGCATTGTGCTGTTAATCGCAGAATTGTGCCATTCTTGTTTTGCTTGCCATTTGCAAACCGTGCATCCGATTCCAGTGATCTTTATATCGATTTCGACCAAAATCATCTCATCTTTCCAGCGGCACACTTGGTTTGCCAAGTTGATGCCTTGTTCATCCTTTTCCTTCTGGAGCACGCATATGCATTGCTTATCACATCTCGCATATCATGCCATGTTTTGCATCATGTTGCTTGCGCATTGCATCGTGATTGATTGTTGGTCCTTTGTGTGTGTTCTTGCGTTGGGTAGAGCCGGGAGACGAGTACGCGATCGAGGAACCTGTTGAGTATGCTTACGAGGATCAAGCTTTCGTCAACTCTGAGAACATTTGCAGGCAAGATGACCATACCCTCGAAATCACTTCTATCTTTGCTTGCTAGTTGTTCGCTCTTTTTCTATGCCACGATACCTACCACTTGCTTTATCATGCCTCCCATATTGCCATGTCAAGCCTCTAACCCACCTTTCCTAGCAAATAGTTGTTTGGCTATGTTATCGCTTTGCTCAGCCCCTCTTATAGCGTTGCTAGTTGCAGGCGAAGTTGGAGTTTGTTCCATGTTGGAACATGGTTATTGTTGGGATATCATTATTATATCTTGTTTACTTTAATGCACCTATATACTTGGTAAAGGGTGGAAGGATCGAACTTATGCCTAGTGTTTTGTTCCACTCTTGCCGCCCTAGTTTCCATCATACCGGTGTTATGTTCCTTGATTCTGCGTTCCTTACGCGGTTGGGTGTTATGGGAACCCCTTGACAGTTTGCCTTGAATAAAACTCCTCCAGCAAGGCCCAACCTTGGTTTTACCATTTGCCACCTAAGCCTTTTTCCCTTGGGTTTCGTGGACTTAAGGGTCATCGTTAATTTTTAACCCCCGGGCTAGTGCTTCTCTAAGTGTTGGTCCAACCTGAGCAATGTCCGGCGCCCCTTCGACAACCAGTGTCTATGCCAACCCGACATCTGGCTTATCCGGTGTGCCCTGAGAACGGGATATGTGCAGCTCCTATCTGGATTTGTCGGCACATTCGGGCGTCTTTGGTCGTCTTGTTTTACCATTGTCGAAATGTCTTGTAACCTGGATTCCGAGTCTGATCGGATCATCCTGGGAGAAGGAATATCCTTTGTTGACCGTGAGAGCTTGTGATGGGCTATGTTGGGACACCCCTGCAGGGTTTTGAACTTTCGAAAGCCGTGCCCTCGGCTATGGGCAGATGGGAATTTGTTAATATCCGGTTGTAGAAAACTTGACACTTAACTTAATTAAAATGAATCAACCGCATGTGTAGCCATGATGGTCTCTTTTCGGCGGAGTCCAGGAAGAGAACATGGTCTCGTGTTATGCTTGAACGTAAGTAGCTTCAGGATCACTTCTTGGTCACTTTTAGCTTCTCGACCGTGCTTTGCTTCTCTTCTCACTCTCATTTGCGTAAGTTAGCCACCATATATGCTAGTGCTTACTGCAGCTCCACCTCACTACCCCTTTCCTACCCTTAACCTTAAATAGTTTTGATCACGAGGATGTGAGATTGCTGAGTCCCCGTGACTCACAGATACTTCCAAACAGATGCAGGTGCCGATGATGCCAGTGCAGGGGACACTACCGAACTCAAGTGGGAGTTCGACAAGGATTCGGGTCGTTACTATGTTTCTTTTCCGGATGATCAGTAGAGGAGCCTAGTTGGGGTGATCGGGGATCTAGCATTTGGGGTTATCTTTCTTTATTTTGGTTCCGTAGTCGGACCTTGATTGTATTCTTGATGATGTATGATATATTTATGTATTGTGTGAAGCGGCGATTGTAAGCCAACTCTTTATCCCTTTCTTATTCAGTACATGGGATGTGTAAAGATTAGCTCTCTTGCGACATGCCTACCGTGCGGTTATGCCTCTAAGTCGTGCCCCGACACGTGGGAGATATAGCCGCATCGTGGGTGTTAAAAACTCCTAGGAGTTTCTTTCTTTTTATTAATTATCAAACTCCTAGGCACGAAATCAAGAAAATCATTTGTAGCAAAAGGTTCCTTAAGGATAGTGAGAAAGTTGTGGCAAACACTTATGGATTTGAGGTCCGCATTTCCCTTACTAGAAGTTTCACCCTTATTTTTTGGAACATACACAAATTTGGCAATCTTAGCATTAGAAGGAGTGTTTTTCACAGAAGAAAAGGCAGACCCTAGGTTGGTAATAATATCCTCAATTTTATCAATTCTAGTGGAATCTTGATCTATCTTTTCATTAACCATAGTCCTTGTCTTTAAAAAATTTAAGAGCAACTCCTACCTTAGATCCGTATTGGGTAATTTGGTTATGGATCTTTCTATCCAAATTTTCAATCAACTCTACGGTAGCAACTTTATTTTCAATAATTTCAAGCCGTTGCATCACGTGTTCCAAAGTTAAAATAGTTCCATTAACAAAAATAGGTGGTGGGCCAAACAAATCCACCATAGCATTATAAGAATCAAAAGTATGGCTACCGAAGAAATTTCCTCTGGTAATGGTATCAAGAATATATCTATTCCAAGGAGTGATGCCTACATAAAAATTGCAAAGAAGAACAGAAGTAGATTGCTTCCTAGTAGATCTATTTTGCGCATTCCAAATTCTGTGCCAAGCATCTTTTAGATTTTCTCCCTCCCTTTGTTTAAAATTAGGAACTTCATTCTCGGGAGACAAAGGAGTAGATAAGGGACTAGCCATAATGATGAAGCAAGCGGAAAAGAGGCGAACTGAAAGACAGGGCGAATAAAATGGCAAGGGTGAAGTGGGGGAGAGGAAAACAAGAGGCAAATGGCAAATAATGTAATGTGAAAGATAAGAGTTGTGATGGGTACTTGGTATGTCTTAACTCGGCATAGATCTCCCCGGCAACGGCGCCAGAAATCCTTCTTGCTATCTCTTGAGCATGTGTTGGTTTTCCCTTGAAGAGGAAAGGGTGATGCAGCAAAGCAGCGTAAGTATTTCCCTCAGTTTTTGAGAACCAAGGTATCAATCCAGTAGGAGACCACGCGCGAGTCACCTCGTACCTACACAAACAAATAAGAACCTCGCAACCGACGCGATAAAGGGGTTGTCAATCCCTTCATGGCCACTTGCAAGAGTGAGATCTGATAGAGATAATAATAATAAGATAAATATTTTTGGTATTTTTATGATATAAATTGAAAGTAAAGATTGCAAAATAAAATAGATTGGAAACTTGTACGATGGAAAATGGACCCGGGGGCCATGGGTTTCACTACTGGCTTCTCTGAAGATAGCATAAGTATTACGGTGGGTGAACAAATTACTGTCGATCAATTTATAGAATTGAGCATAGTTATGAGAATATCTAGGTATGATCATGTATATAGGCATCACGTCCGTGACAAGTAGACCGACTCCTGCCTTCATCCACTAGTATTACTCCACACATCGACCGCTATCCAGCATGCATCTAGAGTATTTAGTTCATAAGAACGGAGTAATGCTTTAAGCAAGATGACATGATGTAGAGGGATAAACTCATGCAATATGATATAAACCCCATCTTTTTATCCTCGATGGCAACAATACAATACGTGCCGTTTCCCCTACTATCACTGGGATCGAGCACAGCAATATTTAACCCAAAGCTAAGCACTTCTCCCATTGCAAGAAAGATCAATCTAGTAGGCCAAATCAAACTGATAATTCGAAGAGAATTGCAAAGATAACCAATCATACATAAAAGAATTCAGAAAAGATCCAGATATTGTTCATAGATAATCTTGATCATAAACCCACAATTCATTGGATCTCGACAAACATACCGCAAAAGAAGATTACATCGAATAGATCTCCAATAGAATCGAGAATAACTTTGTATTGAGATCCAAAGAGAGAGAAGAAGCCATCTAGATAATAACTATGGACCCGAAGGTCCGAAGTAAACTACTCACACATCATCGGAGGGGCCATGGAATTGATGTAGAGGCCCTCCGTGATCAATGCCCCCTCCGACAGAGCTCCGGAAAAGGACCCAAGATGGGATCTCTTGGGTACAGTAGGTTGCGGCGGTGGAAATAGGGTTTCATGGTGTTGTTGGATGTTTTCGGGGTATGTGAACATATATAGGAGGAAGAAGTAGGTCGGTTGAGCCATGAGGGGCCCATGAGGGGGGAGGGTGCGCCCAGGGGGCAGGCGCACCCCCTGCCTCGTGGCCACCTCATTGGTTGCTTGACGTCCACTCCAAGTCCTCTGGATCATGTTTGTTCCAAAAAACACTCCCCCGAAGGTTTTATTCCGTTTGGACTCCGTTTGATATTCCTTTTGTACGGAACACTGAAATAGGCAAAAAGACAGCAATTTGCACTCGGCATTGGGTTAATAGGTTAGTCCCAAAAATAATATAAAAGTGTAAAATAAAGCCCATTAAGATCCATAGATAATATAATAGCGTGGAACAATCAAAAATTATAGATACGTTGGAGACGTATCACAGATCCGGACACCTTCATTTTATCCAAAGACTATCTTGGAGTACTCAGAAAGTGGAACCCGTCTTGCAATGCCGAAGACAATCTGTGCATCGGACACATCGTCATTGAAGCCTGCTTCAGGGGCTACTGAGGGAGTCCTGGACTAAGGGGTCCTCGGGCGTCCAACCTATTGGATATGGGCAGGACTGTTGGGCCGTGAAGATACAAAGACGGAAGACTCTACCCGTGTCCGGATGGGGCTTTCCTTGGCGTGGAAGGCAAGCTTGGCGACCAACTATGAAGATTCCTTTCTCTGTAACCGACCTTGTGTAACCCTAGATCCCTCCTGTCTCTATATAAATTGGAGGGCTAGGTCTGTAGATACTCTCCGAATAATCATAGCCAGGTTAGACTTTTAGGGTTTAGCCATTACGATCTCGTGGTAGATCAACTCTTGTAATACTCATATTCATCAAGATCAATCAAGCAGGAAGTAGGGTATTACCTCCATAGAGAGGGCCCGAACCTGGGTAAACATTGTGTCCCCCGTCTCTTGTTACCATCGATCCTAGACGCACAGTTCGGGAACCCCTACCCGAGATCCGCTAGTTTTGACACCGACACACTTCCCTAGAGTCAAAGACATTCAAAGACCAACAGAAGATACCGATTGAAACAACCCCTGAATGGAATCCACTCGACGAAATATTCCACTCGGATATCCAAATTCCACTCAACCATGGTAATGTCACTCGACCATATGAAGAATCACTCAGAGTACAGAAGGCCAACAGTCGCCTCAGTATGGCAACGGTCAGGCGTTCACTCCGTAGTCTTAAAGATCATTAATATTCATTTATAGCAGGCGTTACCGGTAACGCCCCTATGTTAACTCACATTGAACCCTATGTAACTGATGGCTGGAGGGGCTTGGCGCACTCTATATAAGCCACACCCTCCTTTGGCACAATGGTTCACACCCCCTATAACTCTCACGCATAATCCAGTCGACAAGCCTCCGAGGCACCGAGACGTAGGGCCGTTACCTCCTCCGAGAGGGGCCTGAACTCATAAAACTTGCGTGTACAACCTCGCCGTAGCTAGGGCCTTGCCTCCTCTTACGTGCCCCCAACTCTTACTGTCAGACTCACTCCCACAACAGTTGGCGCCCACCATGGAGCCGGCGTCTTAGCGACTTCCGGTTAGGTTGCAGTTTCTCTGATCTCCACCAACATGGTTTTCGGTGGTGGTTTGGGTGTGGGCCACGAGATCCGTCTCGGTGCGCTCATATTCATCACTGAAGACTCCGTCTGGCTCCAAGAAGCCCCCCTCGACGTCAAGGCCCTTCCCATCCGCAGGACGGCGCACTTCTGCACGAGCGCCTGCGGCATCCTGCTACGGCAACCGTCAACCCAGTATCAGTTGACTCCCGCAGCGTCCACGCTCCCTGATGTATGCCATCGCAAGAGATCCGGTCGGTCGCGGCTCTAGCGGTGGGTGAAGCATGTGTTGGCTCCACAGTCGACCACCTATCAAGTCGCGGCAATCGAGCCCAACGAATCTCTCTACGGGCCATTCGATCGGTTGACTAGTTTCGCGGACACAATTTCTGAGTGTGGAAGCAGCAACCCTGCGGCGGAAGTCTTCATGGTCGACTCACATCATAGCCTGCCTGGTTTTCGTTTGCGGCAGTGATGGCGGCAACGGTGACGACCCATCATATGGTCATGACGAATATCATCCCCAAGCCCTCACTTCGGAGCAGAGGGAAGAGCTGCATCGCCGCAATGTGGAGGCGCTTCAGACCCCCATTGTTGGGGAGACCTCCGAGGCTCGGGCCATGGAGGTTGTGCGCTTGACCACCTTGGCTGAGCGCATGCGTCTAGAGAATCTCCAAAATTCACTCAATGAACACCCCGTCAGCAGATCCCTGGATCTAGTCGATGGCCACGACAACTGTTTCCACCTGAACCTCAGGTATACCGCACTCCGGTCCAAAATCTTGCAGTTGCGACACGTATAGCAGAGTCAATTCAGCCGTCTCGTTCAGAAGCTGGTAGAGGTTTACTGCAGATCCGGGCGCTACTCCTAGCGGTGGGTGAACATAACTCTATTGTTTCCTAGTTGCGCAACAAAATCCATAGAAGATCTATGGTTGCAGATAAAGTTCAGCTGGCGCATAGCCCAAGATCGCCTTTGTGGCATGAAGATTATGGTTATGGCCAAGATCTGTTCCTTGGTCGGGGCTACAGGCAGTTTGATTCTCATGATGACTGCCGTCGAGTGCCTACGCCTCCTCCGAGAGGCGGGTCATACGCGCCCCGGCGGTATGATGACAGGCGCCCGTATGGTAACGAGCTGAGAGCTCCAGTCGACCCAAGAGAGCCTAGATTTCATGCCAGGTCTGTTCTTCTTCAGGGTTTGGTCGACAGAGGCAGAGCACATAGGTAAGGTTAGGAAAGAGATCGTCCAGTCAATAGTAGAGCATTTGTTTCAGGGCTCGAGTGTTTCAGCAGGTCCATCAGGGCCATTGAGATCCCTCCCAACTTCAGATTGGCTGCTGGAGTAAGCAAGTTCATCGGTGAGTCGAAGCGAGATACTTCGCTAGAGGATTACCGAGTGGTAGTTCAAATTAGCGGGGGCAACAACGATTTGGCCATGAAGCACCTCCCCCTTATGCTTGAAGGTTCGGCCAGTGCTTGGCTGAATCAATTGGCCCTTGGGTGTATTCTTTGCTGGGAAGATTTGGCCCGAGTGTTCATCAAGACATTCGAGGGCACGTGCAAGCGCCCCGCCGGGCTAACCGAACTGCAGCATTGCGTTCAGAAGCCGAATGAAACTTTGAGAGATTTCACCCAAAGATGCACTACCCTTCACCATGTGGTGGAAAATGTGTCAGAGCACCAGGCAGCCTGCGCCTTCAAAGAGGGCGTCCGATACAGAGAGCTCATACTGAAGTTTGGACAATCCAAAGACATGTCTCTGGGTCGAATTATGGAAATAGCCACTCAGTATGCAAATGGTGAAGAAGAAGAAGACCGACTCCGTAATGGTAAAGGGAAACCAGTCCACCAAGACACCGGAGGTGGAAACACTAGTCGGAAATAGAAGCGTAAAGCATAAGTTGCAGGTTCCGTAGAGGCTGCAGTTCGGAATCAACGAAAGTTCAAAGGAAAACCTAAGGGGGCGTGGGTGCCCAAAAAGGTGAAAGATCAGCCAAGCAACGATGTCCTGGATTTACTATGTCATATACACACACAAAATGATGAAGAGGGTAACCTGATTTTGCCCAAACATACCACTCGACAGTGTCGGCTCCTAATGCAGTAGTTCCGAGAGGGTCAGCCCCCAAAGAAGGACTCTGATAAGGAGGAAAAGGAAGAAGAAGATGATGGCTACCCCAATGTAAACGCTACTTTGGTGAATTTTGCTGACTTTGAGAGCAAAAGTCGACTGAAGGTTATCGACAGAGAAGTGAACATGGTTTCTCTGGCAACTATGACATACTTAAAGTGGTCAAAGACTCCCATTACATTCGACCAGTCCGATCACCCAGTGCACGTTGCTACCCCGGGCCGCAAGCGTTGGTGGTCGATCCAGTCGTTGGGGGGCACTCGACTGACTAAGGTTCTCATGGATGGTGGCAGTGGATTGAACATTTTGTATGCTGAGTCCCTCCGAGGGATGGGAATTCCGATGTCCAAACTCATTGAGAGCAACATGCGGTCCCATGGAGTCATCCTAGGGAAGAAGGCAGAATCACTCGGACAGATCGTTCTTGATGTGGTTTCCGGTGATTCCAAGAATTATCGAAAGGAGAAGTTGACTTTTGAAGTAATGGATTTTCACAGTGCCTATCATGCTATTCTGGGCAGACCCGCATATGCTTGTTTCATGGCCCGCCCATGTTATGTATATCTTAAGTTGAAGATGCCTGGACCCAGAGGTGTGATCACAGTCATGGGGAATCGACAGAGAGCAGAGGAATGCCTCCAGAAAGGCTGCAAAATTGATGACGAGCAGATGGCAGCAGTGGAGATCGAAGAGTACAAGAAAAACGCCAACCCGAGTACACGAAATCCGCCTCACAGTCAGTATTTCAGTCGGTCGGGGAAACAAAGCCAGTCCACATTCACCCAGAAGATCCCTCTGCGGCTCCGACTCACATTTCAACAACACTCGACAACAAATAGGAATAAGCTCTCATCCAGTTCCTCCGAGAGAACTGGGACATCTTTGCATGGAAGCCATCTGACATGCTAGGTGTACCCACGGGATTGGCTGAGCACCCTTAGTGTGTCGACCCAAAAGCAAGACCTATCAAGGAACATCTCCGTCGATCCGCCGTGGAGAAAAGGAAGGCAATTGGCGAGGAAGTGGCTCGGCTCCTGTTAGCTAAGTTCATTCACGAGATATACCACTCCGAGTGGCTTGCAAACACAATCACGGTCCCCAAGAAAGATGATTCACTTCATATGTGTATCGACTTCAAGCATATCAATTGGGCCTGCCCGAAAGATCATTTTCCTCTCCCCCACATCGATCAGATTGTCGACTCGACTACAGAATGTGAGCGTTTGTCCTTTTTGGATGCATATTCCGGGTACCACCAGATCTGTCTATGTGGGCCTGATGAAATAAAAACGACATTCATCACCCCATTCGGGTGTTTTTGTTATGTTACCATGCCTTTCGGTCTTAGGAATGCTGGTGCCACGTTCATGCGCATGATTCAGAAGTGCCTACTCACTCAAATCAGTCGGAATGTGGAAGCATACATGGTTGATATAGTGGTTAAGTCACGCAAAGGTTCCAACCTATTGGCTGACCTTGATGAAACATTTGCCAATAAAGTGCAACTATCCCTGGGTGGTTTTGGTAATTATTAACAACGTATAGCTCATTGAACTAATACTATTTCAAGATGATCATTTTAGAAAGTTCAATGATTGGCATAGCATAGATTAGGAATGTGGACCCCTCAAAATGCTAAGGACACACATTGGCTCAAGCTCAAGACTCTACTTTTTCATTTTAGTGATCCAAGATCACATTGAGTCCATAGGAAAAGCCAATACTATTAAAAGGGGATGAGGTGTTGCTTAATGGCTTGATTGCTCAAAATTCTTAGTGATATGCTCCAAAAACCCTCAACCACTTTCTCATATCCACATATGTCCCAAACCAAAAGTCAACTCGGCCCCATCGAAATGTTCTGTCCGGCGCCACCGAGTTCACTTTACATAGCCACTGCCAGAAATTCTAGTCATATCGGTCTCACCGATAGGGATCTCGGTCTCACCGAGATGGGATTGCAAACTCTCTATTTCCCTTCGTAACGTTTAAGTTCAACCAAGATGAGCGATCGGTCCCACCAAGTTCGCAATGCAAACTCTCTATTTCCCCTTCGTAATGTTTCGGTCTCACCGAAATGAGCGATTCGGTCCCACCGAGTTTTCCTAACCAACTCTCTCGTTAGCCTATTACCATAATCGGTCCCACCGAGTTTGTGTAATCGGTCTCACCGAGATTACATTATGCCCTAACCCTAATAGAATCGGTCCCACCAAAATGCCTAACGGTCACATTATGAACTGAATCGGTCTGACCGAGTTTTTTGATTCGGTCCCACTGAGTTTGGTAAATTGTGTATAACGGTTAGATTTTGTGTGTAGGCTATATATACCCCTCCACTCTTCCTTCATTGGTAAGGAGATCCATCAGAACGTGCCTAAACTTGAGCATTCATTTTCTGAGAGAGAACCACCTACTCATGTGTTGAGACCAAGATATTCCATTCCAACGATATGAATCTTGATCTGTAGCCTTCCCCAAGTTGCTTTCCACTCAAATCATCTTTCCACCAAATCCAAATCAGTGAGAGAGAGTTGAGTGTTGGGGAGACTATAATTTGAAGCACAAGAGCAAGGAGTTCATCATCAACACACCATCTATTACCTTTTGAAGAGTGGTGTCTCCTAGATTGGTTAGGTGTCACTTGGGAGCCTCCGACAAGATTGTGGAGTTGAACCAAGGAGTTTGTACGGGCAAGGAGATCGCCTACTTCATGAAGATCTACCCTAGTGAGGCAAGTCCTTCGTGGGCGATGGCCATGGTGGGATAGACAAGGTTGCTTCTTCATAGACCCTTCATGGGTGGAGCCCTCCATGGACTCGTGCAACCATTACCCTTCATGGGTTGAAGTCTCCATCAACGTGGATGTACGATAGCACCACCTACACTACAAAAAAATAAACTTCCGTGTTGATACGTGTTTGTCACAGTAGGTCGTGTTTTTTGTCATGCATGTACATCCATGACGATTTTATGACAGAATCAAGATAGTCATACCTGTGCTGTCGTAGAAGTGTTCCATGACATTACCAAAATTATCATCATGGAAGTGTCCACTTCCATGACGATAAATCGTGCGTCACAGAAGTGCTTTCGTCAAGGGTGACCGACACGTGGCATCCACTGTAACGGAACGCTGTTAAGCTATCGGGTCCGGTTTTGGATCTGATAACCCGCTAACAGCCCCGACCAATGGGGATTTTCCACGTGTAAAATCATCATTGGCTGGAGGAAACACATGTCGGCTTACCGTTGGGACAGACGTCATCCATTCATTGGACCGAAGGCGCCTATGATACGTCGACACGTGGCACGGCCGAACAAAGGCCCATTCCTGTGAAAAGGCCGGCATGTTTGACTTGGTCAAAAGGTGGCGGGCCGGCCCACGGAAAGCCTGTTAACGGCTTGTTCGCATATAGCCCATTTATAGCCCGCTAACCTAGGGACCGTTAGGACCTATCTGAATTAGGACCAGTAGTGTCATCTGGGCCGTCCAATATGATTCCAGCCCATTTTAAGTTCTGGCCCATGTATGGCCCATGACATCTTTCGGCCCATATGGGGCCCTTTGTAACTCTTGGCCCATTAACGGCCCGTGGTGAAACTAGCCCGTAATGAACAGTGTATCACTTTATAACCATTAACGCCCATTAATCCATTGGGCTGTTTGCAGCCCATGTTATCTTTCGGCCTTCTCAGGGCCCATTTATTCTTGGGCTCATTCCCAGCATTCGGTTACTTACGGCCCGTTACTGCCATTTTCTACTTGTGGGCCAAATTCAGCTCGTGGTTACAGTCGCCCCGTTTGTGGCCCGTTAATACGTTGGGCCATTTTCATAGCATCATCAAATATGGCCTATTAACGACGGCCCGTTATGGTCGGCCCATGAACGACGACTCCAACACTAGCCCGTTTACGGCCATAATGCGGTCTGTTTTTGGCCCATGTTTGGCCAATCGATCATACGGCCCGTATAAGGCCCATTGATGATACAGCCCGTAGAAGGCCCATTGTTTCTACGGCCCGTAGAAGGCCCATTGTTTCTATGGACTTTAGAAGGCCCATTGTTTCTACGGCCTGTAGGAGGCCTAGTGTCACTACAGTAAATATGTAGCCCATGGCCTGTTAAAGGTGGGAAACTACTATAGGTTTAGACCTACTAATGGCCCAAGATGATTATAGGCCCACATTTTGGACCATATGAGTAATGGGCCGGCCTGAAGACCGACAACATTGAGATCCACAGAACCTTTCGGCCTAAATTACAGCATACCGACCAAAGAATAAACCTAGACTATACAATAAAGAAATTACGGCATATTACATCCACTGGGAATCAAAGTTCGCTACCGGTGATAATAAAGCGCAACATGACCGCAGGTTACATACACTGGGCATCAAAGGTCGCCACTAGTGCATATAAACGTGTAGACAAAAGAATATACAAAACTGAGAGCACTTCAGAAGGCACTAGACCTGGCAAGGTCGGGCCCCGCAAGCAGCCGAACAAGCTGATGAGACCTCAGTTGTGTCAACGATAGATGCTTCATCCCTAGCTGTATGGCACCATAGTGCGCAAGGCAGTCCCCTGACATCTTCATTACATCTTTGACTTCAAGTCGGAGCTGAGCTGAAGCAAGCCTTTCCACTTTAGGTTGAGACTAAAGAAGTCGAACTGATTGAGGCAGCAACTACACAGAGGTTGTCTCACACCTGCTGGTGAGTAGCTTCAACTCACTGTCTTCATCAAGACAGGACCTTGGGGTCATCTCGCTGTCCTCAAGATGGTTTGGCTCAGTATATTTCCTAAAGTTCTTCCTGGCATAAGAGATACGACTCTAAAAGAGAAACAAGGAGACACGTAACAGGTTTCACAATTATATAAGCAAATAAATGGATCTGTTCTGCATAAGGAACATGTTTTTACAACTACAATTTAAAACTAGTAGTTGTTTCAAACATCCAATCAGATGTAAACAGAAGTGGAGGAAATGATGCCTATCCAAATCTGTACTAGAACAAAGTTTGAAGGCTTGAGAAGGATGAACTTACATTACATGTTAACATAGGCTGGACAAAGCCCTTCTCCATGTTGATGGGAGGATAATTCAATAAATTCCCCAAAGAAAATTCTTTATAAGCATTGCCATTATTCTACATTTTGCAAAGAGTAAATATAGATCAAATAATATTGGAAGAAATAGAGGATAATGAAGCTTAGGTGCAGACTGATGATACATAATCAAATAGCAATTAATTAAGTACAGCATTACAAGGCAAAAGGTACTGACAAGAGGAATGCAGACATCAACGTGTTCAGTGGCATTGTCTTTATTCAACATTTTTGGTAAGAGTAAATGTAGATATGATAATTTGGAGAAAGTGGAGGGCAGGGCAGATAAGGTGCAGAGTAATGCTAGACAATCAACTATCTCACGATGCATGTACAGTAATACCACCACCGTCCGTTATTACTTGTCGCTCAAATGGATGTATATAGCACTATTAAGTTCTAAATACATCCAATTGATCAACAATTAATTCGATACAGAGGGAGTACATGACAACAGGTACTTACATGAGAAATCCAAAACTTCATAACCATCGTGTTAATTCTACATTTATCTAAGAGTAAATATAGATCTTATAATTTCAAGCAAAGGGAGGATAAAGAAGTGAACATTTACAGTGATGCTACATAATCAAACAACAATGAGTGTAAGTATGCTGACAAAGGGCAAGAGGTACTGAGAAGAGCAATGCGGAACCCAGTATTGTCGTGAGATCCTATGATCCTTTGAGCAAGGAGATTCATCTGAAATTAGTTTTCATGCAAGAGAGAAGGTAAGGCACATGCAGAAATTTAGGAGTTCAAATTTTGAATTGATATCATAGATAGTACCTGACACTGGGTTGTCAGCAGTTCTAATAGGGGTTTGGCCACTGGAGTAGGGGTAAAGTCTGGTACAGTTGGGCATGTGTTTTCTGTGGCTGGTGATCTATCTGATTTAACAGGTATCACTACCTTTTCCAAATACCTAGTTTGTACTCCTTGAGGATCTACACTCACCCTCTTCCTTTTGGACATCTATTACGAAAGAACAACATTTGACTGGAAAAACATAATATGACGACACATGGAATAGGTACAGAAAATGGATAGGTATGGCATATACTCATATATGATGCTTAAACTAAGCAGATGGTGTAGCAAAGTAGAAGTAATGCAAGAGGTCAGATGCAAAATATGTGCGACCAATACAACCTTGCCAAGTTAGAGCATGCACCTTGATGGGTGAATAAGATAGGCCATCCTCCACCATGCCAAGTTTGTTAGCTAGTGGATTGTTCCGCAATATTCCTCTCGTGCGCCCATTCTCATATTCATTTTGATAATGTTCAATACCTAACATGCATGAAAACATAAAACAAGTGAGATTATCTTTGTAATGCAGAAGTGATTCTAATCCAATACTTCCTCCCTACAAAACCCTTTGTGCTATCTCTGCAATTCTTCTAAGAGGTGCCACGCATGCTGTAATTTGGTGTGTGCATTAATATAATGTGGCCTACTACTGAAAATATGAGAGCTCCAAAAGTGATGATGATTCGCAAATGAAAGCTTCAACATATAGTAAAGAAGAACAAGTCGACCTGACCTGACAGATTCAAAATATACTAAGGGAGAATAACTCGACCTGACCAGTCGACCGCAAGAGAAGAGGATCATCTTAAAGACGAGCAGAGGAGCAAGAAGATTCAAGATATTACAAGTCTTTCTATACAATGTCGGTTGGCCACCCATGATGAACCAGAGCGCATAGAGAAAAACTACTCCTTCCAGTCTCTCCATATGTGGCTCGCATGCATTTCGAAACTAAAGTAGGAACATTTAGCTGACCAATTAAACATCTCTCAGTTCTACTAATATCAGCATAATATCATATTTGAATTTGTACAACTAAGCTTGTTTAGCTCGATGGGTGGAGTAGTGCTATTACGAGACGAACCACGTAGGCTGATCGTGGTCATCATAAAATGGGTAAACCGTAAGCATGATGAGTATAGTGTTGACTGTGGCAGTGGGATGGCAGATCTGAAGCTGCAAACCACGCAAAGGGTAGTTAGCAACCTATGTTTGCTTTGAAATAACAACTAAGATTTGGTATGCATAAGAAATTACAGTCAACAAATGACAAAGAAATGCAATTCTGCTGTCTCTCTATATGTCGCGACATGCATTTGGAAACTCAAATGGGACCTTTAGCTAACCAATTAAATGTGTCTGTTAACTAATATCAGTATCATATCACAATCATATTTGAACAACTAAGCTTTGGAATTTTGAGTGTTGTGTTGTTTAGCTTGAAGGGTGGAGTAATGCTAGTACGATAGAAAGCACCTACGCAGATCATAGTAGAGTAGATAAAAGGGGAAAACCCTAAGCATCAAGAGTAAAATCAGGAAAGTGGAAGTAGCTAGACCAGTGCGTGGCGCACATGCTTTTTCAAACGAATATAGGAACATTATGTGAGCAATTAAACGTTCTATGTTTTAGTAATATGAGCATCATATCAGATTCGTATTTCAACACGTAAGCTTTGGAATTATGAGTGGCATGTTGTTTCGCTTGATGGGTTGAGGTCTTGAATATAAAGGGGGGTGTCAGCGTCAAAACCGGCGGATCTCGGGTAGGGGGTCCCGAACTATGCGTCTAAGGCCGATGGTAACAGGAGGCAGGGGACACGATGTTTTACCCAGGTTCAGACCCTCTTGATGGAGGTAAAACCCTACGTCCTGCTTGATTTATTCTTGATGATATGAGTATTACAAGAGTTGATTTAGCACGAGATCGGAGAGGCTAGACCCTAGAAGCTAGCCTATGGTATGATTGTATGTTGTCCTACGGACAAAAACCCTCTGGTTTATATAGACACCGGAGGGGGCTAGGGTTACACAAGGTCGGTTACAAAGGAGGAGATATACATATCCGTATTGCCTAGCTTGCCTTCCACGCCAAGTAGAGTCCCATCCGGACACGAGACGAAGTCTTCAATCTTGTATCTTCATAGTCTAACAGTCTGGCCAAAAGATATAGTCTGGCTGTCCGGAGACCCCCTAATCCAGGACTCCCACAGGGGGAAACCATAAGCACCTACGATGATGGTAGTGAATATAAAGGGGGGAAAGCATAAGCTTGACGAGTATAGTGACCGTGACATGGCGGATCTGAAGGTGCAAACCAGACAAAGCTACTTCGCAACCAATGTTTGCATTCAACTAGCCACTATGATTTGGTACGGATAAGAAAAGTACGGTAAACAATTTAAGATCTATTTTCCGGGTGAGATCAATAACTTAAGCAAATATGGAAGAGTACCACCTCTCTTGCGACACCGTGTAGGCCCCTCCTGATACGTTGAGGGTGCTGCGGGTGCGATGGCTGTCGGCGGCGGGGAAGAAGACATTAGATGGCCGACGGCTGGGTCGGGGGATAAATCATGTTGTCGTGGACGAGGCGGTCGTAGGAGCGGCAACGACAAGGTGGACGACGACGCTGAAGAAGCAAGATGACGCGATGACGTCCATCTCTTGCAGTGGATGATGGGGTAGGGGTAGCAGCTCCGGCAAGGTGGTGGATGGGGTGGCGGACGCAGGAGGCTAGCCGCAGTGGGGAGGTTGTCATGGCGCCAACGGTGTATGAATGGGGAAATGGAGGGGGAGGGGGGATCTCAAACTTTGGGACGCGCTTGTCTGAAATGTGAGAAAGTTACGAACTTATCCCCCGTTTAAAATTTCAGACATCACATCGGTTGGGGATAGGACAGTAATCTCGCATCTCCCAAATATTTGCCGGTAACAATTTCGGGCGAGGAGAGGATGTTTTGCCGCCCATGGTTGGTGCCCACGGTGTATGAACGGGGCTGACAGGTAGGGCGGCTGTGTCACGTCTGATGGAAGTTACACATCTACCCCTATTTAAAATATTATCCTACATCGATTTCGGACGAGGAGAGTTTGTTTTGCCGCCCACCGTGGATGAATGGGTAAATGGAGGGAGAGACACATGTCTTTCGGACGAGCTTGAATCAAATGTGGTTTTCCGCCCACGTTTGGCGCCCACCGTGTCTGAATGGGCTCAGAGGTCATCGTGTCACATCTGATTGAAATTACTAGTCTACCCCTATCGACAGTCATGTAAATCCGGTCGATAAGGATGTCAAGTGTCAGGGGTAGACAGTAATTTCCATCTCACAGACACTTGCTTCGGGCAGCCCACAAATGATAGTGGGTGTTTAGCCGCTTCGTTCAAAACTTGGGAGAATTAGCATTAACGTTTGCCCTGGGCCCTGGCAACTAAATCCAAATCCAATTTTTATTCGATTACAAACATCCACAGATAATTCGACGTTTTGTTATTTATTTCTTCAAAACCACAACAAAGATTTATTCCACCTTTATATATGATTATGATTTAGAAATGATGTGATCTTCAAATTCAGTAGGTTGGATACACTTTGAGTCAAACAGTTATTTCATCCAATACAATATGCTCACATAAAAAATAGTTCACCTTATGTCAATCATACAAGTACTAAAGATTACCTCGCCTAAAAAATTCGAATCATTACAACACATGGACAACATAGGGGGTCTGACAACATAATCCATTCAGAGACATGACACAACATGCAAGTACAATAATCTAATGACAATTTCAACTGCTATCTAAAGAAGAACTGGGATTACCCTAGGCTTCAGATAGCAAAAGCAGCAGGACCTCCTCCATCTTCAAATGCAAACATTTTTACTTCCTCCAATTCTTGGGTTGCTTGCATAATGCGTGTAGCTAATTGCATAATTTCCAGCTTCAAGATCGAGATTACCTCACTCATGGCAGCCACACCATCTCTTTCTGCCTCTAGTAGAGCCTCAAGAACTATAATATATGTGCTCAAACTGCTCTCCGGCGGTGTTGCCTCTGAACTGCTACCATCTGCTAACATGGATGGCGCACTGCTTCCACAAATAGATTCTGGGGTTGTACATTGTGTCCTAGTGTGAACGGCAGCCTGAAAGGTTTCCGCTGGACATAAGTAAGAGATAGTTATCGCAAGATCCAGGCAGTAAGCTTACATAGTAAATGACATACGAATTATTGCCGAGCATGGCAAGCTATATTTAAATGGTTCGAAGCAGCATCAGCCGAAAAGAAATTAAAATGGTAAGATGAAACTAGGGATGTAAGTGGCAAATAAATGACATCCGCCAGTCCTATCTAGTTAGTTTTTGCTAGCTCCCTGGTTCATTTTCCTCAAAAAACAAAACTCTTTTGAACTGTCATACCACTAGTGGACTTTAATCGGGATTAATGGGACCCAGTTGACATCCCTAGTTGAAAGGGAGTGTATGACCGCTATATTTAAGTTGCCAAGAAATCTAAGCAGTTGAAATAATTTGAGAAAGCACTTAACGGTGTGGCCTCATATAAACTACAAAGATAGTCTTGTGATGAAGTTCAGAGGAAAATTAAGGACTTAAATGAACTAGGCATGCATTTCTTTATGATAGTATAGTAGGCACTGCTGACATATTGGCCAACTCAGGTATAGCGTAACAAGTAACAAACAAGCATTCAGATCAAGCAATACGGCAAAGCAGACAACTGAACTATTTGTTATTCTGTAGGATTACAGGTTGAGGGCACAAGCCAAGAAAGCAGCCCACACGCATTACATTTCACATGTACTAAAACAAACTGGCTTACCATATGTTGCTGTGAAGCCTTGCTGCTGTTGCAATGTTCTTTGAAGATATTGTCAGCATCCCGTGGTTGCAAATCTACTTGTTGTAGTTTATTTTGCACCCTCTATTTAGGTAAAATTAATTTTAATCGCATGCACTGGTTCGAATTGATCATCAATGGTTCATCTAAACTAATGAAAGAAGGGTGTGTGCATACACGACAATATATCTGCTTCCCTCTATTTTTATGCTTTTTCGAGGTGACAGCCCCAAAAGAACAAATATTTTGCTTGATGGGGTTGGCAGCTCCATAATTAATAGAAGCATCAAATTAGTCATGCAACTTGGGAAGATCAAGAACACACAAAAAAGTAATGAACAGAGGCTCGGAGCAGTGATGTAATAGCTAGCATCAGAAAATGTAGGGTAAAACGAAAAAAACCAGCGGAACCACATGCTAGTTTGCTGATTTGTAATTAAGCATAGAGAACATGAAGCAATCTGATGGAACCAACAGGTGGCATCAGAACAACACCATTATCATAATTATAGCATGCAAGAAGTAAAATAGTAGGCAGTGATATCTAGGAAGTATAGTAATACTTATGACAAAACTAAAGCATATTAACTATATGTGCAATGGTATGTAATTTAGCACATGTAACATGTTCACTGCTAGAAGTATGGCCCTACAGGTGCAAGCAGAATAACGCGTCTCATGAAAAACTGAATGATGCCCTGAAGAAATTCAAAGGTGCGGTGCTTATGCTAAGAAAGTGAACGTAGGCGCCGACCGTTGGATAATAGTACCTGATTCTCGGTGGCGTATGGGTATCATTGGCATACTTCATAGCTAAGGATCATCGATGGTGCTCGTGTTGCAGTTGAGTTTGGGCCGGTTGTTGCCGTTGCTGAAACGGCTCTGGTGATACGGTTGCGACACCTATCGACATACAAGAAAGCTCATCTATGGTAAGTGAGCAGTTGCACGATAAAGAGAAAAAACAAAGGAGTACAAATCAAAATTACCTGATGAGGCTGCGGTGTCGGTAAAGCAGGGCCGGTGGAGTTGAATATGGTGTCCGTGGAGCGGGTCCCGTGCAGTGGACGAAGGCTTCGCTGAGCACGTAGTACAGTGCTTTCGGTGAGGCGGATCTGTTGCGGCGGACGAGGGCTTGTATGAAGGGCCAGCGAAGGGACGAACGAGGGAGTCAGTGAAGGGCCTACAGTGTGGTGGACGAGGGCGCTGGTTAAGCAGATCCGGTGTGGTGGACCATGATGACGGTCAAGGAGATCTAGAGCAATGGACAAGACAGTCGCTGAAGCGGCTCCGGTGAAGTGGTGAGTTGGCAGTTGGGGGTTCCAAGGTGCAGAAGGTAAATCCGTCGGGGTGTGAGGTCCACCGCTGCGGCGGAGGACTAGATTTGGCGGCTTGCCGTGGTTGGGGGGTTCGGGGAGGGGAAGGGGAGGGGCTCTAGGGAAGAATGTTGGGGGCAAAGAGGGGAAAACAATGGAGTTACCAAAGCAGCCCTTTTTCGTTCATGTGGCAGGGGTAAAATAGGAATATCGCAGGGCTAAAATTTCGGGCGCGAGATATTTTGATGTGAGCGGGAATTTGAAAGCTTTTGGCGCCTGAAATTATATTCTGCTCTTGTACGACCGACTATGATATCATGGCCAAGAATTTGTTTGTTTTGCACGCAAAGAAGTGCAAGTTTTGAAAATCAGTGTCTCCAACTCGAAAGTTAGATTGTCCATTCAATTCAATTATGGATCATTGAGCTACTACAAGCAAATACCATCATACGGTTGAATTCAAATGAAATTCCAAATGTGTTTATCCTAAATATGATGACAAAATCAAAATTGTGTATGTGTATGAATAAAGTGGATGATTATAAAGTTTGAACATGCCCGTATGTGTATATCTCTAGGTTTGATATATGAATTTGAAATCATGAAATCTCGGCTTAAAAAATGTACCTCCGTTTAAATGAATTACAAGAGCTAATGATTGAGTCGAATTCCAAAATTCCAATCTTAGGTTTGTAATTCTAGTACATCAAGGTATATCACGCATGTTCAAAAGTATCGTTATCTCATAGTCCAAACTGTGAAACAAATTGATCAACCATGAGTGCACACACTATTGACCATGTATATCTCAATTACGCTAAAGTCCCTCAAAAATAGACACCTCACTATTTATCTGAAGCCACCCCCCCCTCGTCGCCCCCCACACACACAGAGAGAAGTTGTTCTCTCCCCCAAACACCAACACACGAGCACATTAACACCCCTCTCTTCTAAAGTACAGACCCCAATATAGGTCTCTATCACTTTGTCTCTTGGGCATGCACACATCTCTTCCCCCACTCTCTAGCTAGGTCTCCCGGTATCTCTCTTTCCCAAGCACACGCACTATGTAGAGTGTATCTTTCCCATACACACAAAACGTCGCCCCCAAATGTCTATCTCCAGTTATGTGGTTCTCGCACACTCACCTCACACACCACCCCCACTACAAACAAGCACACTTTGTCTCCTTGTGCACCACTCTCCTCTTTCTACCTCTCCCACATGCGGACCCGCCCCAGCTCCTCCCTGTATACATGTATGTCGTGACTCTTTCCATAGCTCCCTAATGTATCATCGTTCTCGATCTCGCACATTGTTCTCTACACCATCTATTCTAGATCTCTCATGAAGTCCCTATCACACACACGATGACTCGCTTCCCTTGCGTCTCCGTACATAGGCCAATTTCAAACAACATAAACATTGTCTCCCTATCTATACGCCATTTATGGACACAAACACCCCCCTCTCGCCCCTCTCTTCCTCTATCTCTCTCTCTCTCTCTCCGTCGCTAGCTCTCTCTCTCTCTCTCGCTCGCTCGCTCTCACACCCCTCTCCCACACACACTCGATGTCTCTTCCAAATAGTCTGCTCCCCCCGCCCGCACCCATGCTATCCCGCTACTACACATGTCACACCATTCCCCGTTCCCTTATACTAGGTTTACATCATTAGTGGTCTCTCTACTCCACATACACACACTCCCTCTCACACACAAACACGTGCACAAACACACACAGACACGCACAAACACCCATTAATCTGGATCCTCATCTCTCCCCATGTCTGCATGTGTTTCTCACACACTAACTCTCTAATTATGTATATGTGTCTCCATGTTACACAACACAAAGCCCCATGTACATGTCTCTGTCTATCCTCCACACACATAGACACAAAGAATATGTTATCATTGCCTCAGTCTCTAGACATATCACACACGCACTCTCTCTCTCTCGCAAACATGCTCAACAAGGGTTTCCCCGTGAATAACTTACCATCTATTCATCAATAGTCGTGGCAGTACGGCAAACACGAGACATGAAAAAGAATAAATCTACACATGCTTAGACCACCTAGTATGACTACTAGGACTAGAGCAAGCCAAAAAGCGCACCTCCGTCACCCCTCCTTATCGGCAACGGGAAAACCTTTGTTTTACACAGTCGAGAAGTCATTGTGCTAAGGCCTCACATGCTGAGGCGTTGAATAGAATGTAGATGCTAGTTTATGGAAACAAGTATTGATAATACGTTTGTATCTCCAATAACCTCATTGTTGAGAAATTAAGAAAGGAAGCCTTTGGAACAAACTGGCCTCGTGGCCGCTGCCGGCGTCGTCAATCCCCATGCCTCTGCTCAGTCCGACCACCAATCACCACCACGCCCCACTCCTCTTCACCTTATCTCCTATTTATCAAGATATCATTAGTTTTTACAAATAGGATTACTCCCGCATGGGTCAATCACAACAAGTGTTCTATAAAAAAATGCATCTTGATGTTTCATGCAATGCACGAATCTTGCTAGTACTCCTATAGAAGACTAAGTTGGTGATGATGGTGTGTCTGCCATCCGTCGTTTGTGACTATTAGATCTACATCTAACGACTATGAGGTAAGTTGTTGCCTTTTCTCACCAACATCCCACTTGTCTACCAATTTGCAGAAAAACCCATAATTAGTATCTTAAAACCAACCACATCCCTCCCTGACCTCACCAAAACAGCCCAAGGAATATATTCTAATTGAAACATAATATATCTCTAGTGATATATGTATATCAAAATTAGAGTGTTTTGTATCAAGTTTGTGAATAAGTATTATTCTAATTATGATTCGTTGCAACGCACATGAACATTTCTAGTATTTCCAACCATGCAAATTTTTTCCTAGTATTCCATAGTTTCAAGTTTTCCATCAAGATATTAGTCACTCATGGTTGATATTTACTTTCAATCATGTACACATATGCACTATGTAAGTAGCCTTGCTTATTGGGTTCCAAAGCTTAACTTTCACTCCTACTTACAATATGTAGAGTATTTAACAAAAAACTACCACTTTCAACCGGCCCAGGAAGAATCTATTTTACAAAAAATCGCAAAAACATACTCAAAATTTCTTAATCCATGCCAAAAACTACTACCTAGTACTCCGTCCGTCCCACAATGTAAGAAGTTTTTGCAAGGTAGTTTAGCTTGCAAAAACATCTTATATTATGGGACAAAGGGAGTACCGATTAGGTTAGTTTAAACCCATTTATGACAGGGTTGGCCCACATGTCCGTGCTGACGAGGCAGCTTAAACCAACACATTTTGTTTGACCGTTGACACGAGGGACCCACATCTGACCTTCTATCCTGTCATTCCCCCTCAAATCATTATTTTTCCTAAACATTACTTCAAATAGTACTGATGCGTGTTCGTTAATGGCGCCGGTGATGAGCAAGTTGGCCGCCGCTCCGCCGGAAAGGCCGGACGCCTCGCTGGCCTCCGCACGGGTTGGCAGGCTGGCCCGAGCGTGACGAGCGAGCGAGCAAGCCGCCGCGCTGGCCTTCACTCAAGCCAGATGGCTGGCCTTAGCACGGCACGCGCGAGCAAGCCGCCGCACCGCCGTGCCAATCTAGCTAGCAAACCTTGCTGACAAGCAGTTGGACGGAGCTATCTTGGCTAGCTAGCGGCCGCGAGTGCCTGACGGAGTTGGCATCCGGGCTGCCGCAAGATGGGATCCGCACCACCGCCAGTTTTGACCTCGCCTTCTGCCGGCGGCGGTAGCTTCGTCCCATGGCTGAGGATGACTAGGTGGACGGGCCGAAGGTAGGAGGTCACTCGGGGATTTTTGTGCAGACTGACATGTAGGTCCCACAAGTCATAACGCCCGGTCGAATAGAAGGCGTTGACTTAATGGGTGGCATGGGCCCTATTTAGATACTCTAAGTCATAGGTTAGAGTTAGATTCTAACCCTGAACTAACTCTAACCAAAGTGGTGTTTGGATGGCAGGGTTAGATTCACAACAAATGTATCCAAACAGGGCCATGGGTTGAAACGTGCCTATAACGACACTTTGTAGAGTAGTTGTTTCTTGGTAGGGCTGGTTGGTAAGAGCATGTACAATGGTTGATAGCGTAGTCTTATCTTAAGTCTGCCACGTATGCAAGTGGTAGTAGTTTCTTAGCATTATTAGTGGTTTCTTGCATTATTAGGGGTTTCTTGTAAGGAACAATGTACTACTAGCGACAAAAGGCGATTATAGGTTGCGTTGTACTGCAACGAGTACTACTAGTGGTCGCGAGAGTATATACCTCGTTTTGTGGGTTCGATCCCGGCCGAACGCGCGACGGCCTTTTTCTAAATAGTAACTTCGCTGTGAGCCAATATTTTACACGGGTAGTTTGAGTTTTGAAGTCAAACGGACGTGCCGCACCACAATCTGGGTGCACTGGATAGCCTAGCCATGTGAACGGGTTTTCCTTCCTAGCATCTCGTGGCTCGCGTGCTCACCCTAGCCACACCTCGCTTGCAGCTTCCTCATCAGCTAGTAGCATATTTAAACTAGCGCCTCCCAAGTAAGCCCGAGGAGCCGGAAAATCCTGGCGGGGCATTGGGAACTGTGCAATATGGCTCTGTACGTAAAGTGCTCTACTACTACTCTATAGCTTGTGGCGTTGCACGCATGGACTTCACTCCATTATTGGCTCTACTATAAAAGAAATTCCTCTTTACGTGTTTTTTTGAAATGGAGGCAAAAGCTTTGCTTCATCTCATTCATAAATAAGGAACTACTAACAAAGTTCGACGAGATCCATAACACCTCCACAAATGGAAGTGAAAAGCCTAGTCTCGTTGTATCAAATAACTCAAATGTTTTGCCCCCGTAGTAACCGTCGCTGATAAACAGGCTGCTAGTGTGTGCGTGAGAGGAGCGACTAAGTAGGCCAACTACGTGAGAGGAGCGGCTGAATAGAGCACCGAGAGTACCCACTAGGCCACTACACAGATGTACTTTCCCTGCATTGATCGTACAACGATGGTTCTAGAGAACAGTAGTACCCTCCACTTCCAACTGTAGCTCCTTGGCCCTGAGATTCAAGAGTTCAAAACTGGTGCACTATACTAGAAGTACAGTACATCGCACTACTAGTTGAGAAAGTAGTACTAGTACTGCTACAGTATGAGTACGTACTCCTCCATCACATAATGTAAAACGTTTTTTGACACTAGTTGGCGTGTACAAAAAATAGCAAAAACATACCCAAAATTTCTTGACCCATGGCAAAAACTACTAGCAAGTGCCAAAAAAATCTTACTAGTGCTATTATTTACAGTATAATGCAATCCCATAACGTCCCATAATGCTAGTACTAGTAGTAAATAATAGCCTCACCCCTTCGCTAAGCAACGATCTACAGTTGGAAGGGACGAGGCCCTGCGGTTACTATGCTCTTATATCCTCCTCGCCAGTTCCCCTCCCCGCGAAGAGAAGGCAGTTTGTCGCTGCTCCCATGGATTCACCAGGCGGTTCTCCTCCTCGTTGGGGCTGGGAGACCTTGGACGACGATCCTCTGGGAGAAATCGCACGCCGCTCCGACGTCCTCACCGCCGCAAGACTCGGTGCTTCCTGCACTAACTTTTTCAAGACGGTGCTTAAAAAGGCTTGGGAAAAGGCCATGCATGTCGGTCTTCCATGCGTCCTCGAGGAGAAGGTTCTTCTATGGGACAATCCTTCGAATAGTCCACCGCTCCCTGGCCATGGTTGCACGTTGACTTCGCTAGAGTTGCCGACGTTGGGAGGTAGTCGGATTTTGTCGGATGAGTAGGTCAATAATGGAGTTTGATCATGTAGTACTTAGTTATTCCATTTCCATCCCGTAATTTCTCGGCTGCCCACTGTCTTATATATAGGTCTGGGTCGGTGCCAACGAAGATTGGCTTGCATACCTCCGGACGGATACCACCATCATTTTGCACAACATCCACAGCAATGCAGCCGTTCCGGTAGACCCCTTCTCCACCATTGGGATCGGCCTTCCGGACTGGCTGGGCTTGAATACGTATTATGATGCCTACATGAGATTGAAGAAGATAGCAATTGCGGACCAGCCGACAAAGTGATGCGGCTACGACAATTACTATCCCATCACGGTATTCGACATAAGGATTGCCATCAATGCATGAGGCAGTAATGGCAGAGGCTGGCGCATGTTGGCGGCGGCAGATCTGTACCCCTACATGTTCGAAGACGTCGTGCGCCATCTAGGCCGCATCTTCGCGGTGACAAGCCAGGGGACTTGTTTCATCTGGTTGCCATCCTATGGTACGGTAGACTACAAACGGAATGCACAAACCATCATTTGCATCCCTAATGGTACTCCATTATTTTGCAGGGACCAGTCATCCCGCGATCAAAATAAGATCGCCGATCCTGGATGTGCATTTGCATCTGCAATTCGGTCTAACCTGGAACCTTGTAGCTGACTTTGGCATATTGGGATCAACTATCTTAGCAGTCGTTACCCATGGTACCACTGATGTGCAACATGGTCACACAATCTACCACGATCGGATTGTCACCATCTACCTAGGTATTCCATTTTTAACCCTCTTGCCTTCTCTTTCATTGTTGTACTAGTACTCTACTTATGTACTAGTAGGAGTACTTTTTACCTTGGAGGACGCATATAGCTAGCTAGGCCCTGGAAGACTTGAACCCACTAGCTGCCACCATTTTTGTTTTTCCATGTCTTACTATCTCATCCATGTAGCCAAGAGTGGCTATATATAATAAGCCAATTATTTTACTTCCTCTATACCGGAGCAGTACTATTTGCTGCACAGTATTACTGACCGCCATATTTGAGCACAACATTGTTATGCATGGACATTGACTATGTATGTCACCATGTGTCCAGATCTGAGATGCCGCGTGTACCAGATGAACGGCGCTGAGTTCGACCCCCGTGATGCTACGTGGGTGCCGAGGAACACTCTTGGAGAGTACTCGCTTTTCATTGGGGACAGCTACCCCACTGTGAAGCGGATGCCACCTTCCGTGCACGACACGGAAGGCCTGCTGTTCATGAAGCATGGTTGTGTCTTCAGTGTGCACCGCCGGATGAACGACATGCTGGGACACCCTATCCCTGATTTATGCCGCTTCAGCTTGGATGAGTCTCCATGGTGTGGAACCGGACTAGAAAGCTGCGACAATGATTCCCGTTGCCCACCGCTATGGATCATGCCATCCATGAAGAACACCTGGGACTGGAACCTGGAGGAGGACATGTAGCCCATCTATAATGTGTAAGTGGAGTACGGTAAATTGTGAACGGTAGCGCTATGAATATATGTAGACTAGTCGTGCACAAATTTATCACATGAATTGGAGATGAACTTGTGTGGAATACTGGCATTTGTCCTTTAGAATTTATTACTACTAAATGTGTTATGTGTACGTGCAACTTGTGTGGTTGTTGCACGGGCTCCAACATGCTCTTTGAGAAAAAAAGGTGGCACAGCTTTGGATATACTTGACGTGGTGGAATCATACAGTAGCATCATTCGCTATAGTTGTAGTACACTCCTACTAGGACGACAACTCATATAAAACCTTGCGCTTGGCTCTTTGCCTCTTCGGGAGGTTCAACAGTTCATACTCATGTGAACCTTGCACTTGGCTCTTCGCCTCTTCGGAAGGTCCAACAAGGATGATACTATAGTACAATATGCTTCTGGCAATCTGACACCGATTGAACTGCTGCATGTCCACCGCGAGGGCAAGGGAGAGGGAGAGGGCACTGTAGTCAAAACCCTCTCCTCGTCCTGCGAACCACCGCGCGCGTGGGTGAGGGAGAGGCGTAGTAAGAAAGCTTCCCCTCGTTTGGCGAGTTGACGGGACACATCAAAGCAGTACTAGTACTAGTCCATATTGCATCCTTTTCGGTTAATATGGCTTAATTTGAAACGATAAAAATACACTGGCGATCAACGTATGTAACAATACGCTCTTTACGGTCACTATATATAGTTTTGCGGTGATTATACGATCACTAGCTCATCGTAGAGCACCGTATTGCACCCTAATGACTAGCCACATAGTCGACGTGGCACTTTGTTGACTGGTTAAATTGTCACCTAGTTTCTGGGTCCCACCTGTCAGTTGGCAGAGCAAAGAAATCAGTTAAACAAAACTTTACACAGGCCCGATAGGAGTCCAACCCTTGCGCGCGAACCACCCTGGCTGTGTATGTGAGTGCATGCATGTGTATACCCTCGGTCTTCCAACAACGAGTGTATATCGGCTAAAAAACAAAGAGTGTAGTACATCTACACTTCCAGTGCATTTAGCCTTTAATCTAAAACGATATTGATTGACTAATGCACCAACTTGTGCTCTAGGTATAGGCTACATGTCTATCCTTAATTACAGCATGCAACGACCTTCATTTAATCTTCTTATCTCAATGGTCACATGCACACATAAGTCTGCTACTTTTGGGCGTTAATTATGCCCTGGTCAATGTGTAAATCACTAAATGTATAGTCTTTCACGGACGTAGGGAGTAGGTTGACCACTTGAGCATGAGCGTCTGTGTTGTGTCGTGTGCTGTGTGCCACATGGGTGCGTGAGTGTTACGTGCGTCCATGTGTACGTGTGAGTGTTGCATGTTACATGCATGCATGGGGCTTACTCCCTCCCATTGACATGTTCATATTTCAAGCATCCTCTGTTCCCTCCATATGGTGATACTCCCTCTATTCCCAAATACGGATTAAAATCCTCCCATTGTTCCCAAATACGGAGTAAAATCCTCCCTCTGTTCCCAAATACGGAGTATTTGTCTTTCTAGAGATTTCAACAAGTGACTATGTACGGAGCAAAATGAGTGAAGTGAGCATAGAGGCATAGGGATAATGTAGAAAGGAAGTCTTCGCGATCCATTATTCTCCATCTTGGTCAAAGAGAACTATTCAACTAGTCTTCGCAGTGAAGTGACAATACACGCTGCAGCAGATGGGACACTTAATTATTAAGCTGAACCAGCGTGTTGGTGTTACTAAATCTGCCTTACCCAGTACTACCATCATGTTTGCTAGTAGAGCACGCTTCTGTCCTCTATTAACTGACATATGGGCCCTCTTGTGGTAGACCCACATGTCATCGGTGTAACTATTTACACTTCGAAGGACGGTATATCCTGGTAGTAGTAGTAGAATTGAGATTTGATGCACTTTCTTCCCCGTCTTCCACTCTTCATCCTCCTCTCTTCTTCTTCCTCCTCTCTTCCCCATCGTCGGCCGCACACCACTTCCCCCCGCTCACTACTCGCCCACCCGCGCTATCTTCCTTGGTAGCTCGCACGTACCATATCCCCCCGCTCACTGCTCGGCCACACGAGGAGAAGCTTCTTCGCTCGCTGATGTCTACCACACAACCTTCTTCTTGTAGATGTTGTTGGGCCTCCAAGTGCAGAGGTTTGTAGGACAGTAGAAAATTGCCCTCAAGTGGATGACCTAAGGTTTATCAATTCGTAGGAGGCGTAGGACGAAGATGGTCTCTCTCAAGCAACCCTGCAACCAAATAACAAAGAGTCTCTTGTGTCCCCCAACACACCCAATACAATGGTAAATTGTATAGGTGCACTAGTTCGGCGAAGAGATGGTGATACAAGTGGTATATGGATAGTAGATAAAGGTATTTGTAATCTAAAATTATAAAAACTGCAAGGTAACTAATGATAAAAGTGAGCGTAAACGGTATTGCAATGATAGGAAACAAGGCCTAGGGTTCATACTTTCGCTAGTGTAAGTTCCCTCAACAATACTAACATAATTGGATCACATAACTATCCCTCAACATGCAACAAAGAGTCACTCCAAAGTCACTAATAGCGGAGAACGAACGAAGAGATTATGGTAGGGTACGAAACCACCTCAAAGTTATTCTTTCCAATCAATCCGTTGGGCTATTCCTATAAGTGTCACAAACAGCCCTAGAGTTCGTACTAGAATAACACCTTAAGACACAAATCAACCAAAACCCTAATGTCACCTAGATACTCCAATGTCACCTCAAGTATCCGTGGGTATGATTATACGATATGCATCACACAATCTCAGATTCATCTATTCAACCAACACAAAGGACCTCAAAGAGTGCCCCAAAGTTTCTACTGAAGAATCACGACGAAAACATGTGCCAACCCCTATGCATAGGTTCATGGGCGGAACCTGCAAGTTGATCACCAAAACATACATCAAGTGAATCATGTGATATCCCATTGTCACCACAGATATCCACGGCAAGACATACATCAAGTGTTCTCAAACTTTAAAGACTCAATATGATAATATAACTTCAAAGGGGAAACTCAATCCATTAAAAGAGATTAGAGGGGGGAAGAAACATCATAGGATCCAAATATAATAGCAAAGCTCGCGATACATCAAGATCGTACCACCTCAAGAACACGAGAGAGAGAGAGAGATCAAACACATAGCTACTGGTACATACCCTCAGCCCCGAGGGAGAACTACTCCCTCCTCGTCATGGAGAGCGCCGGGATGATGAAGATGGCCACCGGAGAGGGATTGCCCCTCCGGCAGGGTGCCGGAACGGGTCTAGATTGGTTTTCGGTGGCTACGGAGGCTTCTGGCGGTAGAACTCCCGATCTACTATCTCTTCTGGAAGTTTTAGGATACGTAGGTATATATGGGTGAAAGAAGCACGTCGGTGGACCAAAGGGGGGGCCATGAGGCAGGGGGCGCGCCCCCCACCCTCGTGGGCACCTCCCTTCTTTCCTGATGTGCACTCGAAGCTTTTCTGGTAGCTTTCCTTCCAAAAATAACTTCTCCAGTTGATTTCGTTCCGTTTCGACTCCGTTTGATATTCTTTTTCTTCGAAACACTGAAATAGGCAAAAAAAACAGCAAATTTGGGCTGGGCCTCCGGTTAATAGATTAGTCCCAAAAATAATATAAAAGTGGATAATAAAGCCCAATATTGTCTAAAATAGTAGATAATATAGCATGGAGCAATCAAAAATTATAGATACGTTGGAGACGTATCAAGCATCCCCAAGCTTAATTCCTGCTCGTCCTCGAGTAGGTAAATGATAAAAACATAATTTTTGATGTGGAATGCTACTTGGCATATTTTAATGTAATTCTTCTTAATTGTGGTATGAATATTCAGATCCGAAAGATTCAAGGCAAAAGTTCATATTGACATAAAAATGATAATACTTCAAGCATACTAACTAAGCAATTATGTCTTCTCAAAATAACATGGCCAAAGAAAGTTCATCCCTACAAAATCGTATAGTTTAGTCATGTTTCATTTTCGTCACACAAGAATGCTCTCATCATGCACAACCCCGATGACAAGCCAAGCAATTGTTTCATACTTTAGTACTCTCAAACTCATAAACTTTCACGTAATACATGAGCGCGAGCCATGGATATAGCACTATGGGTGGAATAGAATATAATGAGGGGGCTTATGTGGAGAAGACAAAAAGCAGAAAGTCTCACATCAACGAGACTAATCAATGGGCTATGGAGATGCCCACCAATTGATGTTAATGCAAGGAGTAGGGATTGTCATGCAATGGATGCACTAGAGCTATAAATGTATGAAAGCTCAACAAAAGAAACTAAGTGGGTGTGCATCCAACTTGCTTGCTCACGAAGACCTAGGGCACTTGAGGAGGCCCATTGTTGGAATATACAAGCCAAGTTCTATAATGAAAAATTCCCACTAGTATTTGAAAGTGATAACATGAGAGACTCTCTATCATAAAGATCATGGTGCTACTTTGAAGCACAAGTGTGGAAAAGGATAGTAGCATTGTCACTTCTCTCTTGTTCTCTCATTTTTTGGGCCTTTCTTTTTTATGGCCTTTCTCTTTTTTTGGGCCTTCTCTTTTTTATGGCCTTCTCTTTTTTATGGCCTTTCTCTTTTTCTTTTTTTCACTTGGGACAATGCTCTAATAATGATGATCCTCACACTTCTATTTATTTACAACTCAATGATTACAACTCGATACTAGAACAAAGATGACTCTATATGAATGCCTCCGGCGGTGTACCGGGATATGCAATGAACCAAGAGTGACATGTATGAAAGAATTATGAACGGTGGCTTTGCCACAAATACTATGTAAACTACATGGTCATGCTAAGCAATATGACAATGATGAATGTGTCATGATGAACAGTATGGTGGAAAGTTGCATGGCAATATATCTCGGAATGGCTATGGAAATGCCATAATAGGTAGGTATAGTGGCTGTTTTGAGGAAGATATAAGGAGGTTTATGTGTGACAGAGCATATCATATCACGGGGTTTGGATGCACCGGCGAAGTTTGCACCAACTCTCAATGTGAGAAAGGGCAATGCACGGTACCGAAGAGGCTAGCTAGGATGGAAGGGTGAGAGTGCGTATAATCCATGGACTCAACATTAGTCATAAAGAACTCACATACTTATTGCAAAAGTCTACAAGTCATCAAAAACCTCGGCACTACGCGCATGCTCCTAGGGGGATAGATTGGTAGGAAAAGACCATCGCTCGTCCCCGACCGCCACTCATAAGGAGGACAATCAAATAACACCTCATGTTTCAAATTTGTTACACAATGTTTACCATACATGCATGCTACGGGACTTGCAAACTTCAACACAAGCGTTTCTCAAATTCACAACTACTCAACTAGCACGACTTTGATATTATTACCTCCATATCTCAAAACAATCATCAAGCATCAAACTTCTCTTAGTATTCAATACTCTATATGAAAGTTTTTACTAATCTTGTTTACCTAGCATATTAGGATTTTAAGAAAATTACCATGCTATTTAAGACTCTCAAAATAATCTAAGTGAAGCATGAGAGTTCATGTATTTCTTCAAAATAAAACTACCACCATGCTCTAAAAGATATAAGTGAAGCACTAGAGCAAATGACAAACTAGTCTGAAAGATTTAAGTGAAGATCCATGAGTAGTCGAATAATTATGCAACTATGTGAAGACTCTCTAACATTTAATAATTTCACATCTTGGTATTTTATTCAAACAACAAGCAAAACTAAATAAAATAACATGACGCTCCAAGCAAAACACATATCATGTGGCGAATAAAAATATAGCTCCAAGTAAAGTTACCGATGAACGAAGACGAAAGAGGGGATGCCTTCCGGGGCATCCCCAAGCTTAGGCTTTTGGTTGTCCTTGAATATTACCTTGGGGTGCCTTGGGCATCCCCAATCTTAGGCTCTTCCCACTCCTTATTGCATAGTCCATCAAATCTTTACCCAAAACTTGAAAACTTCACAACACAAAACTTAAAATAGAAAACTCGTAAGCTCCGTTAGCGAAAGAAAACAAAAGCCCACTTCAAATTACTGTAATGAACTCATTCTTTATTTATATTGGTGTTAAACCTAATGTATTCCAACTTCTCTATGGTTTATAAACTATTTTACTAGCCATAGATTCATTAAAATAAGCAAACAACACACGAAAAACAGGATTTGTCAAAAACAGAACAGTCTGTAGTAATCTGAATCAAACGTATACTTCTGGAACTATTAAAATTATCAAATAAATTTCTGGACCTGAGGAATTTATCGATTAATCATCTTCAAAAAGAATTAACTAAATATCACTGTCCAAATAAAAATGGCAGCAATTCTCGTGAGCGCTAAAGTTTCTGTTTTTTACAGCATGATCAACAAGACTTTCCCAAAGTCTTCCCAAAGGTTCTACTTGGCACAAACACTAATTAAATGCATAAAACCACATATAAACAGAGTCTAGATGAATTATTTATTACTAAACAGGGGCAAAAAGCAAAGAACAAAAGTAAAGATTGTTTTCCTCCCAACAAGGACTATCGTTTAACGCCCCTAGCTAGGCATGATGATTTCGACGATGCTCACATAAAAGATAAGAATTGAAACATAAAGAGAGCATCATGAAGAATATGACTAGCACATTTAAGTCTAACATACTTCCTATGCATAGGGATTTTGTGAGAAAACAACTTATGGGAACAATAATCAACTAGCATAGGAGGGCAAAACAAGCATAACTTCGAAACTTTAAGCACATAGAGAGGAAACTTGATATTATTGCAATTCCTACAAGCATATATTCCTGCCTCATAATAATTTTCAGTAGCATCATGAATGAATTCAACAATATAACCATCACCTAAGGCATTCTTTTCATGATCTACAAGCATAGAAAATTTTCTACTCTCCACATAAGCAATTTTCTTCTCAATCGGAATAGTGGGAGTATCATAAGAGACTTCAATACTATAAATTGTTTCCACATTAAAAGAGTAATGTTCAGAAAAAGGGTAATCATAATCATGACAAGTTTTATAAATATAATCATCACTACTTTTTATAGCATATGTATCATTACAATAATTATCATAAGTAAGAGGCATGCTATCATCATTATAAATTTGCATATCAAAACTTGGGAGACTAAAAATATCATGTTCATTAAACGTAGCATCCGCAAGCTTAGGACAAACATTTATTTCAGCAAATATATTCTCAAAAACATCATCTTCATCAAACATAGCATCCCCAAGCTTGGCCCTTTTCATATCATAAGCATAATCACTCTCATCATTAATTGTATGGATAGCACCAATAGTATAGCAATTATCATATTCTTCCAAGCAAGTAGCAAAAAGATTTTCAAGATCGTAAGAAGTATCATTATCTTCCACAATAATATTTTCATGAGGCACAATAGTAATAGGAGAAGCACTATTTGGGAGAGATATCTTTTTACCTCTCTTCCTTTTTCTTTTCTTCCTCTTCACCACATCATGTGTGGGTTTAATCCTCTTTTTGGAGCTCCTTATTAATGAGATTGGTTGAATAGGAGGCTCCTCCTCGTTACCTGATTCATCATACGAAATAATAGGAGGGTATTGGGAAGCCTCTTCTCTTTCATTAGTATTCTCTTCATCTTCTATTTTTTTTCTTTTATTTATGTAGTTGGCAATATAAGGATTTTCAATACAATTCACCGCACAATACATATAAATTTTCTCTAGATCAAAATCAAGAAATCTATCAAGATTAAACTTTGGAATACCCTCAGTTATACGTTTCATTTCCTCATATCCCAAAAGAAGACTAAGCTCTTTATGATGCTCAAGGGTAATCAAATTATCACAATTTTTGGATACGATTCGGTCATGAAACAATTTGCATTGGAGATTTAAATGACCATGTTCATTGCAAAGTTCACAAGGGGCGCGAAAAATATTGAATTTTTCAGCACAATCATCAAGACTTTCTTGCAACAATTCAGTTTCTAAGTACTTATGCCTCTGCAATATCTATCTTCCCTATTTGGTGTGTACTTACAAACCCACTCCACAAAAATTGACATGTTTATAGGAGACATTTTCATCATAACTAGTGCAATCATCATTAGTATCATGGATATTCAAAGAATTCGTACTAACAACATTGCAATCATGCTCATCATTCAAAGAGTTAGTGCCAAACATTTTATAGACTTCTTCCTCTAGCACTTGAGCACAATTTTCCTTTCCATCATACTCACGAAAGATATTAAAAAGATGAAACATATGAGACAAACTCAATTCCATAATTTTTTTATAGTTTCCTTTTATAAACTAGGCTAGTGCTAAAACAAGAAACTAAAAGACTCGATTGCAAGATCTAAAGATATACCTTCAAGCACTCACCTCCCCGGCAACGGCGCCAGAAAAGAGCTTGATGTCTACTACACAACCTTCTTCTTGTAGACGTTGTTTGGCCTCCAAGTGCAGAGGTTTGTAGGACAGTAGCAAATTTCCCTCAAGTGGATGACCTAAGGTTTATCAAGCCGTAGGAGGCGTAGGATGAAGATGGTCTCTCTCAAGAAACCCTGCAACCAAATAACAAAGAGTCTCTTGTGTCCCCCAACACACCCAATACAATGGTAAATTGTATAGGTGCACTAGTTTGGCGAAGAGATGGTGATACAAGTGGTATATGGATAGTAGATAAAGGTATTTGTAATCTGAAATTATAAAAACAGCAAGGTAACTAATGATAAAAGTGAGCGTAAACGGTATTGCAATGATAGGAAACAAGGCCTAGGGTTCATACTTTCGCTAGTGTAAGTTCCCTCAACAATACTAACATAATTGCATCACATAACTATCCCTCAACATGCAACAGAGTCACTCCAAAGTCAATAAACGCAGAGAACAAACGAAGAGATTATGGTAGGGTATGAAACCACCTCAAAGTTATTCTTTCCAATCAATCCGTTGGGCTATTCCTATAAGTGTGACAAACAGCCCTAGAGTTTGTACTAGAATAACACCTTAAGACACAAATCAACCAAAACCCTAATGTCACCTAGGTACTCCAATGTCACCTCAAGTATCCGTGGGTATGATTATACGGTATGCGTCACACAATCTCAGATTCATCTATTCAACCAACACAAAGGACCTCAAAGAGTGCCCCAAATTTTCTACCGGAGAATCACGACGAAAACATGTGCCAACCCCTATGCATAGGTTCATGGGCGGAACCCGCAAGTTGATCACCAAAACATACATCAAGTTAATCACGTGATATTCCATTGTCACCACAGATATCCATGGCAAGACATACATCAAGTGTTCTCAAATCTTTAAAGACTCAATCCGATAATATAACTTCAAAGGGGAAACTCAATCCATTACAAGAGAGTAGAGGGGGGAAGAAACATCATAGGATCCAAATATAATAGCAAAGCTGGCGATACATCAAGATCGTACCACCTCAAGAACAAGAGAGATAGAGAGATCAAACACATAGCTACTGGTGCATACCCTCAGCCCCGAGGGAGAACTACTCCCTCCTCATCATGGAGAGCGTCGGGATGATGAAGATGGCCACCGGAGAGGTATTGCCCCTCCGGCAGGGTGCCGGAACGGGTCTAGATTGGTTTTCGGTGGCTACGGAGTCTTTTGGCGGCGGAACTCCCTATCTATTGTCTCTTCTGGAAGTTTTAGGATACATAGGTATATATGGGTGAAAGAAGCACGTCGGTGGACCAAAGGGGGGCCACGAGGCAGGGGGGTGCACCCCCACCCTCGTTGGCACCTCCCTTCTTTCCTGACATGCACTCGAAGCTTTTCCGGTAGCTTTCGTTCCAAAAATAACTTCTCCAGTTGATTTTGTTCCGTTTCGACACCGTTTTATATTCCTTTTCTTCGAAACACTAAAATAGGCAAAAAACAACAAATCTGGGCTGGGCCTCCGGTTAATAGGTTATTCCCAAAAATAATATAAAAGTGGACAATAAAGCCCAATATTGTCTGAAACAGTAGATAATATAGCATGGAGCAATCATAAATTATAGATACGTTCGAGACGTATCACATGCCCACCTGAATCCACTTCCCCACTGGCTCGCAAGCACCAAAAACCCCAATGGCAGAACCGACTAACACGCAGAGCCACAATTGGAATTCCCTCCCCGATGTTCTCTTGGAGCAGATCTGTAATCGCATGGACCTACTCAGCACCGTCCGTCTGGCCGCATGCTCGGTGTCTTTGTAGCGTCTACTTGTCTGCAACCGGCCGGCTCTTTTCAACACACCCTGCTTGCTGATGCCCGTCCTCGCAGGTGTCCCGGACACCGACTTGGCGATCCTACGGAGGTTTCTTTGGTGCCCCTCGACATGCTACCACTACCCATCCACCTGTCCTTCATGCGCGGCCACTACTGGGCGGGCATGAAGGCCAACTGGATCGTCCTCATCCACCAATCCAGTAGTCTGTGGCATCTCGTGGATATCTACACCCAGCGAGAGATCACCCTTCCATCGTTGGATACCGCCACCATTGAGCCTCGTGGCCCGCTGGACACTCCTACCTACTACGCACGAGATGCGTCAAGCTTTTGGCTCGACCTCTGTTTGCTGAAAGTTGTAATCTGCGAAGTGCCCACACCATCAGAAGACTACATGGATTACAAGCTCATTGCCTTGTTAAACATGGGATTAGTCTATCTAGAATCCAGTCGCCATACATGGTTATGGCTCATCATCAATCCTGTTGAGGCAACATTTCTGTCTGATGCTATAGTGCATGATGGCATCGTTTACGCGGTCGACGCACAGCTTGGCTGCCTATACTGGTGGAATCTATCGTCGTGTAATTGTTCTATCTCATTGCATCTTTACCTTATGAATACGACTGCCTATTCATTGTTACAAATTTAGAATAGATAGTATGTCTATAACCACATCATTGCTATATGTTCCTCTCATTTCCTAGATTTTTATGACCACACATGTTATTGTTAGAGTTGATATGAGAACAATTGGCATCTAATGATTGTTAGAATAGATATTATTAGCATAACATCATGATTTCGATATGTTACTCTAATTTCCAAGATTTTTATAACAACGCATGTTATTGCTTAGAGTTGATATGAGAACAGTAGTAGTAAGTGCTATGGTAGAATATGAGTAGGCTCTATCATACTTGTTTTCCTCTCATTGTTACATGATGTTTGAACCATGACATATTGCTAGAATATGAAAGCCATTGGCTTATTTTTTTAACTTGGGGTATGATTATGACCACGGCATTGCAATTCTCTGTCTATGATATGTGTCACTGTTATAATAATCTTAATTCCACACATACTCTAAACATGATTGTTTATTTTTGTCCTTTTGGTCTCCAATTTGAATTGTTGCAGCAGACGCAAATGCGCTGGCCTTCATGATTCCGGGACCTGGAATCATACCAGCCGATGGGTGGTGGTTTATCGCTCGTTCAGCTGACGGCGGTCATTTGATGCTCATTTTCACGTACCAAATTGACCAAAACATTACATAAAACCACATGCAGTACAATGCCCAGGGCGTTCGTGACATTGATTGCTATGGATGCTTCATGTTCGAGAAAGATACCCGCTCCGTTGGGCCAGGCGTATTCAACTGGGGGCGGGTTTGCAGCCTCGGCAACCACTCCATGTTCCTCAGGCTCAATTATCCGATCATCCAACCAATCATCGATCATATCACCGACAATGATTACCGTGCTATGCAACTTCCATTCGCTAGGGGGGACTGTGTTTACAAATCATACCATGGGTTTCATGAATCACCATATCCAGAGATTCGTCGACACAGCTTGTTTCCAGATAATCTTCAGTGTGTGAAAGGCATCAAGCTTCCATGCGATGGATGGCTTTTGCAAACCCGACATACGGCGATGTGGTTCATGCCAACAGCAAATATGCACAACTTGACTCGTACTGATATCTAGACTGGGCCATGTATTCTGCTGCTATAGCACGACCCTCTTTTGTTGGATATTATGTATTGTTGTTAGCTTGAAGCACTCCTCTGGTTTGAAGGATAGATACCTTTCTGGGATCAAGTGCATCCTAACTCACCTGCGCAGGATGTACTCATAATGATGATGGAGATGTTGTGCATTATGCTTCAAGTGCGTACTTGTTATTTAAACCTATGGTTAAAATGTGACACTAAATACGACTAGTAAGTAGTACAGTAGCAGTACTACTATACGTCGGTCAAATTATTCATCATGTCCACACATTGAATTGACGTGACAACACGCTGCGTGTGAGGTGACACAAGAATCCTGGCGCCGTGTTCGGGTATTCTGGACTTCAGATTTGGAGTACCACTTATTTGTCGAAATCTTTCATCATTCACTTAAAACAGTCGATTGATCATACATTGAGTACCATATAACTGGAATTAACCGATGCAAGTCGAAGAAGGATTGGCCGGTGCTACCGGCTGGCGTCAAGTTCGATCCCACGGATCAGGAGCTGATCAAGCACCTTGAGGCCAAAGTGAGTGCTGATAGCGCGAGATATCACCCTCTCATCGATTTGTTCATACCAACCATCGATAGCGAGCACGACATATGCTACACCCATCCTGAGAAACTTCTAGGAAAGACACCGATCGGCCATCTACTTGCACAAACATATTCCTTTGTTTATAGCTCTATTTTTCTTTTTAGACGCAGACCTGGTGAAGCAATTACAATTTGACAGTTAATAAAAAGTGAAAAAGTGACTGCAACATGCCAAAGATGTTATGAAAATGCCAACTACATAGACTAAAACCTGTATTCGACAATACTGCAGGTATCACACTAAGTGGCCTAAGAAAGCATTTCTTCCAACACAATTCCAGGGCGTTCAAAACGGGCACATGGACGGGTCGCAAGATACAGTTTAAGTGCGGCATGCACGTGATGTGGCACAACACCGGCAATACCTTGCCAGTGATGGTCAACTGCCGGCAGACGGGTAGCAAAAAGGTTTTGGTGCTGCACACCAACAAGAACTTTGACCAGCAGAGGACCAACTGGGTGATGCACCAGTACCACCTCGGGGACCTGGAGCAAGAGAAGGAGCGGGAGCTAGTCCTCTGTAAGATTTTCTACCAGACAAACACTAGGGAGGAGTAAAAAGATTATAAGTTAGTTTGGTATTGGTACTTGTACTACCTTGTCGTCCGCAAGTTCATATTGTTGTTAATGATCCTTTGGAATGAACTTGGCATTTGCTTCCAACCATCATGCCGAGGTTCGACGTGGATATAAAGCTGAATCATTTGTTTCGAAACGAATTTTCAGGCACCTGATTTTTATTTGATGGGTAGTGTCGGTGTCAAAACCGGCAGATCTCGGGTAGGGGGTCCCGAACTGTGCGTCTAAGGCAGATGGTAACAGGAGGCAGGGGGCACGATTGTCGATGTTCTGGGAACGGGGGTCCCCAGACTTGCCTGCCTATGGCCTGCGGCGTGGCTCAAGTGGGGGCCCAACGCGGCCCGTCTTCATCAGCTCAAGCTCAAGACCCTTGCGAGGGGCCAAGCCTCGCGGGGCAGATGACAGGAAGCTTCCTCAGGGGCAGCCTCGTCAGGTAGGCTCGCGAGGAGGCGGAGAGATCAAGGCAGAGGTACCTCGCGAGGAGCCCGTGACGCAAGCCATGACGTTCGAGACCAGGCGGGCCTGGCCTGCGCAGTGTCCTTGTTTCCCCTTTGGTGCAAAGGGGCAAGCACAGGCCAAGGCATCGGGCAAAGGTTACCATTCTGGTGCAACGAGACCAAGACCAGCAGAGCGGTAGGACGGAGGTCACCATGGAGCCCAAAACGGCGTCATCACCAGTACTTTTAGCAGCCGAAGACCACCTTTGGTCAGGATAACTTGTACTAGATGTTCCCCTTCAAAATGGCCAATTGTTGACGCTCTTCCCGATCATTATTTGGGGAGAGGCCCAGGGCCTCTATAAATAGAGCTAGCCACCACAGAGTAGAGGGACGGCGAGAGATCTGGTAGAACCCCAGCACACAGAGAGAGAGAGGCGACTGAACTCACCCTAGCGGTTCATCGCACCAGCTCAAGAACACCTCTCGTGAGGCTGTTCTTCCCTTGTACTGTTCATCAGCAGCCCCTGAGGCAATCCACCACACCACACACTGGAGTAGGGTATTACACCACAACGGTGGCCCGAACCAGTATAAACCTCGTGTCCCTTGTGTTGTTCGTTGTTTCCAGCTTAGATCACGCGAGGAGATTGGGCGTAGATTGGTAGGGGAGAGATCTCCGCGCGCACCCCATTGTTCGAACCTCAAGGGTCTGCCGGAACCCGAAATCCGACATTTGGCGCGCCAGGTAGGGGTGCGCCGGAGTCCTCCCTCCTGACGACCCGCTCTCCTCCGACATCGCATCCCGCCCTCATGGCGGACAACGCGCCACCCGCTCCAGCAACGGATGCCGACACTGGGGCCAGGGGGCTCCAGACCTTGGCCCCCGCCTTGCGACAGGTACAGTGGCCGCGCAAGTTCAGGCCCGAGACGCCGCCGCGCTACGACGGTGCGACGGACCCGATGATTTTCCTGCTGGCGTATGAGGAGCCCGTCCTTAGAGCCGGGGGCGACGACCGGGTGATGGCCAACTGGTTACCCATGGCCCTCACCAGCATCCCGCGCGCGTGGCTCCTCCACCCGCCGACAGCCTCTCTCACCTCCTGGGAGGAGCGGCGCGACCTCTTCCTCGCCCATTTCGCCGCACCAGCGCCGCCCGTCGTCGCAACTCTCCTAGGTGGCTCCCAGGCACCACCCTCGAGCCATCACATCAAGTCGATCACCCGCCGGATCAGCACTGCCTCCAAGCGCCGAGAAGCCCCCCCCCCCGGGCTGGGTGGCGCCCGAGGCTGATCTAACCTTCGACTCGGAGGACCACCCCTTCAACCCCATTGGTTCGGGCGCGTCCCGATGCTGTGCACCCCCACCATCTGCCAAGTGGCCGTCACTTGGACCCTCATTGACGGTGGTGCCGGCCTCAACATGCTCTTGGTGGAGGCCTTCAGCCTTCTCCACGTGCCGCTAGAGCAGCTCCAACCCAGCAGGCCTTTCTCAGGCATCAGAGCCGGTTCCACCGCCTCCTTGGGATAGATCCGCCTCCGAGTGACCTTCGGCACCTGCGACAACTTCCGCACGGAGCTGATCGACTTCGACATCACCCCCGTTGGCCTCCCCTACAATGCCATCCTCGGCTATCCGGCCTTGGCTCGGTTCATGGCAGCAACTCACCCAGCGTACAACCTCATGAAGATGCCTGGGAGCAACAGCGTCCTCACCATGTCAGGAGACACAAAGGATGCGTTGCAGGTGCTCCAGCTTATTTTCAGGGCGGCCGTGGTGGCACAGCCCACTAGCACCGACGCCCTTGAGCCCAAGGGGGCTGCGCCGGCTAAAAAGAAGCAGTTGTTCACCCAAGACAAGGCGGAAACCAAGCAGGTACCAGTCGACGAGGACGGGTCCACTAGCGCCACCTTCACCATAGGGGCCAACCTCGAGCCCGAGCAGGAGAAGGCCCTGATCAGGTTCCTGTGTGCGAACAAGAAGGTGTTCACGTGGGAACCTGATCAGTTAGCAGGGGTCCCAAGGGAAGTGGTTGAGCATCACCTCAATGTGTGCCCCAATGTGCGCCCCGTGAAGCAGAAGGCAAGGCAGCAGTCTACTGAGAAGCAGGCTTTCATCGTTCAAGAGACCCGGAAGCTAGAGGCGGCAGGAGTTATCCGCGAGGTCCGCTACCCTGATTGGCTGGCTAATCCGGTCATTGTGCCTAAAAAGGGAGGAAAGGAGCACATGTGCGTCGACTTCACCAACCTCAACAAGGCCTGCCCGCAGGATCCATTTCCGCTCCCCCGCATTGACCACATAGTCGACTCCACTGCAGAGTGTGACCTATTGTGCTTCTTGGATGCCTTCTCAGGCTATCACCAGATCAAGATGGCGGTAGAAGACGTGGAGAAGACGGCTTTCCTGACCCCGTGTGGAGTGTACTTCTATACGTGCATGCCGTTTGGGTTGCGCAACGCAGGAGCGACCTTTCAACGGTTGATGCACATCGCCTTAGGCCGGCAGCTCGGGAGGAACGTTGAAGCTTACGTCGATGACATTGTGGTGATGTCTCGTGAGGCAAGAACCCTGATACAGGACCTGGAAGAAACCTTTGCTAGCCTCAACGAAGTGGACCTACGGCTCAACCCGGAGAAGTGCGTGTTTGGAGTCCCCTCAGGCAAGCTCCTGGGTTTCCTCGTGTCCCACAGGGGCATCGAGGCCAACCCGGAGAAGGTCATGGCAGTCGAAGATATGAGCCCGCCAAGGACCCTCAGAGAAATGCAGAAGCTCACCGGGCGTATAATTGCGCTGGGGCGCTTCATCTCCAAGCTGGGGGGACAAGCGCTGCCCTTCTTCAAGCTAATGAAGAAAAAGGGCCCCTTCGAATGGACTGAAGAGGCCGACAAGGCATTCCAAGACCTCAAGAGGTACCTTACCAGCCCACCAGTGATGGTAGCTCCGTGTCCTCGGGAGCCCCTGGTGCTCTACCTCACGGCCACCCCCTACTCCACTAGTGCGGCCCTGGTGGCGGTCAGGGAGGAGCGCTGTGCCAAGGCCGCATCAACTGTCCGAACTGAAGCAAAGCAGAGCCAGGAGGGCCTCACAAAGGCCGCAACCGCAGCCGGAAAGGAACAGCCGCAGTAGGAGAACGCGCCCGGAGCAGGAGAGGCCTCTTCAGGCGACCTAGCGCTGGGGGCTCCGTCATCTCAAGAGACGCCTCGACCACTGGAGGACGCAAGCTGCGCCAGCACCCTCAACCTCGTCGAGCATCATGTGTACTTCGTCAGGATGGTGCTACGGGACGCAAGGGCACGGTACCCCATGCCTTAGAAACTCCTCCTTGCGCTACTAGTGGCCTCACGCAAGCTGCGCCACTACTTCCAAGGCCATCCCATCAAAGTCGTCTCAGCATACCCCTTGGAAAGAGTACTCAGGAGCCCCAACTCAGCTGGGAGGGTCACTGAGTGGAACATTGAACTACAGGCATTTCAGCTAGAATTCAGTATGACCAGAGTCATCAAGGGAGCCGCACTTGCGGATTTCGTGGCAGAATGGGCAGAAGCGCCGGGTCTCGAGGCAGGCGAAGACCGTCACTTTCCCCGGGAAGTGAAGCACCGGACGGCTGGGTCATGTACTTCGATGGGGCGTTCTCCCAACACGGTGCGGGAGCTGGCGCAGTGCTTGTGTCCCCTACCCAGGACAAACTCTATTACGCCGTACAACTCTGTTTCCAGCACGGAGAAAAGGTCTCCAACAACATAGCGGAGTACGAAGGCCTAATAGCAGGCTTGAAGGCCGCAATTGCCTTAGGGGTAAAGCGCCTCGTCATCAAGGGCGATTCGCAGCTCCTCGTCAACTTCTCTGACAAGATATACGAGCCAAAGGACGAGCACATGGAAGCCTACCTCGTTGAGGTTCACAAGATGGAGAAACAGTTCTGGGGGCTGGAGTTGCAGCATGTGCCTCGCGGCACCAATCAGGAGGTCGATGACATTGCCAAGAGGGTGTCCAGGCGGCTGCCTCAGGAGCCTGGCGTCTTCGAGGAGCGGCTCTTCAAACCCTCGGCAGTGCCGCCACTGTCGAGCATGGCGCAACCAAGGGAGGAGCTCCCTCATCCGCCTGCCTCAGGAGCCCCGGTCTGCGGCCCAGCCTCAGGGGCGCGCCTGCTCCTGGCGTTAGAGCCTCAGGAAGAGTGTTGGATCCCGGAGCTGAAGAACTACTTGATGCAAGGGACTCTGCTGGAGAATGAGGAGGAAGCGGAGCGTGTGGTGCGGCAGGCCACGGCTTATTGCATCAGGGATGGAGAGCTCTACAGGAAGCGACCAAATGACGTGTCCCTACATTGCATCTCCCGAGCGCAAGGGCAGGAGCTACTGGCGGACATACACGGCGGAGACTGTGGGCACCACTTGTCGTCACGGACCCTCGTCGGCAAGGCATTCCGTAGTGGATTCTATTGGCCCACGGTGCTCAACGACGCCGTTGAGCTTGTGAAGGCTTGCGAGGCCTGCCAGTTTCACGCTAAGCAGATCCATCAGCCTGTGGGGGGTCTACAGACTATACCCCTCTTATGGCCGTTTGCAGTTTGGGGGCTGGACATTCTGCGCCCGTTTCCTCGAGCGCCAGGGGGCTATCGCTACCTCTAAGTCGCCATGGACAAATTCACCAAGTGGGCTGAGGTGGAAGCCATCCGCACAATCCCGGCAGGCTCTACGGTCAAATTCATCAAGGGCCTCGTGAGCCGATTTAGGGTGCCCAACTGCATCATCACCGACAACGGTTCGCAATTCACCAGTAATCTCTTCAAAACGTACTATGCTAACCTTGGAACGCAGATATCCTACGCTTCGGTAGCACACCCCCGGAGCAACGGCCAGGCCGAGCGCGCCAACGCGGAGGTCTTGAGGTGCCTCAAAGCCAGGACCTTCAAGAAGAAGCTGGAGGCCTGCGGTAGGGGCTGGTACAACGAGCTCCAGTCCATGTTCTGGCCAATCCGCACAACTGCGACCAAGCTGACTGGCGAGACCCCGTTCTTCCTCGTCTATGGAGTAGAGACTGTTCTCCCTCATGAGGTCAGGCGTCGCTCCGCACGGGTCCTGGCGTTCGACGAGATGCAGCAGGACACCATGCGGGAGACGGATCTTGTGCTGGGGGAGGAACGCCGTCGAGAAGCCGCGCTGCGAGCGGCAAGGTATCAATAGGCGCTGCGATGATACCACTGCCGCAACATCCGCCCAAGAACTCTTGAGGTAGGGGATCTCGTGCTAAGACGGGTTCTCTCCAGGGAGGGGCTGCACAAGCTCTCTCCCATGTGGGAGGGCCCATTCAAGGTTGTTCATGTCTCTAGGCCTGGCTCCACGCGCTTGGAGACCATGGAGGAGGTACCCATCCAGAACTCGTGGAACATTCAACATCTCTGGAGGTTCTATCCCTGAGCGAGGCCTAGCGCCTAGGAAAGGCCCGGTGCCTGTGAAGAAGGCGAATGCCTGTGAAGCTGTTGCGTTTTGGGAAAGGCCCGGTGCCTGTGAAGAAGGCGAATGCCTGTGAAGCTGTTGCGTTTTGGGAAAGGCCCGGTGCCTGTGAAGAAGGCGAATGCCTGTGAAGCTGCTGCGTTTTGGGAAAGGCCCGGTGCCTGTGAAGCTGATGCATTTTGGGAAAGGCCCGGTGCCTGTGAAGAAGGCGAATGCCTGTGAAGCTGCTGCGTTTTGGGAAAGGCCCGGTGCCTGTGAAGCTGATGCATTTTGGGAAAGGCCCGGTGCCTGTGAAGAAGGCGAATGCCTGTGAAGCTGCTGCGTTTTGGGAAAGGCCCGGTGCCTGTGAAGCTGATGCATTTTGGGAAAGGCCCGGTGCCTGTGAAGAAGGCGAATGCCTGTGAAGCTGCTGCGTTTTGGGAAAGGCCCGGTGCCTGTGAAGCTGATGCATTTTGGGAAAGGCCCGGTGCCTGTGAAGAAGGCGAATGCCTGTGAAGCTGCTGCGTTTTGGGAAAGGCCCGATGCCTGTGAAGAAGGCGAATGCCTGTGAAGCTGCTGCGTTTTGGGAAAGGCCCGGTGCCTGTGAAGAAGGCGAATGCCTGTGGAGCTCGCCGCCCGTGACACTCTCATGTAATAATGAGTGGGGCTGTACACGCCCCAGAGTCTCCGGAGTGCCGCCCTCGGGCCTCGGGGGCTCCCGCCCACGCCCAGTGGCAGCACTTAGCTCCGCGCTGGTGAGAAGACGTCGAAGACTAGAATAGGTGCCGGATGCGGCTTTCCCATTTTCTTTCTGCAGTTGTCTTGTTTATTCCCGTTTGAAGTTTTATTGGAGTTGCTGACGTTCCTGGCTTGTGACTCTTTGTCTTTCTTGCTCGCTTGCCTCGTTTTCTCTCGCACAAGTCTCGCGAGGGAGGTTCGCGGGCGCCCTCGCGAGTGTTTTCTGCCCCGATCGTTTGGAGCTTTCCTATCCGATTCCTCTGCGGGAGCACCCCTCCCAGTCCGTGCCCCACGGGCATCGCGACACGAGCGCAGGACCTTGGCCGATCGCCCCCACAACCAAGACCGTAAGTTACCCCTCCTACTAATCCTTGCAGGGCACGAAGCGTGCGATGAGGCCACGGCCTCGGGAGGCGAGGACCGCACCAAGCCCCACCGAGCTAAAATAGTTCCCGCACATGGGTGTGCGGTGCGGAAACACAGCGCAGAAATAGTGGAAACAACTTGATGGTTAAACGGCAGCTGTTCTAACACGCCCCCGCGGGGCCCTACATTACTTTCTGTTTATGCGCCGGGTAAGAAAGAAAAGAAAACGGGCGCGATTCGTCCTGCGCCAGCCCACAGCGAAGGCTCGAGCTGCTCCTGGGGCTCAGGCAGATCCCTCCTCTCGCTTCATCAGGGCGCGACGGCGAGCTGACCCGCTACCTTCACCCAGGCGGGCGCGACGGCGTGGGGCTGGTCGCGGCCACCGCTAGAGGAGCTGCTGCCTGAGAGAGGGTCGCCGAAGCTCAGCGAACCCCGAGCACCTCCGCCTATATGCCAGTCGCCGTCTTCATCATGGTCAGTGCCGGGGCTGGGCAGGCGGCTGCGGTCGTCGTCTTCAGGGCAGCACCCGGCACGGCGACCATCATCCCCGAAAACCCTCACGTAGAGGGTGGCGTCGCCATCAAACTTGAAGTACAGGGTGCACCACCGGCCTAGGCCGCGTGCATGGGCAAAGGTTTGCCAGCCGCGTGTTAGAGCCCCATTCCCAGAAACGGAGACCTCCAGCGAAGCCCAGGAGGCCCTGCTGCAGCAGCCGTCTTCCTGGAGCCAGAAGCCGCACCGAGCGCTGGTCGGCAGTTCATCTACGAAGAAACGGGGGAGCTGGAGCCTGGTGCTGGATGGGTCCGCCAACCACACGACGAAGTCCGGCAACACCTCCGCAGAGCGAAAGCGTGGCCTAGGGGGGTGCACACCCACGGCGTGCCCCCCGCCGGCAACCGGGTGCTCACCACCGCGCAGGGAACCGCCTCCATGGCCTTGGGAGGCCACCACGGGAACCGTGCTATACTTACGAGGGCGGCCTCAGCCACGCTTGGTCAGGGGGGAGTCAGGCCCTGCTTGGGGGGGCCTTTCCTTTCTCCGTGGCCGAGAAACTCTTTGGGGCCATGGGGACGACGAGTAGCCAAGAAGAAAAGGAGCAGCAAGAAGGGACGGGCTGAAGGGGCTCGCGCGGCCCCGTACTTATAGCCGGAGGAGGCCAACCGCCGAGCACCACGATCGTAGGTAATCATGATAGGTTTCTCTGCATGTAGGGACTTATCAAGTCATGCGGTCATCGAGGCGTCGTGGGGAAGCGTAGTCGCCCACGTCCAATCAATCACCACGCATTGCCCAAGGCCATGGGCTGTTAGGGCCCGCGGCGCTGCGCGCTTGCCCCTTCGCTTTCCTGCTAGGCCAAGCCCGGGCGCGCCTTCGGCCCGGGGGCTACTGTCGGTGTTCTGGGAACGGGGGTCCCAGACTTGCCTGCCTGCGGCCTGCGGCGTGGCTCAAGTGGGGGCCCGGCACGGCCTGTCTTCATCAGCTCAAGCTCAAGACCCTCGCGAGGGGCCAAGCCTCGTGGGGCGGACGACAGGAAGCTTCCTCGGGGGCAACCTCGTTAGGAAGGCTCGCGAGGAGGCAGATAGATCAAGGCAGGGGTACCTCGCGAGGAGCCCGTGACGCAAGCCATGACATTCGAGACCAGGCGGTCGCCAGCCTGCGCAGTGTCCTTGTTTCCCCTTTGGTGCAAAGGGGGCAAGCACAGGCCAAGGCATCAGGCAAAGGTTACCATTCCGGTGCAATGAGACCAAGACCAGCAGAGCGGCAGGACGGAGGTCACCGTGGAGCCCAAAACGACATCATCACCAGTACTTTTGGCAGCCGAAGACCGCCTTTGGTCAGGATAACTTGTACTAGATGTTCCCCTTCAAAATGGCCAATTGTTGGCGCCCTTCCCGCTCATTATTTGGGGAGAGGCCCAGGGCCTCTATAAATAGAGCTAGCCACCATAGAGTAGAGGGACGGTGAGAGATCTGGTAGAACCCCAGCAGAGAGAGAGAGGCGACTGAACTCACCCTAGCGGTTCATCACACCAGCTCAAGAACACCTCTCGCGAGGTTGTTCTTCCCTTGTACTGTTCATCAGCAGCTCCTGAGGCAATCCACCACACCACACACTAGAGTAGGGTATTACACCACAACGGTGGCCCGAACCAGTATAAACCTCGTGTCCCTTGTGTTGTTCGTTGTTTCCAGCTTAGATCACGCGAGGAGATTGGGCGTAGATCGGTAGGGGAGAGATCTCCGCGCGCACCCCAGTGTTCGAACCTCAAGGGTCAGCTGGAACCCAAAATCCGACAACGATGTTTTACCCAGGATCGGGCCCTCTTGATGGAGGTAAAACCCTACGCCCTGCTTGATTATTCTTGATAATATAAGTAGTACAAGAGTTGATCTACCACGAGATCGGAGAGGCTAAACCCTAAAAGATAGCCTATGGTATGATTGTTTGTTGTCCTACGGACTAAAACCCTCTGGTTTATATAGAGACTGGAGGAGGCTAGGGTTACACAAGGTCGGTTACAAAGGAGGAGATATGCATATCCGTATTGCCTAGCTTGCCTTCCACGCCAAGTAGAGTCCCATTCGGACACGGGACGAAGTCTTCAATCTCGTATCTTCATAGTCCAACAGTCCGGCCAAAGGATATAGTCCGGCTGTCCGGAGACCCCCTAATCCAGGACTCCCTCAGTAGCCCCTGCACCAGGCTTCAATGACGATGATTCTGGCGCGCAGTGTTGTCTTCGGCATTGCAAGGCGGGTTCCTCCTCCGAATACACCACAGAAGAGTTTGAATACAAGGATAGTGTCCGACCCTGCAAAATAAGTTCCACATACCATCGTAGAGAGAATAATATTTCAACAAATCCAATCTCTTGACACGTTTTGGCAGCATGACATCACGCCACGGCCCGGTAATTATTTGAACCGTTTTTCTTTAACCAGCCCCGCACATAACGCGAGGCGGTTTCTTGACATGTCTTGTCAAAGCAGAGATCGTGTTCCCTTTATCACGGGATTCTCACCAATACAAACGTGGGTAACCCAACCGTGCCTGTTGGTATGACTCCTAGATCTTAGGTAAGTCTCGAACGGCCATGAGGAGCACGCCTGATATTCATCCCCTTTATAAAGGGACAAGCCTTTTTCTTTTTTTCCCTCCCGTGCTCAATCGAATCCTTCCCCCGCCTCGAGTTCTAACACCTAAAGCCCAGGTCAGGTGCCTCAGACCTTCAATCATGTCCGGATCCAGCCTTCAAGGCCGGTGGATGCCTTCCTCCATCACGGAGGAGGACATCAAGAAGTTGAGGGAGGCCAGATATCTGACCACCGAAATTTCGCATAGGCTGCCCGCCCGATGGCAGGTCGTCCCTACCCCTGAACCCAACGAGAGCGTTGTGTTTGTCTCCCACTTCCTCCGAGGACTAGGCCTCGCTCTGGATCCCTTTGTTAGGGGTCTCATGTTCTATTACGGGCTGGATTTTCATGATCTGGCCCTGGATTCCCTTCTTCACATCTCGTCATTTATTGTCGTTTGTGAGGCCTTCCTCCACATTACCCCTCACTTCGGCCTGTGGCTCAAGACCTTCGATGTGAAGCCGAAGATGGTCGAGGGGCAGTATGCAGCGTGCGGACGTGCTCTAATAAGCAAAATTGCTGACGCTCCATGGCCAAAGGGTTCCTTTCCAGAGGTGTCTGGATTGTGGCAACAGGAGTGGTTTTACATCACAGCTCCCCGAAGTGCCAAGTGGGTAGCTGCCCCCACCTTTCGCTCGGGCCCTCCACCGGATCAGCAGGGGGCTGAGCTGGGGTCCAACCAAGGACGTGCCAATACTGCAAAGCCGTATCCGAGGTCTCTTCGAGGGAGATTTCAGTCTTGTTATGGTAATGCAAGTTAAGCTGGTTCGTCGAGTCCAGCCTTGCAAACGTCGGCCCCTCCGCATGTGGGAATTCAACCCGGAAGGACCACGCATTATTCAGAATTTCCTCAGCATGACGCATGAGGAGATGTACAAATCTTTCTTCGGACCCCAAATAGAGTGTCCCGACACTACCGAGGATGTGGGCCTGAGCTGCAACCGCCGTGCTCCCCAAGTAATCCCATGGCCGAACACACTGTCCTTTTATTTATCATGACATCATTCTGAAGAATCGCTCTTTGACCAGGACTAGATAACAAAGGCGAAGATGATCCGGTGTTCGGCCCCCCTTCCTGAAGGCTTGGACAATTCAGTGCTGGAAAAGTTGCTCGAGCCAGCACCTTGTCTAGTGCCCTCAAAGGAAGATGAAGGGGGGAATAGAGAGGGCGAAAGCGGGCCTCCATCGCTACCTATTCCAATCAAGGGAATGAGCGCCTCCGCGAGGGAGGATAAACAAGGGGAAGAATCTGACATTCTCTCTCCCCGAGGAAGGAGGAGGTCTACCTCTGAAGATCCGGAAACTAAGGTTTCCAAACGGGAGAAGAAATCTCCGCCAGAGGGATCTGCCTTGGAGGGTACTCTTGCCACACAACGTCCGCGCGGGGATCAGCCCTCTACCGAGCTGTAAGTAAAAGGGTATTCAATAACGAAAATATCTTGCTCTATTCCTGAGGAAAATAATCGAAGCATTTATCTTGCAGTTCGGATCTTAGCCCTTCTTAGCAAAGCTCGTCTTCGGGGGATCTTCTTCCGGAGATGATGGAGAGCGAAACGCCTCCCCCTGCCACACCGCCTTACGAAGCAGGCGACCCCGAGGTGTCGTCGCGGAGGGCTTCTCCTGATCCGGCAAGGCCAGAAGGTAATCCTATGGCCACCCGAAGTCCTCAGTATCCTGCTCTCGAAGAGAGCAATCAAAAGAGACCGACACCGTCTGGTGTGCGGTCGGATGTATGGAGGGATCTGCTAGAGAAAGCGGCTATCTCAGATGAGCACCGCACATCGATGGCTACGGTGATTGAAAGGATTTCGTCCGCCGAAAGCGGGCTGCATGAAGCCTTTATGAGTCTACTGGCAGGTTTTGAGGTACGTGAAATGATGTACATTTTTGAAAGTACCGCACATTTTAGATGTGCCCTGTGTAGATAGTAGCCCCTGAGACTCTGGTTGTCATCGAAAACGGCGGCAAACAGAGGATCATAGCCCCAAGCAATAACCAGACTGCCTTTATGTGCAGGTGGTGGAGGCTCCGGTGGCTAGCCGAACGGATGGGTATGCCAAACTAAAGCGGCAGCGGGATGCGGCAGATGCCGACATCGTGCTTGTCAACAAGCGGCTTGACGAGGCGTAGGGTCAGTGTTTTTTCTAGCGATTGTCACATAATAAGAGCAGCCTGATGCCAGTATCTTTAATGTGTTGTGACTGCAGATGGAGCGGCCACCGTGATGACCCTTCAGGCGGAGCTTACCCGAGCCAAGGAGCAAGCAAGGAGTAGCAATGCGGCCGCTTTACAGGCGGCTGAAGAGTTAAGGGCCGAACAGGCCGCACATTGTGAGACCAAAGAAAAAGTTGCCAAGATGGCCGTGGAGTTAAAAGATGCTGTTGACCGTTACCGTCTTCTTGAAGAGGAAAACCGGGAGAAAGCGACGGACCTGGAGAAGGCCCAGGTGGTTGCCAAGGAAGCCCGCTCCAAAATTAGAGCGACGAAGGAGAAGCTGAATCAAGCTGCAGATATCATGTCTGGGAAGCCTTTCTTGTTGCGGACTAAGTTCGGAGATCCGAAGTATGCTCCTCTGGACCAGCTATGGACTTCTGCAGACGCGTACATGGATTTGGTTGCCAGCGCTACTGATGCCGCCGAGTACTTCAAGGATCAGAAAGGTCCCAAAGTGGAGAAGCTGTTCTGGTCATAGTTTCATGCTCTAGTCCGTCCACTCCTGCTGAATGAGCGATTCACCGGCTGGGCCGAGCTCCATAGGTTGTCCAGACTTGCCATGAGGTCCGTTGTGGATCACCTGTGGCCGGGAGGGCCAAGGCCGAGTAGCTACTTTAGCTTAGTGCAACAATTCCTTGAAGCTATGCCACACATCGATGTTGTAAAGAGATCAGCGTGCATAGAAGGTGCGCGGATGGCCCTTGCCCATGTCAAAACATACTAGGCAGAGATGGAGGCCACCACTGTTGCGGCACAGGGTTCGGCCATAGGCCGAGTGGCTGCCGAGCACTACTTTGAAGAAGTCCTTGAAGGCGCTCGTTCGATAGAGGCGCTCGTCCTGCCCCTTGTGTTCGGCGTTGAGCTTGGCGGACTGCTTGAAGACCCAACATTCTCTATGGGTATGATTTGCAGGTTTATCGGGGGTGCTGTGGATCTGACATATTTTGTCCAGAATCTTGTTTAGGCTGGATAGTTCGTCTCTGTTGCCTTTGGAGGGCAGCTTTTGCTGACCTGGCCGAGAGCTTCTGAATCCGGCGTTTACCGCCGTGCTCTTCGGGTTGTCTTCTTTATTCCGGTGCTTGTTTTTGCTGCGTCGTGGTTTCTCGTTTTCGTCCCTGACTTTGGATGTACTTGGGTCGCTGGTGCTGCACCGGGCTAACCAGCTGTCCTTGCCCGCGCAAAAGTGGGTCATGAGGCTTGTTAATGCTGCCATTGTTCTTAGCTTTTCTTGGCCGAGGTGTCTGGCGAGCCATTCATCTCGAACGCTGTGCTTGAAAGCTGCTAAGGCTTCGGTGTCTGGAAAGTCGACTATTTGGTTCTTTTTAGTGAGAAACCTGTTCCAAAGCTTTTGGGCTGACTCTCCAGGCTATTGAGTTATATGACATAAATCGTCTGCTTCCGGTGGTCGGACATAGGTCCCTTGAAAATTTGCCCGAAAAGCATCTTCGAGCTCTTCGCAGCTTCCAATGGAGTTTTCGGGCAGGCTTTTAAGCCAGTGCCGAGCTGGCCCTTTGAGCTTGAGGGGTAAGTACTTGATGGTGTGGAGATCGTCTCCTCGAGCCATGTGGATATGGAGGATGTAGTCCTCAAACCAGACCCCAGGGTCTGTCATTCCATCATACGCCTGTATTTTTACGGGTTTGAATCCCTCTAGAAATTCGTGGTCCAGCACCTCATCGGTGAAACATAGGGGGTGTGTGGCACCCCTGTATTTGGGTGTACCATGGTGTTGGGATATTTGTTGTGTTGCATTACATACTGGAGCGCGCTTGCGTGGCCCGTAGATGGATCTGGTTGCGCCGTACTTTTGATGCGAGCCCTCATGTGGGTCACGTACTGGCTTATGTGTGGCGTCGTTTGCCGCTCTATGTTGGCCACGAGGACGGCTATCCGATCGGATGGCCGTTTTGTTTTTTGATTGCGGGGGATCTAAGGCCTCCTCATCGAATTCAGGTAGCAGCTTTCGCTTCGGGTAGCTCTTGGTATGGCGATTACCACCGTACTTCGCTGCAGTGTTGAGTACTTAACTCCATCTGATTCTGAGTGTGTCTTGTGCAGTCCTGAGCCTTTTCTTCTGCTTTTTCAGACTCCTCGCAGTGGCAACAAGCCTTTTATGGGTATTCTGTTGCTCCAGGTGCCTGTCCGGTGTGATGTTATCCGGACTGTTATCTTCGACGGAGTCGGGTTGTTCGGTTTGATTCTCCGTGTTGCTGTGGTCGGACGACGGTTCAATGTCGTGTTTGTCGTCTGCTGGCTAGCCTTGCTCTATCGCTGGGTTTATATGATCGCTGCTTCTGCCGAGGCGGGATTTGGAGCGGAGCTTACGCCGCCGCTTTGACTGCTTCTCGAGGGAACAACCCTTCGCTGCGTCCTTCCGTTCCTCGTCGTCGTTTTCTTTGGGTGTGTCCACCATGTATACATCATATGATGAAGTGGGCGTCCAGTGCCCTGTGGGTAGTGGTTCCTGTTCGTCTCCTCCATCATCGTCCATACCGTCGATGTCTTCGGAGTCGAAGTCGAGCATGTCGGTCAAATTGTCGACAGTGGCTACTAAGTGGGCGGTGGGTGGGAGGCGAATTTCTTTGTCCTCCATATCCCAATCCTGCCGAACATAGTTCGGCCAGGACTCTCCTGACAAGGAGAGAGACCTTAATGAGGTTAGCATGTCGCCAAGGGGCGAGGGCCGAAAGATATCCGCGGAGGTGAACTCCATGATCGGCGCCCAGTCGGATTCGATAGGCACGGGCGCAGGCGGTTCGGAGTCCGTGGCCGGGGGAGAATCCGGCAATTCAGCATCACAGCTCTCGTGAAGGGTAAGGTCGATACTCTGCTCGATCACCGATGAGAGTGCGTCCTCCGTGGAGGGGTCTTTCCACCCGTCCATGGATGGCGCGATTGGCTCCGAATTGAGGGTCGGTGCGGTTTCCTGAACACTGTCCTATGGTAGAGCTAAATCATGCTCATCGTGACCATGCGGCGCACTTGGCAGGGGCTCGAATCCGTCGAAGATCAAGTCTCCGCGAATGTCGACCATGTAGTTTAAGCTTCCAAACCTTACCTGGTGGCCAGGGGCGTAACTCTCGATCTGCTCCAGATGGCCAATCGAGTTGGCCCACAGTGCGAGGCCGCCGAATACAAGGATCTGTCCAGGGAGAAAAGTCTCACCTTGGACTGCATCACTATCGATGATCGAAGGAGCCATCAAGCCTAATGACGAAGACACAGAGGAACTGTCAATGAAAGCACCAATGTCGGTGTCAAAACCGGCGGATCTCGGGTAGGGGGTCCCGAACTGTGCGTCTAAGGCGGATGGTAACAGGAGGCAGGGGACACGATGTTTTACCCAGGTTCGGGCCCTCTTGATGGAGGAAAAACCCTACGTCCTGCTTGATTATTCTTGATAATATGAGTAGTACAAGAGTTGATCTACCACGAGATCGGAGAGGCTAAACCCTAAAAGCTAGCCTATGGTATGATTGTCTGTTGTCCTACGGACTAAAACCCTCCGGTTTATATAGACACCGGAGGAGGCTAGGGTTACACAAGGTCGGTTACAAAGGAGGAGATATGCATATCCGTATTGCCTAGCTTGCCTTCCACGCCAAGTAGAGTCCCCTCCGGACACGGGATGAAGTCTTCAATCTCGTATCTTCATAGTCCAATAGTCCGACCAAAGGATATAGTCCGGCTATCCGGAGACCCCCTAAACCAGGACTCCCTCAGGTAGCATAAGCACCTGCCGTTCAAATTCCCAGTTCTCCAAATTTTTCGAAACAAGTGCATGCACTTATTATCACGATGAAAAAACAATATCCCTGCTGCATCCCAGTTATCAGTCTGTACTTGCAGAATTCTCTCGTTTATTGAGCACGTATATTGTTTTTTCAGGTCGAGCAAGTTTCAACTGGGCTGTAGACTGCCCAGGCTTGGTTTTGTTTTCAACAGGCCCAACCCATGACGAAAACGGGGCACAAAGATCCAGCAGGTATCTACTGGCCTTTGGCCCGCCAGCGTTAGTTATATTTTGTCTTACAACATCCGCAGGCAGTTTTTTTACTGAATCAAACACACAGCCCAGTTCTATTTTCCTCTTGAAATGCATGTCCTACATCCATTTTATAATCTCCACCTATATTTTTACTAGTTCATATGCACGTATCATTATATTGAAAATACATAAAATTCCCTTTTCATATTTACATCCTTATTTTTGTTGTTGTTTTCCCTCCCAGCGCTGATTTTTTTACCACTGGTTTTCCCTTAGACCAACTCAATTGTCCCACGTCTTATTTTCTTACAAAAACAAAACGATTTTTTTTAGTAAATCAATAAGTTCTTAAAAAATTATCATTTCGGGATTACAAAAGTTCGGACTCCAACTAAATATGCAAAATAAGGTTGAACTTTTTGACCGTGGTCCTGGGCAGAAAATGGGTCGTAATATATTACTTAAGAATTAAAAAATGGGCTGCAGATTATTAAAAAATAGCAAATGGGCTCTATGTTATCTGCCACAGATTTGGAGGCTGACTTGTGGGCCTGCTAAGTTCATGCGTACACAAGGTTTCTCAAAAAAGAAACTTAGTCAACAATTGACTCTACCAGCGTCAGACCGTTAGATGTCAATCTAACGGCAATCGTGCTTCTTCAGTCTCTGATCTTCCTGCCCCAGCCGCCCAAACCAGTGCCGTCGGAACCGCCTGCTCCCGCCTCCCGTGGCCGGTTGTGCTGCCGGGCAGGCCTCACGGCCCCATCATATACTCGCATACCTGGCCTGTCTATCCCTCTACTCACCCACACCTCCTGTTATTTTCCGGCGATGGCAGCCGAACCAGTCAACCCTCGTACTCTCCACCACGTGGGCAGCCATTGTCGTTTCTTCCCTGGCTCCGTGTCGTTCCCTTCGTAGGCCTCGCCGTCGTCCATCGCCCTGGTGCTTTCGGCGCGGCGTGGTCAACGTGGTCAACAAACGACATCCATCAGAAGTGGATTTTATGTGGAGAGGCTGACAGCTGGGTCCACGGCCGAACACAAGGAAATGCCTCCTTATTACACACAAAATAATGATTCCTCCACCTGACATCTGGGACCCACCGGAAGGACCTCTGTATTTTGCAAAAAAAATGTTCCCTCCACTGACAGGTCAGACCCACAAACTATAACTTCACACGCAAGGAAATGCCTCCTTATTGCGCCAAAAAATGAATACCCCCCTGCCAGCTGGGACCCACCATAGTGGGAGGCTGACTTGTGGGCCTACTAAGTTGACGTGGATGGAGGGCTTTGTGAACTTAGTCAATATATGAACGATTCTAGCTCCAGTGACCGTACGATGTCCATCCAACGGCCGTAGTGCTTCTTCAACCTCTGGTCTTCTTGCTCCAGCCGCCCAAACCAGCGCCGGTCGTGCGCATGCTCCTGCCTCCCATGGCCGGCTGTGATGCCGCGGAGGCCTCACCACCCCCTACTACTCCCACCGCTAGCCAGGCCATCCCTCTACTCACCCACGCCCCCTGTTATTCTGTGGCGACGGCAGCCTCACACCGCAGCCGAACCAGTCAACCCTCGTACTCCTCTCCGCGTGGGCATCCACTGCCGCGTCTTCCCTGGCTCCACATCGTCCCCTTCCTAGGCCTCGCCGTCGTCCACCGCCTTGGTGCTCTCGGCGCGGCGTGGTCAATGTGGTCAACGACTGACTTCCATCGAAAGAGTACTATACGTGGAGAGACTGACAGTTGGGTCCACGGAAGCCACAAGGAAGTGCCTCCTTATTACGCGCAAAATAATTATTCCTGCACCTGATAGCGGGGACCCACCAGACGGGCCACCGTATTTCGCGAAAAAAACGTTTCCCCCTTACTGCTGGTACCCACCAGCTACATCTTCGCATGCAAGGAAGTGTGTCCGAGCAAAAAAATGATTCGCCCCCTGACTGCTGGGACCCACCAGCTATATCTTCGCATGCAAGGAAGTGCCTGACAATTGGGACCCACCTAGTCGAAGCGTACGTAGCATTGTCATTCTGGTCGTGAACGTGTATGTACATACTGGTCGATGTAGAGCGCGCACGTGTCGTAGTAGAGGCACACATGTAGCATCTACACGTACGTACATCGGCTAGTGTGCAAGAACGAAAATACGGCCACGTACGTACATATGGACAGGGTCTCGAACGCCTACTCGCGCATACGTACGGCCAGGGCTCGTGTACATGGCTGGGTCGGACTGGAGAAACTGCGTCGTCGTCGTGTTCATGGGGAGCCAACCGGCTGGGTCGGAACGGAATGCATCGTCATGTTCATCGGGAGGGCTTGGACGAAACAGCCGATGGAAACGAGGCCTGGCGTACCGCAGAACGGAGGAAACGGCCTCGTGTTCGACCGGCCACGGTCGAAACGGGATCCTGTTCATCCGGAGGGGTCCGGCGTACCGCAAAACGGCGGAAACGGACCTCCTACGGTCGAAACGGGGGTCTTGTTCATCGGGAGGGGTGTGGCGTACCGCAAAACAGAGGAAACGAACTTGTGTTGGAGTGCTACGGTCGAAACGGGGGTCCTGTTCATCGGGAGGGGTGTGACGTACCGCAAAACGGGACTGCACGGGATACTGTTCATCTCCACCGTCAACCCCCTCCAGCCTCCACGGGCTACTGTCCATCCACCGTCGACCTCCTCCATCCTCCACCTGCAATTGTTCTTCCACGGGCTCCTGTTCATCTAGCCTCCACCATGTGCTACTCCACCGGCTACTTTTCAACCAGCCCTCTCCGCGGGCTCCTATTCAACCACCCCTCCACGGGCTACTATTCATCCAGCCCTCCACCGTCTACTGTTCATCCAGCCCTCCACGGGGTGGTCCTGTTCATCTAGCCCTCCACGGGGTCCTGTTCATCCAGCCCCAATCGGCTCGATCGATCGGGGTCCTGTTCATCTAGAGGCAACTTCAGGGGGTCCTGTTCATCCAGCCCTCCACGGGGTCCTGTTCATCCAGCCCCAACCGGCCTGATCGATCGGGGTCCTGTTCATCCAGAGGCAACATCACGGGGTCCTGTTCATCCACCCCCACTGGGAACTGTTCATCCAAACCCCCCAGCAATGCTCACTGTTCATCCAGAGGCAGCATCGATCGGCTTCAGTTAGCAGCAGTAGCGAAGGAATCGCTCGATCGGGTTCAGTTAACAACCATCGATCGGTCGCTCGGGTTCAGTAACGCGTAGCCTGCAGTGCAATCACTCGGGTTCAATAGGCGAACGCCTCGCTCGAGTTCAGTTAGAGCCCAACGCCTCCCACCCATGTGCATGCGTGTACGAGAGAAACGTGCAATCCTCCGTGCATCGCTCGACCCTGATATTTTCCTTGCCCTCGCTTCTACCATGGTTTTTTCCATCATGGACGGCCCAAAGAATGTCATCCAGCTGCGTCTCTGGCCTGCCCAGGACGAAAATCCCATTTTCTGTCATGATTTTTTGTCATAGAAGTAGGAGCCCACCACATCTATGACGATATCGGGTTTTGTCACAATTATCATCATAGAAGTGTCATAAGTATGACAAAAAAATTTCGTTCGACCCAAAATGTCACGGATGTGTCTTTTTTTGTAGTGCTATCGGAACCACACCAAAAATCTCTGTTTCTACATTGCGTTTGCTCCCTCCAAACTCCTCCCGTTACCTTCATATGCAAATTTTTTACATTCTGTTGCTAAACTCTTAGACTTGCATGTGTAGGTTGATTGCTTGACTTGTGCTAAGTTGCTAATCTGCCAAGACTTAAAATTGGAAAAGGCTAGATTTTTATTTGGTCAAGTAGTCTAATCACCCCCCCCCTTAGACATACTTTCGATCCTACAAGTGGTATAAGAGCCTTGGTATCCATTTTCCTTGATTTCCATAGCTTTTGGTGATCATAGCCTTGATTTCAGAACCTAGGAGAGTATGGCGTCTAGCAAGGAAAATTACCACTGTAGAGGTCCTTAGTTTGATGGTACTAATTTTGCTAGTTGGAAGCATAAGATGAAAATGCATATTCTTGGACATAAACCCGCCGTTTGGGCTATTGTGTGTATTGGCTTGCAAGATGAATTCTTTGATGGGAGAGAACTGCACCGTGAAGTCACCGCGGAAGAGTTGAAGATGCTGCAATACAATGCTCAATCTTGTGATATCTTCTTCAACAGATTGTGCCCCGAAGAATTCAACAAAATCAGCCATCTTGAGAATGCAAAGGAAATTTGGGATACTTTGATTGATATGCACGAAGGTACCGACTCCGTCAAGGAATCCAAATTGGATGTGCTTCAAAGTCAACTTGACACGTTCAAAATAAAGGATGGTGAAGGTGTCACTGAAATGTACTCTCGGCTTGCTATCATCACAAATGAGATTGCCGGCTTAGGAAGTGAAGATATGACCGATAGATTCATCATCAATAAGATCCTAAGATCCTTGGATGGAAAATATGATACCGTGTACACATTGATCCAAATGATGCCCAACTACAAAGATCTCAAACCAACGGAAGTCATTGGAAGAATTGTTGCTCATGATATGTCACTCAAGGATAAGGAAGATCTTCACAACAAGTCAAGTGGTGCTTACAAAGCCTCATGTGATGCTCCTACATCATCAAGTGAGAAACAATCCTTCAATGAAGAATTGAGCCTAATGGTGAAGAACTTCAACAAGTTCTACAAGAGTAGAAGCAAGGAAAGAAGTTCCAAGTCAAGGTCCTACAATGACAAAAGATCTTCGAGTCATGAATGTAATTGCTACAATTGTGGAAGACCCGGACACTACTCCAATGAGTGTACGGCTCCCTACAAAAGAAGAGAAGCTTCACCCAAAAGGAGAAGTAGAAGAGAAGAATCACCACCAAGAGAGAGAAGGAGTAGAGATGACCATTATGAATGAAGAACATCACGGAGAAGCAAGGATTCGGAAAGGAAGGACAAATCATCAAGGAGCTACACAAAACGAAGACATCAAGCTCATGTTGGTGACTGGATATCCGGCTCCGACTCCGACAATCTCTCCGAGAGAAGTTATCACTCCGACTACAAATATACTCAAGACAAAGGTGTTGTCGGTCTAGAACTTGTGTCAACCAACTCCTACGGCATATTTGACTCACCCAATGAAGGAATTGGAAGATGCTTCGTGGCCAAAGGCCCAAAGGTATCACACCCCGAGTATGTTGATTTCAATAGTGATGAAGATGATTTGCTAGGTGATGAGGATCTACTTGTTGACAACTCTAGTGATGAAAAATATGATGAACTTGCTATTAATCATGCTAATCAAGATAAAACTAATGATGAGAAGAAGGAGATTGAGCGTGTAACTAAAGAACTAAACACTCTTAAGTTAGCTCATGAAACTACTTTGGAAAATCATCGAGAGCTTTTAAAGACTCATGACAAGTTACGCTTTGAAAAGCTCAACCTTGAGCAAGAGCATGGGTTCTTAAAAGCAATCAATGATGATCTTCGCAAGAAAAGTTCTTCTTACTTTGCCAGGCGTTTACTCTTGTCTACTTACATGCCACAAGTTAAATCTAGCAACAAGAGTAAGAAAGATTCATCTTCTAGTAGTAACAACAATCATGTTAAATCTAATATTGTTGTTTTTAGTAGTTCTCTTGATTACACTAACGATTCTCTTAGCCAAGTTACACTTGAGCAAGAAAATAGCTTATTGAAGGGAATTATAGAGAAAGGTGTCTACAAGAGTCTTGCCGGAAGTATGCAATTTGAGGAAATTGTATGCAAGCAAGGAAGGCACCAGAAGAATCAAGGTATTGGTTTTGAACGAAAGTTCAATGCCAATGGAGTTGAGTGGGAAGAATATCAATACCCCAAGACAAAGTTTGTTCCTCAACAAGAGAAGTATGATCCTACTTCTTTCAAAGGGACACAAGCTCAAGATGATCTTCCACCACAAGACCACAAGCAAAAGGTCAAGGACAAGCTTCAAGAGGAGATGAAATACATTTGAAGAAGCTCCCAAGGCCTTGGTCAAGTGGGTTCCTAAGACTACATCAAGTTCTACTTCATCAAGTATGACTACAACTCCAAGGATTCCCATCAAGATGATGTGGATCACAAAGAAGAAGAACTAGAGAGTTCTTGAGGGTGACTTCGCCAACATACTTCACTCATATCACTTTGGCAAGAACAAGTGTAAACAACTCCACATCTTGCACTAGTTCAAGGAGTCACAAACCCTCTTGTTGGTAAGACAAGGGACAAGGTGACCTAATGCTTTCATGGACATCATCAAGGAGTCACAAATCACTCTATGTCTATGGATGTTTGTTCCTTATGGGACTAACCCGTGTAGGTATTGAAAGTGCAACTCACTCCAATGGATTGCTCCAAACTATCTACATCAACATTGCGCATCCACATCTTCAACATCTACATGAAGTCATCATCGACAAAACCCAAGGTTAGTTCATCCATTTTAGGGGGGATATCACATCTAGGGGAGCTTTACTCTAACAATTGAGCTAAAGCAACTCTAAAGGTGTGAACACAGCAAAGTTTTATGTAAAAGTGGTAACCCCACTTGTGCTTAAACGATGAGTATGACCTACGATCAATTGTTCTCATTTGACTCCTAAGTCAACATACTCATATATAGGTGACCTAGTCATCGCCAATTGCTTGATAGATGCTAGAGTGTTTGTTCATGCTGTGCCACATATTTCATTTGCCATTTTATTATGCGAGCATGTTGATGCATATTTTACTCATTCGAGGACATCCACTTGTTGTTTTGATTGTTTGGTGTTTTCTCTTTTGCCAAGTGGATGGACAAGAATGCCTAAGAACCTCCTCTAGATATCTATGCTTTTCTCGTCTCAAACTCTATTCATGCTACATCACAAAGTTTGACCAAGTCAGATTCGAACCACTCTATGTGAGGAGCACTCGGAGTCCTCGATTCGTCCTAGACTTAAACTTCCAAAACCTCTCTGTGCATTTCGATCTGACCGATCCATCCTTTTTGGTCACACCGAGTTCACTGAGTTGATCTAGGTTTTCAATCTCGGTGCAACCGATTTGAACTTTTCGGTCACACCGAGGTGCAGTAACCGCTTGCGATTTTGCATCTCGGTGCCACCGAGTTGTTCCACTCGGTCACACCGACAGGGTCGGGATATATATACCAACGGATTGAATTTTGGAAACTTCTCCAAAACTCTTCATGCCGCGCATGTCCTACTCTGCCGTCTCGGGTCTCTGGATCGTCTCCTTGTCGCCAGCGACCTCCTGCCGCTAATCTCCGTCGCCGTCAATGGGATTCTGCTCCGCTGTTGTCGCCGTAGTGAACTCCCGCCGAACTAGGGTATGAGTTCGACTTTATGTGCTAATTCCTCATTCCGATTCTTAGCACATTGCTTTGCCATGATTCGCACCAAGTATGAAATAAATCTATCTAGAGAAAACTCCCTTTAAGTTAGGTTTGTTTCGGAAATTTAGGGTTAGGTCTCCGCCGAACTCATCTCGGACCGACCGAGTTGTAGAAATCGGTCTCACCAATTTTGCTTAGGCCATTGCACATGCGCTTTTCGGTCTGACTGAAAAATGCAAATCGGTGCGACCAAGTTCGATTCTCTGTGAAACCCTAGCAATCTCTGCGTCACCGAACTGTGACTCGGTCAGACCGAGTTCACTAGTTCAGATTCCAACAGTTGCTTCGGTATCACTGAGTTTAACAAATCGGAAGCTCCAAAATGCTTTCCGTGGAGAACTAAAACTTAGTTTTTGACTCATTTGCTTTGCAAAACTCTGCACTTTGTGATGCTCATCCATTATACCTCATCTACATCTATTCATAGGGTTTGCTATCAATTTTCCTACCAAGATGTCTGACCAGAGTGATAGCCAAAACAGATCTGAAGAGCCAGTGCAAATGAGTGAGGATCACTCCTAGTAACTTGCCAAAGGCAGCCACCAGAACAAGGAAGAAGAAAACCTCAAATTCTGAAGATGAGGACTGTGTGGCTGTCGAGGAGGAAGTTAGCTCCAAAAAGAAGGTGCTGAAGAAAGAGTATGGCACTGCTGCAACAACTAAGCCAGGGTTGAATAAGAAGGCACCTACAAAAAGGATCCGAATGTCTAAGGCCAGGGCCTCAACTGCTGAAACCTCTAAGCCAACTGGAGAGGCTGCTGGAGAGGGAAAGAAGAGGAAGGAGAGGGTCAATAATACCACTACCAAAGTCCTTGGTAGATCCTCCATAATGAGAGAGCCAGAAGAAGATGAAGAGGAAGAGGACGCTGCACCAGCACCTAAGTCCCAGAAGCTCATGGGAGATGCAATCAGGTTAGGGGATGCTCCATCAAAGCCCAGAGCTGCTCCCAAGGCTGCTGCTCAAAAGCCCTCTAAGCCTAAGAGAAGCACCAGGAATATCCCTACGGAAGAAAAGAACAAGGCCCCTGTGCGTGAAGTTGAAGAAGTAGATGCAGAAGCCCAAGTGCTGAGAAAACTGAAACCAAAGATTCCAGAACACAATGACACTCATCCAGTGGCTGAGGACATGAACATCAGGAAGGATGCAGGATTGAGACTTTGGAGACAGTCTGGTCCCTATGCTGTGAGGAGGAGGACTGCAGTGGACTATAGGTTCCACACCAAGGAACAACAGGATTTCTCTGAGACCATTCTGCTTGACAAGAAGCCAATTGTCTGTGATATGAGATGGGTTGATTCGGAATTCATTGATGAGAATGAAGATTTTTTTCCCAGGTGTACATGAAAGCTTCAAAGCTTGTGGGGTTGATGAGTTTGTGGGTCAAAAGTTGACCAAATGGAATGATGAGCTCGTTATGCAGTTCTACTCCACTGCTCATTTATATCCAGATGGCAGAATCGTGTGGATGTATGAAGGTACGAGTTACCAATCAACTGTTGATGAGTGGGCGAAGTTGATCAATGCCCCAGAGGAACATGAGGATGATTTGGATGTGTATGCCAAGAAGAAGGACCACAACTCAATGGCAAATATGTACAAGGAGATCCCTGATAAAGCTTTGGAGACACACAAGCTTGGATCTGTGCATTATCTACTGTTTGGTCTGCCTACAATCAACACTATCCTGAGGCATACTCTGTTACCCAGATCTGGAGATCACAAGATGATAAGAAGACATTCAATCAACCTACTGCAAATATTTGATGTCCCTCAAAAATTCAAGGTCATGAGTCTGACTGTTGAGACAATCAAGAGGACTGTAGCAGATCAGAAAAGATCTTGCGGGTATGCTCCACATACTCAGGTGGTCATCAACTCCAAGATGGGCACATGCACTTTCCTGTTGGACAAGGACCACTTACCTTTGCACCCAGAATTTGAGGATAACGTACTTGTGATGAATGAGAATGAACCTTCATCAGGACAAGCACAAGAGAAGAGAGCTAAGTCAAAGGCAGAAAAGGCTGCAAGGATGCCAAGTGCCGAGGAAGCATCTCAGGTGTTCTTAAAGAGCAAACAAGATCAATTGGGTGATCTGATACAAGCAACATTGAGGATTGAGAAGGGCTTGGCCACCCTGACTCGGAATCAAGAGAGCTTGGAAAGGATTGTTGAGATGAAATTCTATGATCTTGACCTCAAGGTGACTGAGATACAGACTGTAGTCGAGCAGCTCCAGGAGGAAGCCGAGGAGAAGAGAGGGAAGGCAACTACGGATGCTTTTCAGCGAGTGCCAAGGAGTCAGAGGTCAGCTGAAGTGGCTGAAATTGCAACTATCCCTAGGTGGGTTTGGTAATTCTTAACAACATATAGTTCATTGAGCTAATGCTATTTGAAGATAAATATTCCAGGAAAGCTCAATGATTGGCATGGCATGGATTAGAAAGTGGACCCCTCAAAATGCTAAGGACAAAAGATTGGCTCAAGCTCAAAGCACAAGACTCTACATTTTTCATTTTAGTGATCCAAGATCACATTGAGTCCATAGGAAAAGCCAATACTATTAAAAGGGGATGAGGTGTTTCTTAATGAGTCACTTGCTCAAAATGCTTAGTGATATGCTCCAAAAACCCTCAACTACTTTCTCATATCCACATATGTTCCAAACCAAAAGTCAAACTCGGCCCCACCAAAATTTCCTATCCGGCGCCACCGAGTTCACTTGACATAGCCACTGCCAGAAACCCTAATCAATTCGCTCTCACCGATAGGGATCTCGGTCTCACCGAGATGGAATTGCAAACTCTCTGTTTCCCTTCGTAATGTTTCGGTCCAACCGAAATGGGCGATTGGTCCCACCGAGATTGCAATGCAAACTCTCTGTTTCCCCTTCGGAACGTTTCGGTCTAACCGAGATGAGTGAATCGGTCCTACCGAGTTTGCCTGACCAACTCTTTGTTTGACTACTACAAAAATCGGTTCCACCGAGTTTGTGTAATCGGTCTCAACGAGATTACGTTATGCCCTAACCCTAATGGAATCGGTCCCACCGAGTTGACATGTCAATCCCACCGGAAACCCTAACGGTCACATTTTGAACTAAATCGGTCTGACCGAGTTGTATGATTCGGTCCCATCGAGTTTGTGATTTGTGTGTAACGGTTAGATTTTGTGTGGAGGCTATTTATACCCCTCCACCCACTCTTCATTCGTTGAGAGAGCCATCAGAATATGCCTACACTTCCAACATACATTTTCTGAGAGAGAACCACCTACACTTGTGTTGAGATCAAGATATTCCATTCCAACCACATAAATCTTGATCTCTAGCTTCCTCAAGTTGCTTTCCACTCAAATCATCTTTCTACCAAATCCAATCCTATGAGAGAGAGTTGAGTGTTGGGGATACTATCATTTGAAGCACAAGAGCAAGGAGTTCATCATCAACACACCATCTATTACCTTTTGGAGAGTGGTGTCTCCTAGATTGGTTAGGTGTCACTTGGGAGCCTCCGTCAAGATTGTGGAGTTGAACCAAGGAGTTTGTACGGGCAAGGAGATCACCTACTTTGTGAAGATCTACCCTAGTGAGGCAAGTCCTTCATGGGCGATGGCCATGGTGGGATAGACAAGGTTGCTTCTTCATGGACCCTTCATGGGTGGAGCCCTCCGTGGACTCGCGCAACCGTTACCCTTCATGGGTTGAAGTCTCCATCAACGTGGATGTACGATAGCACCACCTATCAAAACCACGCCAAAAATCTCCGTGTCTACATTGTGTTTTCTCCCTCCAAACTCCTCCCTTTACTTTCATATGCAATTGTTTTACATTCCACTGCTATACTCTTATATTTGCATGTGTAGGTTGATTACTTGTTTGTGCTAAGTTGCTAAAATCTACCAAGACTTAAAATTGGGAAAAGGCTAGATTTTTATTTGGTCAAGTAGTCTAATAACCCCCCCCCCCCTCTAGACATACTTTCGATCCTACAAGTGGTATCATAGCTTTGGTCTCCATTTGCCTTGATTTCCATTGCTTTTGGTGATCATAGCCTTGGTTTCACAACCTAGGAGAGTATGGCGTCTAGTGAGGGAAATTACCACCGTAGAGGTCCTTACTTTTGTTGGGGATCGTTGCAGAAATTAAAAAATTTCTACGCATCACCAAGATCAATCTATGGAGTTTACTAGCAATAAGAGGGGAGTGCATCTTCATACCTTTGAAGATCGTGATGCGGAAGCGTTGCAAGAACGCGGTCGGTGGAGTCGTACACGAAGCGATTTGGATCACGGCCGATTCTGATCTAAGCACTGAACAATGGTGCCTCCGCGTTCAACACACGTGCAGCCCGGTGACGTCTCACGCGCCTTGATCCAGCAAGGAGAGAGGGAGAGGTTGGGGAAGACTCCGTCCAGCAGCAGCACGACGGCGTGGTGGTGGTGGAGGAGCGTGGCACTCCAGCAGGGCTTCACCAAGCACTTCAAGAGATGAGGAGGGAGAGGGGTAGGGCTGCTTCAGGAGAAGGGGTGCAGTTGCCCTCCCCCCCCCACTATTTATATGGGGGAGGGGAGAGGGGGTCGGCCCCCTAGATCCATCTAGAGGGGGGGCGGCGGCCCCTCGGGGGGCAGTGGCCCCTTAGGGTTTCCAACCCTAGGCGCCTTAGGCCCTTGGGGGGGGGGCGCACCAGCCCACTAAGGGGCTGGTTCCCACCCAACTATAGCCCATTAGGTCCTTCGGGGCAGGTGGACCCTCCCGGTGGACACCCGGAACCCCTTCGATTGTCCCGGTAGAATACCGATAAACCCCGAAACCTTTTCGGTGACTGAAACTGGACTTCCCATATATAAATCTTTACCTCCGGACCATTCCGGAACTCCTCGTGACATCCAGGATCTCATCTGGGACTCCGAACAACATTCGGTAACCACATACATCTATTCCCTATAACCCTAGCGTCATTGAACCTTAAGTGTGCAGACCCTACGGGTTCAGGAGGCATGCAGACATGACTAAGACATCTCTCCATCCAATAGCCAACAACGGGATATGGATACCCATGTTGGATCCCACATGCTCCATGATGATCTCATCGGATGAACCACGATGTCAAGGATTCAATCAATCCCGTATACGATTCCCTTTGTCTACCGGTATAGCACTTGCCCGAGATTCGATCATCGGTATACTAATACCTTGTTCAATCTCGTTATGGCAAATCTCTTTACTCATTCCGTAACACATCATCCTGTGATCAACTCCTTGATCACACTGAGCTCATTATGATGATGGCCTACCGAGTGGGCCCTGTGATACCTCTCCGTAATACGGAGTGACAAATCCCAGTCTCGATTCGTGCCAACCCAACAGATACTTTCAGGGATACCCACAGTGTGCCTTTATAGCCACCCAGTTACGTTGTGACGTTTGGCACACCCAAAGTACCCTTACGGTATCCGGGAGTTGCACAATCTCATGGTCTAAGGAAAAGATACTTGACATTAGAAAAGCTTTAGCAGACGAACTACACGATCTTGTGCTATGCTTAGGATTGGGTCTTGTCCATCACATCATTATCCTAATGATGTGAATCTGTTATCAATGAAATCCTATGTCCATGGTTAGGAAACCGTAACCATCTATTGATCAACGAGCTAGTCAACTAGAGGCTCACTAGGGACATGTTGTGGTCTATGCATTCACACATGTATTATGATTTTCGGATAACACAATTATAGCATGAACTATAGACAATTATCATGAACAAGGAAATATAATAATAACCATTTTATTATTGCCTCTAGGGAATATTTCCAACAGTCTCCCACTTGCACTAGAGTCAATAACCTAGTTACATTGTGATGAATCGAACACCCATAGAGTTCTGGTCTTGATCATGCTTTGCACGTGGAAGAGGTTTAGTCAACGGATCTACGACATTCAGGTCCGTATGCACTTTACAAATCTCTATGTCTCCATCTTGAACATTTTCACGAATAGAGTTGAAGCGACGCTTGATATACCTGGTCTTCTTGTGAAACCTGGGCTCCTTGGCATGGGCAATAGCTCAAGTGTTGTCACAGAAGAGAGTCATCAGGCCCGACGCATTGGGAATAACTCCTAGGTCGGTAATAAACTCCTTCATCTAGATTGCTTCATGTGCTGCCTCCGAGGCTGCCATGTACTCCGCTTCACATGTAGATCCCGCCACGACGCTTTGCTTGCAACTGCACCACCATTCAAAATATACACATATCCGGTTTGTGACTTGGAGTCATCCAGATCTATGTCGAAACTAGCATCGACGTAACCCTTTACGACGAGCTCTTCGTCGCCTCCATAAACGAGAAACATATCCTTAGTCCTTTTCAGGTACTTTAGGATATTCTTGACCGCTGTCCAGTGTTCCATGCCGGGATTACTTTGGTACCTTCCTAGAAAACTTATATCAAGGTTTACATCAGGTCTGGTACACATCATGGCATACATAATAGACCCTATGGCCGAGGCATAGGGGATGACACTCATCTTTTCTCTATCTTCTGTCGTGGTCGGGCATTGAGCCATGCTCAATCTCACACCTTGCAATACAGGAAAGAACCCCTTCTTGGACTGATCCATATTGAACTTCTTCAATATCTTGTCAAGGTACGTGCTTTGTCAAAGACCAATGAGGCGTCTCGATCTATCTCTATAGATCTTGATGCCTAATATGTAAGCAGCTTCTCCAAGGTCCTTCATTGAAAAACACTTATTCAAGTAGACCTTTATGGTTTCCAAGAGTTCTATACCATTTCCCATCAATAGTATGTCATCCACATATAATATGAGAAATGCTACAGAGCTCCCACTCACTTTCTTGTAAACATAGGCTTCTCCATAAATCTGCGTAAACCCAAACGCTTTGATCATCTCATAAAAACGAATGTTCCAACTCCGAGATGCTTGCACCAGCCCATAGATCGAGCGTTGGAGCTTGCATACCTTGTCAGCATTCTTAGGATCGACAAAACCTTCCGGCTACATCATATACAATTCTTCCTTAAGGAAACCATTAAGGAATGCTGTTTTGACATCCATTTTCCATATCTCATAATCATAGAATGCAGCAATTGCTAACATTATTCGGACAGACTTCAGCTTTGCTACGGGTGAGAAGGTCTCATCGTAGTCAACCCCTTGAACTTGTCGATAACCCTTATCCACAAGCCGAGCCTTATAGATGGTTACATTACCATCCACGTATGTCTTCTTCTTAAAGATCCATTTATTTTCTATGGATCGCCGATCATCGGGCAAGTCAGTCAAAGTCCATACTTCGTTTTCATACATGGATCCTATCTCGGATTTCATGGCTTCAAGCCATTTGTCGGAATCCGGGCCCGCCATCGCTTCTTCATAGTTCGAAGGTTCACCATTGTCTAACAACATGATTTCTAGGATAGGGTTGCCATACCACTCTGGTGCGGAACGTGTCCTTGTGGACCTAGGAAGTTCAGTAGCAACTTGATCTGAAGTTTCATGATCATCATCATTAACTTCCTCTCTAGTCGGTGCAGGCACCACAGAAACATTTTCCTGAGATGCGCCACTCTCCGGTTCAAGAGGCAATACTTCATCAAGTTCTACTTTCCTCCCACTTACTTCTTTTGAGAGAAACTCTTTCTCTAGAATGGATCCATTCTTGGCAACAAAGATCTTGCCTTCGGATTTGAGGTAGAAGGTATACCCAATAGTTTCCTTAGGGTATCCTATGAAGACGCATTTTTCTGATTTGGGTTCGAGCTTTTCAGGTTGAAGTTTCTTGACATAAGCATCGCATCCCCAAACTTTCAGAAACGACAGCTTAGGTTTCTTCCCAAACCATAATTCATACGGTGTCATCTCAACGGATTTCGACGGAGCCCTATTTAAAGTGAATGTGGCAGTCTCTAAAGCATAACCCCAAAATGATAGCGGTATGTCGGTAAGAGACATCATGGATCGCACCATATCCAATAGAGTGCGATTTCGACATTCGGACACACCATTACGCTAAGGTGTTCCAGGCGGCGTGAGTTGTGAAACAATTCCACATTTCCTTAAGTGCATGCCAAATTCATGACTCAAATATTCTTCCCCACGATCTGATCGTAAGAACTTGATTTTCCTGTCATGTTGATTCTCAACCTTACTCTGAAATTCCTTGAACTTTTCAAAGGTCTCAGACTTGTGTTTCATTAAGTAGACATACCCATATCTACTTAAGTCATCAGTGAGAGTGAGAACATAACGATAACCACTGAGAGCCTCAACGCTCATTGGACCGCACACATCAGTATGTATGATTTCCAATAAGTTGGTTGCTCGCTCCATTGTTCCGGAGAACGGAGTCTTGGTCATTTTGCCCATGAGGCATGGTTCGCACGTGTCAAATGATTCATAATCAAGAGACACCAAAAGTCCATCTGCATGGAGTTTCTTCATGCGTTTGACACAAATGTGACAAGGCGGCAGTTCCACAAGTATGTGGGACTATCATTATCAACCTTACATCTTTTGGCATTCACACTATGAATATGTGTAACATCATGTTCGAGATTCAATAAGAATAAACCATTGACCAGCGGGGCATGACCATAAAACATATCTCTCATATAAATAGAATAACCATTATTCTCATATTTAAATGAGTAGCCATCTCACATTAAACGAGATCCAGATACAATGTTCATGCTTAAAGCTGGTACTAAATAACAATTATTGAGGTTTAAAACTAATCCCGTAGGTAAATGTAGAGGTAGCGTGCCGACGGCGATCACATCGACCTTGGAACCATTCCCGACGCGCATCCTCACCTCGTCCTTCGCCAGTCTCCGCTTATTCCGCAGCTCCTATTTTGAGTTACAAATATGAGCAACCGCACCGGTATCAAATACCCAGGAGCTACTACGAGCGTTGGTTAGGTACGCATCAATAACATGTATATCACATATACCTTTGGTATTGCCGGCCTTCTTATCCGCTAAGTACTTGGGGCAGTTCCGCTTCCAGTGACCGTTTCCCTTGCAATAAAAGCACTCAGTATCAGGCTTGGGTCCATGCTTTGGCTTCTTCCCGGCAACTGGCTTACTGGGCACGGCAACTCCCTTGCCATCCTTCTTGAAGTTCTTCTTACCCTTGCCTTTCTTGAACTTAGTGGTTTTATTCACCATCAACACTTGATGTTCCTTTTTGATCTCCACCTCCGCTGATTTTAGCATTGAATATACCTTGGGAATGGTCCTTTCCATCCCCTGCATATTGAAGTTCATCATAAAGCTCTTGTAGCTAGGTGGGAGCGACTGAAGGATTCTGTCAATGACCACATCATCCGGGAGATTAACTCCCAGCTGAGATAAGCGGTTGTGCAACCCAGAAATATTGAGCATGTGCTCGCTGACAGAACTATTCTCCTCCAGCTTTGTCGTGGTGGGCGCACGGCAGATGCCAAGGGATGGCTAAAGAGGGGAGGAGGCTCAAGGGCGCTAGTGGACTCCAGAGGCGAGGTTGGCATGAGCGGGCGCGGGACGCCGGACATACCCAGGTTCGGGGCTCTCCGGAGAGATAATACCCCTAGTCCTGCCGAGTGTTGTTGTATGGTTGATAGTACAATGTTGCTCCTGGAGCTGTATGGAGGAGGGAAGAAGCTGGCCAAGGCTTAGGAATTTCCCTCTCCTTGTGCGTCGCTAACTTGGTGTGTGTGATGGAATGAGTTCTCTTCCCTTTGTCTGTCCCCATGCATGAGGGCTCCTGGGGGGTTTTATAGGTCAACCCCCAAGGGATACAGTAGTAATGTTACAAGTCGGTGGGTCAGTATTGTCGGTGTCCGGGCTGGGTCCCACTGAGGGCTTGTGGTTCGCCGGGTTTCCCTAGGTGCGGGTCCCGCACGCCTAGGGGGACTGTGCGCCATCTTGTCGATCATCAGGGTGTGGCCGAGTCGAGTCGTGTACAGTGCTCTCCGTCAGGTTGCCGCTTGCTGTCGTCAGCGGTGAAGGCGGGGGCACTGTAGCCACGCCAGCCCTGGTCAGCGGGTAGGTGAGGGGCACTGTTGCCACGTTCCTGCTGACCAGAGGCATGGGCGGGGCACTGTTACCTCGGTCATTGTTGATTGAGGTCTCGTCCCATCATACGGCCTGGATGGGACGGGAGTTGACCCGCGGCTGGATTGCGTAGCACGCCACGGGTGATGCTGGCTTGTTGAGGAGGCTTTGGTTGTGCCGGGTTCGGCTGTCTTGCGCTAGTTGTTGGGGCCGAGTTGACGTGTCTTGCCGGGTCGGCTAGTCTGGCCGGCTTGCGGGGCTTGGCCGGGTCGAGCGACCCGGCCAAGCGCGTGCCGGTATTGAGGGGCAGTGCCAACCCCGTTGTTTTTGAAGATGATCCGGGTTTCGTTGCCTGCCCGGGGTCCATCCCCCCGACAGTAGTCCCTGAAGCTGTGAAGGTCCGCCGTCTGCGGATGGGCGGGCCTTCGCTGTTTCCCCATTAAGAAAGGTGGATTCTGCGAGCATCGGGTCTGGCAACACCCACTATGTGCCGGTTTTCTCAGAAACAAGATCGTGGCATCCCGGCCGAGGCGGGGACCGAGGAGTCCGGCTAATCTTGGGGCAATCCCTCGGGCTTTGTGCGGGCGCCATGTGGTGCTCGGAAGACGGAGGGGCCTGACAGGCCACGCGCGTGAAGGGACCGGGCGGCGGGCTGGGGCCCACCGCCGCGCGCCCTTGGCCCAAGCGCGCGGATTTATTGCGGCGTCCCGGGGCCGGTTGCTCTTCCCTGGGCAGTTACTGCGCGTGTACGTGCGCACTTATTGCAGGGTAGTGGAATGGGCGCGTGCAGATGATCCCACTTCCCCATGTTCAAACCGAGGGTTATAAATTGGGGGCAGGGGGCGGAGGATATTATTCTTGCTCGCGCCCTCCTGTCCCTTTGCTCTCGCTCCGCTCTTTGCAACCTGACGCACCGCGGTGCCCGCTGCTTCGAGCGGAACTCCCTTTCTCCATCTTCCTTCTTCTTCTTATTCTTTTGATCATGTCGCTGCCATCGGGCTCCTGGATGTGCTCGAGCGTTACCTCCGAGGACATCACCCAACTCCGGGTGTCGCGACGCTTGCCGCGGGAGACGGACGTCAGCATCTGCCTGCCGTGGGGCGAGCAGAGGCCTCGGCCCGAGGGGCAGGAGCGCTTGGTCTTCCTCACGCACTTCGAGCATAGATTCGGGCTGCCGGTGAGCACCTTCTGCCGTGCGTTCTTGCAGTTCTTCGGGCTCCAGCCGCATCATCTTGGCGCCGGCGCCATCGTCCAGCTCTCCGGCTTCATTACCCTCTGTGAGGGGTACCTGGGGGTCGAGCCCACGATCGACCTCTGGGCGCGCTTCTTCTCCTTGAAGCAGCAGGGCCCGTCGACTCGGCAGTTCGCCGACTGCGGCGCCGCCGTCATCTCGAAGCGGTCGGGGGCGGATTTCCCCAAGATCCCACTGGAGGGTTCTACCAAGAAGTGGCAGAACTCCTTCTTCTACGTCCGCAACCTTGGCGCGGATCGCATCAACCTTCCGGCCTTTGCCATCGCACCGCCGCGGGCGAAGACGAACTCGGGCTACTCGGCCAGGTGCCCGTCGCAGGAGATCATCAATCTCTGCGAGCGGGTGACGGTGATGAGGATGCATGAGGGGCTCACCGGCACTGACCTCCTCGCCGCGTTCATCAAGTGTCGGGTCCTTCCGATTCAGGGGCGCTCCTGCCTTATCGGTGAGATGGTCGGCCTTCAAGACCCCAACCACATGGGATCGACGCGGCTGTCCGCGCCGCAGGTCGTGCGCGGCATGAACGACATCTCCAAGGCCAACCTTGGGGAGGACTGGGAGTTCGGCAAGGCGCCATACACCCGGTCGAACCCGGCCCCACATGTGAGTGTCTGGTCTTCTTACTTTGCCGCCGTGCACCTTCTCGTCCATCCTGACGCGACGCGGGTGGTACTTCTGAACACGATTCGGCATCTGTAGGATCGAAAGTATGTCTAGAGGGGGTGATTAGACTACTTGACCAAATAAAAAATCTATCCTTTTCCCAATTTTAGTCTTTGGCAGATTTTAGCTATCTAAGCACAAGTCAAGCAATCTTAACACAATTCAAGCAAGCATGCAAAGAGTCTATGAGCAGCGGGAAATAAAGCATGCAACTTGCAAGAATGTAAAGGGAAGGGTTTGGAGAATTCAAACGCAATTGGAGACACGGATGTTTTTGTCGTGGTTCCGATCGGTGGTGCTATCGTACATCCACGTTGATGGAGACTTCAACCCACGGAGGGTAACGGTTGCGCGAGTCCGCGGAGGGCTCCACCCACGAAGGGTCCACGAAGAAGCAACCTTGTCTATCCCATCATGGCCATCACCCACGAAGGACTTGCCTCACTAGCGGTAGATCCTCACGAAGTAGGCTATCTCCTTGCCCTTACAAACTCCTTGGTTCAACTCCACAATCTTTGTCGGAGGCTCCCAAGTGACACCTAGCCAATCTAGGAGACACCACTCTCCAAGAAGTAACAAATGGTGTGTTGATGATGAACTCGTTGCTCTTGTGCTTCAAATGATAGTCTCCCCAACACTCAACTCTCTCTCACAGGATATGGATTTGGTGGAAAGAAGATTTGAGTGGAAAGAAACTTGGGGAAGGCTAGAGATCAAGAATCATATGGTAGGAATGGAATATCTTGGCCTCAACACATGAGTAGGTGGTTCTCTCTCAGAAAATGTGTATTGGAAGTGTAGGTATGTTCTGATGGCTCTCTCCACGAATGAAGAGTGGGTGGAGGGGTATATATAGCCTCCACACAAAAACTAACCATTACACACAATTTACCAATCTCGGTGAGACCGAATTGAGAAACTCGGTCGGCCCGATTTAGCAAACCTAGTGACCGTTAGGATTTTCGGTGGGACTGAGATGCAACTCGGTAGGACCGATATGGTTAGGGTTAGGGCATAACGTAATCTCGATGTGACCGATTACACAAACTCGGTGGGACCAATTTTGGTAATAAGCTAACCAGAGAGTTGGTCAGGTAAACTCGGTGGGACCGAAATGTTACAAAAGGAAAATAGAGAGTTTACATTGCAATCTCGGTGGGACCGAGCGCTCATCTCGGTAGGACCGAAACGTTACGAAGGGAAACAGAGAGATTACAACCCCATCTCGGTGTGACCGAAATCCCTATCGGTGAGAACGATTTGCCTAGGGTTTGTGGCAGTGGCTATGACATTTGAAACTTGGTGGCGCCGGATAGAAAGAATCAGTGGGGCCGAGTTTGACTTTTGGTTTAGGTCAAATGTGGATGTGGGAAGGTAGTTGAGGGTTTTTGGAGCATATCACTGAGCACTATGAAGCAAGAACCTCATTAAACAACACCTCATCCCTCCTTGATAGTATTGGCTTTTCCTATAGACTCAATGTGATCTTGGATCACTAAAATATAAAATGTAGAGTCTTGAGATTTGAAGCTTGAGCCAATCTTTTTGTCCTTAATATTTTGAGGGGTCCACATTCCTCATCCATGCCATGCCATTCATTGAGCTTTTCCTGAAATATTAATCTCGAATAGCATTAGCTCAATGAGCTATATGTTGTTAGGAATTACCAAAACCACCTAGGGATAGTTGCACTTTCAATCTCCCCCTTGTTGGTAATTGATGACAACATATAGATCAAAGCTTCGACAAATGATAATATGAGTGAAAAACATTGTCGCTTTGAGAAGTATGTGAAAAGCAAGAGCTCCCCCTAAATTTGTGCATAGTTTATGATTTTCTTTGGACTGCAAATGCACAAAGAGTTAGGCTCATGGGTTACTCTTCCATGTCACATACATCTTGTTGGAGTGCTCAAAATGATAATAATTAAATACATGCACTCATCACCAAGCAAAGTGAATGATCATATAGCGATAAAATGATAATGTCATCCAACAAGCATTAAAGTAGCATATGATCAAACACATGATCATCCAAGTATCTCACAGACAGAAAGTATCTCAAACAAGCAAAGCAAATAAAGTTCAACCACCAAAGCAAGAGAGAATAAAAAGTAACGCTCTCTCTCGAAGCCTATGATCTATACATTTTTCTCCCCCTTTAGCAACAAGTTACCAAAAAGTTCCTAGAAAATGCATAGCACTAAAACGTCTCTCAGGCTTGGTCTTCAGGTGGTGGTGTCCGGATGACTCCAAGAACGAAGGCTTCAGTCGAAGTAGATGGAGCTGATGGAGTAGGTGCTAGAGCTGGTGGCACTGAAGCTGTAGCTGGTGCAGATGAAGTGGCTCTGGTGTCTGGAACTGGCACTGCAGCTGACCTCTGAGCTCTAGGCACTCTGGCAAATGCATCAGTGGTTGTCTTGCCCTTCCTCTCCTGCATGTCATCCTGAAGTTGCTCCACAACAGACTGGATCTCAGTTACCTTCACATCCAAGTCAAAGAACTTTTGCTCCACGATCCACTCCAAGCTCTCCTGGTTTTGAGTCAGGGTGGCCAGTCCCTTCTCAATCCTCAGAGTGGAGGAAATCAAGTAGCCAAGCTGATCTTGCTTGCTCTTCAGAAGATACTGAGATGCTTCTTCAGTAGTTGGCATCCTTGCAGCCTTTTCAGCCTTTGCCTTCTCCTTCTTGGCTTGTGCGTGCACCGAAGATGGTTCATTTTCATCCATCACCACTTGGTTGTCCTCAAAGTTTGGATAGATAGGCATGTGCTCCTTGTCCAGCAGATATGTGCCAGTGCCCATCTTGGAGTTAATCAGCTCCTGGATCTGTGGGGCATGCCCACAACTCCTCTTCTGATCTGCAGCTGTCCTCTTGATAGTTTCAACTATAAGGCTCATGACTTTGAACTTCTGTGGGACATCAAAGATGTGAATCAAGTTTATTGCATGGCCTCTGATCATCTTGTGATCACCAGACTTTGGCAAGAGAGTGTGCCTGAGGATCCAGTTGATAGTTGGCAATCCTGACAGAAGCTAATGTACAGATCCAAACTTGTGTGTCTCAAGAGCAGCATCTGGGATCTCCTTGTACGTGTGTGCCATGGAGTTGTGATCCTTCTTCTTCTTGGCATAGTCATCCAAGTCATCTTCACTCTCTTTTGGGGCATTGATCAACTTCGCCCATTCAGCAATCGTTGACTGGTACCTAGTAACTTCAGACATCCAGACAATCCTTCCATCTGGGTAGAAGTGAACTGTGGAGTAGAAATGCATGATGATCTCGTTATTCCATTTTGTGAGCTTCTGAGCCACAAACTCATCGACTCCACATGCCTTGAAACTTTCATACACACCTGGATAATATTCATTATTCTCCCTGATGTACTCCCAGTCGACCCATCTCATGTCACACACTATGGGCTTCTTGTCAAGCAAGATGGTCTCATAGAAGTCCTGCTATTCCTGTTGGGGATATTACTACTAGAGGTAAACCGGCCTTATGTAGCCGGGTTGACTCTTTGAAGATTATAAGCCCATGAAGATGCAAAGATGATGGCGCTTTACGGAAGGCCCAAGACCCAAAGACGGGTTACAGCTTGTAAATGTAAACCGACCTAGTCATGTAACTTGTATTGTAAGATAGGAAGAGTAGAGACCGAACCGGACACGTTTATGATCCGGCTTCGGGACTGTGTAGCCCGGCGGGCGTCAACCTATGTATATAAAGGGATGACCCGGCCGCGGTTTAGGGACAGACAACAACTCGAGAGCCAGACAAAGAGGATTCGCCCCCTGGCCTTCGAAACCCTAGCAATACCAATCACAACTAGACGTAGGCCCGAACTAGTATAAAATTCTCCGTGTCCCCTTGTCTGGTTTAACCACTTTAAGCTGACCCGTAGCGATGGCTCCACGACTAAGTCCTTTCACAAGGACATCTGCCGTGACAAACCCACGACAGTTGGCGCCCACCGTGGGGCTGTCGCACGATGGCTTTGAGTTCTTGAAGGGCAGCTTTGATGGACTTAACGGATACGCTGTGGGTCGGATGACGAAGAGTCGTCGCGGCAAGCTCTACATCGACAACACAAGATGGGGTCCCGAGGCCAATTCAATCGAATACGGGTACCGGGTTCCCTTTGGTGGGATTCACGTCTTCATCGGCAAGATCGGCGAACCGGCCCCTGAGCCAGACATCTACACCGACATCATCGAAACGGCTCGGCGTGCAAGTTCTTCGCCGGTTCAGCCCAAGGCAAGGCATGTCTTCATAGGTGTCATCCATGGATCGAGGTACGAGGACGGGCTGGTATCCGATGGAGAGACCGTGGTCTGTTCTGATGACGAGTCTTCTGGAGAGACCGAATCACTTTACTAGTTGCAGGACGGTCAGATTGATGGAGGATCCGAGGGAACAGTATTCCGGATTCCCCTAATCTGCCAAACCGGGCCGCCATCTTCATGGTCGGCACACAATCAGCGCCTCATTCATCTCCCGCCGCAGCAATGCTCTCCGGTTCAACAACAGCTACACCAGCAGGGCTAGGAAGCTCAGCGCCGCCTCCATCCCAAGTCATGTCTGATTTGTTCGACGCTTTGGCAACGTTGATGGCCGCAGAGGTGGATGCAGCAGCCAGGGATTAGCACAATGCGGAGATTGCAAAGGTGAAAGATCAGATAGCCCAGGCTAAAGCGGACCTGGCAACAGAGAATGCTAGGATGGCTACAGAGCGGGCTGAATTGGAAGCACAGGCCTACCGGAGTAGGCTGGATCAGAATGCTTCATAGGAAGACATGAGAAGAAGGTACCGATCGCATCTTCCGTCGGTTTATGAGCCGCAAAATCTCTTCAACGCACCAGGAGCAGGAGCTGGTGACCAACCCATACTAAACCGGGCGGAGGCACCGGGAACAGGTGCGCTGGTTCAACCGCGCACGATGGACCCGCCTTGCCAGAACAATGTTGCACCACAGTATATACCAACACCTCCTGGGCATTATTCCAACCCCTTGGACTACATTGTGGCCGTCGCTTCACGCCTAGCGGCCCTCCCGACCGACGGCGAGTCATCAGTTGCGGTGGAAGCACGTCGGGCCAGGGATCTCCTTCAAACGGCGCTAAATCAACAACAGGCATATTCACACAGTCGTGAGAGGATTCATTCCACTCCCCGTCCAAGCCGGAGCTATAGCAGACATGTGGATGACGAACCGGCTATGTCCAGTAGTGCACGTCGCCGAAATTCACCACGAGGAAACAACCCGCCAGGGGGAGGCGCTAATGCGCATGATGTTGTGGACCATGGCCACGCACATCGGGAGGCCGAGTTGGCAACTCGACACGGAGCACGACAACATACTCCGGTTCACCCTACGGCCTCAGTGGAGCCGGGTGTAGTGTTCAGCTCCTTAGGGGTGACGTGTCTTACCCCCGCTTTGCATAATGTGAGACTGCCCAAGGATTTCAAGGCACCTCGTAAGGTACCAAATTACACCGCCGATTTGCAACCAGAGGCATGGGTGGAGAGCTATGAGATGGCAATGGAGATGTTAGATGTGGATGAGGCAGTGTGTGCTAAATATTTCACAATGATGTTGGAAGGAACAGCTCGCACTTGGTTGAAGAGCTTACCAACCAATTCTATTGGATCATGGGCTGAGTTAAAGCACCGGTTTATCCAGAACTTCAAAGATACTTGTAAGCAGCCGATGTCAATCATGGATCTGGCCGCTTGTGTCCAAGAGGAAGGGGATTCCATGACCCATTGGGTCAAACGGGTCTCAACGATTTTGCATTCATCGGATCGTATCAATGCAGACACTGCAGTGTTAACGTTAGAGGGCAATTGCCGTTTCTTGCCACTCAAACAGAAGTTGGGAAAGCTCAAACGTCACTGCAATGATATGTCAACGCTTATGGCCGCTTTGGATAAATACGCCGATTCAGATAATACCAAGGACCCGGATTGAGAGGAGGACAAACCGGGGAAAGGTAAGAAGAACGGCAATGCCAAGGGTCAGCAGCATAATCCGGCAGGCCATGGAAACGACGGTAAGCGTAAGGCTGACAGCAGCTTGGACTTTGTTGCTAACACCAATACTCAGGAGAATGGCCAGCGCTGTAAGCGTAAGCAGCCTCACAGGGGTGGAGGTTCAGGCCCCAATTTGGAGCGCTTGTTAAATCAGCCCTGTCCAAAGCATGGATCAAAGGAAAAGCCGGCATCACATCTTTGGAAGGATTGTTACATCATGCGGGATTTCAAGAATTCCAATATGTTCCAGTATGATAACGGCCCGCCCGGCGGTTCAGGAGGACGTTTCCATGGGCCGGGCTATGGAGGTGGTGGTTCCAGTTTAGGGTTTCAAGGCAACCAAACCAGACACATCAATCAAGGGCACCAAGGCAACCAGGGAGGTTACAACCATCAGGGGAATCAGCAGCAGCAGCAGTCGGGTTATCAGAGCAATCCCAAGTAGCTAAATAGCGGGCAATATCATGTCTTCACCACTAGTTTGTGTAAGCATGATCAGAAGCTTCACAAAAGGGTAGTAAACTCTGTTGAACCGGCAGTACCTCAGTATTTACGCTGGTCTGAGCAACCTATTCTGTGGAGTAGAGAGGATCACCCACCCCGGGTTGATAATCCAGGTCACTTGGCCCTGGTGGTAGCCCCTCAAGTTGGGGGATACAAGTTTACCAAAGTACTCATGGATGGGGGAAGTAGTATCAACATTTTATATTATGATACATTCCGCCATATGGGGTTGACAGATAAGAATCTTAAACCGTTGAATACCGTCTTTCATGGTGTGGTGCCTGGTAAGTCTGCATATCCTGTTGGCAAGATAGCCTTGGAGGTAGCTTTTGGAGATGACTATGATTCAAGGTCAGAAAAATTGACATTTGAGGTGGTAAAGATCAAAAGTCTGTACCACACCTTGTTTGGGCGGCCGGCCTATGCTAAATTCATGGCGAGGCCGTGTTATGTTTATCTACAACTTAAAATGCCAAGTCATAAGGGGACTATCACAGTACATGGAAGAAGAAAGATTGCTTTGGAGTGGGAGGAAGGTGATGCGGCTTATGCTGAGTCGGTTTGTGCCACGGAGGAGTTGAAATTCTATAAGGAGCAAGTTGATCCGGCAGACATGACCTCTTTGAAAAAGCCGACTACGGAACATGATCCGGCGCTGAAATTCAAATCGGCTACAGATACTAAGATGGTTGACTTTGTTCCCGGCGATTCGTCCAAACAATTCAGCATTAGCGCTAACCTAGATCCCAAATAGGAAAGCGCGCTCATCGAGTTCATCCGTGAGAATCGGGACATCTTTGCATGGAAACCTTCTGACATGCCAGGTGTACCAAGGGAACTTGCTGAGCACACACTCAACATTGATCCTAAGTTTAAACCGGTCCGGCAGTTCCTCCCCCGCTTCAATGAAGAGAGACGTAAGGCTATCGGTGAAGAGGTAGCCCGTCTTTTGGCTGCAGGGTTTATTGTCGAGGTTTTTCATCCAGAGTGGTTAGCTAATCCGGTGTTGGTTCTTAAGAAAAACGGCACTTGGCGCATGTGTGTGGATTACAGAGATTTAAACAAGGCTTGCCCTACAGACCCCTTTGCTCTCCCTCGCATTGATCAGATAATTGATGCTACGGCAAGTTGCGACCATTTGTGTTTTGTGGATGCTTACTCTGGTTATCATCAGATCAAAATGGCGGTTAAGGACCAGGAGAGGACAGCTTTCATAACTCCCTTTGGAGCCTTCTGCTATGTTTCCATGCCTTTTGGACTCAAGAGTGCCCAGGCGACTTACCAGCGATGTGTTCAGAATTGCCTTCATAAGTAAATTGGGCGCAATGTTCATGCATATGTGGATGATATTATAGTAAAGTCCAGAAAGGAGGAGACACTGATAGATGATTTGAGAGAAACCTTTGACAATCTCCGGGTTTACAACATGATGCTCAATCCGGAGAAGTGTGTTTTTGGTGTCTCGGCAGGCAAGCTCTTGGGTTTTCTGGTGTCAAACAGAGGCATTGAGGCTAATCTGGAAAAAATTGTAGCAATTACATCTTTGGCTAAACCGGCTTGTATCAACGATGTTCAACGTCTGGCCGGCCGGATTACGGCCTTGAGCCGGTTTATCAGTCGCCTTGGAGAGAAGGCCATCCCCTTATATCAGATGCTCAAGAAAATAGATTCATTTGTTCTAGAATGAGGCAGCTGATAAAGCATTTGAGGATCTGAAGAGGCAGCTAGCTGAACCGCCCGTGCTCACAGCATCGATCGATAAAGAGCCGTTATTATTATATGTGGCTGCTAATGCCTGGGCTGTTAGCGTATCCATTGTGGTAGAGCGCAAGGAGCTTGGCAAGGAATATCCGATTCAACGGCCAGTTTATTATATCAGCGAGGTGCTCATTGACTCAAAATAGAGGTATCCGCATTGGCAAAAGCTGGTGTATGGAGTATTTATGGCAAGCCAGAAGCTTAAACATTATTTTCAGGGCCATCCCATCACAGTGGTCAGTTCAGCTCCTCTGGGCGATATCATTCAAAACAGAGAAGCAACTGGCCGTATTGCCAAGTGGGCTATTGAGCTTGGACCTCATGGGCTCAAATATATACCCCGCACAGCGATCAAATCCCAGGCACTCATGGACTGCACCAATGATTGGACGGAGTTACAGGCACCTGAAGAGAAACCAGATAATACATATTGGACTATTCATTTTGATGGATCTAGACAGTTGGAGGGCTCGGGGACTGGAGTCATACTAACTTCCCCACGAGGTGACAAGTTTTGTTATGTCCTCCATTTAAAGTTCCCTTGTACTAACAATGCACCTGAATATGAGGCTTTGCTCCACGGTCTTCAGATGGCTAAGGAGATGAATTTGAGCCGGGTTAAGTGCTTTGGCGATTCAGATCTAGTGGCTCAGCGGGTGTCTGGCACTTGGGATTCTAAGGACCCACTCATGGCTGCATATCGGCGAGAGGTGGACACAGTGGCTGGTCACTTCAAGGGTTATCAGGTGGACCATATAGACCGGCGGAAGAATGAAGCGGCAGACGCTTTAAGTCGTCTTGGTTCACAGCGTAAACCGGTCCCGCCCAACGTCTTTCTTGATGTGTTGCATAATCCGTCAGTCAAGGTGCCAACCGAAGAAGATTTGGCTATTCCTGATCCGGAGGCTCAGTTGGTAGCAGCTCTGCATGCCATACCGGATTGGACAATCCCATATCTGGCTTACATGAACCGGGGTGAGTTACCAGACGATGAAACGTTGGCCCGACAGAAAATCCGGCATTCCAAATCCATGACCATACTCAACGGGGAGTTATATCGCTACAGCGTTTCAGGAGCAATTCAGCGTTGTGTTTCTCCTCAAGAAGGTTGTGAGATTTTGCGAGAAATCCATGAAGGGGATTGCGGTCACCACGCCGGTTCAAAGTCTTTGGTTGATAAAGCTTTTCGCCTTGGGTTTTACTGGTTGACGGCGCATGCTGATGCAGAGGATTTAGTCAAGAGATGTGATGGATGTCAAAAATTTGCCTGCCGTGCGCATGTTCCGGCTCAAGAGTTGCGGATGATTCCAATTACGTGGCCGTTTGCAACTTGGGGGCTTGATATGGTTGGACCCTTCAAGTGCTCTAAGGATAAAAAGACCCACCTGTTAGTAGCAGTTGATAAATGCACTAAATGGGTGGAGGCAGAGCCAGTCAGCAAGTGTGATGCAGCCACGGCGGTTCAATTCATCAAGAAGGTGATATTCCGGTTTGGCTTTCCACACAGCATTATAACAGATAATGGTACTAACTTGTCCAAAGGGGAGATGGAAGAATTTTGTCAACGTGAGCACATCCGGCTCAATCTAGCGTCGGTGGCTCACCCCCAATCTAATGGACAAGCAGAGAGGGAAAATCAACAAATTCTACGGGGTATCAAACCCAGGCTTATGGTTCCCTTAAAACAGACGCCGGGTTGTTGGGTTGAGGAGCTACCTTCTGTGTTATGGAGCATCAACACCACACCCAATAGGTCTACGGGTTACACACCTTTCTTCATGGTCATGGTTCTTCCTAGTGACATCTGTCACGATTCGCCCCGTGTGACAACTTATGTTGAAGCTGATCATGAGAAGGCACGTCAGGATTCTCTGGACCCGTTGGATGAAGTGCGTGACCTTGCAGCAGCATGATCGGCGATTTATCAACAAGATCTCCGACGTTATCACAGCCGCCGGGTTAAAACCAGGACCTTTCAAGAAGGCGATTTGGTGCTCCGGCTCATCCAGGATCAGACTAATATGTACAAGTTATCCCCACTTTGGGAAGGACCCTTTGTGGTCAGCAAAAATCTTCACAACGGGTCTTACTACCTCATTGATGTTCGAGAGCATAAAGACTCACGTCAATCGGAGGAGGAGACCATGCGGCCATGGAACATAGCTCTTCTTCGGCCTTACTATACTTGAGCCATAGGATCTTCATATGTACACATTTATGACGATCTATATATTATATAATAAACCGGAGCCTCCATTAAAGCAGGGTCTCTTTTCTTTTTACATCATGTGTGTGCTTACGAGAGTTTATACTGATAAATCAGAATTTTTGTTAAACCGGTCTCTACAGCCGCACGGATATAAAGAATATCACCAGGGGGCTTGGTCATATCTGCACCATAGCTACACCTCTTGACCGGTTTAAAACGACAAAGGGATATCAATAGGGGGCTTGGTTGTTGTCATATCATAGCTACACCTCCTGATAAGCGTTTAGCCAGAAAGGACATTATGTGGGGCCCAAGAGAGTGTTGCACAAAGCACAAACTCAAACATGAGAACCCACTGAGCACAGCTGACAAAGTTACTTGGGGGCTCTTTGTGCAAGTAACAAAGAGTTTGAAAGGACCCTTGTAATTGGCTATCAAGCCACGGCTTGGAAGCCTGGTGTATTCACCTAAAAACCCGGGTTAACCTGCCTTCATCAAGTAAGCCACTCCTGTCCAGGTAATCCTAGTATGACCCATCGAACGTTTGCCATGTCAATCTTTTATAGACCCTGAACTTGTCAAAGTTAAAACAACGATTGGTTAATTGGAGGCCCATCTTAAAAGGCTTTGTTAAATGGTTTAACTCAAAGGCCTGGCAGCCCATGAAAAGCCTCGATTTGGAGCCTGGCAGCTCGTAAAAAGCCTTGCATATTTTCTTGTTTGAGTTTTATTTGTACAAATTCATAAGTATTTTTTGATAAACCGGTGTCCTTGACCCGGCTTGCTTCTCAACTACATGTTGTTGACACATGATCAGTTATAAACCGGTGTTTATTGACCCGGTCTGGTTTGACTAAATCACCAGTGTTATAAAGAAAACCCGGTAGTTATCCCGGTCCGGTTTAATATATAAACCGGCAGTACAGTGATGAGATTATCAACGCTTTGGATTGGTATTAACAGCTTTGCCGTACACACCATTGGTCACCCAATGAGGTATGTTATGTATATTGCTTTTTGTACAAACACTTTGATTATTTCATCTATGTCATGTACACTTCCTGGATATATTGACACGTCTAGCGGTAAACCGCTAGACACTTTTAAGTTGTTAAACCCAGGAACATAATTCATCATGGGGTATGCATAAATATATCCCAAAGGGTGGCACAAGTTGTCATAAGTCATTACAAAACATGCTCGATGGCATGGCAAATAAAGGAGTTTTTAGCTATCCTATTACAAGAAGCCTTCAAAGCGGCTCCAATGGCATAATTGTTTTTAACAAGGTCGACACATGGTGGACAGTAAACCGGCAACCGTTTTAAGACGCTTCATATGGACGGTTTGATGGTTGAGGGTCAGTTGGTGTGGGCACTTCTTCATCCCTCCCCAAACGCTGGAAATCAACCGTTGACCAATCGATTGCAGTTAAAACTTGAAACACTGCTTCTTCATGGATAAGATTGGAGGGGTTAATATCAGGAGCATAAGTGTGCTTACGAATCGGAGGCACAAGTTCTTCAACTTCATGGATGTCGGCCGGCTGCCTCTTCCCCTCCGCATTGTAAAACAGTTGAAAATGGGACAAATCTATATCATCGGCCAACTTGCTGGCTGCTGGCCGCATCTGTTTGGTCAGCCGTCGGAGATCATCATTGTCAAAGTTGGAACCATCTTCTTTAACACCTGGGTATCCTTTGATGATGTCTTCCGCTTCAAGATCTGGAATCCAGGCTTTTGCTCGAATAAGTGCAGTTAAAGCTCTGGCTCTAGCAGCTGCTTTCTTCAACTAGGCGATGTGGGCTGGTAACATGGCCAACTTCTCAAGAGTTTCTTTAATCAACGTGGGAGCCGGTTTGTTATAAGATGCCGTGCAAATAGCCCGCTGAGACCCAGAGTACAGCTGTTCAATCAAAGTGTATGCCACTTTGAGTTTCATCCGCATATCTGTGCCAAGATGAGCGATCTGGGTACCTGCCAAAGATTTTATCAACATTTTGGTCAATTATAAGGTTCATCGACTTAAGCAACACACATAAAGCAGGTACTTACCAAAGATGGCAGAGGTCATAGCATTGATTTGGTGTTTCAAACCGGCTAGTTCATCTACCACTGGCTTCAGGGCTGCCTCGGCGTCTAGAGCTCTTTTGGTTAAACCGGATTTCTCGGTTTCCCAGTCAGCACGATCTTTGTTGAAAGATTCTTTCAACTTTTCCATCACGGCCCGGGCCTGGGTCAGCTCCTCTTTGGCTTTTTCAGCCTCGGCTTGTTGTGACTTCACATTCTCTTGCAAGTCAGAATTTCGGGAATCTCTGCTTCTCAGTTCAGCCTGCCATGTTGAAGGTATATTAAACAAACAGCATGTATATTTGCTAAGTACAAAGCCTATAACAAGTTATGCACTTCATACTTGGGGGCTAATGCCTATTTGCTCTTAAGTACTACACTTTATACAAGTCTCCAAAACAATGCAAGCATTATCCTTGACACTTGGGGGCTAATGTGTGTCTGTTCTAAAGCGGATGTGTGGATTAAAAACCGGATTAACTTGCCAAGTTAAACCGGCCTTTGGGGGCTATGCTGCAGAAAGTTATCTAGTTATTTCAAGACAAGTCTTATCTATTATTAGAGACCTACTATTGGAAGGATCAGTGATGAGAAGACCCAGTTTATGATTAATAATCATAAAACAGCCCTTGGGGGCTACTTGGGAGAGTATTTCAGTTATAAATCAATAAACAAAGGGAGAGGAATTTACCTCATATCGCACTTTCATCAAGTTCACCAAACCGGCTTCATAATCCCGGTTTGAGTGCAGACGGTTCAAGAAGCTAGAATGGAGCTCGTCAGCATTAAGATGAGCATAGCTTGATAAATCGCTGCTCCATTTACCTTTCTCCCTGGCAGCTTGCTCTTCTCTGGCACTGTGTTGAGCCAAAATGACGGGATGGCCAGGAGAGCTGGGGCCCATTCCAGTAATAATAACATCATCACCTTAGCCTTCAGGATTTTTGGTTGATGATATTGGAATTTCAGCATCTTTCACCGGACTAGCCCGGTTTGGTTCTGCCGGTTCAGCATCAGGCGTGGCAGGATCATCGTCTGCTGGTTCATCAGTATTTTGGCCTTCAAGGGGCGGGTTATCAGAAGCAGCTTCAGGATGAGGGTTTTCCGGTTCACAAGTTTGTTTCGGTTCACCTCTTGGTTCTTCTTCCTTGGCGACCGGATCTTCGAGCGGATTGGTGGTTCGAGCTTTCTTACTGGGTCTGGCTTTGGCCCTGTAAATATAATAAAAGAGGATTAGCATCATATTCAAAGGATTTATGACGCAGTGAAAGTAAAGGTTTTTTACAACATACCCGGCCACAGTTTTCAAAGGGGGGAGTTGAGTTGTTGTCGATTCACCAGAAGATGAAGGAGGTGTCACCTGATAATTTGAATCGGACGGATTAAGAGGCTATCTGAAATAACCTGCCTTGGGGTAAGAATGGTCAGAAGTAGGAGAGACCTCAGACCGGCGCTTCCAAACCAGAGTATCAGGTAAACCGGCTGAAGTGACATGTTGGCCACTGTGCCGGGTTGTCCGACGAGCTTCATGCTGCTGAGTCTTCAAAATAAATGTTGGATCCAAGTGAGCAAGAGGATGAGAAAAGCTTACTTTCCGGACTGCTTGACGGGTTTTTTGTGTTGGCATAGATTTTGAACCGGAAACAGCTATGACCATGATTACGCCAAGCTATTTAGGTGAGACTATAGAATACTCAAGCTTGCATGCCTGCAGGTCGACTCTAGAGGATCATTTTTAATGAGATGCATGAAAAGAGAGCCAAGTGAATCAAGTTCTACCTCAACTTCTGGATCATCAGTATCATCATCAAGATCCATGTTAATCCGGTCAGCTGTTTTCCGCTTTGATGTCTGTCGGTGTCAAAACAGGAGGATCTCGGGTAGGGGGTCCCGAACTGTGAGTCTAGGCCGGATGGTAATAGGAGGTAGGGGACACGAAGTTTTACCCAGGTTCGGGCCCTCTCGATGGAGGTAAAACCCTACGTCCTGCTTGATTAATATTGATGATATGGGTATTACAAGAGTTGATCTACCACGAGACCAGAGAGGCTAAACCCTAGAAGCTAGCCTATGGTATGATTGTTGATGTGTATGTTGTCCTACGGACTAAAACCCTCCGGTTTATATAGACACTGGAGAGGGTTAGGGTTACATAAAGTCGGTTACAATGGTAGGAGACCTGAACATCCGTATCTTCAAGCTTTCCTTCCACGCCAAGGAAAGTCCCTTCCGGACGCGGGACGGAGTCTTCAATCTTGTATCTTCATAGTCCAGGAGTCCGGCTGAAGGTATAGTTCGGCTATCTGAACACCCCCTAATCCAGGACTCCCTCAGTAGCCCCCGAACCAGGCTTCAATGACGATGAGTCTGGCACGCAGATTGTCTTTGGCATTGAAAGGCGGGTTCTCCTCCAAATCCCGTGTACCTGTTTGAATAAAGTCCGGTTTCTTGTAGATGTTGCGCTCCTTGGCTTCTACGCCCAATAATGGCCGTTTTCCACGTGTCAAACGAATATGAAAAGTCTGAGTGTTTTTACGTTCACACCCCTAGCCGTGTAAATGAGTTGCCCTTTTTAAGGGGACAAGGATTTAGATCCAATCCACACCTTCTCCCCTCCACGAGTGTTCATCAGAGCGCATCCGACAAAGGCCCATTCCACCATGGCCAGCCGCCGCAACTCCTCCTCTCGCCCTCCTAGCCCCAAGCTTGGATATTGGGAGAGATGTTCTACTCCTGTCGGTGTTCTGGGAACGGGGGTCCCCAGACTTGCCTGCCTGCGGCCTGCGGCATGGCTCAAAGGGGGGCCCAGCACGGCCCATCTTCACCAACACAAACCCAAGAACCTCGCGAGGGGCCAAGCCTCGCGAGGCGGACGACGCAGAGCTTCCTCAGGCACGGCCTCGTCAGGCTGGCTCACGAGGAGGCGGAGAGATCAAGGAGGGGTACCTCGTGAGGTGCCCGTGATGCAAGCCATGACGACTCAGGGTGCCAGGCGGTTGCCAGCCGCGCAGCGTCCTCCTTTCCTCTTTGGTGCAAAGGGGGCAAGCGCATCCGCAGAGTACCGAGGCATCAGGCAAAGGTTGCCATTTCGGTGCAACAAGACCAAGACCAGGAGGACTACGAGACGGAGGTCGCCGTGGAGCCCAAGACGGCGTCATCACCAGAGCTTTGCGCAGATGAAGACCACTTTTGTCAGGATAGCTGATACTTGCTGTCCCCCTTCAAATTAGCCCGCCATTGTTGGCTCCCTTCCCGCTCGATATTTGGGAAGAGGACCAGGGTCTCTATAAATAGGACCAGCCACCCACATAGCAAGGGGTCGGTTGGTTAGAAGCAGAGAGAGAGAGAGAGAGAGAGAGAGAGAGAAAGGTGACTGAACTCCACCGAGCAGTTCATCGCCCCAGCCAAGAACAGGCCCTTGCGAGGCCTTTCTTCCTTGTATTGTTCACCATCATCAGCCCATGAGGCAATCCACACACCACACACTGGAGTAGGGTATTACACCACAACGGTGGCCCGAACCAGTATAAACCCTGTGTCTCTTGTGTTGTTCTTTCAGTAGTTTAGATCCTAGCATGGAGGAGGAGGGCAGGTAGGTAGGAGGCGGAATCTCCGCGCGCACCCCAGAGTTTGAACCTTAAGGGTCTACCGGAACCCGAAATCCGACAACTCCGCATAGCGAGCTAGTGATGCTTCAGACCAAGGGATTTCTCCCCCGGCCTATATGGTCCTGGTCCGAGCCGGTCTTGCCGTCTACAACAGCAGAGAGCAAGCAGAGAATGCCCCTAATCCATCCAAAGGAGAGCATGTGTGCCTTGTTCCTTACTTAATAAGGGGGCTCGGATTTCCCATCCACCCGTTTCTCTGGGGGCTGCTGGAGTTCTACGGCCTCCAGCTACATCATCTCACCCCTGCCTCAGTATTGCATATCGCGGGCTTTGTAGCCCTCTGCGAGCTGTTCTTGGGTATTGAAGCTCATTTCGGACTGTGGAAGGAGCTATTTTGCCTTGTGCCCCGTTCCAAGAAAGGGTCAATGTATCAAGTGGGAGGAGCCGAAGTATGGCACATTGCCGGGACCGGATATCTGTCTGGAACCCCAAAGAAGGCGTCCGAAGACTGGCCCTCAAAATGGTTCTATATAGAAGACGTCCCGCTCCCGGATCCTGTCCAGATCGGCCTCCCAGAGTTCGATAGTGCTCCTTTAAAGAAGCACCTAAGCTGGCGTCCATGGAGCACTCAAAGGGAAAGTGACAGGGACATCGTTTATCTCACGGGCCGAATAAGATTGTTGGCCCATTCCGGACTAACCATGATCGGAGTTATGGCCGAATGCATCATGCGGGGGGTGCAGCCGCTTCAGTACAGAAGCCACCCCATGTGGGATTTCAACGGGGAGGACGACGCCACCCGCTACGGCCGTAAAGGGCCAGATTCAGTTGCCGCTCTATTAAAGATATTGTCCACTTCGTACAAGGGAGAAGAGGAGGAATTTCTCCGCGTCAACCCACAGGGTGGATTCTCTATGCACAATCCCCCAAGCTGGGTAAGTGGTCGCATTTACTTTCTCATCCGTTTAGTGTTCCCATTGTTAAATACTTAGTCTGATGACTTCAACGCTGGAACTGCGCCGGGCCGTTAAGGACATAAGCAGCCCGCCTCCACAACCCGAGGACTCGGGACGGTCTCTCGACCCGGCCTCTCAAGAGGATTCGGACATATCTGTGGAGCTGATTGATGGAGTGTTCCATCAATTGAGCGAGGACAACGCCTTGGTGGCCATTACGGCCGATTACCCAGGGCTAATCCGAAAACCCCAGGTACCTGAGACCGAAGTCCCTGTACCCCGGACAGGGGTCCGTCCACGCGTGTTTAATTTCTTGATTGCAACCGAACTTTGCAGGGAAGGTTTTTGAGGCAGAAGGCCGAACCTGCGGCGATAAGCCAATCAGGGGCCGCAGGGCCCCATGGGCAGAAAAGAGGTGCAGTCCGGACCGAGGCATCAGCGCGAAGGTATGGCGCGCCCCTTTATCCCAGTTGTTATACCTTTGAGGCACATTTGACACTCGTGCCTTTTCAGGACAAAGAGACCTCGCCGTACTATATCCGGAGAGGCTGCTAATCGCGCCTCCACCAGCCAGGCTCCAAAGCCTGGTCCGGGGGCGGAAGAGAACGCAAGGCATGTGCCAGACGTTCCTCCGACGGAGGATGCGGACGGGTTATCTGCCACCAACTCAGAGGTGGAAAGTGCCATGAACCACAGGCGTCGCCGGACAATTCTTCGCGACGCTTGCTTCTCCCAAGAGGCATTAGATGCCTTCAATTTGGGAGATGCCCACCTCCGTGCCGCTCAAAATGGTCTAGCCAGAGCCATAGAGCAATATGTAAAAGACATACGGGTAAGAAAACTTTGGTAATTATATATGTAGCAGTAGCCCCCGAGACTGAAAACAGTTAGAATAACTAGTTTAAGGATCATTTGAAATGCAGGTTCTTACAGAAAAGAATTCCCTACTGACCCAGGAGCTGGAAGAGTGCAAAGCCCAACTGGAGGCCACACTAGCCGCGGCAGGGGAGCCTAAGGATACCCCCTCTGGTAATATACATTTCTAAAGATAAGTATGTGGCGAAGCACGGCTTTTGTGCGAATCTGACAAATAAAATTGCAGATGGCGCCGGATTGAATCCGGAAAGGCAACACCTCGAACGCCAACTAAAGGCTGGTGATAGGGTGCTCTTAAAGGTGATGGGGGAGAAGAACGTTCTCCAAGATGCCAACACCCGGCTGGGCGTCGAGCTAAAAGATGCTCGTTCCCAGCTGTCAGACTCCGTGAAGGAGAATCAGCGGCTTCGGCGCGACATATTTAGTAAGTGCTTGAACGAACCTTTTAAAAGAAAGTTCGGCGGTGCTGTTGATTAACAGAGCAATATCCGTAGGTATGTTAACAGATCGTCCTGCAGAGGAGATGCCCGGTTCTATGGGTGACCTTCTTCCCGAGCTCTTGCAATTGCTCGCTCGAGTTCGGCAGGCGATGCGAGGCGTAGCCCAGGTCCTGTGGCCATCCGTCTCCACACCCGAAGGTCTTGGAGAGCTTGCGGAGAAGCTGAGGGAAGCAAGGGGGCGCTTCCAGTTGTGGAAGATATCAGCCTGCCGTCAAGGCGCTAGGGAGGCCTGGGCCATGGTGAAGACGCGGTATTCACAGGCCGACCCCAACCATATGGCCGAGGTTGGTCCTGTAGGGCCCGATGGGAAGGAGATCCCTGTGAGCTTAGTATACGGCCAAGTAGAGTTGGCCGCAAAGTATTCCCAGCAGGACTGTAAATTAGACAGCCTATTAGATGGTATTGAAGAGGAGTACAATCAGTCAAAACGACTATGTAATTTAATTGACATTTATAATGCCTTCTAGCCGGATTGTAGATCATTTGTCATGGCCGACCTTTTCGTTTCAGCCTTGGGACCTGACGGTCCAGAGTGTGTCCAAATTCCCATGCAGTTATATAGGAACCGGGGAATGCGTGGAGACCAGGTGTAGGGGTCATTATGGCGTGAACAGACAAGTGCCCGACTAGTTATGTTATATTACATGGTTAGTAAGAAACATCTTCCAGGGAGAATAGTTCCGTTAGGGGTTCCTTTCCTTGGGAGGCATGCCCTAAAGTGCATGTCCATGCTGCAAAGAGAAACGCAGGAAAAACATCTGGGGGCACGTGGAAAAAATAAAAAAGATCGTCTTTAGTTCACCAACCGAATATTCCCTTAAGAACGCTAGCTTTCGGCTTCACCCAGTCTGAGGTACACGTCAGGCTGACCCGGCAGTAACAATCGCAGAGGTGCTCCCTTTACTGCCTAGCCGAACAATCGGGAACGTAGGGGTAAGCACAGGAGCCAGGCAACCCAGCTTGGCCAAAACTTAAGTCATATCGATGCATATAGTGGTGAATAAAAGGTACACGCGGAAGTTTGACACATGTGTTGGGCATGAAGCCCATAGAAATAAGCTTCTGTTGAAAGAAGCCCCCAGGTTTGCTGAGCGCGGATAGTGCGTCACTTTGTGAGCCTCTAAAGGCTATAAGAGGGAAAGAGAGAGAGAAGGAGAGAAATGTAAGACAGAAGGTATATATAAAAAATGGACAAAGTAAGGAGACGAACACAGGATCCAGCGCTAGGCATAGAATCTTCGGAGGCGGGCTGCGTTCCATGGGTTCGGCTCAAGTCGGTTATCCGATGCACTTCGCAGGTGGTACGCACCCCCAGTCAGGACTTGGTCGATGATGAAGGGACCTTCCCGCTTGGGCTTGAGTTTGTCCTTTTTCTTGTCCAGCAGGCGTAGAACTAATTCGCCAACGTTCTAATTTTTGGCCCGTACTTCTCTGCTTTGGTATCTTCGAGCCTGCTGTTGATAAAATGCGGAACGGGCTTTTGCCACATCACGCTCCTCCTCTAATGCGTCCAAACTGTCCTGCCGATCGAGCTCGGCTTCTCTTTCTTCGTACATGCGCACTCAAGGTGAGTCATGAATTATGTCGCAAGGCAAAACTGCCTCAGCACCGTACACCATGAAGAATGGTGTATATCCGGTGGTGCGATTCGGTGTGGTCCGTAGCCCCCAGAGTACGGAGTCGAGCTCCTCTACCCAGTGTGTGTTAGATTCCTTGAGGGATCGTACTAATATGGGTTTAATGCCGCTCATGATAAGACCGTTTGCACGTTCGACCTGGCCGTTAGTCTGTGGGTGATAGACAGAAGCGTAATCGAGCTTGATGCCCAAGTTTTTGCACCAGAGTTTTACCTCGTCGGCCGTAAAGTTCGTGCCATTATCAGTGATGATGCTGTGGGGGACGCCGTAACGGTGTACAACCCCGGATATGAAGTCTATCACAGGCCCGGATTCAGCCATCTTAACAGGCTTGGCTTCTATCCATTTGGTGAACTTATCCACCATGACGAGTAGGTATTTGTGCTTGTGGGTTCCGCCTTTAAGGGGTCCAACCATATCAAGCCCCCAGACCGCAAAGGGCCAAGTGATGGGGATAGTTTGGAGGGCGGTGGGTGGCCTATGGCTTTGGTTTGCAAAGAGCTGGCAACCGGTGCATCGCTGGACTAAGTCCTGAGCGTCTGCCCGGGCTGTTGGCCAATAAAAACCTGTATGGAAGGCCTTGCTTACTAGAGATCGGGCTGCAGCGTGGTGACCGCCGAGTCCGGCATGGATTTCAGCCAGGAGATTCCGCCCCTCCTCTTCAGAGATGCACCTTTGAAGGACTCCGGTAGTGCTTTTCTTATAAAGCTCCCCCTCGTGGACTCTGTAGGCTTTGGATCGCCACACTATGCAGCGTGCCTCATTCTGGTCTTCGGGGAGTACCTGCCTAGTAAGGGCGAGGAATGGTTTCGTCCATGGGGCAATGACGGCCATTATTACGTGGGCTAAAGGTGTTACTTCAATGGCAGAGCCACCGATTGTGTCAGAATGTTCGGGGTCGGGCAGTGCGGTTGGGTCCGGTCTGTTATTGTTCGGCTCCCCTTCCCATGCCACGGATGGCTTAAAAAGCCTTTCCAAGAAGATGTTGAGGGGACTACATCGCGTTTTGCGCCGATGCATGCCAGGACATCTGCCGCCTGATTATTTTCTTGGGCTATATGGTGAAATTCAAGCCCCTCGAACCGAGCTGACATTTTTAGGAGGGCGTTGCGGTAAGCTGCCATTTTCGGATCCTTGGCATCGAAGTCTCCATTTATTTGGGATATTGCGAGGTTCGAGTCCCCGCGCACCTCTAGGCGTTGGATGCCCATGGATACTGCCATCCGGAGACCATGTAGAAGGGCCTCATATTCGACTGCGTTGTTGGAGTCCGTGTATAGAATTTGTAGTACGTATTGAACTGTGTCTCCTGTGGGGGACGTCAGAAAGACACCAGCCCCCAGTCCGGCCAACATTTTGGAGCCGTTGAAATGCATGATACAATTTGAATATGTGCCATACTCTTTAGGGAGTTCGGCCTTCGTCCATTCTGCGACGAAATCGGCCAAAACTTGTGACTTGATGGCTCATCGTGGCTTATAAGTTATGTCGAATGGGAGGAGCTCGATGGCCCATTTCGCAATCCGGCCCGTTGCGTCATGGTTGTTGATAATGTTGTTAAGTGGTACTTCCGAGGCTACTGTTATCGAACACTCTTGAAAGTAGTGTCGTAGCTTCCGGGATGCCATGAATACCGCGTACGCAATCTTTTGATAACACGGGTACCATGATTTGCAGGGAGTGAGGACAGTGGAAACATAATAGACAAGACTTTGAAGGGGGAATTTGTGTCCGTCCGCTTCTCGTTTGACGACGAGCACTGCGCTTACAACCTGATGTGTTGCCGCGATGTACAATAGCATTGGTTCGCCGGTGTTTGGCGCGGCCAGGACTGGGTTTGTTCCCAGTATGGCTTTTATTTCATCGAATCCGGCCGTGGCTGCGTCCATCCATTTGAAGTGTTCGGTGCACTGAAGGAGGCGGTAAAGGGGAAGGGCCTTTTCTCCTGGGCGGGAGATAAAGCGGCTTAGAGGCACCACACGTCTGGTTAGATTTTGTATTTGTTTGAGGTCCTTTGGGATATCCAATTGCGACAGAGCTTGGATCTTGGCTGGATTTGCTTCAATTCCTCTATTGGATACAATGAAGCCCAAGAGCTTTCCGGCTGGAATGCCGAAAACGCATTTTTCCGGGTTGAGCTTGATGTCGTATGTTCAGAGATTATCAAATGTGAGCCTCAAGTCGTCTACTAGAGATTCAACATGTCTTGTTTTGAAGACCACATCATCTACGTATGCCTCCACTGTTTTACCGATCTGGCTTGCCAGACATGTCTGAATCATGCGCTGATATGTTGCACCGGCGTTTTTGAGCCCGAAGGGCATCGTGTTGAAGCAGAATGGCCCGTATGGTGTGATAAATGCCGTTGCGGCTTGGTCTGATTCTGCCATCTTGATTTGATGGTATCCAGAATATGCGTTGAGGAAACAGAACGAATCGTGTCCTGCGGTGGCATCGATAATTTGATCGATGCGGGGGAGAGGGAAGGGATCCTTTGGGCAAGCCTTGTTGAGGTCTTTAAAATCGACACACAGGCGCCAGGATTTTTCCTTCTTTGGTACCGTCACCAGGTTTGCTAGCCAGTCCAGATGTTTTATATCTCTGATGAATCCGGCCTCTAATAGCTTTGCTAGATCCTCTCCCATAGCCGGTCTCTTAGGTTTGGAAAAACGCTAAAGAGCCTGTTTGACAGGTTTGAATCCTGTTTGGATATTTAAGCTGTGCTCGGCCAGCCTGCGTGGGATTCCTGGCATGTCTGAAGGATGCCAGGCGAAAATTTCCCAGTTCTCCCGTAGGAACTCCCGCAATGCAGCGTCGACATCAGGGTTTAACTGTGCCCCGATGGAAGCTGTTTTGTTGGGGTCCATTGGATGGACTTGGAATTTGACTATTTCATCCGCTGGTTTAAAGGAGGTGGACTTGGATCTTTTGTCGAGTACCACGTCGTCCCTATTCACGGTAGAGCGCAGCGCAGTCAGTTCCTCGGCCGCTAGGGCTTCGGATAGTGCCTCGAGGGCCAGTGCGGCTGTCTTGTTTTCGGCGCGGAGTGCTACATCCGGATCACTAGCGAGAGTGATGATCCCGTTAGGCCCGGGCATCTTGAGCTTCATGTACCCGTAATGGGGTATTGCTTGGAAGATTGTGAATGCTTCCCGCCCTAGCAAAGCGTGATAACCACTGCTGAACGGGGCCATGTGGAACGTGACTTCTTCTTACCTGCAATTGTCCGGCGTGTCGAACACCACATCTAGTGTGATTTTTCCTGTACAGCGCGCTTCCCGACTGGGGATTATTCCTCTAAAGGTTGTGCTGCTTCACGTGATGCGGTTCCAGTCTATATCCATTTTTTGGAGAGTTTCCTCGTAGATGAGGTTCAATCCGCTGCCGCCGTCCATGAGTACCTTGGTGAGACGAAAGCCGTCCACTATTGGACTGAGGACCAATGCGGCCGGTGCTCGGGCTGTTCGGAATTTAGGTTCATCACTGGCGTTGAAGGTAATGGCCGTGTCACTCCATGGGTTATTGTTGCTACTTGGTAGACTTCGGCAAGGCTGCGGAGTGTCCTTTTTCCCATATTATTTGATGCGAAGGTCTCGAAGACTGTTAATACCGTATTGGTGTCGCTGGGGTGGCTTTTTGTGGCCTCTGGGAATAGGGGGTTTTCGCCAATTATGGCCGCCTGCCGGAGTATCCAACATGCTCTAAGGCTGTGAGTTGGTGTGGCGTCCTCTGTACTATGAATTTTACAGGGTCCATTAAGCCATCCTTCCAGTACGGTTCCATACCCTGTAGAGGGTTTTTTGCTTTTGGTGTTTGACCCGGGTGTCTGGCGATGATGCACCCTTTTATTTCGGACTAGGCTTGCATTAAGGGCCGGATTGTCCCAAAATTTTGTTTCGGTTTTCCAGGCGCTTTCCATCCCACAGTACTTTCGTACTATGGACGCTAAGTCTGTTGGGGAACGTAGAAGAAATTCAAAATTTTCCTACGTGTCACCAAGATCTATCTATGGAAAAACCAGCAACGAGGGGAAGGAGAGTGCATCTACATACCCTTGTAGATCGCTAAGCGGAAGCGTTCAAGAGAACGGGGTTGAAGGCGTCATACTCATCGTGATCCAAATCACCGGAGATCCTAGTGCCGAACGGACGGCACCTCCGCGTTCAACACACGTACAGCCCGACGATGTCTCCCACACCTTGATCCAGCAAGGAGAGAGGGAGAGGTTGAGGAAGACTCCATCCAGCAGCAGCACAACGGCGTGGTGGTGATGGAGGAGCGTGGCAATCCTGCAGGGCTTCGCCAAGCACCGCGAGATATGAGGAGAAAGAGAAGGAGGGCTGCACCAACAGGCAGAGATCAGATCGCGTGTATTGGGCAGCCCCTAGGCCTCATATATATAGGGGAAGGGGAGGAGGGTGCGCCCCCTGTAGGGTTCCCAACCCTAGAGGGGCGGCAGCCCCAAACCCATCTATGGGTGGCGGCCACAAGGGGGAGGAGAGGGAGGCGCAGGGAGTATGGGCCTTAGGGCCCATCTGCCTTTAGGGTTTGCCCCCCTCCCCTTCTAGGCGCATGGGCCTTAGTGGGAGGCGCCCCAGCCCACCTAGGGGCTGGTGCCTTCTCACACTTGGCCCATGTATGCCTCTGGGGCCCATGCCCCCCCCCCCGATGGACCCCCGGACCCCTCCGGTGATCCCGGTACATTACCGATAAACTCCGAAACCTTTCCGGTGACCAAAACAGGACTTCCCATATATAAATCTTTACCTCCGGACCATTTCGGAACTCCTCGTGACGTCCGGGATCTCATCGGGGACTCCGAACAACATTCGGTAACCACATAAAAACTTCCTTTATAACCCTAGCGTCATCGAACCTTAAGTGTGTAGACCCTATGGGTTCGGGAGACATGCAGACATGACCGAGACGTTCTTCGGTCAATAACCAACAGCGGGATCTGGATACCCATGTTGGCTCCCACATGTTCCACGATGATCTCATCGGATGAACCACGATGTCAAGGACTTAATCAATCCCGTATACAATTCCCTTTGTCTAGCGGTACGATACTTGCCCGAGATTCGATCGTCGGTATCCCGATACCCTGTTCAATCTCGTTACCGGAAAGTCTCTTTACTCGTTCCGTAACACATCATCCTGTGATCAATTCCTTGATCACATTGTGCACATTATGATGATGTCCTACCGAGTGGGCCCAGAGATACCTCTCCGTCACACGGAGTGACAAATCCCAGTCTCGATTCGTGCCAACCCAACAGACACTTTCGGAGATACCCGTAGTGTACCTTTATAGCCACCCAGTTACGTTGTGACGTTTGGCACACCCAAAGCACTCCTACGGTATCCGGGAGTTGCACAATCTCATGGTCTAAGGAAATGATACTTGACATTAGAAAAGCTTTAGCATACGAACTACACGATCTAGTTCTATGCTTAGGATTGGGTCTTGTCCATCACATCATTCTCCTAATGATGTGATTCCCGTTATCAATGACATCCAATGTCCATGGTCAGGAAACCGTAACCATCTATTGATCAACGAGCTAGTCAACTAGAGGCTTACTAGGGACATGGTGTTGTCTATGTATCCACACATGTATCTGAGTTTCCTATCAATACAATTCTAGCATGGATAATAAACGATTATCATGAACAAGGAAATATAATAATAATCAATTTATTATTGCCTCTAGGGCATATTTCCAACAGTCTCCACTTGCATAGAGTCAATAATCCAGTTCACATCGCCATGTGATTAACACTCACAGGTCACGTCGCCATGTGACTAACACCCAAGAGTTTACTAGAGTCAGTAGTCTAGTTCACATCACTATGTGATTAACACTCAGTGAGTTCTAGGTTTGATCATGTTGCTTGTGAGAGAGGTTATAGTCAATGGGTCTGAACCTTTCAGATCCGTGTGTGCTTTACAAATCTCTATGTCATCTCCTAGATGCAGCTACCATGTTCTATTTGGAGCTATTCCAAATAACTGTTCTACTATACGAATCCAGTTTACTACTCAGAATAATCTGGATTAGTGTCAAAGTTTGCATCGGCGTAACCCTTTACGATGAACTCTTTTACCACCTCCATAATCAAGAAAAATTCCTTAGTCCACAAGTTACTAAGCATAACTTTGACCGCTGTCCTGTGATCCTTTCTTAGATCACTTCTTGTACCCCTTGACTGACTCATGGCAAGGCACATTTCAGGTGCGGTACACAGCATAGCATACTGTAGAGCCTATGTCTTAAGCATAGGGGACGACCTTCGTCCTTTATCTCTATTCTGCCGTGGTCGAGCTTTAAGTCTTAACTTCATACCCTACAACTCAGGCAAGAACTCCTTCTTTGACTGATCCATCTTGAACACCTTCAAGATCATGTCAAGGTATGTGCTCATTTGAAAGTACCATTAAGAATTTTTGATCTATCCTTATAGATCTTGATGCTCAATGTTCAAGTAGCTTAATCCAGGCTTTCCATTGAAAAACACTTTTCAAATAACCCTATATGCTTTCTAGAAATTCTACGTCATTTCTGATCAACAATATGTCAATAACATATGTTCATCAGAAATTCTATAGTGCTCCCACTCACTTCTTTGGAAATACAAGTTTCTCATAAACTTTGTATAAACCCAAAATCTTTGATCATCATCAAAGCATACATTCCAACTCCGAGATGCTTACTCCAGTCCCTAGAAGGATTGCTGGAGCTTTGCATACTTATTAGCATCTTTCAGGATTGACAAAACCTTCTGGTTTGTATCACATACAACCTTTCCTCAAAAAACGTCGAGGAAACAATGTTTTGACATCCTATCTGCAAGATTTCATAAATAATGCAGTAATCGCTAATATAATTCCAACAGACTCTTAGCATCGCTACGAGTGAGAAAGTCTCATCGTAGTCAACTCCTTGAACTTGTCGGAAAACATCTTAACGACAAGTCGAGCTTTCTTAATGGTGACATTTACCATCATTGTCCGTCTTCCTTTTAAAATCCATCTGTACTCAACAGCCTCACGACCATCGAGCTGTTCTGTCAAAGTCTACACTTTGTTTCCATACATGGATCCTCTCTCGGATTTTATGGTCTCGAGCCATTTATCGGAATCCGGGCCCACCATCGCTTCTCCATAGCTCGTAGGTTCATTGTTGTCTAGCAACATGACTTCCAAGACAGGATTACGTACCACTCTGAAGTAGTACGCATCCTTGTCATCCCACGAGGTTTGGTAGTGACTTGATCCGAAGTTTCATGATCACTATCATAAGCTTCCACTTCAATTGGTGTAGGTGCCACAGGAACAACTCCCTGTGCTCTGCCACACACTAGTTGAAGAGAAGGTTCGATAACCTCATCAAGTCTCCACCATCCTCCCACTCAATTCTTTCGAGAGAAACTTTTCCTCGTGAAAGGACCCGATTCTAGAAACAATCCCTTATTGCTTTCGGATCTGAGACAGGAGGTATACCCAACTGTTTTGGGTGTCCTATGAAGATGCATTTATCCGCTTTGGGTTCGAGCTTATCAGCCTGAAACTTTTTCACATAAGCGTCGCAGCCCCAAACTTTTAAGAAATAACAGCTTAGGTTTCTCTAAACCATAGTTCATACGGTGTCATCTCATCGGAATTACGTGGTGCCCTATTTAAAGTGAATGTGGTTGTATTTAATGCCTATCCCATAAAATATCGTGGTAATTCGATAAGAGACATCATGGTATGCATCATATCCAATAGGGTGCAGTTATGATGTTCTGACACACCATCACACTATGGTGTTCCAGGCTGTATTAGTTGTGAAACAATTTCCACAATGTCTTAATTATGTGCCAAACTCGTAATTCAGATATTCATCTCTATGATCATATCATAGATCTTTTATCCTCTTGTCACGACAATCTTTCAACTTCACCCTGAAATTACTTGAACCTTTCAATAATTCAGACTCGTGATTCATCAAGTAAATATACTCAACATCTACTCAAATCATCTATGAAGTAAGAACATAACGATATCCACTACACGCCTCAGCACTCATTGGACTACACACATCAAAATGTATTACTTCCAACAAGTTGCTTTCTAGTTCCATTTTACTGAAAACGAGGCTTTCAGTCATCTTGCCCATGTGGTATGATTTGCATGTCTCAAGTGATTCAAAATCAAGTGAGTCCAAACGGTCCATTTGCATGGAGTTTCTTCATGCATATACACCAATAGACATGGTTCGCATGTCTCAAACTTTTCAGAAAACAAGTGAGTCCAAAGATCCATCAACATGGAGCTTCTTCATGCGTTTTATACCGATATGACTTAAGTGGCAGTGCCACAAGTAGGTGGTACTATCATTACTATCTTTTGGCATGAACATGTGTATCACTACGATCGAGATTCAATAAACCATTCATTTCAGGTGCAAGACCATTGAAGGTATTATTCAAATAAACAGAGTAACCGTTATTCTCCTTAAATGAATAACCGTATTGCGATAGACATAATCCAATCATGTCTATGCTCAACGCAAACACCAAATAACAATTATTTAGGTTTTAATACCAATCTCGATGGTAGAGGGAGCGTGCGATGCTTGATCATATCAACCCTGGAAACACTTCCAACACATATCGTCAGCTCACCTTTAGCTAGTCTCCGTTTATTCCGTAGCCTTTTGTTTCGAGTTACTAACACTTAGCAACCGAACCGGTATCTAATACCCTGGTGCTACTAGGAGTACTAGTAAAGTACACATCAACACAATGTATATCCAATATACTTCTATCGACCTTGCCAGCCTTCTAATCTACCAAGTATCTAGGGTAATTCTGCTCCAGTGGCTGTTCCCCTTATTACAGAAGCACTTAGTCTCGGGTTTGGGTTCAACCTTGGGTTTCTTCACCAGAGCAGCAGCTGAATTGCCGTTTCATGAAGTATCCCTTCTTGCCCTTACCCTTCTTGAAGCTAGTGGTTTCACCAACCATCAACAATTGATGCTCCTTCTTGATTTCTACTTTGGTGTCAAACATCGCGAATATCTCAAGGATCATCATATATGTCCCTGATATATTATAGTTCATCACGAAGCTCTAGCAGCTTGGTGGCAATGACTTTGGAGAAACACCACTGTCTCATCTGGAAGATCAACTCCCACTCGATTCAAATGATTGATGTACTCAGACAAACTGAGCACAAGCTCAACAATTGAGCTTTTCTCCCTTAGTTTGCAGGCTAAGAAAATCGTCGGAGGTCTTATACCTCTTGACATGGGCACGAGCCTGAAATCCCAATTTCAGCCCTCGAAACATCTCATATGTTTTGCGACGTTTCAAAAAACGTCTTCGGTGCCTCAACTCTAAACCGTTTAACTGAACTATCACGTAGTTATCAAAACGTGTATGTCAGATGTTCGCAACATCCACAGACAACGTTCGAGGTTCAGCACACTGAGCGGTGCATTAAGGACATAAGCCTTCTAAGAAGCAATGAGGACAATCCTCAGTTTACGGACCTAGTCCGCATAATTGCTACTATCAACTTTCAACTAAATTTTCTCTAGGAACATATCTAAACAGTAGAACTGAAGCGCGAGCTACGACATAATTTGCGAAGACCTTTTGACTATGTTCAGGATAATTAAGTTCATCTTATGAACTCCCACTCAGATAGACATCCCTCTAGTCATCTAAGTGATTACATGATCCGAGTCAACTAGGCCGTGTCCGATCATCACGTGAGATGGACTAGTCATCATCGGTGAACATCTTCATGTTGATCGTATCTACCATATGACTCATGCTCGACCTTTCAGTCTCTTGTGTTCCGAGGCCATGTTTGTACACATGCTAGGCTCGTCAAGTCAACCTAAGTGTTTCGTGTGTGTAAATCTGTCTTACACCCGTTGTATGTGAACGTTAGAATCTATCACACCCGATCATCACGTGGTGCTTCGAAACAACGAACTGTCGCAACGGTGCACAGTTAGGGGGAACACCTTCTTGAAATTATTATGAGGGATCATCTTATTTACTACCGTCGTTCTAAGTAAACAAGATGCATAAACATGATAAACATCACATGCAATCAAATAATAGTGACATGATATGGCCAATATCATATAGCTCCTTTGATCTCCATCTTGGGGCTCCATGATCATCTTGTCACTGGCATGACACCATGATCTCCATCATCATGATCTCCATCATCGTGTCTCCATGAACTTGTCACGTCATCTATTACTTCTACTACTACAGCTAACGGTTAGCAATAAAGTAAAGTAACTACATGACGTTTATGTTGACACGCAGGTCATAAATAAATTAAGACAACTCCTATGGCTCCTGCCGGTTGTCATACTCATCGACATGCAAGTCGTGATTCCTATTACAAGAACATGATCAATCTCATACATCACATATATCATTCATCACATCCTTTTGGCCATATCACATCACATAGCATACCCTGCAAAAACAAGTTAGACGTCCTCTAATTGTTGTTTGCATGTTTTACGTGGCTGCTATGGGTTTCTAGCAAGAACATTTCTTACCTACGCAAAAACCACAACATGATATGCCAATTGCTATTTACCCTTCATAAGGACCCTTTTCATCGAATCCGATCCGATAAAGTGGGAGAGACAGACACCCGCCAGCCACCTTAAGCAACTAGTGCATGTTTGTCGGTGGAACCAGTCTCACGTAAGAGTACGTGTAAGGTCGGTCCGGGCCGCTTCATCCCACGATGCCGCCGAATCAAGATAAGACTAGTAACGGCAAGCATATTGAACAAAATCAACGCCCACAACTACTGTGTGTTCTACTCGTGCATAGAAACTACGCATAGACCTAGCTCATGATGCCACTGTTGGGGAACGTAGCAGAAATTCAAAATTTTCCTACGTGTCACCAAGATCTATCTATGGAGAAACCAGCAACAAGGGGAAGGAGAGTGCATATACATACCCTTGTAGATCGCTAAGCGGAAGCGTTCAAGAGAACGGGGTTGAAGGAGTCGTACTCGTCGTGATCCAAATCACCGGAGATCCTAGTGCCTAACGGACGTCACCTCCGCGTTCAACACACGTACAGCCCGACGATGTCTCCCACGCCTTGATCCAGCAAGGAGAGAGGGAGAGGTTGAGGAAGACTCCATCCAGCAACAGCACAACGGCGTGGTGGTGATGGAGGAGCATGGCAATCCTGCAGGGCTTCGCCAAGCACCGCGAGATATGAGGAGAAAGAGAAGGAGGGCTGCACCAACAGGCAGAGATCAGATCGCGTGTATTGGGCAGCCCCTAGGCCTCATATATATAGGGGAAGGGGAGGAGGGTGCGCCCCCTCTAGGGTTCCCAACCCTAGAGGGGCGGCAGCCCCAAATCCATCTATGGGTGGCGGCCACAAGGGGGGAGGAGAGGGAGGCGCAGGGAGTATGGGCCTTAGGGCCCATCTGCCTTTAGGGTTTGCCCCCCTCCCCTTCTAGGCGCATGGGCCTTAGTGGGAGGCGCCCCAGCCCACCTAGGGGCTGGTGCCTTCTCACACTTGGCCCATGTATGCCTCTGGGGCCCATGCCCCCCCCCCCCGATGGACCCCCGGACCCCTCCGGTGATCCCGGTCTCGATTCGTGCCAACCCAACAGACACTTTCGGAGATACCCGTAGTGTACCTTTATAGCCACCCAGTTACGCTGTGACGTTTGGCACACCCAAAGCACTCCTACGGTATCCGGGAGTTGCACAATCTCATGGTCTAAGTAAATGATACTTGACATTAGAAAAGCTTTAGCATACGAACTACACGATCTAGTGCTATGCTTAGGATTGGGTCTTGTCCATCACATCATTCTCCTAATGATGTGATCCCGTTATCAACGACATCCAATGTCCATGGTCAGGAAACCGTAACCATCTATTGATCAACGAGCTAGTCAACTAGAGGCTTACTAGGGACATGGTGTTGTCTATGTATCCACACATGTATCTGAGTTTCCTATCAATACAATTCTAGCATGGATAATAAACGATTATCATGAACAAGGAAATATAATAATAATCAATTTATTATTGCCTCTAGGGCATATTTCCAACAAAGTCAACGAAGCGTGTAATATCACGGCGACTTATGGAGTTGAGTATTCCCTTGTCCGTGCAATTATTGCAGAAGGATGAAATTGCGTCTTCCTTGCGGCAGCCCTTTATCCTGTGCATAACCAGGAGGAATCTGGCCCAATAATGATGTACTATTTCTTTGGGCTCTTGCCTGATTTGGGATAGATCGCTAATGTTCGGGTGGGTGGGTGGAATTGAATCCGAAGCCTTACCCCTTCTGAGGCTCAGAGGCCGAGGAATTTCCGAACTCGAGAGTTTGGATTCCTGGAAGTCGTCCAATGAATCCAGTCCGTCGCCTGATTCTAGGTTCAGGTCTTGAGTGATATCCTCCCCTCCGCGGACATCCGGCTTGGAGGGATCGGGAATCCGGACGTAGCGAGTCCTTAGGATAGATGAAGGGTCACCGCACTGTCCCTCTACCACGGCAATGTGATGGGTGGCTTGGGGAGAGTTAATCTCTCTCAGATCGGTTTTAGGCTCAATCTGGTCGTAATCCGTAGCGACTCCTAGGGCGGCGAAGCGATCCAAGAGCTCGTTTATGGAGGAAAGATCTATTGGATTTAACTACTCGGCAAGTTCCGAGTTGACATGAAGATTGTTTTCGATGGCTCGAGAGGTCATCGTCGGCGTAGAAGCCGAACAGGTGGTCATAAGAAAACCACCTAGCCGGAGGGTTTGGCCGACAGCCAAAGCTCCCTTAGCAACGGTGCCGTCTTTAAAGACGGGGCGAGGCATCCTTTCTGATGGCGACGACGCAGAGGAACTCTCAATGAAAGCACCAATGTCAGTGTTAAAACCGGCAGATCTCGGGTAGGGGGTCCCGAACTGTGCGTCTAGGCCAAATGGTAATAGGAGGCAGGGGACATGAAGTTTTACCCAGGTTTGGGCCCTCTCGATGGAGGTAAAACCCTATGTCCTGCTTGATTAATATTGATGATATGGGTATTACAAGAGTTGATCTACCACGAGATCAGAGAGGCTAAACCCTAGAAGCTAGCCTATGGTATGATTGTTCATGTGTATGTTATCCTACGGACTAAAACCCTCCGGTTTATATAGACACCGGAGAGGGTTAGGGTTACATAAAGTCGGTTACAATGTTAGGAGACCTGAACATCCGTATCTTCAAGCTTTCCTTCCACGCCAAGGAAAGTCCCTTCCGGACACGGGACGGAGTCTTCAATCTTGTATCTTCATAGTCCAGGAGTCCGGCTGAAGGTATAGTTCGGCTATCCGAACACCCCCTAATCCAGGACTCCCTCAATGTCCATTTCACAGCTTTGGTTTTTGGGCGAGATGGCTTGACCGCTTTGTCTCCAGCCGGCTTTGCTGCTTTCTCTACGGTCTTCCGTTTCTAGAAGGGGTCATCTCCCTATATACAAAGAAGAAGGATTATAGGTTGCATAAGCTAAAAATATTAGAGATGAAGGGGAAGTATAATGCTTACAGTAGGCGGTTTGTTCTTGGCATAGAAGGGACTCAGACCGGTTTGACTACAGATCAGTTCCGACTCATTCAGAATCTTCTTTACACCTTCAGTGACTTCTTCCTCAGATAATTGGATGTTGCAATGGCGTTGAGGGTCGTCAACCTCACCGGTATATTCACACTTTAAACCGGGACGCCGGCTTAGCGGCAAGACATTCCAGGATATCCAACAGCGCACAAAATCTACGCCTGTTAAACCGTTCGCCATAAAGGCGCGGAGTTTGGCGAGTTGAGGAGTGTATTTCTCCCTTTCTGAAGAGCTCAGGCGTTGTGGCATTGGATGGGTGTTGGATAGTCTGTTATCACAAAAGTCGGGGAGGGGATTTTCATCTTCAGGTGAAGTGTCTCTGCAATGAAACCAAGTTTGGTTCCATTATTTTGGGTGGCTATGATGTTTGGCATGAGGAAATTCAACTTCTGTCCGCTTTTGAATCGAAACACCACCAAGTTCTGTGTTCGGGCCATTTACAAACTCTGTGCGCCGATTTAAGTGGAAGAAATCCCGGAACAGTTCTGCAGTTGGTTCTTCTTGTAGATATACTTCACAGAAGACCTGGAAGTTGCATAAATTGGAGACCGAGTTGGGACCTATATCTTGCGGATGAAGTTGGAAGCTGGCAAGCACATCTCGGTAAAACTTTGACCCTGGCGGTTTGAAGCCACGGCCTATGTGATCAACAAAGACCACCACCTCGCCCTGCCTTGGGGTCGGAGGATTTTCTGTTCCGGGAACTCGCCATTTGATTTCAGTTTTCTTAGGTAGGGAGCCGATGCTGACCATCTCATTCAACTGAGTCTCAGTAACCCGGGAATGATCCCAGTTGCAGGCAACGAATTGTTTGGCCATTGCGAAACAAACAAGCTGAAAATGAAAGGTCGGTTTATAAATCACGCATGATTATATGCATGATACAATGGAGCAACAGACATACTGATAGAGGACATGGCATAAACCGGAGATCAATGCAATAATGTGTAAAAGGTAATACCACGACAGGGATACTCAGACACTGTTAAACCGGAATATAATTATGGGGATAAAAGGCTCTTCCGGTTTATCAGAGGGCTAATGGTACAGATTGATTATGCAAAGTTAAACCGCCTATGATGGTGTGAGGAGAAATAGATTTCACAGAGATGTATTAAAATTTCAGATCTAAGGTAAGACAGAAAAGCAAAATATTTTGACCTAAAAAGGGTAAGACCCGAAACAGTTTATGAAGGATTGCAGCAGTTTTTTGTATAAGGAGTTGTGAGGGTAACAGAAGATTCATCGTGGCAAGAAATATGATAAGTACGAAGCATTCATCTACGGGCCAAAGGAAGAACAGCGCTATAAGCTCTGACGAACCTCAAGAACAGTGAGGAAACCCTAATGGATCTAAGAAAGAAGGGGGAAAGGACTTACTACGACCATGGAAGCAACAGAAGGGCGTTGTAGAACTCTGGTGCGAACAGGTTGATGCAGCAGCCGACGATGAAGCAGAGGTGAGGTTCGAAGATGACGGCGGCGCTCGAGTGCGGGGTCGTCGAGAGGAAGAAGAAGAGATGAATGGGTAGCGGAAAGAAAAGAAATGGGTCCTCTGCCCCTATTTATAAGGCAAAGCGGTAAAATGGCAAGTGCGGGAATTGAGGAGCCCAAAAAATGGATAAGTTAATAAAGGTGTCGCCTCGGTGACTGAATACACATTAAATGAAAGTAATCTCCGACATCAACGGATGGATGACTTCAGGGCGGTTTATCATAATTTGGAAGTATGACGTCACAACGGTTTACAAAATCAAGGTGAAGATATGAGAGAAGATTTTTTCTAAGTGTAAAAGATTGACAAGAACAAGTTCAAACCAATCTGGGGCCTAATGTTGGGGATATTACTACTAGAGGTAAACCGGCCTTATGTAGCCGGGTTGACTCTTTGAAGATTAGAAGCCCATGAAGATGCAAAGATGATGGCGCTTTACGGAAGGCCCAAGACCCAAAGGCGGGTTACAGCCTGTAAATGTAAACCGGCCTAGTCATGTAACTTGTATTGTAAGATAGGAAGAGTAGAGACCGAACCGGACACGTTTATGATCCGGCTTCGGGACTCTGTCGCCCGGCGGGCGTCAACCTATGTATATAAAGGGATGACCCGGCCGTGGTTTAGGGACAGACAACAACTCGAGAGCCAGACAAAGCGGATTCGCCCCCTGGCCTTCGAAACCCTAGCAATACCAATCACAACTAGATGTAGGCTTTTACCTTCCTCGAAGGGGCCGAACTAGTATAAAATTCTCCGTGTCCCCTTGTCTCGTTTAACCCCTTTAAGCTAACCTGTAGCGATGGCTCCACGACTAAGTCCTTTCACAAGGACATCTGTCGTGACAAACCCACGATAGTTCCTTTGTATGGAACCTGTAGTCCACATCAGTCCTTCTCCTGGTGGCATATGGATCAGACTCTCTCCATAGCCTCAGACCTGAGTCCTTCCTTATCTTCATGTTCTCAGCTACTGGATGAGCATCATTGTGATCTGGAATTTTTGGTTTCAGCTTCCTCACGACATGTGACTCGTCATCTTCTTTCATTTGAGCTTCGGCACTGGGCCTTGTTCTTCTCCTCAGCAGGGATGTTCCTGGTGCTCCTCTTTGGTTTTGGCTTTGGAGCTGGAGCAGCAGCCTTCGGAGCAATCTTAGGCTTAGATGGAACAACCCCTGCCCTGATGGCATCACCCATAAGCTTCTGAGCTTTGGGTGCTGGTGCAGCATATTCTTCCTCTTCCTCTTCAGAATCTCTCATGATTGAGGATCTCCCAAGCACTCTGGCAGTGGTCTTCTTGACCCTCTCTTTCCTCTTCTTCTCTGCCACAACCTGCTCTTTGGGTGCAGATCCCAAAGTCTCTTGAGTAGATGCTCTGGCCTTAGACATTGGAATTCTCTTGGCAGGAACCTTTTGCTTCATGCCTAGCTTGGTGGCAGCAGCTGTGCCATATTCCTTCTTCAGGACTTTTCTATTTGAGGTGGTTTCTTCTTCCTCAGCCACATAGTCCGTCGGCGTTCTAGGAACGGGGGTCCCCAAACTTGCCTGTCTGCGGCCTGCGGCGTGGCTCAAAAGGGGGCCAGCGCGGCCCATCTTCACCAACACAAACCTAAGACCCTCACGAGGGGCCAAGCCTCGCGGGGCGGACGACGCGAAGCTTCCTCAGGCATGGCCTCGTCAGGCTGGCTCACGAGGAGGCGGAGAGAGCAAGGCGGGGTACCTCACGAGGTGCCCGTGACGCAAGCCATGACGACCAAGGGCGCTAGGCGGGTGCCAGCCCGCGCAGTGTCCTCCTTTCCTCTTTGGTGCAAAGGGGGCAAGCGCAGCCGCGGAGTACCGAGGTATCAGGCAAAGGTTGCCATTTCGGTGCAACGATACCAAGACCAGGAGGAGTACGAGATGGAGGTCACTGTGGAGCCCAAGACGGGGTCATCACCAGAGCTCTGCGCAGGCAAAGACTACTTTTGTCAGGATAGCTGATACTAGCTGTCCCCCTTCAAATTAGCCCGCCGTTCTTGGCTCCCTTCCCGCTCGATATTTGGGAAGAGGACGAGGGCCTCTATAAATAGGACCAGCTACCCACAGAGAGCGGAGAGGTTCGAGAGGTTGGAAGGAAAGAGGGGGATCGAAGGATAAAGAAGATCAGGTAGAGAGAGAGAGAAGGATGACTGAACTCCTCCCAGCAGTTCATCGCCCCAGCCAAGAACAGACCCTCGCGAGGCTGTTCTTCCTTGTATTGTTCACCATCATCAGCCCAAGAGGCAATCCACCACACCACACACTGGAGTAGGGTATTACACCACAACGGTGGCCCGAACCAGTATAAACCCTGCGTCTCTTGTGTTGTTCTTTCCATAGTTTAGATCTTAGCGAGGCGGAGGAGTGCAGGTAGGTAGGAGGCGAAATCGCCGCGCGCACCCCAGTGTTCGAGCCTCAAGGGTCTGCCGGAACCCGAAATCCGACATTTGGCGCGCCAGGTAGGGGTGCGCCGGAATCCACCTTCTACCGCTTCGCGCCCCGTCGCGTCGTCATCACCATGTCCTGCGACCAGGCGGGCAACCCAGATCCGTGGGCGGCGTGGCCTGCCTGCGCAGAGCCGCTTGCCTCGGGCGACCCCGTGCCCCAGGTAGCTCGTGGTCCGCAGGGCACTGCGGGCCGCGGGCGACGCGGACAGGCTTCGACAGCTCTCACACAGCGGCAGGCACGGTCAGCAGCAAGGGCCTCCAATCACGCCGTGACCACGACGCCATACACCCGCAGGGAGCAGGCGAACTCGAGGGCCGCGCTCACAGTGGCCCGAGAGTTGCTGCAGTGCAGGCTGCTGGAGGGTGGCCACGACGTGCTGCTGGAGCGAGTGGCAGAGCTCCTGGGCTTCACCGCCTCGGGGGCTCACCCCTTCTCCACCCAGCTCCCATCTCAAGCCCAGGGCGGCCCGCGCGGGGGCTCCAAGGCTAATCCAACGCCAGCGAAGCTGTCAGCGCCGGACCGGCGACGGCGCTGCCCCCGCTCCCAGTCCACGAAGAAGAAGGACTCGACGCGACCCGCGGCCCAAGTGGACAGCCGCGCTGCCACCCCACGGTGGGTGCGTCAGGCAGGACCGCGTGGCATGCAGGGCATTACGGGGTGGCATTCGGGATGACGGCGCCGGAGGAATACGTGCCCCTCATGATGGACCAAGGACACCCATACGAGAGCGAACAAGGCTCGCTCCTCAGCCCAAGCTGGGGGGACGAGGCGCCAGAAGCTGAGCCTTTCTGGGAGCCCCGGGACGGTCCCATTGGCCACGCCGGGGGCAATGATTATCGGGTACCGCTAATTCTTCAGGAGCAGGCATACGCTAACCATGGATCGCGGGAGGTGCAGGTCGCCACAGCGAGCAGTTGCCCCGCTCCCACAGTCTCTTGCCCCTCGAGAGGAGGGCGCAGGGGGCTGCAGGAGAGGGGCCGGGATCCGACATCATCACCGCGGCGTTCGGAGCAAGGCGTTCTCGGGAGGTAGGCCCTCCGCTAGGGAGGTGCCTCAGGGCCTGCCCCCGGCGGAAGACCCGTGGTCGTCGGGGGAACCGCTGGCGACCGCTCTACCCCATCGGCGGCGTCCTGGTTTTTGGTCGTCGTTGATGGCACTAGAGTGTGGCGCAAGGCGGGGCCCTCATCTGGCGATATGAAGCAAGGCCAGTACCTGTGAAGAAGGCCCAGTGCCTGTGAAGCTCGCCGCCCCGTGACACTCTCACGTAATAATGAGTGGGGCTGTACACGCCCCGGAGTCTCAGGGGTGCCGGCCTCAGGCCCTGGGGCTCCCTCCCACGCCCAGTGGCAGTACTTAGCTCCGCGCTGGTGAGAAGACGTCCAAGACTAGACTAGGTGCCGGACGCGGCCTTTTGTTTGCTTTCGTTGCTCTTCCCTTCGGTTGTCGCTTTCCCCCGCTGGATTCAAGTTGGATTCGAATTTGAGATTTGCGTGTGTTCGGGGAAGGGGTGCTTAGTCTCATTCGAGCAATTCTCGCGTTTTGGTTACCGCCTCGCCTCAGCTGCCTCCCCTCGCGAGCCCCTCACGAGCCGGGTCAGGCCTAGCTTGCGCGTAGCCCAGACTGCCGCCGACGTAACCTCTCAGGTGGGTGTTTTACTGCAGATCCTACAAACCCAATTAGGGAACACTCGAGACACCACTCCCCCCCGCGGGCTGCCTCAGGGCCAGCACGGGACAAAGGTAAACTAGCCGACCAGCGCGTCGCTTGGGCCAACCACTTGGCGCGGGCGCATGGGCAATGTAGCGTCTACTAATACGATGAACACAAGTTTTACATAAGGGGCTCCCCCTCCAAAATGCTCTCACTGCAATCAGGCCAAAACCTGAGTTCTATTCATGCAGGGTAAGGCAGTAGGAGCGATGCACAATCAGTCGGATGAATCCCCCAATGCGTTCTCAGGAGCACCACCCGAGCCGTTGCTGGCATCGCTGAACTCGCCATCGCTGTCCACGCCGCCGCCAGCGGCGTTAGGGCCGTTCACCGCGCCGCCCTTGTCGGCCACCACGATCAGTCGTCGTTGTCTGAAGCGAAGGCCCAGATAAGAGCGTCCACATTGTCCTCCACCCAGTGCGCCAGGTCGCCTCGGACGGCCTGGGGGACTGGGGCGATGGCGGCGTCAAAATCAAAGTTGGGATCCATGTTCCGGAGTTGGCTGAAGACGCGAGAAAAGGCGCGCCCAAGCAGGGCGTGGCTCCTCTCCTCCACCAACCTGTCAGCCCTGACCGACCGCGCCTCCAGCTTCGTCACCACGTCAGTGAAGAACTGAAGATTTCCAACATAGTTGACTGCGTGCGGCTCGCCAACAGCCGCCTCGCAGATGTTGCCCAAGGCTGTGTTGGCTCTCTCCCGGAGCGTGGCAAGCATGGGGCCATGCTCATGCTCCAGGATCCGCCGCTGACGGATCTCATCCGCTTTCTGGCCCGTGACGACCTCAGCCTCCTCCACCCGCTGGCGGAGAAGGAGCACCTCGTCCTGGGAAGCGGTTAGCTCACCTTGCGCCACCTCAAGAGCGGCCCGGAAAGCGTTGGCCCGCCGCGTCGCCTCCTCCAGCTTGGCCCTCAAGGCAGCAGTCCTGCCTTCAGCTTCGGCCCGGATCAACCCCAGCTTCTCTTCGAACTCGTGCTCGAGGTTCAAATGTGCCATCGCCACTCGTCGTCCGACCTCCTCCAGGACGCGGGCTTCCTGTGCAGCAACATCATCCTCCGCCCGCGTCACCAAGCGCTCCCTCATCTCCAGGCACTCGTACTCATGGGTACGTTCAGCGGCCTCCAGCGTCAGCGCCTCCTCACGCTTCTGGAGCTCTGCTGAGTCGCCGGAGGCCACCTTCATCGACGCGAGGGCTGCCTCGCGCAGCTCCATCTGCTCCTCCAGCGAGTGGCACCAGGCCAGGAGCTCCCGAGCCCGCTCCTCCGCTGCTGTTCGCCGCCGGTCAGCTTCCCGAGCCTCCTCAGGGGCCCAAGATCGGGCCTCCCAAGAGGCCACCAGCGACGCCTTGGCCTCTGCGTCGTCAAGATCGCGCTGACGACGCGCAAGGGCGATGGCGCCGTCCAGCTCATGCCTCTCTGCAGCCAGGCGTAGGCCCTTAGCCTCAAGGCGCGCATCTTCATCGCTAAGCTCCTCTCCCAGCAGGCTTACCGCGTTAGCCGCCCTTCAAAGGAATCCTTGGCGAAGGGCGCGACGCTCCCGAGCGCGCTCGAGCACGTCTTCCACACCATCATCTGCCCCAAGCAAGCGTCGGGGGCCGCGAGTCAGCAATCCCCCTCTGGGCTGGGGGCTGGGGGCTGGCACCCTCGCGACGGCCGGGCGCGCTGCGTCAGAAGCCCGGTCGGGGGCCAGCCCGTCCCCAGGTGAAGAGCGCAGGAAGCGCCTCAGCCAATCGCAGTCCACGACTAGGCGAGAAGCCCACGGCAGGCTGGCCATGCCACGAGAGGGCCCGCGAAGGATCGCAAGGTGCGCGGGGCCACGATATGCCTCGAGACGGTTCGCCTCGTCGATCGCCCTCACCACAAGGGCTCCACTGCTTGGAGCGCTTGAGGACGGTGGAGGGGGCGAAGCCAAGGGGGACGGCCCCTCAGCCGTCTCCACAATCTCGGCTGGAAGGGGCCTGCGGAGCAATGGTCAGTAAGAGCAACAGAAGGATCGGGAGCTGGGAAAGGAGAAGGCTTACTCATTAGTGGCGAAGTACTTCCTACGCTTCAGCAGGCGACAAGGGTAATCGTCGCCCAGGGCCTCCCTTCTCTTCCGGAGGGCCTCAAAGTCCATGCGGAAGCGGCCTAAGAGTCGGGTGCAGGGATCAACCTGCGACGAAGATGGAGCGTCAAGGCGATCTGCGTCAGGGGAGCCTGCCTGATGTGTGCCGCCAATTGCCTCGCCAAGAGAAGCCGCCGGAGCCTCAGTGGCCTTGGTCGTAGGCGCAGAGGGCAGCTGCTTGTCATCCTCAGCCTCAGTGGCACGGGCCCCGATAACTGCTTCCTCATGAGCCTCGTCCGGCGCTGTCACCCCACCGGGAGCCCCCTCGGCCTCTGGCGCCTCGTGCCTCCCTGCTCCGCCACTTCAGGAAGAGTTGCCTTGGCTGACCGGAAGGGCGGTCACCACCACTGGGTTCTCGCGAGGCCCCTGGAGGCCGGCGGGGCGCGGCCCCCAATCATCGAAGATAGGCATCTGCCTCACAAAATCGCCCCCGCTCTGGCAGAGGTACAGCAAGGCCCCTCCCTGCTAGATACTGCCAGGGTTGGGGTCCCCCGTCAAGGTCAAGAGCGCCGTCCTCAGCACTTCAGGCGTCAGGTCCTCTTCCTGGAGCCTCATACGATCGTCGCGCCCGCTGAAGGCCCACATCCGCCGGGAGTGGCGCTGGAGAGGAGCAACACGGCGTAGCAGGAACTCCTTCACCACCTTGGGCGCTGTCACGCCAAGCGACCTCAAGAACGCGAAGCGGTGCCAGACGAAGACGAGCCAGGGGCTCTCAAGCGTCTCCTGGCCCCAGCCCGAATTGGGGACAGCAGGCGAAGTTGGCTCCGACAGCAGGGGGCTGGGCACCCCAGCATCCACATACAGCCACCGCTCGCGGAACCCAGCCGCGGGCGGAGGGAGCTTGAAGTCAATCCCAGAGGCCACGGTCCCAGGCGCGGCAATGAAGCTCACACACGCCCAGCATTGGGTAGGGTCAAAAAGGCGCAGCGAGAAGAAGTGGCGCAGCAAGGCAACCGAAGGAAGGATGCCCATCATAGCCTCGCAAACAAAGGCGAAGACCGAAAGGAGAGTGATGGATTCAGGACCCAGATGCATCATGTGGATCTGATAATGGGAAAGCACGGCATTGAAGAAATCAGAAAAGGGAGGAACCAGACCTGCCCACAGGGCATCGGCAAAATACGGGACCTCGGTGGCTATCCTGTCGATGGAGAAGTGGGACGCGGGCCAGGCCGTCGTCCTCCCGCATTCATTGAAGATGGTGGCCAGAGCCAAGCCGACCTTGCCCAAGCCCTCGGCGGGGGCCGCCAACGGCGGCGGGCAAGGCGGAGACACAGGTTTCTTCCCTCTTTCCTTCTTCGTCGGAGCCATGGCGATGGGAAGGGGGGGAAGGTTCAATATTGAGTTGAAAACAGAAACCAGATTTCGAGCAGAGGAAGGACAGAGGTCGCTCGAGCAACAAAAAGGGGAACAGTTGTGTACGACTACGCGTCCACCTAGCATGGCGCAAAATAAGGAGGGCGTGGGGGAACAGTGCCGCCCACGTCCAATCAACCGCCACGCGACGCCTAAGGCCGCAGGCTGTTAGGGCCCGCGGCGCTTCGCTCTCGCCCTTCCGCCTTCATGCACGGCCAAGTCCGGGCGCGCCTTGGGCCCGGGGGCTACTGTCGGCGTCTGGGTACGGGGGTCCCCAGACTTGCCTGCCTGCGGCCTGCGGCGTGTCTCAAAAGGGGGCCCAGCGCGGTCCATCTTCACCAACACAAACCCAAGACCCTCACGAGGGGCCAAGCCTCGCGGGGCGGACGACGCGGAGCTTCCTCAGGCGCGGCCTCGTCAGGCTGGCTCACGAGGAGGCGGAGAGATCAAGGCGGGGTACTTCACAAGGTGCCCGTGATGGAAGCCATGACGACCAAGGGCGCCAGGCGGGTGCCAGCCCGCGAAGTGTCCTCCTTTCCTCTTTGGTGCAGAGGGGGCAAGCGCAGCCGCGGAGTACCGAGGTATCAGGCAAAGGTTGCCATTTCGGTGCAACGAGACCAAGACCAGGAGGACTACGAGATGGATGTCACCATGGAGCCCAAGACGGCGTCATCACCAGAGCTCTGCGCAGGAGAAGACTACTTTTGTCAGGATAGCTGATACTAGTTGTCCCCCTTCAAATTAGCCCGCCATTGTTGGCTCCCTTCCCGCTCGATATTTGGGAAGAGGACCAGGGCCTCTATAAATAGGACCAGCCACCCACAGAGAGCGGAGAGGTTCGAGAGGTTGGAAGGAAAGAGAGGGATCGAAGGATAAAGAAGATCAGGTAGAGAGAGAGAAGGGTGACTGAACTCCTCCCAGCAGTTCATCACCCCAGCTAAGAACAGACCCTCGCGAGGCTGTTCTTCCTTGTATTGTTCATCATCATCAGCCCAAGAGGCAATCTACCACACCACACACTGAAGTAGGGTATTACACCACAACGGTGGCCCGAACCAATATAAACCCTGCGTCTCTTGTGTTGTTCTTTCCATAGTTTAGATCTTAGCGAGGCGGAGGAGTGCAGGTACATAGGAGGCGAAATCTCCACGCGCACCCCAGTGTTCGAACCTCAAGGGTCTGCGGAACCCGAAATCCGACATAGTCCTCATCCTCTGACTCTGAAGTTCTTTTCTTGCTGGCCCTGGTGGCAGCTTTGGGTAGGTTGCTTGGGGTGCTCCTGCTACCATCATCTGAGCTGCTAGAGGGACTAGTGCCCTCACTCAAGTGAACCTGCTCCCTGACTTGTTTTGGCTGTCACTCTGATCAGATATATTGCAAACACTGACAGCTGACCCTGTGAATAGATATAGATGAGATAGAGTGGATAAGCATCACAAAATGCAGAGGTTTTTGCAAAAGAATGAGTCAAAAATTTATTTTTAGTTTTCCATAGAAAGCATTTCGGATCAACCGATTTGTAAACTCGGTGATGCCGAAGCAGCTGTTGGAACCTAAACTAGTGAACTCGGTCATACCGAGTCACAGTTCGGTGGCACCGAGACTGCTAGGGTTTCACAAAGTCCTGAACTCGGTCACACCGATTTGCAATTCTTGGCCAGATCGAGAATCAATTGTGCAATGGCCTGAGCCGAATCGGTGGTACCGAGTTCCACAACTCGGTGGGTCCGAGATGGTTTCGGCGGAAACCTAACCCTCGATTTTCAATTCACGACTAAACTATGGAGTGTTTTGATTGGATAAGAATGATCTCAATCGTGGCAAGATACATGGCGAACACAATGTGCTAGGAATCAGATAGGGATAGCACAGTGATCAAGTTCATACCCTAGTTCGGTGATGAACTCGCTACGGCGGCAACGACGGGGTTGATTCCCGTTGACAGCAGCGGAGACCAGTGACAGGAGGCGGCTGGCGATGAGGAGGACGATCCGGAGACCCTGGAGGCAGAGCAGGCTAAGCGCGGGTCGAGGAGGTTCATAAAGTTTTCCAAAATTTGACCCATGGATATATATAGCCCGACCCTGTCGGTGTGACCGAGTGGAACAACTCGGTGGCACCGAGATGCATAACTGCAAGCAGTTACTTCAACTCGTTGTGACCGAAAAGTTCAAATCGGTTGCACCGAGACCAAAATGGGTGAATCGGTCAGACCGAAACACACAAAGAAGTTTTGGAAGTTTAAGTCTATTACGAATCAAGGAATCCGAGTGCTCCTCACACAGAGTGGTTCCAATCTGACTTGATCAAATTTTGTGATGCAGCATGAACAGAGTTTGAGACGAGAAAATCATAGATAGCTAGAGAAGGTTCTTAGGAATTCTTGTCCATCCACTTGGCCAAAAGAAAAGGAAACCAATCAATCAAAACAACAAGTGGATGTCCTCGAATTAGTAAATTATGCAACCAACATGCTCACACAAGAAAATGGCAATTGAAATATGTGGCAAAGCATGCACAAACAATTCTAGCATCTATCAAGCAACTGGCGATGACTAGGTCATCTATATATGAGTATATTGACTTAGGAGTCAAATGAGAACATTTGATCATAGGTTATACTCATCGTTTAAGCACAAGTGGGGTTACCACTTTTACATAAAGCATTGTTGTGTTCACACCATTAGAGTTGCTTTAACTCAATTGTTAGAGTATAGCTCCCCCTAGATGTGAGATCCCCCCTAAGAGGGATGAACTATCCTTGGGTTTTGTCGATGATGACTTCATGTAGGTGTTGAAGATGTGGATGCTCTAAGTTGATGTAGGTCATTCGGAGCAATCCTTTGGAGTGAGTTGCACTTTCAATACCTACACGGGTTAGTCCCACAAGGAACAAACAAGGATATCCATAGACATAGAGTGATGCACACACAAGATGATGTCTATGAAAGCTTTAGGTTACCTTGTCCCTTGTCTTACCAACAAGAGGGTTTGTGACTCCTTGAACTAGTGCAAGATGTGGAAGTTGATTGCACTTGTTCTTGCCAAAATGATAAGAGTGAAGTATGTTGGCAGAGTCACCCTCAAGAACTCTCTAGTTCTTCTTCTTCGGGATCCACACCATCTTGATGGGAATCCTCGGAGTTGTAGTTGTACTTGATGAAGTGGAACTTGATGTAGTCATGGGAACCCACTTGACCAAGGCCTTAGGAGCTTCTTCAAATGCATCAATTTCCTCTTGAAGCTTGTCCTTGCCTTTTTGCTTGTGGTCTTGTGGTGGAAGATCATCTTGAGCTTGTGTCCCTTTGGAAGAAGTAGGATCATACTTCTCTTGTTGAGGGACAAACTTTGTCTTGGGGTATTGATCTTCTTCCCACTCAACTCCATTGGCATTGAACTTTCGTTCAAAACCAATACCTTGATTATTCCGGTGCCTTCCTTGCTTGCGTACAATTTCCTCAAACTTCTTACTCCCGGCAAGGCTCTTGTAAACACCTTTCTCTATAATTCCCTTCAATAAGCTATTTTCTTGCTCAAGTGTAACTTGGCTAAGAGAATCATTAGTGGAATCAAGAGAACTACTAGAAGCAACAACATTGGATTTAGCATGATTATTGTTACTACTAGAGGAAGAATCCTTCTTGTTCTTGTTACTAGACTTGACTTGAGGCATGTAAGTGGATAAGAGTAAATGCTTGGCAATGTAAGAAGAACTTTTCTTGCGAAGATCATCATTGATTGCCTTTAAGAACTCATGCTCTTGCTCAAGATTGAGCTTCTCAAAACGTAATTTCCCATGAGTCCTTAAAAGTTCTCGATGATCTCCTAAGATAGTTTCATGAGCTAACTTAAGAGTGTTTAGTTCTTTAGTTAGAGATTCAATCTTCTCCTTATCATTGGCATTAGTTTCATCATAGTATTCATCACTATAGTTGTCAACAAGTAACTCATCATCACCTAACAAGTCATCTTCATCACTATTGAAATCGACATACTCGGGGTGTGATACCTTTGGACCTTTGTCCATGAAGCATATTCCTGAGTATATTCGGAGTCGGAGTGATAGCTTCTCTCGGAGTCATTGTCGGAGTCGGAGTCGGATACCCATTCACCAACATGAGCTTGATGTCTTCGTTTTGTGTAGCTCCTTGATGACTTGTCCTTCCTTTCTGAATCCTTGCTTCTCCGAGAGGGTCTTCGTTCATAACGATCATCCCTACTCCTTCTCTCCCTCGATGGTGATTCTTCTCTTCTACTTCTTCTTTTGGGAGAATCTTGTCTTCTCTCGTGGGGAGCCATACACTCATTGGAGTAGTGTCCGGGTCTTCCACAATTGTAACAGTTTCACTCTCGACTAGAAGATCTTTTGTCATTGTACGACCTTGACTTGGAACTTCTCTCTTTGCTTCTATTCTTGTAGAACTTGTTGAAGTTCTTCACCATTAGGCTCAATTCTTCATTGAAGGTTTGTTTCTCACTTGATGATGTGGGAGCTTCACATGAGGCTTTGTAAGCAACACTTGACTTGTTATGGAGCTCCTCCTTATCCTTGAGTGACATCTCATGAGCAACAATTCTTCCGATGACTTCCGTTGGCTTGAGATCTTTGTAATTTGGCATCATTTGGATCAATGTGCATATGGTATTGTATTTTCCATCCAAGGTTCTTAGGATCTTCTTGATGATGAATTTGTTGGTCATCTCTTCACTTCCTAAGCCGGCAATCTCATTTGTGGTAAGAGCAAGCCTAGAGTACATTTCAGCGACACCTTCACCATCCTTCATTTTGAACTTGTCAAGTTGAAGCACATCCTACTTGGATTCCTTGACGGAGTCGGTACCTTCGTGCATATCAATCAAAGTATCCCAAATTTCCTTTGCATTCTCAAGACGGCTGATTTTGTTGAATTCTTCGGGGCACAATCCGTTGAAGAGGATATCACAAGCTTGAGCACTGTACCTCGCAAGCCAACACACACAATAGCCCAAACGGCGGGGTTATGTCCAAAAATATGCATTTTCATCTTATGCTTCCAACTAGCAAAATTAGTACCATCAAAGTAAGGACCTCTACGGTGATAATTTCCCTCGCTAGACGCCATACTCTCCTAGGTTCTGAAACCAAGGCTATGACCACCAAAAGCTATGGAAATCAAAGCAAATGGAGACAAAAGCTCTGATACCACTTGTAGGATCGAAAGTATGTCTAGAGGGGGGCGATTAGACTACTTGACCAAATAAAAATCTATCCTTTTCCCAATTTTAGTATTTGGCAGATTTTAGCTATCTTAGCACAAGTCAAGCAATCTTAACACAATTCAAGCAAGCACGCGAAGTGTCTATGAGCAGCGAAAAATAAAGCATGCAACTTGCAAGAATGTAAAGGGAAGGGTTTGGAGAATTCAAACGCAATTGGAGACACGGATGTTTTTGTCGTGGTTCCGATATGTGGTGCTATCGTACATCCACGTTGATGGAGACTTCAACCCACAGAGGGTAACGGTTGCGCGAGTCCACAGAGGGCTCCACCCACGAAGGGTCCACGAAGAAGCAACCTTGTCTATCCCATCATGGCCATCTCCCACGAAGGACTTGCCTCACTAGCGGTAGATCTTCACGAAGTAGGCGATCTCCTTGCCCTTACAAACTCCTTGGTTCAACTCCACAATCTTTGTCGGAGGCTCCCAAGTGACACCTAGCCAATCTAGGAGACACCACTCTCCAAGAAGTAACCAATGGTGTGTTGATGATGAACTCCTTGCTCTTGTGCTTCAAATGATAGTCTCCCCAACACTCAACTCTCTCTCACAGGATATGGATTTGGTGGAAAGAAGATTTGAGTGGAAAGCGACTTGGGGAAGGCTAGACATCAAGATTCATATGGTAGGAATGGAATATCTTGGCCTCAACACATGAGTAGGTGGTTCTCTCTCAGAAAATGTGTATTGGAAGTGTAGGTATGTTCAGATGGCTCTCTCCATGAATGAAGAGTGGGTGGAGGGGTATATATAGCCTCCACACAAGAACTAACCGTTACACACAATTTACCAATCTCAGTGAGACCGAATTGAGAAACTCGGTCGGACCGATTTAGCAAACCTAGTGTAACGCCCTCGATGCGGCTATATCTCCCACGTGTCGAAGCACGACTTAGAGGCATAACCGCATTGAAAGCAATGTCGCAAGTGAGGTAATCTTCACACAACCCATGTAATACATAAGAGAAAAGATACATAGTTGGATTACAATCGCCACTTCACACAATTACAGGAATAAAGCATTACATCACCCAGATACAATCAAGGTCCGACTACGGAACCAAAATAAAAGAAGAACCCCAAATGCGACAAAGGTCCCCGATCGACCCCAACTGGGCTCCACTACCGATCAAATAGAACGAAACAACACAAAGGACAAGATCTTCATCGAGCTCCTCCTGAGCTTGGTTGCATCACCTGGAATGGCATCATCAGCACCTGCAAGCTGGTTTTGGAAGTATCTGTGAGCCACAGGGACTCAGCAATCTCGCACCCTCGTGATCAAGACTATTTAAGCTTATGGGTACGGTAAAGGTATGAGGTGGAGCTGCAGCAAGCGACTAGCATATATGGTGGCTAACACACGCAAATGAGAGCGAGAAGAGAAGGCAAAGCACGATTGAGAAACTATGATCAAGAAGTGATCCTAGAACAACCTACGTCAAGCATAACTCCAACACCATGTTCACTTCCCGGACTCCGCCGGAAAGAGACCATCACGGTTACACATGCGGTTGATGTATTTTAATTAAGGTCAACTTCAGGTTTTCTACAACCGGACATTAACAAATTCCCATCTGCCCATAACCGCGGGCACGGCTTTTGAAAGTTCAAATCCCTGCAGGGGTGTCCCAACTTAGCCCATCACAAGCTCTCACGGTCAACGAAGGAAAAGACCTCCTCCCGAGACATTCCGATCAAACTCGGTATCCCGGTTCTACAAGACATTTCGACAGGGTAAAACTAAACCAACAACACCACCCAGATGTGCCGACAAATCCCGATAGGAGCTGCACATATCTCGTTCTCAGGGCACACCGGATGAGCAAGACGTCGGGTAAGCCAGCCCAGAGTTACCCCTGGTAGCCTCGGACATCGCTCAGTTGGACCAACACTCAGAGGAGCACTGGCCCGGGGGGGGGGGTAAATAATGATGACCCTCAGGAGCGCGACTCCCAAGGGAAAAGCAAAGGCTAGGTGGCGAATGGTAAAACCAATGTTGGGCATTGCTGGAAGAGCTTTACTTAAGGCGAACTGTCAAGGGGTTCCCATTATTACCGAACCGCGTAAGGAACGCAAAATCCGGGAACATAACACCGATATGACGGAAACTAGGGTGGCAAGAGTGGAACAAAACACCAGGCATAAGGCCGAGCCTTCCACCGTTTACCAAGTATATAGATGCATTAATTAAATAAGATATAATGTGATATCCCAACAAGTAAACATGTTCCAACAAGGAACAACATCTCCATGTTCCAACAAGGAACAAACTTCAATCTTCACCTGCAACTAACAACGCTATAAGAGGGGCTGAGCAAAGCGGTAACATAGCCAAACAACGGTTTGCTAGGACAAGGTGGGTTAGAGGCTTGGATCAACAATATGGGAGGCATGATAAGCAAGTGGTAGGTATCACAGCATAGGCATAGCAAAAGAGCGAGCATCTAGCAAAGCAAAGATAGTAGTGATTTCGAGGGTATGATCATCTTGCCTGAAATCCCGCAAGGAAGAAGAACGAGTCCATGAAGAAGAGAAACGGACGTAGACGAACGGTTCCTCACAAACGACGTTAACGGAACCAACCCGAAGAAGCTACACCGGAAAGAAGCAAACAACATAGTAAACAGCCACCACATAGACATGGCATGATGCGCAAACAAGTATGATGCATGTCCGGTTTAATGAAGCATGGCATGGCAAAATGCACAAACAATCCTACAAATTAAGTGGAGTTCAACATGCAACTCCGTTGCATATTGAGGAAACACCACATGCAAGTTGTTTAGTTCGATCTCGTTTATGTACCCAACAATATTAAATGTTGTTAAACATGGCAAGAGGGGAAGCATGATGAAACTATCTAATCTAGGCAAGTTTAAATGAGGACGGAACAACAAAACAACAAGTCCGGAAACTCCTCAAGTGCATAATTTAGGTTTGGTACTGTTCTGCCCTAAACATTATTTTAGAGTTGTTAAACATGCAAGATGAGTTCACCATGATAATCTAGGCATTTTTCCACCCCATTTACATATAAAGTTTATTAAATTTGGAGCTACGGTTATTTAGTTATGAATTAAATCATTTTAGTATGGCATAGGAGTAAATTAATGCAAACAACAGTTTAAGCATTTTTAACATGGATGAAAGTTGCATATTATTAAACTAGATGAAATCCTAAGCATATTTCATATATAAAGTTTTTCCATATGATGCACAGTTGAGAAGTTATTAAATGCATGAAGCACAAGGGGTTTTCTGTAAAACAGGCAAACTCTGGGATAAATAGACAAATTCACAGATCTTGAAAAAAACATCAACGGGCTAAATCTGGTGCACTGCTGGGCTGAACACAGAGGGGGGGCTGGGGGATCTGCTCACAGCGGGCCTTGGGCCGGTTGGCAGATCTGGCCTGGTGCGGACGGAGCGGGTGAAGTAGGCCGACTTGGCACAGGCCGGGCCCTGCGCTGGTTATCGGCCCATGGGGAGGTGGCCGCGGTCAACGAAGGAGTGGGTCGAGCAGTTCGGGCTCGTCCCCAAAGCAGGACGATGACGGCGGCCTAGCGCAACTCCGGCGAGGTCCAGGGGCGTGGGACAGCCAAAGACGAGGTCAGGAACGGATGCGAGGCGGCGGAGGACGACGAATCCGGAGGCAGCGGCTTTCGCTTCCGGGTGGATCCAGCAGTGGTGGTCGAGGGCGGTGCCGAGGGAGCTCCGGTGCCGGCGAACTCCCATGGCGGCGGTGGCGGTTACCTGCCGGAGAACGGTTTGACTAGGGGTGAGAGGAAGACATGGTGAGGAGAAGGAAGAGAGGAGGAGACGAACGACAGGGACGACAAGACCTGGGTGGCGGAGGAGGTCGTCGCCGGGCGTGCTCCGGCGGCCTTGGTCGCCGGCGGCGGACGGCGGGGCGACAGGTAGAGGAGATCGGGGCTCCCCTGATCTGGATCGAAGGTTGCGGCGCGCGGGGTCAAGGACGGGCCCCGATGGGCTTCGCGGGCTTGCCCCAGGCCTGGGCGGGCCACGGCGGCGGGGGACGCTAGGAGGGATGCGTAGCGGCACGGGAGAGGCCACAGTGGGCGGCTGGCGGCGGCGCAGCCACTCACGGCTTGCCAAGTGGCAGGGTGCGGCTGGGCGGCGCCGGAAAACTAGGTGGAGGCGGAGGCTGATGGTTTGGGGCGCGGGATTATAGGAGGAGTGGTAGGTAGCTGCCCAAAATGGAAGGGGAGGTGGTTTTTATAGGGCACGTGGTTAGGATTAGGGTTTGGAGGGGTTTTGAAAGCGTTTGGGAGCGTCCGATCGCGATCTGGTGGTTCCGATCCAAGGGGGGGTTTAGAGAGCTAGTTGTGGGCTGAGAGAAGAGAACAGAGAGAGGCCCAACGACTGCTTCGGAGACCAAAACGTCCGACGATAGACCGGCTATACTGCCGCTATAGTTAATCGTTGGGGCGTCAAACGAACTCCGAATGCGATGAAACTTGACAGGCGGTCTATCTACACTATAATAAGACCACACGCCAACTTTCATCCCATTTCGAGAACATTTTCCAGCCACTTATAAAATACTATTTCGGACATGCCGCGGGCGCGTGCAAGTGTGTCTGGGCTCAGAACGGACAACAGACGGAACTGGGAGACCCGGACTAATGCAAGTTTCGAAAACATGATGATGCAATGCAGATGATGGCATGGCAAGATGCAACACGAAAGCAAATGACAGGGCAATGACAGCAAAAAACTGGAGGACACCTGGCACATCGGTCTCGGGGCGTCACAACACTCCACCACTACGAGAGGATCTCGTCCCGAGATCTAGAATGGCACCGGAGGGAAAACGGAAGAGAAAGAGAAGAGGTAAAACTAAGTTGCTTCTTTGACAAACGAGTGAGACCAAAGAACCTTGAAAAGGTTAAGCCATTTCGAGAAAAGAATACAACGAAGGTGAACAAAGTCGAAAACACTCCATTAGAAAAAAGGACAAAGAACATTACGAAAAAAACCTTGAGGTTGGAGGGCAAGATATATATTGAAACCACTCCGGTTAAGTCAAGATAGAGAAGGATTAAGAATGATATAATTTGGACAGCACTCTGACTGAAAATGGAAGGAATTAACAAGAACTTGACAAGATGAGAGGATACTTGATGAAAACACGACACACTGCCTCCGGAACTATTGAATGAATGGAACAAGGGGTAAGAAAGATTTCAGACGGCACTCCGGTTGAGAAGGAAGCCAAAAACTTGACAGAATGAGAAGAAGTTGAGAAGAGGGCATGACACACCGGTTAAATGGATAAACACGACAAGAACATGATCTTTGAAAAAAACGAGATGATGGTTGAATATAGCAACAATACCATGCCTCCGGAACGAATGTAAGACTGGAATCAAAAGAACGGAGAGGAAAGCAACATCTTCTACCTCAAATGAGCTTGAAAAGCATCTTTAGGAGAAGGGTCGAACGGAGTTGTTGGAAAACCAACAACGAAAAGAGTAAACTTGATATGGTCTTATGGGATACATCTCAAATTATGAGGTTACAACCTGCCACTCACGGGAAAAGAATTGGATTGGTATGAACAAGGAGACGAGAAAGTATTTCACCGGGATGATAAAGAACTTGGGTCCTTTATAAGCACCATAAATAGCAACAATCCTTAGGGAAAACTTTAGGTGAAATATAACCCAAGATAACTCCAATGAAGAGATTGATGGATTTAAAATATTTCATTCTTGATAACTTGTGAATCACGAAGCACGAAGGGAAATTATCAACAATGACATAAGACCACCTCAAAAGATATGCGTGAAAGAATTGCGCTCCGAATTGCAAGATGAAGAATACTTGAGCTCCTTAGAAAACAATCTCGATGAAAAAGTTGGAGAAGGAATTAATTCCTTGATGGACCATTATGTAGAACCTTCAAGAAGAACTCCGGTAACAAAAGGATGATCAAACAAAAGGAAAGGGAAGTTGAAAACACAAGGTGAAACCTTGTAATGATTTAGATGACTCTCCGTGGTGAAATAATTGAGAGAACTTGGAACTACAGGAAAAGAATAGATAAAGCATCTCGAACCGAGAATTTGATATGATGAACCACTCCGGAAAAAGAATTAATCACTTGGATGGAACAAGAATAAGAATTATGTTATGCGTATCCTTCAACAATTTAATTGCTGACAAGCAACGGATTGCAAACAACTTATTCCCGTTGGAAGGATTTAGAGAGATATGGTGCAAACTTGAGAAAGTCTTCAACGATCCACCGGTAGAATAGAAATAACAAATGGATCGATACTATAACAAAGGAAGAGAAATCTTGAACGAGCCACCAGTAAGAATTGAAAACGAACAAAGTAAAAGGGGTGAATCACCGGTAAGAATTTGAAAATGGAATTGGAAAAAGGCACAAATCGCTGGGAAGAATTATAAAATGAACGAAGATGCTTGAGAGGATTTAGATACATGAGAACGAAGAGATCACGAACTGATTAGAGGATATTTGAACGATGCACCAGTAAGATTTGGAGACTGATAACAGAAAGCTGAGAATGAATAAATCTTCTAAAATGATGGGCTTCAGAGAATCAAACTGAAAAGAATCTTGAATAGCTCTGGATGAGTGAAAAGAATTCTCACAATCAAAACAATTATGAGAGAATGGCCTCGAACTAGAACCACGAATCTCTGAGAGAACAGATAGGATATGGAGGAAAACTCTTCTTCGGTCTTCAAATACAGAGAATGATGACGAGAAACAACACCAATAATTGTTGAGGTACTCCGGAATAAAGAATGGAAAAGGTTTAGCCAACGATGAAAAGAATTTGAAAGATCTTGGAGAAATACATATGACTGATGATGAATCATTCTTACATCAAACTTGGAAAAGAATTTGAGAGTAACGCCGGGAAAATAAGAAGAGTCAGGTAAGATCCTAGAAAAAGACCTGTGGGTTAGGGCCCACTCAAAAGAAACACCGTTGAACGATTACTTGAAAAGGAGAATGCATCGGTTGAATAAAAAGGCTTGAATGATATAACATCCTCGAAATAGCTTGAATGAAAGAAGAGTGGAAACACGAATCTTCGAGATATCTTCAGCACTCTGGAACAAATGAATAACGAAAAGTGAATTACTAAGAGGTGCAACGGCCTGAGAAGGTATTTGGAACGAGGAAAGAATACGATCACCAAAGCTTGAATTGGTTCCACCAGAGAAGAAAAAGAACAAAGAATGATGAGCTTGAAGCTCCATTAGAATCTTCATGAGAAACACCAGATAAGAACATTGAAGGAAAAGAATGGAGAGGCTTCACATCAATAATATGGATACTCGATTAAGAAATCTGAGTCCTTGAAGAAAAAGGGTGGGTGGGTGGGACAACAAAGACAACTTGGGATGGATGAAACGAACACCGTTGAGAAAACTGAGATTGAAACTTGTGGATGTTGAAAATGAACGAATCCGTTTGAAGAGAAAAACACACTGGTTGAAAAGGATTGACATGACAATCTCGATTATCAAGAAGGATTGGTCTTCACATCGGAGTATGAGAACACCGCTTGGGAAAAGGTATGGAATCAACATTTGACATTGAAGCAACTCGAATACCACAACTGAAAACAAAACAAAGGATTGTCTTGCAGAATAAGCCGGAACAAACATATGATCAAGATTTCGTCTGAAGTTTTCGTGGTGGGGCCTACACGGGCTCGATCGTACAACACCATCATGTACAAGGCAGTGCACATGACATACGAAGCATCCCCGAGTCGGCATAGCTAAGGACTCTTTAAGACACAACGAGACCACTGCAAAACCAACCGTGGATAGGCGGACCACTAGACGTCAAACCCCAATTTCATATCATACATCTGTCGGAAAGATATCCTAAGAGCTACTTGAATTCCCACTTATAAACTTCTGAAATTTTCCGGTTATGCAATCAGGTGTTGGGGATACAGGGGAAGCATAATATCTCACCCAAAACTAACAAATCCTACATCCAGCTGTATCCATCCTTCAACACATAACCAAGAAACCTTCGGAAATCATCTACCTCAACCTTTGAAAAGCATCCGTTATACAAGTTATGGCAATACTCCCGAACTCCCGCCCCAGTACTGGGTGGCGTCGAGGTTATCTCACCAACGAACTGCATAAAAGAGATTTTCGATGTCGGCGTACTAAACTCAGGTATTCCAGAACGGCAATGATAAAATTATGACGACAACACCTCAGAGCTCAACTCCCCGGGACACTTCCACAAAACCCCTGACAGGAGGCACCAAGACAATGTTCTCGTCATAAAACCATCAGAACGATTCCAAGATACCCGCGTGATCCTAAATTTTTTTAGTGAAATTAGAGGAGAGAAGAGTCAAAACTCTACGTCAGGATGCCTCACCAGAGCGATGAGGGGACTGGGGAGTAAAAAGAATTCCTAAACTCTCTGATATATAATTCCTAAATGACTCAAAAACATTTTTCTAGACTCAACAACGACTGCTAAAAACGATCAATCAGTGGGGGCTCCTAAGGTCGGGGAAGGCTCTGATTACCAACTTGTAACGCCCTCGATGCGGCTATATCTCCCACGTGTCGAAGCACGACTTAGAGGCATAACCGCAATGAAAGCAATGTAGCAAGTGAGGTAATCTTCACACAACCCATGTAATACATAAGAGAAAAGATACATAGTTGGCTTACAGTCGCCACTTCATACAATTACAGGAATAAAGCATTACATCACCCAGATACAATCAAGGTCCGACTACGGAACCAAAATAAAAGAAGAACCCCAAATGCGACAAAGGTCCCCGATCGACCCCAACTAGGCTCCACTACTGATCAAATAGACCGAAGCAACACAAAGGACAAGATCTTCATCGAGCTCCTCCTGAGCTTGGTTGCGTCACCTGGAATGGCATCATCGGCACCTACAAGCTGGTTTTCGAAGTATCTGTGAGCCATAGGGACTCAGCAATCTCGCACCCTCGCGATCAAGACTATTTAAGCTTATGGGTATGGTAAAGGTATGAGGTGGAGCTGCAGCAAGCGACTAGCATATATGGTGGCTAACATACGCAAATGAGAGCGAGAAGAGAAGGCAAAGCACGATCGAGAAACTATGATCAAGAAGTGATCCTAGAACAACCTACGTCAAGCATAACTCCAACACCGTGTTCACTTCCTGGACTCCGCCGGAAAGAGACCATCACGGTTACACACGCGGTTGATGTATTTTAATTAAGGTCAACTTCAGGTTTTCTACAACCGGACATTAACAAATTCCCATCTGCCCATAACCGCGGGCACGGCTTTCGAAAGTTCAAATCCCTGCAGGGGTGTCCCAACTTAGCCCATCACAAGCTCTCACGGTCAACGAAGGAATAGACCTCCTCCCGAGACATCCCGATCAGACTCGGTATCCCGGTTCTACAAGACATTTCGACAGGATAAAACTAAACCAGCAACACCACCCAGATGTGCCGACAAATCCCGATAGGAGCTGCACATATCTCGTTCTCAGGGCACACCGGATGAGCAAGACGTCGGGTAAGCCAGCCCAGAGTTGCCCCTGGTAGCCTCGGACATCGCTCAGTTGGACAAACACTCAGAGGAGCACTGCGGGGGGGGGGGGTAAATAATGATGACCCTCAGGAGCGCGACTCCCAAGGGAAAGAAAAAAGGCTAGGTGGCGAATGGTAAAACCAATGTTGGGCATTGCTAGAAGAGCTTTACTTAAGGCAAACTATCAAGGGGTTCCCATTATTACCCAACCGTGTAAGGAACGCAAAATCTGGGAACATAACACCGATATGACGGAAACTAGGGCGGCAAGAGTGGAACAAAACACCAGGCATAAGGCCGAGCCTTCCACCCTTTACCAAGTATATAGATGCATTAATTAAATAAGATATAATGTGATATCCCAACAAGTAAACATGTTCCAACAAGGAACAACATCTCCATGTTCCAACAAGGAACAAACTTCAATCTTCACCTACAACTAACAACGCTATAAGAGGGGCTGAGCAAAGCGGTAACATAGCCAAACAACGGTTTGCTAGGACAAGGTGGGTTGGAGGCTTGGATCAACAATATGGGAGGCATGATAAGCAAGTGGTAGGTATCGCAGCATAGGCATAGCAAAAGAGCAAGCATCTAGCAAAGCAAAGATAGTAGTGATTTCGAGGGTATGATCATCTTGCCTGAAATCCCGCAAGGAAGAAGAACGAGTCCATGAAGAAGACAAACGGACGTAGACGAACGGTTCCTCACAAACGACGTTAACGGAACCAACCTGAAGAAGCAACACCGAAAAGAAGCAACCAACATAGTAAACAACCACCACATAGACATGGCATGATGCGCAAACAAGTATGATGCATGTCCGGTTTAATGAAGCATGGCATGGCGAAATGCACAAACAATCCTACAAATTAAGTGGAGTTCAACATGCAACTCCGTTGCATATGAGGAAACACCACGTGCAAGTTGTTTAGTTCGATCTCGTTTATGTACCCAACAATATTAAATGTTGTTAAACATGGCAAGAGGGGAAGCATGATGAAACTATCTAATCTAGGCAAGTTTAAATGAGGCCGGAACAACAAAACAACAAGTCCGGAAACTCCTCATGTGCATAATTTAGGTTTGGTACTGTTCTGCCCTAAACATTATTTTAGAGTTGTTAAACATGCAAGATGAGTGCACCATGATAATCTAGGCATTTTTCCACCCCATTTACATATAAAGTTTATTAAATTTGTAGCTACGGTTATTTAGTTATGAATTAAATCATTTTAGCATGGCATAGGAGTAAATTAATGCAAACAACAGTTTAATCATTTTTAACATGGATGAAAGTTGCATATTATTAAACTATATGAAATTCTAAGCATATTTCATATATAAAGTTTTCCCATATGATGCACAGTTGAGAAGTTATTAAATGCATGAAGCATAAGGGTTTTTTTGTAAAACAGGCAAATCTGGGATAAATAGACAAATTCACAGATCCTGAAAAAACATCAACGGGCTGAATCTGGTGCACTGCTGGGCTGAACACAGAGGAGGGGCTGGGGGATCTGCTCACAGCGGGCCTTGGGCCGGTTGGCAGATCTGGCCTGGTGCGGACGGAGCGGGTGCAGTACGCCGACTTGGCACAGGCCGGGCCCTGCGCTGGGTATCGGCCCATGGGGAGGTGGCCGCGGTCAACGAAGGAGTGGGTCGAGCAGTTCGGGCTCGTCCCTGAAGAAGGACGACGGCGGCGGCCTAGCGCAACTCCGGCGAGGTCCAGGGGCGTGGGACAGCCAGAGACGAGGTCAGGAACGGATGCGAGGCAGCGGAGGACGACGGATCCGGAGGCAGCGGCTTTCGCTTCCGGGCGGATCCAGCAGTGGTGGTCGAGGGCGGCGCCGAGGGAGCTCTGGTGCCGGCGAACTCCCATGGCGGCGGTGGCGGTTACCTGCCGGAGAACGGTTTGACTGGGGGTGAGAGGAAGACATGGTGAGGAGAAGGAAGAGAGGAGGAGACGAACGACAGGGACGACAAGACCTGGGTGGCGGAGGAGGTCGTCGCCGGGCGTGCTCCGGCGGCCTTGGTCGCCGGCGGCGGACGGCGGGGCGACAGGGAGAGGAGATCGGGGCTCCCCTGATCTGGATCGAAGGTTGCGGTGAGCGGGGTCAAGGACGGGCCCCGATGGGCTCCACGGGCTTGCCCCGGGCCTGGGTGGGCCACGGCGGCGCGGGACGCCAGGAGGGACGCGTAGCGGAACGGGAGAGGCCACAGTGGGCGGCTGGCGGCGGCGCAGCCACTCACGGCTTGCCAAGTAGCAGGGTGCGGCTGGGCGGCGCCGGAAAACAAGGTGGCGGCGGCGGCTGATGGTTTGGGGCGCGGAATTATAGGAGGAGTGGTAGGTAGCTGCCCAAAATGGAACGGGAGGTGGTTTTTATAGGGCACGAGGTTAGGATTAGGGTTTGGAGGGGTTTTGAAAGCGTTTCGGAGCGTCCGATCGCGATCCGGTGGTTCCGATCCAAGGGGGGGTTTAGAGAGCTAGTTGTGGGCTGAGAGAAGAGAATAGAGAGAGGCCCGACGACTGCTTCGGAGACCAAAACGTCCGACGATAGACCGGCTATACTGCCGCTATAGTTAATCGTCGGGGGTGAAACGAACTCCGAATGCGATGAAACTTGACAGGCGGTCTATCTACACTATAATAAGACCACACGCCAACTTTCATCCCATTCCGAGAACATTTTCCGGCCACTTATAAAATACTATTTCGGACATGTCGCGGGCGCGTGCAAGTGTGTCTGTGCTCAGAACGGACAACGGACGGAACTGGGAGACCCGGACTAATGCAAGTTTCGAAAACATGATGATGCAATGCAGATGATGACATGGCAAGATGCAACACGAAAGCAAATGACATGGCAATGACAGCAAAAAACTGGAGGACACCTGGCACATCGGTCTCGGGGCGTCACACCTAGTGACCGTTAGGATATTCGGTGGGACTGAGATGCAACTCGGCAGGACCGATATGGTTAGGGTTAGGGCATAATGTAATCTCGGTGTGACCGATTACACAAACTCGGTGGGACCGATTATGGTAATAAGCTAACTAGAGAGTTGGTTAGGTAAACTCGGTGGGACCGATCGCTCATTTCGGTGGGACCGAAATGTTACAAAAGGAAAACAGAGAGTTTACATTGCAATCTCGGTGGGACCGATCGCTCATCTCGGTAGGACCTAAACGTTACGAAGGGAAACAGAGAGATTACAACCCCATCTCGGTGTGACCGAAATCCCTATTGGTGAGACCGATTTTCCTAGGGTTTGTGGCATTGGCTATGACATTTGAAACTCGGTGGCGCCGGATAGAAAGAATCGGTGGGGCCGAGTTTGACTTTTGGTTTAGGTCATATGTGGATGTGGGAAGGTAGTTGAGGGTTTTTTGAGCATATCACTAAGCACTATGAAGCAAGAACCTCATCAAACAACACCTCATCCCTCCTTGATAGTATTGGCTTTTCCTATAGACTCAATGTGATCTTGGATCACTAAAATATAAAATGTAGAGTCTTGAGCTTTGAAGCTTGAGCCAATCTTTTTGTCCTTAATATTTTGAGGGTTCCACATTCCTCATCCATGCCATGCCATTAATTGAGCTTTTCCTGAAATATTAATCTCGAATAGCATTAGCTCAATGAGCTATATGTTGTTAGGAATTACCAAAACCACCTAGGGATAGTTGCACTTTCAGCATCCTTACGCCTGGGCCTCGTCGTAGGTGGCGCTGGTGGCGCCAGAGGAGCCCACGGCTCGGGGCGGGGAGGAGGAGGCCGAGTCCGACGCCGGCGCTGGGCCTCACGCGGGTAAGTCTTATGTTTCTCTTCATGTGTCTTGAGTTCCTGACCGCGGCACAGAACGGTCGGTGCTGACGCCAGTCGTTGGTGTAGCGGCGTTGGTCCGAGCCGCCCGCATGGGAAAGATAGCGTTGCGCCGCGACCTCAAGCCCCGAAGCGCACGGCGGACCCGGCCGGGGCCGGGAGGCCGGCCAAGAGGAAGCGCGGTGGCAGGCACGCGGGGCCAACCCCGGTCCCGGTCCTGGCGGGGTAAGCTTCATTTCTTGCTCGCGCTTCGATTTTTTCCTTGAGCTAGTCTTGTTTGTTTTATGCTTATTCCGTCTTCTTCCTCAGGTCGCCAATCGCGCTGGCGAGGGCGGCGGCGGAAGCTGCGGCCGCCGAAGGGGCCGAGTTCCGCAGGAGCCGGTCCGACCTCGCCGACCAGGCCGAGGTGGAGGAACGGGCCAACTCGGACGTCGGCCTGGATCCAAACGACTCCGAAGTCGTGGCCTGGCGGGACAGGAACCGGGCCGAGGCGGAGCTGAAGGTGGCGTCGGTCCGATCTTGGACCGACGCGGCAGCGGCATGGGCGTGAGGCGACACGGAGCCGTCGCTGGCGAGGGAGCGCGGACGTGGAGGCCGAGCTGCGGTGGTGATCCCCGACCGGGCGGTTGTGGAGGTGGCGGATGACTCCCCGCCGCGGGCCGACGTGGTCAGGCGAGCGGGGGCTGATGGTGGTGGAGGCGGCGCCGTCTTGGAAGAGACGCTGCGGGCGGCGGCTTCGGAGGCGCCGCCGGCTTTGGAGGAGGCTCCGCGGGTGGCGGTGCCAGAGGCTGCCCCGGGAGCTGGGCCGGAGACGGCGACGCAGGGCGTCCCGGCGTCCGGGTCGTCATCGGCGCCGGGAGGGACGTCAGAGGAGGTACTGGCCGCGTCGCAAGCGGCCAGCGGGGAGTACACCTTGGTGCCCCAGCAGGGAGGGCGTCGAGCTGCCGTGCCGCAGCCGGCGTGGAGCTGGAGCACCATTGTCTTCAGGCCTCAGACCCAGGAGGAGGCGGCGCTGGACGCCGTCAGTCGCCGCCTCCGAGGCCAGACAGAACGGCTCGAGGCCTTCGCCCAGGCCGAGGTGGAGCGGACGCGCGACCTGGAGCGTGTCGTTCTGGTAAGTTTTCTTGTAAATTTTTCTCTATGGGGGCGCGCCAGCGCACCCACTGGGTGTAGCCCCCGAGGTTCGGGCCAACTACGTAGTAGTTGGGTCTAATCTTTTTTAGAGTGTTGGCCTTGTTCTAATTTCTGCTTTCTTCAGCATCTTGACGCCTTCCGGGTTGCTGCCTACAATCGTCTCCTGGGCAAGCGCCGGGAGCTCATGGAGCGGCTTGCCGCCAAGGAGGGGGAGCTCCGCGTTGCCGCAGGTATTCTTGTGCTCTTTTCTAGTGGGGGCGCGCCAGCGCACCCACTGGGTGTAGCCCCCGAGATTCGGGCCAACTACATAGTAGTTGGGCCAAATCTTAAGTCTTGCTTTTTTTTCTTTTCTTCTGCTGAGTCCTTCTTCTTCGCAGCTGAGGTGCTGTCCTAGCGGACTCGTCTGCTCTGGGACGGTCATTACTACGACCGGCTCGTTGCCGACACCGGCCATCTTAGTGTCGAGGCGGCACAGGCGAGGGCGGAGGCGTCCGCGGCTCGGCGGTCTCTTGGCGAGGCCAACCAGCTGCATGAGCAGCTGGCGGGTCACAAGAGCCGCCTCGAGGCTGAGGTGGAGCACCTTATGGCAGAAGCCGCTAAGGAGGCGGAGGCGCAGTAGGCCCTGGTGGAGGCGGACCAGCAGCGCGGCCAGCTGGCCGATGACAAGGGCCGGCTCCAGGCCGAGGTGGATCGCCTGCGGGAGCAAGTCACGATGGCTGAAGGGGCCCGTCAGGACGAGGCCCGTCGCCGCGAGGTGGCCGAGAAGGCGGCCGAAGGCAAGGATGCTGAGCTAAAGGTGGCCCTTGCCAAGGCGGCCAATCTAGAGAAGGCGCTCAAGGAGCGCGATCGGGCCATCGAACGGGAGCGGCGTGGTACGTTGCTCGAAGCGCAGCACCTGGAAGAGTGCTTCTCCAGTAAGTGCTTTTTCTAGTCGTTTGCTGGGTCGGGATCTAGCCTTTCTTCCTTGTCATTCTTCTTCTAACTTGCTTCTTCTTTTGCGGCAGGGGCCTTCCCGGAGACGCAGCGGCTGGCGGAGGAAGCCGTCCGCCATCAGCGCGGCCCGACCGGCGTCGTTGGGTCCGGGACGGATCCACGGGCGGCCTGGACCTTCCCGGAGATCGTTGCCGCCGCTGAGAACGCCTCCAGGTCCTGGGAACGCGGCTGGGGCGCCTGTCCCAGGCCGGCACCGCAATGACTGCGGCCCTGTGGTCGAGCACCAACCAACCGAGCAGCTTCTCGCGCTTGGCGCGTTGGTTGGATATGGGGCCGGACCGGCTTGCCGAGTGGCGTGTCTCCGCCGCTCGTGCTGGTGCTGAGATGGCGCTCCGGTTTGCACTCTCCTAGCATCCAGACCTACAGCTGGACGCGTTGATGGGCCAGCGGGTCGGATTGGAGCAGCACTTGCAGGAGCAAGGTGGCCGGATCGCCTCCCGGGCCAGCTACATCGCCGAGTTCGCCTTCCACGACGAGTTCCATTTGGAGCGGACGGAAGACGGCAAGGCCGTGGACGGCGAAGACTATGGCTTGCTCCACCACGATCCGGAGGGGAGCTCGGAGGAGACGGGTGTCAGTGTCAGAATCGGCGGATCTCGGGTAGGGGGTCCCGAACTGTGTGTCTAGGCCGGATGGTAACAGGAGGCAGGGGACACGATGTTTTGCCCAGGTTCGGGCCCTCTTGATGGAGGTAAAACCCTACGTCCTGCTTGATTAATATTGATGATATGGGTAGTACAAGAGTAGATCTACCACGAGATCAGAGAGGCTAAACCCTAGAAGCTAGCCTATGGTATGATTGTTGTTCGTCCTACGGACTAAACCTCTCCGGTTTATATAGACACCGGAGAGGGCTAGGGTTACACAGAGTCGGTTACAATGGTAGGAGATCTACATATCCGGCTCGCCAAGCTTGCCTTCCACGCCAAGGAAAGTCCCTTCCGGACCTGGGACGAAGTCTTCAATCTTGTATCTTCATAGTCCAGGAGTCCGGCTGAAGGTATAGTCCGGCCATCCGGACACCCCCTAATCCAGGACTCCCTCAGTAGCCCCCGAACCAGGCTTCAATGACGACGAGTTCGGCGCGCAAATTGTCTTCGGCATTGCAAGGTGGGTTCTTCTCCAAATTCCGTGTACCTGTTGAACAGTGTCCGGTTTCTTGTAAATGTAGTGCTCCTTGGATTCTACGCCCAATAATGGCCGTTTTCCACGTGTCAAACGAATACGAAAAGTTAGGGTGTTTTTTATATTTACACCCCTAGCCGCGTGAATGAGCCGCCTATTTAAGGGGACGAGGATTTAGATCCAGACCACACCTTCTCCCTTCCGCGAGTATTCATTAGAGCGTATCCAACAGAGGTCCATTCCATCATGGCCGGCCGCCGCAGCTCCTCCTCTCGCCCTTCCAGCCCTCAGCCTGGAGATTGGAAGAGGTGCTCCATCCCGCACAGCGAGCTAGTGACGCTCCAGACCAAGGGATTTCTCCCCCCGGCCTATATGGTCCCGGTTCGAGCCGGACTTGCCACCTATAATGGCGGAAGGCAAGCGGAGAGCACCCCCAATCCCTCCAAAGGAGAGCGGGTATGCCTTGCCCCTTACATAATAAGAGGGCTCGGATTTCCAATTCATCCGTTTCTCTGGGGACTTCTGGAGTTTTATGGCTTCCAGCTGGACAACCTCACGCCTGCCTCCATATTGCATATCGCGGGCTTCATAGCCCTTTGCGAGCTGTTCTTGGGCTGCGAGGCTCATTTCGCGCTATGGAAAAGGCTATTCTGCCTTGTGCCCCGCTCCAAGGAGGGGTCAATATATCAAGTGGGCGGGGCCGAAGTGTGGCGCATCGCCGGGACCGGATATCTATCCGGAACCCCAAAGAAGGCATCCGAACACTTGCCTTCGGAATGATTTTATATAGAGGACGTTCCGCTGCCGGATCCTGTTCGGATCGGCCTGCCTGAGTTCGATAGTGCTCCCCTAAAGAAGCGCCTAAGCTGGCGTCCATGGAGCCCTTAGAGGGAAAGTGACAGGGGCGTAATTTACCTGATGGGCTGGATAAGATTGTTAGCTCATTCCGGACTGACCATGATCGGGGTCATGGCCGCATGCATCATGCGAGGGGTGCAGCCACTTCAGTATAGAGGCCGCCCCATGTAGGACTTCAACGGGGAGGACGACGCCACCCGCTACAGCCGTAAGGGGCCAGATTCGGCTGCCGCTCTAATAAAGACCTTGTCCGCTTTGCACAAGGGAGAAGAGGAGGAATTTCTCCAGGTCAACCCACGGGGTGGATTCTCTATGTACAATCCCCCAAGTTGGGTAAGTGGACACTTTTACTTGCCCATCCGTTTTATATTCCCATTGTTAAATTTTCAGTCTAATGACTTCAACGCAGGAACTGCGCCAGGTTGTTAAAGAAATAAACAACCCTCCTCCACAACCCGAGGATCCGGGACGGTCCCTCGACCCGGCCTCTCAAGAGGATCCGGACTTATCTGTGGAGCTGATTGATGGAGTGTTTCATCAATTGAGCAAGGACAACACCTTGGTGGCCATTACAACCGATTATCCAGGGCTACTCCCAGCCTCACAGGTAACTGAGACCGGAGTCCCAGCACTTTGAAAAGGGGTCTGTCCTCGCGTGTTTTCGATTGCCGTATGACAACCATGTTTTGCAGGGGAGGTCCTTGAGACGGGAGGCCGAGCCTGCAGCGACTAGCCAACGAGGGGCGGCAAGGCCCCGCGAGCTGAAAAGAAGTGCGGTCCGGACTGAGGCACCGGCGCAAAGGTATAGCGCGCCACCTTATTCCCAGGTGTTATTCCTTCGAGGCATATTAACGCTCGTGCTTTCTTCAGGACGAAGAGACCTCGCCGGACTATATCCCGAGAGGCTGCCAATCGCGCCTCCACCAGCCAGGCTCCCAAGCTTGGTCCGGAAGCAGAGGCGAACACGAGGCGCGCACCGGACGCTCCTCCGACGGAGGATGCAGACAGGCTGTCTGCCACCAATTCCAAGGTGGAGAGTGCCATGAACCACAGGCGTCGCCGGACAGTTCTTCGTGACTCTTGTTTCTCCCAAGAGGCATTGGATGCCTTCAATTCGGGAGACGCATACCTCCGTGCCGCTCAAGATGGTCTAGCCAGAGCCACAGAGCAGTATGTGAAAGACATACGGGTAAGAAAATTTTGGTAATTATATATATATATATATATATATATATATATATACCAGTAGCCCCCGAGACTTGAAACAGTTAGAATAACTGTTTTAAGGATCATTTGTTATGAAGGTTCTTACAGAAAAGAATACCCTACTGTCCCAGGAGCTGGAAGAGTGCAAAGCCCAACTTGAGGCCGCACTAGCCGCGGCAAGGGAGCCCAAGGAGACCCCCTCTGGTAATATACGCTTCGAAAGATAAGTATTTTGTGAAGTGTGGCGTGGGTGCAAATCTGACAAATGAAATTGCAGATGGCGCTGGATTAAATCCGGAAGTGCAACAACTCCGACGCTAGCTAAAGGCTGGTGAGAGCGTGCTGACAAAGGTGAGGCAGGAGAAGAACGATCTCTAAGATGCCAACACCAAGCTGGGTGTTGAACTGAAGGACGTTCGTGCCCAGCTGTTGGACTCCGTGAAGGAGAATCAGCGGCTTCGACGCGGCATATATAGTAAGGGCTTAAACAAACTTTGAAAAAAGAGTTCGGCGAGGAAGTCGACTAACAGAGTAATGTCTGTAGGTATGCTGACAGGTCGTCCTGCAGAGGAAATGCCTGGTTCTATAGGTGACCTTCTTCCCGAGCTCTCACAACTGCACGAGCGAGTTCGGCAGGTGATGCAAGGCGTCGCCCAGGCCTTGTGGCCACCCGTCTCCATGCCCGAAGGCCTTGGAGAGCTTGTAGAGAAGCTGAAGGGAGCGCGGCGGCGCTTCCGATTGTGGAAGATGTCGGCCTGCCGTCAAGGCGCCAGGGAGGCCTGGGCCATGGTGAAGACGCGGTACACAAAGGCTGACCCAAACCACATGGCCGAGGTCGGACCCGTAGGGCCCGATGGAAAGGAGATCCCTGTGAGCTTAGTATACGGCCAAGTAGAGTTGGCCGCAAAGTATTCCCAACAGGACTGTAAACTAGACAGCCTGTTAGATGGTATTGAAGAGGAATACAATCAGTCAGATTGACTATGTAATTTTAATTGACATGTGTAATGCCTTCTAGCCGGATTGTAGACCGTTTGTCATGGTCGACCTTTTCGCTTCAACCTCGGGACCTGACGGTCCGGAGTGTGTCCGAATACCCTCGCGGTTATATAAGAACCGGGGTATGCATGGAGACCAGGCGTAGGGGTCATTAGTGCTTGAACAGACAAGTGCCCAACTAGTTATGTTATATTACATGGTTAGTAAGAAACATCTTCCAGGGAGAATAGTTCCGTTAGGGGTTCCTTTCCCTAGGAGACATGCCCTAAAGTGCATGTCCATTCTGCGAAAAAGAGACGCAGGAAAAACATCTGGGGGCGTATAGATAAATAAGTGAAAGAAAATATCATCTTTAGTTCACCGACCGAATATTCCCTTAAGAACGCTAGCTTTCGGCTTCACCCAGTCTGAGGTACAAATCCGGCTGACCCGGCAGTAACAATCGCAGAGGTGCACCCTTTACCACCTAGCCAAACAATCGGGAACGTAGGTGTAACACCCCGGATATGACTTTCCCAATTTGTACTCCAACTCTTGCCATTTCCGGCGTTAAGTTATTTTATTTTCTCGGGTTCGGGTTTTTGTCTCCGTGTGTTGTTATCGTTGTCATGCATCTCATATCATGTCATCATGTGCATTGCATTTGCATACGTGTTCATCTCATGCATTTGAGCATTTTCCCCGTTGTCCGTTTTGCATTCCGGCGCTTCGTTCTCCTCCGGTGGTCATTTCTAGCTTTCTTTCGTGTGTGGGGATTAAACATTTCCGGATTGGACCGAGACTTGCCAAGCGGCCTTGGTTTACTGCCGGTAGACCGCCTGTCAAGTTTCGTATCATTTGGACTTCGTTTGATACTCCAACGGTTAACCAAGGGATCGAAAAGGCCTCGTGTGTGTTGCAGCCCAACACCCCTCCAATTTGGCCCAAAACCCACCTAAACCTGCTCCATCATCTAGAGCGTTCGATCACGATCGCGTGGCCGAAAACCGCACCTCATTTGGACTCTCCTAGCTCCCTCTATGCCTATAAATTGGTCCTCCTCGAAAAATCCGGATCCCCCTCATCCAAAACCCTAAAAATCGTCTCCGCGCCGGCCGGACACGTCCGTCCGGGCCGGACATCGCCGCCGCCCCAACCGGGAGCTGCCACGTGGCGCCCCCGTGACCACATCGTCGCCCCGCGCCGCCAGGCCCGCTCGGGCCCGTTCCCGGCCCCCGCGGCCCACGTCGCCCGGCCGCCTCCTTCCCGCACCGCGCCAACTCTCCCCCACGACCGGCCGCCGGCGCCGCCGCGCGCCATCGCCGGGTCTTCGCCGCTCTGCCACTCCGGCCGCCGCCACCATCGCCGTGGCCGCCCCGCCCGGCCACCGCTCCGGTCCCGCGCCGCCCGCCACCACCGGCGCCGCCCCGGCCTCTCCTCCCCTCGGCCTCCTCTTCCTCCCTCTACTCCGGCCGCCGCATGGCCATCGACGCCGGCGAGACCCCGGTGAACCTCGGGGCACGTGCAAACCCTAGATCTGGGAGGTGGTTTTTCTTCTAAGTCCCAAAAATCCCAGATCCATATGCTCCTGTTCATCGTGTCGTGTCTCCGCATCCGTAACTCCGATTCCAGCGTTCTTTATATTGTTTTCAAGCGATTTCATCTCTTCTTTCCAGTGGCGCACTTGGATTTCCAGGTTCAGGCCAAGTTCATGCATCCCTTTGTCAAATCTTGCATATGCATCCCGCATTACATCCCGCATAGCATATCATCTTTGCATCATATTGTTTGAGCTTTGCACGTGGTTGATTGTGTCCTTGTTGCTTGTTTGTCTTGTTTGGGTAGAGCCGGGAGACGAGTTCGCTAGCGAGGAGCCCGTTGAGTTTGCTTTCGAGGATCCAGTCAACTCTGACAACTTTGCAGGCAAGATGATCATACCCTCGAAATCACTACTATCTTTGCTATGCTAGATTGCTCGCTCTTTTGCTATGCCAATGCTACGATGCCTACCATTTCCTTTCAAGCCTCCCAAATTGCCATGTCAACCCTCTAACCCACCATGTCCTAGCAAACCGTTGATTGGCTATGTTACCGCTTTGCTCAGCCCCTCTTATAGCGTTGCTAGTTGCAGGTGAAGATTGGAGGCCGTTCCTTGTTGGAACATTTATTTACTTGTTGGGATATCATTATATTATCTTGTTATCTTAATGCATCTATATACTTAGTAAAGGGTGGAAGGCTCGGCCTCTCGCCTAGTGTTTTGTTCCACTCTTGCCACCCTAGTTTCCGTCATACCGGTGTTATGATCCCGGATTTGGCGTTCCTTATGCGGTTGGGTTATAATGGGAACCCCTTGATAGTTCGCCTTGATTAAAGCTTTTCCAGCAATGCCCAACCTTGGTTTTACCATTTGTCACCTAGCCTCTTTTCCCTTGGGTTTCCGGAGCCCGAGGGTCATCTTATTTTAGCCCCCTGGGCCAGTGCTCCTCTGAGTGTTGGACCAACCGAGCGATGTCTGGGGCTACCAGGGGCAACTCTGGGCTGGCCTACCCGACGTCTTGCTCATCTGAGTGTGCCCTGAGAACGAGATATGTGCAACACCTATCGGGATTTGTCGGCACATTCGGGCGGTGTTGTTGGTCTTGTTTTAACCTGTCGAAGTGTCTTGTAGAACCGAGGTACCGAGTCTGATCGGAACGTCTCAGGAGGAGGTCTATTCCTTCGTTGACCGTGAGAGCTTGTCATGGGCTTAGTTGGGACTCCCCTGCAGAGATTTGAACTTTCGAAAGCCATGCCCGCAGTTATGGGCTGATGGGAATTTGTTAATGTCCGGTTGTAGATAACTTGAACCTTAACTTAATTAAAATGAATCAACTGAGTGTGTTACCGTGATGGCCTCTTTTTGACGGAGTCCGGGAAGTGGACACGGTGTTGGAGTAATGTTTGCGCAAGTTGCTCTCTAGTTTCTCGCTCACGCTTTGCCTCCTCTTCTCGCTCTCTTTTGCGAACAGGATAGCCACCATATTTGCTATGCGCTTGCTGCAGCTCCACATATACTGTTACCTTGCCTTACCTATAAGCTTAAATAGTCTTGATCGCGAGGGTGCGAGATTGCTGAGTCCCTGTGGCTCATAGATTACTATTACACCAGATGCAGGGCCTGATGATTCCGCTCCAGGTGACGCGCTCGAGCTCAAGTGGGAGTTCGACGAGGACTCTCAACATTATTATGTTTCCTTTCCTGATGATCAGTAGTGGTGCCCAGTTGGGGGTGATCGGGACCGTGTCGCATGTTGGGTTATCTTTTATTTTGGCACCGTAGACGGGCCATGAGTGTTTGGTTGATGTAATGTTATTTATGTACCTTGATTGACGTGGCGAGTGTAAGCCAACTATGTTATCTCCCCTTTTATTAATTATATTACATGGGATGTTGTAAAGATTACCTTACTTGCGACTTATGCCTTCAATGCGATTATGTCTCTAAGTCGTGCCTCGACACGTGGGAGCTATAGTCGCATCGAGGGTGTTACAAGTTGGTAATTAGAGCCTTCCCCGACCTTAGGAGCCCCATTGCTTGATCGTTTTTAGCGGCCGAGTTGTGTCTAGAAAAAATGTTTTGAGTCATTTAGGAATTATATATCGGAGAGTTTAGGAATTCTTTTTACTTCCCAGTCTCCTCATCGCTCTGGTAAGGCATCCTGACGTAGAGTTTTGACTCTTCTCTTCTCAAATTTTACTAAAAAAAATTTAGGATCACGCGGGTATCTTGGAATCGTTCCGATGGTTTTATGATGAGAACATTGTCTAGGTGCCTCCTGTCAGGGTTTTTGTGGAAGTGTCCCGGGAGTTGAGCTCTGAGGTGTTGTCCTCATAATTTTATCATTGCAATTCCGGAATACCTGAGTTTAGTACGCCGACATCGAAAATCTCTTTTATGCAGTTCGTTGGTGAGATAACCTCGATGCCACCCAGTACTGGGGCGGGAGTTCGGGAGTATCGCCATAACTTGTATAACAGATGCTTTTCGAAGGTTGAGGTAGTTGGTTTCCGAAGTTTTTCTTGGTTATGTATTGAAGGATGGATACAGCTGGATGTAGGATTTGCTAGATTTGGGTGAGATATTATGCTTCCCCTGTATCCCCAACACCTAATTGCATAACAGGAAAGGTTCGGGAGTTTCATAGGTGGGAATTCTCGTAGCTCTAGTTCTTCTTCCACGGATATTGGTTTGAGATTGGGATTTCTTACCAATTATTCATTCTTGATCCGTACCTTGTTGATTTATTTCTCTACCTTAATTCTAAGTGGCTTCTCAATTTATGGATATGTGACCATTTCAAGAGGAATGCATTCATTCATTTTGTTCGGATGGAAGACTATATGTTGCAATTTTCATTCCGTTGGATTCAGCTTCAATATTTTTCTGTCTATGTGCTAATGGTGGGCAACCTCTTCAGGATGGCTCCTCCAACGCGCACGACTCTGAATCCTGATCCGCCACCACCTCCCCCTCCTCCGGAGGCATGGCAAGCTGTGATGGCCGCAACCAATGCAAACACACAGTTGATCATGCAAATTCTTCAAGAGCGCAATCAAGGCAACCAAGGGAACCAAGGCAACAATCAGAATCACTCTGCTACACTCAACCAATTCCTTGCTAACGGGCCAAAGACTTTCAGCAATTGTGTTGAGGCAACCGATGCTAACGATTGGCTTGTGGATCTGTGCAAGCATTTCGAGTGCAGTAACGTCAGGCCTGAGGACTTTGTCAAGTTTGCTTCCTTCCAACTCAAAGATCAAGCTGCAGAATGGTTCCAGCAGTACAAGGACTCCAGAGGTGGACGTGTTATCACTTGGGATGAATTTCGTCAATATTTCAGAGCTCACCATATTCCTCAGAGCATGGTTGAAAGCAAGCGTGAGGAATTCCGCAACCTGAAGCAAGGCTCTTTGTCTGTCTATGACTACAACAAGTTGTTGCAGAAGCTCGCCCGCTTTGCTAAGCAGGACGTGCCTAATGAGAAGAGCATGATATACCAGTTCAGAGGTGGTCTCAGAGAAGAAATCCAGCTAGCTCTTGTTCTCTTTGAGCCCTTGAGGTACGATGAGTTCTACAACATGGCATTGAAGCAAGAGGCTGCTCAATTGAGGTGTGATGCTTCCAAGAAGCGAGTCAGAGATGTTACTCCTTCTTCCTCTACTCAAGTGGCCAAGCAGCAGAAGTATTGGCTTCCTCCTCCTCCGTTCCGTCAGCCGTATCAGCAGAAGAGCAAAGGTGGCAGTGGTTCTTCCCACCCACTCAACCCTGGCTTTCAGAATAAGACTTCGTCTCAACCTCCAAGATCGAGTGCTCCGTATCACCGTCCGCTTTCAGAGGTCACGTGCAACAAGTGCCAACAGAAGGGTCACTATGCCAACAAGTGTTTCAACCAGAGGCTTCTTCCTCCTCCTCCTCCTGTCAGATCGGCAAGTACAACTATGGTCAAGCATAACACCAAGTCCGCCAAGGTCAACTTGCTGAATGCAGCTCAGGCAGAGGACTCACCAGATGTGATGATGGGTAACCTTCCTGTTAATGACATTCCCGCAAGAGTTCTTTTTGACACTGGTGCATCTTTATCATTTTTATGGAAGCCTTTTCCATCTATGCATGATGTGCATACTATTGATTTGCCTAAGCCGATAGCGGTTTCTTCTTCGGGTTTATTCATGAACACCAAAATGATGGCTCCGGATGTTACTATCACCTTGGGCGACTACAAGTTCCTTTCTTCTCCTATGGTTCTTGGTAACTCGGATATTGATCTTATTCTCGGGATGGATTGGCTTTCTAAGCACAAGGCTCAGCTTGATTGTGCAGCCAGGCAGATTCAATTGACTCATTCGTCTGAGGATGTAATTGTCTTTGCCGCTCGTGATGATACCATCCGTCTGTTTTCTCTCAATGAGAAGGGTGAACTCGATGCCATCTCGCAAATTCCAGTCGTTTGCGAATATCAAGACGTCTTTCCAGAAGAGCTTCCAGGAATGCCTCCGCACCGGCCAGTTGAATTCGTTATTGATCTTGAGCCTGGCACGGAACCTGTGTGCAAACGTCCTTACAAGCTCGGACCTGAAGAGTTGAAGGAGCTGAAGAAGCAACTCGATATTCAAGAGAAAATGGGTCTTATCCGGCCTAGTTCTTCTCCGTGGGGTTGTGGTGTTCCTTTTGTGAAGAAGAAGGATGGAACGGACCGACTTTGTGTTGATTACCGTCCATTGAACAAGAAGACTATAAAGAACAAATACCCACTTGCCAACATCAACGAGCTGTTCGAACAACTCAAAGGTGCCAAAGTATTCTCCAAGCTTGATCTTCGTATGGGTTATCATCAGATTCGAATCCGTGAGCAAGATATTCCCAAGACGGCTTTCAGAACAAGCTATGGTTCATACGAATACACTGTCATGTCTTTTGGCCTCGTCAACTCTCCTCTGACTTTCTCTTGCATGATGAACTTCATCTTCAACGCCTACACCAATGACTTCGTTTTGGTCTATCTCGACGACATTCTGGTTTTCTCGAAGAACAAGGAAGATCATGCCAAGCACTTGCGTTTGGTACTCGATAAGCTCAGGGAACATCAGTTCTACGCCAATGTAACACCCTCGATGCGACTATAGCTCCCACGTGTCGAGGCACGACTTAGAGACATAATCGCATTGAAGGCATATGTCGCAAGTTAGGCAATCTTCACAACATCCCATGTAATATGATAATAAAAGGGGAGATAGCATAGTTGGCTTACACTCGCCACGCCAATCAAGTACATAAATAACATTACATCATCCAAACACTCATGGCCCGACTACGGCGCCAAAATAAAAGAGAACCCAACATGCGACACGGTCCCAATCACCCCCAACTGGGCACCACTACTGATCATCGGGAAAGGAAACATAGTAACGTTGAGAGTCCTTGTCGAACTCCCACTTGAGCTCATACGCGTCTCCTGGAGCGGAATCATCAGGCCCTGCATCTGGTGTAATAGTAATCTTTGAGCCACAGGACTCAGCAATCTCGCACCCACGCGATCAAGACTATTTAAGCTTATAGGTAAGGCAAGGTAAAATATGAGTGGAGCTGCAGCAAGCGACTAGCAAGTATGGTGGCTAACTGATTCGCAAAAGAGAGCGAGAAGAGAAGGCAAAGCACGAGCGAGAAACAAGAGAACCACCTGCACAAACATTACTCCAACACCGTGTCCACTTCTCGGACTCCGCCGAGAAGAGGCCATCACGGTAACACACTTAGTTTATTCATTTTAATTAAAGAAGGTTCAAGTTATCTACAACCAGACATTAACAAATTCCCATCTGCCCATAACCGCGGGAACGGCTTTCGAAAGTTCAATCCCTGTAGGGGAGTCCCAACTTAGCCCATGACAAGCTCTCACGGTCAACAAAGGAATAGACCTCCTCCCAAGACGTTCCGATCAGACTCGGTATCTCGGTAATTCAAGACACTTCGACAGGTTAAAACAAGACCAGCAACACCACCTGAATGTGCCGACAAATCCCGATAGGAGCTGCACATATCTCGTTCTTAGGGCACACTCAGATTGTCTAAACTTCCGGTAGGCCAGCCCAGAGTTGCCCCTGGTAGCCACCGGCGGCTGACAGTTTGGACCAACACTCAGAGGAGCACTGGCCCTGGGGGGTTAAAATAATGATGACCCTTGAGTCTGCAGAACCCAAGGGAAAGAAAAGGCTAGGTGGAAAATGGTAAAACCAATATTGGGCATTGCTGGAAAAGCTTTAATCAAGGCGAAATATCAAGGGGTTCCCATTATAACCCAACCGCGTAAGGAACACAAAATCCGGGAACATAACACCGATATGACGGAAACTAGGGCGGCAAGAGTGGAACAAAACACTAGGCGAGAGGCCGAGCCTTCCACCCTTTACCAAGTATATAGATGCATTAAGATAACAAGATAATATATTGATATCCCAACAAGTAAATAAAAGAATGTTCCAACAAGGAACGACCTTCAATCTTCACCTGCAACTAGCAACGCTATAAGAGGGGCTGAGCAAAGCGGTAACATAGCCAATCAATGGTTTGCTAGGACATGGTGGGTTAGAGGTTTGACATGGCTTTTTGGGAGGCTTGAAAGCAAGTGGTAGGCATCGTAGCAATGGCATAGCAAAAGAGCGAGCAATCTAGCATAGCAAAGATAGTAGTGATTTCGAGGGTATGATCATCTTGCCTGCAGAGTTGTCAGAGTTGACTGGATCCTCGAAAGCAAACTCAACGGGCTCCTCGTTAGAGAACTCGTCTCCCGGATCTACCCAAACAAGACAAACAAGCAACAAGGATACAATCTACCACGTGCAAACTCAAACAACACGATGCAAAGATGATATGCTATGCGGGATGCGATGCGGGATGCAAAATGCAAGATATGACAGGAAATGCATGAACCTGGCCTCAACATGGAAAACCAAGTGTGCCACTGGAAAGATGAGATGAAATCGCTTGAAAATGATATAAAGAACGCCGGAATCGGAGTTACGGTTTGGAAATGGCAAGCGATTCAAAAATGACACCGGTCTACGATTTACAGCAAGTAGGCATCTAAATGCAATGAAATGAACATGCTACAGCACCCAAACATGACAACAAAATACATGGCAGGGATGCACACAAGATTCTTAACAAAAGTCTAGCACTGAGCTATGGCCAATTCATCCATTAACAGGTTCAAACAAGCATGGCAAAAATGCATATGACAAACAGATCTCAGACTTGGTGAAATTGACACTTGTCTGGAATTTCAGATCAGGTAGCCCTCTTCGGAGCAACAAAACTACATGCTACAGGATCTGAACATGGCAAAGTAAAGTATGGCATGGAGCTACTCAAAGAGCTTAACAAAAGTCCCTTAGTGACCTTGAGCCAAAAAGGAACAGAAAATGCAATTGCAAGCATGTGAACATAGCAAAAACATAATCAGTTTTCATACTTAGTGAAAACTGGAGCAAGCTGAAATATAACTCAAGTAGGCATGTTTACGAGCTCGATGCACTCACTACGGTGCAAGTCATGGCAACAAAAGAATACACCCATCAATAAGGCACAAAATTCAATCTAGACATGGCAAGAACAAAAGCATAGCATGCACGGATCAACTACAACATCATCGGCAAAATTGCAAACAAGTTGACAATCTGCCCAGATTCACAAAGTAGAAAAAGTAGAGCTCGATTGACTCAAGCTAGGGTGCTCCATAATTGAAATCAAAGACATGGATGGATAGAGCACTAAAAGATTAACAAAACTCCCTTACTGATCATCCTCAAAAGAGGCACGGATCACTAGGAAACAACATGAACATGTGGCATCATGAGATAAACAGCTCCAGGACTTTAGTGAAATTACTAAGTCCCTGAAATCAGACTTAGCAAGTGCACCACTTTGCAAGCTTTCACAAGTCACCACACACATCCTAAAAATACATGGGTTGCACCTCTGGAAATATGACAACACCCTTAACAAAACACATGTAGAACTCATGGGCATATCATGCACACATTAATCATGGCAAAAATGATAAAAACCTAAATGGAGTAGCAGATCTGACAATTAACTCAAGTAGCCCTCTTCTAACAGCATTTCGGGCATCAAGATGAACTCAAATGAAAATGATGCAATGTAATGAAATGATCTACTCTCTGAGATGAACATTTCGATATGCTATATGCATGAATCGGAGCTACGGATGCAAAGTTACGGGGCTACGAACATGTGCATATGGGCTGAGAATTTCGGGACTTGGACAAAAAATCAACCTCTAGGGTTTCACTGTTCACAGATCTGGATCGGGATCGCGGCATGCGGCCCGAGGCGGCGGTGCTCTCGCCGGAGAGGACGAGGGGGGATGCCGGACGGCGGCAGCGAAAGGCGGCGGCGGCGGCCGGGCGGCGCGGCCACCGGAGCTGCCGGGGCGGCGCGATCGAGGCGGTGGCCGGGCGGAGGTGGCGGGGAGGCGCGGCGGCCGGCGACCTGCGACGGCGGGGAGGCGGGCGCGCGCAGCGAGGCGGGCAGAGAGGCGGCGGAGCCGGCGACGTCGGGCACCGGCGCCGAGGGAGACGGCGGCGCTAGCGGGCGCGGGCGCGGCCCGGTTGGAGCGGGGAGGGGGGCCGGCTTCGGGCCGGCGGGCCTGGGCGGCGGCGTGGGCGGGAGCCGCCACGTGGCAGCGTCTGATAGGCGCGGGCGGGCGGCGGCGGCGTGTCTGGCCGGAACGGACATGTCCGGCGCGGCACGAGGTGGATTTTTAGGGTTTCGATGAGAGGGGATCCGCGAAATTTCGGGAGGGTCTATTATAGGCATAGAGGGAGCTAGGAGAGTCCATATGAGGTGCGGTTTTCGGCCACGCGATCGAGATCGAACGCTCTAGATGATGGAGCAGAGTTTGGGGGGTTTTGGGCCAAATTGAAGGGGTGTTGGGCTGCAACACACACGTGGCCTTTTCGGTCCCTCGGTTAACCGTTGGAGTATCAAACGAAGTCCAAATGGTACGAAACTTGACAGGCGGTCTACCGGTAATGTTTAATCCCCACACACGAAAGAAAGCTAGAAATAACCACCGGAGGAGAATGAAGCGCCGGAATGCAAAACGGACAACGGGGAAAATGCTCGAATGCATGAGACGAACACGTATGCTTATGCAATGCACATGATGACATGATATGAGATGCATCACAACGATAACAACACACGGAGACAAAGACCCGAACCCGAGGAAATAAATATAACTTAACGCCGGAAACGGCAAGAGTTGGAGTACAAATTGGGAAAGTTACATCCGGGGTGTTACAACACTCCACCACTACGAAAGGATCTCGTCCCGAGATCTTGGACTGAAAGAACGTCGGGTACTTAGAACGGAGGTGATCCTCGCGTTCCCAGGTAGCTTCACGGTCGGAATGGTGTGACCACTTAACTTTGAGAAATTTGATTGACTTGTTGCGAGTCTTGCGTTCAGTCTCTTCAAGAATAGCAACTGGGTGCTCACGATAAGAGAGATCTTCTCGGAGCTCAATGTCCTCGAAGTTGACGGTGCGGTCAGGAGTCTTGAAGAACTTTCGAAGCTGAGAGACATGGAACACGTCATGAATATTTGCAAAGTTTGAAGGAAGCTCGAGTTGATAGGCGAGGTCGCCTCTCTTGCTGACAATCTTGAAAGGTCCCACGTATCTAGGGGCAAGCTTCCCTTTGATACCGAAACGACGAGTACCTTTCATAGGAGAGACACAGAGGTAACATGATCTCCGATCTCGACAGCCAAATCACGGTGCTTACTATCATAGTAGCTCTTCTGACGGGATTGGGCTACTTTGAGGTTATTACGAATGACTTTGCACATTTCTTCTGCCTCTGTGATTAAGTCATTACCCAAAAGCTGACGTTCACCGGTTTCAAACGAAGTCCAAATGGTACGAAACTTGACAGGCGGTCTACCGGTAGTAAACCAAGGCCGCTTGGCAAGTCTCGGTCCAATCCGGAAATGTTTAATCCCCACACATGAAAGAAATCTAGAAATGACCACCGGAGGAGAACAAAGCGCCGGAATGCAAAACGGACAACGGGGAAAATGCTCGAATGCATGAGACAAACACGTATGCAGATGCAATGCACATGATGACATGATATGAGATGCATGACAACGATAACAACACACGGAGACAAAGACCCGAACCCGAGGAAATAAATATAACTTAACGCCAGAAACGGCAAGAGTTGGAGTACAAATTGGGAAAGTTACATCCGGGGTGTTACAGCCAAGTTCTCCAAGTGTGAATTTTGGCTCGATGAGGTTCTTTATCTTGGTCATATCATCTCTGCCAAGGGCATTGCGGTGAATCCGGAGAAGGTGTCTGCAATTGTGAATTGGGAACCTCCTCAAAACGTGAAGCAACTCTGTAGCTTGCTCGGTCTCGCAAGCTACTGTCGAAGATTCGTTGAAAACTTTTCTAAGATCGCGAAGCCTCTCTCAAATCTTCTCCAGAAGCATGTCAAGTATGTTTGGTCTCCGGAGTGTGACATTGCTTTCAACACTTTGAAAGAGAAATTGATCACTGCTCCAGTTCTGACTCCGCCTGATGAATCCAAACCGTACGAGGTCTTTTGTGATGCCTCTCTCCAAGGTCTTGGCGCAGTATTGATGCAAGAGAAGAAAGTTGTTGCTTATACCTCTCGCCAGTGGAAGCCTAATGAGAAGAACTACCCCACTCATGATCTCGAGTTGGCGGCAGTTGTGCATGCTCTTTTGACTTGGAGACATCTTCTATTGGGAAGAAAAGTGGACATTTTCACTTATCACAAGAGTCTCAAGTACATCTTCACTCAGCCTAATCTCATCCTCAGGAAAACTCGATGGGTCGAAATGATTCAAGAGTATAATCCGAGTATCGAGTATACTCCAGGCAAGGCCAATGTGATTGCTGACGCTTTGAGCAGAAAGGCTTACTGCAACAGTCTGATTCTCAAGCCTTATCAACCCGAGCTTTGTGAAGCTTTCCGCAAACTTAACCTGCAAGTTGTTCCTCAAGGTTTCCTGGCCAACCTCCAAGTCTCTCCTACCTTAGAAGACCAGATTCTCCAAGCCCAGCTTCTTGATGCTATGGTGAAAAAGGTGAAGATTGGGATTGCCAAGAGTCAACCCAAGTACAAGTGCTACCGTCTTGATGACAAGGACACTCTCTTCTTCGAGGATCGTATTGTTGTACCCAAAGGTGACCTTTGTAAAGTGATCATGAACGAGGCTCACAATTCTCTCCTCTCCATCCACCCTCGGATTACGAAGATGTATCAGGACCTCAAGCAGGCTTATTGGTGGACTCGAATGAAGCGCGAGATTGCTCAATTCGTGAATGAATGTGATGTCTGCAGAAGAGTGAAGGCAGAACACCAAAGGCCAGTTGGTCTCCTCCAACCTCTTGCCATTCCAGAATGGAAGTTTGACCACATCGAAATGGACTTCGTGACTGGGTTTCCAAAGTCCAAGCGTGGCAATGATGCTATATTCGTTGTCATCGACAAACTCACCAAAGTGGCTCACTTTCTGCCTATCAAAGAGTCAATCACTGCAGCTCAATTGGCGGAACTCTATACCTCTCGGATTGTCTCTCTGCACGGTATTCCACAAGTGATCTCTTCAGACCGTGGCAGCATCTTTACCTCCAAGTTTTGGGATTCTTTTCAGAAGGCCATGGGCACTAAGATCCGCTTCAGCACAGCTTTCCATCCTCAAACTAGCGGTCAAGTCGAGCGTGTCAACCAGATTCTTGAAGATATGCTCAGGGCTTGTGTGATCTCCTTCGGCATGAAGTGGGAGGATTGTCTTCCTTATGCTGAATTCTCCTACAACAACAGTTTTCAAGCAAGTTCGGGCAAGGCCCCATTTGAAATTCTGTATGGCAGGAAGTTCCGTACCCCTCTCAACTGGTCTGAAACCGGTGAACATCAGCTTTTGGGTAATGACTTAATCACAGAGGCAGAGGAAAAGTGCAAAGTCATTCGAGGTAACCTCAAAGCAGCCCAATCCCATCAGAAGAGCTACTATGATAGTAAGCACCGTGATTTGGCTTTCGAGATCGGAGATCATGTTTACCTCCGCGTCTCTCCTATGAAAGGTACTCGGCGCTTTGGTATCAAAGGGAAGCTTGCCCCTAGATACGTGGGACCTTTCAAGATTGTCAGCAAGAGAGGCGATCTCGCCTATCAACTCGAGCTTCCTTCAAACTTTGCAAATGTTCATGATGTGTTCCATGTCTCTCAGCTCCGAAAGTGCTTTAAGACTCTTGACCGCATCGTCAACTTCGAGGACATTGAGCTCCAAGAAGATCTCTCCTATCGTGAGCACCCAGTTGCTATTCTTGAAGAGATTGAACGCAAGACTCGCAATAAGTCAATCAAATTCCTCAAAGTCAAGTGGTCACACCATTCCGACCGTGAAGCTACCTGGGAATGCGAGGATCACCTCCATTCTGAGTACCTGGCGTTCTTTCAGTCCTAGATCTCGGGACGAGATCCTTTCGTAATGATGGAGTGTTGTAACACCCCGGATATGACTTTCCCAATTTGTACTCCAACTCTTGCCGTTTCCGGCATTAAGTTATTTTATTTTCTCGGGTTCGGGTTTTGTCTCCGTGTGTTGTTATCATTGTCATGCATCTCATATCATGTCATCATGTGCATTGCATTTGCATACGTGTTCATCTCATGCATTTGAGCATTTTCCCCGTTGTCCATTTTGCATTCCGGCGCTTCGTTCTCCTCCGGTGGTCATTTCTAGCTTTCTTTCGTGTGTGGGGATTAAACATTTCCGGATTGGACCGAGACTTGCCAAGCAGCCTTGGTTTACTGCCGGTAGACCGCCTGTCAAGTTTCGTATCATTTGGACTTCGTTTGATACTCCAACGGTTAACCGAGGGACCGAAAAGGCCTCGTGTATGTTGCAGCCCAACACCCCTCCAATTTGGCCCAAAACCCACCTAAACCTGCTCCATCATCTAGAGCGTTCGATCACGATTGCGAGGCCGAAAACCGCACCTCATTTGGACTCTCCTAGCTCCCTCTATGCCTATAAATAGGTCCCCCTCGAAAAATCCGGATCCCCCTCGTCCAAAACCCTAAAAATCGTCTCCGCGTCGGCCGGACACGTCCGTCCGGGACGGACATCGCCGCTGCCCCAACCGGGAGCTGCCACATGGCGCCCCCATGACCACATCATCGCCCCGCGCCGTCAGGCCCGATCGGGCCCGTTCCCGGCCCCCGCGGCCCACGTCACCACCATCGCCATGGCCGCCCCACCCGGCCACCACTCCGGTCCCGCGCCGGCCGCCACCACCGACGCCGCCCCGGCCTCTCCTCCCCTCGGCCTCCTCTTCCTCCCTCTACTCCGGCCGCCGCATGGCCATCGACGCCGGCAAGACCCCGGCGAACCTCGGGGCACGTGCAAACCCTAGATCTGGGAGGTGGTTTTTCTTCTATGTCCCAAAAATCCCAGATCCATATGCTCCTGTTCATCGTGTCGTATCTCCGCATCCGTAACTCCGATTCCGGCATTCTTTATATCGTTTTCAAGCGATTTCATCTCTTCTTTCCGGTGGCACACTTCGATTTCCAAGTTGAGGCCAGGTTCATGCATCCCTTTGTCAAATATTGCATATGCATCCCGCATTGCATCCCACATAGCATATCATCTTTGCATCATATTGTTTGAGCTTTGCACGTGGTTGATTGTGTCCTTGTTGCTTGTTTGTCTTGTTTGGGTAGAGCCGGGAGAAGAGTTCGCTAGCGAGGAGCCCGTTGAGTTTGCTTTCGAGGATCCAGTCAACTCTGACAACTTTGCAGGCAAGATGATCATACCCTCGAAATCACTACTATCTTTGATATGCTAGATTTCTCGCTCTTTTGCTATGCCAATGCTACGATGCCTACCATTTGCTTTCAAGCCTCCCAAATTGCCATGTCAACCCTCTAACCCACCATGTCCTAGCAAACCGTTGATTGGCTATGTTACCGCTTTGCTCAGCCCCTCTTATAGCGTTGCTAGTTGCAGGTGAAGATTGGAGGTCGTTCCTTGTTGGAACATTTATTTACTTGTTGGGATATCATTATATTATCTTGTTATCTTAATGCATCTATATACTTGGTAAAGGGTGGAAGGCTCGGCCTCTCTCCTAGTGTTTTGTTCCACTCATGCCACCCTAGTTTCCGTCATACCGGTGTTATGTTCCCGGATTTTGCGTTCCGTACGCGGTTGGGTTATAATGGGAACCCCTTGATAGTTCGCCTTGATTAAAGCTTTTCCAGCAATGCCCAACCTTGGTTTTACCATTTGTCACCTAGCCTCTTTTCCCTTGGGTTTCCGGAGCCCGAGGGTCATCTTATTTTAGCCCCCCCTGGGCCAGTGCTCCTCTGAGTGTTGGTCCAACCGAGCGATGTCCGGGGCTACCAGGGGCAACTCTGGGCTGGCCTACCCGACGTCTTGCTCATCTGAGTGTGCCCTGAGAATGAGATATGTGCAGCTCCTATCGGGATTTGTCGGCACATTCGGGCGGTGTTGTTGGTCTTGTTTTAACCTGTCGAAGTGTCTTGTAGAACCGAGGTACCGAGTCTGATCGGAACGTCTCGGGAGGAGGTCTATTCCTTCGTTGACCGTGAGAGCTTGTCATGGGCTAAGTTGGGACTCCCCTGCAGGGATTTGAACTTTTGAAAGCCGTGCCCGCGGTTATGGGCAGATGGGAATTTGTTAATGTCCGGTTGTAAATTACTTGAACCTTAACTTAATTAAAATGAATCAACTGAGTGTGTTACCGTGATGGCCTCTTTTCGGCGGAGTCCGGGAAGTGGACACGGTGTTGGAGTAATGTTTGCGCAGGTTGCTCTCTAGTTTCTCGCTCGTGCTTTGCCTCCTCTTCTCGCTCTCTTTTGCGAACAGGATAGCCACCATATTTGCTAGGCGCTTGCTGCAGCTCCACATATACTGTTACCTTGCCTTACCTATAAGCTTAAATAGTCTTGATCGCGAGGGTGGAGATTGCTAAGTCCCTGTGGCTCACAGATTACTATTACACCAGATGCAGGGCCTGATGATTCCGCTCCAGGTGACACGCTCGATCTCAAGTGGGAGTTCGACAAGGACTCTCAACGTTATTATGTTTCCTTTCCTGATGATCAATAGTGGTGCCCAGTTGGGGGTGATCGGGACCGTGTCGCATGTTGGGTTATCTTTTATTTTGGTGCCGTAGACGGGCCATGAGTGTTTGGTTGACGTAATGTTATTTATGTACCTTGATTGACGTGGCGAGTGTAAGCCAACTATGTTATCTCCCCTTTTATTAATTATATTACATGGGATGTTGTAAAGATTACCTTACTTGCGACTTATGCCTTCAATGCGATTATGTCTCTAAGTCGTGCCTCGACACGTGGGAGCTATAGTCGCATCGAGGGTGTTACAGTAGGGGTAAGCACAGGAGCCAGGCAACCCAGCTTGGCCCAAACTTAAGTCATATCGATGCATATAATGGCGAATAAAAGGTACATGCGGAAGTATAACACATGTGTTGGGCATGAAGCCCGTATAAATAAGCTTCTGTTTAAAGAAGCCCCCAGGTTTAATTAGTGCGGATAGCGCGTCACTTTATGAGCCTTTAAAGGCTATAAGAGAGAGAGAAGGAGGAGAGAAATGTAAGGCAGAAAGTATATAACAAATGGACAGAGGAAGGAGACGAACACAGAGTCCGGCGCTAGGCATAGAATCTTCGTAGACGGGCTGCGTTCCATGGGTTCGGCTCGAGTCGGTTATCCGATGCATCTCACAGGCGGTACGCTCCACGAGTTAGGACTTGGTCGATTATGAAGGGACCTTCCTACTTGGGCTTTAGTTTGTCCTTTTTCTTGTCCGGCAGGCGTAGAACTAATTCGCCAACGTTGTAATTTTTGGCCCGTACTTATCTGCTTTGGTATCTTCGAGCCTGCTGTTGATAGAATGCGGAACGGGCTTTTGCCACGTCACGCTCTTCCGCCAAGGCGTCCAAACTGTCCTGACGATCGATCTTGGCTTCTCTTTCTTCGTACATGCGCACTCGAGGTGAGTCATGAATTATGTCGCAGGGCAAAACTGCCTCTGCGTCGTACACCATGAAGAATGGTGTGTATCCGGTGGTGCGATTCGGCGTGGTCCGCAGCCCCCAGAGTACGGAGTCGAGCTCCTCTACCCAGTGCGTATTAGATTCCTTAAGGGACTGCACTAATCTGGGTTTGATGCTGCTCATGATAAGACCATTTGCACGTTCGACCTGGCCGTTGGTTTGTGGGTGATAGACGGAAGCATAATCGAGCTTGATGCCCATGTTTTTGCACCAGAGTTTTACCTTATCGGCCGTAAAGTTCGTGCCGTTATCAGTGATGATGCTGTGGGGGACGCCGTAACGGTGTACAACCCCAGATATAAAGTCTGTCACCGGTCTGAATTCGGCCATCTTAACAGGCTTGGCTTCTATCCATTTAGTGAACTTATCCACCATGACTAGTAAGTATTTTTTCTTGTGGGTTCCGCCTTTAAGGGGTCCAACCATGTCAAGCCCCCAGACCGCGAAGGGCCAATTGATGGGGATAGTTTGGAGGGCGGTGGGTGGCATATGGCTTTAGTTTGCAAAAAGCTGGCAGCCGATGCATCGTTGGACTAAGTCCTGGGCGTCTGCCCGGGCCGTCGGCCAATAAAAGCCTCTACGGAAGGCCTTTCTTACAAGGGACCGAGCTATAGCGTGATGTCCGCCGAGTTCGGCATGAATTTCCGCCAGGAGGTTCCGCCCTTCCTCTTCGGAGATGCACCTTTGAAGGACTCCGGTAGTGCTTTTCTTATAAAGCTCTCCCTCATGGACTTTATAGGCTTTAGATCGCCGCACTATGCAGCGTGCCTCATTTTGGTCCTCAGGGAGTTCCTGCCTAGTAAGGTAGGTGGGGAATGGTTCTGTCCACGGGGCGATGACGGCCATTATTACGTGGGCTATAGGTGTTATTTCATTGGTAGAGCCTCCAATTATGTCAGAGTGTTCGGTGTCGGGCAGTGCGGTTGGGTCCGGGCTGTTATTGCCAAGTTCCCCTTCCCATACTACGGACAGCTTGAACAACCTTTCCAAGAAGATGTTGGGGGGGGGGACTACATCACGTTCTGCGCCGATGCGTGCCAGGACATCTGTCGCCTGATTATTTTCCCGGGCTATATGGTGAAATTCGAGCCCTTCGAACCGAGCTGACATTTTTGGGACGGGGTTGTGATAAGCTGCCATTTTTGGATCCTTGGCATCAAAGTCTCCATTTATTTGGGATATTGCGAGGTTTGATTCCCCGCGCACCTCTAGGCGTTGAATGCCCACGGATGCTGCCATCCGGAGACCGTGTAAAAGGGCCTCATATTCGGCTGCATTGTTGGAGTTTGTGTACATTATCTGGAGTACATATTGAACTGTGTCTCCTGTGGGGGACATCAAAACGACGCCAACCCCTAGACCGGCCAACATTTTGGAGCCGTCGAAGTGCATGACCCAGTTTGAATATGTGTCGTACTCTTTAGGGAGTTCGGCCTCCGTCCATTCTGCGATGAAGTCATCCAAAACTTGCGACTTGATAGCTCGCCGTGGCTTGTAAGTTATGTCAAACGGGAGGAGCTCAATGGCCCATTTTGCAATCCGGCCCGTCGCGTCGCGGTTGTTTATAATATCGTTAAGAGCCACTTCCGAGGCTACTGTTATTGAACACTCTTGAAAGTGTTCGCAGCTTCCGGGATGCCATAAATACCGTGTACGCAATCTTTTGATAATGTGGGTACCGTGACTTGCACGGAGTAAGGACAGTGGACACGTAATAGACCGGCTTTTGAAGGGGGAATTTGTGTTCGTCCGTTTCTCGTTCGACAACGAGCACTGCGCTTACGACCTGATGGGTTGCTGCAATGTATAATAGCATTGGTTTGCCAATGTTTGGCGCGGCAAGGACTGGGTTTGTTGCCAAGATGGCTTTTATTTCGTCGAGTCCGGCCGTGGCTGCATCCGTCCACTCGAAGTGTTCGGTGCACCGAAGGAGGCGGTAAAGGGGTAGGGCCTTTTCTCCTAGGCGGGAGATAAAGCGGCTTAGAGCCGCCACGCATCCGGTTAATTTTGTATTTGTTTGAGGTCCTTCATGATATCCAATTGTGACAGAGCTCGGATCTTGGCTGGATTTGCTTCAATTCCTCTACCGGATACAAAGAAGCCCAAGAGCTTTCCGGCTGGAACGCCAAAAACGCATTTTTCCGGGTTGAGCTTGACGTCGTATGTTCGGAGGTTATCGAATGTTAGCCTCAAGTCATCTACTAGAGATTCGACATGTCTTGTTTTAACGACCACATCATCTATGTATGCCTCCACTGTTTTGCCGATCTGGTTTGCCAGACATGTCTGAATCATGCGCTGATATGTTGCGCCGGCGTTTTTGAGCTCGAAGGGCATTGTGTTGAAGCAGAATGGGATGTATGGTGTGATGAATGTTGTTTCGGCTTGGTCTGACTCTGCCATCTTCATTTGATGGTAGCCGGAGTATGCGTCGAGGAAACACAACGAATCGTGTCCTGCGGTAGCGTCGATAATTTGATTGATGCGGGGGAGAGGGAAGGGATCCTTTGGGCAAGCCTTGTTAAGGTCTTTGAAATCAACGCACGGGCGCCAGGATTTGTCCTTCTTTGGTACCATCACCAGGTTTGCTAGCCAGTCCGGATGTTTTATATCTTTGATGAATCCGGCCTCCAATAGCTTGGCTAGTTCCTCTCCCATGGCCAGTTTCTTAGGTTCGGAAAAACGCCGAAGAGCCTGTTTGACTGGCTTGAATCCTTTTAGGATATTTAAGCTGTGTTCGGCCAGCCTGCGTGGGATTCCTGGCATGTCTGAAGGGTGCCAGGCGAAAATGTCCCAGTTCTCTCATAGGAACTCTCGCAGTGCGGTGTCTACATCAGGGTTTAACTGTGCCCCGATGGAAGCTGTTTTATTGGGGTCTGTTGGATGGACCTGGAATTTGACTATTTCGTCCGCCGGTTTAAAGGAGGTGGACTTGGATCTTTTATCGAGTATCACATCGTCCCTATTTACCGTGGAGCGCAGCGCAGTCAGTTCCTCAGCCGCTAGGCCTTCGGATAGTGCCTCGAGGGCCAGTGCGGCTGTCTTGTTTTCGGCACGGAGTGCTATGTCCGGATCACTAACGAGAGTGATGATTCCGTTAGGCCCGGGCATCTTGAGCTTCATGTACCCGTAATGGGGTATTGCTTGGAAGAATGTAAATGCTTCCCGCCCTAGCAGAGCATGATATCCTCTACTGAACGGGGCCACCTGGAACGTGACCTCTTCGTACCTGTAATTATCCAGCGTGCCGAACACCACATCTAGTGTGATTTTTCCTGTACAGCGCGCTTCCCTACTGGGGATTATTCCTCTAAAGGTTGTGCTGCTTCGCTCAATGCGGTTCCAGTCTATTTCCGTTTTTTGAAGGGTTTCCTCATAAATGAGGTTCAATCCGCTGCCGCCATCCATGAGTACATTGGTAAGACGAAAGCCGTCCACTATTGGACTGAGGACCAATGCGTCTGGTGCTCGGGATGTTCGGAATTTAGGTTCATTACTGGCGTTAAAAGTAATAGCCGTGTCACTCCATGGGTTTATTGTTGCTACTTGGCAGATTTCGGCAAGGCCGCGGAGTGTTCTTTTTCGCATATTATTTGATGCGGAAGTCTCGAAGACTGTTAATACCGTACTGGTTTCTCTGGGGTGGCTTTCTGTGGCTTCTGGAATTAGAAGATCTTTGCCAATTTTTGCCACCTGCCGGAGTATCCAACATGTTCTAAGGCTGTGAGTTGGTGTGGCGCCCTCTGCACTATGGATTTTATAGGGTCCATTAAGCCATCCTTCCAGTATGGTTCCGTGCCCTGTAGAGGGCTTTTGTTTTTTTGGTATTGAACCCGGGTGTTTGGCGATGATGCACCCTTTTGTTTCGGACTGGATTTGTATTCAGGGCCGGATTGTCCCAAAATTTTATTTCGGTTTTCCAGGCGCTTTCCATCGCATAGTACTTTCGTACTATGGACGCCAAGTCAGCGAAGCATGTAATATCACGGCGACTTATGGCGTTGAGGATTCCCTTGTCCGTGCAATTATTGCAGAAGAATAAAATTGCGTCTTCCCCGCGGCAGTCCTTTATCCTGTTCATAACCAGGAGGAATATGGCCCAGTAATGATGTACTGTTTCTTCGGGCTCTTGCCTAATTTGGTGTAGATCGCTTATGTACGGGTGGGTGGGTGGAATCAAATCCGAAACCTCACCCAATCTGAGACCCAGGGGCCAAGGAGTTTCCGAACTCGGAAGTTTGGATTCTTGGATGCTGTCCAATGAATCTAGGCTGTCACCTAACTTTAAGTTCAGGTCTTGAGTGATGTCCTCCCCTCCGCGGGTATCCGACTTGGAGGGATCGGGAATCCGGACATATCTAGTCCTTAAGATAGATGAAGGGTCGCCGCACTGTCCCTCTACCACGGCAACGTGATGGGTGACCTGGGGGAGTTAATCTCTCTCAAATCGGGTTTAGACCCAATCTGGTCGTAATCCGTAGCGACTCCCAGGGCAGCGAAGCGATCCAAGAGCTCGTTTAGGGAAGAGAGCTCCATTGGATCTAGCTGCTCGGTGAATTCCGAGCTGACGTGAAGATTGCTTTCGATGACCCGAGAGGTCATCGTCGGCGCAGCAGCCGAACGGGTGGTCATAAGGAAACCACCTAGCCTGAGAGTCTGGCCGACAGCAAAAGCTCCCTTAGCAACGGTGCCGTCTTTAAAGACGGGATGAGGCATCCTTCCTGATGGTGACAGCACAGAGGAACTCACAATGAAAGCACCAATGTCGGTGTCAGAACCGGTGGATCTCGGGTAGGGGGTCCCGAACTGTGCGTCTAGGCCGGATGGTAACAGGAGGCAGGGGACACGATGTTTTACCCAGGTTCGGGCCCTCTTGATGGAGGTAAAAGCCTACGTCATGCTTGATTAATATTGATGATATGTGTAGTACAAGAGTTGATCTTCCACGAGATCAGAGAGGCTAAACCCTAGAAGCTAGCCTATGGTATGATTGTTGTTCGTCCTACGGACTAAACCTCTCCAGTTTATATAGACACCGGAGAGGGCTAGGGTTACACAGAGTCGGTTACAATGGTAGGAGATCTACATATCCGTATCGCCAAGCTTGCCTTCCACGCCAAGGAAAGTCCCTTCTGGACCCGGGACGAAGTCTTCAATCTTGTATCTTCATAGTCCAGGAGTCCGGCCAAAGGTATAGTCCAGCCATCCGGACACTCCCTAATCCAGGACTCCCTCAGCGTCTACCGCGACGCGGGTGCTAAGGAGGACACCGGCACCTCGCCGGATCTAGAGGCCGCCAGGGGAGAGCCGTCGACGTCGCGACGCGGCGCTGGAGATGCCTGAGACACTTCGTGTAATAATTTGTTTAGATAGCAGGTCCACCCACCCACTGGGGGTTTTGGGTGTAATGAACTCGGGCCGTGGGCCTTTTCTTAAATACTTGTGTAAATTTTCATGAGTGCTTTGCTCTTTTGCCTTCTTTTTTTTGTCCGATTTCATGCGTTTTTCCTGTTTTCTTTCACAAACCTCCCCCCGCGAGTCAGACGGCCGAGGCTCCAGTCCATGACAAGGAGTTCGGTTCTTTGAGAGGAGTACGCAGGACTTGGGTCCCTTGAAACGTTGAGCGTGAGCGAAACACCCACTGGGTCGGTTGGCGGCAATCCGGCAAGCCGGTTGGCGAGCAGCCGATCGTGCGGCTGTTCATTTGATGAATGGTTAGCCGGGTTGATCGACCCAGCAACCTTTGACTTAGTGTATTTAGCGTAAAGGAGCTTTGGCCCGTTGTGCTTGCCAGCCGACATCCAAAGCTGGATCTGTGGCTTTAGGGCGAAGTGGGGGACTCGTGACGTCCTAACTTTATCAGGAATCACCAAGTAAGGCGGCGGGGTGGCGACCGAGCCAGCCAGCCCCTGAGCCCCCGGGCTCGAGCGAGTCGGACCGGTGGCCGGGTTCAATGGCATAGTGATGCAAGAAAATAGGACACAATAAATTGGTCGACAAAAGGCAGCCCCCGAGTCTTGTTCGGGGACCCCGCAGTTTCATGCGTTTACAAAAGGCGACGATACATATGCTCGTGCGGCTAACTGTAAAACGGGCAGAGGAGTTCCACGTTCCACGGCCGGGTCATTTCTTCACCGGCGGTGTCCTTCTTGCGCTTCCGTGATTTGCGGGCGTCGATGAGGTAGTAGGCGTTGCGGTCGCGCAAGGCCTTGCTCATGATGAATGGGCCCTCCCATGGAGGGGACAACTTGTGTCGGATCTGCCTGCTCCTGGACGAGTCGGAGGACGAGGTCGCCCTCACGGAACGCGAGGGGCTTGATTTTCTTGCTGTGGTAGTGCCTTAGGCCTTGTTGGTAGATGGACGAGCGACTGAGCGCCAGGAGGCGTGCTTCTTCGAGCAGGTCGACGCCATCTTCACGGGCTTCTTGGACTGCAGATGCGCAACGGAGGCTAAGTCAAGGAGGATGCCAGAGACGGAGCAGTATTGTTCGAGCGCGCCCTTGGCACGCGGCGAGTCGAACTCGACGTCGGTTGGAATGATGGCTTCGGCTCCATAGACGAGGAAGAACGGGGTGAACCCGGTCAACGGATTCGGCATGCTGCGTAGACTCCAGAGAACGGCTGGCAACTTGTCAAGCCAGCTGCCGGGTGAGCGGATGAGTGGCTCGACGAGTCGCGGCTTGACGCCGGACAGGATGAGTCCATTGGCTCGCTCGACCTGCCCATTGGACTGCAGATGCGCAACGGAGGCTAAGTCAAGGAGGATGCCAGAGATGGAGCAGTATTGTTCGAGCGCGCCCTTGGCAAAGTTGGTGCCGTTGTCGGTGATGATGTTGTTTGGCATGCCGTAGCGCACCGCTATGTCCTTGATGAACCGGACGGCTATTGGCCCGTCCAGTTTCTTGATTGGTCTTGCCTCGATCCACTTGGTGAATTTGTCCACTGCCACCAGCAAGTGCGTCATGCCGCCTCGAGCGGTTTTGAAGGGTCCCACCATGTCGAGTCCCCAGATCACGAAGGGCCAGGCGATTAGTATGGTGCGGAGTGCTGACGCCGGCTGGTGGCTGCGTTTGCTGAAGCGCTAGCATCCCTCACACTTGAGGACGAGCGACTCGGCATCTTCAAGGGCCATGGGCTAGTAGAAACCTTGGCGGAACGCCTTGGCCACCAGGGATCGTGATGCCGCGTGGTGCCCGCACTCGCCCTGATGTATGTCGCGGAGGATGTCGATGCCCCATTCCTACTCGACGCAGCGCTTGAACACGCCGGTGGAGCTGCGCTTGATGAGCTCGTTGTTGATGATGCTGTAGGCGGACGCCCGGCGTTGCACTTCCCGAGCTTTGGTCTCGTCCATGGGGAGAACCCCGTTCTCCAAAAATTATGATATCGGGAGGTCCCAAGATGGATCCATAACCACGGTGAAGACGGCCACCAGGGTGGGTTTCCGAGTCGGCGCCCCCCAGCCGGGTTGAGCAACCCCTGGGTCGGGTGTGGCGACGGCCGGGTCTGGGACGATGGTGGCCGGGTCGAGCGGAGCAGCCCCTGGGCCGGTTCAGCAGTCCCGAGCCGGGTTCGGCAGTCCCCGGTCCGGGTTGAGGTGCGGCCGGGTCGTCTGGGATGTGGATGGACTCGGAGTACGGTGACGGCTTGACGGACGGCTTGCGCGGGTGCTCGAGGGAGACGTCGGACGAGATGGCTTGCCGTGACGAGGCGATCTTGGCAAGCATGTCGGCTGCTTCGTTCTCTGCGCGCGGGACATGGAGGAACTCGCAGCCCTCGAAGGATCTGGACAGCTTCTGGATGAGGAAGAGGTAGCTTGCCATGTTGGAGTCACGGGCGTCCCATTCGCCGGAGCAATGTTGCACCACCAGGTCCAAGTCGCCGTAGGACATGATGCGTCTGATGCCGAGTTCCTTGGCAAGCCGGAGGCCGTGCACAAGGGCTTCGTACTCGGCGACGTTGTTGGATGCGGTGAAGTGGATCTGGAGCGCGTAGCGGAGTCGGTCGCCCTTTGGGGACGACAGTACGATGCCAACCCCCAAGTCAAGTCGCATCTTGGACCCGTCGAAGTGCATGCCCCAATGCGTCGAGTCAGGAGGCGGCGGCAAGTACTGGTCTCGGTCCAGTCGACGAGGAAGTCGGCCAGGGCTTGAGACTTGATCGTGGTGCGGGGCTCGTAGAGGATGGTGTGGCCGGCTAGCTGGATCGCCCACTTGGCAACCCGGCCAGAGGCATCCCGGCACCCGATGATTTCTCCGATAGGCGCCGTGCTGACCACGGTGACAACGTGCTCTTGGAAATACTGCTTCAGCTTCTTGGCAGTGAGGTATACGCCGTAGCACATCTTCTGGTAGTGCGGGTAGTTCTGCTTGGAGGTGGAGAGCACCTCGCTCAGGTAGTAGACTGGGCGCTGGACGGCTTGGATCTTGCCCTTCTCTGGTCGCTCGACCACCAACACCATGCTGACCGCTCGTGAGGTCTTGGCTATGTAGAGCAGCAGCGGCTTCTTGTCGGTCGGTGCGGCCTGGACGGGTGCGGTGGAGAGCATGCGCTTGAGGTCTTGGAAGGCCTCGTCTGCCTTGCCGTTCCATTCGAACGGGCTCGTCTTCTTCATTAGCTGGTACAAGGGTAGCGCCCTCTCGCCCAGCCGGCTTAGAAACCGGCTGACCGAGGCCAAGCATCCGGTGAACTTCTAGACATCGCGCAGCCGAGCCGGCTTGCGCATGCGCTCGATGGCCTTGATCTTCTCCGGGTTCGCCTCAATTCCGCGTTCCGAGACGAGGAAGCCGACTAGCTTTCCGGTCGGGATGCCAAAGACGCAATTTTCCGGGTTAAGCTTGACCTTGTATTCATGAAGGTTGGCGAATGTTTCCTTCAAATCGTTGAGGAGCGTGAGGTGCTTCTTGGTCTTCACCACGATGTCGTCCACGTACACGTGGATGTTGCGCCCGAGTTGCGACAACAGGCATTTCTGCATGCAGCGCTGGAAGGTGGCGCCGGCGTTCTTCAAGCCGAACAACATGGTGACGTAGCAACATACACCCCAAAGGGCGTGATGAAGGACGTCTTCAGGGCGTCGGCCGGGTCCAGCTTGATCTGGTGGTAGCCGGAGTAAGCGTCCAGGAAGGACAGGAGCTCACACCCGGCGGTCGAGTCGATGACTTGGTCGATCCGCGGGAGGGCGAACGGATCCTTGGGACAGGCCTTGTTGAGGCCGGTGTAGTCGATACATTTGCGCCAGGTCTTGTTCCTCTTCAGGACGAGGACTGGATTGGCCAGCCACTCGGGGTGAAACACTTCCATTATGAAGCCGGCCGCCAAAAGCTTGGTGACCTCTTCACCAATGGTCCTTGACTTTTCTTCGGAAAATCGTCGTAGGGGTTGATGGACGGGCTTGGCGTCCTTGCGGACGTGAAGTTTGTGCTCGGCGTACTTCCTCGGGTTACCCGGCATGTCCTTGGGGGTCCATGCGAAGATATCCTGATTCTCACGGAGGAGTCGACGAGCTCGCCTTCCTATTTGCTGTCGAGGCGGGTGCCTACGATGACGTACTTGCTGCAGCTGGGGTCTTCTGGGTTGAGCTTCACTTTCTTGATCTCCTTGGAGGGCTTGAAGGCGGCCTCATCGGCCGGACCTGAGGTCGGGATCGACGCGGCGGAGGCCTCGCCTGCCAGGGCGACGATCCGATCGAGCTGGCGCCGCTCCTCGGCAATGACCAGCGACTCGGCCAACTTGGCGCGTCTCGGGCGCACTCCAGGGACTTGCGGTAATCGCCGGTGATGGTGATGAGGCCCTTGGGACCCGGCATCTTCATCTTCAGGAACGATAGTGGGGAACCGCCATGAACTTGGCGAGCGCGGGTCCGGCCCAGCAACGCATGATACGCGCTGGACAGGTCCACCACCTCGAACCAGATCGGTTCGCGCCGGAAGTGGCTGCTGTCACCAAACAGACGTCTAGCGGACCCGGCCAATGGAAGATCGTCCGGGTCGGCTCCAGGTCCTCGGCCTTGAGGCCGAGCTTGGTCATCGTGTCGCGGTAGAGGATGTTGATGCTGCTGCCGCCATCGTTGAGGACTCAGGAGAACTTGCATGTGCTCCGCGCGATGATGGTGGGGTTGAGGATGAGGGTGTAACCACCCGGGCTCGGCATGACTGCCGGGTGATCCTCTCGGGTCTAGGTGATCGGGCGATCCGACCAATGCATGAACTCCGGCTTGGCTGGGACGATGATGTTCACCTCCTGCCGAAGGAGGCGCTCGCTGCGCTTGTCATCGCCGAGGCTGGTGAAGACGACGTAGGCCGCGTTCTGGTCCGGGTAGGCGTCGTTGCGCATCGCGCCGCCAGCTGGAGGCGGGTGGAGGAGAGGCGGCTGCCCCGCGCCTGGAGCCGGAGCCGGAGGGGGCGGGACGTCGTCCCCTCATGATGCGCTTGGTGATGGCGCACTGCCGAAGCGTGTGCGTGGAGGGTTTTTCGCCGCTGTGGTGCTTGCAGGGGGCGTCGAGCATCTGCTCGAAGCTCATGGCGGGTTGCCATGCCGTCTTGCCGGTTTGCCGGCGCTTCGCCGCCGGGTCCGCCGCAGGCTCGGCGGCCGCGATGTGGCGCCGGCTGGTCGGCCTTGCGCTTGTTGTTCTGGTGATGCTGCTGTCCGGCTGCTTTCGCCGGCCGGCTTCGGAGGGGGAACCGGCTTTCGCCTTGCCGGCTTCATCCAGCGCCACCTGGATCTTCATGGCTGAGTCGGCATTGGCGTACTTGTCCGCCGTCACCATGAGTGCGGCCATGGTGGCCGGCTCGGAGAGTAAGAGCTTGTGCTTGAGGAGGGTGCCGTCTCGGCACCCGTTGACGAAGTACTGGATCGCCTGGACTTCATGGACGCCCTCGTAGCTGTTCCGGAGCTCGGTCCAGCGTGCGAGGTAGTCGCGACCGGTCTCCACAGCCCCCTTCACGCACATGGCGAGTTGGCTAGGGCGGCCGGGTTGCTTGTAGGTCCCCGTGAAGTTGCGGATGAAGGCTTCCTCGAAGTCCACCCACGTGTTGATGCTGCCCATCGGCAGGCTGTTCAACCACGTGCGGGCCGACCCTTGGAGCACAGGGCGAGACGATCATTGGCACCGGTGATGCCAATGGCCGTGGTGTAGTCGGTGAGCCAGTCTCCTGGCTTCACCGTCCCGTTGCACTTGGGGGTGTCGCGGGGGAGCATGAATCCTTTAGGGAAGGGCTCCTCCCGGATGCGGGGGCCGAAGCACGCCGGCCCGATAGCGCCACTCTCCTCCACCTCCAGGGAGTGAGCGAGCCGATCTAGGCGGTGGCGAGCGTCCGCGTCGTCAATGGCGCGCGGGCCGAGTCGACTTGTGGCCAGGCCACGGGGGCCGGGTCGGTAGGACCCGGACGCCGGCCATGCTGGCCAGGTCTGCGCTGGATCTCTAGGACGGGCTCGTCGCCCAATCCATCGGCGGCCGTAGCGGCCGGGTCGGGCCGAGTCCGGGCTCAGCCGGAGTGCGCCTCGCCGGGTGGCGAGGAAGCGGTGTGCAGAAGTTCGCCGGACCCACCAAGGCGGCGGAGCCGGATCCCGCCGTGGGTTTGGGGAGCTGGTTGAGGCGGTCCTGTTGGGTGTTGGCGGCGTGGAGGAGTTCGCGCATCCGCCCGATGCGCTCTTTCAGCTCCTCACCCGCGAGCTGGTCCAGGCCGGCTGCGGCTGTCTGGGCAGTGCGCATGTTCTTCGCTGGGGTTCATAGACAGTTGGGACGGTGGCAAGGGCCCGGCCGATCGCTCCTCCCCGGGCACGCACATCGGCGACCCGACTTGGGTCGGCCACGGGCGTGAATCCAGAGGCGAGGTTGGAATGAGTGGGCGCGGGACTGGCGTCCAGGCGACGCTGAGTGGCAGCGAGCGTCTCGGACAGGTCCAGCATCTGTTGGCACCTTTCCTCGAGCTGGGTTCGGGCCTCAGCGACGTTGGTGGTGTCGACGTCGGTGTCGATGGGGATGCAGAGGCTCTGCATCGCGGCATGCAACGGATCGGACGGCTTGATCCGTTCCACTGCGGCCCTGGCTTTGGCTGCCTTCCTCGTCTTGCTCGACGAGGAGGAGGCGCCGTCGCCAGTGACGAAGACCTCCACGTGGACGTCCATTGCCCCGGCGGAAATGCACCACCGAGGGAGAGGGGAGAGTCGGAGTAGCTGAGCACCTCGCTGGGGTACTCGTCGGCTGCGAACGCATCAAAGATGCGCAGCGCGGTGAAGGAGGCGACAAGCGCGCCGCCGACTTCGTCCGCCAGCGCGACGGACTCGTCGGTGTAGGAGAAGGGCCCCGTCTGAAGCATGTTCCCAGCTAGCTCCTCAAGCTGCCCCACGGTGGGCGCCAACTGTCGTGGTGGGCGCACGACAGATGCCAAGGGATGGCAAAAGAGAGGAGGAGGCTCGAGGGCGCTGGTGGACTCCAGAGGCGAGGTTGGAATGAGCAGGCGCGGGACGCGGGACATACCCAGCTTCGGGGCTCTCCGAAGAGATAATACCCCTAGTCCTGCCGAGTGTTGTTGTATGATTGATAGTACAATGTTGCTCCTGGAGCTGTATGGAGGAGGAAAGAAGCTGGCCAAGGCTTAGGCAGTTCCCTCTCCTCGGGTGTTGCTAACTTGGTGTCTGTGATGGAATGTGTTCTCTTCCCTCCGTCCCCATGCATGAGGGCTCCTGGGGGGTTTTATAGGTCAACCCCCCAGGGGTACAGTGGTAATGTTACAAGTCGGTGGGTCCGTATTGTCGGTGTCCGGGAACCCGGGCTAGGTGCCGCTGAGGGCTTGTGGTTCGCCGGGTTCCCCTAGGTGCGGCCCCCGCACGCCTAGGGGGACTGAGCTCCGTCTTGTCGATCATCAGGGCGTGGCCGAGTCGAGTCATGTACAATGCTCTCCGTCAGGTTGCCGCTTGCTGTCGTCAGCGGTGAAGGCGGGGGCACTGTAGCCACGCCGGCCCTAGTTAGCGGGTAGGTGGGGCACTGTTGCCACGTTCCTGCTGACCAGAGGCATGGGCGGGGCACTGTTACGTTGGTCATCGTTGATTGAGTCTCGTCCCATCATACGGCCTGGATGGACGGGAGTTGACCCGCGGTTGGATTGCGTAGCACGCCACGGATGGTACTGGCTTGTTCAGGAGGCTTCGGTCGTGCCGGGTTCAGCTGTCTTGCACTAGTTGTTGGGGCCGAGTCGACGTGTCTTGTCGGGTCGGCTAGTCTGGCCGGCTTGCGGGGCTTGGCCGGGTCGAGCGACCCGGCCAAGCGCGTGCCGGTATTGAGGGGCAGTGCCAACCCCGTTGTTTTTGAAGATGATCCGGGTTTCGTTGCCTGCCCGCCTGCCTGGGGTCCATCCCCCCGACAATCTTACAACTGTAGAAGTTGTCGGAGACTTCATATCTCTCGACCCGGGCATGATCTTGGAAAAACTATTTTTATATTTTGGAACATCTCATATGCTCCGTGCTGCTCAAAACGCTTTTGGAGCCCCGGTTCTAAGCTGTAAAGCATGCCGCGCTGAACCAGGGAGTAATCATCACTACGCGACTGTCAGGCGTTCATAACGTCTTGAGTTGCTGGGAAAACAGGTGCATCACCTAGTGGTGCTTCAAGGACATATGCTTTCTTGGCAGCTATGAGGATAATCCTCAGGTTACGGACCCAGTCCGTGTAGTTGCTACCATCGTCTTTCAGCTTGGTTTTCTCTAGGAACGCGTTGAAGTTGAGGGCAACATTAGCGTGGCCCATTTGATCTACAAGACATATTGCAAAGTTTTATACTATGTTCATGATAATTAAGTTCATCTAATCAAATTATTTAATGAACTCCCACTCAGATAGACATCCCTCTAGTCATCTAAGTGATACATGATCCGAGTCAACTAGGCCGTGTCCGATCATCACGTGAGACGGACTAGTCATCATCGGTGAACATCTTCATGTTGATCGTATCTTCCATACGACTCATGTTCGACCTTTCGGTCTTCCATGTTCCGAGGCCATGTCTGTACATGCTAGGCTCGTCAAGTCAACCTAAGTGTATTGCGTGTGTAAATCTGGCTTACACCCGTTGTATGCGAACATTAGAACCTATCACACCCGATCATCACGTGGTGCTTCAAAACAACGGACCTTAGCAACGGTGCACAGTTAGGGGGAACACAATTCTTGATATTTTAATGAGGGATCATCTTATTTATGCTACCGTCGTTCTAAGAAAATAAGATGTAAAAACATGATAAACATCACATGCAATCAAATAGTGACATGATATGGCCAATATCATTTTGCACCTTTTGATCTCCATCTTCGAGGCGCCATGATCATCATCGTCACCGGCATGACACCATGATCTCCATCATCGTGTCTTCATGAAGTTGTCTCGCCAACTATTACTTCTACTACTATAGCTAACAATTAGCAATAAAGTAAAGTAATTACATGGCGTTTTCATTGACACGCAGGTCATACAATAAATTAAGACAACTCCTATTGCTCCTGCCGGTTTTCATACTCATCGACATGCAAGTCGTGATTCCTATTACAATAACATGATCAATCTCATACATCACATATATCATTCATCACATCCTTTTGGCCATATCACATCACACGGCATATGCTGCAAGAACAAGTTAGACGTCCCCTAATTGTTGTTGCAAATTTTTTACATGGCTGCTATAGGTTTCTAGCAAGAACGTTTCTTCCCTACGCCAAAACCACAATGTGATATGCCAATTTCTATTTACCCTTCATAAGGACCCTTTTCATCAAAACCGATCCGACTAAAGTGGGAGAGACAGACACCCGCTAGCCACCTTATGCAACTAGTGCATGTCAGTCGGTGGAACCTGTCTCACGTAAGTGTACGTGTAAGGTTGGTCTGGGCCACTTCATCCCACGATGCCGCCGAATCAAGATAAGGCTAGTAACGGCAAGTAAATTGACAAAATCGACGCACACAACAACTTGTGTTGTACTCGTACATAGAAACTACGCATAGACCTAGCTCATGATGCCACTGTTGGGGATCGTTGCAGAAATTAAAAAATTTCTACGCATCACCAAGATCAATCTATGGAGTTTACTAGCAACGAGAGGGGAGTGCATCTTCATACCTTTGAAGATCGCAATGCGGAAGCGTTGCAAGAACGCGGTCGGTGGAGTCGTACACGAAGTGATTCAGATCGCGGTTGATTCCGATCTAAGCACCGAACAACGGTGCCTCCGCGTTCAACACATGTGCAGTCCGGTGACGTCTCCCGCGCCTTGATCCAGCAAGGAGAGAGGGAGAGGTTGGGGAAGACTCCGTTCAGCAGCATCACGACGGCGTGGTCGTGGTGGAGGAGCGTGGCACTCCAGCAGGGCTTCGCCAAGCACTTCGAGAGACGAGGAGGGAGAGGGGTAGGGCTGCGCCAGGAGAAGGGGTGTGGTTTCCCTCCCACCCACCACACTATTTATAGGGGGAAGGGGAGAGGGGCCGGCCCCATAGATCCATCTCGAGGGGGGCGGCGGCCCCTCGGGGGGGGGGGCAGCGGCCCCCTTAGGGTTTCCAACTAGGGGGGCGCCCGCCCCGGGGGGGGCAGCAGCCCCCTAGGGTTTCCAACCCTAGGCGCCTTGGGCCCTTGGGGGGCGCACCAGCCCACTAAGGGGCTGGTTCCCACCCAACTACAGCCCATTAGATCCTTCCGGGAAGGTGGACCCTCTCGGTGGACCCCCGGAACCCCTTCTGTGGTCCCGGTACAATACCGATAAACCCCGAAACCTTTTTGATGACTGAAACTGGACTTCCCATATATAAATCTTTACCTCCGGACCATTCCGGAACTCCTCATGATGTCCGGGATCTCATCCGGGACTCCGAACAACATTCAGTAACCACGTACATATATTCCCTATAACCCTAGCGTCATTGAACCTTAAGTGTGCAGACCCTACGGGTTCGGGAGGCATGCAGACATGAGTGAGACATCTCTCCGGCCAATAGCCAACAGCGGGATCTGGATACCCTTGTTGTCTCCCACATGCTCCACGATGATCTCATCGGATGAACCACGATGTCAAGGATTCAATCAATCCCGTATACGATTCCCTTTGTCTACCGGTATAGCACTTGCCCGAGATTCGATCGTCGGTATACCGATACCTTGTTCAATCTCGTTACGGCAAATCTCTTTACTCGTTCCGTAACACATCATCCCGTGATCAACTCCTTGATCACACTGAGCTCATTATGATGATGTCCTACTGAGTGGGCCCAGAGATACCTCTCCGCCATATGGAGTGACAAATCCTAGTCTCGATTCATACCAACCCAACAGATACTTTCGGGGATACCCGCAGTGTACCTTTATAGCCACCCAGTTATGTTGTGACGTTTGGCACACCCAAAGTACCCTTACGGTATCCGGGAGTTGCACAATCTCATGGTCTAAGGAAAAGATACTTGACATTAGATAAACTTTAGTAGACCAACTACACGATCTTGTGCTATGCTTAGGATTGGGTCTTGTCCATCACATCATTACCCTAATGATGTGATCCTGTTATCAATGACATCCTATGTCCATGGTTAGGAAACCATAAACATCTATTGATCAACGAGCTAGTCAACTACAGGCTCACTAGGGACATGTTGTGGTCTATGTATTCACACATGTATTACGATTTCCGGATAACACAATTATAGCATGAACAATAGACAATTATCATGAACAAGGAAATATAATAATAACCATTTTATTATTGCCTCTAGGGCATATTTCCATCAGCTTTGATGGTACTAATTTTGCTAGTTGGAAGGATAAGATGAAAATGCATATTCTTGGACATAACCCTGCCGTTTGGGCTATTGTGTTTATTGGCTTGCAAGGTGAATTCTCTGATGGGAGAGAACCGAACCGTGAAGCTAGCGCGGAAGAGTTGAAGATGCTGCAATACAATGCTCAAGCTTGTGATATTCTCTTCAACGGATTGTGCCCCGAAGAATTCAACAAAATCAGCCGTCTTGAGAATGCAAAGGAAATTTGGGATACTTTGATAGATATGCACGAAGGTACCGACTCTGTCAAGGAATCTAAGTTGTATGTGCTTCAAAGTCAACTTGACAAGTTCAAAATGAAGGATGGTGAAGGTGTCGCTGAAATGTACTCTAGGCTTGCTCTTATCACAAATGAGATTGCCAGCTTAGGAAGTGAAGAGATGACCGACAAATTCATCATCAAGAAGATACTAAGAGCCTTGGATGGAAAATATGATACCGTATGCACATTGATCCAAATGATGCCAAGTTACAAAGATCTTAAGCCAACGGAAGTCATTGGAAGAATTGTTGCTCATGAGATGTCACTCAAGGTTAAGGAGGAGCTCCATAACAAGTCAAGTGGTGCTTACAAAGCCTCATGTGAAGCCCCCACATCATCAAGTGAGAAACAAACCTTCAATGAAGAATTGAGCCTAATGGTGAAGAACTTCAACAAGTTGTACAAGAGTAGAAGCAATGAGAGAAGTTCCAAGTCAAGGTCCTACAATGACAAAAGATCTTCTAGTCGAGAGCGAAACTGCTACAATGGTAGAAGACCCGGACACTACTACAATGAGTGTACGGCTCCCCACAAGAGAAGAGAAGATTCTCCCAAAAGAAGAAGTAGAAGAGAAGAATCACCATCAAGGGAGAGAAGGAGTAGGGATGATCGATATGAACGAAGACCCTCTCGGAGAAGCAAGGATTCGGAGAGGAAGGACAAGTCATCAAGGAGCTACACAAAACGAAGACATCAAGCTCATGTTGGTGAATGGGTATCCAGCTCCGACTCCGACAATGACTCCAAGAGAAGCTATCACTCTGACTCCGAATATACTCAAGATGAAGGTGTTGCCGGTCTAGAACTCCTACGACATATTTGATTCACCAAAGAAGGAATTGGAAGATGCCTCATGGCCAAAGGTCCAAAGGTATCACACCCCGAGTATGTTGATTTCAATAGTGATGAAGATGACTTGTTAGGTGATGATGAGTTACTTGTTAACAACTATAGTGATGAATACTATGATGAAATGAATGACAATGATAAGGAGAAGATTGAGTCTCTAACTAAAGAACTACACACTCTTAAGTTAGCTCATGAAACTATCTTAGGAGATCATCGAGAACTTTTAAGGCTCATGAGAAATTACGTTTTGAGAAGCTCAATCTTGAGCAAGAGCATGAGTTCTTAAAGGCAATCAATGATGATCTTCGCAAGAAAAGTTCTTCTTACATTGCCAAGCGTTTACTCTTATCCACTTACAAGCCTCAAGTCAAGTCTAGTAACAAGAACAAGAAGTATTCTTCCTCTAGTAGTAACAATATTCATGCTAAATCCAATGTTGTTGCTTCTAGTAGTTCTCTTGATTCCACTAATGATTCTCTTAGCCAAGTTACACTTGAGCAATAAAATAGCTTATTGAAGGGAATTATAGAGAAACATGTTTACAAGAGCCTTGTCAGGAGTAAGCAATTCAAGGAAATTGTACGCAAGCAAGGAAGGCACCGGAAGAATCAAGGTGTTGGTTTTGAACGAAAGTTCAATGCCAATGGAGTTGAGTGGGAAGAAGATCAATACCCCAAGACGAAGTTTGTTCCTCAACAAGAGAAGTATGATCCCACTTCTTCCAAAGGGACACAAGCTCAAGATGATCTTCCACCACAAGACCACAAGCAAAAAGGTAAGGACAAGCTTCAAGAGGAAATTGATGCATTTGAAGAAGCTCCTAAGGCCTTGGTCAAGTGGGTTCCCAAGACTACATCAAGTTCCACTTCATCAAGTACAACTACAACCCGAGGATTCCCATCAAGATGGTGTGGATCCCGAAGAAGAAGAACTAGAGAGTTCTTGAGGGTGACTCCGCCAACATACTTCACTCTTATCATTTTGGCAAGAACAAGTGCAATCAACTTCCACATCTTGCACTAGTTCAAGGAGTCACAAACCCTCTTGTTGGTAAGACAAGGGACAAGGTAACCTAAAGCTTTCATAGACATCATCTTGTGTTTGCATCACTCTATGTCTATGGATATCCTTGTTTGTTCCTTGTGGGACTAACCCGTGTAGGTATTGAAAGTGCAACTCACTCCAAAGGATTGCTCCGAATGACCTACATCAACTTAGAGCATCCACATCTTCAACACCTACATGAAGTCATCATCGACAAAACCCAAGGTTAGTTCATCCCTCTTAGGGGGGATCTCACATCTAGGGGGAGCTTTACTCTAACAATTGAGTTACAGCAACTCTAATGGTGTGAACACAACAACGCTTTATGTAAAAGTGGTAACCCCACTTGTGCTTAAACAATGAGTATGACCTATGATCAAATGTTCTCATTTGACTCCTAAGTCAGTATACTCATATATAGATGACCTAGTCATCGCCAATTGCTTGATAGATGCTAGAATTGTTTGTGCATGCTTTGCCACATATTTCAATTGCCATTTTATTGTGTGAGCATGTTGGTTGCATAATTTACTCATTCGAGGACATCTACTTGTTTTTTTGATTGATTGGTTTCCTTTTCTTTTGGACAAGTGGATGGACAAGAATGCCTAAGAACCTTCTCTAGCTATCTATGCTTTTCTCGTCTCAAACTCTATTCATGCTGCATCACAAAATTTGATCAAGTCAGATTCGAACCACTCTGTGTGAGGAGCACTCGGAGTCCCCGATTCGTCATAGACTTAAACTTCCAAAACTTCTTTGTGCATTTCGGTCTAACCGATTCACCCATTTCGGTCATACCGAGATCACTAAGTCGACCTAGGTTTTCAATCTCGGTGCAACCGATTTGAACTTTTCGGTCACAACGAGTTGCAGTAACTGCTTGCAGTTATGCATCTCGGTTCCACCGAGTTGTTCCACTAGGTCACACCGACAGGGTCGGGCTATATATATCCCCGGGTCAAATTTTGGAAAACTTTCTGAAGCTCCTCGACCCGCGCTTAGCCTACTCTGCCTCCAGGGTCTCCGGATCGTCCTCCTCGTCGCCAGCCGCCTCCTGTCGCTGGTCTCCGCCGCCGTCAACGGGAATCAACCCTGCCGTTGCCGCTGTAGCGAGTTCATCGCCGAACTAGGGTATGAACTCGATCACTGTGCTATCCCTATCTGATTCCTAGCACATTGTGTTCGCCATGTATCTTGCCACGATTGAGATCATTCTTATCCATTCAAAACACTCCGTAGTTTAGTCGTGAATTGAAAATTTAGGGTTAGGTTTCCGCCGAAACCATCTCGGACCCACCGAGTTGTGGAACTCGGTACCACCGATTCGGCTCGGGCCATTGCACATGTGATTCTCGGTCTGACCGAGAATTGCAAATCGGTGTGACCGAGTTCAGGACTTTGTGAAACAATAGCAGTCTCGGTGCCACCGAACTGTGACTCGGTCTGACCGAGTTCACTAGTTTAGGTTCCAACAGCTGCTTCGGTATCACCGAGATTACAAATTGGTTGATCCGAAATGCTTTCTGTGGAAAACTAAAACTAAATTTTTGACTAATTCTTTTGCAAAAACCTCTGCATTTTGTGATGCTTATCCACTCTATCTCATCTATATCTATTCATAGGGTCAGCTATCAGTGTTTGCAATATATCTGATTAGAGTGACAGCCGAAACAAGTCAGAGGAGCAGGTTCACTTGAGTGAGGGCACTAGTCCCTCTAGCAGCTCAGATGATGGTAGCAGGAGCACCCCAGGCAACCTACCCAAAGCTGCCACCAGGGCCAACAAGAAAAGAACTTCAGAGTCAGAGGATGAGGACTATGTGGCTGAGGAAGAAGAAACCACCTCAAAGAGAAAAGTCCTGAAGAAGGAATATGGCACAGCTGCTGCCACCAAGCCAGGCATGAAGCAAAAGGTTCCTGCCAAGAGAATTCCAATGTCTAAGGCCAGAGCATCTACTCAAGAGACTTTGGGATCTGCACCCAAAGAGTAGGTTGTGGCAGAGAAGAAGAGGAAAGAGAGGGTCAAGAAGACCACTGCCAGAGTGCTTGGGAGATCCTCAATCATGAGAGATTCTGAAGAGGAAGAGGAAGAAGATGTTGCACCAGCACCCAAAGCTCAGAAGCTTATGGGTGATGCCATCAGGGCAGGGGCTGTTCCATCTAAGCCTAAGACTGCTCCAAAGGCTGCTGCTCCTGCTCCAAAACCAAAACCAAAGAGGAGCACCAGGAACATCCCTGCTGAGGAGAAGAACAAGGCCCAGTGCCTGAAGTTGAAATGGAAGAAGATGATGAGTCACATGTCTTGAGGAAGCTGAAGCCAAAAATTCCAGATCACAATGATGCTCATCCAGTAGTTGAGAACATGAAGATCAGGAAGGACTCGAGTATGAGGCTATGGAGAGAGTCTGATCCATATGCCACCAGGAGAAGGACTGTTGTGGACTATAGGTTCCATACAAAGGAACATCAGGACTTCAATGAGACCATCTTGCTTGACAAGAAGCCCATAGTGTGTGACATGAGATGGGTCAACTGGGAGTACATCAGGGAGAATGATGAACATTATCCAGGTGTGTATGACAGTTTCAAGGCATGTGGAGTCGATGAGTTTGTGGCTCGGAAGCTCACAAAATGGAATGACGAGCTCATCATGCATTTCTACTCCATAGCTCACTTCTACCCAGATGGAAGGATTGTCTGGATGTCTGAAGGTACTAGGTACCAGTCAACGGTTGCTGAATGGGCGAAGTTGATCAATGCCCCAAAAGAGAGTGAAGATGACTTGGATGTCTATGCCAAGAAGAAGAAGGATCACAACTCCATGGCACACATGTACAAGGTGATCCCAGATGCTGCTCTTGAGACACACAAGTTTGGATCTGTACATTACCTTCTGTCAGGATTGCCAACTATCAGCTGGATCCTCAGGCACACTCTCTTGCCAAAGTCAGGTGATCACAAGATGATCAGAGGCCATGCAATAAACTTGCTTCACATCTTTGATGTCCCATAGAAGTTCAAAGTCATGAGCCTTATAATTGAAACTATCAAGAGGACAGTTGCATATCAGAAGAGGAGTTGTGGGTATGCCCCACAGATCCAGGAGCTGATTAACTCCAAGATGGGCACTGGCACATATCTGCTGGATAAGGAGCACATGCCTATCTATCCATACTTTGAGGACAACCAAGTGGTGATGGATGAAAATGAACCATCTTCAGTGCACGTACAAGCCAAGAAGGAGAAGGCAAAGGCTGAAAAGGCTGCAAGGATGCCAACTACTGAAGAAGCATCTCAGTATCTTCTAAAGAGCAAGCGGCATCAGCTTGTCTACTTGATTGCCTCCACTCTGAGGATTGAGAAGGGACTGGCCACCCTGACTCAAAACCAGGAGAGCTTGGAGAGGATCGTGGAGCAAAAGTTCTATGACTTGGATGTGAAGGTAACTAAGATCTAGTCTATTGTGAAGCAACTTCAGGATGACATGCAGGAGAGGAAGGGCAAGACAACCACTGATGCATTTGCCAGAGTGCCTAGAGCTTAGAGGTTAGCTGCAGTGCCAGTTCCAGACACCAGAGCCACTTCATCCGCACCAGCTACAGCTTCAGTGCCACCAGCTCCAGCACCTACTCCATCAGCTCCATCAACTTCGACTGAAGCCTTCGTTCTTGGAGTCATCCGGACACCACCACCTGAATACCAAGCCTGAGAGACGTTTTAGTGCTATGCATTTTCTAGGAACTTTTTGGTAACTTGTTTTCAAAGGGGGAGAAAAATGTATAGATCATAGGCTTCGAGAGAGAGCGTTGCTTTTTATTCTCTCTTGCTTTGGTGGTTGAACTTTATTTGCTTTGCTTGTTTGAGATACTTTCTGTCTGTGTGATACTTGGATGATCATGTGTTTGATCATATGCTACTTTAATGCTTGTTGGATGACATTATCATTTTATCCCTATATGATCATTCACTTTGCTTGGTGATGAGTGCATGTATTTAATTATTATCATTTTGAGCGCTCCACCAAGATGTATGTGACATGGAAGAGTAACCCATGAGCCTAACTCTTTGTGCATTTCCAATCCAAAGAAAATCATAAACTATGCACACATTTAGGGGGAGCTCTTGCTTTTCACATACTTCTCAAAGCGACAATGTTTTTCACTCTTATTATCATTTGTCGAAGCTTTGATCTATATGTTCTCATCAATTACCAAAAAGGGGGAGATTGAAAGTGCAACTATCCCTAGGTGGTCTTGGTAATTCCTAACAACATATAGCCCATTGAGCTAATGCTATTCCAAGATTAATATTTCAGGAAAAGCTCAATGAATGGCATGGCATGGATGAGGAATGTGGACCCCTCAAAATATTAAGGACAAAAAGATTGGCTCAAGCTTCAAAGCTCAAGACTCTACATTTTATATTTTAGTGATCCAAGATCACATTGAATCTATAGGAAAAGCTAATACTATCAAGGAGGCATGAGGTGTTGTTTAATGAGGTTCTTGCTTCATAGTGCTTAGTGATATGCTCCAAAAACCCTCAACTACCTTCCCACATCCACATATGACCTAAACCAAAAGTCAAACTCGGCCCCACCGATTCTTTCTATCCAGCGCCATCGAGTTTCAAATGTCATAGCCACTGCCACAAACCCTAGGCAAATTGGTCTCATCGATAGGGATTTCAGTCATACCGAGATGGGGTTGTAATCTCTCTATTTCCCTTCGTAACATTTCGGTCCTACCGAGATGAGCGATCGGTCCCACCGAGATTGCAATGTAAACTCTCCGTTTTCCTTTTGTAACATTTCGGTCCCACCGAAATGAGCGATCGGTCCCACCGAGTTTACCTGACCAACTCTCTGGTTAGCTTATTACCAAAGTCGGTCCCACCGAGTTTGTGTAATCGGTCACACCGAGATTACGTTATGCCCTAACCCTAACCATATCGGTCCTACCGAGTTGCATCTCAGTCCCACCAAAAATACTAACGGTCACTAGGTTTGCTAAATCAGTCCGACCGAGTTTCTCAATTCGGTCTCACCGAGATTGGTAAATTGTGTGTAACGGTTAGTTTTTGTGTGGAGGCTATATATACCCCTCCACCCACTCTTCATTCATGGAGAGAGCCATCAGAACATACCTACACTTCCAATACACATTTTCTGAGAGAGAACCACCTACTCATGTGTTGAGGCCAAGATATTCCATTCCTACCATATGAATCTTGATCTCTAGACTTCCCCAAGTTGCTTTCCACTCAAATATTCTTTCCACCAAATCCATATCCTGTGAGAGAGAGTTGAGTGTTGGGGAGACTATCATTTGAAGCACAAGAGCAAGGAGTTCATCATCAACACACCATTTGTTACTTCTTGGAGAGTGGTGTCTCCTAGATTGGCTAGGTGTCACTTGGGAGCCCCCGACAAAGATTGTGGAGTTGAACCAAGGAGTTTGTAAGGGCAAGGAGATCGCCTACTTCGTGAAGATCTACCGCTAGTGAGGCAAGTCCTTCGTGGGCGATGGCCATGATGGGATAGACAAGGTTGCTTCTTCGTGGACCCTTCGTGGTTGGAGCCCTCCGTGGACTCGTGCAACTGTTACCCTCCGTGGGTTGAAGTCTCCATCAACATGGATGTACGATAGCACCACCTATCGGAACCATGACAAAAACATCCATGTCTCCAATTGCATTTGAATTCTCCAAACCCTTCCCTTTACATTCTTGCAAGTTGCATGCTTTATTTTCCGATGCTCATAGACTCTTTGCATGCTTGCTTGAATTGTGTTAAGATTGCTTGACTTGTGCTAAGATAGCTAAAATCTGCCAAAGACTAAAATTGGGAAAAGGATAGATTTTTATTTGGTCAAGTAGTCTAATCACCCCCCTCTATACATACTTTCGATCCTACAAGTGGTATCAGAGCTTTGGTCTCCATTAGCTTTGGTTTCCATAGCTTTTGGTGGTCATAGCCTTGGTTTCACAACCTAGGAGAGTATGGCGTCTAGCGAGGGAAATTATCACCATAGAGGTCCTTACTTTGATGGTACTAATTTTGCTAGTTGGAAGCATAAGATGAAAATGCATATTCTTGGACATAACCCCGCCGTTTGGGCTATTGTGTGTGTTGGCTTGCAAGGTGAATTCTTTGATGGGAGAGAATCGAATTGTGAAGCTACCGAGGATGAGTTGAAGATGCTACAGTACAATGCTCAAGCTTGTGATATCCTCTTCAACGGATTGTGCCCCGAAGAATTCAACAAAATCAGCCATCTTGAGAATCCAAAGGAAATTTGGGATACTTTGATTGATATGCACGAAGGTACCGACTCCGTCAAGGAATCCAAGTTGGATGTGCTTCAAAGTCAACTTGACAAGTTCAAAATGAAGGATGGTGAAGGTGTCGCTGAAATGTACACTAGGCTTGCTCTTATCACAAGTGAGATTGCCGGCTTAGGAAGTGAAGAGATGACCGATAGATTCATCATCAAGAAGATCCTAAGAGCCTTGGATGGAAAATATGATACCGTGTGCACATTGATCCAAAAGATGCCAAATTACAAAGATCTCAAGCCAACAGAAGTCATCGAAAGGATTGTTGCTCATGAGATGTCACTCAAGGATAAGGAATAGCTTCACAACATGTCAAGTGGTGCTTACAAGGCCTCATGTGATTCTCCCACATCATCAAGTGAGAAAAAAACCTGCAACGAAGAATTGAGCCTAATGGTGAAGAACTTCAACAAGTTTTACAAGAGTAGAAGCAAGGAAAGATGTTCCAAGACAAGGTCCTACAATGACAAAATATCTTCTAGTCGTGAGCGCAATTGCTACAATTGTGGAAGACCCGGACACTATTCCAATGAGTGTACGCCCCCTACAAAAGAAGAGAAGATTCTCCCTACAAAAGAAGAAGTAGAAGAGAAGAATCACCACCAAGAGAGAGAAGGAGTAGAGATGACCGTTATGAATGAAGAACATCATGGGGAAGCAAGGATTTGGAAAGGAAGGACAAGACATCACAGAGCTACACAAAACAAAGACATCAAGCTCATGTTGGTGAGTGGGTATCTGGCTCCGACTCCGAAGATCACTCCGAGAGAAGTTATTACTCCGACTCTGAATATACTCAAGATGAAGGTGTTGCCGGTCTAGCACTTGTGTCAACCAACTCCTACGACATATTTGAGTCACCAAATGAAGGAATTGGAAGATGCTTCATGGGCTAAGGCCCAAAGGTATCACACCCCGAGTACGTTAATTTCAATAGTTATGAAGATGATTTGCTAGGTGATGATGATTTACTTGTTGACAACTCTAGTTATGAAAACTATGATGAACTTGCTATTAATCATGCTAATCAAGATAAAATGAATGACAATCATAAGAAGGAGATTGAGCGTCTAACTAAAGAACTAAAAACTCTTAAGTTAGCTCATGAAACTACCTTGGAAGATCATCGAGAACTTTTAAAGACTCATGAGAAGGTACATTTTGAAAAACTCAACCTTGAGCAAGAGCATGAGTTCTTAAAAGCAATCAATGATGGTCTTCGCAAGAAAAGTTCTTCTTACATTGCCAAGCGTTTACTCTTGTTTACTTACAAGCCATAAGTTAAATCTAGCAACAAGAACAAGAAATATTCTTCTTCTAGTAGTAACAACAACTATGCTAAATCCAATGTTTTTGTTTCTAGTAGTTCTCTTGATTCCAGTAATGATTCTCTTAGCCAAGTTACACTTGAGCAAGAAAATAGCTTATTGAAGGGGGTTATAGAGAAAGATGTTTACAAGAGCCTTGCCACAAGTAAGCAATTTGAGGAAATTGCATGCAAGAAAGGAAGACACCGGAAGAATCAAGGTGTTGGCTTTGAACGAAAGTTCAATGCCAATGGAGTTGAGTGGGAAGAAGATCAATACCCCAAGACGAAGTTCGTTCCTCAACAAGAGAAGTATGATCCTACTTCTTTCCAAGGAACACAAGCTCAAGATGATCTTCCACCACAACACCACAAGCTAAAAGGCAAGGACAAGCTTCAAGAGGAAATTGATGCATTTAAAGAAGCACCTAAGGCCTTGGTCAATTGGGTTCCCAAGACTACATCAAGTTCCACTTCATCAAGTATGACTACAACTCCAAGGATTCCCATCAAGATGGTGTGGATCCCTAAGATTAAGAACTAAAGAGCTCTTGAGGGTGACTCCACCAACATACTTCACTCATATCATTTTGGCAAGGACAAATGCAAACAAATTCCACATCTTGCACTAGTTCAAGGAGTCACAAACCCTCTTGTTGGTAAGACAAGGGACAAGGTAACCTAATGCTTTCATGGACATCATCCAATGTGAACTTCACTCTATGTCTATGGATATCCTTGTTTGTTCCTTGTGGGACTAACTCGTGTAGGTATTCAAAGTGCAACTCATTCCAAAAGATTGCTCCGAATGATCTACATCAACATTGAGCATCTACATCTTCAACACCTACATGAAGTCATCATTGACAAAACCCAAGGTTAGTTCATCCCTCTTAGGGGGGATATCACATCTAGGGGGAGCTTTACTCTAATCAACTGAGCTAAAGCAACCTTAATGATGTGAGCACAACAATGTTTTATGTAAAAGTGGCAACCCCACTTGTGCTTAAACGATGAGTATGACCTATGATCAAATGTTCTCATTTGACTCCTAAGTTAATATACTCATATATAGATGACCTAGTCATCGCCAAATTGCTTGATAGATGCTAGAGCGATTGTGCATGCTTTGTCACATATTTCATTTGTCATTTCATTGTATGAGCATGTTGGATGCATATTTTACTCATTCGAGGACATCCATTTGTTCCTTTGATTGTTTGGCTTTTAATATTTTGCCGAATGGATGGACAAGAATGCCTAAGAACTCCCTCTAGCCATCTATGTGTTTCTCGTCTCAAACTCTATTCATGCTACATCACAAAGTTTGATCAAGTAAGATTCTAACCACTCTGTGTGAGGAGCACTTGGAGTCCCCGATTCGTCATAGACTTGAACTTTCAAAACCTCTTTGTGCATTTCGGTATGACCGAGTCATCCACTTTTGTCACACCGAGATCACTAAGTTGATCTAGGTTTTCAATATCAGTGCAACCGACTAGAACTTTTCGGTCACACCAAGTTGCAGTAACCACTTGCAGTTCTGCATCTCGGTGCCACTGAGTTGTTCCACTCGGTCACACCAACAGGGTCAGGATATATATACCCACGGGTGAGATTTTGGAAAATTCTTCAAAACCTCTTAGCCCGCGCGTGTCCTGCTCTGCCGCCTCGGGTCTCTAGATCGTCCTCTCGCCGCGAGCGACCTCCCGCTGCTAGTTTCCATCGCCGTCAACGGATTTCTGCCCCTCCGTTGCCGCCGTAGCGAACTCCACCAAATTAGGGTATGAGTTCAGTCTTTTGTGATATTCCTTTAACTCCTATTCGTAGCAGATTACTTTGCCATGTTTCATGACCATGTATTCAATCAATCTATCCACTGAAAACATCCCTTAGGTTAGGTTTGATTTGAAAATTTAGGGTTAGGTCTCCGCCGGACTCATCCCGGACCGACTAAATTGTAGAAATCGGTTTCACCGATTTGGCTTAGGCCATTGCAGTTGCACTTTCGGTCTGAGCGAAAACTGCAAATCGGTGTGACCGAGTTCGATTCTTTGTGAAACCCTAGCAGTCTCAGTGCCACCAAACTATGATTCGATCTGACCGAGTTCACTAGTTTAGGTTCCAAAAGCTGCTTCAGTATCACCGAGTTTACAAATCGGTAGCTCCGAAATGCTTTCTGTGAAGAACTAAAACTAAGTTTTTAAGTCATTCTTTTTGCAAAAACTCTGCACTTTGTGATGCTCATCCACTCTACCTCATCCATATCTATTCATAGGGTCTACTGTCAGTAAGTTTGCAGAAATGTCTGACCAGAGCGACAGCCTGAACAAGTCAGAGGAATAGGTACAATTGAGTGAGGGCACTAGTCCCTCCTGCACTTCTGATGCTGGCAGTAGGAGCACACCAAGCAACTTGCCCAAGGCAGCCACCAGGACAAGGAAGAAGAAAACCTCAGACTCTGAAGATGAGGACTATGTGGCTGTTGAGGAGGAAGTCAGCTCCAAGAAGAAGGTGTTGAAGAAGGAGTATGGCACAGTTGCATCAACTAAGCCTGGATTGCACAAGAAGGCCCCTACCCAGAGGGTGCCAACCTTAAAGGTGAGAGCCTCAACTGCTGAAACCTCCAAGCCAACTGAAGAGGTTGTTGGAAAAGGAAAGAAAAGGAAGGAAAGGGTCAAGAACACCACTGCCAAAGTGCTTGGAAGATCCTCCATTATGAGAGATGCAGAAGAAGAGGAAGAGGAAGAGGATGCTGCACCAGCTCCTAAGGCTCAGAAGCTTATGGGAGATGCAATCAAGTCAGGGGTTGCTCCATCTAATCCCAAATCTGCTCCCATGGCTACTACTCAGAAACCCCCAAAGCCCAAAAGGAATACCAGGATTATACCTGCTGAGGAGAAGAACAAGGCCCCAGTGCCTGAAGCTGAAGAAGAGGAAGATGATTCTCTTGTTTTGAGGAAGTTGAAGCCCAAAATTCCTGACCACAATGATGCTCACCCAGTCGCTGAGGACATGCACATCAGGAAATATGCAGGATTGAGATTATGGAGACAGTCTGATCCCTATGCTATTAGGAGGGGGACTGCAGTTGACTACAGGTTCCATACAAAGGAACAATAAGATTTCAATGAGACAATTTTGTTTGACAAGAAGCCCATAGTGTGTGACATGAAATGGGTGGACTGGGAGTTCATCCGGGAAAATGAAGACCACTTCCCTTGAGTGTATGACAGCTTTAAGGCATGTGGAGTTGATGAATTCGTTGGACAAAAGCTCACCAAGTGGAATGATGAGTTGATCATGCAGTTCTACTCCACTGCCCACTTCTATCCAGATGGAAGGATAGTTTGGATGTCTGAGGGTACCAGGTACCAGTCCACAGTTGAAGAATGGGCCAAGCTAATCAATGCCCCCAAAGAACATGAAGATGACTTGGATGTGTATGCCACTAAGAAGAAAGACCACAACTCAATGGCAAACATGTACAAGGAGATCCCTGATAAGGCTTTGGAAACTCACAAGCTTGGATCTGTGCATTTCTTGTTGTCTGGTCTACCTACGTTCAACTGGATCTTAAGGCACAAATTGCTACCCAACTCAGGAGATCACAAGATGATCGAGGTCACTCCATCAACATGCTGCAAATTTTTTATGTTCCCCATAAGTTCAAAGTTATGAGTTTGATTGTCGAAACGATCAAGAGGACTGTTGCTGATTAAAAGAGGAGTTGTGGATATGCTCCACATATTTAAGAGCTCATCAATTCTAAGATGGGCACATGGACTTATTTGCTGGACAAGGAGCACCTACCTCTATATCCTAAATTTGAATACAACACTGTTGTGATGAATGAGGAGGAACCATCATCAGCTCAAGTCCAGGAGAAGAGAGCCAAGGAAAAGGCTGAGAAAGCTGCCCACATGCCAAGTGTTGAAGAGGCATCTCGAGTCTTCCTGAAGAGCAAGCAAGATCAGTTAGGCTATCTGATTCAAGCTACACTGAGGATTGAGAAGGGCTTGGCCACCCTGACTCAGAATCAGGAGAGCCTGGAGAGGATTGTGGAGACAAAATTCTATGATCTTGATCTGAAGGTGACTGAGATTTAGACTGCAGTTGAGCAGCTTCAGGAGGAAGCAAAGGAGAGGAAAGGAAAGTCAACTACTGATGCCTTTAAGCATGTGCCACGAGGTCCAAGGTCTACTATAGTACCAATCTCAAATGCCAGAGCTTCAGTGTCAGCACTAGCAGCTACAGCTCCAGTGCCACCTCCAGCACCCACTCCATCAGCTCCAACTACGTCATCGGAAGCCTTCGTCCTTGGAGTTCTCTCTACACCACCTCCCGAAGACCAAGCCTGAGAGACGTATATCACTATGCATTTTCCAACTTTTTGGTAACTTGTTGCCAAAGGGGGAGAAATATGTATAGATCATAGGCTTCGAGAAAGAGTGTCTTGCCTTTTATCTCTCTTGCTTTTGGTTGAACTTTGTGTGCTTGTGTGAGATACTTTTATGTCCTTGTGAGATACTTATGTGATCAGGTGGTTGATCATATGCTACCTTAATGTTTGGTTGAATGATGCTATCTGTTATATCTCATATATGATCATTCACTTTCTTGGTGATGAGTGCATGCTTTTAATTTCTACCATTTTGAGCGCTGCACCAAGATGTATGTTACATGGATGAGTGACCCATGAACCTAATCCATTGTCCATTTGCATTCAAAAGCAAATTTTAAATAATGCGCAAATTTAGGGGGAGCTCTTGCTTATCACATACTTCTCAAAGCGACGATGTTTTTCAATCTTATTATCATTTGTCGAAGCTTTGATCTATATGTTGTCATCAATTACCAAAAATGGGGAGATTGAAAGTGCAATTATGCCTGGGTGGTTTTGGTAATTCTTAACAACATATAGCTCATTGAGCTAATGCTATTTAAAGAAAAATATTTCAGGAAAGCTCAATGATTAGCATGGCATGGATTAGAAAGTGGACCCCTCAAAATGATAAGGACAAAAGATTGGCTCAAGCTCAAAGCACAAGACTCTACATTTTTCATTTTAGTGATCCAAGATCACATTGAGTCCATAGGAAAAGCCAATACTATTAAAAGGGGATGAGGTGTTGCTTAATGAGTCACTTGCTCAAAATGCTTAGTGATATGCTCCAAAAAAACCTCAACTACTTTATCATATCCACATATGTCCCAAACCAAAAGTCAAACTCGGCCCCACCAAAATTTCCTATCCGACGCCACCGAGTTCGCTTGACATAGCCATTGCCAGAAACCCTAATCAATTCGGTCTCACCGATAGGGATCTCGGTCTCACCGAGATGGGATTGCAAACTCTCTGTTTCCCTTCGTGACGTTTCGGTCCAACCGAAATGAGCGATCGGTCCCACTGAGATTGCAATGCGAACTCTCTGTTTCCCCTTCGTAATGTTTCGGTTTAACCGAGATGAGTGAATCGGTCCCACCAAGTTTGTCTGACAAACTCTCTGTTTGCCTATTACCAAAATTGGTCCCACCGAGTTTGTGTAATCGGTCTCACCATGATTATGTTATGCCCTAACCCTAATGGAATCGGTCCCACCGAGTTGACATGTCGGTCTCACCGAAAACCCTAACGGTCACATTTTGAACTAAATCGGTCTGACCGAGTTGTATGATTCGGTCCCACCGAGTTGGTGATTTGTGTGTAACGGTTAGATTTTGTGTGGAGGCTATTTATACCCCTCCACCCACTCTTCATTCGGGAGAGAGCCATCAGAATATGCCTACACTTCCAACATACATTTTCTGAGAGAGAACCACCTACACTTGTGTTGAGATCAATATATTCCATTCCAACCACATAAATCTTGATCTCTAGCCTTCCCCAAGTTGCTTTCCACTCAAATCATCTTTCTACCAAATCCAATCCTATGAGAGAGAGTTGAGTGTTGAGGAGACTATCATTTGAAGCACAAGAGTAAGGAGTTCATCGTCAACACACCATCTATTACCTTTTGGAGAGTGGTGTCTCCTTTTTTGACTATAAACAGTAGGGTAAACACCCCATTGCAACTTTTATTAATAAATGAACTAAACATAGTAGTCTTAAGGGCATGAGGTAAGCCCTAGAATAAACAGAAGAAGAAATAAAAGAGAGAAAACATTAAGAGAAACTAGCAAAAAAACCTACATCAAGAAAAAAAGAAAAAAAGGAGATTACAACAAAGAATCCAACCAGGTAGAGAACATTCTCTCATGCTTTAGCTTCATTCTATATTTCAGTAGTTTGAGCTCCTCTAAATATATGAACTTCCATCCCTAGAAAGTTGGAGTAATATTTTCAAATATCTTGTTATTTCTGGTTATCCAAATGGCCGATGATCCAAGAATGATGATCTCCATAAAGAATGGAAAATGCAGCTTATTCTTAAGGTCTGGAAAAGCTTCGAGGACTGATAAATTTGGAGTTCTAGTAGGACATATGTAATCCCAGCATTGTTGTGCAAAAGGGCAGCCCCAAGAAAGATGATGTAGAGTTTCTTCCTGTTGACAGTCTCTAACAGCACAATTGTAAACTTCCAGCACAAAGTTTTTTCTCCTGAGTAGGTTCCTTGTATTTACTCTATCATGAAGTAATTTCCAGAAGAACACCTTATGCTTTGGCTGATAGGAGCAATTCCAAACCCAGTTGAAGTGTGGTGGGACTTGCTTGTGTCCAATCAGTACTTTGTATGCCGTGATTGATGAATAGAATTCATTCCCCCAAATGTAACTCCAGGTGTCCAGAGAATCTATATGTTCAGATTGCCTTGTTTGGATGCATATGTCTTCCACTTGCAAGAATTCCTCATAAGCTTCAGTTGTGAGTGGTAAATGAAACAAGTCCTGCAAGTATTCAGTGTTGATTACTACTTGGACAGTAACATGTGGATTTCTGAGAAAGGAGTGCAGGTGGTGGTATGTATGTTTGAAAATGGATTGTGCCACAGGTCATCCCAGAAAAAAGCAGTTCTACCATCTCCCACATTACATCTTGCCATTACTTTGTACTGATCCATAAGGGCCAGGTTTGATTTCCACCAGAAAGAGCCAATCATATTATTTCCTGGAAGTTGCCCTTCAGAATAATAAGTTTCCCAAATTAATTGTACCCAAGGTATATCATGTCTGTTGAAGAATTTGTGCATATTCTTCATTAGAAGGGTTTTATTGTGAGTGTATATATCCAGTATGCCCAGTCCTCCCTAATTTTTTGGTCTGCAAACTGTGTGCCAAGCCACCAAAGCTGGTCTTCTATCCTCCATGTCAGAGCTCCTCCATAGACAGTGTCTCAAATATTTGATGATCTTCTTTTTAATTGTTACAGGGATGTCCAAACAGCTCATGAAGAAGACAGATAAGGAAGAAAGCACTGATTTGACTAAAAGAACTTTCCCTGGTTGAGTCATGAAGATAGAAAGGACTGCAAGTCTTTTTGCAATTCTGTTAACAAGTGGAAGACACTGCTCCACAGTTGGTTTATGAATACCCAAAGGTAGCCCCAAGTAAGTAAAAGGGAATTGTCCCCTAGCACAATGCAGTGTGTTAGTGAAAATGTCCACTCTGTCTTCATCAATGTTCAGAGGTACCATTATAGATTTTGCATAATTGACCTTAAGACCAGTTGCTGAGGCAAATGTATTTAAAAGAGATTTGAGACAAATCAAGTGTCTGGCATTTGCTTGCATGATGACCAAAGTATCATCAGCATACTGAACAATTGGGAAATCTGGGTAGGAGGTGACCTATAGTGGAGATGTAATAAGATTTAGTCTCATGGCCCTGTTCAAAATAGTTTGTAGCAAGTCAGCAACAAGAACAAAGATTAGGGGAGAGTAAGGATCTCCCTGTCTCACTCCTCTCTTAATGTAAAATTTCTTCCCAGGCACTCCATTTAGCATGACAGCAGAAGAGGCAGTAGAAAAGAGCATCTGCATCCATGATATCCATTTATCCCCAAACCCTTTTGCTCTGAAAATCTCAATGATTGCATGATGTTCAATTGTATCAAAAGCCTTTTCAAAATCCAACTTAATTACCAGCATTTCCTCTTTTGATTTATGGCATTGGTGTATATATTCATATGCCCATCCTAGGCAGTCTTGAATCACTCTGTCCTTGAGGAAACCATATTGGTTGATGTGAAGCAATTTCAGAATTATTTTTTGAAGTCTGTTGGCCAGCAATTTTGTGATGATCTTAAGCACCCCATTTAACAAAGAGATAGGCCTGAAATCATTAGGTGTGAGAGGAACTTCTTTTTTTGGAATCAGAGTAATGTAGGAAGTATTTATACTCTCCAAGTTCACAGTACTAGCATGGAAGGCCATGATTAGATCAATAATATCTTCCTTAATAATATCCCAGCAAGCTTTAATGAACTCATTGTTGAAACCATCTGGACCTGCGGACTTATCAGATGGTAGGTTTTTGACCACCTCCTCAATCTCCTCCTTGGTGAACTGTTCCTCTAATTGAATACAAATTTGAGGATCAATTGTTTGATCATAAAGATCATGGAGATCAAAATGCATTGTGTGTCCAGTAGATTGCACCAATCTGTCTTTGAAAGCTTCCCATAAAATTGCAGCTTTTCCTTCATGCTCTGTAACTTCCACTTGGTCCTTATTCAACAACATTGCAATTTTATTATGCCTATGATTAATGGAAGCCTTTGTGTGGAAAAACTTTGTGTTTTCATCCCCAAACTTAGCACCTTTAGTTTTGCCTCTCTGCTTTCAATAAATCTTCTGATTATTAAGAACAATCAACAAGTACTCCTTAAGCATAGTTCTGCAGTTGGCCTCAAATAAAGAAAGGTTCCTGAATTCTTCAATCAAGTCCCAAAAAAATATGCATGCATTGAGTTCCTCAATTTGTTTTTTCATGCAAGATAGACTTTTAGCCCACAACTTCAGAGCTCTTCTGAGGTTTTTTAATTTGGCATTAATCTTTTTAGCCTGATCAGTAAAACCCACTGGAATATTCCAAGATGATTGCACCACTTGTTTAAAAGAGCTGTGTTTAACCAATAGTTTTCAAATCTGAATACCTTGGACTTTGGAATATTTGTGCAAATCTTGATCATGCATGGAAGGTGATCAGAGATAGGTTTTGCCAGGGGAAGGGCCATGGAGTTAGGGTAACTGGTCATCCAGGCTACAGAAGTGAAGAACCAATCCAACTTTTCAAGGAGAGGGGAGTCCTCCATGTTGCTCCAGTTGTACTGTCTTCCTTTCAAAGGTAATTCAATCAATCACAGGTTACTGATGGCCTCATTAAATAAAAGCATCTCATTAACATCTCCCCTGGTTTGTGTCTATTCTCAAGTGACCTGATGAAATTAAAATCACCCATGACTATCCAATCCACATCATTTGGCATTTGAATATTGCTAAACCAGTCAGTAAATTCAATCTTTTCCTCATGTCTGCAAGGCCCATATATGTTTGAGAGAATCCACTTGTTTGCAGAAATATTACATGTGAATTGAATTGAAATAGAGAATTTGTTCTAAAAAGTAGTTCTCCTGTGAACATAGAACCATTCCAGGCAGTCAGAATGCCACCAGAGGCCCCAATAGAAGGCAGGAATTCAAATTTATTGAATCTTTGAGGGAAAAAGTTGTGAATGTAGGCAAGATCAAAATTCCTTCTCTTTGTTTCTTGGATACACACTACTCCAGCAGCACTTTCCTCCAGTTTTTGCCTAATAGCCAGCCATTTGTCTTGTTCATTAATACCTCTAATATTCCAATTAAGAATGTTCCAGGATCTAGTGTTATTCATAATTAAACTGTAAGAATTTATATTGTTGTATCAAGGTCCGTCCCTTGATAGCCTCCTGAGTAGTGCATTGAGCCTGTAAACATAGTTGTGTAGCAAGAGTGCAGAGAACTTGAGTATGCAACATCCATAAATGAGAGATCATTAACAACCATTTCAACATAACCAGGAAGGATAACAGAGCAATTCTCTCAAGTAGCTTAATCCCATGAGTTTTACTGAAGTGGCATAACTCAGGTTGAAACAAAAGGTGCCTCACAGGGCCATGGTTCACAAGATTACAAAAGCTGCTAAACCCATTACACATAACACCGACAGTCTGAAGATAATAACACAGCATTATGCAGTAGCAGGGCCTATTACTATTAAAGCACCCTATCATTAGGCAAAGTTTGGTTGAGTTCCAGATCCAGTGGCCTTGGGCACCTTGGCCACCTCCTCTTGTCCCTTCTTCTTGGTCCTCTTGGATAACTTCTCTTGGAGCTCATCTTCAGCCACCTTAAAGAAAGATTTGGTCAGGTTCTTAACCACTTTATTCTGAATAACTGGAGGAATGGCATTGCATGGTAAGCAATATTGAGTATCACAAATTTTCCTCCTATAACCATTGTTATCCTTCTTAATTCTGTCACTTCTTCTTACCTAAGTTTCAACCAGTGGCTCTTTCTCTCTTCTTTTCTTAGATGTGGCTTCTCTAGGGGGCAATAAGATGATTTTGTTGGGAGACACATGCTGCAGGGGGCTACCAGCTCCACTTGAAGAGTGTGTAGCTGGGCTTATCCCTTCATTTTCTTTGCCCACACCCTGGAATATCTCCTTACATGATGGGGCCTGTGAAGTTATGCAGTCATCAGGAATATGGAAGAGGAAAGTCTCTTCATTGTCACAATTGCCAGTAAGCAATTTCCATAAATCATACTTAAGCAGATGCATTGTCCAACCAAACTTATCTGGTGTCAGCAGCAGATGTATTATGAAGTTGAACCAACTTACAGGTATTTCAATCTTGAAAGTGTTTTTCTCTCCTTGAGTTGCTGGAGCAAAGTTTTGAATCCAGAGGTCCAGACCTTGTTCAGAAATTAGGTGAGAGCCATCAATAATATCCAGAGCATGTTTCTCAGCAATTGAGTGTAAATCAAACATAGGTGAAGAAACTAAGGTTAAGTTATTCCCAGAAATACCTTTGTTGCTGAAATTGGATGATGTTCCCCCCTGAGGGATTGGCACGTCCTCTTTCCCTTTATCTAATGCAGACACTGACTGTGTATGAGATGTGAGTGTTTCTTCAGCAGTAGTGTTAACAGCAGGGACAGAAGTTTGTTTAAAGGGAGCAACAGCAGTCCCCTCATTTGACTGAGTCTGTCGCAGCTAGTTGTGCTGATTCACAGTAGATGGCTCTCCCCCTTCCTTGACAGTGGATATCATCTCGGCAGATTGGTTAATAGCAACAGAGCCAATCACTAGTCCTTCAGAAATATGTTGTTTCTCATCATTTAGTTGTAGGTTGTTATCCATCTGCAGATCTTCTTCTTCATCTTCAGCATGGTATGCCAAAGCAATATTCAGCAGTCCTGTCGATGTCAAAACCGACGGATCTCGGGTAGGGGGTCCTGAACTGTGCGTCTAAGGCGGATGGTAACAGGAGGCAGGGGACACGATGTTTTACCCAGGTTCGGGCCCTCTTGATGGAGGTAAAACCCTACATCCTGCTTGATTTATTCTTGATGATATGAGTATTACAAGAGTTGATCTACCACGAGATCGGAGAGGCTAAACCCTAGAAGCTAGCCTATGGTATGATTGTTGTTGTCCTACGGACTAAACCCTCCGGTTTATATAGACACCGAGGAGGGTTGGGGTTACACAAGGTCAGTTACAAAGGAGGAGATATACATATCCGTATTGCCTAGCTTGCCTTCCACGCCAAGTAGAGTCCCATCCGGACACGAGACGAAGTCTTCAGTATTGTATCTTCATAGTCCAACAGTCCGACCAAAGGATATAGTCTGGCTGTCCGGAGACCCCCTAATCCAGGATTCCCTCAGTAGCCCCTGAACCAGGCTTCAATGACGATGAGTCCGGCGCGCAGTATTGTCTTCGGCATTGCAAGCTGGGTTCCTCCTCCGAATACATCACGAAAGAATTTGAATACAAGGATAGTGTCCGACCCTGCAAAATAAGTTCCACATACCACCGTAGAGAGAATAATATTTCCAGAAATCTAATTTGCTGACACGTTTTGGCAACATGACATTATGCCATGGCCCGGTAATTATTCGAATTGTTTCCTTTAACTAGCCCTGCACACAACGCGAGGCAGTTTCTTGACACGTCTTGTCAAAGCAGAGATCGTGTTCCCCTTATTACGGAATTCTCATCAATACGGGCGTGGGTAACCCAACCGCGCCATCGATCATGGCGCTCGGGGGAGAAGCGAGTTTTACCAGGCTAGTGGGGGCGCATAGTTTTGTCCGCCCATATAAAGGGACAAGGATTCACCTTTTCATCCATGCCTTCTTCCTCCTTTGCTCATCCATTTTCGCACACTCGAGCTCCAGCGCCCAAGTCCGCATTTCCCACCTCAACCTTCTCCAACCATGTACGGAGTGGGAGGCAGGTGGATGGTCTCCTCCGTCACGGAGGGACACATCAAGAAGCTGAAGAGAGCGAGATACCTGCCCGACGACATCGCGCACCGGCTCCCAGATGAGGGGCAGCTCATCCCCACCCCCAGGCCCCACAAGAGGGTAGTGTTCCTTACCCATTTCCTCCGCGGACTGGGATTCCCTCTCCACCCATTCTTCTGGGGGCTCATGTGAGCATTCCTTATGCAGAGCAAGCATGTGAAAGTAAATTACTTGTTACTTACCCGAATCTGGAGCTCTCCAGGAGCGTTCGCAGATTTGCCCCGCAGCGTGTCGGATGCCGCACAGTTTTACCAGGCCGAGGAGGGAAGCTTGACGGAGAAGTTGTTCTGGTCTCAGTATACTGGGGCCGAACACCCGGTGCCCATGAGCGACCAGCTAAAGCAGCTGGTCGAGCTACACAAGGCGGCCGAACAGGCCATGAAGGGCTTTATAGTCCGGCTGTGGCCTGGCGACGTTCTTCCGAACAAGGTCCCTGTGATCAAAGGTGATCAGACAGGAGGACCATGGGGTGAACTTTGGGGCGACTAGCTCCAACGCATACACGTCCCTGAGCGCACGCCTCCGCTCCCTCTTGGGGATGTGGGTTGCATATATCATGTTCACCGTCCGCACTTGTGGGGGGGGACCTCTTCTTTCCTCCGGTGTTCGGCTGCTGGGGCTCTTCCTTGTCATTGCTATGTGGCCCCTTATCTTTGTTTTCGGCAATTAACTTGCCGGCCTGCTTGAATACCCGACAATCCCTGTTGGTGTGGTTGGCTGGCTTGTCTGGGGTGCCGTGTATTTGACACGAGCGATCGAGTATACGGTCCAAACTGGACGGGCCCGGAGTGCTTCGTTTGAATGGCTTTTTTGAAGGAAATATGCCATAGAGGCAATAATAAAGTTATTATTTATTTCCTTATAATCATGATAAATGTTTATTATTCATGCTAGAATTGTATTACCGGAAACATAATACATGTGTGAATACATAGACAAACAAAGTGTCACTAGTATGCCTCTACTTGACTAGCTCATTAATCAAAGATGGTTATGTTTCCTAACCATGAACAATGAGTTGTTATTTGATTAACGGGATCACATCATTAAGAGAATTATCTGATTGACATGACCCATTCCATTAGCTTAGCACCCGATCGTTTAGTATGTTGCTTTCTTCATGACTTATACATGTTCCTATAACTATGAGATTATGCAACTCCCGTTTACCGGAGGAACACTTTGGGTACTACTAAACGTCACAACGTAACTAGGTGATTATAAAGGAGTACTACAGGTGTGTCCAAAGGTACATGTTGGGTTGGCGTATTTCGAGATTAGGTTTTGTCACTCCGATTGTCGGAGAGGTATCTCTGGGCCCTCTCGGTAATGCACATCACATAAGCCTTGCAAGCATTGCAACTAATGAGTTAGTTGCGAGATGATGTATTACAGAATGAGTAAAGAGACTTGCCGGTAACGAGATTGAACTAGGTATTGGATACCGACGATCGAATCTCGGGCAAGTAACATACCGATGACAAAGGGAACAACGTATGTTGTCATGCGGTCTGACCGAAAAAGATCTTCGTAGAATATGTAGGAGCCAATATGGGCATCCAGGTCCCGCTATTGGCTATTGACCGGAGACGTGTCTCAGTCATGTCTACATTGTTCTCGAACTCGTAGGGTCCGCACGCTTAAGGTTACGATGATAGTTATATTATGAGTTTATGCATTTTGATGTACCGAAGGTTGTTCGGAGTCCTGGATGTGATCACGGACATGACGAGGAGTCTCGAAATGGTTGAGACGTAAAGATTGATATATTGGAAGCCTATGTTTGGATATCGGAAGTGTTCCGGGTGAAATCGGGATTTTACCGGAGTACCGGGAAGGTTACCGGAACCCCCCGGGAGCTAAATGGGCCATGATGGGCCTTAGTGGAAAAGAGAAGAGGCAGACCTACATGGGCTGCGCGCCTCCCCCTTCCCCTAGTCCTATTAGGACTAGGAGAGGTGGCAGGCCCCCTCTCTCTTTTCCCCCTCCGCGAATCCTATTCCAACTAGGATTGGGGGGGGAGGGAATCCTACTCCCAGAGGTAGTAGGACTCTCCTGGCGCGCCACACCTTGGCCGGCCAGCCTCCCCCCTCTAGTCCTTTATATACTGAGGCAGAGGCACCCTAGAACACACAAGTTGATCCACGTGATCTATTCCTTAGCCGTGTGCGGTGCCCCCAGCCACCATATTCCTCGATAATACTGTAGCGGAGTTTAGGCGAAGCCCTGCTGCTGTAGTGCATCACGATCGTCACCATGCCGTCGTGCTTACGGAACTCTTCCCCGACACTTTGCTGGATCGGAGTCCGGGGATCGTCATCGAGCTAAACGTGTGCTCGAACTCGGAGGTGCCGTAGTTTCGGTGCTTGATCGGTTGGATCATGAAGACGTACGACTACTTCCTCTACGTTGTGTCAACGCTTCCGCAGTCGGTCTGCGTGGGTACGTAGACAACACTCTCCCCTCTCGTTGCTATGCATCACCATGATCTTGCATGTGCGTAGGAATTTTTTTTGAAATTACTACGAAACCCAACAGTGGCATCCGAGCCTAGGTTATTTATGTTGATGTTATATGCACGAGTAGAACACAAGTGAGTTGTGGACAATATAAGTCATACTGCCTACTAGCATGTCATACTTTGGTTCGGCGGTATTGTTGGACGAGACAACCCGGACCAATATTACGCGTACGCTTACGCGAGACCGGTTCCCCCGGCGTGCTTTGCACAGAGGTGGCTTGCGGGCAACTGTCTCTCCAACTTTAGTTGAACCAAGTGTGGCTACGCCCGGTCCTTGCGAAGGTTAAAACGGAGTCTATTTGACAAACTATCGTTGTGGTTTTGATGCGTAGGTGAGATTGGTTCTTGCTTAAGCCCGTAGCAGCCACGTAAAAGTTGCAACAACAAAGTAGAGGACGTCTAACTTGTTTTTGCAGGGCATGTTGTGTTGTGATATGGTCAAGACATGATGCTGAATTTTATTGTATGAGATGATCATGTTTTGTAACCGAGTTATCGGCAACTGGCAGGAGCCTTATGGTTGTCGTTTTATTGTATGCAATGCAATCGCGATGTAATGCTTTACTATATTACTAAGCGGTAGTGATAGTCGTGGAAGCATAAGATTGGCGAGACGACAACGATGCTACGATGGAGATCAAGGTGTCGCGCCGGTGACGATGGTGATCACGACGGTGCTTCGAAGATGGAGATCACAAGCACAAGATGATGATGGCCATATCATATCACTTATATTGATTGCATGTGATGTTTATCTTTTATGCATCTTATCTTGCTTTGATTGACGGTAGCATTATAAGATGATCTCTCACTAAATTATCAAGAAGTGTTCTCCCTGAGTATGCACCGTTGCCAAAGTTCGTCGTGCCCAGACACCACGTGATGATCGGGTGTGATAAGCTCTACGTCCATCTACAATGGGTGCAAGCCAGTTTTTGCACACGCAGAATACTCAGGTTAAACTTGATGAGCCTAGCATATGCAGATATGGCCTCGGAACACGGAGACCGAAAGGTCGAGCGTGAATCATATAGTAGATATGATCAACATAACGATGTTCACCATTGAAAACTACTCCATCTCACGTGATGATCGGTTATGGTTTAGTTGATTTGGATCACGTGATCACTTAGAAGATTAGAGGGATGTCTATCTAAGTGGGAGTTCTTAAGTAATATGATTAATTGAACTTAAATTTATCATGAACTTAGTCCTGGTAGTATTTTGCAAATTATGTGGTAGATCAATAGCTCGCGTTGTTGCTTCCCTGTGTTTATTTTGATATGTTCCTAGAGAAAATTGTGTTGAAAGATGTTAGTAGCAAAGATGCGGATTGGATCCGTGATCCGAGGTTTATCCTCATTGCTGCACAGAAGAATTATGTCCTTGATGCACCGCTAGGTGACGGACCTATTGCAGGAGCAGATGCAGACGTTATGAACGTTTGGCTAGCTCAATATGATGACTACTTGATAGTTTAGTGCACCATGCTTAATGGCTTAGAATCAGGACTTCAAAGACATTTTGAATGTCATGGAGCATATGAGATGTTTCAGGAGTTGAAGTTAATATTTCAAGCAAATACCCGAGTTGAGAGATATGAAGTCTCCAACAAGTTCTATAGCTAAAAGATGGAGGAGAATCGCTCAACTAGTGAGCATGTGCCCAGATTGTCTGAGTACTACAATTGCTTGAATCAAGTGGGAGTTAATCTTCCAGATAAGATAGTGATTGACAGAATTCTCTAGTCACCATCACCAAGTTAGTAGAACTTCGTGATGAACTATGATATGCAAGGGATAACGGAAACAACTCCCAAGCTCTTCGTGATGCTAAAATCAACGAAGGTAGAAATCAAGAAAAACATCAAGTGTTGATGGTTGACAAGATCACTAGTTTCAAGAAAAGGGCAGAGGGAAGAAGGGGAACTTCAAGAAGAACAGCAAGCAAGTTGCTGCTCAAGTGAAGAAGCCCAAGTCTGGTCCTAAGCCTGAGACGAAGTGCTTCTACTGCAAAGGGACTGGTCACTGGAAGCGGAACTACCCCAAGTGATTGGCGGATAAGAAGGATGGCAAGATGAAACATAAGTATATTTGATATACATGTTATTGATGTGTACTTTGCTAGTGTTTATAGCAAACCCTCAGTATTTGATACTAGTTCAGTTGCTAAGATTAGTAACTCGAAACGGGAGTTGCAGAATAAACAGAGACTAGTTAAGGGTGAAGTGGCGATGTGTGTTGGAAGTGGTTCCAAGATTGATATGATCATCATCGCACACTCCCTATAATTTCGAGATTAGTGTTGAACCTAAATAAGTGTTATTTAGTGTTTGCATTGAGCATGAATATGATTTGATCATGTTTATTGTAATACGGTTATTCATTTAAGTAAGAGAATAAATTGTTGTTCTGTTTATATGAATAAAACCTTATATGGTTACACACCCAATGAAAAATAGTTCGTTGGATCTCGATCATAGTGATACACATAATCATAATATTGAAACCAAAAGATGCAAAGTTAATAATGATAGTGCAACTTATTTGTAGCACTGCCGTTTAGGTCATATTGGTATAAAGCGCATGAAGAAACTCCATGCTGATGGGCTTTTGGAATCACTTGATTATCAATCAGTTGATGCTTGCGAACCATGCCTCATGGGCAAGATGACTAAGACTCTGTTCTTTGGAACAATGGAGCGAGCAACAGATTTGTTGGAAATCATACATACTGATGTATGTGGTCCGATGAATATTGAGGCTCGCGACAAGTATCATTATTTTCTGATCTTCACAGATAATTTGAGCAGATATGAGTATATCTACTTAATGAAACATAAGTCTGAAACATTTGAAAAGTTCAAAGAATTTCAGAGTGAAGTTGAAAATCATCGTAACAAGAAAATAAAGTTTCTACGATCTGATCGTGGAGGAGAATATTTGAGTTACGAGTTTGGTGTACATTTGAAAACTTGTGGAATAGTTTCGCAACTCACGCCACCCGGAACACCACAGCGTAATGGTGTGTCCGAACGTCGTAATCGTACTTTACTAGATATGGTGCGATCTATGATGTCTCTTACTGATTTACCGCTATCGTTTTGGGGATACGCTCTAGAGACGGCCGCATTCACGTTAAATAGGGCACCATCAAAATCCGTTGAGACGACGCCTTATGAACTATGGTTTGGCAAGAAACCAATGTTGTCGTTTCTTAAAGTTTGGGGCTGCGATGCTTATGTGAAAAAACTTCAACCTGATAAGCTCGAACCCAAATCGGAGAAATGTGTCTTCATAGGATACCCAAAGGAGACTGTTGGGTACACCTTCTATCACAGATCCGAAGGCAAAACATTCGTTGCTAAGAATGGATCCTTTCTAGAGAAGGAGTTTCTCTCGAAAGAAGTGAGTGGGAAGAAAGTAGAACTTGACGAGGTAACTGTACCTGCTCCTTTATTGGAAAGTAGTACATCACAGAAAACTGTTTCTGCGACACCTACACCAATAAGTGAGGAAGCTAATGATGATGGTCATGAAACTTCAGATCAAGATACTACTGAACCTCGTAGATCAACCAGAGTAAGATCCGCGCCAGAGTGGTACGGTAATCCTGTTCTGGAAATCATGCTACTAGATCATGATGAACCTGCGAACTATGAAGAAGCGATGGTGAGCCCAGATTCCGCAAAGTGGCTTGAAGCCATGAAATCTGAGATGGGATCCATGTATGAGAACAAAGTATGGACTTTGGTTGACTTGCCCGATGATCGGCAAGCAATTGAGAATAAATGGATCTTCAAGAAGAAGACTGACGCTGATGGTAATGTTACTGTCTACAAAGCTCGACTTGTCGCGAAAGGTTTTCGGCAAGTTCAAGGGATTGACTACGATGAGACCTTCTCACCCGTAGCGATGCTTAAGTCCGTCCGAATCATGTTAGCAATTGCCGCATTTTATGATTATGAAATTTGGCAAATGGATGTCAAAACTGCATTTCCTGAATGGATTTTTGGAAGAAGAGTTGTATATGATGCAACCAGAAGGTTTTGTCAATCCTAAAGGTGCTAACAAAATATGCAAGCTCCAGCGATCCATCTATGGACTGGTGCAAGCATCTCGGAGATGGAATATACGCTTTGATAAGTTGATCAAAGCATATAGTTTTATACAGACTTGCGATAAAGACTGTATTTACAAGAAAGTGAGTGGGAGCACTACAGCATTTCTGATAAGTATATGTGAATGACATATTATTGATCGGAAATAATGTAGAATTATTCTGTAAAGCATAAAGGAGTGTTTGAAAGGAGTTTTTCAAAAGATAGACTTCGGTGAAGCTGCTTACATATTGAGCTTCAAGATCTATAGAGATAGATCAAGACGCTTGATAAGTTTTTTCAATGAGTACATACCTTGACAAGATTTTGAAGTAGTTCAAGAATGGAGCAGTCAAAGAAAAGTTCTTGCCTGTATTACAAGGTGTGAAGTTGAGTAAGACTCAAAGCCCGACCACGGAAGAAGATAGAAAGAGAATGAAAGTCATTCCCTATGCCTCAGTCATAGGTTCTATAAAGTATGCCATGCTGTGTACCAGATCTATTGTATACCCTGCACTGATTTGGCAAGGGAGTACAATAGTGATCTAGGAGTAGATCACTGGACAGCGGTCAAGATTATCCTTAGTAGAATAAGGAAATATTTCTCGATTATGGAGGTGACAAAAGGTTCGTCGTAAAAAGTTACGTCGATGCAAGTTTTGACACGGATCTGGATGACTCTAAGTCTCGATCTAGATACATATTGAAAGTGGGAGCAATTAGCTAGAGTAGCTCCATGCAGAGCATTGTAGACATAGAAAAATTGCAAAATACATAACGGATCTGAATGTGAAAGACCGTTGACTAAGATTCTCTCACAAGCAAAACATGATCACACCTTAGTACTCTTTCGATGTTAATCACATAGCGATGTGAACTAGATTACTGAATCTAGTAAACCCTTTGGGTGTTGGTCACATGACGATGTGAACTATAGGTGTTAATCACATGATGATGTGAACTATCGATGTTAATGACATGGTGATGTGATCTAGATTATTCACTCTAGTGCAAGTGGGAGACTGAAGGAAATATGCCCTAGAGGCAATAATAAAGTTATTATTTATTTCCTTATAATCATGATAAATGTTTATTATTCATGCTAGAATTGTATTAACCGGAAACATAATACATGTGTGAATACATAGACAAACAAAGTGTCACTAGTATGCCTCTACTTGACTAACTTGTTAATCAAAGATGGTTATGTTTCCTAACCATGAACAATGAGTTGTTATTTGATTAACGGGATCACATCATTAAGAGAATTATCTGATTGACATGACCCATTCCATTAGCTTAGCACCCGATCGTTTAGTATGTTGCTTTCTTCATGACTTATACATGTTCCTATAACTATGAGATTATGCAACTCCCGTTTACCGGAGGAACACTTTGGGTACTACCAAACGTCACAACGTAACTGGGTGATCATAAAAGAGTACTAAAGGTGTCTCCAAAGGTACATGTTGGGTTGGCATATTTCGAGATTAGGTTTTGTCACTCCGATTGTCGGAGAGGTATCTCTGGGCCCTCTCGGTAATGCACATCACATAAGCCTTGCAAGCATTGCAACTAATGAGTTAGTTGCGAGATGATGTATTACAGAACGAGTAAACAGACTTGCCGGTAACGAGATTGAACTAGGTATTGGATACCGATGATCGAATCTCGGGCAAGTAACATACCTATGACAAAGGGAACAACGTATGTTGTCATGCGGTCTGACCGAAAAAGATCTTCGTAGAATATGTAGGAGCCAATATGGGCATCCAGGTCCCGCTATTGGCTATTGACCAGAGACGTGTCTCGGTCATGTCTACATTGTTCTCGAACCCGTAGGGTCCGCACGCTTAAGGTTACGATGACAGTTATATTATGAGTTTATGCATTTTGATGTACCGAAGGTTGTTCGGAGTCCCGGATGTGGTCACGGACATGACGAGGAGTCTTGAAATGGTCGAGACGTAAAGATTGATATATTGGAAGCCTATGTTTGGATATAGGAAGTGTTCCGGGTGAAATCGGGATTTTACCGGAGTACCGGGAAGGTTACCGGAACCCCCCGGGAGCTAAATGGGCCATGATGGGCCTTAGTGGAAAAGAGAAGAGGCAGCCCTACATGGGCTGCGTGCCTCCCCCTTCCCCTAGTCCTATTAGGACTAGGAGAGGTGCCCGGCCCCCTCTCTCTCTCTTTTCCCCCTCCGCGAATCCTATTCCAACTAGGATTGGGGGGGGGGGAATCCTACTCCCAAAGGGAGTAGGACTCTCCTGGCGCGCCACACCTTGGCTGGCCAGCCTCCCCTCCTCTAGTCCTTTATATACTGAGGCAGAGGCACCCTAGAACACACAAGTTGATCCACGTGATCTATTCCTTAGCCGTGTGCGGTGCCCCCAGCCACCATATTCCTCGATAATACTGTAGCGGAGTTTAGGCGAAGCCCTGCTGCTGTAGTGCATCAAGATCATCACCACGCCGTCGTGCTTACGGAACTCTTCCCCAACACTTTGCTGGATCAGAGTCCGGGGATCGTCATCGAGCTGAACGTGTGCTCGAACTCGGAGGTGCCGTAGTTTCGGTGCTTGATCGGTTGGATCGTGAAGACGTACGACTACTTCCTCTACGTTGTGTCAATGCTTCCGCAGTCGGTCTGCGTGGGTACGTAGACAACACTCTCCCCTCTCGTTGCTATGCATCACCATGATCTTGCATGTGCGTAGGAATTTTTTTTGAAATTACTACGAAACCCAACATTTTTCCGCTGACCGGGTTTAGAGCCTTTGAATCCGGCATTGACTGCCGTATCCTCAGCATTATCGCTGTTAATGCGGCGCTTATGTTTGTTGCGACGTCACCTGCTATTGCCATCCTTGGTATCCGAAGTACCATGGTTCTTTGGTATGTTATTACTGCGAGCCAGCCAGCTGTCTTCTCCCGCACAAAAGCGGGTCATGAGTGTCGTGAGGGCTGCCATAGATTTCGGCTTTTCCTGACCAAGGTGCCGGGCTAGCCACTCGTCGCGGATGTTGTGCTTGAAAGATGCTAGAGCCTCTGCATCCAGACAGTCGACGATTTGATTTTTCTTTGTTAGGAACCGTGTCCAGAATTGCCTGGCCGATTCCTCTGGCTGCTGAATTATGTGGCTCAAGTCATCGGCATCTGGTGGTCGCACATAAGTGCCCTGAAAGTTGTCGAGGAATGCGGCTTCCAGATCTTCCCAACAGCCAATGGACTCTGCTGGCAAGCTGTTGAGCCAATGCCGAGCTGGTCCTTTAAGTTTGAGTGGGAGGTATTTGATTGCGTGTAGGTCATCACCGCGGGCCATGTGGATGTGTAGGAGGAAATCCTCGATCCATACCGCAGGATCTGTCGTGTCATCGTATGTTTCTATGTTTACGGGTTTGAAACCCTCTGGGATTTGATGATCCATTACTTAATCTGTGAAGCATAAGGGGTGTGCGGCACCTCTGTACTGGGCTATATCACGACGCAGCTCCAATGAGTCTTGCCCGCTGTGTTTGGCCCGGCCGGATTTACTTTTACTGTATCTGGCGTGACGTTTATCGTCTCGTGTAGTGGCGCGCCCTCGTGATCCGTAGATCGATCTTGCATGTTTTGCTTTGTCCTCCAGTATGTCTCGCAGGTCTGGCGTATTTCCCCATGCCTTTTTATTTGAATGGCGTCGGGGTGCAGGCTGAGCTTTTGGCTGGAATGCCTCTCTATCGCGGCCACGAAGTGGCCAATCAACCACGTCATACGCTTCTTCCTCCAGTCGGGGTAGCAACCTGCATTTTGGGTAACTCTTGGAGGGGCGTTCGAGTTTATATTCCTCGACCATCAGGACTTCGGTCCATCTATCAGCTAGCAGATCTTGATCAGCTTGAAGCTGCTGCTGCTTTTTATGAAGGCTATTTGCCGTGGCTATAAGCCAGCGCTTGAAGCGCTCTTGTTCGACGGGATCCTCTGGCACGATGAATTCGTCATCGTCGAGGCTTGCCTCTTCTTCGGAGGGGGGCATGTAATTATCATCCTCCGCCTCTCGATCTGCCGCTCTCGCTGGAGGGCTGGCCTCTCCATCCTCCTGTCCTAGATCGTGCTGGAGGGGATTGTTGCCATCTTCGGCACTATCTGGAGTGTTATTATCTCCTGTGCCGGTATCACCACTTTTGCTTTGGCGGGGCTTAGAGCGGCGCCGCTGACGTTGGCGCTTGGGTTGCTTCTTAGAGGGGTCATCCTCCGCTGTCTCGTCGCCATTTTCTTCTTTGGGTGTGTCCACCATGTATATATCGTATGATGAGGTGGCTTTCTAGTGCCCTACAGGCGCTGGTTCCTGTTCGTCTCCTGCGTCGTCGTCCATACGTCGATGTCTTCGGAGTTGAAGTCGAGCATGTAGGTCAAATCATCGACAGTGGCTATGAAGTGGGTGGTGGGTGGGCGTCGAATTTCTTCGTCGTCCGCATCCCAATCCTGCCGGTCATAATCCGGCCAGGACTCTCCTGACAAAGAGAGAGACCTTAGTGAATTCAGTATGTCGCCGAAGGGTGAGTGCTGAAAGATATCCGCGGCTGTGAACTCCATGATCGGCGCCCAATCGGATTCGATTGGCAGGGGCACGGATGGTTCAGAGTTCGGAGGAGAGTCCGGCAATGTGGAGTCACGGGCCTCGCGAAGGATAAGGTTGGTGTTCGGCTCGATCACCATTGAGGTTGCAGCCTCCGCGGCGGGGTCTAGCCACCCGCCCTCGGTTGGCGCAGTTGGCTCTAAATTGAAGGTCGGAGCGGATGCGGGTGCGGCCTCCAGGGCACTATTCGGCGGCAGAGCTAAATCATGCCCATCGTCACAGTGCGGCGCACCCGGCAGGGGCTCGAATCCGTCGAAGATCAAGTCTCTGCGGATATCGGCCGTGTAGTTTAAGCTTCCAAACCTGACCTGATGGCCAAGGGCGTAGCTTTTAATCTGCTCCAGATGGCCAAGCGAATTGGCCCACAGTGCAAAGCCGCCAAATACAAAAATCTGTCTGGGGAGAAAAGTCTCACCCTGAGCTGCATCGCTATCGATGATCGTAGGAGCCATCAAGCCTAACGGCGACGATACAGAGGAACTCTCAATGAAAGCACCAATGTCGGTGTCAAAACCGGCGGATCTCGGGTAGGGGGTCCCGAACTATGCGTCTAAGGCAGATGGTAACAGGAGGCAGGGGATACGATGTTTTACCCGGGTTCGGGCCCTCTTGATGGAGGTAAAACCCTACGTCCTGCTTGAGTTATTCTTGATGATATGAGTATTACAAGAGTTGATCTACCACGAGATCGGAGAGGCTAAACCCTAGAAGCTAGCCTATGGTATGGTTGTTGTTGTCCTACGGACTAAACCCTTCGGTTTATATAGACACCGGAGAGGGTTAGGGTTACACGAGGTCGGTTACAAAGGAGGAGATATCCATATCCGTATTGCCTAGCTTTCCTTCCACGCCAAGTAGAGTCCCATCCGGACACGAGACGAAGTCTTCAGTCTTGTATCTTCATAGTCCAACAGTCTGGCCAAAGGATATAGTCCGGCTGTCTGGAGACCCCCTAATCTAGGACTCCCTCAAGTCCCATGGCCATTGGCTGAACATGCATGGCATGATTGACCTCTTCACTTGCAGAATGAGTGAGAGACAGCAGGCCATCTGACAGAGAGACAGTTGTAGTAATGCTGCTATTAGGGTGTCCATCATCCTGCTGAACTGGATGCTCAACCTGCTGCTGCAGTGGTACCACTGGGTCTTGCTGTGGAAAATCCCAATGCTGCTCCTGATCATCTTGCTCAACAGGTTCCTCCCAGGCATCCCAGCCCTCATTCTGAATGTGAACATTGTGCACTGGCAGTGGCTGAAAACCTGGGAAATCATTTGCATGTTGTGGAAATGGGTGTGGGTCCCCACCATCCGGCGAGATAGGGTCCTCATATGCTGGCCCACCACCCAGCATCTCCCCCAGAAGGACTTCAACAAAACTGGTCCATGATTCTTCTTCAAATCTCTCTCCCTCAGACCACCTGATACTTTTTGGTACATCAATGAGCTCTGTCACCCTTGCCTTAACAAGAATTTTCCCCCTCAAAGCATCCTCCATTGCCCAGCTGATCATTCTCCCCCATTTGGAAATGGCAGCCGCAATGTCTTCAGTATTACAGAAATTGAACGGAACACCGATGAACAGCAGCCAACAAATCGTATTGAAATTGAACCTACGCCAGTTTCTGCCCTCATTGTGCTTAGTAAAAGAGATAAACATATCTCCAAATGCATGCGGGCCCTGCCTAATGAGCCTGTCTCTATCTCTCACATGCAAGAACTGGACATAACCTTCTCCAAAGGGGCAGGGTTGGATCTCTCTGAACCCAACATGAACATCCTCTTGAAAAAATTCCTCTAGAACCTCTCGGACATTAGGGAAAAATACCTCATCAGGATGTGGATGGATGGAAGCTATCGCCCAATCTTCGTGTCTACGAGGGCGGTGGGGAAGAATGGCACGAGAAACCCCAGTTCTTCCCTTGATTTCTTGTATCTGAAAACCTTTTGGCACAAATGGGAGCGGGTTGATGGGAATGTTGCCCATCAGATCATCCACCGATGAGGCGGCTACCACAGCCCTTACCGGCGACTAGGAGGAACCAGGCGAGCTTGTCGAGGTGTGAGCAGAGGAAGTAGCAGAGTTGGTAGGTGCAATGGAATGCAAGGAGGCAAGCGCCGGTCTTGGTTGGAAATTTGGGAAATGGTCCTTGACTAGCTCCTTAAATGACGAAACCTGCCTAATTGGTGCTGCCGGCCCAATATAGTGGAACCAGGCCTCAACGGCTTCCTCAGCCCAAGCTTCTTCAGGTGGGCTAGGGAAAGAGTCAGATTTAATGAAAGGCCAAAGCCCAGGAAGGTTTGGGTTTGGACAGTTGCGCGCAAAATGCCCCGTGTCTCCACATGCATGGCAGATAACGTACGACACCCCATGCAGACGTGAAGCAATATGAGGCTCAATTTGAGGCTGGTTAACAGCGTGATTAGGCAGTGATGAAGAGGGGATAATTGCTTGATTATTGCCATCATGACTAGGCCCCGATAACCACCCAAAATCTGACCGGCCTCCCTAGACCACCGAGCTGTAACTCCGGCGATCACCGGAGTTAGGATCGACGGCACGGCCATTCCTACCCACTAGAGTCCACTCATTGTCAAGTTCACCATAATAAGAACGTTCTTCTCTGATCCGATTAGGACAACCAAAATTCCAAAGGCTAAAAACCATCACAAAGTCCTTTTCCACAATTTTACCCGCATTGTAAATCTCAAACCCCACTGACTTGGAAGCCACCGAAAACTTATAAGATCTATTCCTTAAGAAGTGGACTCTAAATCCTTGGGCATAACCTCTAAACATAGCAAGGAGAGAGACACTAACCGTGTGGGCATAAAACTTGAAGGATGCCCTTGAGAAAGAAACCACCATGGTGAACTCCTTTTGACGAAAGCCCGGGGAGAAAACCACTGGATGGCCAAACTTGGTTCTCATGTCTGCCTGGAATTTCTTGCCACGGTCAAAGTTGAGAGCAAAAGGAGCCATCGTGTACCTTGTGGTGGCCGCCGAGGCCGGAGTGGCCACCGGCAGGAGAGGGTGTGGCCGTCGGGGCCGGAGTGGCCACCGGTGCGTGAGGAGGAGAGGCTAGGAGGAGGTATAATCCTCTTCGATACGTGAGCCAAGTGAGTGGTGTCTCCTATATTGGTTAGGTGTCACTTGGGAGCCTCCGTCAAGATTGTGGAGTTGAACCAAGGAGTTTGTACGGGCAAGGAGATCGCCTACTTCGTGAAGATCTACCCTAGCGAGGAAACTCCTTTGTGGGTGATGGCCATGGTGGGATATACAAGGTTGCTTCTTTGTGGACTCTTCGTGGGTGGAGCCCTCCGTGGACTCACGCAATCGTTACCCTTCGTGGGTTGAAGTTTCCATCAATGTGGATGTACGATAGCACCACCTATCGGAACCACGCCAAAAATCTCCGTGTCTACATTGCGTTTGCTCCCTCCAAACTCCTCCCTTTACCTTCATATGCAATTGTTTTACATTCAGCTACTATACTCTTAGATTTTCATGTGTAGGTTGATTACTTGTTTGTGCTAAGTTGCTAAAATCTGCCAAGACTTAAAATTGGGAAAAGGCTAGATTTTTATTTGGTCAAGTAGTCTAATCACCCCCCCCCTTTAGACATACTTTCGATCCTACAAGTATCAGATACAAGATCTACTTCATCTGCACTAGAAACGGCTTCAGTACCACCTCCAGCACCTCCTCCACCAGCTCCAACATCATCCACGGATACCTTCGTCCTTGGAGTTCTATCTACACCACTTCCCGAAAACCAAGCCTGAGAGATGCATAGCACTATGCATTGTCGAACTTTTTGGTAACTTGTTGCCAAAGGGGAGAAATGTATAGATCATATGCTTCGAGAGAGAGTGTTGCTTTGCTTCTTTGTCTCTCTTGCTTTCTTGCTTTTTAGTTGAACTTGTGTGTGTGCTCGTTTGATACTTTATGTTTGTGTGAGATACTTGTATGATCATGCGTTTGATCATATCATACTTTAACGTTTGCTTGGATGACATTATCTTTTATATCCTTATATGATCATTCACTTTGCTTGGTGATGAGTGCATGTTTTAATTCATATCATTTTGAGCGCTCCACCAAGATGTATGTGACATGGAAGAGTGACCCATGATCATAATTGATTGTGAATTTGCATTCAAAAGCAAATCTTAAATAGTGCACAAATTTAGGGGGAGCTCTTGCTTATCACATACTTCTCAAAGAGAGATGTATTTAAATCTTATTACCATTTGTCGAAGCTTTGATCTATATGTTGTCATCAATTACCAAAAAGGGGGAGATTGAAAGTGCAACTATCCCTGGGTGGTTTTGGTAATTATTAACAACATATAGCTCATTGAACTAATACTATTTCAAGATGATTATTTCAGAAAGTTCAATGATTGTCATGGCATGGATTAGGAATGTGGACCCCTCAAAATGATAAGGGCACACATTGGCTCAAGCTCAAGACTCTACTTTTTAATTTTAGTGATCCAATATCACATTGAGTCCATAGGAAAAGCCAATACTATTAAAAGGGGATGAGGCATTGCTTAATGGCTTGCTTGCTCAAAATGCTTAGTGATATGCTCCAAAAACCCTCAACCACTTTCTCATATCCACATATGTCCCAAACCAAAAGTCAAACTCGGCCCCACTGAAATGTTCTATCTGGCGCCACCGAGTTCACTTGACATAGCCACTGCCAGAAACCCTAGTCATATCGGTCTCACCAATAGGGATCTCGGTCTCACCGAGATGGGATTGCAAACTCTCTGTTTCCCTTCGTAACGTCTTGGTTCAACCGAGATGAGCGATCAGTCCCACCGAGTTTGCAATGCAAACTCTCTGTTTCCCTTCCATAACGTTTCGGTCTCACCAAAATGAGCGATTTGGTCCCACCGAGTTTTCCTGGCCAACTCTCTAGTTAGCCTATTACCAAAATCGGTCCCACCAAGTTTGTATAATTGGTCTCACCGATATTACGTTGTGCCCTAACCCTAATATAATCGGTTCCACCAAGTTGACATGCCAGTCCCACCAAAATGCCTAACAGTCACATTATGAACTGAATCGGTCTGACCGAGTTATCTAATTCGGTCCCACCGAGTTTGGTAAATTTTGTGTAACGGTTAGATTTTGTGTGGAGGATATATATACCATTCCACCCTTCCTTCATTAGTAAGGAGAGCCATCATAACGTACCTACACTTGAGCATTCATTTTCTGAGAGAGAACCACCTACTCATGTGTTGAGACCAAGATATTCCATTCCAACCATATGAATCATAATCTCTAGCATTCCCCAAGTTGCTTTCCACTCAAATGATCTTCCCACCAAATCCAAATCGGTGAGAGAGAGTTGAGTGTTGGGGATACCATCATTTGAAGCACAAGAGCGAGGAGTTCATCATCAACACACCATCTATTACCTTTGGAGAGTGGTGTCTCCTAGATCGGTTAGGTTTCACTTGGGAGCCTCTGACAAGATTGTGGAGTTGAACCAAGGAGTTTGTACGGGCAAGGAGATCGCCTACTTCGTGAAGATCAACCCTAGTGAGGCAAGTCCTTCATGGGCGATGGCCATGGTGGGATAGACAAGGTTGCTTCTTCGTGGACCCCTCGTGGGTGGAGCCCTCCGTGGACTCGTGCAACCATTACCCTTCATGGGTTGAAGTCTCCATCAACGTGGATGTATGATAGCACCACCTATCGGAACCACGCCAACAATCTCCATGTCTACATTGCATTTGCTCCCTCCAAACTCCTCCCTTTACCTTCATATGCAAATGTTTTACATTCTGCTGCTATACTCTTAGACTTGCATGTGTAGGTTGATTGCTTGACTTGTGCTAAGTTGCTAAAATCTGCCAAGACTTAAAATTGGAAAAAGGCTAGACTTTTATTTGGTCAAGTAGTCTAATCACCCGCTCTAGACATACTTTCGATCCTACAGCCAACCTAAGAAGATATGATATCAAGCTCAATCTGTTGAAATGCACATTCGGAGTTCCAGGAGGAAAGTTACTCGGTTTTCTTGTTTTCGAATGTGGGATCGACGCAAACCTAGAAAAGATTGGAGCAATTCTCCGAATGAAATGCCATGTGTGTGTGCATGATGTTTAGAAGCTTACTGGTTGTTTGGCTGCATTGAGTCAGTTCATTTCATGTCTCATTGAAAAGGTGTTGCCTCTTTACCGACTGATGAAGAAATTTGATACTTTCGAGTGGACTCCCAAAGCTGAGGTGGCGTTTGTAGAGCTCAAAGACCTGCTTTCCACCCAGCCGGTGCTTGCTGCCCCAGTCAGCAAAGAGCATCTATTGCTGTATATCACAACCACTAGACAGGTTGTCAGCACAATGCTCACGGTCAAGCGGGAGGAAGATGGCAAAGCTTACAAAGTTCAGCACCTAGTATATTACATCTCTGAAGTCTTGACTCCGTCCAAGCAAAGGTACCTGCATTACTAGAAGCTTGTCTATGAAATATATCTGACCACGAAGAAAGTTGCACATTACTTCGCAGACCACTCGGTTTCAGTCGTCAATGATGCTCCATTGTTAGAAATTTTGAACAATCGAGATGCAACCGGTCGAGTGGCCAAATGGGAAATTGAATTCCTTCCTCTGGATATCAAGTTTGAAGCAAAAAAAGTCGATTAAGTCTCAAGAAATTGCATATTTCTTGGCCGAGTGGATTGAGCAGCAGCAACCGACTCAAGTTCACTCGGAACACTGAACCATGTTCTTTGATGGATCTAAGATGTTGAATGGTTCTGGTGTCAGAGTGGTTCTAGTATCCCCAAGAGGCGACAAGCTCAGTTACATTCTCCAGATTCACTTTGATTCCTCCAATAATGAAGCTGAGTACGAAGCACTTTTGTATGGGTTGTGTATGGCCATCTCACTTGGCGTCTGTCGCCTGATGGTTTACGATGACTCAGATTTGGTAGTCAATCAAGTGACGAAGGAGTGGGATATCAGGATCCCTGCCATGACTGGGTATTGCAGTGAAGTGAGAAAATTAGAAAAGAGGTTTGAAGGGTTGGAGCTCCACCACATTCCCCAACTCAAGAATCAAGTAGCTGATGATCTGGCGAAAATAGGTTCCACTCGGAAGGCTATTCCCAGTAATGTGTTCTTGGAGCACCTCCACACCCCGTCAGTACAAGAAGATCCCTTTACGAAAGAGCCCCCACAACCAATAAGTTCAACCAATCCAACTGAAGTTGAAGTGTTGGCGGTGGTCGACCTGATCATGGAAGTTTTAGCAGTCACCCCTGACTGGACAGTACCATACATTGCTTATCTGCTCAGGCAGGAGCTTCCAGAGGATGAGGACGAGGCACGTCATATCGTCCGCAGATCCAAAGCCTTTACAATTATAGGTGGACAACTTTTCATAGAAAGTGTAACTGGTGTAGCTCAACGATGTATCTCTCCCGAGGAAGGTCGACTGATCTTAAACGAGATTCACTCGGGGACCTGTGGTCACCATGTGTCCTCTCGGACCATTGTGGCTAAAGCATACCGAGCTGGATTCTATTGGCCACGGGCGAAAAAAATGGCGAAAGATATACTTGACAAGTGTGAAGTCTGCCAGTTTTACTCAAACATGTCCCACAAACCTGCGTCATCTCTAAAGACTATCCCACTCGTCTGGCCATTTGCGGTGTGGGGACAGGACATGGTTGGGCCTTTGAGAACCGGCAGAAGTGGTTTCACTCATTTGCTCGTGGCAGTCGACAAGTTCACTAAGTGTATTGAAACAAAACCTATCAAGAGCTTAGACTCAAGTACCGCCATTAGTTTCATCAAAGAATTGGTGTTACAATATGGGGTTCTAAACAACATCATTACGGAAAACAGCTCCAACTTTGATTCTGATGAGTTTAGAGCACACTGTGCTTCCCAAGGCACTCGGGTCGATTACGCATCCGTTGCGCGCCCGCAGTCAAATGGGCAAGCTGAAAGAGCAAATGGTTTGATCCTCCAAGGGTTGAAACCCCAATTGATGCGCGGCCTCAAGCATGCATCTGGGGCTTGGGTGACCAAGTTACCATCTGTTCTATGGGGATTAAGGACGACTCCAAATCGGTTGACTGGTCGAACCCCTTTCTTCATGGTGTATGGGGCCGAAGCCGTGCTTCCGAGTGATTTACTGCACAATGCCCTGGTGTCTACTACACAACCTTCTTCTTGTAGACGTTGTTGGGCCTCCAAGTGCAGAGGTTTGTAGGACAGTAGCAAATTTCCCTCAAGTGGATGACCTATGGTTTATCAATCCGTGGGAGGCATAGGATGAAGATGGTCTCTCTCAAACAACCCTGCAACCAAATAACAAAGAGTCTCTTGTGTCCCGAACACACCCAATACAATGGTAAATTGTATAGGTGCACTAGTTCGGCGAAGAGATGGTGATACAAGTGCAATATGGATGGTAGATATAGGTTTTTATAATCTGAAAATATAAAAAGCAGCAAGGTAACTAATGGATAAAAGTGAGCGAAACGATATTGCAAAGCATTGAAACAAGGCCTAGGGTTCATACTTTCACTAGTGCATGTTCTCTCAACAATAATAACATAATTGGATCATATAACTATCCCTCAACATGCAACAAAGAGTCACTCCAAAGTCACTAATAGCGGAGAACAAACGAAGAGATTATTGTAGGGTACGAAACCACCTCAAAGTTATCATTTCTGATCGATCTATTCAAGAGTCCGTAATAAAATAACACGAAGCTATTCTTTCCGTTCAATCTATCATAGAGTTCGTACTAGAATAACACTTTAAGACACAAATCAACTAAAACCCTAATGTCACCTAGATACTCCAATATCACCTCAAGTATCCGTGGGTATGATTATACGATATGCATCACACAATCTTAGATTCATCTATTCAACCAACACAAAGAACTTCAAAGAGTGCCCCAAAGTTTCTACCGGAGAGTCAAGAAGAAAACGTGTGCCAACCCCTATGCATAAGTTCACGAGGTCACAGAACTCGCAAGTTGATCACCAAAACATACATCAAGTGGATCACGTGATATCCCATTGTCACCACAGATAAGCACATGCAAGACATACATCAAGTGTTCTCAAATCCTTAAAGACTCAATCCGATAAGATAACTTCAAAGGGAAAACTCAATTCATCACAAGAGAGTAGAGGGGGAGAAACATCATAAGATCCAACTATAATAGCAAAGCTCGCGATACATCAAGATCGTGCGAATCAAGAACACGAGAGAGAGAGAGAGATCAAACACATAGCTACTGGTACATACCCTTAGCCCCGATGGTGAACTACTCCCTCCTCGTCATGGAGAGCACCGAGATGATGAAGATGGCCACCGGAGAGGGATTCCCCCCTTCGGCAGGGTGCCGGAATGGGTCTAGATTGGTTTTCAGTGGCTACGGAGGCTTGCGGCGGCGGAACTCCCGATCTAGGTTATTTTCTGGAGGTTTCTATATTTATAGGAATTTTCGGCGTCGGTCTCACGTCAGGGGGGTCTCCGAGTCGTCCATGAGGGTGAAGGGCGCGCCCTACCCCCCCTGGGATCGCCCTCCTATCTCATGGATGGCTCGGGACTCTTCTGGACCAACTATTTTACAACGGGGGCTTCTTTTGGTCCATAAAAAATCATCAAAATTGGCATGTCAATTGGACTCCGTTTGGTATTCCTTTTCTGTAAAACTCAAAAACAAGGAAAAACAGAAACTGACACTCGGCTCTAGATTAATAGGTTAGTCCCAAAAATCATATAAAATAGCATATAAATGCATATAAAACATCCTAGATGGATAATATAATAGCATGGAACAATGAAAACTGTAGATACGTTGGAGACGTATCAAGCATCCCCAAGCTTAATTCCTGCTCGTCCTCGAGTAGGTAAATGATAAAAACAGAATTTTTGATGTGGAATGCTACCTAACATAATTTTCAATGTAATTTTATTTATTGTGGCATGAATGTTCATATCCGGAAGATTCAAGGCAAAAGTTTAATATTGACATAAAAATAATAATACTTCAAGCATACTAACCAACCAATTATGTCTTCTCAAAATAACATAGCCAAAGAAAGCTCATCCCTACAAAATCATATAGTTTGGCCATGCTCCATCTTCGTCACACAAAATGCTCTCATCATGCATAACCCCGATGAACAAGCCAAGCAATTGTTTCATACTTTAGTATTCTCAAACTTTTTCAACTTTCACGCAATACATGAGCGCGAGCCATGGACATAGCACTATGGGTGGAAAAGAGTATGATGATGGAGATTGTGTGGAGAAGACAAAAAAGGAGAAAGTCTCACATTGACGTGGCTAATCAACGGGCTATGGAGATGCCCATCAATTGATGTCAATGCGAGGAGTAGGGATTGCCATGCAACGGATGCACTAGAGCTATAAATGTATGAAAGCTCATCAAAAGAAACTAAGTGGGTGTGCATCCAACTTGCTTGCTCACGAAGACCTAGGGCATCTGAGGAGGCCCATTGTTGGAATATACAAGACAAGTTCTATAATAAAAAATTCCCACTAGTATATGGAAGTGACAAAATAAGAGACTCTCCATCATAAAGATCATGGTGCTACTTTCAGGCACAAGTGTGGAAAAAGGATAGTAGCATTGTCCCTTATTTTTTTGGGCCTTCCTTTTTTACTTGGCCTTTCTTTTTTATCTTTTTTTATTTGGCCTTTCTCTTTTTTTCACTTTTTTTCTCTTTTTTTGCCTTTCCTTTTTCCATGGGACAATGCTCTATTAATTATGATCATCACACTTCTATTTATTTACAACTCAATGATTACAACTCAATACTAGAACAAAATATGACTCTATATGAGTGCCTCCGGCGGTGTACCGGGATGGGCAATGAATCAAGAGTAATACATATGAAATTATGCATGGCGGCTTAGCCACAAATACGATGTCAACTAAATGATCATGCAAGGCATTATGACAATGATGAAGCATGTCATATTAAATGAAACAGTGGAAAGTTGCATGGCAATATATCTTGGAATGGCTATGGAAATGCCATAATAGGTAGGTATGGTGGCTGTTTTGAGGAAGATATAAGGAGTTTTATGTGTGATAGAGCGTATCATATCACGGGGTTTGGATGCACCAGCGAAGTTTGCACCAACTCTCGAGGTGAGAAAGGGAAATGCACGGTACCAAAGAGGCTAGCAATGATGGGAAGGTGAGAGTGCGTATAATCCATGGACTCAACATTAGTCATAAAGAACTCACACACTTATTGCAAAAATCTACAAGTCATCAAAAACCAAGCATTACGCGCATGCTCCTATGGGGATAGATTGGTAGGAAATGACCATCGCTCGTCCCCGACCGCCACTCATAAGGAGGACAATCAAAGAAACACCTCATGCTTCATATTTGTCACACAACGTTTACCATACGTGCATGCTACGGGACTTGCAAACTCTAACACAAGTATTTCTCAAATTCACAACTACTCAACTAGCATGACTCTAATATTACCATCTTCATATCTCAAAACAATCATCAAGTATCAAACTTCTCATAGTATTCAATGCACTCTATATGAAAGTTTTTATTATACCCATCTTGAATGCCCATCATATTAGGACTAATTTCATAACCAAAGCAAATTACCATGCTGTTCTAAAGACTCTCAAAATAATATAAGTGAAGAATGAGATTTCATCTATTTCTTCAAAATAAAACCACCGCCGTGCTCTAAAAAGATATAAGTGAAGCACTAGAGCAAACGATAAACTACTCCAAAAGATATAAGTGAAGATCAATGAGTAGTCGAATAATTATGTAACTATGTGAAGACTCTCTAACATTTAAGAATTTCAGATATTGGTATTATATTCAAACATAAAGCGAAACAAAATTAAATAAAATGACGCTCCAAGCAAAACACATATCATGTGGTGAATAAAAATATAGCTCCAAGTAAAGTTACCGATGAACGAAGACGAAAGAGGGGATGCCATCCGGGGCATCCCCAAGCTTAGGCTCTTGGTTGTCCTTGAATATTACCTTGGGGTGCCTTGTGCATCCCCAAGCTTAGGCTCTTTCCAATACTTATTCCATAATCCATCGAATATTTACCCAAAACTTGAAAACTTCACAACACAAAACTCAACAGAAAACTCGTAAGCAACGTTAGTATAAGAAAATAAATCACCACTTAGGTACTGTTGTGAACTCATTATAAATTCATATTGGTGTAATATCTACTGTATTCCAACTTCTCTATGGTTCATACCCTCCGATACTACTCATAGATTCATCAAAATAAGCAAACAACACATAGAAAACAGAATCTGTCAAAAACAGAACAGTCTGTAGTAATCTGTATCAAACGTATACTTCTGGAACTCATAAAATTCTGAAATAAGTTGGTTGACGTGAGGAATTTGTTTATTAATCATCTTCAAAAAGAATCAACTTAATAGCACTCTCCAGTAAAAAATAGTAGCTAATCTCGTGAGCGCTAAAGTTTCTGTTTTTTTACAGCAAGATCACAAAGACTTTACCCAAGTCTTCACAAAGGTTCTACTTGGCACAAACACTAACTAAAGCATAAAACCACATCTAAACAGAGGCTAGATGAATTATTTATTACTAAAAATTAACAAAAATAAAATTGGGTTGCCTCCCAACAAACGCTATCGTTTAACGCCCCTAGCTAGGCATGATGATTTCAATGATGCTCACATAAAAGATAATAATTGAAACATAAAGAGAGCATCATGAAGAATATAGCTAGCACATTTAAGCCTAACCCACTTCCTATGCATAGGGATTTTGTGAGCAAACAACTTGTGGGAACAATAATCAACTAGCATAGGAAGGCAAAACAAGCATAACTTAAAAACTTTTAGCATATAGAGAGGAAACTTGATATTATTGCAATTCCTACAAGCATATATTCCTCCCTCATAATAATTTTCAGTAGGATAATGAATGAATTCAACAATATAACTATCATGTAAGGCATAACCCAATTAAAAATCAAAATCATGATGAAAAATTTCATGGTTTTCATTGTTCTTTATAGCATGCATGTCATCACAATAATTATCATATATAGCAACTTTGTTCACATAATCAATTGGAACCTCTTCCGAAATGGTGGATTCATCCCTAAATAAAGTCATGACCTCTCCAATTCCACTTTCATAATTATCACAATAATATTCAACATCCTCCAAAATAGTGGGATCATTACTTCCTAAAGTTGACACTCTTCCAAACCCACTTTTATCAATATAATCATCATAAATAGGAGGCATGCTATCATCGTAATAAATTTGCTCATCAAAACTTGGGGGACAAAAAATATCATATTCATCAAACAAAGCATCCCCAAGCTTGTGGCTTTGCATATCATTAGCATCATGGATATTCAAAGAATTCATACTAACAACATTGCAATCATGCTCATCATCCAAAGATTTAGTGCCAAACATTTTAATACATTCTTCTTCTAGCATTTTGACACAATTATCAGAATCCTTATTTTCATGAAAGACATTAAAAAGATGAAGCATATGAGGTACCCTCAATTCCTTTTTTTTGTAATTTTCTTTTTAGACTAAACTAGTGATAAAACAAGAAACAAAAAGATTCGATTGCAAGATCTAAAGATATACCTTCAAGCGCTAACCTCCCCGGCAACGGCGCCAGAAAAGAGCTTGATGTCTACAACACAACCTTCTTCTTGTATACGTTGTTGGGCCTCCAAGTGTAGAGTTTTGTAGGACAGTAGTAAATTTCCCTCAAGTGGATGACCTAAGGTTTATCAATCCGTGGGAGGCGTAGGATGAAGATGGTCTCTCTCAAACAACCCTGCAACCAAATAACAAAGAGTCTTGTGTCCCCAACACACCCAATACAATGGTAAATTGTATAGGTGCACTAGTTCGGCGAAGAGATGGTGATACAAGTGCAATATGGATGGTAGATATAGGTTTTTATAATCTAAAAATATAAAAACAGCAAGGTAACTAATAATAAAAGTGAGCGAAAACGGTTTTGCAATGCATTGAAACAAGGCCTAGGGTTCATACTTTCACTAGTGCATGTTCTCTCAACAATAATAACATAATTGGATCATATAACTATCCCTCAACATGCAACAAAGAGTAACTCCAAAGTCACTAATAGCAGAGAACAAACGAAGAGATTATCGTAGGGTACAAAACCACCTCAAAGTTATCCTTTTTGATCGATCTATTCAAGAGTCTGTAATAAAATAACACGAAGCTATTCTTTCCGTTCAATCTATCATAGAGTTCGTACTAGAATAACAGCTTAAGACACAAATCAACCAAAACCCTAATGTCACCTAGATACTCCAATGTCACCTTAAGTATCCGTGGGTATGATTATATGATATGCATCACACAATCTCAGATTCATCTATTCAACCAACACAAAGAACTTCAAAGAGTGCCCCAAAGTTTCTACCGGAGAGTCAAGAAGAAAACGTGTGCCAACCCCTATGCATAAGTTCACGAGGTCACAGAACTCGCAAGTTGATCACCAAAACATATATCAAGTGGATCACGTGATTTCCCATTGTCACCACAGATAAGCACATGCAAAGACATACATCAAGTGTTCTCAAATCCTTAAAGACTCAATCCGATAAGATAACTTCAAAGGGAAAACTCAATTCATCACAAGAGAGTAGAGGAGGAGAAACACCATAAGATCCAACTATAATAGTAAAGCTCGCGATACATCAAGATCGTGCGAATCAAGAACATGAGAGAGAGAGAGAGATCAAACACATAGCTACTGGTACATACCCTCAGCCCCGAGGGTGAACTACTCCCTCCTCGTCATGGAGAACGCCGGGATAATGAAAATGGCCACCGGAGAGGGATTCCCCCCTCCGACAGGGTGCCGGAACGGGTCTAGATTGGTTTTCGGTGGCTACGGAGGCTTGCGGCAGTGGAACTCTCGATCTAGGTTATTTTCTGGAGGTTTCTGTATTTATAGGAATTTTTGGCGTCGGTCTCACGTCAGGGGGGTCTCTGAGTCGTCCACGAGGGCGGAGGGTGTGCCCTACCCCCTGGGCTCGCCCTCCTATCTCGTGGACGGCTCGGGACTCTTCTGGCCCAACTATTTTACTCCGGGGGCTTCTTTTGGTGCATAAAAACATCAAAAATTGGCACGTCAATTGGACTCCGTTTGGTATTCCTTTTCTGTAAAACTCAAAAACAAGGAAAAAACAGAAATTGGCATTGGGCTCTAGGTTAATAGGTTAGTCCCAAAAATCATACTTCCTCCATTCCACAATGTAGTGCTTCCTCTATCCACATGCTTCAACTTTGACCGTAAATTTAACTACCAAGACCGATTGCGGCGGGAGCAAAAATTATATCAGTGAATTTGTATTTGAAAGAAGTTTTTAATTATATAATTTTTTTCTCCCGCCGCAGTTGGTCTCGTTGGTTAAATTTATGGTCAAAGTTGGACCTCGGGAAGCGCGGGTGCACTATATTTTGGAATGGAGGGAGTATAAAATAGCATATAAATGCACATAAAACATCCTAGATGGATAATATAATAGCATGGAACAATCAAAAAATATAGATACGTTGGAGATGTATCACGCCCCTCGAATGGAACTTTTCTCAAAGGCCGAAGCAGAGCAAGCACGACAAGATGTTGTTGACCTTCTGGAAGAGGAATGAGAGATGGCGTTGATCCGGTCGACCATTTATCAGCAAGACCTCTGTCGATTTCATGCCCGAAACGTCAAAGGTCGAGCATTTCAGGAAGGAGACCTTGTGCTCTGAGTGCATCAGCAGAAACCTCACAAGCTTGCCCCTACTTGGGAAGGACCCTTCATCATCACCAAGGTGCTCCACAATGGGGTGTATCATCTTTACAATGTATCCAAGAAGCAAGATGAACCGCGCTCTCGGAACGCGGATCTGCTCTATCGCTTTTATACCTAAACACTCAGATCATCGAGTTGTAATAAAAATCCTTCAGATTGTTTATCAAAGACATAATTTTTGCAGTATCCTGATTATTGTTTTCGCATAAACATGTGTGTCCAAATCCCCCAGTGGGTGGCTTAGCCGCGAACTTGATCCGCCTAAGTTTCAAAACATACTCCGAGTGAAGAGCAACCCTCTCACTCGAGGGCTTAGCCGCGAACTTGATTCGCCTAAGTTTCAAAACATACTCCGAGTGAAGAGCAACCCTGTCACTCAGGGGGCTTAGCCACGAACCTGATTCACCTAAGTTTCAAAACATACTCCGAGTGAAGAGCAACACTCTCACTCGGGGGCTTAGCCACGAACCTGATTCGCCTAAGTTTCAAAACATACTTCGAGTGAAGAGCAACCCTCTCACTCGGGGCTTAGCCGCAAACCTGATTCGCCTAAGTTTCAAAACATACTCCGAGTGAAGAGCAACCCTCTCACTTGGGGGCTTAGCCGCGAACCTGATTCGCCTATGTTTCAAAACATACTCCGAGTGAAGAGCAACCCTCTCACTCGGGGGACTTAACTGCGACCACGTACTCGCCTAAGTTATAAAACGTACTCCAAGTGAAGAGCAATCTTCTCACTCGGGGGCTTAGCTGCAACCCCGTACTCGCCTAAGTTATAAAACATACTCTGAGTGAAGAGCAATCCTCTCACTCAGATGCTTAGCTGCGACCCCGTACTCGCCGAAGCTTCAAAACAGACTACGAGTGAAGAGAAATCCTCTCACTCGGGGGCTTAGCTGCGATCCCATACTCGGCTAAGTATCAAAGAGGTGCGTCCTGAGCTGCTCCACAAGTGCAACATCCGGTTGCACCCTGAGCTGCACCACAAGTACAACATCTGGTCACACTCTGAGCTACGCCACAAGTACAACGTCCGGTTGCACTCTAAAATGTGTCACAATTGCAATGCCTGGTTGCACTCTGAGCTGCGTCACAAGTACAACATCTATTCCGAGTGAAGAGTTATCCTTTCACTCGCAGACTCAGTTGTGATCCTAGTCAAAAATTCCAAAGACGATAGAGACAAAGCAACTGCATTCAAATAAAACAACCAAGTTCAGATAAATCCAGCAAGGTTCCGAACCACCAGCAAAAGTGCTCGGGCATCAAGCCTGAAAGAGTTTAATAATTACAAAATCACTCGGCATTCCGAGGCAAATAAAGTCATGTTATCAAGTTTTCACTCGGCAGGAGGATGGCTTGCTGGCTCGACAAAAGTGTCCAAGTCGATGCCATCTTCAATGCGAGTGTGTAACACCCACGATGCGGCTATATCTCCCACGTGTCGGGGCACGACTTAGAGGCATAACCGCATTTTAGGCAATGTCGCAAGAGGGGTAATCTTTACACATCCCATGTACTGAATAAGGAAAGAGGTACATAGTTGGCTTACAATCGCCACATCACACAATGCATAAATAATATCAATACAATCATCCAGATACAATCAAGGTCTGACTACGGAACCAAAATAAAGACAACCCCAAATGCATAATGTCCCCGATCGCCCCAACTGGGCTCCACTACTGATCGTCTGGGAAGGAAACGTAGTAGCGTCCTGAGTCCTCATCGAACTCCCACTTGAGCTCGGTCGCATCTCCTGGAATGGTATCATCGGTCCCTGCATCTGGTTTTGGAAGGAATCTGTGAGTCACGGGGACTCAGCAATCTCACACCCTCGCAATCAAGACTATTTAAGCTTATAGGAAGGGAAAAGGTATGAGGTGGAGCTGCAGCAAGCACTAGCATATATGGTGGCTAACATACGCAAATGAGAGCGAGAAGAGAAAAGGCAAGGCACGGTCGATAAACTATGATCAAGAAGTGATCCTAGAACAACCTACGTTCAAGCATAACACGAGACCGTGTTCTCTTCCTGGACTCCGCTGAAAAGAGACCATCACGGCCACACACTCTGTTGATTCATTCTAATTAAGTTAAGTTTCAGGTTTTCTACAACGGGACATTAACAAATTCCCATCTGCCCATAACCGCGGGCACGGCTTTCGAAAGTTCAAAACCCTGCAGGGGTGTCCCAACTTAGCCCATCACAAGCTCTCACGGTCAACGAAGGATATTCCTTCTCCCAAGACAACCCGATCAGACTCGGAATCCCGGTTACAAGACATCTCGACAATGGTAAAACTAAACTAGCAAAGCCACCCGAATGTGCCGACAAATCCCGATAGGAGCTGCACATATCTCGTTCTCAGGGCATACCAGATTGTCCAAACTTCCGGTATGCCAACCCAGAGTTGCCCCTGGTGGCCACCGGCGGCTGACAAGTTGGAGCAACACTCAGAGGAGCACTGGCACGGGGGTTTAAAATAAAGATGACCCTTGAGTCCGCGGAACCCAAGGGAAAAAGAGGCTAGGTGGAAAATGGTAAAACCAATGTTGGGCCATGCTGGAGGAGTTTTATTCAAGGCGAACTGTCAAGGGGTTTCCATTATAACCCAACCGTGTAAGGAACGCAAAATCAAGGAACGTAACACCGGTATGATGGAAACTAGGGCGGTAAGAGTGGAACAAAACACCAGGCATAAGGCCGAGCCTTCCACCCTTTACCAAGTGTATAGATGCGTTAAAATAGACAAGATATAGTAATGATATCCCAACAATAAACATGTTCCAACAAGGAACAAACTCCAATCATCACCTGCAACTAGAAACGCTATAAGAGGGGCTGAGCAAAGCCGTAACATAGCCAACCAACGGTTTGCTAGGAAAAGGTGGGTTAGAGGTTTGACATGGCAATATGGGAGGCATGATAAGCAAGTGGTAGGTATCATAGCATAGGCATGGCAAAAGAGCGAGCATCTAGCAAGCAAAGATAGAAGTGATTTCGAGGGTATGGTCATCTTGCCTGCAAAGTTCTCCGAGTTGACGTTAACTTGATCCTCATAAGCATACTCAACGGGTTCCTCGATCACGTACTCGTTTCCCGGCTCTACCCGAAGCAATAACACAAGCAAAGGGAGACACAATCAACCACGGTGCAATGCGCAAGTAACATGATGTAGAACATGGCATGATATGCGGGACGTGATATGCAATGCATATGCATGTTTCGGAAAGGAGAGATTGAACCTGGCCTCAACTTGGAAAACCAAGAGTGCCTCTGGAAAGATGAGTTGATTTTGGTTGAAATCGATATAAAGTTCACCGGAATCGGATGCACGGTTTGCAAATGGCAAGCAAAACAATAATGGCGCAAAGCTGCGATTAATAGCACGAGGCCATCTAAATGCATCAAGAACAACAAGCTACTGCACTCTAACATAACAACAAAGCACATGGCAGTGATCCACTAAAGATGCTTGACAAAAGATGAACACTGAGCTACGGCTAATTCACTCAATAGCAGGCTCAAACAAGCATGGCAAAAGTGCAAAAGATAACAGGTTACAGACTTAGTGAAAGTAACATGTCAGGAATTTAACATCAGGAAGCAATGTTTAGAGCAAGATAACAACATGCTACAGGAACCTAACATGGCAACGCAAGGGATGGAATGAAGCTACTCAAAGCATACAACAAAAGTCCCTTACTGACCATAAGCCAAAAGGGATCAAAAAATACAATTATAACCATGTGAACATAGCAACTTTCGTTAACAGATTCAGAGTTAGGAGAAAACTGGAACATGGCAAAACAGATTCACGTAGGCATGTTTGCGAGCTCGATGCACTCACCACAAAGCATTGCATGACAAACTAAGCATACACCCAGCAAGTAGACATGATAAATAATCTAACCATGGCAAGAACAACCTCATAGCATGCACGGACAAACTATAATAACCTCGGCAAAAATGCTTAACATGTAAACAATCTGCCAGGAACATTTTATAGCAAAAGTAGAGCTCCATTGAGTCAAGCTAGGGTGCTCCATAATTGCAAACAAAGACATGGATGGATAGAGCATAACATTATCTCAAAATCATCCTTACTGAACATGCTCAAAAGAGGCATGGATCACTCTGTAGCAAAAAGAATACATGGCATAAAAATATTATCAGGGAAAAGACTTGGAAGATTTCTAAGTCCCTGAAATCAGCAACATTACGAGAGCTACTTTGCATGCTTGTGCTAGTTACCACAGAGATCACAAAAATAAATGGCATACACCCCTGTAAAGATGGCATGGCATACTTCAAAACACATGTAGTGCTCAAGTTCATAGGAGGCACACATTAATCATGGCGAAAATGACAAATGTCCAAATCCTGATAAGAAACTGAAACTAACATTACATAGCACTCTTGCAACAGCATTTAGGGCATCAAGATGAGCTCAAATGAACATGGTGCAATGGAATGAAATGAAGTACTCATCGAGACGAACAATTTGATATGCTACACGCCCAAAACGGAGCCACGGATGCAAAGTTATGATGCGATGAAGAATGCTAAAATTAATGGAAAACTGGGACGAAGTCAACCCTAGGGTTTACTGTAGCCGATCCAGATCGGGCATGGACTTCGAGGCGGTGGCGGATCTCGCCGGAATCGGCGCCGGAGTGGGAGGAGATGACCGGAACGAGCGGGGCCGGCCGGAGTGGGACTTGGCGCGGCGAGCTCCGGGGAGGCTACGGCGGACGGCGATGGCGGCGGCGAGGCGAGGCGGACGGCGACGAGGCGACGCAGGGCGGTGCGGGGGACCGGCGACGGCGGCACATGGCGGCGTGGCGGAGCATCGACGTCAGCGAGGCGGCGCGCGGGTGGCTGCGAAGCGGGGAGGCGTGGGGCGGCAATGGGCCTCGGGGGCTCTCCTCGGGCCCAGGCGGGCCGCGTCGCGGGAGGCGGCCGGCGCGCCACGTGGCGCGACGCCAATGGCTGCGGGGCGGCGGCGCGAAACATCCGGCGCGGCCCGGACATGTCCGGCGCGCGGATGGAGCGGGGGCTAGGGTTAGGGTTGGAGTGGATCCGGAATTTTCGGGGGGAGATGCCTTTATATAGGTAGAGGGAGCAAGGAGGCTCCAAATTGAGCACGGTTTGCGGCCACGCGATCGTGATCGAACGACGAGATTATGGAGGGGGTTTAGGTGGGTTTTGGGCCACTTTGGGGAGGTGTTGGGCTGCAACACACACGAGGCCTTTACGGTTCCTCGGTTAACCGTTGGAGTATCAAACGAAGTCCAAATGGCACGAAACTTGATAGGCGGTCTACCGGTAGTAAACCAAGGCCGCTTGGCATGTCTCGGTCCAATCCGAGAACGTTTAACACCTGCACACGAAAAGAGGTAAAAGGGGACACCGGAGGACATAGGAGTGCCGGAATGCAAAACGGACAATGGGGAAATGCTCGGATGCATGAGATGAACACGTATGCAAATGCGATGCACATGATGACATGATATGATATGCATGACAAAGACAAAAGCAACAAGAAGACAAAAACCCAACTACGAGGAAATAACATAACTTAGTGCCGGAAATGGCAGGAGTTGGAATACAAATATGGCAGGTTACATATGGGGCGTTACAACACTCCACCACTACAAAAGGATCTTGTCCCAAGATCTAGGACTGGAAAAAAAACTCCGGGTATTCAGAACGGAGGTGGTCCTCGCGTTCCCAGGTGGCTTCATGGTCGGAATGATGTGACCACTTCACTTTCAGGAATTTGATAGAATTGTTGCGAGTCTTGCGCTCTGATTCTTCAAGAATAGCAACAGGATGCTCATGATGAGACAGGTCTTCTTGGAGATCAATTTCTTCAAAGTTGACAGTGCGGTCAGGAGTCTTGAAACACTTGCGGAGCTGAGACACGTGAAACACGTCGTGCACGTTTGCAAAGTTGGATGGAAGCTCAAGTTGATAGGCGAGATCGCCTCTTTTGCCAATGATCTTGAAAGGGCCCACGTATCTAGGGGCAAGGTTCCCTTTGATACCGAAGCAACGAGTACCTTTCATTGGAGAGACGCGGAGGTAGACATGGTCTCCGATCTCGAAAGCCAAGTCACGATGCTTGCTATCATAGTAACTCTTCTGGCGCGATTGCGTGGCTTTGAGATTTTCACGAATGACTTTCCACATTTCTTCAGCCTCTGTGATCAAGTCATTGCCAAGAAGTTGGCGTTCACTAGTCTTTGACTAGTTAAGAGGAGTACAGCACTTTCTCCCATAGAGACTCTCGAATGGGGCCATGCCCGAACTCGCTTGAAAGCTGTTGTTGTAGGAGAACTCGGCATATGGAAGACAATCTTCCCACTTCATACTGAAAGAAATGACACATGCCCTCAGCATATCTTCAAGAATTTGATTGACTCGCTCGACTTGGCCACTGGTTTGAGGATGAAAAGCTGTGCTGAAGTGAATGTTGGTGCCCATGGCCTTCTGAAAGGAGTCTCAGAACTTAGAGGTAAAGATGCTTCCACGATCTGAAGATATCAATTGCAGAATGCCGTGCAGAGAGACAATCCTGGAGGTATATAGCTCTGCCAACTGAGCTGTTGTGATAGATTCTTTGATAGGAAGAAAATGAGCCACTTTGGTGAGCTTGTCGATGACAGCAAAGATGGCATCGTTGCCACACTTGGACTTTGGAAATCCAGTCACGAAGTCCGTCTCAATATGGTCAAATTTCCATTCTGGAATGGCAAGAGGTTGGAGGAGACCAGCTGGTCGTTGGTGTTCTGCTTTCACTCTTCTGCAGACATCACATTCATTCACGAACTGAGCAATCTCGTGCTTCATTCGAGTCCACCAGTACGACTGCTTGAGGTCATGGTACATCTTTGTACTTCCAGGGAGAATAGAGAGGAGTGAATTGTGAGCCTCGTTCATAATGACTTTACGAAGGTCACCTTTAGGAAGAACAATTCGATCCTCGAAGAATAGAGTATCCTTGTCATCAAGGCGATAGCACTTGTACTTGGGTTGACTCTTGGCAATCCCAATCTTCACCTTCTTCACCATAGCATCAAGAAGTTGAGCCTCACGAATCTGATCTTCCAAAGTAGGAGAGACTTGGAGGTTGGCAAGGAATCCTTGAGGAACAACTTGGAGATTAAGTTTGCGGAAAGCTTCACAAAGCTCTGGTTGGTAGGGCTTGATAATCAAACTGTTGTAGTAAGCCTTCCTGCTCAATGCGTCAGCAATTACATTGGCCTTGCCTGGAGTATATTCAATACTCGGATTATACTCTTGAATCATTTCGACCCAACGAGTCTGCCTGAGGTTGAGGTTGGGTTGAGTGAAGATGTACTTGAGACTCTTAAGATCAGTGAAGATGTCCACTTTTCTTCCCAACAAGAGATGTCTCCATGTTAAAAGAGCATGGACAACTGCCGCCAACTCGAGGTCATGAGTGGGGTAGTTCTTTTCGTTGGGCTTCAACTGGCGAGAGGTATAGGCCACAACTTTCTTATCTTGCATCAACACTGCACCGAGACCTTGAAGGGAAGCATCACAGAAGACCTCGAACGGGTTGGATTCATCAGGAGGAGTCAGAACTGGAGCAGTGACTAACTTCTCTTTGAGGGTGTTGAAAGCTACGTCACATTCAGGCGACCAAACATACTTCACATGCTTCTGGAGAAGGTTGGAAAGAGGCTTCGCGATCTTAGAGAAGTTCTCAACGAACCTTCGACAATAGCTTGCGAGCCCAAGGAAGTCGCGGAGTTGCTTCACGTTCTGAGGCGGTTCCCAATTCACAATTGCAGACACCTGATACGTCCATTTTGCATCATGCTTTTATATCGATATTTATTGCATTATGGACTGTTATTTCACTTTATGTCACAATACTTATGGCTATTCTCTCTTATTTTACAAGGTTTACATAAGGAGGGAGAATGCCGGCAGCTGGAATTCTGGGCTGGAAAAGGAGCAAATATTAGAGACCTATTCTGCGCAACTCCAAAAGTCCTGAAACTCCACGGAACATCTTAAAATAAATAAAGAAAAATCCTCACCAAAGATGAAGGCCAGGGGGCCCACACCCTGCTCACGAGGGTGGGGGGCGCCCCCCCCCCCTAGGGCGCGCCCCCCTACCTCGTGGGCCCCCTGGTGGCTCTCCGACGTCCATCTTCTCCTATATGAGGTCTTTCGTTGAGAAAAAAATAGGAAGGAACTTTTTGGGACGAGACTCCGCCGCCATGAGGCGGAACCTTGGCGGATCCAATCTAGAGCTCCGGCAGAGCTGTTCTGCCGGGGATACTTCCCTCCGGGAGGGGGAAATCATCACCATCGTCATCACCAACGCTTCTCTCATCGGGAGAGGGCAATCTCCATCAACATCTTCACCAGCACCATCTCATCTCCAAACCCTAGTTCATCTCTTGTATCCAATTCTTGTCTCTAAGTCCGGGATTGGTGCTAGTAGTGTTGATTACTCCTTGTAATTGATGCTAGTTGGTTTATTTAGTGGAAAATCATATGTTCAGATCCTATATGCATATTATTACCCCTCTGATTATGAACATGAATATGCTTTGTGAGTAATTACGTTTGTTCCTGTGGACAAGGGAGAAGTTTTGCTATTAGTAGTCATGTGAATTTGGTATTCGTTTGATATTTTGATAAGATGTATGTTGTCTAGCCTCTAGTGGTGTTATGTGAACGTCGACTACATAACACTTCACCATTATTTGGGCCTAGAGGAAGGCATTGGGAAGTAATAAGTAGATGATGGGTTGCTAGAGTGACAGAAGCTTAAACCCTAGTTTATGCGTTTCTTCGTAAGGGGCTGATTTGGATCCACATGTTTCATGTTATGGTTAGGTTTACCTTAGTACTTTTGTTGTAGTTGTGGATGCTTGCAATAGAGGTTAATCATAAGTGGGATTCTTGTTCAAGTAAGAACAGCACCCAAGCACCGGTCCACCCACATATCAAATTATCAAAGTATCAAACGTGAATCATATGAACGTGATGAAAACTAGCTTGACGATATTCCCATGTGTCCTCGGGAGCGCTTTTCCTATTATAAGAGTTTGTTCCAGCTTGTCCTTTGCTACAAAAGGATTGGGCCACCTTGCTGCACTTTATTTACTGTTGTTACTTGTTGCTCGTTACAAATTATCTTATCACAAAACTATCTATTACCACTTATTTCAGTACTTGCAGAGAATACCTTGCTGAAAACCGCTTATCATTTCCTTCTACTCCTCGTTGGGTTTGACACTCTTACTTATCGAAAGGACTATGATAGATCCCCTATACTTGTGGGTCATCAAGGCTCTTTTCTGGCGCTGTTGCCGGGGAGTGTAGCGCCTTTGGTAGGTGGAATTTGGTAAGGAAAAATTTATATAGTGTGCTGAAATTTACTGTCACTTGTTACTATGGAAAGTAATTCTCTGAGGGGCTTGTTCGGGGTATCTTCACCCCGTCCAGTAGAGAAAAGAGTTGCTCCTCAACCTACTGAACCTATTGAAAATGAAACTCCTTTTGAATTTCCTTCGGGTATGATTGAAAAACTGCTAGCTAACCCTTTTACAGGAGATGGAACAAAGCATCCTGATGAGCACTTAATATATGTGGATGAAGTTTGTGGATTATTTAAGCCTGCAGGTATACCCGATGATGTTGCTAAGAATAAGGTCTTCCCTTTATCTTTGAAGGGAGACGCATTGATATGGTATAGGCTATGTGATGATATGAGATCATGGGACTATAAAAGATTGAAATTGGAATTTCATCAAAAGTATTACCCTATGCATCTTGTTCATTGTGATCGCAATTATATATATAATTTCTGGCCTCGCGAAGGAGAAAGCATCGCTCAAGCTTGGGGGAGGCTTAAATAAATGTTATATTCATGCCCCAATCATGAGCTCTCAAGAGAAATAATTATGCAAAGTTTTTATGCTCGGCTTTCTCATAATAATCAAACCATGCTCGATACTTCTTGTGCTGGCTCTTTTATGATGAAGACTATTGAATTCAGATGGAATTTATTGGATAGAATTAAACGCAACTCTGAAGATTGGGACCTCAATGAAGGTAAGGAGTCAATTATGACACCTAAGTTTGATTGTGTTAAATCTTTTATGGACACCGATATTTTCCGTAAGTTTACCACTAAATATGGACTTGACTTTGAGATAGTAGCTTCTTTCTGTGAATCTTTTGCTACTTATGTTGATCTCCCTAAGGAGAAGTGGTTTAAATATCATCCTCCCATAGAAGTAAAAGTAGCTGCACCTATTAAAGTTGAAGAAAAGACTGTCACTTATAATGATCCTATTGTTCCTACTTCTTATGTTGAGAAACCACCTTTCCCTGTTAGAATAAAGGATCATGCTAAAGCTTCAACTGTTGTTCGTAAAAGCAATATTAGAACTTATACACCCCCTGAGCAAGTTAAAGTAGAACCTAATATTGCTATTGTTAAAGATCTCTTGTCTGATAATATTGATGGGCATGTTATTCAGTTCGAAGGTGAAACTGCTAGAATTGCTAAACCTTGTGCTAAAGATAAACATAGACCTATGGTAGGCGTGCCTGTTATTTCTGTTAAAATAGGAGATCATTGTTATCATGGCTTATGTGATATGGGTGCGAGTGCTAGCGTTATACCGCATACTTTATACGAAGAAATTAAGAAAGAAATTGCACCTGCTGAGTTAGAAGGTATTGATGTCACAATTAAACTTGCCAATAGGGATACTATTTCACCAATTGGAATTGTTAGAGATGTTGAAGTCTTGTGTGGGAAAACTAAATATCCTGCTGATTTTCTTGTTCTTACTTCTCCACAAGATAGCTTTTGTCCCATTATATTTGGTAGACCCTTCTTGAACACTGTTAATGCTAGGATAGATTGTGAAAAGAATGTTGTTACTATTGGCTTGGATGATATGGTTCATGAGTTTAATTTCTCTAAATTTAGTAAACAACATCGTGAGGAAGAATTACCTAGTAAGGATGAAATTATTGGTCTTGCTTCTATTGCCGTACCTCCTAGTGATCCTTTAGAACACTATTTGCTAGACCATGAAAATGATATGTTCATGAATGAAAGAAGGGAAATAGATGAAGTATTCTTTAAACAGGAACCTATTCTGCATCACAATTTTCCTGTTGAAATTTTAGGGGATCCTCCTCCACCCAAGGGTGATCCCGTGTTTGAGCTTAAATCGTTGCCTGATAATCTTAAGTATGCTTATCTTGATGAAAAGAAGATATGTTCTGTTATTATTAGTGCTAACCTTTCAGAGCATGATAAGAAAGATTATTGAAAATTCTGAAGAAGCATCGTGCTGCTATTGGATATACTCTTGATGATCTTAAGGGCATTAGTCCCACTCTATGTCAACATAAAATAAATTTGGAAGCAGATACCAAACCAGTTCGTGATCCTCAACGACGTCTGAATCCTAAAATGAAAGAAGTGGTAAGAAAAGAAATACTAAAGCTTCTGGAGGCAGGTATAATCTATCCCGTTGCTGATAGTGAGTGGGTAAGTCCTGTCCATTGTGTCCCTAAGAAGGGAGGTATTACTGTTGTTCCTAATGATAAAGATGAATTGATTCCACAAAGAATTATCACGGGTTATAGGATGGTAATTGATTTCCGCAAATTAAATAAAGCTACTAAGAAAGATCATTACCCCTTACCTTTTATTGATCAAATGCTAGAAAGATTATGCAAACATACAAACTATTGCTTTCTAGATGGTTACTCTGGTTTCTCTCAAATACCTGTGTCGGCTAGAGATCAATCAAAGACTACTTTTACATGCCCTTTTGGTACTTTTGCTTATAGACGTATGCATTTTGGTTTATGTAATGCACCTGCTACCTTTCAAAGATGCATGATGGCTATATTCTCTGACTTTTGTGAAAAGATTTGTGAGGTTTTCATGGACGATTTTCCATCTATGGTTCCTCTTTTGATGATTGCTTGAACAATCTTGATCGAGTTTTGCAGAGATGTGAAGAAACTAATCTTGTCTTGAATTGGGAAAAGTGCCACTTCATGGTTAATGAAGGTATTGTCTTGGGGCATAAAGTTTCTGAAAGAGGTATTGAAGTTGATAAAGCCAAGGTCGATGCGATTGAAAAGATGCCATGTCCCAAGGACATCAAAGGTATAAGAAGTTTCCTTGGTCACGCTGGATTTTACAGGAGGTTCATTAAGGGCTTCTCAAAAATTTCTCGGCCTATAACTAATTTATTGCAAAAGATATAGCATTTGTCTTTGATGATGATTGTGTAGAAGCGTTTGAAATACTTAAGAAAGCATTAGTCTCTGCACCTGTTGTTCAGCCACCTGATTGGAATTTACCCTTTGAAATTATGTGTGATGCTAGTGATTATGATGTAGGTGCTGTTCTAGGGCAAAGAGTTGATAAGAAATTAAATGTTATTCATTATGCTAGTAAGACTCTAGACAATGCTCAAAGAAATTATGCTACTACTGAAAAAGAGCTTTTAGCAGTTGTATTTTCTTGTGATAAGTTCATACCTTATATTGTTGATTCTAAAGTAACTATTCAAACTGATCATGCTGCTATTAAATACCTTATGGAAAATAAAGATGCTAAACCTAGACTTATTAGATGGGTTCTCTTGCTACAAGAATTTGATTTGCATATTGTTGATAGAAAGGGAGCTGAGAACCCCGTTGCAGACAACTTGTCTAGGCTAGAAAATATTCTTGATGATCCACTACCTATTAATGATAGCTTTCTTGATGAACAATTAAATGTTATAAGTACTTCTCGTAGTACTCCATGTTATGCTGATTATGCTAATTATATTGTTGCTAAGTTTATACCACCTAGCTTCACATACCAGCAAAACAAAAAGTTTTTCTATGATTTAAGACATTACTTTTGGGATGACCCACATCTTTATAAAGAAGGAGTGGATGGTGTTATTAGACATTGTGTACCTGAGCATGAACAGGAACAGATCCTACGCAAGTGTCACTCCGAGGCTTATGGAGGACACCACGCTGGAGATAGAACTGCACATAAGGTATTGCAATCTGGTTTTTATTGGCCTACTCTCTTCAAGGATGCCCGTAAGTTTGTCTTGTCTTGTGATGAATGTCAAAGAATTGGTAATATTAGTAGACGTCAAGAAATGCCTATGAATTATTCACTTTTTATTGAATCGTTTGATGTTTGGGGCTTTGATTATATGGGACCTTTTCCTGCCTCTAATGGATACACACATATTTTAGTTGTTGTTGATTATGTTACTAAGTGGGTAGAAGCTATTCCAACTAGTAGTGCTGATCATAACACTTCTATTAAAATGCTTAAAGAAGTTATTTTTTCGAGGTTTGGAGTCCCTAGATATTTAATGACTGATGGTGGTTCACACTTTATTCATGGTGCTTTCCGTAAAATGCTTGCTAAGTATGATGTTAATCATAGAATTGCATCTCCTTATCACCCTCAGTCTAGTGGTCAAGTAGAGTTGAGCAATAGAGAGCTCAAATTAATTTTGCAAAAGACTGTTAATAGGTCTAGAAAGAATTGGTCTAAGAAACTTGATGATGCATTATGGGCTTATAGAACTGCATATAAAAATCCTATGGGTATGTCTCCGTATAAAATGGTTTATGGAAAAGCATGTCACTTACCTCTCGAACTAGAACATAAGGCGTATTGGGCTATTAAAGAGCTCAACTATGATTTTAAACTTGCCGGTGAGAAGAGGTTATTTGATATTAGCTCACTTGATGAATGGAGAACCCAAGCTTATGAAAATGCCTAGTTGTTTAAAGAAAAAGTTAAAAGATGGCATGACAAAAGGATACAAAAGCGTGAGTTTAATGTAGGTGATTATGTATTGCTATACAACTCTCGTTTAAGATTTTTTGCAGGAAAACTTCTCTCTAAATGGGAAGGCCCCTACGTTATCGAAGAGGTCTATCGTTCCGGTGCCATAAAGATCAACAACTTTGAAGGCACAAATCCGAAGGTGGTAAACGGTCAAACAATTAAACATTATATCTCATGTAATCCCATAAATGTTGAAACCAATATTATTGAAACCGTAACCCCGAAGGAATACATAAGGGACACTTTTCGGAACGTTTCAGACTCCGAAAAGGAATAGGTATGTGGTATGGTAAGTAAACCGACTCCAAAACAATTTTTGAGGCAATATTTCTCCGTTTTGGAATGTTTAGAAAAATAGAAAAATAAGTAGCAGTCCGGGAAGGACACGAGGGTGGTGGGCGCGCCCCCTACCTCGTGAGCACCTCGTGTGCCTTCCGGACTCCGTTTTCTTGCACGATACGTATTTTGGTCGGTAAAAATTCATTATATAACCTCCCAAAGGTTTTGACTCCCGTATCACGCAATTATTCTCTATTCTTGTTTCGAGCTGTTTTTCTGACAGATCTAGATTATCACGACGTCCCCAAGTGCTTCCAAGGACAAGTTCTTTGAGAAGGTCATCAACCCTTACCTCGCGGAGGTGCCGCGACACCCTCAAACCATTGAGATGCGTGATGGGTTGTTGCACATCCGCGATGTTGAGGGACCAAAGGGAACCGGAAGCGTTGAGACGAGGCTCGAAGCAATGGAGCAACAAGTTTTCAAGTGCCAGGGGATGGTGGAGCGTGGAATCAACGCTAGCCACACGATGCTCGTGGAGTTCACTAACAACTACAAGCCGGATGCCAAGAACGGATTCCGGAGACTCGATCATCCTTCTATGATGGTGAACCTATGCCTTGGAAGATGGAGGACAAGCCTGCATCATCAACATCACCTCCACCTTCTTCACCAACCAAGGAGATATAATCACATGGGTATGGGCACTCCCCTTGGCAACTGCCAAGCTTGGGGGAGGTACCCCGGTATCGTATCACATTCACAACTCCTATCTTTATCGTTTTTATTAGTTCGATCCTATTAGTAGTATCTTGATTTAGTAGAATAAAGTTTATGGCATGATCTAGTTTTGAGTTTCGCTTTATGATCTCTCTTTGTAATCGAGTACGTGAGTTATATATAATAAAGATTAGTGTTGAGTCAAGGGCTTGATTATTTTGCCATGATCTTGGGTGAATAAAAGAAAAGAGAAAAGGAATAAAAAGAAACAAAGAGTTCATGATGATCTTATTGAGAGTAATGACTTCACATAGAAAGAGTATGATGATTAAAAGTTGTTGGGAATTGGCAGACATAGCTTTGGTCATTGTTGCAATTAATAGGAAGTAATAAGGAAAGAGAGGTTTTCACATATAGATATATTATCATTGACATCTTTTATGATTGGGAGTACTCATTAAAATATGACATGCTAAAGAGTTGATGTTGGACAAGGAAGACAATGTAATGAGTCATGTCTTTCTTATATCTGAGATAAAGTATGTTGTCATGAATCCTCTAACTTGTTGACCTTGCCTTTCCCCCTCATGCTAGCCAAATTCTCAGCACCAAGTAGAAATACTACTTGTGCTTCCAAATACCCTTAAACCAGTTTTGCCATGAGAGTCCACCATATCTACCTATGGATTGAGTAAGATCCTTCAAGTAAGTTGTCATCGGTGCAAAGCAATAAAATTGCTCTTAATATGTCTGATTGATTGGTGTGGGAGAAATAAGCTTTATACGATCTTGTGATGTGGAAGTAATAAAAGCGACGGACTACATAATAAAGGTTCATATCACAAGGGGCAATATAAAGTGACGTTCTTTCGCATTGAGATTTTGTGCATCCAACCATAAAAGCGCATGGCAACCTCTGCTTCCCTCTACGAAGGGCCTATCCTTTATTATTATCTTCTACCTTATGCAAGGTTCATGGTGATCTTCACCTTTTCTTTTTCATTTTATCCTTTGGCAAGCTCAGCATGTTGGAAAGAACATGATATATATATCTAATTGGATGTAGGGGAGCATGAACCATTATTGTTAACATTACCCTTGAGGTAAAAGGTTGTGGGGCGAAACTATAAGCCCCTATCTTTCTCTGTGTCCTATTAAAACTCCGTAACCACAAGTATTGCGTGAGTGTTAGCAATTATGGAGGACTAAATGATAGTTGAGTATGTGGACTTGCTTTTAAGCTCTGACATAGACTCTTTCCGATGTTATGATAAATTGCAATTGCTTCAATGACTGAGATTACAGTTTGTCGGAGCCCAATAAGGTTTATGATTTATACTTTTGCATTGTGAATAGATCATCACTTGAACATAAGTAATCATATGACAAAATCTATATATGTTGCTGTTATGAGAATAATCATGATGCCTTCATGTCCGTATTTTATTTTTATCGACGCATCTACCTCTAAACATGAGGACATATTTATTGTTATCGGCTTTTCGCTTGAGGACAAGCGAGGTCTAAGCTTGGGGGAGTTGATACGTCCATTTTGCATCACTCTTTTATATCGATATTTATTGCATTATGGACTGTTATTTCACTTTATGTCACAATACTTATGGCTATTCTCTCTTATTTTACAAGGTTTACATAAGGAGGGAGAATGCCGGCAGCTGGAATTCTGGGCTGGAAAAGGAGCAAATATTAGAGACCTATTCTGCGCAACTCCAAAAGTCCTGAAACTCCACGGAACATCTTAAAATAAATAAAGAGAAATCCTCGCCAAAGATGAAGGCCAGGGGGCCCACACCCTGCTCACGAGGGTGGGGCAGCCCCCCCCCTAGGGCGTGCCCCCTACCTCGTGGGCCCCGTGGTGGCTCTCCGACGTCCATCTTCTCCTATATGAGGTCTTTCGATGAGAAAAAATAGGAAGGAACTTTTTGGGATGAGACTCCGCCGCCACGAGGCGGGACCTTGGCGGATCCAATCTAGAGCTCTGGCAGAGCTATTCTGCCGGGGATACTTCCCTCCGGGAGGGGGAAATCATCACCATCGTCATCACCAACGCTCCTCTCATCGGGAGAGGGTAATCTCCATCAACATCTTCACCAGCACCATCTCATCTCCAAACCCTAGTTCATCTCTTGTATCCAATTCTTGTCTCAAAGTTCGGGATTGGTGCTAGTAGGTTGCTAGTAGTGTTGATTACTCCTTGTAGTTGATGATAGTTGGTTTATTTGGTGGAATATCATATGTTCAGATCCTATATGCATATTATTACCCCTCTGATTATGAACATGAATATGCTTTGTGAGTAATTACGTTTGTTCCTGAGGACAAGGGAGAAGTCTTGCTATTCGTAGTCATGTGAATTTGGTATTCGTTTGATATTTTGTTAAGATGTATGTTGTCTAGCCTCTAGTGGTGTTATGTGAACGTCGACTACATAGCACTTCACCATTATTTGGGCCTAGAGGAAGGCATTGGGAAGTAATAAGTAGATGATGGGTTGCTAGAGTGACAGAAGCTTAAACCCTAGTTTATGCGTTGCTTCGTAAGGGGCTGATTTGGATCCACATGTTTCATGCTATGGTTAGGTTTACCTTAATACTTTTGTTGTAGTTGCGGATGCTTGCAATAGAGGTTAATCATAAGTGGGATGCTTGTTCAAGTAAGAACAGCACCCAAGCACCGGTCCACCCACATATCAAATTATCAAAGTATCGAACGCGAATCATATGAACGTGATGAAAACTAGCTTGACGATATTACCATGTGTCCTCGGGAGTGCTTTTCCTATTATAAGAGTTTGTTCCAGCTTGTCCTTTACTACAAAAGGATTGGGACACCTTGCTGCACTTTATTTACTTTTGTTACTTGTTGCTCGTTACAAATTATCTTATCACAAAACTATCTGTTACCACTTATTTCAGTACTTGTAGAGAATACCTTGCTGAAAACCGCTCATCATTTCCTTCTGCTCCTCGTTGGGTTCGACACTCTTACTTATCGAAAGGACTACGATAGATCCCCTATACTTGTGGGTCATCAGCACCTTCTCAAGATTAACAGCTATGCCCTTGGCGGAGATGATATGCCCAAGGTAGAGAACCTCATCGAGCCAAAACTCGCACTTTGAAAACTTCACATAGAACTGATGTTCTCTGAGTTTATCCAGCACCAATCTCAAGTGCTTGGCATGATCCTCCTTGTTCTTGGAAAAGACCAAAATGTCATCGAGATAGACCAAGACGAAGTCATTTGTGTAGGCGTTGAAGATGAAGTTCATCATGCAAGAGAATGTTGGAGGTGCATTGACAAGACCGAAAGACATGACAGTGTATTCGTATGAACCATAGCTTGTTCTGAATGCTGTCTTGGGGATATCTTCTTCACGAATGCGAATCTAATGACAGCCCATACGGAGGTCAAGCTTGGAGAATACTTGAGCACCTTTGAGTTGTTCGAAAAGCTCATTGATGTTGGGAAGTGGGTACTTGTTCTTTATGGTCTTCTTGTTCAATGGACGGTAGTCGATACAAAGTCGGTCCGTTCCATCCTTCTTCTTGACAGAAAGAACACCACAACCCCATGGAGAAGAACTTGGTCGGATGAGACCCATACACTCTTGAATATCGAGTTGCTTCTTCAGCTCCTTCAACTCTTTAGGTCCAAGCTTGTAAGGACGTTTGCAAACAGGTTTCGTGCCAGGCTTAAGATCGATGACGAATTCAACTAGCCGGTGAGGAGGCATTCCTGGAAGCTCTTCTGGAAAGACGTCTTGATATTCACAAATGACTGGAATCTGAGAAATGGCATCCAACTCGCCCTTCTCATTGAGAGAAAACAGTCGAATTGTATCATCACGAGTGGCAAAAACGATTACATCATTAGACGAATGTGTCAATTGAATCTGCCTGGCAGCACAATCAAGCTAAGCCTTGTGCTTAGAAATCCAGCCCATACCGAGAATAAGATCAATATCCGAGTTACCAAGTACCATTGGAGAAGACAGAAACTTATAGTCGCCCAATGTGATAGAAACATCTAGAACCACATAGCTTGCGTGCAAGAATTTACCCAGTGAGACAACTGCTAACGGACTATGCAAATCTTGGAAAACCAACTCATGCTTAGATGCAAATGGTCTCGAGATGAAACAATGCGATGCACCAGTGTCAAAAAGAACTTTTGCAGGAATATCGTTAACAGGAAGGTTACCCATGATCACATCTGACGAGTCCTCTACCTGAGCTGCGTTCATCATGTTGACCTTTACAAACTTGGGATTATGATTGACCACTGTGATGCTAGCAGATCTCACAGGAGGAGAAGGAGGAAGACGCCTCTGATTGAAGCATTTGTTGGCATAGTGACCCTTCTACTGACACTTGTTGCACGTGACCTCCGAGAGCGGATGGTGATACGGAGCACTTGATCTTGGAGAAGGAGATGAAGTCTTGTTCTGAAAGCCTGGGTTGGGGGGGGGGGAAGATCCATTGCCACCTTTTCTCTTCTACTGATAAGGCTGACGGAAAGGAGGAGGAGGCAACCGATACTTTTGCTGCTTAGTTGCCACTTGAGTTGAGGAAGAAGGAGTTGCATCCCTGACTCGTTTCTTGGAAGCATCGCACTTGAGTTGAGCAGCCTCTTGTTTCAGTGCCATGTTGTAGAACTCATCTTACTTCTTCGGCTCAAAAAGCACAAGAGCTAGTTGGAGATCTTCTCTGAGGCCACCTCTGAACTGATAAATCATGCTCTTGTTGTCAGGGACGTCTTGCTTAGCAAAACGAGCGAGCTTCTAGAACATGATGTTATACTGGTAAACAGACAAGCTGCCTTGCTTTAGATTGCGGAACTCGTCACGCTTGCTCTCAACAACACTCTGAGGAATGTGGTGAGCTTTGAAGTCTTGGCGGAATTCATCCTAGGTAATCACACGATCTCCTATGGAATCTTTGTATTGCTGATACCACTCGGCAGCTTGGTCTTTGAGTTGGAACGATGCAAACTTGACAAAGTCCTCAGGCCTGACGTTGCTGCACTCGAAATGCTTGCAGATATCCATGAGCCAATCATCAGCGTCTGTTGCCTCAACACAGTTACTCAAGGTCTTTGGCTGGTTTGCGAGGAACTAGTTGAGTGTAGCAAACTGATTCTGATTGTTGCCATGGCCTTGATTTCCTTGGTTGTGCTCTTCCAAGAGTTGCATAAGCATCTGCGTGTTGGCATTGGTAGCGGCCATCACAGCTTGCCATGCCTCCGGAGGTGGACGTGGTGGCGGCGGTTCAGGATTCTGATGCGTTGGAGGAGCCATCCTGAAGAGGGTGACATCTGTTAGCATCTTGACAGACATATATTCAAGCTGAATCAAAAGGATCGAAATTGCAACATATAGTCTTAACATTCGAACAAGAATGAACGAATGCATTCCAAATTAAATGGTCACACTTACATAAGTTGAGAAGCCACTTAGATAGAGGTAGAGGAATAAAACAACAAGGTACGGACATGAACAAATACTTGGTGAGGATTACCCAATCACAAACCAAATATCCGCGGAAGAAATACTAGAGCTACATGAATTCCCACCTATGAAACTTGAAAGTGTGTTATATCGACTAGAGGGGGGTGGATAGGCGATTTTTATGAAATTCTTCACTGAGGAATTTGCCGATGAGGAAATTCCTTAGCGAAGAACTACTAGCTACGGAATAAGTACTCAAAAGTAAACATAACAGAATACAAGCATAGTCATCATGATGAAATGAAGACAGGCACAGAGTATAGGAAGCGTAATCACAGGATAACACAGGATGAAGACAAACAGACTGAAGAAATTAAACTAAGGAAATTGAGAAAGTCTTCAGTCAAAGTCTTCAAACACAGATATAAACAAACACACAACATAGTTATGAGGAAATGAAAGAGTTGAGGAAATAGAACCGGTAAGCTTGGTGAAGACAATGATTTGGTAGACCAGTTCCAACTGATGTCTCAGTTGTATGTCTGGTTGGAGCGGCTAAGTATTTAAACTCGAGGACACACAGTTCCGGACACCCAGTCCTAAACACGCAGCTTAGGACACCCAGTCCTCACCGTATTCTCCTTGAACTAAGGTCACACAGACCTCGTCCAATCACTCATGGTAAGTCTTCAGGCGACTTCCAAACCTTCACAAACTTGGTCACTCGGCGATCCACAATTCCTCTTGGATGCTCTAGACCATGACGCCTAACCGTCTGGAAGAAGCACAGTCTTCAAAGGTAACAAGCGTCGGATCCACTCAGGATCAATCACTTTAGTGATGCTCAATCACTTGGGGTTTGTAGGTGTTTGGGTTTTGGGTTTTTGGTTTTTCCTCACTTGATGATTTTCTCTCAAAGTCCTCAGAGGATGGGTTGCTCTCAAATGACAAGTGTCGGTTTCTCTCGGAGCAGCCAACCAGCTAGTGGTTGTAGGGGGCGGCTATTTATAGCCTAGGGAGCAGCCCGACATGATAAGACATAAATGCCCTTCAATGATATGACCGTTAGGTGGATAGATATTTTGGGACAGCTGGCGCATAGCACAGCAACGGTCGGAATTTTGAGTAGCAAAATCCTCAGGGCTATCATGTTCCTCACTGTGTAGACAATCCGCCAATCCGCACTGGCGAATTCCTAACTCCTCAGTCAGGACAAATTCCTCAGAGACCAGAAGAACTTCGTCTCTGTCACTGAAGAAATTGACTGAACTGTATGAGATTTCCAATGGCTTCACTCGAAGGGATTGGTAGGTGTAGGATTTTGAGTTGAGCATCACATGGAAATTTTTCCTTAGTATTTCCTCGACCCCCTTTAACAGTACGGTGTTTCCTATGACTCAAGAAAGAGAGAAACAAAACTATGAAAACGAAAGTCTTCAAGCTTCATATTCCTCGCATGAATATCAAGTCTTCACGGACACACCAATTTCTTCACTTTCAAAGTCTTCATGAAAGTCTTCAGAAATACCAAAATCTTCAGTCGAAGATATTCATTTTTAGGGGTCGACTTTTCCTGTAAATATCAAACTCCTCATAGACTTATAGACCTGTGTACACTCACAAACGCATTAGTCCCTTAACCTATAAGTCTTCAATACACCAAAATCACTAAGGGGCACTTACAATCTCCCCCTTTTTGGTGATTGATGACAATATAGGTTAAGTTTTCAACGGGGATAAACAGGATAAACATATGAAGTGTAACTACTGATATTGAGGAATTTGATTGCAAGATATAGAAGAACTCCCCCTGAAGATGTGCATAGTGAGGAATTTTCCTTTGAAGCAATGCACACTTGAAGAGTTGAATCATGGGGATCTCCCCCTATATCTTGTAATTCATACACGCATTTAACATATAATATGAAGAATTTGAAATGCATGATGAAATATGGTGCCTGATGAAATTCAGCATGCGTGCAATAATATTAACGAGGAATGAGCATGCAGAATAGTGCATCAAAAGTATCAGAGCACAGTGCATCAAAAGTATCAGAGCACCATCGGGTTTAAGATTACAACTCGATCCAATAAAGTTTCAGAAGAACGAGAGTTGTAACTTAGCAAATAAAAAAATGCCCATATAGTAGACCCGCTTGAAGACTAACTCATATTTCTCCCCCTTTGTCATCGAATGACCAAAAGGATCAAAAATGAGGACTAACGCCCCTGAAGATAATCATGTTGATGAAGGAGCGCCAGCATTGTTGGGGTCGTTTGTTGATGTAGGGCCTGCCGCAGTGTCGTCCAAATCTTCATGTTCATCAGTGTCGCGCGATGAAGAAAATGAGCTGGCCACCAGAGAAGGAACTTGGACCTTCTTGAATTTCTTCGGTGGAGGTGCAGACCAGTCAAAATCTTCTTTGAGACCTATGTTCTTCAGATCTTCTTCACCATATAGATGTGATAGGATTTCCCAGGTGCGACCAAAGAATTGATGGAGGTAGTAGTGGTTTTTCTTCACTGCATTGTGTGTGGCAGTCATGTTGTGAAGAAATGAACCAAACTGACGCTTAACCCATTTGTGATTTCGATCCACCTTCTGGTGAAGACTAAGCAGAAGTTCACGGTCAGTCATCACGCGCGGAGCAGTGGCTTGAGGAGTGGACTTAGGTGCATTGGCAGAGTCATGTGTGGCAGAGTCATCATTGGTGGAATAAGATGCAGCTTTGCGAAACTGACCATCCAATGGATGAATGCCTTCATCTATTACAGCTGGTGCCTTGCCCTTTCCATCAACTGAGGAATATGTCTACTTGAGGACTTCAATTGGGGGCAAGTAGCTGAGGTGATTCTGGAAATCAGCTTTGTAGTTGAGTGAAGACCTTGTCCTGAGGAATCTCATAATCCAAGGTGCATAAGGCTTCAGCTCAAACGGAGACAGTGCAACATTGGCCATAGTCCTCATGAAGAAATCGTGATAATTGACAGGAATGCCATGAACGATGTTGAATACCAGATTCTTCATGATGCCAACAATTTCCTCATCAGATGAGTCGTGGCCTTTGATGGGACTGATTGTCCTCGTAAGAATACGATAGACAGTTCTGGGCATGTACAGCAATTCCTTCACGAGGAATTTGGTTCGAGGTGCCTGACCTGGTTTCAAAGGCTTCATCAGCACCTGCATGTAATGATGTGTGAGCTCAGGTTCACTGTAGATGCAGCGAGCTTCTTCAAGGGGAGGACTGAGTGGTAGAGCATGAAGCAATTCAGAGGCTGGTGCAGTGTAGTGAGTGTTTTCAGACATCCAGTCCAGCACCCATGAATTCACATCTTCAGCATCTCCGGTGATGTGCAGCGTTGCATAGAATTGAAGAATCAGTTATTCATTCCAATCGCAGATGTCAGAGCAAAAGTTGAGCAGTCCAGCATCATGAAGAACACTGAGGACTGTTGCGAAGCATGGCAGAGATTCCATATCCACGTGAGGAATATGCTCATGGTAGAAGATCTTCTCCTTGTTGAATAGCACTAAGGAATAGAAATTGGCTTGACCAGCAGCCCAGAAACGCCTCTTCCTAATGCGAGCAGAGTCATATGGGTTGTAATCTTCGAAGAATACGTGCTCGCCGAAAAATCATCAGCCTTGAACTTTTGCTTGCGTGAGAAAGGATCCTTTGGCTTCAGCAGAGGAGTGTCAGTGAGTTGCATCACGACCTCAGGAATCTCAATCGCAGGTTCTTCAGGCTGAGGAATTTCTGGTTCCTCCTCAGTGGCAGTCTGCGTCGTTGGTTGTTCAGCAGCAGCAGTTTCTTCAGCGCTAGTGGCTGGAATTTCCTCATGGACAGATGCATTGGGATGAGTTTCTTCAGAGCCCATGTGTACAGTTTGTGTGGGGGACTGAGGAATTTGCTGTAGAGGGGTGAACATTGGTGAGTTTGGATGCTGACTTTCCCAGAATTCATCACTGATTACGGGTGTGGAGAAGCCAATGTCCACATCTTCATCTTCCATTTCTTCAACGCCAGCCTCTTCAGCTGTGAACTAAGGCATAGGCGAGGAGATGATAGGTGTTGAAGGGATCACATCCACTTCAATTTCTTCATCCAATGGTTCAGACGAAGCAGCAGAAGGAGTTTCTTCATCAGATCCACTGGGGATCACATATTCTTCATCAAAAGGAACAAGATCCTTTGATGGTCTGGTTGAGATGGGAACGGCATCAATCGGATTTGCAAACGAACTTGTCATAGGCTTCATTTTTTCGGAGCTGAAGAATCTGAAGCAGCTGATGCTTTCCTTTTCTTCACTGCAGCATGCTCTGCAGCCTTGGTCTTCTTCACATCTGATGCAGATGGAAGGATTGGAGTTGAAGTTGGTGCAGGAGCAGCTGAGGTATCTGGTTGATTTTCTTCAGGCACAACTGATGCAGTTGCGCTGAGTTCTTCAGTTTCTTCAGGAACACCACTAGTGGGTGCCCTGGTAATTTCTTAAGCGGCTGGTATGCAGTCATCAGCCCTAGAACTCACATTATCTTCAGCAGCCTGATTGTCATCAGCGGTGCTGGCATTTTCTTCAGTAGGCTGAGCAGATGCTTCAGCCTGAGGATTTTCCTATTGCGTTGGGGCTGCAACATTGGAAGTGAAGTTATTCGCAAGTTTCACAAAACGAACCTTGGCTCCAAGCCAATCAAAGTGATATGTGTCAAAGTTATCACTGAGTTTCTTAATCTCAGTCTGAATTGCGACAAGTTCTTCAGTTGTCATAGAGACAACATTTTTCTTCAGATAGCGCTCTTTCTTGTACTACGCTTTCTTGATCTGCCTGGCCTTCTCAAATTTCCACTTTTCTTCTTGAATGAAGTGGGTCAGTTTGTGACTTTGGCCAGGAGTCAGCTTGAAGTCAGGCAAGGGAGTGTTGGGGTCCTTGTGCCAATCATCAATGTAGTCGAGGATCAGCTTGGGATCCAAAAGCAGTGGCACTTCTGATCCTTTGGCTCTAGCGGCCCTGACTTGCCTGTCTCTGATGATTTATGCAAGTTCATCATCATCAGCTTCGTCTTCATCAGACGGCACTTGGAAAGTGACTTGCTTCTTTTGAGGACCTCATCCAGCAATGGTCTTTGTCTTCAGTAGTGAGGGGCCAGCTGAGGAACTTGGTGTAGCTGAGGAACTAGCTGAGACACCTGAGGCAATGGAGATGCCGGCAGTCCTTTGGCACGAAGCGAGATGCATAGGTGCTGAGGATTTGGTTGGAATAGCTGAAGGCTTTGGCGGAGGAGCTGAGGACTTTGGAGAACAGGAGCAGCATGAGGAATTGGCCATGAGGGCTTTGATGATTCTGGCCGTGAGGGCATTGCTGAGGAACTTGGCCTGCGTGCAGACTTCTTAGACATAGCCTTCTTCGGCTTGACAGTAGAGGCAGCGACAGCGGCAGAGTCTTCATTGAATTTCCTCACTGCTTCTCTGGCTTGCTTAGCCAACTTGGTTTGGCGCTTGGCCCATTCATCAGGATAGTCCTCACCGCGCTTGAGGCTGGTGGGATCTGCTATTTGGCCAGGTGCCAATGGAGCTCTTGGGGATGGAGGATTGAGTGCGAATTTCTTCATGTACTTAGGAGTGACATATCTGTACTCCCTCCATTCTCTTGCCCATCTCCTCTCTATCCTCTGTTTGCGCACTTTGCGCTCATTCTTGGTTTCCTCAGTAGGTGTGCAGTACCCAGCATATATGTCATCAAGGATCTCAAACGCTGTATTTACCTCAGGCCTCTTTCCTCCCTTCTGTGGCCTTTTAGCCATTTTCTTCAGTTGAGGAATTTGAACAATCAAATTCTTTGAAGAAGTAATTAACTTTTCTTCGAGGAACGCTGCAAATGAGTTAAGTTGATGAGAACCTAGTGATTCAGCAGCTGACATGTGTACCTGTGAACAGAGTATAGTTGCGAGGAATTTGGAGAGGTCATATGTGTTCTCAGAAGGTTTTTCAAAAAGAACAAGTTTGAGGAATTTGACCAGATGAGTCTTGAAGATTTTCACTAAGCATTCTTTGTCTTAGGTTCTAGAGTTGTATAGATCGAAGATCCACACAATTGAGGAATCTTGAAGAAAAATCAGTGTGTGCAGATGTGAAGAAAAACACATTTGAAGATTTTGTAGATAATCATTCGAATCAACGAGGGCAGTTAAAGGTAACTTTTAATTACCCTGTACGAAGAACACGACGAACTGGAGTGAGGAGATGTGAAGTTCGTCTGTGGAGATCTTCCACGCCCTAACTTGGCGGAGGAAGACGGCTACGGCGGCGGCGGAGTGAAGATTTCCACGGTCGGCGCGAGTACGTCGGCGACGAGGTCGAGGCAGTGAAGCTCTTCCTCACCGGCGGCGATGAAGTAGCGGCAGCGCTAGGGTTTGAGAAGCTCGAGCTGGAGAGAGAGGTCGAGCGGAGTAAAAGAAGTGAGGAAGGGAAGGAGGGGTATTTATAGCCACGGTGAAAAACTGCTCGCCTGAAGAAATTGGACGAACGTGCCCCTGACCCTTCTCATTCGCATGACATGTGTCACCCACGTAGTGAGAGGTGGAGTTCGTGTTAGATCGTGGGTGAGTGGATAAGTGTATCGTGGGATGCAGAACGGTTTGAGCGGCAAAGCCGAAAACTTAGATAAGATAGGTTTTAAAGTTCCGTTTGCAATTTCTTCAGCTGACAAGGACACAGTGAAGATTTTGAACGAGTTTCAAATAGACCGCACATGAAGAATTGGTGAACAGATTGGGTTGAGTAAAGCATAGAGGGGAAGGGTCCGATCACATTCACTTAGCAGAAAACCAACTTGAAGAAATAGCAATAAGTGAATGTTGTAGAGGACATAAACTCATATATATATATATAGCCAATGAAGAAAAATGATGGAACCAGTGAAGACTATGCAAAGTTGAAGAATATGAATAATTGAGGAATTTCAACTTTTGGTGGTGGCGTGACCCACCGTATAAGAATGATGATTTCAGACACCGCATACAATTATCGTAGGGTTCTGAGAATCAAATTCTTCGTTAATTTCTTCACACTAAGAGTGTTATTCTTCATTGATTAAAGAAAAACGTTTCTTCATGTGTTGCACATCTAAGTCATCAATTTTGCATAAGTGTTAGGATGAGTGTCCTTTTCAAAGAACATTCGAAGATTCTAGGATATTTAGCTCACACCGCAACTTGCTAAATATCTTCTCATCCAAGGGCTTTGTGAAGATATCGGCTAGTTGTTCTTCAGTCTTCACATGCTCAATAGAAATGTCGCCCTTCAACACATGATCACGAAGAAAATGATGACAAATCTGAATGTGCTTTGTCTTCGAGTGCTGAACTGGGTTGTGAGCAATCTTGATGGCACTCTCATTGTCACAGAAGAGAGGCACATTCTTCATGTTGACGCCGTAGTCCTTGAGAGTTTGCTTCATCCATAGCAATTGGGCACAGCAAGAACCAGCGGTAATGTACTCAGCTTCAGCAGTAGATAGTGATACGCAGTTCTGTTTCTTCGAGGACCAACAGACCAAAGATCGTCCGAGGAAATGACATGTACCAGATGTTGACTTGCGATCCACACGATCACGACCATAGTCAGAGTCAGAATATCCAACAAGATCAAAAGCCGAGCACTTGGGTTACCATAATCCAAGTGTTGGTGTGTGAGCTAGATATCGAAGAATATGCTTCACAGCCTTATGGTGTGATTCCTTCGGTGTAGCTTGAAATCGGGCACACATGCAAACACTAAGCATTATATCTGGCCTAGATGCACATAAGTACAATAAGGAACCTATCATGGAGCGGTATACCTTATGATTGAAGTCAATACCATTTTCATCAGTGCACAGATGGCCATTTGTGGGCATAGGAACTTTGATGCCTTTGCAATCTTGCATGCCGAATTTCCTCAGTACATCCTTGAGGTATTTCTCCTGAGATATGAATATGCCATTGTGTTGTTGACGAATTTGAAGACCTAAGAAGAATTTCAACTCTCCCATCCTAGACATTTGATATTCTTCACTCATCATATAGGCAAATTCATCACTATAACGTTGGTCAGTACAGCCAAAGATAATATCATCAACATATATTTGGCACACAAACAATTCACCATCATAAGATTTAGTGAAAAGAGTACGGTCGAGTGAACCGGGTTTGAAGCCTTTCTTCATGAGGAGTTCCTTCAAGGTATCATACCAAGCCCGTGGGGCCTGCTTGAGGCCATAGAGGGCCTTGTTGAGTCTGAAGACTTTGTTAGGATTCTTTGGATCTTCAAAACCTGGGGGTTGAGCAACATATACTTCTTCCTCAAGCTTACCATTGAGGAATGCACTTTTCATATCCATTTTATATAAAGTGATATCATGATGGTTAGCATAAGCAAGTAATATGCGAATAGCCTCAAGTCTAGCAACAGGTGCAAAAGTTTCATCGAAATCAATTCCTTCAACCTGCGTGTAGCCTTGAGCTACAAGCCGTGCCTTATTCCTCACCACAAGGCCATTTTCATCTTGCTTGTTGCGGTAGATGCACTTTGTGCTGATGATATTGTGCTTGCGAGGATCTGGACGTTTGACCAGTTCCCGGACATTGTTGAGCTTGAACTGATGTAATTCTTCTTGCATGGCCTAAATCCACTCAGGCTCCAGAAATGCTTCATCTACCTTAGTGGGCTCTGTAATAAAGACAAAAGCATACTGCCCACAAAAGTTAGACAAATGTGAAGCTTTTGAGCGTGTGAGAGGACATGGCGCTTTCATGTCATTGATGATCTTTCCAACTTGCACTTCTTTTGCAATGCGAGGATGAGCTAGTTGTCGTTGAAGAGTTTGATCAGCGTTTTCTTCAGCACCATTTTCTTTAGCATTTTCTTCAGGTGCATTAGCTCGACGTTCTTCATGTTCTGGAATGAATTCTTCAGTAGATTCTTCAGTAGGAATGACATCCTCAGTAGCCTTGAACTTGATAGTTTCCTCAGGTGCTAGTTCATCTATCACAGTAGGTAGGTGCTCTCTTTGCGAGCCATTAGTTTCATCGAACCGCACATCTACAGTTTCAAGAACTTTGTGAAGAACGTTGTTGAAGACTCTATAGGTGTGCGAGTCCTTTCCGTAACCAAGCATAAAACCTTCATGTGCTTTCGGTGCAAATTTTGAGTTGTGATGAGGATCTCTAATCCAACATTTAGCACTGAAGACTTTGAAATAACTTACATTGGGTTTCTTATCAGTGAGGAGTTCATAGGTAGTCTTTTTGAAGAATTTGTGAAGATATACTCTGTTGATGATGTGGCACGCAGTATCAATTGCCTCAGTCCAGAAACGACGAGGCGTTTTGTATTCATCAAGCATAGTGCGAGCCATCTCAGCAAGAGTCCTGTTCTTGCGCTCCACGACGCCATTCTGCTGAGGAGTGTAGGGAGCAGATAACTCATGAGTAATACCAAGTTCATCAAGATAGTCATCGAGACCAGAATTCTTGAACTCAGTGCCATTGTCACTTCTGATGTGCTTGATCTTCACACCAAAGTTGGTTGAAACCCTCGAGGAAAATCATTTGAAGACTTCCTGCACTTCATGTTTGTAAGTAACAAGGTGTACCCATGTATAGTGAGAATAATCATCAACAATAACAAAACCATATTGAGATGCTTCATTTGAAATAGCAGAATAATGATTAGGACCAAAGAGATCCATGTGAAGCAATTCAAACGGGCGAGTGGTGGTCATGATAGTCTTCGCTGGATGCTTGGCCTTCGTCATCTTCCCAGCTTCACAAGCTCCGCATAGGTGATCCTTGAGGAATTTGACATTCTCGATGCCAATGACATGCTTCTTCTTTGCAAACATGTGCAAATTCCTCATGCCTGCATGACCAAGTCGTCGATGCCAGAGCCAGCCTTCTGAAGCTTTTGTAAGTAAGCACACGGCTGGTTGTGGTCCTGTAGAGAAATCAACAATATACAGATCTCCTCTCCTAAAGCCTTCGAAGACTTTGGAATTGTCAGCTTCCATAACCACAACACAACGGTACTTGCCAAAGACAACAACCATATCAAGATCACAAAGCATTGAGACAGACATAAGGTTGTATCCTAAGGACTCAACAAGCATGACTTTGTCCATGTGTCGATCCTTTGTAATCACAACCTTACCTAGACCCAATACCTGACTTTTGCCTTTATCAGCAAAGATGATATGCTTCAGATATGACAGAGATAACGGAGCATCCATCAATAGATTCTTGTCACCAGTCATGTGGTTTGTACATCCACTATCGAGGACCCACTCAGTGTCTTTAGGTTGATCATCCTGCGGACGAATTAGTGCAGCTTACAAACTCATATACTTCATCAGTGAAGAATATGACATCAATTCATCAGATCAATTTCATCAAGTAAAAGGATTGATAAAGCAATATGAGGACGTGAGAAATGAAAGTTCATTTCTTCATGATTAGCATGCGTCCTATCAGGCATTGCTCAGGTCTCCAGCAAATTCTTCAGACGATTACGCGCGTCTGGAGACCTGACCCTGCAGAAGAGATTAGTTCTTTTTCTTCACCACCCACATCTGAAGGGGTGGCAAAGAGTTCATCATTTTGCGAGCTCCATACGAGAAGGATGGCATAGAAGCCAGTCCATTTCGTTTCACATAAGAGGGGTTAGAGTAAGCATAAGAGTATGCAGAGAAATTCTTCGAGGACTTATGGACATAATGATTTGAAGAATAATGCACATATCCATAATCCTTAGATCTTCCCTGCGAAACAGACGGGTTAGCACGATGATGTTCATATGAGGACTTTGATCCATATGAGGAATTTGGTCCATATGAGGACTTGAATCCATATGAAGAATTTGGTCCATATGAAGAATTTGATCTAGGGTTCCTATTCTTCACAGGTGGCATCATGATGACATTCACCTAAAGATTTTCAAGGCACCTTTTGGGAACCCAGATTTTCTTCATAGGGGAGCCGTTCCTACAGTTAGTGCCAACATATCTAGCAAATACTTCACCATTCTGATTTTTGAATAGCTTATAGTTGGAGTCAATTGACTCATCATCAGAATGAGGAGATTCACATGCAAATCCAGATAAGTTTGATGGATCAATTGGAGGTCCCTTTGCAGCAACCCATGTAGTTTTGGGGTACTGCTCAGGCTTCCAATATGTACCATCAGCATTGATTTTCCTCTCAAAGGCGATACCCTCTTTCCTAGGGTTCCTATTGAGGATCTGCTTTTTAAGCACATCACAAAGAGCCTGATGCCCTTTGAGGCTTTTGTACATGCCTGTCGTGTACAATTCCTTCAGCCCTGCATCGTCAGTGATACTAGCAATGTCCTCAGATGAGGAATTAGTGATAGCAGAGGCATGTGAAGAATTTGAAACATTAGCAGCATTTGAACATTCAGGTGAAGAATTAGCAGATTCACGTTCAATGCACTTCAAGCGTGGAGGAACAAATTCTTCTTGAGAATCGCTGATTTGTTGAGCAAGTAATGAATCGCGCTCCTTCTAAAGATCTTCATAACTCACTCTTAGCTTTTCAAGATCTTGCTTTCTTTGAAGAAATTCATAAGAAAGCTTCTCATGATCGGATAAGAGAGTGTTATGATGACTTTGAAGATTGTCAAACCTAGTCTGAAATCTCTGAAGATTTTCAGTCAGGGCTTTAGTGCGATCCATTTCTTCACCCAACATATCATCACTTTTGTCTAGCATGTTTTGAACCTTTTCTAAAGCCCTTTGTTGTTTTACAGCAATCTTAGCAAGTTTAGAATAGTTGGTCTTAAGATTTTCATCAGATTCATTCTCACTTGATTCAGATGAGGTATATTTGAGTACCTTGGCACCCTTTGCCATGAAGCAGTAGGTGGGAGCGTAGTCATCATCCCCTTCATCGGCTTTCTTGGTGAGGTTATTTTCTTCAGTGTTGAAGATAGACTTGCTGAAGAATGTAGTAGCGAGAGCTAGGCTCACCACTCCGGATTCGGACTCCTCAGATGATTCCTCTTCCTCACTTTCTTCAGATTCAGCTTCAGAGTCCATTTCCTTGCCAATGAATTCCCTGGCCTTCTTGGAGCTGCTCTTCTTGTGATATGAAGGCTTTGAGGATTTTGATGATGAGGATTTTGAGGATTTCTTCTTTTTCTTCGCATCATCAGAACTGTAATCCTTGTATTTCTTCTTCTTTGATTCATTTTCCCATTGAGGACAGTCTTGAATGTAATGTCCAGGCTTCTTGCATTTGTGGCAGAGCCCCCTATTGTAGTCACTTGATGAGGAATCATTGCTCCTTGAGGGTCTTCCAAGGCGACCACGTCTTGAGAACTTTTGGAACTTCTTCACGAGCAGAGCCAGATCATGGCTCAGTTCTTCAGGATCACCAAGGCTGCTATCAGAGTCTTCATCTTCAGACTCAGATACTGCCTTGGCCTTTAGTGCACGTGATCTGCCATAGCTCGAACCATAGAGATCTCTCTTTTCAGCAAGTTCGAACTCATGAGTATTTAGCCTCTCGAGAATATCAGCGGGATCAAGTGACTTGTAATCAGCATGTTCTTGTATCATCAGTGCTAGAGTGTCAAAAGAGGAATCAAGCGATCTCAGCAATTTCTTCACCACCTCATGATCGGTGATGTTCGTGGCACCAAGTGCTTGAAGCTCATTTGAGATGTTAGTGAGGCGATCAAAGGTTTGTTGAACATTTTCATTGTCGAGTCTTTTGAAGCGGTTGAAGAGATAGCGAAGAACATCAACTCGAGAGTCACGCTGAGTTGAGACTCCTTCATTCACTTTGGACAACCTCTCCCAGATAAGCTTCACTGTTTCCAAAGCACTCACTCTGCCATATTGTCCTTTGCTCAGATGGCCACATATGATATTCTTCGCTTGAGAGTCGAGTTGCTTGAATCTCTTCACATCAGTAGCATTCACAGAAGGTGTGACTGAGGGAACACCATTTTCCACAACATACCAGAGATCGTTATCAATTGCCTCAAGATGCATTCGCATCTTATTCTTCCAATAGGGGTAGTCCGTCCCATCGAAGGTAGGACACCCAGCAGAGACCTTGATCATACCTGCGGTCGACATAACTAAAACTCCAGGCGGTTAACCCAAAATCACACAGAACAAGGGAGTACCTCGCTCTGATACCAATTGAAAGTGTGTTATACCGACTAGAGGGGGTGAATAGGCGATTTTTATGAAATTCTTCACTGAGGAATTTGCCGGTGAGGAAATTCCTTAGCGAAGAACTACTAGCTGCGGAATAAGTACTCAAAAGTAAACATAACATAATACAAGCATAGTCATCATGATGAAATGAAGACAGGCACAGAGTACAGGAAGTGTAATCACAGGATAACACAGGATGAAGACAAACAGACTGAAGAAATTAAACTGAGGAAATTGAGAAAGTCTTCAGTCAAAGTCTTCAAACACAGATATGAACAAGCACACAACACAATTATGAGGAAATGAAAGAGTTGAGGAAATAGAACCAGTAAGCTTGGTGAAGACAATGATTTGGTAGACCAGTTCCAACTGCTGTCTCAGTTGTACGTCTAGTTGGAGCGGCTGGGTATTTAAACTCGAGGACACACAGTCCCGGACACCCAGTCCTGAACATGCAGCTCAGGACACCCCGTCCTCACCATATTCTCCTTGAACTAAGGTCACACAGGGTAAGTCTTCAGGCGACTTCCAAACCTTCACAAACTTGGTCACTCGGCGATCCACAATTCCTCTTGGATGCTCTAGACCATGACGCCTAACCGTCTGGAAGAAGCATAGTCTTTAAAGGTAACAAGCGTCGGATCCACTCAGGATCAATCTCTTTAGTGATGCTCAGTCACTTGGGGTTTGTAGGTGTTTGGGTTTTGGGTTTTTGGTTTTTCCTCACTTGATGATTTTCGCTCAAAGTCCTCAGAGGATGGGTTGCTCTCAAATGACAAGTGTCGGTTTCTCTCGGAGCAGCCAACCAGCTAGTGGTTGTAGGGGGGCGGCTATTTATAGCCTAGGGAGCAGCCCGACATGATAAGACATAAATGCCCTTCAACGATATGACCGTTAGGTGGATAGATATTTTGGGACAGCTGGCACATAGCACAGCAACGGTCAGAATTTTGAGTAGCAAAATCCTCAGGGCTATCATGTTCCTCACTGTGTAGGAAATCCGCACTGGCGAATTCCTAACTCCTCAGTCAGGACAAATTCCTCAGAGACCAGAAGATCTTCGTCTCTGTCACTAAAGAAATTGACTGAACTGTATGAGATTTCCAATGGCTTCACTCGAAGGGATTGGTAGGTGTAGGATTTTGAGTTGAGCATCACATGGAAATTTTTCCTTAGAATTTCCTCGACCCCCTTTAACAGTACGGTGTTTCCTATGACTCAAGAAAGAGAGAAACAAAACTATAAAAACGAAAGTCTTCAAGCTTCATATTCCTCGCATGAATATCAAGTCTTCACAGACACACCAATTTCTTCACTTTCAAAGTCTTCATGAAAGTCTTCAGAAATACCAAAATCTTCAGTCGAAGATATTCATTTTTAGGGGTCGACTTTTCCTGTAAATATCAAACTCCTCATAGACTTATAGACCTGTGTACACTCACAAACGCATTAGTCCCTTAACCTATAAGTCTTCAATACACCAAAATCACTAAGGGGCACTAGATGCACTTACAAAACTCCTGAAATTCTCCCGGTTATGCAATCAGGTGTTGGGGATATAGGGGAAGCATAATATCTCACCCAAAGCTAGCAAATCCTACATCCAGCTGTATCCATCCTTCAACACATAACCAAGAAACCTTCGGAAATCATTTACCTCAACCTTTGAAAAGCATCCGTTATACGAGTTATGGCAATACTCCTGAACTCCCGCCCAGTACTGGGTGGCGTCGATGTTATCTCACCAACAACTGCATAAAAGAGATTTTCGATGTCGGCAAAACTCAGGTATTCTAGAACTACAACGATAAAATTGTGACGACAACACCATGGAGCTCAACTCCCCGGGACACTGCCACAACCCCTAAATGTCAGGAGGCACCAAGAACAATGTTCTCGTCACAAAACCATCGGAACGATTCCAATATACCCGCGTGATCCTAAAAAAATTAGTGAAATTTGAGAAGAGAAGAGTCAAAACTCTATGTCAGGATGCCTCACCAGAGCGATGAAGGGACTGAGGAGTAAAAAGAATCCTACTCTATGATATATATAATCCTAAATGACTCAAAACATTTTTCTAGACTCAACAACACCAACGATTCGATCAAGCAGGGGGGATCCTAAGTCGGGGAAGGCTCTGATTACCAACTTGTAACACCCACGATGCGGCTATATCTCCCACGTGTCGGGGCACGACTTAGAGGAATAACCGCATTGTAGGCAATGTCGCAAGAGGGGTAATCTTTACACATCCCATGTACTGAATAAAGAAAGAGGTACATAGTTGGCTTACAATCGCCATGCCACACAATGCATAAATAATATCAATACAATCATCCAGATACAATCAAGGTCCGACTACGGAACCAAAATAAAGACAACCCCAAATGCATAATGTCCCCGATCGCCCCAACTGGGCTCCACTACTGATCGTCTGGGAAGGAAACGTAGTAGCGTCCTGAGTCCTCATCAAACTCCCACTTGAGCTCGGTTGCATCTCCTGGAACGGTATCATCAGTCCTTGCATCTGGTTTTGGAAGGAATCTGTGAGTCATGGGGACTCAGCAATCTCACACCCTCGCGATCAAGACTATTTAAGCTTATAGGTAGGGAAAAGGCATGAGGTGGAGCTACAGCAAGCACTAGCATATATGGTGGCTAACATACGCAAATGAGAGCGAGAAGAGAAAAGTCAAGGCACGGTCGATAAACTATGATCAAGAAGTGATCCTAGAACAACCTACGTTCAAGCATAACACGAGACCGTGTTCTCTTCCCAGACTCCGCTGAAAACAGACCATCACGGCCACACACTCTGTTGATTCATTTTCATTAAGTTAAGTTTCAGGTTTTCTACAACCGGACATTAACAAATTCCCATCTGCCCATAACCGCGGGCATGGCTTTCGAAAGTTCAAAACCCTGCAGGGGTGTCCCAACTTAGCCCATCACAAACTCTCACAGTCAACGAAGGATATTCCTTCTCCCAAGACAACCCGATCAGACTCGGAATCCCGGTTACAAGACATCTCGACAACGGTAAAACTAAACCAGCAAAGCCACCCGAATGTGCCGACAAATCCCAATAGGAGCTGCACATATCTCGTTCTCAGGGCACACCGGATTATCCAAACTTCCGGTAGGCCAGCCTAGAGTTGCCCCTGGTGGCCACCGGCGGCTGACAAGTTGGACCAACACTCAGAGGAGCACTGGTCCGGGGGTTTAAAATAAAGATGACCCTTGAGTCCGCGGAACCCAAGGGAAAAAGAGGCTAGGTGGCAAATGGTAAAACCAATGTTGGGCCATGCTGGAGGAGTTTTATTTAAGGCGAACTGTCAAGGGGTTCCCATTATAACCCAACCGTGTAAGGAACGCAAAATCAGGGAACATAACACCGATATGACGGAAACTAGGGCGAACTGTCATGCATGAAATGATGCAATGCAAAATATGCAATGATGAATGCAACAAGCTAAACAAATCACACAACGAAAACCCGGAAACCCTGGAAGGCAACTGGAGCTCCACCGGGTGTAATCGTACACGTACGGAGCGGAACTTGGCATCCTGGTTCGGTGGTGAAGCTGGTACTTGACGATTCAGGGGACGTCGGTAGAGATATTGGACGCTACACCGTGTACTCGTACACTTGTTGGAGAGGACTTTTCCGCGAAGCCCAAAACAAAAATCCACCATCGGAGGCAATAGAGGCGAAGGCGCACGAGGGTAGCGAGGCGGAGGCGCACGAGGGTAGCGAGGCGGTGGTCGAGGTGACATGCGCTCGGGCAATGGTACCAAGCGGCAACGGGGCAAGGAGTGGTCCAGCGGGACATGGAGGTCACCGAGAACCATAAGAGCAGCGGCAAGATTGCGTGGCGGCCGCCTCTACTCGTCGGCGTCGGAGGAGAGGCTGCAGGGGCGCCGGAGTTGGGGCGGTCGGAGGGGCTTGCCTCTGAACTGCAGCAGCGGGGCTGCTGCTGATGGCTTGCAAAGGAGGCCGGCGCCATGGAGCTCGGGGTCACGGGGAAGGAGCCGTGCAGAGAGGCCACGCTCGGCGGCCGGGCCGGCGTCAAGGAGAAGGTTGGGTGCGGGGGCGGACCGGACAACGGGCAGGAGAGCAGTGCACGTGGGGAGGAGATGGGATCGAGATCCCTCTCCTGTGCACGGCGCACGAGGAGGATGGAAGGGAGAGGGGATCTGGCACGGGAGGACGACTCGCGGCGCGGGGGAGAGGAAGGGCGAGGAGAGGGGTGACGCTGTCTGGAGGAGGACGAGCGAGAGAAACTCCTCTCGCTGGCGCTGCGTCGGTGCGGCGGAGGGAGATGAGATAGAGGGAAATCGAGAGGAGAGCGAGGGATCAAGCGGGCTAGGGTTAGGATTAGAGATGGCCTTGGCTGGGCCTTAGGCTTAGAGGCCGGCTGGATCCAGGTGGGCCGCGGGGAAGGAAATGGGCCTAGAGAGGTCGCGGGGAAGGCCTTGGCTGGCAGCGGGAAGGCTGTTGGTTGGCCGGCCTGGCGCTGCTACTGTTGTCTCTTTTCTTTTACATTTCTTCAGACAGAAATACAAAAGGAAAGAGCAGGGGAAAAAGGAGATGTGTATGAGAATTATAAAAATATCCTCATGACCCTGAATTCATGCCCTATTTGATAAAATTGGTTTGGACATTTTTAGAGGTAGAAAAATAAAACAAGTTTAAATATGATTCAAACTTGAGGCATTTTTTAACCTAACCAAAACAACTCCAAAGGATTTGAAATTTGACAGAGAGGGTTTAGGCATGGAGAACTAGCACCAGGAAAAGAATGAACATTAATGGAGGAGGGGGAAAAGGACACTTGCCAAAATGAAAGAAATAAGAAGGAAGGAGGAGGGCAAGATGGCACTTGCAAAAAGAAAGAAAAGAGAAGGAAGGAAGGTGGTGATGCATGGATCTCACATGGGGCATGCAACAAAATGTCATGCATGAAATGATGCAATGCAAAATATGCAATGATGAATGCAACAAGCTAAACAAATCACACAACGAAAACCCGGAAACCCTGGAAGGCAACTGGAGCTCCGGTCTTGGGGCGTCACAACACTCCACCACTACAAGAGGATCTCGTCCCGAGATCTAGAATGGCACCGGAGGGAAAACGGAAGAGAAAGAGAAGAGGTAAAACTAAGTTGCTTCTTTGACAAACGAGTGAAACCAAAGACCCTTGAAAAAGGTTAAGCCATTTCGAGAAAAAAATACCATAGAGATGAACGAAGTTGAAAACCTCCGTTAGTAAAGAGGGACAAGGAAGAACAACTTTGGGAAGCACTCCGGTTGAAAAGAGATGCAAGGCTTGATAAGGCGAAAAGAACTTGTGCAAAAAGGGTACAACACTCCGGTTAAAAGGATAGGCATGAAAAGAACACGATCCTGACAAAACAAAAAGATGGGTTGAAGAGAGCAACATCACAAAGCCTCCGTAACAAAAGTAAGAATGGAATGGAATGAAAGAAGGGAAAACAAGATCTTGAGGAAGCACGCTTACCACAAATGCTAGAACGGAGTTGTTGAAAAACCAACAACGAAAAGAATAAGCTTGATATGGTCTTATAGAAGACATCTCAAAATTATGAGGTCACAACTTGCCACTCACGGGAAAAGAATTGGATTGGTATGAACAAGGAGACGAGAAAGCTTATTTCACCGGAAGGATGAAAGAAGAATTTGGGTCCTTTAAGAGCACCATAAATAGCAACAATCCTTAGGGAAAGCTTTAGGTGAAATATAACCCAAGATACTCCAATGAAGATATTGATGGATTTAAAATACCTCATTCTTAATAACATGTGAATCATGAAACATCAACTCAAATTATCAAGAATGACATAATACCACCTCTAATGATAAGGTAGAAAGAATTGCACTCCGGATACAAGATGAAGAATGCTTGAGCTCCTTAGAAAAGAATCTCGATGAACACTTCGAGAAGGAATATAAATCCTTGATGAACCATCATGTAGAGCCTCCATGAAGAACTCCGATAAACAAAGGAATGATCAAACGGAAGGAAAATAAGTTGAAAACACAAGGTGAAAATTTGTAATGATTTAGATGGATCTCCGTGATGAGGTAATTGAAAGAACTTGGAACTCCAGGAAAAAGAGAAGATGAAACAATTGAAATCAGGAATTTGATGAGCCTCCGGAATAGGGAATTTAGTTCACCCAATGAAACAAGAATAAGAATTACCTTATGCTTATCCTTCACCAATTAAATTGATGACAATCAACGGATTTGACATATTACTTATTCTCGTAGAAAAGATTAAGAGAGATATAACATAAACTTGGGAAGGTCTTCAACGAACCATCGTTATGAATTTAAACAACGAATGAATTAATATGATAACCATGGAAGAGAATCTTGAACGAACCACCGTAAGAATTGGAAATGAACGAAGTAAAGATAAAGAAACACCGGGAAGAATTAGCAAATGAAAGAAGATGCTTGAGAGAATTTATATATGAGAGAACGAAGAGATCATGCACTGATTAGAGGATATTTGATCGATGCACCGTTAAAATTAGAAGGATGAGAGCTGAAGGCTAGAATGAATAATCCCGAGATGATGGCCTTCGGAGAATCAAACTGAAAATACTCTGAATTACTCCGAATGGGTGAAAAGAAATTCTCACAACCGAAACAATTATGGGAGGATGGCCGCAAGCTGGAATCACGAATCTTGAAGAGAATGGAGCAAGATATGGAGGAAAACTCTTCTTCGGTCTTCAAATCCGTGAATGACGACGATAAACACCACCATGAATTGTTGAGGCACTCCGGAATAAAGAAGAATATAAAAGTTGAATCAACAATGAAATGAATTTGGAAGATCTTGTTGAAAGACATTTGATTGATGATAAATCATTCTTACGTCAAACTTCGAAAAGAAATTTGAGGATAGCTCCGGGAAAATAAGAAGAGTCGGGTAAGATCCTGGAAAATCACCTGTGGGTTAGGGCCAACTCAAAAGAAACATCGTTGAACGATTTAAAACAGAGAAAGCACCGGTTAAATAAAATGGCTTGAAAGAGATAACAACCTCGGAATAGGTTTGAACGGATCTTGAAGGAAAAGACGAGTCTTCCGAGATATCTTTAGCACTCCGGAATAATTGAATAGCGGGAAATGAATGAATATGATGAGCACCGGTATGATAAAACTTCTGAAATGAGGAAAGGATATGATCAACACCAAAAGCTTGAATCGAATCCACCGGAGAAGAAAAGAATGGAGAATGAAGAACGAGTAGAGCATCTTCATGAGAAACACCGGGTAAAAACATGAAGGAAAACGAATGGAGAGACTTCCATCAATAAAATGGATAGTGATTAAGAAATCTGAATCCTTAAAGGAAAAAAAGGGGGGGGGGGGGGGAAAAAAAGAAAGACAACTTAGAACGGATGAAACAAACTCCGCTGAGAAGAACTAGTAATAGATCTTGCTGATATTGAAATGATCGGATCCACTTGAAGAGAAGCACACCGGTTGAAAAGGATTGACATGACAATCTCGATTATTATGAAGGATTAGTATTCACATAGGAGTATGAGAACACCACTTAGGAAAGGTATGGAATCAACATTTGACTCCGAAGCAACTCGAATACCACAACTCAAAACAAAACAAAGGATTGGCTTGCAGAATAAGCCGGAACAAACATATGATAGAGATTTCGTCCGAAGTTTTAGTGGTGGGGCCTACACGGGCTCGATCGTACAGCACCATCATGTACAAGGTAGTGCACATGACATACGAAGCGTCCCCGAGTCGGCATAGCCAAGGAATCTTTAAGACACAACGAGACCACTGTAAAACCAACCGTGAATAGGCGGACCACTAGACGTCGAACCCCAATTTCATATCATACATATGTCGGAAAGATATCCTAAGAGCTACTTGAATTCCCACTTATAAACTCCCGAAATTTTCCGGTTATGCAATCAGGTGTTGGGGATACAGGGGAAGCATAATATCTCACCCAAAACTAGCAAATCCTACATCCAGCTGTATCCATCCTTCAACACATAACCAAGAAACCTTCGGAAATTGTTTACCTCAACCTTCGAAAAGCATCCGTTATACGAGTTATGGCAATACTCCCGAACTCCCGCCCCAGTACTGGGTGGCGTCGAGGTTATCTCACCAACAACTGCATAAAAGAGATTTTCAATGTCGGCGAAACTAAACTCAGGTATTCCAGAACTGCAACGATAAAATTGTGACGACAACACCTCGGAGCTCAACTCCCCGGGACACTGCCACAACCCCTAAATGTCAGGAGGCACCAAGAACAATGTTCTCGTCACAAAACCATCGGAACGATTCCAAGATACCCGCGTGATCCTAAAAAAAATTAGTGAAATTTGAGAAGAGAAGAGTCAAAACTCTACGTCAGGATGCCTCACCAGAGCGACGAAGGGACTGAGGAGTAAAAAGAAGTCCTAAATCTCCGATATATATAATTCCTAAATGACTCAAAACATTTCTAGACTCAATAACGCCAGCGATTTGATCAAGCAGGGGGCTCCTAAGGTCGGGGAAGGCTCTGATTACCAACTTGTAACGCCCTCGATGCGGCTATAACTCCCACGTGTCGAAGCACAACTTAGAGGCATAACCGCATTGAAAGCAATGTTGCAAGTGAGGTAATCTTCACACAACCCATGTAATACATAAGGGAAAAGGATACATAGTTGGCTTACAATCGCCACTTCACACAAATACATGAATAAAGCATTACATCAACCAGATACAATCAAGGTCCGACTACGGAACCAAAATAAAAGAAGACTACCCCAATGCTACACAGATCCCCGATTGACCCCAACTGGGCTCCACTACTGATCAACTAGAACGAAACAACACAAAAGGACAAGATCTTCATCAAGCTCCTCCTTGAGCTTGGTTGCGTCACCTGTATAGTATCATCGGCACCTGCAAACTAGTTTTGGAAGTATCTGTGAGTCACGGGGACTCAGCAATCTTACACCCTCGCGATCAAGACTATTTAAGCTTATAGGAAGGGTAAAAGGTATGAGGTGGAGCTGCAGAAAGCGACTGGCATATTTGGTGGCTAACATACGCAAATGAGAGCGAGAAGAGAAGGCAAAAGCACGTTCGAAAAACTATGATCAAGAAGTGATCCTAAAACAACCTACGTCAAGCATAACTCCAACACCGTGTTCACTTCCCAGACTCCACCGAGAAGAGACCATCACGGTAACACATGCGGTTGGTGCATTTTAATTAAGGTCAACTTCAGGTTTTCTACAACCAGACATTAAAAAATTCCCATCTGCCCATAACCGCGGGCACGGCTTTCGAAAGTTCATAACCCTGCAGGGGTGTCCCAACTTAGCCCATCACAAGCTCTCACGGTCAACGAAGGATATTCCTTCTAGCAGGAAGACCCGATCAGACTCGGAATCCCAGTTACAAGACATCCTCGACAATGGTAAAACAAGTCCAGCAAGACCACCCGCTATGCCGACAAATCCCGATAGGAGCTGCACATATCTCGTTCTTAGGGCACACCGGATAAGCTAAGCGTACGGGAGCCAACATAACCCAAGTTGCCAAGGGACGGCCCTGCACGGTGCTCTGGGTTGGACCAACACTCAGAGGAGCACTGGCCCGGGGGTTTAATAAAGATGACCCTTGGGCAGGCCTACCCAAGGGAAAGAAAAGGCTAGGTGGCGAATGGTAAAACCAATGTTGGGCCTTGCTAGAAGAGTTTTATTCAAGGCGAACTGTCAAGGGGTTCCCATTATAACCCAACCGCGTAAGGAACGCAAAATCCGGGAACATAACACCGATATGACGGAAACTAGGGCGGCAAGAGTGGAACAAAACACCAGGCATAAGGCCGAGCCTTCCACCCTTTACCAAGTATATAGATGCATTAATTAAATAAGAGATATTTTGATATCCCAACAAAATATCCATGTTCCAACATGGAACAAGCTCCAATCTTCACCTGCAACTAACAATGCTATAAGAGGGGCTGAGCAAAGCGGTAACATAGCCAAACAACGGTTTGCTAGGACAAGGTGGGTTAGAGGCTTGGCTCAACAATTTGGGAGGCATGATAAGCAAGTGGTAGGTATCGCAGCATAGGCATAGCAAAAGAGCGAGCAACTAGCAAGCAAAGATAGAAGTGATTTCGAGGGTATGGTCATCTTTCCTGAAATACCGCAAGGAAGAAGAACGAGTCCATGAAGAAGACAAACGAACGTAGTCGAATGGATCCTCACAAATGCGACGTTAACGGAACTAACCCAAAGAAGCGACATCGGAAAGAAACAAACAACATAGTAAACAACCATCACATAAACATGGCATGATGCACAATCAAGTATGATGCATGTCCGGTTTAAAGAAGCAAGGCATGGCAAAGTGCACAAACAATCCTACAAATTAAGTGGAGCTCATTATGCAACGGAGTTGCATATTGATGGAACACCACATCAATTATTTAGTTCACTCTCGGTTAGGTACTCAACAATATTAAATGTTGTTAGCATGGCAAGAGGTGAAGCATGAGTAAAACCTCTATCTAAACAAGTTTAAATGAGGCTGGAACAAACAATAATTCCGGTAACTCCCCATATGCAAATTATCAATTTAAAGCAAACAACAATTTTAAACATTTTAATTGTTGTTAACATGATGCGGATGACATGTGCAAGGTTATGCAATTTTTCTATTAAAAAATTGACAAGAGCATTATGAAGCATTTGTCACCGTGGTGGAAAGAAAAGGTGCCACGACGACAAATCCGAAAATGATGCCACGGCACCATATCGGTTCCGGTAGCTCACGGAGGTACCGATGCAAAGGAAGCAAGGGTGCGGATGTTCGGAACATGCTAGAGATGGTGGGGTGATCTCGGATTCCGGGTATCCCACGAGTTGGCGACAAGGAAACGAGTGACCATTTGGACACGATGCAAACACGAGCATCTCAAACATCACACATGCATTTGTTCACGGGCGTCGTCTCGATGGTTATACCTTCGAAGTGTGCAAACGGGCCGGTTCTTGTTCGGTGCCAAGTAGAGGAAGTATACGTTCTCGGGACGTGGTGGAAGTAGGGGGTACACGATGACGGTAGAGGTACTCCTGACGGTAGTGGTACGCGTTTTCGTAGAAGGACTTGACGAGTCCGAGTCACTTGGGGTCGACGGTAGTTGTTCACATTTCCAAGAGGAAGTAGAGGTTCTTGCGATCTCGGCGACGGTATTTGTTCAAGGCGGTAGTGGAACTTGACAGATCCGATGCCTCCGGACGTAGTGGTACATGTTCGGTTTTCTTCGGAGAGGTACATGGCGTTATTCGGTCTTGGGGCGTCACAGCACTCACCACAAAGCATTGCATGAAAAACTAAGCATACACCCAGCAAGTAGACATGGTAAATAAGCTAACCATGGCAAGAACAACCTCATAGCATGCACGGACAAACTATAATAACCTCGGCAAAATTGCTTAACATGTAAACAATCTGCCAGGAAAATTTTATAGCAAAAGTAGAGCTCGATTGAGTCAAGCTAGGGTGCTCCGTAATTGCAAACAAAGACATGGATGTATAGAGCATAACATTATCTCAAAATCATCCTTACTGAACATGCTCAAAAGAGGCATGGATCACTCTGTAGCAACAAGAATACATGGCATAAAAATAATATGAGGGAAAAGACTTGGAAGCTTTCTAAGTCCCTGAAATCAACAACATTACGAGAGCTACTTTGCATGCTTGTGCTAGTCACCACAAAGATCACAAAAATACATGGCATACACCCCTGTAAAGATGGCATGGCATACTTCAAAACACATGTAGGGCTCAAGTTCATAGGAGGCACACGTTAATCATGGCAAAACTGACAAATGTCCAAATCCTGATAAGAAACTGAAACTAACATTACATAGCACTCTTTCAACAGCATTTAGGGCATCAAGATGAGCTCAAATGAACATGGTGCAATGAATGAAATGAAGTACTCATCGAGACGAACAATTTGATATGCTACACGCCCAAAACGGAGCCACGGATGCAAAGTTATGATGCGATGAAGAATGCTAAAATTAATGGAAAACTGGGACGAAGTCAACCCTAGGGTTTACTGTAGCCGATCCAGATCGGGCACGGACTTCGAGGCGGCAGCGGATCTCGCCGGAGTCGGCGCCGGAGTGGGAGGAGATGACCGGAATGAGCGGGGCCGGCCGGGGTGGGACTTGGCGCGGCGAGCTCCGGGGCGGCTCCGGCGGACGGCGATGCCGGCGGCGAGGCGAAGCGGACAGCTGCGAGGCGAGGCGGACGGCGGCGAGGAAACGTAGGGCGGGGCGGCGGACCGGCGACGGCGGCACACAGCGGCGCGGCGGAGCGTCGACGTCGGCGAGGCGGCGGCGAAGCATGGAGGCGCGGGGGCGGCGATGGGCCTCGGGGGCTCTCCTCGGGCCCAGGTGGGCCGCGGCATGGGAGGCGGCCGGCGGGCCGCGTGGCGCGACGCCAATGGCTGCGGGGCGGCGGCGCGAAACGTCCGGCGCGGCCCGGACGTGTCCGGCACGCGGATGGAGCGGGGGCTAAGGTTAGGGTTGGAGTGGATCTGGAATTTTCGGGGGGAGATGCCTTGTTGTAGGTAGAGGGAGCTAGGAGGCTGCAAATTGAGCACGGTTTGCGGCCACGCGATCGTGATCGAACGATCGAGATGATGGAGGGGGTTTAGGTGGGTTTTGGGCCACTTTGGGGAGGTGTTAGGCTGCAACACACACGAGGCCTTTACGGTTCCTCGATTAACCGTTGGAGTATCAAACGAAGTCCAAATGGCACGAAACTTGACAGGCGGTCTACCGGTAGTAAACCAAGGCTGCCTGGAAAGTCCCGGTCCAATCCGAGAATGTTTAACACCCGCACATGAAAAGAGGTAAAAGGGGACACCGGAGGACATAGGAGCACCGGAATGCAAAACGGACAACGGGGAAAATGCTCGGACGCATGAGACGAACACGTATGCAAATGCAATGCACATGATGACATGATATGATATGCATGATAAAGACAAAAGAAACAAGGAGACAAAAACCCAACAACGAGGAAATAACATAACTTAGTGCCGGAAATGGCAAGAGTTGGAATACAAATATGGCAGGTTACATATGGGGCGTTACAGAGTGGCTGCGTCGATGAAGGTCTCCATGAAAGATTGAAATTGAAGCTTCTTCGTGTTAGCCACCTGAAGAGCCTTTAGCTTCTCTTCCTTGGCATACTTGCAATGAACACGGACGAGTGACAAAGCCACATCAGCACTGTAGCGAGCAGCTGATTTCTTCCACGCCTACACTCTGTCAGGGATGCTATTGAGTCAAGTCATCAGTGACTCGAGGTCGTTTAGAAGCACATCCTCTGGCCATAACTCCTTGTCGATCCGGGACAGTGCGGCCTTCAGTCGGGCGACGTAGTCCAAGACACTGGCAAGACGAGATTCCAGTCGCAGCACGTTCATGGCAGCCTCGTCCTTGACAAGAGAGTTAACGGGGTCCAGTCCTGTCCTCGATCCGCCCAGTTTCCTCCTCAAAATTCTGACAGAATTCTACACGCACAAAAAGGTAATGAATTGGCAGCAACATGGTGAATAAGTTCTTTGTAATCAGTCGGATAAGGGAAAGTACCTTCAAGCATGAGAAACATCTTCTTGGCAAGACCACCCAAATAAGTTTCCTGTTCGTCCCTCTTCCGAGTGAGAACATCCACTTTGTCTGCCAAAACCACCTTCTCCTCCTTTAGTTGCACAACCTCTTTATTCACCTCGTCGACAATAGTTTTTAGCTTGGCGTTCTCCTCTCCAACTTTCCGACTGAAGCCAGCATCTTGTCAACAAGTTCAGTTTTCTCACGCGCCGTCTTCTGCGCTACCGCAAGATCGAGGTCCTTCTGCTCCAAAGCCTGCTTCATTTTGTCTAAAGAAATAACATTCTTCAGACGGTCTTGGAGTTGACGATTTTCACTACGCACATCTGTTCGAGTGAAATCACTCGGTTCATAGGATGAAAAGGAAAAATGGCAAGGCGAGCAATCGACAAATTGTTACCTCCCATGATAGCTGCTTCGTCCTGGGCTTTCTTCGGGTTCTCCTTGGCTAACTCCAGGTCGAGATTGAGTTGGATCTGCTACTTCTCCAAATCAGCGTACTTGGTCCCAAGTTCATAAGCTCTCTACAATCAACAAAAAGACAAGTCTGTCAACGGAAACGAAGATCAGTTACTTCTGAGTGGAAAGTGTGCAAGATTAAATGGCCACAACAAAAAATAGTTCTAAGACTGATGTCGAATCGCACATTCAACAGCAGTCCCGGGGACTACACCCAGTGGGTGCACTTAGCGCGCCCCCACTGGTTTGATTTCTCACTCAGCATGGTCCGCCCAGCCAGAGTGGAAGGAGTAAAAAAACATATATTCTAAGACCACCGTCGACTACCTGCAGTCAACAGCGGTCTCGGGGACTACACCCAGTGGGGACACTCAACATGCCCCCACGGGATCAAGAACTCACTCGGCACGACCTATATAATTCGAGTGAAAGGAGCTACACAACTACAAGAAACACCCACTGGGTGAACAGATGCAAGGAACAGATTGACATCTTATGAATAATAAAGCAACAGTTTTCAGGTAGCATATCCTAACAGAGCAAAGGTCAAGCTGGAAGCCAATCGGAAATCAACTTGCAATCCCACTTACTCGGACATTGGTTTGGAGGGCAAAGCTGGCATCATAGGCGACCTTGCTGGTGTCGTACACCACCTTCAGTCGGTCCATCATTAGGCCTGCCTGGATCATGGCCTCCTTGGCAGCTCCTACTTGGTCCTCTGGGATGTGATGAGTAACAAAAAGAGGAGATGTTCGAACAGACGACGTGGCCGATGGAGCTGAAGCTTGAAGTTGGGTAATCGGAGCAGGAGCCTGGGCAGTCGACGCTGAAGGTTGGTCAGTTGACACTGGATCAGTGAAAGAGACTGAAGTTCGTACTGGATCACCAAGTTGCTGAACTTCAGGTTCAGATGCTGGGCGAGGTGCTTTGTTGGCGGGCACTCTCCTGCTCAAATTCCTGCCCCTTCTCCCTGTATTACTCGATGGCACTTCTTCATCGTCATCATCGTCCGAAAGTTGGATAACATTTGTCGTCAGTGCAAAGCACTCGGCATAAAGGTTTTCAGTCGCTTATCAATACAGTCGGAAAAGCAAAGGCATGGCTGTGGGATCTAACCTGCCTGAGAAGTGGCCGCATCTGCGGTTTCCGCATCACATCGTTCCTCGTAGACTTCCATGGATGTTGCAGAAGTAGGAGCACTGAAAGTTCCAAATTCCACTCGATCAAGCTAAAGAAGAAGATCGCAATGGAAACAAAAGATAAAGATAAGAAACACTCACGCCGAAGCAACAGGCATGGCCACTTTGATCCTGGGCAGAGCTTTCCGGGGTTTCGATGGAACGACTTTGGGCTATTTCGCAGCCTTCTTTGACGGCTCTGGAGTTGAGGCCCGAGTGCGCTTCGGGACTTTTGCACTCGACGGAACTGCATTGCCGCGTCCTCCCGCGGGATCCTGCGACTTCTTGGAGCGTCGTTCAGAGCAGGGCGGCGAGTCAACTTCCTCGCTGCTTCCAGAGTCCTCGCCGACCTCCTCGCCATCATCTTCATATTGCCAATCAGCGCTTTCGTCGTCACCCCCCAATCCCTCCTGAGGTTGCTCCCCATTTGGCATAGAGTACATCTTGGTGAAAATCTGCAAGACACAAGTTACAAACATCAGTCAGATTCAAGAACAATCGCATGTCGAAAAGAGAAAAACACTCGGTAAATCACGCCTGACCTCTTCTGGAGCGTTGTCGGTGTCGAATGGCATAATCCTCCTGGACCCCCTGGGATTATCCTTGTTCCCGGTAATGCTCCTAAGCCACTGGGCCACCATCTCCTTTTCAACCTCCTCCGGGTGGATTTGAGCTGTGTCTTCTGGGCCCGAGTACATCCACATCGGGTGATCATGAGCTTGGAGAGGCTGGATGCGTCGACTGAGGAACACCTCCAGCAGATCCATGCCGGTCACACCCTCCCAGACTAAATTAACGACCGCGTCGACTAAAAGGGACACCTCACCTTTTTCTTCTGCAATTACTTCCAAAGAAGAAGACTGGCGGAGTCTCTCCATAGTGAAAGGTGGGAGGCTGGTCGACTGACCTGGGGTCGGGATGTCCTTGTAGTAGAACCAGGTCGACTGCCATCCTCTGACTGACTCGGGAAAGGTCATGGGAGGAAAAGTACTTCTGCCTCTAGTTTGGATCCCCAACCCCCCGAACATCTGGATCACGTGCGTCTTTACGTCACTCGGGTTTGCCTTTTTTACCGACTAAGAATGCCAAGTGAAGATATGTTTGAACAGGCCCCCAGTGCGGCTGGCAACCGAGGAAGTTCTCGCACATAGAAACTAATGCAGCGAGATACGAGATTGTGTTGGGTGGGAAGTGATGGATCTGAGCCCCAAAGAAATTCAAAAAAAACTCAGAAGAACGGATGTGGGGGCAGGGAGAAACCTCGGTCGACGTGGGTGGTGAGGAGGACGCACTCTCCCCCTCACGGGTGGGGCTCAAATTCATTCCCCGGAAGCCTCCAGGACCCGTGAGCAATCTGGTAATCATTGGCAAGATTCTCCAGGTCCTCCTTCATGATGGTGGATCGGATCCAGTCCCCCTGGATCCAACCAGGCGGCAGTCTGGAACGCGACGATGTCCCCCTCGCCGTCTTCTTTCCCTTCGCTGCCACTGTTGCCTTCTTTGCACGCTCTAGGGCCGCATTCCTATCCTTCATCATGGCGGCGCAGTGCGAGCGGGCCGGGCGAAAGAGTCGAGAGCAGAGAGAAGAAAGGGGAGAAGCAGAGAAAAAGAATGGGGCACATAGTGTATCACTTCGGCCTCGGTGCCTTTTATGGGCCTGCTTCTGAGTGGCTGACCCGTGGGCCCGAGCAATCCTGTCGCACCCTGCAACAGCCGCTCGCTCAATACGTGGCGAAAAAGGCGGTGCGGAGATCGAGGCGCCTCTGTGTACCTGTTCCGTTTACTGTGCCATGCTCCGTCCCGCGCGCTTCTCCAAAATTTCGAATCCTGTGAGATCTAGGAAACCACGGGCAATCAATCACATCAAAGATATCACACTCAAATTCACTCGAAGATTTACAAGAATAATTCACTCGACGGACTCAAGAGCCAGAATCTATCAAGGCGACTGATCCAGGGTTAAAGAACCAGTGTGCTTTCCAAACTTTGATTAAATGCCTCCGAAGCATGGAATCAAGTTGGAACCAACTTCAACCCTTCTTCACTCGAGCCTCAATCCATTTGGGGGCTAATGATGATGACATGTACCTAGGGTAGGGTCTTAGGCCTGTCCTAGACACCCTACCCAAGGACACTGCCCTAGAGTCAAAGACATTCAAAGACCAAAAGAAGATACCGATTGAAACAACCCCTGAATGGAATCCACTCGACGAAATATTCCACTTGGATATCCCAATTCCACTCGACCATGGTAACGTCACTCGACCACATGAAGAATCACTCGGAGTACAGAAGACCTACAGTCGCCTCAGTATGGCAACGGTCAGGCATTCACTCTGTAGTCTTAAAGATCATTAATAGTCATTTATAGCAGGAGTTACCAATAACGCCCTGTCTTAACTAACATTGAACCCTGTGAAACTGAGGGCTGGAGGGGCCCGGCGTACTATATATAAGCCACCCCCTCCTCTGGCACAAGGGTTCGCACCCCCTGTAACTCTCACGCATAATCCAGTCGACAAGCCTCCGAGGCATCGAGACATAGGGTTGTTACCTCCTCCGAGAGGGGCCTGAACTCGTAAAACTTGCGTGTACAACCTCGCCATAGCTAGGGCCTTGCCTCCTTTTACGTACCCCCTACTCTTACTGTCAGACTCACTCCCATGACACGTACGACTCCTCCGAGTTCTGCACACGTTCAGCTCGACGACGTCCCTCGAACTCTTGATCCAGCAGAGTGCCGAGGAAGTAGATGAGTTCCGTCAGCACGACGACGTGGTGATGGTGATGGTGAAGTAATCCGTGCAGGGCTTTGCCTAAGCATCGCGAGAATATGACCGAGGGTGTAATCTCTGGAGAGGGCGTCGCACACTGCTAGGCAATTGTCTGTTGTGCGCTAGGCGCCCCATCTTCATATATATATAGGGGGGGGGGAGGGAGGGGCAGCCATAGGAGGCGCCCAAGTAGAAGGAATCCTACTTGGAGTCCATCCCAAGCCATGCGCCCCCTGCCATATATAACCGAGGTGGAAGGAAAGAGGGGGTAGAGGGAAGGAAGTAGGAATCCTAATCCACACTTTCCTTTCCCTCCCTGATGTCCCTTGAAGCTACGTCGGTATTTCCCCAAAGTGGAAGGGATGATGTAGCACAACAGCGCTAGGTATTTCCCTCAGATATGAAACCAAGGTTATCGAACCAGTAGGAGAACCAAGTAACACAACGTAAACATCCCATGCACACAGATAACAAATCCTCGCAACCCAACATGTTAAAGGGGTTGTCAATCCCTTTCGGGTAACGGTGCCAGAAATTGGTGCGTGACGGGAAAAAGGTTATAATAGATTGGATAAATAGATTGCAAATAAAATAAATTGCAGCAAGATATTTTTGGATTTTTGGATTAATAGATCTGAAAATAAAAGTGAATAAAAATAGATCACAAAGGCAAATAATATGAGAAAGAAGACCCGAGGGCCGTAGGTTTCACTAGTGGCTTCTCTTGACAAAAATAGCAAAGTGGTGGGTGAACAAATTACTGTTGGGCAATTGATAGAACTTCAAATAATTACGACGATATCCAGGCAATGATCATTATATAGGCATCACGTCCAAGATTAGTAGACCGACTCCTGCCTGCATCTACTACTATTTCTCCACACATCGGTCGCTATCCAGCATGCATCTAGTGTATTAAGTTCATGGAGAAATGGAGTAATGCAATAAGAATGATGACATGATGTAGACAAGATCTATCTATGTAGAGAAAGACCCCATCGTTTTATCCTTAGTAGCAACGATACATACGTGTCGGTCCCCTTTCTGTCACTGGGATCAAGCACCGTAAGATCGAACCCACTACAAAGCACCTCTTCCCATTGCAAGATAAATAGATCAAGTTGGCCAAACAAAACCCAAATACCGGAGAAGAAATATGAGGCTATAAGAAATCATGCATAAGAGAGATCAAAGTAACTCAAATACTTGCATGGATATAAAAAGATAGATCTGATCATAAACTCGAAGTTCATCGGATCCCAACAAACACGCCGCAAAAGAGTTACATCATATGGATCTCCAAGAGACCATTGTATTGAGAATCAAGAGAGAGAGAGAGAGATGAAGCCATCTAGCTACTAACTACGGACCTAAAGGTCTACAAAGAACTACTCATGCATCATCCGAGAGGCACCAATGGAGGTGGTGAACCCCATCCGAGATAGTGTCTAGATTGGATCTGGTGGTTCTGGACTCTGCGGTGGCTGGATGAATATTTCGTCGACTCCCCTAGGGTTCTGGAAATATTGGGGTATTTATAGAGCAAACAGGCGGTCCGAGGGGCATCCGAGGTGGGCACAACCCACCAGGGCGCGCCTGGGCCTCCTGGCGCACCCTGGTGGGTTGTCCCCTCCTCGGGACTCCCCCCAGGCGCATCCACGGCCCAACATGTTCCTTCTGGTCCATAAAAAATCTCCGTAAAGTTTCGTGGCATTTGGACTCCGTCTGATATTGATTTTCTATGATGTAAAAAACATGGAAAAAATAGGAACTAGCACTTGGCACTATGTCAATAGGTTAGTACCAAAAAATGATATAAAATAACTACAAAATGATTATAAAACATCCAAGATTGATAATATAACATCATGGAACAATCAAAAATTCTAGATACGTTGGAGACGTATCAGCATCCCCAAGCTTAACTCCTACTCGTCCTCGAGTAGCTAAGTGATAAAAACAGAATTTTTGATGTGGAATGCTGCCTATCATGTCATATCATATTTCTTTCTTTATAGCATGGACAATTGGACTTTTAGTTGTTCAAAGCAATAGTCTAGTTTTGACATGATAATTTACATACTCAAGCATATCAACAAGCAACCATGTCTTTCAAAATATCAACGCTAAAATAAGCTATCCCTAGCCCATCATGCTCAAACATTGATCCATTCATGAAACACACTCGAATATTAGCTATACCCAATACTCAAGTACGATCATATTGCCTCCTAGTTGGTACTTTTATAAGAGAAGATGAAGACTCAAATTCAAAAATAAAAATTGCATAAAGTAAAAGAAATGCCCTTTGCGGAGTGAAGTAGGGATTTGTAGAGGTGCCAGAGCTCAAAGCGAAAACCTTAGAGATAAAAATATTTTGAGAGGTGTATCCATCCCACCAACAAAAACGACTTAGAGTTCCCAATACTTTCCATGCATAGATATATCATAGGCGGTTCCCAAATAGAAAATAAAGTTTATTCCTTTTTCCACCATAACTTTCACTTTCCATGGCTAGCCGTATCCACGGTTGCCCTCCATACCAACACTTTCCAAGGAATTTATAATTTGACAACATAAAGTAAATTCATTTTTTTGCATTTCGAGACTGGGCATCCCTAATACCTTTGCCTTACTGTCATGCAATGACAAGTGAATAAACACTCATCTTGAGAATAACACATCTAGCATGGAAAATATTATCCACCCCTCACCGCTCCGCGAGCGAAAAAACACATAAAAAGAAGTTTATTTTGAAAATTAGAGATGGCACATGCAAATTTGCTTAGAACGGCAAAAGAATACCGCATATAGGTAGATATAGTGGACTCATGTGGCAAAACTGGGTTAAAGGTTTTTGGATGCACAAGTAGTGATCATACTTAGTGCAAAATGAAGGCTAGCAAAAGATTGGGAAGCGACCAACTAAGAAACAGATAATCTCATAAGCAAGCATTAAGCATAAATAACACCGAATAATGAACCACAAGTAGGATATAATTTCATTGCATGACTATTGACTTTCGTACTTGCATAGGGAATCACAAACCTTAACACCAATATTCTTACTAAAGCATAATTACTCATCAAGATGACTCACATATCACATCATCATATCTCAAAACTATTACTAAGAATCAAGTTTATTTTGTCCAATGACCTTCATGAAATTTTTTATTATATCCTTCTTGGATATCTATCACTTTGGGACTAATTTTCATGTGTTGCTTTTGACAAGCTCAAACAAATATAAGTGAAGATCATGAGCATAATGTATTTTTTCTTTCTCTCAAATAATTTAAGTGAAGCAAGAGAGAATTTCTTGAAAATTCTACTAACTCTCAAATGAATCTAAGTGAAGCAAGAGAGCATTTCTTGAAAAATACTAAAGCATACCGTGCTCAAAAAAGATATAAGTGAAGCACTAGAGCAAGTCCATTGCTCATAAAAAATTAAGTGAAGCATAGAGAGCAATTCTAACAAGTCATGACATAATTTTGGCTCTCTCGAATAGGTGTGTCCAGCAAGGATTGATGACTTAAAACACAAAATAAAACAAGCAAAGACTCATATCATACAAGACGCTCCAAGCAAAACACATATCATGTGACGAATAAAAATATAGTTTCAAGTAAAATACCGATGATCATTGGAAGAAAGCGGGGATGCCACTCGGGGGCATCCCCAAGCTTAGGCTCTTTTATCCTTCCTTCATCCATCGTAATATAACCCAAAACCTTCAATCACAAAAACTCAACAAAACCTTCGTGAGATCCGTTAGTATAAGAATAATAAATCACTACTATAAGTTACTATAAGTGATGTATCAAACCAATTCATATTTTGTTCTTGTATTATATATACTGTATTCCAACTTTTATATGGCAAAAACTCATCAAAGAAAGCCATAGAGCCATCAAGAATAAGCACACAACACAAAGAAAAGAGAATCTGTCAAAACAGAACAGTCTGTAGCAATCTAACTATTTTGAATACTTTTGTAACTCCAAAAATTCTGAAAAATTAGGAAGACCTGAGCAGTTTGTATATCGATCTACTGCAAGTGGAATGGGTATTTTAGCGCTCTCTGGTAAAAAATGAAAATTAATTTCATGAGCGTGAAAGTTTCTGTTTTTCAGCAAGATCAAACAACTATCACCCAAGAAGATCCTAAAGGCGTTACTTGGCACAGACACTAATTAAAACATAAAAAACACAATCATAACAGTAGCATAATTTTGCTAACACTCAAGAACAAGAAGCAAAAAGCAAAAATAAAATTTATTCATTGGGTTGCCTCCCAACAAGCGCTATAGTTTTATGCCTTAGCTAGGCATAAAGAAAGGATCTAAGTTTTGTCATCTTTGGTTCGAGATCCATAAGATGCCCTCATGATTGATTCATAAGGTGGCTTAACTCTAGTTCTAGGAAAGTGTTCCATACCCTTCCTCAAAGGAAATTGGAACTTAATATTGCCTTCTTTCATATCAATCACGGCACCAATAATGCGTAAAAACGGTCTACCAAGAATAATTGGACAAGACGGATTGCAATCAATATCAAGAACAATAAAATCTATGGGCACATAATTCCTATTTGCAAGAATAAGAACATCATTAATTCTTCCCATAGGCTTTTTAATAGTAGAATCCGCCACGTGCAAATTCAGAGAACATTCTTCAAGATTACTAAGACCAAGCACATCACATAAAGATTTCGGAATTGTAGAAACGCTAGCACCCAAGTCACACAAAGCAAAACACTCATAATTTTTAATATTGACTTTGATAGTAGGTTCCCATTCATCATGCAATTTTCTAGGAATTGAAACTTCTAATTCCAATTTTTCTTCAAGAGCTTTCATCATAGCATCAATAATATGTTTAGTAAAAGCTTTATTTTGTTCATAAGCATGGGGTGAATTTATCATGGATTGCAACAAAGAAATACAATTAATCAAACAGAAAATATCATAATTAAAGTCTTTGTAATCCAAAAGAGTGGGCACGTCACTAGCTAAAGTTTTGACCTCTCCAAACCCACTTTCATCAATTTTCTCAACAAGATTTTCACCCTTCGAAATATAGGGACGCCTTCTACCTAAAGTTGACTCTTCTCCTGTAACATCCCAAATTTTCAATTTGGAATGTTATACACTAGATCATCATTGCATATCATATTTATTGCATTTTGGTTGATCCTAGAAATTTTTTGCAACTCAAGGACCCTCGGAGAGAGTTGGGGATTTCGTTATTTTCATATTTGAGTTGTCTCAAATTTTGAAAATAGGATCTTTTGATTTTATTTATTTTATCTTCAATTATTTCTATTACAAAAATATGAGAGAGGGAACAAAATGACTTTCCCAAAATAAAGAAATATTGACGATTTAATAAAAAAAATCAAATAAGATTTTATTTGGTTTTATTTGCTATTTTATTTGAATTTAGGACAAAAATGCGCGTTTTTCAAAATTGCATTTAGGCCCCAAATAAATGTTCATCTTGTGCGGCTTGATTTTAGAAGCCGGGGAAATTTATTTCGGGATTTTTGGAGTCCGTTTAGTAGTCCTTTTGTTTTTTTCGAGCGTTTTTAAAAAAACGTCTGAACCGACCTACGGGCCGTGCTAGGCCCGGACTCCTCCAAGCCTCAGCCTATATAAGCCGCCGGCCCACCCTGGGCCGAAACCCTAGCCCCGCGCCCGCGCCGCCGCCGCCTTTCGCCGCCGCTGCCGCCTTCCGCCGCCGCCGCCGCCCCACGCCCTCGCCGCCGCCGACGTCGCCGCCCCGCGCCCCCACCGGACCCCGCCGCCGCCCGTCTCGCCGCCGAGTCGCCGAGGTTGACGCGCCGGTTTTCGTTCGGTTTTCGCCGGTTTTCATTCGTTTTTTTTAGTTTCGTTTTTTTCTTTAGATTGGTTTTTTCCGGTTTAGGCTAATTAGCGAGCGTTCGCTCGTTCGTTCGTTTTAACAAACGCGTTCGTCGTTTAGATTCAGTTAACGAATGTTCGTTCGTTAAACTGTTCGTCGTTTTTCTTTTTCTCGGATTAAATCCGTGATTTTTCTGATCGCGATTTCTGATCCGATTTTAGTTTTAGTCTAACTTTTCGCTCGTTTATCGGAATCAGGCGATTCAAGCGCCTGGAGTTTTGTTTCGAAACCCTCTTTCCATTTAACCAACTTAAACAGGTTTTTTCCACTGTAAAAATTGCCATAGATCCAGAATAGTAAACGAAGCCTGTTTCTTTTGCCTTTTGTCTTTCGTTGCTTCGTTCGATTTCACTCTTTTTGCCAACCAGAGTTCTTAAGTAGAATTTTCTGGTTAGATCTCTTATTTGAGTTTTACCTGTGCATTAGTTGAGTACTGAAAGTGCAACTATCCCTAGGTGGTTTTGGTATTTCATAACAACATATAGCTCATTGAGCTAAAGCTATTCCCAAGATGCATATTCTTCTTAGTGAAAGCTCGAATAGCCCCATTGTGGAGCATTGTCTATGCCATCCTTCCAAATCCTGTTCTCCGTTGGGTATGAAGAATCTTCGTTCGGTTCATAACCACTCATAACTAATCGCCCTCTACGCTTGGGATAGAAGTATTCGTCTCACATTACTCTTCCATAATCTTTTCTGCAAAGAGAAGAATCCTTTCATTTCTTATCTGTCTCATTTTTGAGTGATCCAAGGACACTCACAATTTGAAGTCTTTTCAAACTGCAGATGAGAAAAATGACTGCCTAATCCAGGGCTATCACTGGTCACACAACGGGATGAGATGTGCTAATGAGTGTCTCTATGGCAGTTCATGGTGCTTAGTTGACATATGCTCCACACCCTCACATCATACCTTTTACCCGAGTAATCCAACTACTTTATTAGCCTAATACCCTATAAGCCAAAACTGCCGCCGTTGACGTAGTCCTCCCTGCCATGATTTCATTTCCTATTCCGCGTCGCTGGCCAACTCCTCTGAGTGTGTGCATGGCAATCTTGTCATAGCCAGTAATCTTCCATCTGCCAAACACCCTCTCGCAATTCCGTGTTCACTCTACGATATAGGAGATCGTCCGGGGTCTTCACCTCGTGAGCATGGGTATGTGCAAAATAAGCATCTGTCGTTTGCCCTTTCGTAACTTTTTCGGTACATAGCTTTCCCTCACCCGAAAGACATCTGAGTGGCACCCACCCACCTTGACGTATGCACTTGTAATATTTGGCAGTGTTCCTTTTTGTAACTTTTGTCTCACCGTAAATGCCGAGCAGAATCTCCCGAGAATCCCCAGGCCAGAGATTTTGGCCCCCTGAAAGGCCACTCTCTGCGATTAGCTAGTTAAACCCAAAATTATCTCGTGGCCTCCACTAAGTTTGCACCCTTCGTAATTCGGCTAGTAAATCGTCCCACCGAATTGACCGTTATGCCAAACCCTAAACTCATTCAGGGTGGCGGCCTACCCAGTTGCATGTCCAGGAGGTCGCCACCGAAGAAATCTTCCACAATAGTCACTAGGTTTACGTGTTTATCGGTGCCGCCGCAAGCTTGTGATTCGTCCCACCGAGATTGGGAAACTGAGGGCAAGTGCCAGCGAAGCGTTAAACTGCCTGACGGTGTAGAGCGAAGTTGGAGTTGCCGCCACGCCACACACTCCATGTGGTAGCTAATATACCCCATCCACCGTACGCATCTTCATTCAGTGGAGCGAGAGCCAGTCAGAACAACACTACACAATTCCAATCATAGATGGCTGAAGACCCAGAGAACCCAACCATGCCACGTACGTCATGTTGTACTGAGACCAAAAGAGATTACCAGGGATTCCTACCAGTACTGAATCTAATAAATCTCTACGACCCACGTTCCGGCCGAAGTTGCACTTGCAGACGTCAAATCTTTCTGCTTCCTACCACGAATCACAAAAAATGAAATCCTATGAGTAGAGCCAGCATTGGTGTTCCGCGGGGCGAGGGCACTCATCATAGAAGCAATTACTGAAGAGAGCAAGGAGTTCGAATTAACCTACGACCCATTTAGAAATTACTTCTCTGCGAAAGTTGGGATCTCCTAAGATTGGGCATAGCACAAGCAGCAGAGACAACACGGGTGTCAAACCTTCGTGAGTCAGGCCTACCGGAAAGCTGACGATAAAGTATTGGTCTCCGCCCGATCTCCTGAACCAACAAGAGAGATTTCTTCCAAGCGAGCAAAGACCGAAATCGCACACCCATACCTACGTGACCAGAAAACTCCATCTACCGCTAGTGAGGCAAGTCCTTCGTGGGCGATGGCCATGGTGGGATAGACAAGGTTGCTTCTTCGTGGACCCTTTGTGGGTGGTTGCTTCTTCGTGGACCCTTCGTGGGTGGAGCCCTCCGTGGACTCGCGCAACCGTTACCCTTTGTGGGTGGAGCCCTCCGTGGACTCGCGCAACCGTTACCCTTTGTGGGTTGAAGTCTCCATCAACGTGGATGTAGGATAGCACCACCTATCCGAACCACGGGAAAAACATCCGTGTCTCCAATTGCGTTTGAATTCTCCAAACCCTTCCCTTTACATTCTTGCAAGTTGCATGCTTTACTTTCCGCTGCCAATATACTCTTTGCATGCTTGCTTGAATTGTGTGATGATTGCTTGACTTGTCCTACAATAGCTAAAATCTGCCAAGAACTAAAATTGGGAATAGGTTAAGTTTTTATTTGGTCAAGTAGTCTAATCACCCCCCTCTAGACATACTTTCGATCCTACAAGTGGTATCAGAGCTTTGGTCTCCATTTGCTTTGATCTCCATAGCTTTTGGTGGTCATAGCCTTGGTTTCACAACCTAGGAGAGTATGGTGTCTAGCGAGGGAAATTATCACCGTAGAGGTCCTTAATTTGATGGTACAAATTTTGCTAGTTGGAAGCATAAAATGAAAATGCATATTCTTGGACATAACCCCGCCGTTTGGGCTATTGTGTGTGTTGGTTTGCAAGGTGACTTCTTTGATGGGAAAGAACCAAACCGTGAAGCTAATGCAGATGAGTTGAAGATGTTGCAATACAATGCTCAAGCTTGTGATATTCTCTTCAACGGATTATGCCCCGAAGAATTCAACAAAATCAGCCGTCTTGAGAATGCAAAGGAAATTTGGGACACTTTGATTGATATGCACGAAGGTACCGACTCCGTCAAGGAATCCAAGTTGGATGTGCTTCAAAGTCAACTTGACAAGTTCAAAATGAAGGATGGTGAAGGTGTCGCTGAAATGTACTCTAGGCTTGCTCTCATCACAAATGAGATTGCCGGCTTAGGAAGTGAAGAGATGACCGATAGATTCATCATCAAGAAGATTCTAAGAGCCTTCGATGGAAAATATGATACCGTGTGCACATTGATCCAAATGATGCCCAATTACAAAGATCTCAAGCCAACGGAGGTGATTGGAAGAATTGTTGCTCATGAGATGTCACTTAAGGATAAAGAGGAACTTCACAACAAGTCAAGTGGTGCCTACAAAGCCTCATGTGAAGCCCCTACATCATCAAGTGAAAAAGCAAACTTCAATGAAGAATTGAGCTTAATGGTGAAGAACTTCAACAAGTTCTACAAGAGTAGAAGCAAAGATAGGAGCTTCAAGTCAAGGTCCTACAATGACAAAAGATCTTCTAGTCGAGAGCGAAACTGCTACAGTTGTGGAAGACCCGGACACTATTCCAATGAGTGTATGGCTCCCTACAAGAGAAGAGAAGATTCTCCAAAAAGAAGAAGCAAAGAATCACCACCAAGAGAGAGAAGGAGTAGAGATGATCGTTATGAACGAAGATACTCACGGAGAAGCAAGGATTTGGAAAGGAAGGAAAAATCATCGAGCTACACAAAACGAAGACATCAAGCTCATGTTGGTGAATGGGTATCCGGCTCCGACTCCGACAGCCACTCCGAGAGAAGTTATCACTTCGACTCCGAAGATACTCAAGATGAAGGTGTTGCCGGTCTAGCACTTGTGTCAACCAACTCCTACGACATATTTGACTCACCAAATGAAGGAATTGGAAGATGCTTCATGGCCAAAGGTCCTAAGGTAACACACCCCGAGTATGTTGATTTCAATAGTGATGAAGATGACTTGTTAGGTGATGATTTGCTTGTTGACAACTCTAGTGATGAATACTATGATGAAACGTCAATTAATCATGCTAATCAAGATAAAACAAATGACAATGATAAGGAGAAGATTGAGGCTCTAATTAAAGAACTAAACACTCTTAAGTTATCTCATGAAACTATCTTCGAAGATCATCGAGAACTTTTAAGAGCCCATGAGAAATTACGCTTTGAAAAGCTCAATCTTGAGCAAGAGCATGAGTTCTTAAAAGCAATCAATGATGATCTCCACAAGAAAAGTTCTTCTTACATTGCCAAGCGTTTACTCTTATCCACTTACATGCCTCAAGTCAAGTCTAGTAACAAGAACAAGAAAGATTCTTCCTCTAGTAGTAACAATGATCATGCTAAATCCAATATTGTTGCTTCTAGTAGTTCTCTTGATTCAAATAATGATTCTCTTAGCCAAGTTACACTTGAGCAAGAAAATAGCTTATTGAAGGGAATTATAGAGAAAGGAGTGTACAAAAGCCTTGCCGGGAGTAAGCAATTCGAGGAAATTGTGCGCAAGCAAGGAATGCACTGGAAGAATCAAGGTGTTGGTTTTGAACGAAAGTTCAATGCCAATGGAGTTGAGTGGGAAGAAGATCAATACCCCAAGACAAAGTTTGTTCCTCAACAAGAGAAGTATGATACTTCTTTCAAGGGGACACAAGCTCAAGATGATCTTCCACCACAAGACTACAAGCAAAAAGGCAAGGACAAGCTTCAAGAGGAAATTGACGCATTTGAAGAAGCTCCTAAGACCTTAGTCAAGTGGATTCCCAAGACTACTTCAAGTTCCACTTCATCAAGTACGACTACAACTCCAAGGATTCCCATCAAGATGATGTGGATCCAAAATAAGAAGAACTAGAGAGTTCTTGAGGGTGACTCCACCAACATACTTCACTCTTATCATTTTGGCAAGAACAAGTGCAATCAACTTCCACATCTTGCACTAGTTCAAGGAGTCACAAACCCTCTTGTTGGTAAGACAAGGGACAAGGTAACCTAAAAGTTTTCATGGACATCATCTTGTGTGTGCATCACTCTATGTCTATGGATATCCTTGTTTGTTCCTTGTGGGACTAACCCATGTAGGTATTGAAAGTGCAATTCACTCAAATGGATAGCTCCAAGTGATCTACATCAACATTGAGCATCCACATCTTCAACATCTACATGAAGTCATTATCGACAAAACCCGAGGTTAGTTCATCCCTCTAAGGGGGGATATCACATCTAGGAGGAGCTTTACTCTAAGACTTGAGCTAAAGCAACTCTAAAGATGTGAACACAACAATGCTTTATGTAAAAGTGGTAACCCCACTTGAGCTTAAACGATGAGTATGACCTATGATCAAGTGTTCTCACTTGACTCCTAAGTCAATATACTCATATATAGATGACCTAGTCATCGCAAATTGCTTGATAGATGCTAGAATTGGTTGTGCATGCCTTGTCACATATTTCATTTGCCATCTTATTGTGTGAGCATGCTGGTTGCATATTTTACTCATTCGAGGACATCCACTTGTTGTTTTGATTGTTTGGCTTTATTTCCTTTTGCCAAGTGGATGGACAAGAATGCCTAAGAACCTCCTCTAGCTATCTATGCTTTTCTCGTCTCAAACTCTATTCATGCTACATCACAAAATTTGATCAAGTTAGATTCGAACCACTCTGTGTGAGGAGCGCTCGGAGTCCCCGATTCGTCATAGACTTAAACTTCCAAAACCTCTTTATGATTCTCGGTCTGACCGAACCCCACTTTCGGTCCTACCGAGATCATTAAGTTGATCTAGGTTTTCGATCTCGGTGCAACCGATTTGAACCTTTCGGTCACACCGAGTTTCAGTAACTGCTTGCAGTTATGAATCTCGGTGCCACCGAGTTGTTCCACTCGGTCACACCGACAGGGTCGGGCTATATATAGTCACGGGCAAAAATTTGGAAATTTCTCCGAACCCCTTCGCCCGCGCGATAGCCTACTCTGCCAACTTGGTCTCCGGATCGTCTTCTCGCCTCCAGCCGCCTCCAGTCGCTGGTCTCTGTCGCCGTCAACGGAATTCTACCCTGCCATTGCCGCCGTAGCGAGTCTCCGCCGAACTAGGGTATGGACTCGATCTTTGTGCTATTCTCCAATCGATTCTTAGCACATTGTGATCATCATGACTCTTGCCACGATTGAAACACTCCTATCCAGTCAATGCGTTCGTAGATTAGTTGTGATTCGAAAATTTTAGGGTTAGGTTTCCGCCGAAACCATCTCGGACCCACCGAGTTGAAAAACTCGGTCCCACTGATTTGGCTTATGCCATTGCACAAGTGAGACTCGGTCTGACCGAGAATTACTTATCGGTGTGACCGATTTTGGAACTTTGTGAAACCCTAGCAGTCTTGGTGCCACCGAACTGTGACTCGGTCTGACCGAGTTCACTAGTTTAGGTTCCAAAACTGCTTCGGTATCACCGAGTTTAAAAATCGGTAGATCCGAGATGATTTCAGTGGGAAACTAAAACTAAGTTTTTGGATCATTCTTTTGCAAAAATCTCTCCATTTTGTGATGCTCATCTATTCTACCTCATCTATAAACTATTCACAGGGTCAGTAGTCAGCTTGTTCATCATGTCAGACCCGAGTGACAGCCAGAATGTGTCAGAACAGCAAGTGCACATGAGTGAGGGTACTAGTCCCTCCAGCTCTTCAGATGATGGCAGCAGAAGTACTCCTAGCAATCCGCCAAAAGCTGCCACCAGACAGAGGAAGAAGAGAACTTCAGATTCTGAGGATGAAGATTATGTGGCAGAAGAGGAAGCCACATCTAAGAGAGTTGAGCCAGCACAGGGCACAAAGCCAGGGATGAAAATCAAAAGGCCAGCAGGCAGGCAGCCTATGTCAAAGGCCAGAGCTTCAACTGAAAAGCCTGCACCCAAAGAGCCAGTTGCTGCTGAAGGAAAGAAAAGGAAGGAAAGGGTCAAGAAGACCGTAGCCAGAGTGCTTGGAAAGGCTTCCATCATGGAAGAAGAGGAAGAAGAAGAGGTTCCTGCACCAGCACCTAAGGCACCTAAGCTTATGGGTGATGCTATCAGGACAGGGACTGCTGCATCTAAGCCCAAAGAAGCACCCAAAGCTGCCTCCAAGCCCAAGTCTGCACCAAAGAGGAATACAAGAAGCATCCCAGCTGCTGAGAAGAACAAGGCCCCAGTGCCTGAAGCTGCAGAAGAAGATGATGAAGAGCAAGTTCTCAGAAAACTCAAGCCCAAGATCCCAGACCACAACGATGCTCATCCTGTGGCTGAGGATATGAAGCTCAGGAGAGACTCAGGGCTGAGGAAGTGGAGAGAAGCAGATCCGTATGCTTCAAGGAGAAGGACTGCTGTTGACTACAGATTTCACACCAAGGAACAGCAAGATTTCTATGAGACAGTTTTGCTTGATAAGAAGCCCATTGTTTGTGACATGAGATGGGTCGACTGGACCTACATGAAGGAAAATGAGAAACACTACCCTGGAGTGTATGACAGCTTTAGTGCTTGTGGAGTTGCAGACTTTGTTGGGAAGAAGCTCACAAAGTGGAACGAGGAGCTTATCATGCAATTCTACTCCACAACACACTTCTACCCAGATGGAAGGATTACATGGATGTCTGAAGGTACGAGGTACCAATCTACTGTTGCTGAGTGGGCACAGCTCATCAATGCCCCAGAGGAGCATGAGGATGACTTGGATATCTATGCTAAGAAGAAGATGGACCACAACTCTATGTCCAACATGTACAAGGAGATTCCAAATGAAGCACTTGACACTTTCAAATTTGGCTCAGTGCATTATCTTCTGTCAGGGCTGCCAACTATTAATTGGATTTTGAGGCACACTCTCTTGCCCAAGTCAGTGATCACAAGATGATCAGAGGCCATGCAATCAATTTGCTTCATATCTTTGATGTGCCACAGAAGTTCAAGGTGATGAGCCTCATGGTAGAGACCATCAAGAGGACTGCAGCAGATCAGAAGAGGAGCTATGGGTATGCCCCACAAATTCAGGAGCTCATTAACTCCAAGATAGGCACGGGCATATACTTGTTGGACAAGGAACACTTGCCCATCTGTCCAGATTTTGAGGATAATCAAGTTGTCATGATTGAGAATGAGCCATCATCTGCCCAAGCACAAGCCAAGAAGGAGAAGGCAAGGAAGGAGAAAGCTGCCAAGATGCCAACTCAAGAGGAGGCATCTGAGTATTTCTTGAAAACCAAACAAGAGCAGCTTGGTTACCTGATTGCATCCACCCTGCGGATTGAGAAAGGACTAGCCACCCTAACTTAGAACCAGGCAAGCCTAGAGAGAATCATGGAACAAAAGTTCTATGACTTGGATGTCAAGGTGACAGAGATTCAGACTGCCGTGGAGCAGCTCTAGGATGACATGCAGGAGAGAAGAGGCAGGACTACAACTGATGCCTTTGCCAGAGTGCCACGAGGTCCGAGGTCATCTGCAGTGCCAGTTGCTGACACCAGAGCCACCACTTCTGCACCAGCTACAGCTTCAGTTCCACCAGCTCCAGCATCTACTTCAGCCTCGACTCCGACCACGTCTACAGAAGGCTTCGTCCTTGGAGTGCTCCGGATTCCACCACCACCAGAAGATCAAGCCTGAGTGTCGATCTAGCACTATGCATTTTCTAGGAACTTTTTGGTAACTTGTTGCCAAAGGGGGAGAAAATGTATAGATCATAGGCTTCGAGAGAGAGAGAGAGAGTGTTGCTTTTTTCTCTCTTGCTTTGTTTGGTGGTTTTTCGAACTTTGTTTGCTTTTGAGTGCTTGAGATACTATGTCATTGCTCGTGAGACATTGATGATCATGTGTTTGATCATAAGCTACACTTAATGCTTGCTTTATGCTATTATCTTATCTATCTTATGTGATCATTCACTTTTCTTGGTGATGAGTGCATGTATTTCATTCTGATCATTTTAAGCGCTCCACCAAGATGTATGTGGCATGGAAGAGTAACCCATGACTCTAACTCTTTGTGCATTTGCAGTCCAAAGCAAATTTTAAATATGCACAAATTTAGGGGGAGCTCTTACTTATCACATACTTCTCAAAGCGACGATATATTTCATGCTTATTATCATTGGCCGAAGCTTTGATCTATATGTTGTCATCAATTACCAAAAAGGGGGAGATTGAAAGTGCAACTATCCCTAGGTGGTTTTGGTAATTCATAACAACATATAGCTCATTGAGCTAATGCTATTCCAAGATGATTATTTCAGGAAAGCTCAATGATTGGCATGGCATGGATGTGAAAGTGGAACCCTCAAAACGCTAAGGACAAAGGATTGGCTCAAGCTCAAAAGCTCAAGACTCTTCATTTTATATTTTAGTGATCCAAGATCACATTGAGTCTTTAGGAAAAGCCAATACTATCAAGGAGGGATGAGATGTTGCTTAATGAGCCTCTTGCTTCATGTGCTTAGTAATATGCTCCAAAACCCTCAACTACTTTCCCATATCCACATATGACCTAAACCCTAAGCCAAACTCGGTCCTACCGATTCTTTCTATCCGGCGCCACCGAGTTTCACTTGTCATAAGCCACTGCCAAACCCTAGCAATTCGGTTCTACCGATAGGATCTCGGTCTCACCGAGATGGGATTGCAAACTCTCTGTTTCCCTTTCGTAACTTTTCGGTCTCACCGAAAGAGCGGATCGGTTCCACCGAGATTGCAATGTAAATTTAGTGTTTCCTTTTTGTAACTTTTCGGTCTCACCGAAAGAGCAAATCGGTCCCACCGAGTTTGCCTGACCAACTCTCTGGTTAGCTAATTACCAAATTCAGGCTCACCGAGTTTGTGTAATCGGTCTCACCGAGATTACGTTATGCCCAAACCCTAACCATATCGGTCCTACCGAGTTGCATGTCAGTCCCACCAAAAATCTCTAACGGTCACTAGGTTTACATTTTCGGTCCGACCGAGTTTGTTGATTCGGTCCCACCAAGATTGGAAAACTGTGTGTAACGGTTGGATTTTGTGTGGAGGCTATATATACCCCTCCACCTCCTCTTCATTCGTGGAGAGAGCCATCAAAACACATACACAATTCCAACTCATATGTTCTGAGAGAGAACCACCTACTCATGTGTTGAGACCAAGATATTCCATTCCTACCATATGAATCTTGATCTCTAGCCTTCCCCAAGTTGCTTTCCACTCAAATCTTCTTTCCACAAAATCCAAATCCTATGAGAGAGAGTTGAGTGTTGGGGAGACTATCATTTGAAGCACAAGAGCAAGGAGTTCATTACCTACACACCATTTGATACTTCTTGGAGAGTGGTGTCTCCTAGATTGGCTAGGTGTCACTTGGGAGCCTCCGACAAGATTGTGGAATTGAACCAAGGAGTTTGTAAGCAAGGAGATCGCCCTACTTCATGAAAGATCTACTGCTAGTGAGGCAAGTCCTGTGTGGGCGATGGCCATGGTGGGATAGACAAGGTTGCTTCTTCGTGGACCCTTTGTGGGTGGTTGCTTCTTCGTGGACCCTTCGTGGGTGGAGCCCTGTGTGGACTCGCGCAACCGTTACCCTTGGGGTGGAGCCCTCCGTGGACTCGCGCAACCGTTACCCTTTGTGGGTTGAAGTCTCCATCAACGTGGATGTAGGATAGCACCACCTATCCGAACCACGGGAAAAACATCCGTGTCTCCAATTGCGTTTGAATTCTCCAAACCCTTCCCTTTACATTCTTGCAAGTTGCATGCTTTACTTTCCGCTACCAATATACTCTTTGCATGCTTGCTTGAATTGTGTGATGATTGCTTGACTTGTCCTACAATAGCTAAAATCTGCCAAGAACTATAATTGGGAAAAGGTTAAGTTTTTATTTGGTCAAGTAGTCTAATCACCCCCCCTCTAGACATACTTTCGATCCTACAAGTACTTATTGTATGCTTGTTTGTTTGCGATAGAGTACCCGGAGTGCGCCGCTTGCTACTTCGAATCGCTAGGTTTCCCGGATCATCAGCAAGGCAAGTAACACTTTGATCATACCTCCTACTACCCAGTTTTATTGCATTAGATCAATCCTTACACATTGCATGATTAGGATCTAATTAAATTGTGGGTTTGGGAAGTAGTTGAGGTAGTACCTATTACCTGTTTGTTATCAAACCTTTGGGAGTTACTTCTACGTTTGCTTATTATGTCATGCTATGCTAGTAGACGTGGATTGGGTGAGTGTATCCATGACAGATGTGAGATTGTTAATTAACGGTTTATTTAAGGTGGGAACTTAAACACACATCTGGGTGGATTGAGGTACCTGGGTATTCCATGATTGCCTGTTTTCTTTATGGACCGCCACCCAGGCTCAAAGGGATCATGAGATTATTCATGCTAGAAACTTCTGTGTGCAGCCACAAGCTATTATGGGCTCTAGCATAGTTGACTAAGTCGTGAGAACTCTTATAGTGGTAGACTAGCAGATGTAGGGGATGTAGGTGGTACGGTCTACCCATCGTAAGGTGCTAGCACTTTTGAAAGACTATGTCTCGGTCATCCGCTTCTCAAACACCATGTAGTGTGAGAAATCCAACGGAGGAGATCGAGTATTGTGGGGAAAAGTGCGCAAACCTCTGCAGAGTGTATAAACTAATCATGGTTAGCCGTGTCCCCGGTTATGGACATCTTGAGTATCTAGTACCTGGATTATCATGTGAATCTCAACATGTTACTATAAAATTAATTTTCATGGGTTTGTTTAATGATGATGCTTAATTGGGATTGAGAATGCTGTCAACCATTCTCAATGTTTAACAACCACCATGATAGTTAAATAAATTTATTCCTTTGCAGTAGGGAAAAATTGGCTTTACGCAAAAACCATAGAGCTTTCCACCAGCCAAATATGCATATAGAATAGCCGTTTCATTCCATTACTCTCTATGTGTTACATTGCCAGCATATTCCGTGTGCTGACCCGTTTAGGGCTGCAACATTAATGTTGCAGACTTTTCAGACGATGATTAAGAAGTTTTAGGTCATGCTTCTATACTCAGTGATGCCGTTGGAGTTGATGGACTCACTTATCTTCCAAGCCTTCCGATGTTATCGTTATTAGATGGCCTTAATCCATATTTATTGTAATAGGTTCTCTATTGAGACACTCGATGTAATAAGTGTGTGATTGCTACTCTGTTGTAAATCCTTCAAGTACTATGTGGTGTCAGCATTACTGATCCAGGGATGACACCGGAGCACAGAGACTAGACCGTTGGAGGTCTGGTCGCTACAAGTTGGTATCAGAGCACACGCTGACTGTAGGACACGACCACTAAGCTAAAGACCTAGATCACTACTCACTCTCTTCTCTTTCTGGCTTCTCATCTTCTCTACTCTTTTAGGATGGCGGATGCAAGGAACAAGTTCACTCAACCGGATGAAGATTCACCCTTTGGACGTCATTTGAAGGAAGTCACTAGATATCTGAACATAGGAGTACCAAGCTTCACCGGCACCTACAACGCCACTTTACCTGAAGAAGAGCGTTGGATGATTCAAGTTCAAGTTCCAGGAAGGACGTTCATGCCAGTCACTGAGCCCATAGAGTTTTCTTTTGATGCACCAACTTGGAGTCTAGGAAAGAGCATGGCAGTGCACATCGCCATGGGACGCATTGGAGAAGTCTACCGAAATGATCTCAAGGATACTATCTACCAGATTTGTGGGCGCCGAGATGAGCACTGGGAGATGATCAGCACCATAAAGGATAGATCAATTGCAGCTTTTATCCAGGAGTTAAACTAGCACATTCGATGTTAGGAGAACCAGATGTGCGCCGACATGATAGACCTGAAGAAGGCAAAGACAAGAATTAAGGAACTGGAGGAAGAACTCAAGGCTACACGTGAAGATTATGAAGAGGAAATTGAAGTATTAGTGGAGAAGAATGGCGATCTGATCAAGAAGATCGGAATATTTATGGGAGGCCCTACACCGGTAGAAGAAGAAGAAGAACCCAAGGAGATTCGCCCAGAAGACTACATCATCATCGACGACACCGACTCGGATCCAGATGATAGCGATGATGACTACGTTGATGAAGCTGGAGCAGATATCATGGAGTCTGCAACCGAAAAATATTTCTAGTAGACCACCTCATCAGTAGTAGTAGTCCACCATGTAAATGTTATAGTCCGAGCACTTTTGCGATAGTTAGATCGATTGTATGCCCTTGTTTGATTGATTGAATGAAGTGAATTGTTTGCTTTTGCCTCATGTGCATATGGGTAGTGTTTTCTCTTTAGACCCCCTCTATTCTTAAATCTCATCTTTTCTAAAAACCCTCAGATGCCTCCGAGACGTGACCCCGGATTTACCTTCCCACTGGAGCTCACCCAGTTGATCCAGCAGTAGGACACATTGATGCAGTTACTAGTCCAGAATCAGAATCAAGGGAACAACAACAACAAAAACAACAACCCACCACCGCCACCTATTGATCACTTAGCCCGTTTTCTTAGGCTGAATCCGCCGGTGTTTTCCAGTAGCACCGAACCGATAGTAGTAGATGATTGGCTCCGCAAGACAGCTAGAGAGTTGACCACAGCAGGATGCACGGATGCGGAGAAGGTGAAGTTTGCCGCACATCAGCTTGAAGGACCCGCAACATCATGGTGGGAGAATTTCACAGCCACTTTCCCTGTCGATACTGTCACATGGGACCAGTTTCAGCAGGCTTTTCGAACTTCCCATGTTTCAGCAGGAGCTATGGCCATGAAGAAGCGAGAGTTTCGCAACTTGCGCCAAGGAGGATGGACAGTTGGCCAGTATGTGGAGGACTTTAGTAAATTAGCACGTTATGCCCCAGATGACGTTGCTACGGATGCAGCAAAGCAGGAGAAGTTTCTGGAAGGACTGAATGATGAGTTGAGCATGCAATTGATGGTAGCAACCTTCAACAACTACCAGGAGTTGGTAGATCATGCGCTTATGATTGAAGGGAAGCAGCAGCAAATTGAGAATCACAAGAGGAAGTATGGACAAGGAAAGTACAATTCTGGAGCTCGGCAAAAGCCACGTTTTACCCCTAGACCGGGAGGACATTTCCAGCATACCCATGGAGGAGGTAGCTCGCACAATCACAATGGCCCCAAGACTGGTAATGGGAATGGAGGAAGCAACGGCCAGAACTGCACCAACCCATCAACCCCAGCAAAGAAAGACCTGAGCCAAGTCACTTGCTTTAAGTGCCAGAAGACTGGACATTATGCCAACGAATGTCCTGAATCACAGAATGGAAATGGAAATGGAAGCTCTGGGAAGAAGCCGAACCCTTTCAACAGGGGACAGGTGAACCACGTTAACGTGGAAGAGGTTGAAGAGCAGCCGGATGCAGTAATCGGTAAGTTTTTGGTTAAGTCATTTACTGCACTCGTTCTTTCTGATACTGGTGCATTGCATTCATACATATCAAGGGGATTTGTGGATAAGTATAAACTGCCAACCCAAGCCCTTAGGTCACCCATGTTAGTAACCTCGCCTGGAGCAGAATATATGGCTAGTCTATGGTGTGATCGGTTACCATTAAGGATTGATAACTACGTATTTCCATCAGACCTAATAGTGTTGGAATCTCAAGGATTGGATGTGATATTATGCATGGATTGGTTGTCAAAGTATGAAGGGAATATTGAATGTGCCAGTAAGTCAATTTTGCTTACCACCCCAGAAGGGAGAAGGATCAAGTATGTATCCCGACATGTGCCAAAGAGGACTCAAGCAAATTGTTTAACAGGAGTTGTGCAGGAGGAAGTACCAGTAGTGAAGGATTTCCCTGATATATTTCCAGAAGAATTGCCAAGCATGCCACCGGATAGAGATATTGAGTTTCTGATTGAGCTTTTGCCAGGCACAGGGCCAATATCAAAAAGACCATATAGGATGCCTGCAAAGGATTTGGTGGAAATTAAGAAGCAAATTAAGGAGTTACTGGATAAAGGATACATTCGCCCAAGTTCTTCACCTTGGGGATCGCCAGTACTTCTAGTAGAAAAGAAGGATGGATCGTTAAGGATGGTTGTCGATTATCGAGGATTGAATGAAGTAACCATCAAGAACAAATACCCACTACCGATGATCAATGATCTGTTTGATCGATTGCAACGAGCTAAGGTATTTTCCAAGATCGATCTGCGATCAGGATACCACCAGTTGAAGATTCGGGAACAGGATATACCCAAGACAGCTTTTACCACCAGGTATGGGCTGTATGAGTATAGCGTTATGTCATTTGGTCTGACTAACGCACCTGCATATTTATGAACATGATGAACAAAGTGTTTATGGAGTTCTTGGATAAGTTTGTCGTAGTGTTCATTGATGATATCCTGGTTTACTCGAAGAATGAAGAGGAGCATAAGGAGCATTTGTGTTTGGTTCTTGGAAAGCTCAGAGAACATCAGTTATATGCCAAGTTTAGCAAATGTGAGTTTTGGTTGAAAGAAGTTGGATTTCTCGGACACGTTATATCCGGAGAAGGTATAGCAGTAGATCCCACTAAAGTTGATACCGTGACCAAGTGGGAAGCACCAACCACAGTTGGAGAGAATCGGAGTTTTCTTGGACTCGCAGGATACTACCGGAGGTTTATTGAGAATTTCTCAAAGATTGCGAAGCCTATGACGGAGTTGTTGAAGAAGGATACCAAGTTCATATGGACTGAGGAATGTGAGGCTAGTTTTCAGGAGTTGAAGAAACATTTGGTTACCCCACTAGTGTTGATTTTACCGGATCAAACCAAGGATTATGAGGTGTATTGTGATGCTTCACGTCGAGGACTTGGAGCAGTGCTTATGCAGGAAGGAAGAGTTGTTTCATATGCCTCACGACAACTTAAGCCTCATGAGTTGAATTATGCTATGCATGATTTGGAGTTAGCAGCCATAGTGCATGCACTGAAGACTTGGAGACATTTTCTGATTGGAAACCATTGCGAGGTGTACACGGATCATAAGAGTTTGAAGTATATTTTCACACAGAAGGAGTTGAATCTCAGACAAAGGAGATGGTTGGAGCTCATCAAGGATTATGAAATGAGATTGCATTATCGCCCTGGAAAGGCTAACGTAGTAGCTGACGCATTGAGCCGTAAGAGCCACGTCAACACCTTAATGACGGGAGATTTACCAAGGGAGTTAGCCGAAAATCTTCGAGAGCTATGTTTGGAAATAGTCCCGAGAGACTATGTAGCAGCATTGGAGATTCAGTCTACTTTGATGTATAAGATCACAGAAGCTCAAAGGACTGACAAGGAGATTGCTTCTATTAAGGAGAAAATGAGCAAAGGAAAAGCTAAGGGATTTCGTGAGGATGAGCACGATACCTTATGGTTTGAAGACCGTGTTTATGTGCCAAATGATCCGGAGATCAGGAAGTTAATTTTACAAGAGGCCCATGATTCACCATATTCGATTCACCCAGGAAATACCAAGATGTATTTGGATTTGAAGGACATTTTCTGGTGGACCGGAATGAAGAAGGATATTGCGGAATATGTAGCAGTTTGTGATGTATGTCAGAGAGTAAAGGCAGAGCATCAGAAGCCAGCAGGATTGCTACAACCATTGCCGATACCCGAATGGAAGTGGGATAAGCTAGGCATGGATTTTATTACAGGATTGCCCAGAACACGTTCAGGCTATGACTCGATATGGGTTGTAGTCGATCGTTTGACAAAGGTAGCTCATTTCATTCCAGTAAAGACTACCTATACCAGTGCAAAGTTGGCAAAGATATACATGACCAGGATCATATGTCTGCATGGAGTTCCAAGGAGCACTGTATCAGATAGAGGAACCCAGTTTACCTCAAAGTTCTGGAATCAGTTGCAAGAAACTTTGGGAACCAGACTGGAGTTTAGCACAGCTTTTCACCCACAAACAGATGGACAGACTGATAGAGTCAATCAGAGTTTGGAGGATATGCTAAGAGCTTGTGCGCTAGACTACGATTCTAGCTGGGACGAGAATTTGTCGTATGCAGAGTTCTCTTACAATAACAGCTATCAATCCAGTTTGAAGATGGCCCCTTTCGAAGCCTTGTACGGAAGGAGGTGCAGGACCCCATTGTCCTGGGATGAAGTTGGAGACCGCAAGTTGTTTGGACCGGATCTGATACAGGAATCTGAACAAAAAGTGAAATTAATTTGCGACAGGCTGAAGGTAGCTCAATCCAGGCAGAAGAGTTATGCAGATTCTAAATGCAAGGAGATAGTTTACGAAGTCGGAGAATGAGTTTATCTTCGAGTATCACCACTTCGAGGAGTTAAGCGCTTTGGAGTTAAGGGAAAATTAGCGCCACATTTTGTAGGCCCATACAAAGTTTTGGAGCATATGAGAGAAGTAGCCTACAAGTTGGAATTGCCCGAAGGATTGTCAGGAGTTCACGACATGTTCCATGTATCCCAGTTGAAGAAGTGCCACGCAGAGATGGCTGACATACCGCTGAGAGATACGGTGCCACTAGAAGCGATTCAGTTGGACAGTGATTTGACCTATGAGGAGAAACCAGTTAAGATTCTAGAGTATGCCAGTCGAGTCACCCGCAGCAAGGTTATCAAGTTTTGCAAGGTTCATTGGAGCCACCACACGGAGGATGAAGCCACCTGGGAACGAGAGGAAGAATTGCTGAAAGACCACCCTCACCTATTTTCTAGCCAACCCGAATCTCAAGGGCGAGATTCATCTTAAGGGGGGTAGGTTTGTAACATCCCAAATTTTCAATTTGGAATGTTATACACTAGATCATCATTGCATATCATATTTATTGCATTTTGGTTGATCCTAGAAATTTTTCGCAACTCAAGGACCCTCGGAGAGAGTTGGGGATTTCGTTATTTTCATATCTGAGTTGTCTCAAATTTTAAAAATATGATCTTTTGATTTTATTTATTTTATGTTCAATTATTTCTATTACAAAAATATGAGAGAGGGAATAAAATGACTTTCCAAAATTAAAGAAATATTGAGGATTTAATAAAAAATCAAATAAGATTTTATTTGGTTTTATTTGCTATTTTATTTGAATTTAGGAAAAAAAAATGCGCGTTTTTTCAAAATTGCATTTAGGCCCCAAATAAATGTTCATCCTGTGCGGCTTGATTTTAGAAGCCAGGGAAAATTTATTTCGGGATTTTTGGAGTCCGTTTAGTTGTCCTTTTGTTTTTTTTCCGAGCGTAAGTTAAAAAAAACGTCCGAACCGACCTACGGGCCGTGCTAGGCCCGGACTCCTCCAGGCCTCAGCCTTTATAAGCCGCCGGCCCACCCCGGGCCGAAACCCTAGCCCCGCGCCCGCGCCCCCGCCGCCGCCGGACCCCGACGCCGCCGCCCCGCGCCCCCGCCGGACCCAGCCGCCGCCGACGCCGCCGCCTCGCCGGTGCCGCCGCCGCCCGTCTTGCCGCCGAGTCGCCGAGGTTGACCCGTCGGTTTTTGTTCGGTTTTCGCCGGTTTTCGTTCGGTTTTTTTAGTTTCGCTTTTTTCTTTAGATCGGTTTTTTCGGTTTAGGCTAATTAGCGAGCGTTCGCTCGTTCGTTCGTTTTAACGAACGCGTTCTTCGTTTAGATTCAGTTAACGAACGTTCGTTCGTTAAACTGTTCGTCGTTTTTCTTTTTCTCGGATTATATCCAAGATTTTTCTGATCGTGATTTCTGATCCGATTTTCGTTTTAGTCTAACTTTTCGCTCGTTTATCGGAATCAGGCGATTCAAGCACCTGGAGTTTCGTTTCGAAACCCTCTTTCCATTTCACCAACTTAAACAGGTTTTTGCCACTGTAAAAATTGCCTTAGATCCAGAATAGTTAACGAAGCCTGTTTCTTTTGCCTTTTGTCTTTCGTTGCTTCGTTCGATTTGACTCTTTTTGCCAACCAGAGTTCTTAAGTAGAATTTTCTGGTTAGATCTCTTATTTGAGTTTTACCTGTGCATTAGTTAAGTACTTATTGTATGCTTGTTTGTTTGCGATAGAGTACCCGGAGTGCGCCGCTCGCTACTTCGAATCGCTAGGTTTCCCGGATCATCAGCAAGGCAAGTAACACTTTGATCATACCTCCTACTACCCAGTTTTATTGCATTAGATCAATCCTTACACATTGCATGATTAGGATCTAATTAAATTGTGGGTTTGGGAAGTAGTTGAGGTAGTACCTATTACCTGTTTATTATCAAACCTTTGGGAGTTACTTCTATGTTTGCTTATTATGTCATGCTATGCTAGTAGACGTGGATTGGGTGAGTGTATCCATGACAGATGTGAGATTGCTAATTAACGCATAGGTGGGAAATTAAACACACATCTGGGTGGATTGAGGTACCTGGGTATTCCAGGATTGCCTGTTTTCTTTATGGACCGCCACCCAGGCTCAAAGGGATCATGAGATTATTCATGCTAGAAACTTCTGTGTGCAGCCACAAGCTATTATGGGCTCTAGCATAGTTGACTAAGTCGTGAGAACTCTTATAGTGGTAGACTAGCAGATGTAGGGGATGTAGGTGGTACGGTCTACCCATCGTAAGGTGCTAGCACTTTTGAAAGACTATGTCTCGGTCATCCGCTTCTCAAACACCATGTAGTGCGAGAAATCCAACGGAGGAGATCGAGTCTTGTGGGGAAAAGTGCGCAAACCTCTGCAGAGTGTATAAACTAATCATGGTTAGCCGTGTCCCCGGTTATGGACATCTTGAGTATCTAGTACCTGGATTATCATGTGAATCTCAACATGTTACTATAAAATTAATTTTCATGGGTTTGTTTAATGATGATGCTTAATTGGGATTGAGAATGTTGTCAACCATTCTCAATGTTTAACAACCACCATGATAGTTAAATAAATTTATTCCTTTGCAGTAGGGAAAAATTGGCTTTACGCAAAACTGTAACCATAGAGCTTTCCACCAGCCAAATATGCATATAGAATAGTTGTTTCATTCCATTACTCTCTATGTGTTACATTGCCAGCATATTCCATGTGCTGGCCCGTTTCGGGCTGCAATGTTAATGTTGCAGACTTTTCAGACGACGATTAAGAAGTTTTAGGTCGTGGTTCTATACTCAGTGATGCCGTTGGAGTTGATGGACTCACTTATCTTCCAAGCCTTCCGATGTTATCGTTATTAGATGGCCTTAAGCCATATTTATTGTAATAAGTTCTCTATTGAGACACTCGATGTAATAAGTGTGTGATTGCTACTCTGTTATAAATCCTTCAAGTATTGTGCGGTGTCAGCATTACTGATCCAGGGATGACACGGGAGCACAGAGATTGGACCGTTTGAGGTCTGGTCACTACATCTCCAATCCCTTTCTCATCAATCTTAACTTTACTAAACAAGGAATCAATAGAAGAAACACCAATCATTTTTAGATCTTCATCACTTTTGCGAAAGAAATCACTAGAAAAAGCTTTTTCTAAAAATTCTCTTTTAGCTCTAAGCATAGTGGTTATTTTATTACTTTAATCCATAGAAACATAAAGAGATTTAATTGATTCATCTACTTTAGGCACAAAATTTTTCATCTTGAGATTTTCCACGTCGTGAGCAATTCTATCAACACTTCTAGACAAATCATCAATCCTACTCAACTTTTCTTCTGTGGAAGTGTTGAAAACTTTTCAAGTGTTGATAAATTATTTAATATTATTATCAAGATCAGAGGTGTTCCTATTATTATTATAAGATTGATTTCCATAGGAATTACCATAATTATTAGAGGAATTACTAGGAAAAGGCCTAGGATTAAAATTACCTCTATAAGCATTGTTGTTGAAATTATTTCGAGAGATAAAATTCACATCTATGGCATCACTATTTTGCTCAATCAAAGTAGACAAAGGCATATCATTAAGATCAATAGGAACACTTCTACTAGCAACCAATTTCACAAGAGCATCAACTTTTCACTCAAAGAAGAAATTTCTTCAACTGAATTAACTTTTTTAATAGTAGCAGCTCTTTCAGTATGTCATTTCGAATAATTTGCCATAATATTATCAAGCAATTTGGTGGCTTCACCCAAAGTAATTTCCATAAAAGTACCAACCGTGGCAGAATCTAAAAGATTATGAGAAACAAAATTCAATCCCGGATAAAAATTTTGTATGAACATCCAAAGATTTAACCCATGAGTTGGGCAATTCCTTAGCATCATTTTCATCCTTTCCCAAGATTATGCAACATGCTCATATTCAATTTGCTTGAAATTCATGATCTGGGTTCTAAGGGAAATAATTTTTGTGGGAGGAAAATACTTAGTGATAAAAGCATCTTTGCACTTATTCCAAGAATCGATACTATTGCGAGGCAAAGAAGAGAACCAAATTTTTGTAGAATCACGCAAAGAAAACGGAAATAATTTCATCTTGACCACATCATTGTCCACATCTTTTTTCTTTTGCATATCGCATAATTCCACGAAGGTATTAAGATGGGACGCGGCATCCTCATTAGGAGTACCGAAAAATTGGTCTTTCATAACAAGATTCAGCAAAGCAGTATTAATATCACAAGTCTCCGCACTAGTGGTGGGAGGAGCAAGCGGAGTGCCGATAAAATCATTATTGTTGGTATTTGAGAAATCACATGAATTGGTGTTCTCTTGAGTCATGATGACTACACAACAAGATTGCACTAAAAACAGATCGGGCAAGAAAATGGCAAATGGAAAAGAGAGGCGAATAAAATGGTAAATTTTTGTGAAGTGGGGGAGAGGAAAACGAGAGCCAAATGGAAAACAATGTAAATTGCAAGGAGATGAGATTTGTGATTAGGAACCTGGTATATGTTGAAGATCCTCCCCGGCAACGGCGCCTAAAATGGTGCGTGGCCAGGAGACTATCTTGACTTGATCCTCCTCGGCAACGGCGCCAGAAATTCCTTTTGATGTCGCTTGAAGCTACGTCGGTATTTCCCCAAAGAGGAAGGGATGATGCAGCACAAAAGCGGTAGGTATTTCCCTCGGACATGAAACCAAGGTTATCGAACCAGTAGGAGAACCAAACAACACAACGTAAACAGCCCCTGCACACAGATAACAAATCCTCACAACCTGACGTGTTAAAGGGGTTGTCAATCCCTTTCGGGTAACGGTGCCAGAAATTGGTGCATGATGGGAAAAAGGTTATAATATATTGGATAAATAGATTGCAAATAAAATAAAGTGCAGCAAGATATTTTTGGATTTTTGGATTAATAGATCTGAAAATAAAAGCAAATAAAAATAGATCGCAAAGGCAAATAATATGAGAAAGAAGACCCAGGGGCCGTAGGTTTCACTAGTGGCTTCTCTTGAGAAAAATAGCAAAGCGGTGGGTGAACAAATGACTGTTGGGCAATTGATAGAACTTCAAATAATTATGATGATATCCAGGCAATGATCATTATATAGGCATCACATCCAAGATTAGTAGACCGACTCCTACCTGCATCTACTACTATTGCTCCACACATCGGCCGCTATCCAGCATGCATCTAGTGTATTAAGTTCATGGAGAAACGGAGTAATGCAATAAGAACGATGACATGATGTAGACAAGATCTATCTATATAGAGATAGACCCCATCGTTTTATCCTTAGTAGCAACGATACATACATGTCGGTTCCCTTTCTGACACTGGGACCAAGCACTGTAAGATCGAACCCACTACAAAGCACCTCTTCCCATTGCAAGATAAATAGATCAAGTTGGCCAAACAAAACCCAAATATCGGAGAAGAAATACGAGGCTATAAGAAATCATGCATAAAAGAGATAAAAGAAACTCAAATACTTTCATGGATATAAAAAGATAGATCTGATCATAAACTCGAAGTTCATCGGATCCCAACAAACACACCGCAAAAGAGTTACATCATATGGATCTCCAAGAGTCCATTGTATTGAGAATCAAGAGAGAGAGATGAAGCCATCTAGCTACTAACTACGGACTCGAAGGTCTGCAAAGAACTACTCATGCATCATCGGAGAGGCACCAATGGAGGTGGTGAACCCCATCCGAGATGGTGTCTAGATTGGATGTGGTGGTTCTGGAATCTGCGGCGGCTGGATGAATATTTCGTCGACTCCCCTAGGGTTCTAGAAATATTGGGGTATTTATAGAGCAAACAGGCGGTCCGGTGGGCACAACCCACCAGGGCGCGCCTGGGCCTCCTGGCGCACCCTGGTGGGTTGTCCCCTCCTCGGGACTCCCCCCAGGCGCATCCACGGCCCAACATGTTCCTTCTGGTCCATAAGAAAACTCCGTAAAGTTTCGTGGCATTTGGACTCCGTCTGATATTGATTTTTTGTGATGTAAAAAAACACGGAAAAAAACAGGAACTGGCACTTGGCACTATGTCAATAGGTTAGTACCAAAAAATGAAAAATGATTATAAAACAGCCAAGATTGATAATAGAACAGCATGGAACAATCAAAAATTATAGATACGTTGGAGACGTATCACTCCCCCCTTTCCTTCTCCTCCTCTTAGGGTTGGTCTCTATATAGGGGCGCACCAGGGCTGGTGTGTTCCCTCACTTGGTGTAACACCCCGGGTGTAACTTACCCAATATGTATTCCAACTCTTGCCGTTTCCGGTGTTAAGTTATTTTATTTTCTCGGGTTCGGGTCTTTGTCTCCGTGTGATGTTATCGTTTTCATGCATCTCATATCATGTCATCATGTGCATTGCATTTGCATACGTGTTCATCTCATGCATCCGAGCATTTTCCCCGTTGTCCCTTTTGCATTCCGGCGCTTCGTTCTCCTCCGGTGGTCATTTCTACCTTTCTTTCGTGTGTGGGGATTAAACATTTCCGGATTGGACCGAGACTTTCCAAGTGGCCTTGGTTTACTACCGGTAGACCGCCTGTCAAGTTTCGTATCTTTTGGACTTCGTTTGATACTCCAACGGTTAACCGAGGGACCGTAAAGGCCTCGTGTGTGTTGCAGCCCAACACCCTTCCAATTTGGCCCAAAACCCACCAAAACCCTCTCCATCATCTAGAGCGTTCGATCATGATCGCGTGGCCGAAAACCGCACCTCATTTGGTCTCTCCTAGCTCCTCCTATGCCTATTTAAAGACCCCTCCTCGAAATCCCGGATCCACTCCAACCCTAACCCTAGTCCCCGTCCATCCGGCGCGCCGGACACGTCCGGGCCGCACCGGACATCACCGCCGCCCCAACCGCAGCGCGCCACGTGGCGCCCGCGCGCCCCACTTCGCCGCCAGCGCCGCCGGCCCGCGAGGCCCAGGCCGGGCCCTCCCGTCACCCGACCGGGCCCGAGCTGCCGCGCCCCGCCCGCCGCTTCCTTCTCCGACGCCGGCGGCCGAGCCACCTCGCCGTCCGACGCCTCCGGCCACCGCGGCCATCACCGAAGCAGCGCGCCGCCAGCGCCTGGCGTCTCCTCCGCGACCCCCTCGTCGCCCCCTCGCCGCCCGGCGACGGATCCGGCCACCCCGCCGCCGGACCTCGCTGCCCCGACCCGGATCCGGCCTTCTCCTCGCCGGCCCCGGCCACCACCGACTCGCCGGAGTGCGTGCGCCGCCACCTCGGTTCGCGGACCTAGAAACCCTAAGTCCCCGTTTTCCCAGATCCATATGCCCTTTTTCATCATGCTATATCTCTGCATCCGTAGCTCCGTTTCGGGCATATAGCATATCAAAATGTTCGTCTCAGAGAGTACATCATTTCAACTCATTGCATCATTTTCATTTGAGTTCATCTTGATGCTCGGAATGCTGTTAGAAGAGTGCTACTTGAGATGATTGTCAGATCTGCTACTCCATTTAGATATTTGTCATTTTTGCCATGATTATTGTGTGCATGATATGCCCTGGTGCTCTACATATGTTTTGTTAAGGGTTTTGCCATCTTTCCAGAGGTGCAACCCATGTATTTTTGTGATGTGTGTGGTGACTAGCAC